>NW_027361696.1:52702500-55102500 GCF_039654945.1 Dendrobates tinctorius
AAAAAAAAAATAACTAAGTTAAATTAAGAATACTGCCTGAAAGAAAGGACAATTCTGTTTGTTAGAAAACCTATTTATAAATAATGGACACAGACTCACCCCCAAACACATATAACCAGTTATCCACGGTGGCGGCAGCATGATTAGCCAGAGGAGGGGGGTGCAGAGTGCTGTACGGGCTCAGATTCACCCAGCGCTCCTCCAGGGGCAGGAAAACCCAGGTATCATTAGTCAGTCTCCCACCAGGTAGCTCCCCCCCAAACAAAACCAACGTCCCATTCCACTCCACCGCTATGTGCGAATGCCGAGCAGCCTGCGGAAAACAGGGACACAAGATTAGGTGGAAAGGGTGATGGACAGATTATCATCGATCTGAGTATAACATCTTCTACTACTTTATCTTGATTGATGTCCTTGAGGCCCAGATGAATCGTCAGCGACAGGAGCCATCTCCGATTGCTGCCGTTACACGTAGGTGCTGGATGTAAAACACAGCTGACACCTAATCCCACTCCTTACACCTGCACCCAGGGTGCAACATAAGTGTACTTCATACAGCGGGAGGGGTTTAACTTCAGATAAGAATTCTTGCATGAATTTTCAACGTAAGTACATCAGTCACATCAGTTCAACCAGATATATTTAATAATGTATGCAGTTTCTATTGTGAATCTAGTGAACGAACCATCACGTGGCTAATAGGACGTACCGGACTAGGAATACATTTTTTTCTCTCCCATGTATTTGACGTAAAGTTATAAATGGCCATGTCCCGAAGAGCGGAATTCAGATCCAGACCTAAGTAGGAAAAAAAAGTGATGTCACCAGCATTAGTACTGGCAAATCAAGAGAGGAGCTTAGGATGCTGCCACAGTGGTCCAGTGGCCACAGACTACTAACCGTGGCCACTGGACCACGAATCTGTTCTCTCATCTCTAATCAACCCACATCACTTAGATGCTTCAAAATAATCTTCCTCACCTCCAAAAATATAAAGGGCATTGGTCGGGGAAAGAAAAGCTCCGGCAGCCGCGGTGCGAGGTGTAAAGGATGGATCCTGACTGCTCACATTGTACCATGTCCCGGAGCCCTGGTTGTCAGTCAGAGATAAGTCACAACGTTCCCCAATGTATCCAGGAAAACAGGTGCAGCGCTGAGTTTCCTGAAAGAGAGGGAATAATACAGGCATCTATAGTGTAAAAACTACAAATCCCAGCAGGCCCAGACAGCCAGAATAGGCAGGGAGTAATAGTTTCCCAACAGCACGAGAACAGAAGTCCCATATAACTTTCTCCATGGTACCTGGTTGCACGTTCCATGGTGCACATGGCAGTACGTGCTACAATCCGGGATCTGACATCCGCCTCCGCTCCACCCAGGGTCACACACACACTCGCTGTTTTCCTGACATATTCCGTGTCCAGAGCAACCTTGCGGGCACAAGGAGAAACTGTATGTGGCATTAAACCCCAGCAGATTGTAATTGGCGTCGCTGAAGAGATGAAGGAGCATCTGCAAGAAACAAGGTTGCAAAGAAATTTGCAAAGAAATTAGCAAGAAAACTGCAAGAAAATCTGAAAAGAAAACGCCCATTTGGCCAGAAGGAGAGACGAGCGATTTGATTTTCGCTGCCCTAGTCCAGTCCGGCCCTCCACTTCTGCAACCTCCATTATCGGAACCTCCGGCGCCTATTAGGTGCCACAACGTCATGATATCACAGGGCTGGTAAGCACCAGAGATGTCCAGGATGACCAGAAGTGAAGACCAGCTGCCATCGAGGATGAGACTGGAAACTAATGCATTGCGCACGGCTCATCGCTAGCCAACAGCTATAACGTGCCTATGATGACTTAAGGATGGATCCTCAGTTTTCTAGTTTTGATTAAACAAAAAAAAGAAAAGGACACAGAGTAAATCAAGCAGTGCCGTTTACCTTTCCAGAAGTGGCCTCCAAGGTTGGGGGCAAGCTGCTACCACTTAGGCTGGCCAGGAGGCGGTCGCTGTACGAGTCTCCATCGTATACAAATAGGTAGTCGTAGGTACATTCTGTGTCCATGAAGAGGAACCGCAGCAGCACACGGTAATGGCTGTTTGGGGCTACAAGTAAGAACAGGAAGATAGGCTGAATGGTAGAAAACCCTGAATGTACCCACCACAAAGTGAGGCCCAGGTCACGCCATGCGGCTGCCTACTGCACACGGGCAGCAGGATACAGCAGATAAAACCATCACAGAAAGACATGATCCGATCTGAGCTGCTCCATACTAGCGCCTCTTCTCACGGGTCACGCACCTTCTATCAGCCATTCACAGTTGCCGTTCACTGAATAGTTTCCTGGGCCATCACTGACAAATCCCGGCAAACTGCGGAGAACTGTGCGATGCCCCTTACAGTCCCCGGATGTAGCAATGCTGGCCTGAGCTAGTACCAGGAGGAAGAGGTGCCAGTCGTATGCCCAGAAGCCGGCATGGGCTCCCATTACTGCTCAACATTCCTGGGAGGGAACCTGGAATCAAGAAAAGAACAGTAAGATGCTGAAAACATACATAGATTACATTACTGATCCTGTATTCTACTCCAGAGCTGCACTCACTATTCTGCTGGTGCAGTTATTCTGCTTCAGGAGAATACAAATGATCACAGCCAGCAGAATAATGAGTGCAGCTCTCGAGTATATTATTATTATTTATATAGCACATTTAATTCCACGGTGCTGTAGATGAGAAGGGGTTACATACAAAGTTATAGATTGTCCTTGCGGACTTACATTCTACGGGATACTGAAGAAGAGACAGAAGGTTGGGGGTGCGGCAGCTCGGGTGGTGGTGAGGCGGCAGCTCGGGTGGTGGTGAGGCGGCAGAATGGTTAATGCAGGCTGTAAGCTTTCCTGAAAAGATGGGTTTTCAGGTTCCGCCTGAAGGATCCGAGGATGGTGGATAATCGGACGTGTTGAGGCGTGGAATTCCAGAGGATGGGGGATATTCGGGAGAAGTCTTGGAGGCGATTGTGTGGAGGAGAGTAGGAGGTCTTGGGAGGATCGAAGATTACATGAGGGAAGATATTGGGAGATTAGTTCAGAGATATAGGGAGGGGACAGGTTGTGGATGGCTTTGTAGGCCAGTGTTAGTAGTTTGAACTGGATTCGTTGGGGAATTGGGAGCCAGTGGAAGGATTTACAGTGGGGAAAAACAGGGGAAGAAAGAGGTGGATTAGTCGGGCAGCAGAGTTGAGGACAGACTGGAGTCTGGAGAGTTAGCAGGGAGGCCACAGAGGAGGGTGTTGCAGTAATCAAGGCGGGAGATGAGGAGGGCAAGCACAAGAGTTTTAGTAGATTGAGGGCTGAGGAAGGGACAGATTTTGGAAATATTTTTGAGTGGGAGGAGATAGGAGGTGGCAAGAGTTTGGACGAGCGGTTTGAAGGACAGGGCAGAGTAGAGAGTTACTTCGAGGCAGCGGATTTCAGATGTGGGAAAGAGCGTGATGCCGTTTACCATGATAGATAGGTCGGGTAGGGGAGATACGCAGAGGAAAGATGATGAGTTTGGTTTTGTCTACATTTGAGTTCTAGGAAGCGAAAGGTGAAGGAGGAGGATATGGCTGATAGACACTCTGGGATTCTGGACCTGAGTGTCGTACGCATACTGGTGGTACTGGAACCCATAGGCCTTTAGGAGTTGTCCTAGGCCAAGGGTATAGATGGAAAAAAATAGGGGCCCAAGGACAGAGCCTTGAAGGACTTCAACAGAGAGAGGGCAGGATGAGGAGGAAGTGTTGGAGGGGGAAACCCTAAATGTGCGGTCAGAAAGAGGACAGGTCAAGAAGGAGAAGGATGGACAACTGTGTTAGCTTTGGCTGTGAGTAAGTCATTAGTAATTTTGGTAAGGACCGTTTCGGTGGAGTGGTGGGGGCGGAAGCCAAATTGGAGGTTGTCAAGGAGAGAGTTAGAAGAGAGGAGGGAGGAAAGATGAGCATGGACATGCTGCTCAAGGAGTTTGGAAGCAAACGGGAGCAGTGATATGGGGCGATAGCTGGGCATAGCAGTTGGGTCAAGGTTAGTTTTTTTGAGCATGGGTGTGATGGAGGCATGTTTGAAAGCAGAGGGGAAGGTACCAGAAGATAGAGATAGGTTGAAGAGATGGGTTAGGGCTGTAAGGAGCATGTTAGTGAAGTTGGGGAGCAGGTGGGAAGGGAAGGGGTCAAGTGCACAGGTGGTGAGGTGTGATTTGGAAAGGAGGTGAGTAACCTCTCCTTCAGTGATGTTGGAGAGGGAGGTTATTAGGGAAAGGCAGAGGTTTGGTATGTGGAGTGGTTGAGGAGGTGGAACAGTAAAGGTTTGCCTTGTTCGGTGGATCTTATTTTTGAAGTAGGTGGCAAAGTCCTAGGCAGCGATGAGTGGAGTTGGACGTGGCAGTGGTGGGCGGAAGAGAGAGTTGAATGTGTTGTTTTGGGTTGTAGGATAATAAAGATACAAGGGTTGTGAAATACAGTTGTGGCCAAAAGTATTGACACCCCTGCAATTCTGTCAGATAATATTCAGTTTCTTCCTGAAAATGACTGCAATCACAAATTCTTTGGTATTATTATCTTCATTTAATTTGTCTTAAATGAAAAAACACAAAAGAGAATGAAGCAAAAAGCAAAACATTGATCATTTCACACAAAACTCCAAAAATGGGCCAGACAAAAGTATTGGCACCCTCAGCCTAATACTTGGTTGCACAACCTTTAGCCAAAATATCTGCGACCGACCGCTTCCGGTAACCATCAATGAGTTTCTTACAATGCTCTGCTGGAATTTTAGACCATTCTTCTTTGGCAAACTGCTCCAGGTCCCTGATATTTGAAGGGTGCCTTCTCCAAACTGCCGTTTTTAGATCTCTCCACAGGTTCTATGGGATTCAGGTCTAGACTCATTGCTGGACACCATAGAAGTCTCCACTGCTTTCTCTCAAACCATTTTCTAGTGCTTTTTGAAGTGTGTTTTGGGTCATTGTCCTGCTGGAAGAACCATGATCTCTGAGTCTTTGAGGGAGACCCAGCTTTCTCACACTGGGCCCTACATTATGCTGCAAAATTTGTTGGTAGTCTTCAGACTTCATAATGCCATGCACACGGTCAAGCAGTCCAGTGCCAGAGGCAGCAAAGCAACCCCAAAACATCAGGGAACCTCTGCCATGTTTGACTGTAGGGACCGTGTTTTTTTCTTAGAATGCCTCTTTTTTTCTCCTGTAAACTCTATGTTGATGCCTTTGCCCAAAAAGCTCTACTTTTGTCTCATCTGACCAGAGAACATTCTTCCAAAACATTTTAGGCTTTTTCAGGTAAGTTTTGGCAAACTCCAGCCTGGCTTTTTTATGTCTCGGGGTAAGAAGTGGAGTCTTCCTGGGTCTCCTACCATACAGTCCCTATTCATTCAGACGCCGACGGATAGTACGGGTTGACACTGTTGTACCCTCGGACTGCAGGGCAGCTTGAACATGTTTGGATGTTAGTCGAGGTTCTTTATCCAACATCCGCACAATCTTGCGTTGAAATCTCTTGTCAATTTTTCTTTTCCGTCCACATCTAGGGAGGTTAGCCACAGTGCCATGGGCTTTAAACTTCTTGATGACACTGCGCACGGTAGACACAGGAACATTCAGGTCTTTGGAGATGGACTTGTAGCCTTGAGATTGCTCATGCTTCCTCACAATTTGGTTTCTCAAGTCCTCAGACAGTTCTTTTGTCTTATTTTCTCCATGCTCAATGTGGTACACACAAGGACACAGGACAGAGGTTGAGTCAACTTTAATCCATGTCAACTGGCTGCAAGTGTGATTTAGTTATTGCCAACATCTGTTAGGTGCCACAGGTAAGTTACAGGTGCTGTTAATTACACAAATTAGAGAAGCATCACATGATTTTTCGAACAGTGCCAATACTTTTGTCCACCCTCTTTTTTATGTTTGGTGTGGAATTATATCCAATTTGGCTTTAGGACAATTCTTTTTGTGTTTTTTTCATTTATGACAAATTAATAACAAAGAATTTGTGTTTGTAATCATTTTCAGGAAAAAACTGAGTATTATCTGACAGAATTGCAGGGGTGTCAATACTTTTGGCCACAACTGTAGGTCTATTTAGCAGTGGTGAGGGCTAATTTGAAGGCAAGTGTAGCTTGTTTGAAAGCAGTGAAGTCGTCTGGCAGGCGTGTTTTCTTCCATCGCCGCTCCGCGACCCTGGAGGCTTTTTGCTAAGACTGTTGTGCCAGGGTTGCCTATTGATTTGTTGCACTTTGCCATGCATGAGAGGGGCGACTGAGTCTATGGCTGATGTGAGGGTGGCGTTATTGAAAGCGGTGGCGCTGTCCGTGTCGTGGAGTGAAGATATGGAGGACAGAGGTAGAAGAGAGTCTGTGAATGTCTAGGTGTGCGAGGTTTCTGCAAGGATGTGCTAGTGGCTGGACATGGGGAGCGGGTGGGTAGATGGTGGTCGGATAAGGGGAAGGGAGAGGTTGTGAGATTAGATAGGGAAAGTATAATACAGTATGTAACTCAGGATCAGTAATGTAATGTATGTACACAGTAACTGCACCAGCAGCATACTGAGTGCAGCTCTGGACACACCCCAGAAGAGGAGGAGCGTCGCAGCTGAGCCTCTGCAGGCTGGGGTTTTGCTAAGCTCCTGGGAAGGGAGGTTTTTTTTTCCTGCAAGGACTTTCCATCTGCCCCCTTCCCAGGAAAGAGGACTCTCCCTGGGACTGAGCGCCGGGGCTGTGCCCCTGGCTCCCACCCTCCGGCAAGCCAGCTGGGGGTGGGGGGCCTCATCCACCACCAGGAGGCCCAAGGCACAGCCAGACAGTCCCAGGGATGGGGAAAAAGCGGACCCCAGGGGGCCGCAAGGCTCCAGGGTCCGGGACCCCTGAAGTGAAGGCTGTGGCGGGCCCTTCCCCCGGAGGTGCAGCAGCCGGCAGAGGTGAGGCGGGGCCCCCCCTTAACATCTGGGGCTCCAAGGTTGCGGGAGAGCCAGCTACCACCTACGCCTCCCGCATTCATGCCCACCTCTCCGAGTACGAGGAGGCCAGCAAGCAGCTCAGGAGACTCCGGGGGGAGTTGGAGGGAGCCCGGGTCATCAGTAAAAACAGGCTCCCTGCCTCAAAGAGAGCGGAGGTCACCGCCACGGTCAAGCGGCTGAAAGGGGAGATTCGGGCCCTGGAGGACAGGCGAAGTTCCATCAGGGCCGGCAGCGGCCCCTTCCAGGAAAAGCTGCAGAACGAGGACCGGTTCAGGGCCATGGCCGGTGGGTCTCCTGGGGGGTCAGGAGTCCCCATCCAGGTGGAGGAAAGCGAGGAGGAGGAAGAGCAAGATGGCGCCCACACCACACCCGGGCCGCCTCCACCTGAAGACCTGGCGGACACCAGCGTGAGCCAGGTAACATGCAGCGAGATAGCCCCTGAGCAGGTGGCCCTCCCGCTGGACTCCAGTAACGCGGAGGAAAGCGGGAGCGAGGGGGAGGATGGAGGGAGCGGAAGTAGTTCTGAGGGGGGCTGCCTCATCCTTAAACAAGTACGGCAGACTGAATCCCCAGCACGGTTTGGCACGCTGTTGTTTGGGTATGAAGTCTGCCCGGAGGATGAGGCAACCGGGAAGAGGAGAAACAGGAGGCGCAGGCGTAAGGCTTCTGAAGGCGTGGAGGAACAACTGGTTTTTGCTCCTCTTCCCGGGGCCCCTCTGTCCCGCTGTGTGGAACCCGCTACCCACCCCGGCTCGGGCCCTGTGGTGGGTCCGCAGCAAGGGAGCAGGGAGAGAGATGACTGTTGTGACCTGACTGTCGCATCTGGTGACAGTTCAGACCAGGGCAGCGACATGGAGGTCGGTGCTGGTTGTTGTGTTGGTGGTGGTGTCCAGGCTCAGCCCTCGGTGGCAGGGGGGGCTGGCCTGGCACCAGGCAAAGTTGGTAAAGCCAGGGCTGCACCTCCGGCGGCGAGTGCTGGGGCTTCTGGACCCCCCACGTACGGATCCGCTAAGTCTGGATCGCTAGTGGGGGTCCAGAAGCCTAGGAAGGGCGAACAGAACATCAAGCAGCAGCTGAGGCGGTGCAAAGTGCTGGTCGCTCCCATGTCGGCGCCTGTGGTGAGAGCGGGGTCTCCGGCACGTCGACCCAAAAAGGGGTCCGTGCAGGGGGCTCCGCCGCCGCTGGGCGACGAGGGGGAGTGGCCGGCCTTGCCTGTCTCAAGTGGTGGGCATGGGGTGGCAGCGGTGGTCCGTGAGGGGGGCGTGGCCTCCCCGAGTGTTGCCCGGCCTGCAAAGGCTGTGGCGTGCGGGGGGGGCATGTCCTCCTCGGCCGTCGTCCCACCCGCTGCGTCTGCGTCGCCCGGGGGGGGCATGGCCTCGCAAGGGGTCGCTGCTCTGCCCGTGGTGGCTGTGACTGGCGGGGGGGCGTGGCCTCAGCGGTCGCGACTCCGCCCGCTGTGCTCGCGTCACCCGGGGGGGCCGTGGCCTCGCAGGGGGCCGCGGCTCTGCCTGGGGTGGCTGCGACCGGCGGGGGGGCGTGGCTGCTGCGGGCCCGCTGCCCTCTGTCCCACCCACCCTTCCAAGTAATGCTGTGCTGCCCCCAAAAGCTGGCGGGGAGTTGTCGGGGTCCCCGGCCCACCTACCTTCATCTGAGGGTGCGGGGACTCTGGCGCTCCCTGGCAAGCCGGCGGCGGGGGTGAAGAAAAGTGCAGAGCAGGGAGCGGTGCCAATGGCCGTCCCTGCCCAGAGTA
Organism: Dendrobates tinctorius; assembly: GCF_039654945.1. Classification (NCBI taxonomy): domain Eukaryota; kingdom Metazoa; phylum Chordata; class Amphibia; order Anura; family Dendrobatidae; genus Dendrobates; species Dendrobates tinctorius. The sequence continues at coordinate 52,711,244 of NW_027361696.1, forward strand.
AACAAAACTCAGCAAAAGAAAAAAAAATGGAGCTGAAACCAGGAGCTGCTGTTGCTCCTAGGCCCAGCCAGGGCAGAGTGCATGATGTCATCAGCACTGAGGCATTTAAAGGGGCAGCGGCGCTCCTGGACAGGAGCTGGAGTAGCTCCCAGCAAGAGAGCTCAGGGCCCCCAGCAGGCAAAGAGAGGAACTACACTGGTTTGGGAAATGTAAAAAATGTAAATAATGTTGCTATGTTCACCAATTGTGAGAGTGAGTACGAAAGCGGAGTGGACATATTTGAGGAGATGTTTGCTGAAGTGAATGGTGATATGAGTGACATGGATGAGGGAGTGAGTGCTACTGTGAATGTGGGTGAGTGTGCTGGAGTGAATGCAAATAATAAAAGAGTGAATGGGAGAGTGAGTGGGAGGACGAATGAGGGTGCTGGCACAAGTGGTGGGAGGGCTGGCCCGTCTGCCCCCCTGGCCGCAAGACCCCAACATAGTTATGCGGGGGCCGCGGCTGGGGGTCGGGGTGGTCCTGGGGGGAGTCTCCTCGCCTCCGGGCTCCAGGGACGGCGCTTTGCACCACCGTTTCCTGGAGGCCCTCAAAAAAGGAGAAAGGTCGATAGTGGTAGAGGGGAGGACAGTGGACTTGTCTTTCTGGATAGAGAGACACGGCCTTGCTGCCTTCCAAAACCAAAGGGAGGGAGGGACTGTTTGGTCTCTCCCCACAGCCGGGCAGGGGCCGCAAAGGAGGAATGTGGTCCGTCTTAGGTGGGGGGGCAGTGAAGCTTGTCCACCTAGGAGCAAGGTGGTGGAGCTCCTCCTTAAGATGGGCTTCGGGGCGAATGACATCTTTGCCCTGATACATCCTTCGGCGTCCCGCTTCTTCGACGTCAGCTTTGTGCGGCCAGAGGGGCTTGAGCTCTTCTGGTCTAACTATGAGCTGGTGCGGGAAGAGCCCGGATGGCGAGACTTCGTTGCGCAAGCGGTGTCTCGCCAAAATTCCATCAAGCGAGTGACCGTGGTCACTTGTAACGAGTCACTTGCCGGCGTGGACATTATGACGTGGCTTTCCCGTTACGGGGAAGTCACCGAGGTCCCCAAAAAGAACAGGGATGAATTCGGCATCTGGTCGGGGGGCTGGACCTTCATGGTTAAACTGAAGGTTTCCGGCGGCACGGTCACCCACATCCCTTCCTCGGCGTTCCTGGGAAGGGACAGGATCCTGGTCTTCTACCAGGGGCAACCGAAGGTCTGCCACAAGTGCGGCGACCCCACTCACTTCAGCGCTAGCTGCAAGGTACAGAAATGTGCCTTGTGTGGTGGGGTAGGTCATCTGGCCGCCTCGTGTAAAGACATTCGGTGTCACTTGTGTGGTGACCTAGGTCACCCTCTCAGCCGCTGCCCTCGCTCCTTTTCTAATGCCGCTGCAGGCCCGGCGGGAGGAGTCCGTGAGGGAGAAACCTCTGGCGGCGCTCCTGCAGCTGTGGCAGGTGGTGGAGGGGAAGGGGCTGAGGGACCGGTGAGGAAGGGCAATGCCAAGGTGAGGGGCCCCGCGTATGTGCGGAGGCAAGAAAAACGCCATGGGGGTGGGGGGCAGGTGAAGTCTCGGGCAACCGGGTCGATGCCTGCTCCTCCCTCCAGGCCCGTGGCAAAAGCCTCTGAGGTCCTGAGGGAGAGTGTGGTGAGAGAGGAGATCAGGAGGATGGAGAGGGAGGATAAAGCGGCTGACTCGGACGGGTCCTCACAGTATGAAAGTGTTGATGAGGAGGTCCAGGAGCAGCCTACAGCAGCGGGTGGCAAAAGTAAATGTGCCAATCGTAACAAATCGGGGGGGAAGAAGGCTGGCAAGCCTTCAAAATCTCCCCCGCCCCCGACCACCAGGGTGCGCACGGAAGGGCCCGCTGACCCCCCTCTGATTGATCTCTCCAACCGGTTCAGCGTCCTCGGAGGCTCGGATGATGGGCCGCAAGATGAGGATGCTGGGCCGGGGGTACCACCGGAGGGTCCTTCGGGGGATGGTGGGGTCCGTCCCTCAGGGGGCAGTGTTCCTCCTGGGGGGGGGGGGACAGACCTGGAACCCGGGGGCGAGGACACCGGGGGGGGTGGGATGGACACAACGGGAGCTTCCCTGAAAAGGAAGGTGTCCGACCCCTCCCCAGGTGGAGGTGATAGCAGTGGTAAGAAGTTGGCCATCCAACTTGATCACCCATGATGGCGGAACTCGCCCCGTTGACGCTGGCATCTATTAATGTTGCCAGCATAAAGTCAGATGCGGCTCGCTTCACGGCCTTTGATTTTTTCTCCCGGATTGAGGCAGAAATTTTATTCTTGCAAGAGACCAGACTAACAGACATGGGGGCCATCTATAAAGCACGGAGGGAGTGGAGGTGCGGGCCCTCATACTGGTCTCTTGCGGCCGAGCCGTATAGCGGGGTGGCAGTCCTTTTTAAGACTGCAGCTGTTGAATGCCGACGGGTTACTGAGTTGGAAATGGGGAGGTGCCTGATCCTAGATGTCTTCATGAGGGGACAAGAGCTCCGGCTCATCAACATCTACGGCCCGCAGTCCAAGTGGGACCGCAAATGTCTCTTCCTGAGGATCAAGCCCTTTCTTTTTACGAGCCGGCAGGTGGTCTTCGGTGGGGACTTCAACACCATTACGAGGTCCCGTGACCGGGGGGGTCCCGGAGATCGCCTGGCTTATGATAGCGTCGCGTTGAATAGCATAGCCAGCGAAGCTCGCCTGGTGGATGTCCACATCCGGCACACCCCAGGTCACGGAGGTTTCACCTACCATAGGGGTAGCTGTAGGTCTAGAATAGACAGGTTTTTTTTGAAGGAGGACGCCATCTTTTCTGCTGTGTCCGCCGTTGAGGTGGAGTTCTCCGATCTCTGTCTAATTTTCTTTTCTCTGAATGTTGCAGAGACTCATCGGATGGGAAGAGGGCTGTGGAAGCTCAATTCGTCCCTGCTGGAAGAAGCGGAGGTGAGACAATCCTTCGAGGACTTTCTTCAGAGCCAGGTACCGCTGTTGGATCTCTGTAGTAGTAAGTCAGAGTGGTGGGAGATCTTCAAAAAGCGGGTGGCGGGGTTCTTCCGTCAGCTCTCGAGCCTCTGGAGTCTGAACAGGCACCGCTTGTACCAGGCCCTGGGGAGGAAACTCGAGCAGCTTGTCTCGACTGGAGGTGACCGTGAGGAAATCTCCAGAGTGAAATCTTAGCTCAAGAGGTGTCAGTATGATAGACACACATCTTTAGTTTTTGAGAGGGACTTCGGGAAGTACCGCTCACCCGACCCTTACAGAAACTGTAAGATGTCAGTGAATTGTAAGATGGTGACAGGACTGATCGACAGTACGGGGTCCCTGAACAGATCCAAATCAGGGATCCTGGAGGTGGTCAGATCCTTCTACTCACACCTCTTGGAAAAGAAGGATCTGGATCGGGACAGGATGTCGGCTTTCCTGGCTGAAACCGTCCCTGAGCCAGGGGGTGATCCCTCTCTTGGTGTTTTGGCAGAGGAAATCAGGGAAGAGGAAGTGAGACTGGCCATTGATGGGCTTCGGCCCAAGAAATCGCCAGGTCCGGATGGCTTAACATCCGAGTTCTATAAGACTTTTAGGGACTCCTTGGTCGCCCTCTTGACAGGGGTATTTAATGAGTGTCTCTCCTCGGGCACTCTTCCCGACTCAATGAGGAAGTCAGCCCTCATTATTCTGTCAAAGGGTAAGGATCCGTCCCGTATCGAGAATTGGCGTCCCATAGCGCTTCTCGATACGGACCGGAAGGTTCTGGCCAAGGTGCTGTTTAATCGGCTGGTGAAGTTTGCACCCCGGCTCCTTTCAGGGGCCCAGCATTGCTCTGTTCCGGGCCGCAGTACTTTTAGTGCTGTGCTCGGTGTCCGAGAGGCAGTGGACAAGGTAGGGCAGGTCACTGGAGGGGGTACTTGCTGTCATTAGATCAAGCGAAAGCCTTTGACCGGGTCAACCACGAGTACCTCTGGTCCGTCCTTTTGAGGTATGGTCTGCCTGGGAGGTTTGTAAAATGGTTAGAGATCTTGTACCAAGGGGCTGAGACTTTTCCGCTGGTGAACGGTTGGTCAGGTCGCCCTTTTGAGGTGGGTTCTGGGGTCCGTCAGGGCTGTCCGCTGAGCCCGCTTTTATACGTGTTCGCGATCGATCCCTTCCTAAGGAGGGTAGATCGTGGACCGTTGGCGGGAGTCGGGATGGACCAGGCGGGCTCTGGGTCCTCTCTGAGGGTGGTGGCGTATGCCGATGATGTTTCCCTTTTCGTGTCCTCGAGAAGGGAGGCGGATTGGGTCATGTCGGAGGTAGTGCGCTACTCGGAGGCATCCGGGTCCATGATCAACCGGGATAAGTGTGAAAGTCTCTGGCTGGGAGGGGGAGATGCCAGGTTTGATCTCCCGGACACCCTTCCAGGGCCCCAGGCCACCGCCAAAATTCTAGGCATCGAATTTGGCCCCGGGGATTACCCCCAGCAAAATTGGGAGGGCAGACTTAAGATCGCCGCCCAAAAGGTGGACCAATGGAAGGGTTGGTCTTTAACCCTGAGGGAAAGGGTTGCCCTGGCTAAAGGCTTTCTGCTACCTTTATTAATATACCTGGGCAGTGTGTGCATCTTGCCGGAACCTCTCTGGACACGGGTCTATAGCCTGTTCTTCCAATTGTTATGGGGGAATAGGCTTAACCTAATCAAGAGGGAGGTTACATACCGTACGAGGAGACTAGGCGGGTTGGGTATGGTCAACCCCGTGGTGTTTCTAGTAAACACCTTTCTTAAGACTAACATCTCCAACCTCTGGCTAGAGAGGGCTCCTCCGTGGGTAGTCTCCTGCAAGGGTTGGCTTTGGCCTTTCTTCCAGGAATGGGAGACAGGAGGGCAGGTGAAGGACCTACGCACACCTCATGGGCATCTCCCGGCTTACGCTACCCCGGTTCTGAAGGTGATCCGCCGGTGGGGTCTGGGAATGCGGGAAATCAGGACCATGTCGAGGCAGTGCCTTGACAGGAGGGTCCTGTTGACCCATTTCCAGAAGCCCCTGGCCCTTAAGGATTGCCCAGGCCGGGATCTGGAGGTCGGGCTGGGGCTTTTAAATTCTAAGCGGATCCCCATGAAGTTTTGGGACTTGACCTGGCGCTGCTTCCACGGGAGGCTGTATGTAAAGGATAACTTGAAGTGCAGGAAATCCGATGATCGGGGTTGTCCCCGTGAGGAGTGTGGCGACGTGCTGGAAAGCATGGAGCACTTCCTGCTTCATTGTCCCTTTAATGCAGAGGTTTACAACAGGGTGGGTGCTTCCATACGTTGGCCGCGGCTGGCGTCCCTCTCCTACGCTGAGTGGGCCTATGGAGCGTTCAGATCCCTGGGTGGCCGGGACCCGTGCACTTTATTCCTAGTCAGTGTAGTGGTTAGGTTCTACACTTGGAATGCACGGTGCCTAGTTTCGACGCGGAAAAAAACCCTCCCGAGGGATGAGGTGGTAGGAAACATCTTGGGTGACCTGGTGAAGGTCCGTTCTTTGGAGTTCGAAAGGTTGGGTGTGAGGAAGGCCTCTTGGCTTTGGAGGGGCCTCTCCTTTTAGAAACGCACTCAAGGGAGAGCTAGCTCTGTGTGAATGAGGGTAGGGATAGCATAAGTTTCACTGGGTGTTAGGGACAGAATTAGGGGCAGATAGGGACAGGGAGGGACAGGCACTGAGGGACAGATAGAGAGTTAGTTATGATAAGTTAGGTAGAGTAGGGGCAGGTAGGGACAGATAGGGACAGTTTCTTTAGGGACAGAAGTAGGGACAGTCTTAGTTGTTGAGGGACAGGGTGAATGTGTTAGTGAGGGATGGGGCCTCCAGAACTCCTTTCCTGGTGTTGGGCTGGTGCATGTCACTTTAGCTTTTTGTTTTGGAAGCATGAAATGTAATGGATATTGGGCTTGCAGGCACCAAACTTGGGCCTGTGGCAAGGTTTTTGGAAATGTGGTTAATACTTATTGTTTGGGTAATATTATCACTGGTTATAGCAGGTCGTATCTTAGGTGTATAACAAGTGTAGTATGTGCTTTTTGTGTATCTGTACATGTATGCAGTATTGTATGTATGTCGTTAGGATGGTGCTTTTAAAAAAATGTATATATTATAGTTAGGAAAGGGGGAAGGGGTTTCTTGCGGGAGGGAGGGGGAAGTTTGGACCCTGGAATGGACCCTGAGAAATCAAGGGCCGAAGATCAGAAGGAAGATGGCCTGGGAACTACACCAAGGACCATGGGAAATATATAAGGAAATGTAGAGGCGGGCCATAAACTTTCCTGGACCCTGAGGTGCTGTTTTTTTTTTCTGAGGCCATAAACTTTCATGGACCTAGGTGTGGAAAAGGCTACGAACTTGTGGACCTGTGGTGTGGGTGGTGGGAAAAAATAAATAAATAAAAAATAAATAAATAAAAAAAAATAAATAAAAGGGAAAAAGGGGGGTGGTTTCTTGCTGTGTTGAGGGGAAGTAGTTGAGGGTCTGCCAAGATGGCTGTTTTTTCTGTTTAAGGCAGTGGGCCAGAAAAAGTGTTTACTTTCCTGTTTTAAATCCAGTATATAGGAATGAATGGGAGCATGAGTGAAGGTGTGAATGGGGTTGAATGTGAAGGAATGGATTTTTGTTTGTTTTCTTTGTTTTTTTTTTTTTTGGAGGTTCCTGCTGGGGGTCCCTCAGGCTGCAAAGCCTGGAGACACTGCACTATGTCCTTCAGAGATGGACTGTCGTAAGCTAGCATATTTGCACAAGTTTTTTTTTTTGTATGTCGGTGTGGTTTATTTTAGTTCATGTATCGTGGTTTTTGATTTCTGGAATGTTGTTTTTGTCTGTCTTATGTATTGTGTTTTTGATATTTTTATAATAAAAGAGATACAGTATGTACAGTTGAAACCAGAAGTTTTCATACACTATAAAAAAAAAAAAAGACACGGATGTTTTTCTCAATATCTGACATGAAATCAGAGTAAACCTTTCCCGTTTTAGGTCAATTAGGATTACCATAATTATTAATATTTGCCAAATGCCAGAATAATGAGAGAGGGAGAGAATGTTTAAGGCATTTTATTACTTACTGCAAAGTCAAAAGTTTACATACCGTATATACTCGTATATAAGTCGAGATTTTCAGTCCATTTTTTGGGAGCTGAAAGTCCCCCCTCTCGGCTTATACGCGAGTCATATAACCAGGGGGTCGGCAGAGGAGGGGGAGCGGGGGTGTCAGAGATAATACTGACCCCCATGACGCGTCTCTGCAGCCCCCTTCCTTCCTTCAGCGGTCACGTGATACTGCTCATTAAACTCATGAATATGTGCATATTCATGAGTTTAATGAGCAGTACCACGTGACCGCTGAAGGAAGGGAGACCGTGGGAGAACGGGGCTGCAGAGACTGCGCCAGGAGGGGGTAAGTATATGCTGTATTCACCTCTCCCAGGTCCATTGCTGTTCGCCGCTGTCTGCTGCGTCCTCTGTCAGTGACATTCAGCCAGCAGAGGGCGCAGTGACGTGGTTAGTGCACGCCGTGCCCTCTGCTGCCTGAACGTCACTGACAGATGAAGCGCAGACAGCGGCGATGGACCCGGGACAGGTGAATATCTCAGGTACCGGGTCCTGAGCCAGCGGCGATACCTGTCCCCCATAGTGCGCCGGTGTCCCCGCCTGCTCAGGACCCGACACCTGGCCCCCAGCGACGAGAGGTGAGTATGTCTTTTTTCCAGCAGCATATGGGGGCATAATCTATGGAGCATCTTATGGGGGAAGCATATGGGGGCATACTCTATGGAGCATCTTATGGGGGCAGCATATGGCGGCATAATCTATGGAGCATCTTATGGGGCCATCATTAACCTTTTATGCAGCATTATATAAGGCATATTATTCTATGGAGCATCTTATGGGGCCATTATTAACCTTTGTGCACCATTATATGGGGTGTATTTTGTACAGAGCATCTTATGGGGCCATCATGAACTGTATGAAGCATTATTTGGGGATTCAGATTCAATATGGATATTCAAAAACATTTAACCTACTGATGTCTCAACTAATTTTACTTTTATTAGTATCTATTTTGGTTTTTGAAATTTACCAGTAGCTGCTGCATTTTCCACCCTAGGCTTATACGTGAGTCAATAAGTTTCCCAGTTTTTTTGTGGCAAAATTAAGGGGGTCGGCTTATACACGAGTATATACAGTACATTTTATTAGCATTTGGTACCATAGCCTTTAAACTGAATGACTTGGGTAAAACGTTTGGGATATCCTTCCACAAGCTTCTCACAATAGTTGGTCGGAGTTTGGGCCCATTCCTCCTGACAAAACTGGTGTAACTGATCCAGGTTTGCAGGTCGCATTGCTCGCACCGGTCTTTTCAGCTATGTTCATAAATTTTCAATAGGATTGAGATCAGGGCTTTGTGTTGGCCACTCCAAAACATTGACTTCGTTATCCTTAATCCTCTTTGTTACCATTTTGGCAGTATGCTTCGGGTCATTGTCCATTTGGAAGACCCATTTCCGCCCAAGATTTAACTTCCTGGCTGATGTCCTGAGATGTTGCTTCAGTATTGCCACATAATCTTCTTTTCTCATGATACCATCTATTTTGTGAAGTGCACCAGTCCATCCTGCAGCAAAACAACTCCAAAACATGATGCCGTCACCACCGTGTTTCACAGTTGGGATGGTGTTCTTAGTCTTCCAAGCTTCTCCCTTTTTCCTTCAAGCGCAACGATGGTCATTATGCAAAAAAAATTCAATTTTAGTTTCACCAGACCACAGGACATGTCTTCAAAAATTAAGGTCTTTGTTCCTGTGTGCATTTGTAAACATTAATCTGGCTTTTTTTTGTTTTTTTTGGTGTAATGGCTTTTTCTTTGCATAGTGACCTTTCAGCCCCATGATGATACAGTTCTCGTTTCACTGTAGATATTGACACAATCTTAGCAGCTTCTGCCATCATCTTCACAAGGTCTTTTGCTTTTTTCCTTGGGTTGAAATGCACATGTAAAGCATCTTCATCTCTAGGACACAGAACCTGTCTCCTTCCTGAGCGGTATGATGGCTGGACATTCCCATCTTGTTTCCACTTGTGTATAATTGTTTGTACAGATGAACGAGGCACCTTCAGGTATCTTGACATTGTACCCAAGGATGAGCCAGACTTGTGCAAGTCCATAATTCTTCCTGGTATCTTGGCTGATTTCTTGAGACTTTCCCATGATGCTACACAATGAAGCAGTGTTTTATTTTTCTATAGTGCTCTGAAATTCATGTGTAAGCCTTTTTTTTTTTTTTTTTTTTACCAAGGACATCCCATTCTCTATGACCGTAGTGTCTCCCAGCAGCTGGCACAAAGACACCACAGTGATGCTGAGGACAGAAGACCCCAGGTGTGCTGGGTGCTGTGGCGCACACCTGTAATCCTAGCTGCTATGGGAGGCTTGGGCTGTGGGATCACTTGAGCTTGTCAGTTCTGGTTCGTTCTGTGCTATGTAAATCAGGGGTCTTCTGTCCTCAGCATCACTGTGGTGTCTTTGTGCCAGCTGCTGGGAGACACTACGTTCATAGAGAATGGGATGTCCTTGGTTAAAAAAAAAAAAAAAAGAGGCTTACAAAGAAGCAGTGTGTTTCAGGTGTGCATTAAAATACATCCACAGGTGTGTCTCTAATCAACTCAGATGTTGCCAAACAATCTATCAGAATCTTCCAAACACATGACATCATCATATGGACAGTCCAGGATTGTTTAAAGGCATAGTAATCTTAGTGTATGTAAACTTTTGACTTTGCAGGAAGTAATAAAAATGCTTTAAAACATTCTCCCTCTCTCATTATTGTCACGTAGACCCGTCCTGTGTGACGCGACCCGCAGGCCGGTAACTGAAACTACAAGACGCGGCACGTGATACTGTCCTGTGTGGCATGGCCAGCCGGCCGGTACTAAAACAACAAGACACGGAGAAAGGGGAAACAGTTACAACGGTGGGCCCTGTGATAGGGAAAGGGGACGTGGAGACCTCCTGCACTCCCCTAAGTCAGCGTCCCTAACGCTCCTAACGTTCCCTATGCTGGTTCCACACCGGGCGCCGATCAGGAACCTGTCGCCCTAGCACACCCTACACCTATCCCTTGCTAGGGAACTGGGTGGTGCAGGCACTGGCCCCACCACTGTACTAATACACACTAAGGAAAAACACAAACAAGGCAACACACCACTTAGCTTTACTCTGTTGCACTTGCTCCTGGCAACAGAGTCCACCACCAGAATGCAGCTCTCCTCCTGAATAGCTGCCACCAAGCTCTGTCAGAGCTACAAGGAAATCCCCTCAGACTCCTTCCACACCAGGGCTAAGAGAGTGCTGCAAGGAACGCTCTCCAGCTTCTTCCTCCACCAAGGATGGTTGAAATGAACACTATCACCAACACTGATTGCAACACCTGTGACTCTTTTATAGCAGAGCCAGAGCAATCACACCTGCATTATAATCATGTGCAAAAACTAAAGAAACCAGAGTGCAATGACGCTCACCACCACCGGGGGCAAATTTAGAACAAAAGACACCACAGTGCAATAATCCTAATGGCCACCGGGGGCAAAAAACAAACTTAAGCACAGCTTAAGAAAAAAAAAAAGGTTACCTGTGCTTTTTATCAGTCCTGATCCAGCATGGATCATGACAATTATTCTGGCATTTGGCAAATATTAATAATTATGGTAATCCTAGTTGACCTAAAATGGGAAAGGTTTATTCTGATTTCATGTCAGCTATTGAGAAAAAACATGCAGATGTGTCTTTTTAAATAGTGTATGATAACTTCTAGTTTCAACTGTAGCTCAGGATCAGTACAGGATAAGTAAAGCTTTGCAAGTACTAAATAAATATACATTTTAATCTGAATAATATAATACACAAAGTAAAATCCTTCTAACACCGTAACTAATTCACAAAACAAGCAGAGTGCAATGATCCATGTAAATTAATCATTTACAAATTCATATGAAAGTCACATCATAACTAGAGTTGAGCGATACCGTCCGATACTTCAAAGTATCGTATCGGATGGTATCGGCCGATCTTTAAAAAAAGTATCGGTATCGCCGATTCCGATACCGGAAGTCCCATTCAAGTCTATGGGACTTCCGGTATCGGAATAAGAAAAACCCTTTCCTGCCCTTGTACAGCCTCTCTGGGGTCTGTACTGGCCTTTCGGGGGGCTGTGCCGGCCTGCCAGGGGGTCTGTGCAGGCTCCGGTGGTCTGTGCCGGCCTGCCGGTGGTCTGTGCAGGCTCCGGGGGGCTGTGCCGGCCTGCCGGGGGGCTGTGCCGGCCTGCCGGGGGGCTGTGCAGGCTCCGGGGGGCTGTGCCGGCCTGCCGGGGGGCTGTGCCGGCCTGCCGGGGGGCTGTGCCGGCCTGCCGGGGGGCTGTGCAGGCATCGTCCGATGGGACTACAAGTCCCATCGGGCGATGCCTGCTACCATGACAGTGATTGACACATTAGCCAACGATGGGACAGTAGTAGTCCCATCATCCGGCTAATGTGTTAAATGTAAAAAAAAAAAAAAAAAAAATTACATGCTACATACATACAACATGCATACTACATACATGCTACATTCATACTACATACTACATACATGCTACATTCATACTACATAAATACTACATGCAACATACATACTACATATATACTACATGCATGCTACATACATACTGCATGCTACATACATACCACATATATACTACATGCATGCTACATACATAACACATATATACTACATGCATGCTACATACTACATGCTACATACTACATATATACTACATGCATGCTACATACTACATGCTACATACATACTACATATATACTACATGCATGCTACATACATACTGCATGCTACATGCATGCTACATACATACTACATACATACTACATGCTACATACATACTACATATATACTACATACATACTACATGCATGCTACATACATACCACATATATACTACATGCATGCTACATACATACTACATGCTACATACATACCATATACATACTACATGCATGCTACATACATACTACATGCATGCTACATACATACTACATGCATGCTACATACATACTACATGCTACATACATACTACATATATACTACATGCATGCTACATACATACTACATGCTACATACATACTACATATATACTACATGCATGCTACATACATACTACATGCTACATACATACTACATATATACTACATGCATGCTACATACATACTACATGCATGCTACATACATACTACATGCTACATACATACTACATGCTACATACATACCACATACATACTACATATATACTACATGCATGCTACATACATACTGCATGCTACATGCATGCTACATAGATACTACATACATACTACATGCTACATACATACCACATATATACTACATACATACAATACATTCATACAATACATACATAGACATACAGTACATATAACATAGAGTAACATACTTACCAATACTTGTCACATTGTTCCCCGAAGCCATTGTCTTTTCCGGAATAAATATTAACATAACAAACCACAAAAATACTCACCCACGATCCGAAGCAGTCCACGAGTGTGTCCCACGACGATCTTGGGTAGAGAACTGCAGCATCAGATGATGCTGCCGTTCTCTACGGGCTGCAGGAATCCAATGACGGAAGGTAGGTATCCTTCCGCACTGTATTCCTCCGCCACTTAAAAAAAAAAAAAGTCCCTAGTCTCACTTTATGCCATTGCTGTGTGGGAAATTCCCACACAGCAATGGCATAAAGTGAGACTAGGGACTTTTTTTTTTTAAGTGGCGGAGGAATACAGTGCGGAAGGATACCTACCTTCCGTCATTGGATTCCTGCAGCCCGTAGAGAACGGCAGCATCATCTGATGCTGCAGTTCTCTACCCAAGATCGTCGTGGGACACACTCGTGGACTGCTTCGGATCGTGGGTGAGTATTTTTGTGGTTTGTTATGTTAATATTTATTCCGGAAAAGACAATGGCTTCGGGGAACAATGTGACAAGTATTGGTAAGTATGTTACTCTATGTTATATGTACTGTATGTCTATGTATGTATTGTATGAATGTATTGTATGTATGTAGTATATATGTGGTATGTATGTAGCATGTAGTATGTATGTAGTATGTATGTAGCATGCATGTAGTATATATGTAGTATGTATGTAGCATGCATGTAGTATATATGTAGTATGTATGTAGCATGCATGTAGTATATATGTAGCATGTATGTAGTATGTATGTGGTATGTATGTAGTATGTATGTAGCATGCATGTAGTATATATGTAGTATGTATGTAGCATGTAGTATATATGTGGTATGTATGTAGTATGTATGTAGTATGTATGTAGCATGTAGTATGTATGTAGCATGCATGTAGTATATATGTAGTATGTATGTAGCATGTAGTATGTATGTAGCATGCATGTAGTATTTTTTTTTTTTTTTTTTTTAACATTTAACACATTAGCCGGATGATGGGACTACTACTGTCCCATCATTGGCTAATGTGTCAATCACTGTCATGGTAGCAGGCATCGCCCGATGGGACTTGTAGTCCCATCGGACGATGCTTGCACAGACCCCCGGACATCAGCACAGCCCCCCGGCAGGCCGGCACAGCCCCCCGGCAGGCCGGTACAGACCCCCACAGGGTGCACAGACCACCGGCAGGCCGGCACAGACCCCCACAGGGTGCACAGACCACCGGCAGGCCGGCACAGCCCCCCGGCAGGCCGGTACAGACCCCCACAGGGTGCACAGACCACCGGCAGGCCGGCACAGCCCCCCGGCAGGCCGGTACAGACCCCGGGCAGTCCACACAGCCCCCCGGCAGGCCGGCACAGCCCCCCGGCAGGCCGGCAGAGACCCCCGGAAGGCCCGAAATGACGGCGCATCATGATGCGCACACACCGCGCATCATGATGACGTCAGTCTGTCAATCAACTTTGAACTTCCGATTCCGATGCCGAATTCCGATATTGAAAAAATATCGGAAGTCGGTATCGGAATTCCGATACAGCAAGTATCGGCCGATACCCGATACTTGCGGTATCGGAATGCTCAACACTAATCATAACTAGTGTTGAGCATTCCGATACCGCAAGTATCGGGTATCGGCCGATACTTGCTGTATCGGAATTCCGATACCGACTTCCGATATTTTTTCAATATCGGAATTCGGCATCGGAATCGGAAGTTCAAAGTTGATTGACAGACTGACGTCATCATGATGCGCGGTGTGTGCGCATCATGATGCGCCGTCATTTCGGGCCTTCCGGGGGTCTCTGCCGGCCTGCCGGGGGGCTGTGTGGACTGCCCGGGGTCTGTACCGGCCTGCCGGGGGGCTGTGCCGGCCTGCCGGGGGGCTGTGCACCCTGTGGGGGTCTGTACCGGCCTGCCGGGGGGCTGTGCCGGCCTGCCGGTGGTCTGTGCACCCTGTGGGGGTCTGTGCCGGCCTGCCGGTGGTCTGTGCACCCTGTGGGGGTCTGTGCCGGCCTGCCGGGGGGCTGTGCCGGCCTGCCGGGGGGCTGTGCTGATGTCCGGGGGTCTGTGCAAGCATCGTCCGATGGGACTACAAGTCCCATCGGGCGATGCCTGCTACCATGACAGTGATTGACACATTAGCCAATGATGGGACAGTAGTAGTCCCATCATCCGGCTAATGTGTTAAATGTTATAAAAAAAAAAAAAAAAAAATACTACATGCATGCTACATACATACTACATGCTACATACATACTACATACATACTACATGCTACATACATACCACATATATACTACATACAATACATTCATACAATACATACATAGACATACAGTACATATAACATAGAGTAACATACTTACCAATACTTGTCACATTGTTCCCCGAAGCCATTGTCTTTTCCGGAATAAATATTAACATAACAAACCACAAAAATACTCACCCACGATCCGAAGCAGTCCACGAGTGTGTCCCACGACGATCTTGGGTAGAGAACTGCAGCATCAGATGATGCTGCCGTTCTCTACGGGCTGCAGGAATCCAATGACGGAAGGTAGGTATCCTTCCGCACTGTATTCCTCCGCCACTTAAAAAAAAAAAGTCCCTAGTCTCACTTTATGCCATTGCTGCGTGGGAATTTCCCACACAGCAATGGCATAAAGTGAGACTAGGGACTTTTTTTTTTTTTTTAAGTGGCGGAGGAATACAGTGCGGAAGGATACCTACCTTCCGTCATTGGATTCCTGCAGCCCGTAGAGAACGGCAGCAACAGCTGATGCTGCAGTTCTCTACCCAAGATCGTCGTGGGACACACTCGTGGACTGCTTCGGATCGTGGGTGAGTATTTTTGTGGTTTGTTATGTTAATATTTATTCCGGAAAAGACAATGGCTTCGGGGAACAATGTGACAAGTATTGGTAAGTATGTTACTCTATGTTATATGTACTGTATGTTTATGTATGTATTGTATGAATGTATTGTATGTATGTAGTATATATGTGGTATGTATGTAGCATGTAGTATGTATGTAGTATGTATGTAGCATGCATGTAGCATGCAGTATGTATGTAGCATGCATGTAGTATATATGTAGTATGTATGTGGTATGTATGTAGCATGTAGTATGTATGTAGCATGCATGTAGTATGTATGTAGCATGCATGTAGTATATATGTAGTATGTATGTAGCATGTAGTATGTAGCATGCATGTAGTATATATGTAGTATGTATGTAGCATGCATGTAGTATGTATGTAGCATGTAGTATGTATGTAGCATGCATGTAGTATGTATATGGTATGTATGTAGCATGTAGTATGTATGTAGCATGCATGTAGTATATATGTGTTATGTATGTGGTATGTATGTAGCATGCATGTAGTATGTATGTAGTATGTATGTAGTATATATGTAGTATGTATGTAGCATGTAGTATGTATGTAGTATGTATGTAGCATGCATGTAGTATATATGTAGTATGTATGTAGCATGTAGTATGTATGTAGCATGCATGTAGTATATATGTAGTATGTATGTAGCATGTAGTATGTATGTAGCATGCATGTAGTATATACACTCACTGGCCACTTTATTAGGTACACCATGTTAGTAAGGGGTTGGACCCCCTTTTGCCTTCAGAACTGCCTCAATTCTTCGTGGCAGAGATTCAACAAGGTGCTGGAAGCATTCCTCAGAGATTTTGGACCATATTGACATGATGGCATCACACAGTTGGCGCAGATTTGTCGGCTGCACATCCCTGATGCGAATCTCCCGTTCCACCACATCCCAAAGATGCTCTATTGGATTGAGATCTGGTGACTGAGGAGGCCATTTGAGTACAGTAAACTCATTGTCATGTTCAAGAAACCAATCTGAGATGATTCGAGCTTTATGACATGGCGCATTATCCTGCTGAAAGTAGCCATCAGATGTTGGGTACATTGTGGTCATAAAGGGATGGACATGGTCAGCAACAATACTCAGGTAGGCTGTGGCGTTGCAACGATGCTCAATTGGTACCAAGGGGCCCAAAGAGTGCCCAGAAAAAATTCCCCACACCATGACACCACCACCACCAGCCTGAACCGTTGATACAAGGCAGGATGGATCCATGCTTTCATGTTGTTTACGCCAAATTCTGACCCTACCATCCGAATGTTGCAGCAGAAATCGAGACTCATCAGACCAGGCAACGTTTTTCCAATCTTCTACTGTCCAATTTCGATGAGCTTGTGCAAAATGTAGCCTCAGTTTCCTGTTCTTAGCTGAGAGGAGTGGTACCCAGTGTGGTCTTCTGCTGCTGTAGCCCATCTGCCTCAAAGTTCGACGCACTGTGCGTTCAGAGATGCTCTTCTGCCTACCTTGGTTGTAACGGGTGGCAATTTGAGTCACTGTTGCCTTTCTATCAGCTCGAACCAGTCTGCCCATTCTCCTCTGACCTCTGGCATCAACATGGCATTTCCGGCCACAGAACTGCCGCTCACTGGATTTTTTTTATTTTTCGGACCATTCTCTGTAAACCCTAGAGATGGTTGTGCGTGAAAATCCCAGTAGATCAGCAGTTTCAGAAATTCTCAGACCAGCCCTTCTGGCACCAACAATCATGCCACGTTCAAAGGCACTCAAATCACCTTTCTTCCCCATACTGATGCTCGGTTTGAACTGCAGGAGATTGTCTTGACCATGTCTACATGCCTAAATGCACTGAGTTGCCGCCATGTGATTGGCTGATTAGAAATTAAGTCTTAACACACAGTTGGACAGGTGTACCTAATAAAGTGGCCAGTGAGTGTATGTGTTATGTATGTAGCATGCATGTAGTATGTATGTAGTATATATGTGGTATGTATGTAGCATGCAGTATGTATGTAGCATGCATGTAGTATATATGTAGTATGTATGTTGCATGTAGTATTTATGTAGTATGAATGTAGCATGTATGTAGTATGAATGTAGCATGTATGTAGTATGCATGTTGTATGTATGTAGCATGTAATTTTTTTTTTTTTTTTTTTTTTTTTACATTTAACACATTAGCCGGATGATGGGACTACTACTGTCCCATCATTGGCTAATGTGTCAATCACTGTCATGGTAGCAGGCATCGCCCGATGGGACTTGTAGTCCCATCGGACGATGCCTGCACAGACCCCCGGAGCCTGCACAGACCACCGGCAGGCCGGCACAGCCCCCCGGCAGGCCGGCACAGCCCCCCGGAGCCTGCACAGCCCCCCGGCAGGCCGGCACAGCCACCCGGCAGGCCGGCACAGCCCCCCGGAGCCTGCACAGACCACCGGCAGGCCGGCACAGACCACCGGAGCCTGCACAGACCCCCTGGCAGGCCGGCACAGCCCCCCGAAAGGCCCGTACAGACCCCAGAGAGGCTGTACAAGGGCAGGAAAGGGTTTTTCTTATTCCGATACCGGAAGTCCCATAGACTTGAATGGGACTTCCGGTATCGGAATCGGCGATACCGATACTTTTTTTAAAGATCGGCCGATACCATCCGATACGATACTTTGAAGTATCGGACGGTATCGCTCAACTCTAATCATAACAAATCATCTCCAAGAGGAAGCAGCACTGACCCGTACATTACATTAATGGTGCCCGGTCGCCACACCCCACAGGGGTGCAAGAACAACACAGCACACCTCAATGATTCATTCTGAGGCCTTGCAGAACTAGGGCTATGGGCCCGAACCTCAGCAGGGACGACAGAGCGAAAGGGGTACTCACAGCCACCAATATCACTAGGATATATGACAGCTATTGCTTTACAGGGATCTCCATCCATACCAGAGAATGAAGGGTGAATCTCATGCTTCCCCTGCGAGGAAACCCCCCTGTCCAAGCCCCAGTTGTGTCACTGTGCAAGGGATTTTTGATGCAGATTTTCCCCAGATTTCATCCTCAACAACAGACATAAAATCTGCACCAGGGTTCAATTTCCGAGTGGATTTTTTTTACATTGGCGATTTTTAAGCCTGGTGATGACATGGGGTACTGTTATGGGTTGTGGATTTTTTAACAGAAAATCTTCTGTGCATCTGCCCTGTTGGAACATGGGGTAAAAGTCCTAAAACTATCCACGCTACGCAGGGGTGTAGAGCGTGCTGACATTACAGCATGGTCCTGGTACTGATCTGTAGATATACATTTCATGCCTTGAAGCAGCACAGACCTGGCACTGCAGATACGAGCTCATCAATAATGTTAAGAGCTCCGCCAAATGAGTCTGCCCTTTTGTTATAGCATGAACTTAATTACCTTGGTTTAGGATGACTTCATGAGTCAGAGGTTTATGGTCCATGTACGGCGTATTGTGGTGAGGAGCGTGTGTGGTGTCTTTTAACGCCACCATTCCGATGCAGAAGTGACTGACGCCTGAAATCTCTGTAAGCTGTTAGGTTACCTGTCTGACAGCAGGGTGGATAAACTACTGTCCGATTAAAGCAGCTCTGTACGCAAGTAAAAAATAACATGCAAATATAAAATCAGTACAGCAGTTTTAAGTGTAGCTGCCCCTTTAGAAAACCGTTGACAAGTCAGAAGTTCTGATTAGTGGGGGTGCAAGTGCTGAGAACCCACCGATCACTGAAAGGAAGGAGCAGAAGTGCCCAGCAGAGCGCTGCTCCCTTTTACGTCTGTTTTCACCGCTGGAGGAGAGCAGCACTTGGCAGAGATCTTCAGGTTGTTTTTTTCAATCGACAGGTCGGATGGTCTTAGATCCCAGACTGCCGTTAATCAAAAACTTCTGACAACCTGTATGACACATTAAATGTTTTCTGAAAATAGTTACTCTTTAACTTATTAAATTTAAAGTGCGGCTGAACGAGCTGATTTTGGCAGTTCTCTAATGTGTATAGTAGTGTCACGTGTCTACTCAAATGGTAGATTTTGGGGGAACGCTAAGAACAGGAAATTTGAAGGTGAAAGGTGTTTGCTCACCTTCAGCTTTAGAAACCATTTTTAGCAATGCACCAACGTGCTTAGATAAGGTGTTATCTGAGCATGCTCAGGTGCTAACCGAGTGTCTTCGGCGTGCTCGAATAATATGTTCGCGTCCCTGCGGCTGCACGTCTAGCGGGTGTTCGACAGATGCAACACATGCAAGGGTTGCTTAACAAACAGACAATCCATGCATGTGTTGTGGCTGTCGAACAGCCACGAGACATGCAGCAGCGGGGACTCGAACATATTTTTTCGAGCATGCCGAAGACACTCGGTTAGCACCCGAGCATGCTTGCTGATCCCTAACCGTTTCACATTTAATAGAAACATCACAGAACCCCCTAGTATATGGAATTCTGTATAATGGCACCTTGGGTTTCTCGCTTAAAACCCCAAATCTTTGCAAATCCTGGATCTTGACAGCAATGCAGCGTACTGGAATTGGATTGCGGCGGCCTCCATGTGCAAATCCGGGGACCCATATTTTAGAGCTAAGCACAGTTCCCGCAGGACACTTGGCAGCCTCCGAT
The DNA here is from genome assembly GCF_039654945.1 of Dendrobates tinctorius. Taxonomy (NCBI): domain Eukaryota; kingdom Metazoa; phylum Chordata; class Amphibia; order Anura; family Dendrobatidae; genus Dendrobates; species Dendrobates tinctorius. The sequence goes on from NW_027361696.1 coordinate 52,731,300, forward strand.
TCCTCCGGATACGTCAAAAATGTCAAAGAATGACAACAACTCTCTATTTATCACATCACTCAAAATATTGGTAAATATCACAATCAACATCTTTTATTGTAAAAGAGCCATGCCAGGAACAACCACAAAAGCCATATAAAATGTGCCACCTGAGGTCATGGCCAGCCAACTAAGTTTAGTTTTACATGGCGGCCATTCAGATAAATGGTAATATATAAGCACAGCTTGAGATCGCCATATCACTTGTCAGTTCTGGCTCATAAAGGTGGCCTTCATACACACACTTATAAACGCCTGTGACATTGCAGAGGGGTGAAATTTGCAACTTCTCTGCACAAGTATAAGGTTTTCCTTCTCCTTCGTGACCCACGAAAAGGTGTTTTCTTTGCATGCAGGGCTGCATCAGTAATTTCAATGTCAACAGACTATCACTGGCCTCCGTGTTTTTGGGGCATACACCTCAGCATCACCCGTGACTGGCTGCAGAGGTCACATGTTGTCCCCCGCAAACAAACACCATCGGGGAGCTGCAGAAGGGAGACGCTGGAGCAGTATTCCTTAAAACACTTCAGTAGCACCAAACTGTACTGATAGGTTGCTCCAATGTGTTAGCGCAGGTATTTAATCATCCGCTTCCTTCCTGGGGGTCCCAACCAGTAATTTGTGAGCCACATGTAGATCATGGCTGTATGTTCAGGCAAATGCTACTGTTTAACGGGGTACATGAAAGCAATATTATTCATTGGGGGCAATCAGGAGGCATTACCACTTTACAAGGGGGCACTCAGCGCTATTATTACACTATAATGGGGCATCGGGATGTTGTTACTTTATAAGGGGTCACCAGGACTATTATTACTTTATAATGGGTCACCGGGAATACTATTTATAAGGGAGTACACAGATAAATTAAGCTTCAAATTGGCACATTGGGCTCCCTGCTTGCGATCCTCTTTATCACTGCAAGGCAACACTACGGGGAGCATGTAGATTAGTGCAAATACAAACAAATGGTGTTGTCCTTGGCAACCAATACAGTAACAACGGAAACTTCTCAATGAGAAAAGCACAAAATGCAAATTGTGCTTTTTACACTACAAATCCCAGCATGCCCAGCCACCCTGAGCATGCAATAAAACTGAGATCCACAACCAATAAAGAATACACAGTTCCATAGGGTGCAGTGATCTGCAAGGCTTGCTGGTATTTATGGTTCCTCCACATCTGGAGAGTCACTGACCAAACCTACTGCACAAACGCATGGGAATAATCCCAAATGTGCTAAACCTGACTGCAAAAAAAAAAACCCTGAAAGATGGCGAAACCTATTAGGGAGCAGCGTCCAGCACAATGCACTCACCTCCTACGCCTCAATCCGCTATCTGCAGCTGTGGTCACCTGTGAACCGGAAGCAAAACTCGCTGGGAATGGAAAGGAGGAGGCCAGCGAAACAGGAAGCTGGAGCAGCGGACACGCCCACTTCGTGGAAGCCCGTGACGTCACGCAATATATACAGAGTGCGCGCTTCGAGAACGAGCGGTCAGTCGCCTCGACGCTTCAGGACGAGTCGCGTGGGTCGGTGCTCTCTGTGGGACCGACCTAATCCGACTCTCTGTGTATCATAATATTGGGGCAAAGCGGCTTCTAAAAACTGTTTTAGCAGTAATTACCTGCCTGACAGGCTTGGTTGCTAGGGACAATATAAGAGTCTTTGCCTATTTTCGCAAATCTTTCATTTCTCGCGAAGCTTCGCTTTCTTTGTAAGGCCTGTTTCACACATCAGCTTTTTTCCTCAGTTAAAATCCGCTAAAATGGTGGACAACGGATCCGTTCATGTACTGACTACAACGTTTGCCACCGGACCGTTGTTTTAACGGATCCGGCGAAGGAAGAATTTTAAAGGAACCGCTGCATGGGATGGGGAGAGAGAGATTTTTTTTCAGCCGCCAGAACGGTTTAGGGTTAAATTTGCGGCCGAGGCAAATCCTCCGGGCATGCGCAATGTAAAATTCCTGATCCGTCCGCCCGAAAAAACGTTGCATTGTCCGTCCAGGCATGTCGGCGGACGCCAAAATTTTGGCGGATCCGCAAAAAACGGATCCAACGGATGGCCATCCGTCAAGATCTGCCGGTATGCAAGTCAATGGGAAAAAAACGGATCCGCCAAGCAAAATGGTGGATCCGTTTTTTATGCAAAACGGCGGATTTTGATTGATGGTAAAATACGGATGTGTGAAACAGGCCTAAGTCTTTGTTTGCAATAGCCTTGAGACTTCCGTCGGCAAAAAAATTCCAAATTTACCATCGTATTCGGTGAATTGGTGAACTTGCCAGGATGGGTTGTGGCAAATTACTGGGTTGTTGAAACCATTGCTACATTAGGATGTTAATTAACGTCCTGAAAGTGGGCTGTCAAAAAACCCGGCGCTTTTAACCAGTTGAACACCGACGTTAATCTGTCGGGTACATTTACATGGCCCGCGCACCAGTTCCCATCACCCACCCCTCCTCTTGTGATGTGACCACGGGGGACTCGTGGGTTAATATGGCAGCCGGATGTCTATCCATCCCCGTCGCCGAGATATCAGTCCTCCATTGAAGGTTTTCACTTTGCACTGTGGTATTGCAGCATATAGCGTAAGTGATCAAATGATCAGACATGCTAGACACCCTAAGGGGACTAAACAGATTATTTTAACCCCTTCACCACCTTGCGACTTTTTTTGTTGTTTGTTCCCCCTCTTACCAGAGCCATAACTTTTTTTTTTTCTTTTTTTTTTTTTTTTTTTGTCAATATGGCCATCTGAGGGCTTGTTTCTTGCGGGCCAAGTTGTACTTTTGAATGACACCATTGCTTTTACCATACGGTGTACTGCTAAACGGGAAAAAAAATCCAAGTATGGTGAAATTGCAAGAAAAAGTGCAATTCCACAATGCCCTTTGGGGTTTTTTATTTGCCATGTTCACTTAGGCTGTGTGCACACGATGCAGATTTGCAGCGTTTCCGCAGCGGATTTTACCGCGCAGAAACGTTGCATATCCGCATTGTGATGTACAGTACCTTTAAAATGAATGAAAAAAAAAAACCGCTGTGCAGACGCTGCGGATTTTTCCACGCGGTTTTCCTGCGGTACAAAATCTGCAGCATGTTACTTCTTTTGTGCGGTTTTCTATCTCCCCTGTTACCAAATCCGCAGGGGGAAGACCGCAATGAAAAACCGCGTGAAAAATGGAAGAAATCCGCAGGAAAAATGCAGGTCATTTGACCTGCGGTTTTCTTCCATTCTGCACGGAAAAATCCGCAGGGCTCAAAACTCCGTCTGCACTCTGTCTAAATGCTAAAACTGACCTGCCATTATTTTTCTCCAGGTCATTACGAGTTTGCAGATAACAAACATATCTAGGCTTTTTTTTTTTTTTTATTTAAGTGGTGATAAAAAAAATCCTAAGCTTGTAAAAAAAAAACAAAAAAAAAACTGCCATTTTCCGAGACCCGTAGCGTCTCCATTTGTTGTGATCGAGTGCTGCTTGAGGGCTTTTTTTTGTGCGTTGAGCTGACGTTTTTATTCATACCATTTTTGGATAGATACAATGTTTTGATCACCTGTTATTGCATTTTATTGCAGTGTTGTGTCAACCAAATAAACATAATTCTGGCGTTTTTACTTTTTTTTTTTTCTCGTTACGCAGTTTACTGATTAATTTTCTTTATTTTGAGAGATCGGGCTATTCTGAACTCAGCTATACCAAATGTGTTTTTCATTGATGCATTTATTTTAAATTGGGCAAAAGGGAGCTGACTTTAACTTTTTTATTTTTTTAAAAAGTTATGTTTTTTAAACATTTTATTTTACTTGCTTCAATAGTCCCCTTAGGAGACTTAAAGCTGCAACAGTCTGATTGCCTGTGCTACACATGTGTAGCATAAGGCCGGGGTCACACTAACCTGCGCAAAATACGGTCCCTAGTTTACAGGCGTAATACGGATGAATGACCTCTAAATAGTGGTCCGTAGGTCATCCGTAAGCAAGGTGCGGTCGCGTATTTTGCGCATGTGAGCATCCGTATGTAATCCGTCTGGCATCCGTACGCAATCCGTATATGGACCTTTAACGGTTTTGAGGCCTGCTAACAACTTAAATCATTAGCCTCCACCCTATTTATTGGCTCACGAACAGGTGGCTGCCTCCATTCTGGCCATTTGTGACCTTGCCTTCACTAGGCGTGTTGGTGTTGTATGTGCAACATGGCAGAGGGTCTGAGTTTCAATACAACTGAGCAGGTTCTCTTCAACTGGCTTTTGTCACTGCGCTTTGGGCAACCATACCCAGTGATAGTGGATCCACGGAGGAGGAGACGCATGTGGGTACATCCACTTTTGAGGCAGCGACTCACAAGAGGTCATTTTCACCGCCTCTATTCTTCTCTGCGGGAGCATCCACTGAAATTTTACCAATACTGTCGCATGAAAATTTCCACATTTGATCGACTCTTGGAGACAGTGCGCCCTGGGATAACCTTTCAGGACACAAGGATGCTCAAAGCTATATCTGCAGAGGAGCGACTTCTACTACGGTATGTACTACACAACCACATTCTCTATGTTCATAATGTGTGGACTAAAGTATGTTTTTTTGCCTTCTTGGACTAAGTTTAATGCCCTCATCTTACTCAAAATATGGTTCAACTTACACACCAGAATGTTAGCTCTAATATGTACTGCATATCACTTAGTCATTGTGCAACCAAATATGTGTGTGTTATTCTATCTCAATTCCTACCAAGTTTGGTCGGCATGTAACTGATGTTTTTTGACTTTCTGCATTCTAAAATTATCAATTTCTGTTGTTCTACAGCTTCCTGTCCACTGGCCTGTCTTATGCCGCCCTCCACCATGAGTTTCTCATTGGAAGATCAACCATTTCTGGCATAGTGAGGTCTACATGTTCAGAAATCTGGACAAGACTCCATCAAGTGGTCACGCCCGAGCCCAGGATGGAAGACTGGTTGAGGCTATCAAGGGACTTTGAGGAGGACTGCCAGTTTCCTAATTGTATTGGGGCGCTGGATGGCAAACATATCCGGGTGCGTAAGCTGCCGAACTCTGGCTCCCAATTCTTTAATTATAAACAATACTTTTCTGTTGTATTGTTGGCTCTGGTAAACCCTCAATACAAGTTTATAATTGTTGACATTGGGGCCTATGGAAGGACGGGAGACTCTAGAGTCTTCAATACTTCCATAATGGCTCGGTGGCTACGCACCAACCAGTTGGATCTACCACCACCACGCCAGCTACCAGGATCCACTGAAGAATCAGTCCCTTATGTCCTTGTGGCAGATGAGGCGTTTCAGTTATCGCGCAATGTCATGAGGCCATATCCCCGGCGCAACCTTGACCACAGGCGCAGAATTTTTAACTTGCGCCTATCACGTGCTAGGCGACTGGTGGAGTGTTGATTTGGCATTCTTTGTGCCAAATGGCGGCTACTCCAGTCTGCCATTCAGTTGAGTGAACAGAATGTTAATGAAGTTGTGAAAGCCTGTGTGGTTCTTCATAACTTCACCAGGATACATGATTGTTCCTCCTCTGCTGGTGTTGTGCGTAGGCCAGACAATGTGCGCAGGGTGAGACCACCTATGAACCCTCAACGTAGACCGCTCTCTGGCCTCAAAGTGCGTGATATTTTCACTAATTACTTTATCTCACCTGAGGGGGCAACTTCTTGGCAAGAGAATGCTGTGTCTATGTTATAATTTGTTTCTTTAAGTGTGTCTAAATATATATTACTCAACCCCTTATGATTCGATGACTGTTTCATTGCATTGGTTAGTGTTTGTTAGTATATTGACAGGGTTTTTGATAAATCACACAGAGACGTTAACTGTAGTAGACAAATTTTTAGTTTTGCCTTTTTGCTTTTTTTTATCTTAAAGGCAAACATAATATTGCCATATGAAAAGTTTGGCAATGGGCAAAATTGCCCTTTTTGCATTATTAAACTTTTTTGAAAAGTAACATTATATAACATAACCCAAAAAAAACATTAGGCAATAACAACATTGCTGCCTGAGAGTATTTAAATACAAAGGAAAAAAATAGGTGATCTCCATAAACAAAATGAAAGCTAAAAGATAACACTCACATTTCTTCCGAATGTTTTCCAATCATAGAAATATTCTACCATGACAGGCAAGGCTACCTCACGGCTTTCAGACAGATATTACTTGTCTGTAGAACAGAGAATATTTAACCATGCTATACTGGAAAGGATGAAAAAAAAACTCACTTGTTAAGACATAGAGAGAGCGTGATATTCTGAAGGCTGGTCGCCTTGATTTGTTACTATAGATTGCTAGCAAAAAAGGTGAGTACTTCACTAAGGCCAGCACGCCTTTCCTAGGCATTAGCAAGTGAGTACTGTATTTTCATCCTTTGACTTTACAGTATAGCGCGTTTAAATATTCTCTTTTGTACAGACATGTAATATCTGTCTGAAAGGCGTGAGGTAGCCTTGCCTGTCATGATGGACTCTTAATATGATTGGAAAACATTGTTAAAAAATTTGAATGTTAAATTTTCAAACAAAGTTTGGTGATGGAGACCACCTGTTTTTTCCTTTGTATTTGTAGCACCAGTGAAACCGCACTGGACATCTACGGCCATCAGACTTATAAATCCTCATAGGTTGGGGAAGGGGAACGTGGAAGAGCAGCCTGTGGGTGCTGCTGGACACTGTGGCCAACATCGCCCTGTGAGGGGCCATACTGTTGCCCATGATGTGGGAATTGTCCTGCCTCCTGGGAATGTTGGTGGTACTGGCCAGAGTAATGATGGGGAGGGGCATCTTGTTGGCTGTGGTAGGCATGTGGCTCATACCCACCAAGATAGCCATATCGTCCCCAACCAGGTTGGGACCAGCCTCCAACACTGGGTAGGTACAAGTGGCCATATTGGTGGGGTTGGCTAGAGGCTGACATTTGGGGCTGCTGAATTGAAGGTTGGGTAGTGGGAGGAAGGGGGTGAGGTGTAGGCTCACATATTTGAGGATCCTCAGATCCTGCTTGAGCTTGCATTTGTGGGGGGTGCCTAAGGCGCATGAGATTTCGTGGTGAAAGCTGCCACCTCTCAATGTATTCAAATAGTTCGTAGGGTGTATTGGGGTATGTGCAGGCATCAAGCAGCATCTGAAAGCATCCTCTAATACGGAGCGTGACCTCACGGGAAAGGGCACGGAGATAATTGGCCAGGCTGCGAGAGTATGCCTCCTCCCCATCATCAGTGTTAACTCTGGCTAAATAATTCAGGACCCCAGTGTCCAGATTAGTGCGGATATCAGGGGCAGGTATTTGCCGTCTTCGGCTTCCTCGCCGGGATGTGGCAGCAGGCTGAGGGGAGCCCCGGATGTGGCCAATTGGGCTGCTGCTGATATTGCCCTGATCCTCTGCTGTTGCAGCAGCAGCACCAGATGGTCCTGTTGGTGGGCTTTGGGGCGCAGGCAATGGCACATCCTGACTCGAGTCTTCACCCCTGCTCCTAGTAGGGGGAGAAGATGGGCCAGCCACCTCTTCCCCTGCAGACCCAGGATCAATGATGGGCTCTGTATCCGAGCCAGCGCCTCTGTCCGTAAGGTTGGACTGAGTTCTGTGAAGAAATAGAACAGAGCCAAAAATAAATACCTATTTTTGGCCCTGTAAAGTATCTGTGTAATGTGGTGTGAGGTATCTACTTACGGTCTCAGATCCAGAATTGGGGCGAGGAAGGAGAGGCGGTCGTAATATATATATTTTCTTTTAACGTAGCCAGCATCCCCACTCCTGGACCGCTGCTGGCGTTCCCGGCGGTATTGGTCCCGGATGCTTCGACAGCGTCTCATCACATCTTCCACTGCAATGTGACAGGAAATATTGTCAAAATCACATATTTGATAGGTCACATTTGCTACCAGTAGTCTAGGCATGGGGCCTTCTGGGGTGTGCTTTCTACCCACGGTGGCATATCTAATTGGGCAGATACACATGGTCTCTTTAGTTGATGTATCAAATAGCTACACTTAATAATTGGTTTGTCTAGGGAGGATGAGGAGCTTGTGGCCTAAACCCAAATTATGGCTGTGTGAATCCACGTGTCACATCCAAATCTAACGGCCTCATGAGGAAAAAAGTACAACCACAGGAAGGGGGGTGCTGATTCTATATTCCTTTTTTGTTGTGCGCTAAGGTTACTCATGTTTTGGCTTGTACTTACGAATTTTATGCTGCTCCTCACGTGGCCGATCAAAGTCATGGTACATCTGGCGACAGATGCGCCTCCATGACGCCTCCTTTCTTGCCCGGTTGGAATAATGGGCATCACGTTGGTCCCAGAGTTCGGGACACTCCTGCACCAGGACTATTAACATTTCCACATTAATGTAAGTGGACGCCATGATGCTGCTGTACTCCGTGGAGGCGTACTTCCTGGATGTCTGGAGCGCTTTTTGAGCTCATTTGCATGTCTAGGCTTCCTAGGCCCATTTCCTGTCACCAGCCAAAAGACCTGCGTATTGCTCGCAGGTCACACGTGTGGTCCGTGTGTAATCCGTATTTTTTGCGCACCCATAGACTTGCATTGGCGTACTACGGCCGTAGTACGCTGACAATCGCAGCATGCTGCGATTGTCACGGACCGTAGAATACGGATGAGAAATATACGGCTGGTGCGAGGGACCCCATAGAGAATCATTTGTCCGTGTGTAATGCGTGCTTTTAGCGCCTCTCACTCGGCCGTATTCCTCGCAAGTGTGACCCTGGCCTTAATCATGATCTCCTATGAACGCCGGCCACAGACCGGCATTTTTTTAAGAAATTTACAATGACCAGCGTTGGGGCCTTCTGCAGACCCCTGGTCATGATAACCCATCGGCACCCCAAGATCACTCGATAGGGGTGCCGATGAGCATGTCTAATGACGTGCCTCTGGTTTGTGCAAGTTAAATTATGCTGATGTCAAAGATTGAAAATGGCATTTAACATGTTAACAGCCACAGGTGCAGGCACATGACAACTGATCAGATCAGCTGCCATGTGAAGGGAAAGTTGCAGACTTAGCACCAGAGTCCATATCAAATTCAGAGATATTACTTTGGACGTACCTATACATCCATGGTCGTAAAAAGGGGTTAAATATAAAGGAAATAAATAATCATATTTGGTATCGTCACTCAGCCTCAAAATCCTCACTCAGCCCCATCAACCGAAACATGAGAACATTACAGGTCTCAGAAAATGGTGACACAAAACAAAACTTTTATTTTTTGTTAACAATATTGTGATCTTTTTTAAATCTCTAAAATTTTGGGAAAAAAAAGTTGATGCATGTTCGGCATCGCTGTTGCTCACATGGACGATAATGTTTCCAGGTTGTTTTTTGCCACATAATGAGTACCACAAAAAGAAAAAAAAACAATGGTGGCATTGCATTTTTTTAACATGGAATTTTTTTCCTGTTTTTTCAGTGCATTATATGGTAAACTGAATCATATCATTCAAATACTACAAAACATCCAGAAAAAAAAGCTCTCAAAGGTATGTGTTGACAAAAAAATACATTTATGGCTTTTGGAAGAAGGGGACGAAAAATTGAAAGCCCAAATTCTCCAAAGCTCCCCTTAATACAAATTTGTGTCCTCCATCTTTGTGGCCTGAATAATAGCAGAGCCCTTTGTAAATTATCAGATTTTTGTTTAGAAATGTTTACATGAGGCTTCGTCAGGAGTTTCATGGTGAATTTTTTTATTACATTGAAGATAAATAATTGCTTGATTTTCCCAGCAAGTCGATGCAAACCTCAGTACACTGCTATAAGTATGTGGCGCAGGTTGGCTCTAGTGCCATTGTTCCGAGACACTGTCATGGTATCTGTTATAGACGGAAACTGTACCACAGATATGAGGAAAGTCTTATGGGCCCCGTACACAGTAGATATGTTGGCTGAAGCATCGTTCAGCCGGCAGCTATCTCTTCGAACTCCTCCATACACAAGAGTTTTCTCTCTGCCGAGCGTTCCTGTGTTGTCTACAAGAGCCGCTGCCACAGATCTGATGGTTTCTCTCACCAACAACAAAACAATCTGCCGTCCGAAATCGAACATAGCAGATTGTAAACTCCCCTGACAGCAGGATGAGGAATGTGGAGACCCCCATACACTGGACTGTTGGCCGATATTAGTTTAATGAGTATGGGGGCCAATAGCAATTGAGATCCTCCCCCCAAAAAAAAGTTTTCTATGTATTATATAGATGTCAGTCAGGCGAATATAAAATGTATTTCAGGGCCATTAACGCACAAGATGTACAGGGTGGGATATTTATATGGATACACCTAAATAAAATGGGACTGGTTGGTGATATCAACTTCCTGTTTGTGGCACATTAGTATATGGGAGGGGGGAAATTTTTCAAGATGGGTGGTGACCATGGTGGTCATTTTGAAGTTGACCATGGCGGTCATTTTGAAGTTGGCCATTTTGGATCCAACTTTATTTTTTTCAATAGGAAGAGGGTAATGTGACACATCAAATTTATTGAGAATTTCACAAGAAAAACAATGGTGTGCTTGGTTTTAATATAACTTTATTCTTTCATGAGTTATTTACAAGTTTATGGCCACTTATAAAATGTGTCCAAAGTGCTGCCCATTGTGTTGGATTGTCAATGCAACCCTCTTCTCCCACACTTGACAGCTTTCGTAAAAGTCCGACCTATCAAAATATAAAGTAAATTAATCAAATCAATAAATGGCTTAACGAGAGAAAAATCAAAACTCCAGAATTATGTTTTTTGTTGCCTTCAACAATGTAAAAAAATGTAATATGAGGCGATCAAAACATTGTATGTACCCAAAATGATATAATTAAAAAACATCAATTCAGGACGCAAAAAATGAACCCTCATAGTCCGAAAAATGAAAATGTTACGGGTGTTGGAAAAGCATAGTTTTAATTTAATTTTTTTTTTAATAAATTCCTCAATTTTTTTTTTTCACTACTTAAATAAAATAAAATACGTTTGCTATGTGCATGGTTGCACTGAATCATATTGGCAGGTCAGTCTGACTGTATGGTGAACATGGTAAATAAAAAAAAACAATTGTGGAAGTGCACTTTTTTTGCATTTTCAACGCACATGGAAGTTTTTTCCATTCAAGAGCACAACACGTCCCGCAAGCAAGAATACAGCTATATTGATGGAAAAATAAAATAGTTATGGCTCTTGAAAGAAGGAAAGGAAGAAACAAAAATCGCCTGCGGTTCAGGGAGTTAAAAAAAAAAAAAAATTCCAAGACTTGTAAGGTTTGTATTCTTCCCTTTTTTTTGTGGAGCAAGCTAAATGGTTTTATCATTGCTCTTTTAAGATATACATGACAGTTTGATTTTTATTCTATTTTTTTAGGCAGATGAGGGGAGTGTTAGTGCAGGAGTAGCACTGCAGGAGTGCAGGAGTAGCACTGCTGCAGCAAGGCATGTCCTCTGAAAGCCGGAGGAGTGTCTGCTCCAGTAAGGGGGGAAATAGGAGAGCAGGGCAGGCCAGACAGGTTCTGGTAGTGGGACACTCAATTATTAGGGGAACAGATAGGGCAATCTGTCACAAAGACAGGGATCGTCGAACGGTGTGCTGCCTACCTGGCGCTCGAGTCTGACACATCGCTGATCGGGTTGACAGATTACTGGGAGGGGCTGGAGAGGATCCAGCGGTCATGGTGCACATTGGCACAAATGACAAAGTTAGAGGTAGGTGGAAGGTCCTTAAAGATGATTTCAGGGAATTAGGCTGTAAGCTTAAAGCAAGGACCTCCAAGGTGGTATTTTCGGAAATACTTCCTGTACCACGTGCCACACCAGAGAGGCAACGGGAGATTAGGGAGGTTAATAAGTGGCTCAGGAATTGTTGTAGGAAGGAGGGGTTTGGGTTCCTGCAGAACTGCGCCGACTTCTCAGTTGGCTACAGGTTCTACGCTAGGGACGGGCTGCACCTCAATGGGGAGGGTGCCGCTGTGCTGGGGGAGAAAATGGCTAGAAGGTTGGAGGAGTGTTTAAACTAGGGACGGGGGGAGGGTATTCCTTTTATAGGAGGGGAAGACAGTGCAGATAGAGACCTGGGCACAAATAATGACATTGGGGGTGGAGGTGGCATGGGGGGTGGGGTTAGAACAGTTAATAATTTAAGAAAGAATAGAGGTACAGAGAGATACATAAAGTGCATGTATACTAATGCCAGAAGTCTCGCCAACAAAATGGAGGAATTGGAGTTAATGTTGTTGGAACATAATTATGACATGGTGGGGATATCTGAGACATGGCTGGATGAGAGCCATGACTGGGCTGTTAATTTACAGGGCTATAGTCTGTTCAGAAATGACCGGACAAATAAGCGAGGGGGAGGTGTGTGTTTATATGTAAAATCATCCTTAAAACCCATCCTTCGTGATAATATATATGAATCTAATGAAAATGTAGAGTCCCTGTGGGTAGAGATAAGGGGAGGGGGGAAAAATAATAAATTACTGATAGGGGTTTGTTATAAATCTCCAAAAATAATGGAAGCTACAGAGAATATCCTCATAAAGCAAATAGATGAAGCAGCGACTCAAGGAGAAGTCATTATTATGGGGGACTTCAACTACCCTGAAATACATTGGGGAACCGAAACCTGCAGTTCCAGCAAAGGTAATAGGTTTCTGACAACTATGAGAGACAATTACCTTTCACAACTGGTTCAGGACCCAACAAGAGGGGGGGCACTGCTAGACCTAATATTAACCAACAGGCCAGACCGCATATCAAATGTAAGGGTTGAGGGTCACTTGGGTAATAGTGATCACAAATTAATAATTTTTCATGTATCCTTTAATAAGATGTGTAGTAGAGGGGTTACAAGGACACTAAACTTCAGGAAGGCAAATTTCCAACGGATGAGAGATGATCTTGGTGCAATTAACTGGGACGATATCCTGAGACATAAAAATACACAAAGAAAATGGGAGACATTTATTAGCATCCTGAATAGGACCTGTGCACAATATATACCGTATGGGAATAAACATGCGAGAAATAGGAGGAAACCACTATGGCTAAATAGAGCTGTAACGGGTGCAATAAGAGATAAAAATAAAGCATTTAGAGAATTAAAGCAAGTAGGTAGTGATGAGGCATTAAATAAATACAGAAGATTAAATAAATTCTGTAAATTTTAAAGCAAATCAAGACAGCAAAGATTGAGACAGAGAGACTCATTGCCAGAGAAAGTAAAAATAATCCCAAAATATTCTTTAACTACATAAATAGTAAGAAGCTAAAAAATGATAGTGTTGGTCCCCTTAAAAATAGTCTGGGTGAAATGGTGGATGAGGATGAGGAAAAAGCCAATATGCTAAATAACTTTTTTTCAACAGTATTTACACAAGAAAATCCCATGACGGATAACATGATCAGGGATAAAAATTCTCCATTAAATGTCACCTGCTTAACCCAGCAGGAAGTACGGCGGCGTCTACAAATCACTAAAATTGACAAATCCCTGGGCCCGGATGGGATACACCCCCGAGTACTGCAGGAATTAAGCACAGTCATAGATAGACCACTATTTTTAATCTTTAAAGATTCCATAATAACAGGGTCTGTACCACAGGACTGGCGTATAGCAAATGTGGTGACAATATTCAAAAAGGGGACAAAAACTGAACTTGGAAATTATATGCCAGTAAGTTTAACCTCAACTGTGGGTAAAATCCTGGAGGGTTTTCTAAGAGATACTATACTGGAGTATCTGGAGAAGAATAACCTTATGACCCAATATCAACATGGGTTTACAAGAGACCGTTCCTGTCAGACTAATCTGATAAGCTTTTATGAAGAGGTAAGTTCCGGACTGGACCAAGGGAATGCAGTGGACATGGTGTACATGGACTTTTCAAAAGCTTTTGATAAGGTGCCACACAAAAGGTTGATACATAAAATGAGAACAATGGGGATAGGGGAAAATATGTGTAGGTGGGTTAAGAGCTGGCTCAGGGATAGGAAACAAAGGGTGGTTATTAATGGAGCACACTCGGACTGGGTCACGGTTAGCAGTGGGGTACCACAGGGGTCAGTTTTGGGCCCGCTTCTTTTTAACATATTTATTAATGACCTTGTAGGGGGCATAGAGAGTAGAATTTCAATATTTGCAGATGACACTAAACTCTGCAGGGTAATTAATACAGAGGAGGACAATTTTATATTACAGGAGGATTTATGTAAACTAGAAGCTTGTGCTGATAAATGGCAAATGAGCTTTAATGGGGATAAATGTAAGGTCATGCACTTGGGTAGAACGAACAAGTTGTATAATTATGTGCTTAATTGTAAAACACTGGGCAAAACAGTCACTGAAAAAGACCTGGGTGTATGGGTGGACGACAAACTCACATTTAGTGGCCAGAGTCAAGCAGCTGCTGCAAAGGCAAATAAAATAATGGGATGCATTAAAAGAGGCATAGATGCTCATGAGGAGAACATAATTTTACCTCTATATAAGTCACTAGTGCGACCACACTTAGAATACTGTGTACAGTTCTGGTCTCCGGTGTATAAGAAAGACATAGCTGAACTGGAGCGGGTGCAGAGAAGAGCGACCAAGGTTATTAGGGAACTAGGGGGTCTGCAATACCAAGACAGGTTATTACACTTGGGGTTATTTAGTTTGGAGAATCGAAGGCTTAGGGGTGATCTTATTACAATGTATAAATATATGTGGGGACAATACAAAGACCTTTCTAATGATCTTTTTACTCTTAGACCTGTGACGGGGACAAGGGGGCATCCTCTACGTCTGGAGGAAAGAAGGTTTAAGCATACTCACAGACGCGGATTCTTTACTGTAAGAGCAGTGAGACTATGGAACTCTCTGCCATATGATGTTGTAATGAGTGATTCACTACTAAAATTTAAGAAGGGACTGGATGCCTTTCTTGAAAAGTATAATATTACAGGGTATATACACTAGTCTCCTTAATATTGCGTTGATCCAGGGAGCTAGTCTGATTGCCGTATGTGGAGTCGGGAAGGAATTTTTTTCCCCAATGTGAAGCTTACTGTTGCCACATGGGTTTTTTTTGCCTTCCTCTGGATCAACATGTTAGGGCAAGTTAGGATAGGATATGGGTTGAACTAGATGGACTTAAAGTCTCCCTTCAACCTTAATAACTATGTTACTATGTTACTATGTTAGGTGTGACAAAAAAATGGAATTCTTGTTAATGGTCTGGGTAGATAATGTAGAAGATCAGCTTAATTATAAAGTACCAAGAGACAATGTGTTAGCCACGATTTCATTAGGCCGGGTTCACACTTGCGTTTGGGTAGAGTGCGTAGGGCTGCGTACTTCCTCCCTTAAGCTCTGCCTACTTACGCACTTCTTCCCTTAAGCTCCGCTTACTTCTGCATGCGTCCTGCGTACCTATCTTTAACATTGGGTACGCAGGGACATGCGTTGTATGCGGATGCGTCCGCATGCGTCATTTGGACGTGCCCGCCAAATGCACAGAAATGCAACATGTTGCGTTCGGCGGGGTCGTCGAAAAGAAAAAACACATACATACAGCTTCCCCACCTCTCTTGCTGCCGGTCTATCCCGCTAGTCTCTTAGCTTCCTATGCCTGGAGAAGGCATCAGCTGACCGCTGCAGGCAATTGGTGGCCACTTATTGGCAGCGACATTTACTTTCTATCTGAGCCAAAAGAAACAGTTTTCCAACTCTATCTTCTGTCTCAGACAGAATGTGACCACTCTAGAAAATGACTGGCCGCTGATTAGCAGCAGTGGTCACCTGATGCCCTCTGTCAGAAGAGAAAGCAGCACAGAGGAATGGCTAAGGTCCAGTAGGTGTTTTCTTTCATATTAGGAACACAATGGGTCAATCTTTTAGCTAATCAAAAGCTGTTTCTCATTTGTTTCAGAACTTTTTGAGTGAGGGCTAAGATGAGTAAGCAGGTGCCTAAGGCGTCTTTGAGATTGGTGCAATTTACGTATTTTCAAACTTAGACTAAAATTCTCCAATCATTATGTATTACTGTATATACTCGCGGATAAGCTGAGATTTTCAGCCCATTTTTTTGGGCTGAAAGTCCCCCTCTCAGCTTACAGTATATGCAGCCCCCCAGCTTCTCCCGGTCTCAGGCTCCTTCCCTCAGAGGTCACGTGGTACCGCTCATTAAAGTCATGAATATGCGCAGGAGTCTAAGACCGGGAGAAGCGGGGCTACAGAGACTGCGCCAGGAGGGGGTGAGTATATGCAATATTCACCTGTCCCCGGTCCACCGCTGCGGCTTCTCTGCCCTCCGCGTACTCTGGCTGTGATGTTCAGGCAGCAGAGGGCTGCTTGAACGTCACTGACAGAGGACCCGGAAGAGAGCGGCAGCAGTGGACCGGGGACAGGTGAATATCTCAGGTGCCAGGGCCCTGAGCCAGCAGCGACACCGGCACCTGTCCCCCATAGCGCACCGGTGTCCCTGTCTGCCCCGGCACCTGGCCCCCAGCAACAAGAGGTGAGTATGCCATTTTTTTATTTGCCGCAGCAGCAGCATATGGGGCCTATTCTATGGAGCATCTTATGGGGGCAGAATGTGGGGGTATAATCTATGGAGCATCTTATGGGGCTTTTTATGGGGGCATAATCTGTGGGGCATCTTATGGGGGCATAATCTATGGAGCATCTTATGGGGGCATAATCTATGGAGCATCTTATAGGGCATAATCTATATAGCATCTTATGGGGCATAATCTATGGAGCATCTTATGGGGCATATGGAGCATTTTATGTGACAGCATATGGGGCATAATCTATGGAACATCTTATCGGGTCATAACCTTTATGGAGCAGCATATGGGGCATATTATTCTATGCAGCATCTTATGGGGTGTATTTTGTATGGAGCATCTTATGGGGCCATTATTAACCTTTGTGCAGCATTATATGGGGTGTATTTTGCATGGAACATCTTATGGGGCCATCATGAACTGTATGGAGCATTATATGGGGCTCCTGATTCAATATGGATATTCAAAAACATTTAACCTACTGATGTCTCAATTAATTTTACTTTTATTGGTATCTATTTTTATTTTTGAAATTTACCAGTAGCTGCTACATTTTCCACCCTAGGCTTATACGCGAGTCAATAAGTTTTCCCAGTTTTTTGTGGCAAAATTAGGGGTGTCGGCTTATACTCGGGTTGGCTTATACACGAGTATATACAGTATATACCATTCTGATATCTTGCTTCAGACACCAAGAGAGCTTCCCCTTCTCCGTTGAAGAGTCTCTCTGCTTGAATTACATAAAAAAAAATAACAGACCATTTCAATATAAAAATGAAATTTATTTTGCAAGTCATTTAACACCTTTGTCATTCTGTGTGCAGTATGTATGGATAGGTTCTGCCAGAGCAAAATATAACTTTCTTTTTAAGAATAGAATTGCAAAATACAAGTTACCATTCCAGCAGCAATAGATGGGGCAAAGAGGACCTGTCACAGATAATATATGCAATAAAGGCAGAAACCTTTTAGACTGAGCTCATTTTATATCATCCATTCAATAAAGTCAAGTAATGTCATTTATGCATTTTTTTTACGTTATGTCCAAAGTTTCAATAATTCTGTATAGCTGGCACCATGAACTGACCAAAATATGCGGGGGGGGGGTTTCTGAAGGCTAAAAGTGACAGGGAAAGACAATCTTCACTAGTAACTAGGCAGGGTCATGTTTTAGTGTTTTTTTTTTTGTTACCCATGCATTGGCTAGCATGCCATCTATACAATTAGCCCAAGAAGTTCACTTGGTGTTATTTATATATACAGATTGTGCATTGACAACTAGACCATCTGTAACAACGGGAGTAAAAAGTACAATCCCATTGCTTTTGGCTCTTTAGTTTCACTATAAAAATAAGCAAAAAATCAGAAATTATGCATGGGGAATAGCTTGAATTCATGCCTCAAAATACTTTGATTGTAAGAGAGTAATAACATCCCCAGTGCTATGTCAATATCTTATATGTGCTCTATAAACTGCTATTCATTATACACCTGATATCCTTACTACATCAACCCATTTGTACATCTGAAAAAAAACAGTATAGCGAAAAATATTCAATATTGAAATATTCAATGAGCTAACCATAGTTGAATAAAATTGCAATAAAGAACAAAAATGAAAGAAGAATCGAGAAAAGGCAACAACTCTAAAAGGAATGAACTAAGTGTGAATTCAGATTTGGAAGCCAAATGTAGTTTGACATCAATATACGCAAAGTACCTTACCTAAGATGGAGAGGTTAAAAACACACCTGATAGGAACAGAAAGGAAAAGAACAAAACGGGACAGAAGGAATGTAGAGATACGAAAAAAGATATGGATATCTACAGACAGAATGAAGTACTGGACAAGAACTGACTGGGGAAGAAGGCAAAACTGAGGTGACAAGGAATGGAGAGATGCAATAAATGGAAAGATAAAGAACATTGTACAAGAGCAGATTGGGAAGACAAAAGAAAGGAAGAATTTCAAGAAATAACAACACAGAATAACACAGAGATAAGGAGGAGTGTAGACAAACAGAATATGACAGGATACAAAAAATGAATGAAACAACTGATCATGCAGGAACATAAAATGGAAAGTATATAAGATAACAGAAGGAAGACTGAACAATAGTCAGAGAATGAAGAGATATTGGAAATGTCACATGTAATTTAAAAAAAAGTATAGTCTAGCAAAATCATTCACCATTGAAATACACAATGAGCTAACCATAGTTGAATAAAATAGCAATAAAGTGCAAAAATAAAAGAATTAAGAAAAGGTAACAACTTTCAAAATAAGTGTAAATTCAGATATGGAAACCAAAGGTAGTTTGACACTCACAAAGTAGCTGACCTAAAATGAAGGGGATGAAAACACTAGGTAAAAACAAAATAGGAAAGAATACAAAACAGGACAAAAGAAATTTAGAGATACAAATAAAAGCTACAAACATCTATAGAAAGAATGAAGAAAAATAATACTGGACAAAAACTACCTGGTAAAGAATGCAAAACTAAGCAAACAGGGAAATCCAAGAAAATTAGGAATGGAAAAAAAAAAATATTGGAGAAGAGCAGATTGGGAAATAATACAAGACTGAAGACAGAAGGAATGAAGCGTTTGTAAGAAATAGAATAGGACATGACCAAAAAAAGTCAACGAGACAACTGCGGATGCAGGAACATAAAATGGAAAGTATACAAGATAACAGAAGGAAGACTGAACAATAGTCACGGAAAAACTGAGAATGAAGAGATATTGAAAATGTCACATGAAATGAAGAGAAATGGAACTAGAACAAATAGATGAGCGTTGAGCAAAAAAAAACAGTCTAGCAAAAACATTGACTATTGGAATATACAATGCATTTACCTTAGTTGTATAATATTTCAATAATAAAAGCAGAATTAAGAAGAGGTAACAACTCTAAAACTAGTAAACTAATTGAGAATTCAGATATGGAAACCAAAGGTAGAAAAAAAGTTGACCTAAAATGGAGAGGTTAAAAACACTGGATAGGAACAGAATGAGAAAGAAAGCAAAATTGGACAGAACAAATGTAGAGATATAAATAAAAGATACAAACATTTCTAGACAGCATGAAGAAAAAAAAATACTGGACAAAAATCGAATAGGAAAGAAGGTAAAACTGAAGCTAGAACGAATGGAGATGTACAAGAAACAAAAGTAGGAATGAAAAGATAAAGAACATCGGAGAAGAACATATTGGGAAACGATGCAAGACTGAAGACAGAAGGAATGAAGATTTAAAAGAAATAACAACACAGAATATAATAGATAAGGAGGAGTGTAGACAAACAGAATTAAACATGATGAAAAAATGAAAGATACAACTGTTGATACAGAAACAAAATGGAAAGTATACAAGATAACAGAAGGAAGAGAAAGAGAACAAAAAAGAGTCACAGAAAACCAGAGAATAAAGCGATATTGGAAATGACACATGAAATGAAGAGAAGCGGAATTAGAACTAGAAAAAAATAGATGAGAAAAAAACCAGATAAAACCACCAAATCACAGACTGAAATAAAGAAGCTTGAATAGAAAAAAGTGAAAAAAAAATTCAACAAAATCGAGGGAAATGGAAATGTAGATAGAGAGAAAAAGGTTATTAAAAAATGAACTGCAATAGACGGTTTAAGGTTGTTATAAGCTAATGGAATGAAACGACGGTGAAATCCAGAAAGATAGGCTAGACAGAGAAGTCATAAATCAGTTTCGAAGTGATGGCTACATTAGGATGGAATGAGGATGTTGGTGCCATGATTTTTATTAAGAGTAATTGCAGAATCTACTTAGAGATCCACTGATGATCTAGAAGTCAACGGAACAATGAAATGTACACAGAATGAATGCAGACAACCAGGAAACCACACAGACGCTCATAAAAGGAGAATTTCGAGACTACAGATAATAATAAGACATGAAATAGATAGAAGTGAAAGAATCAGAAAACTGCACACGATAACACACAGAGAATGACAGTTGGCGAATGGTTATAATGCGAGGGGATTAAATGGAAGAATATGGAAACTCAAAACTAGAAACACAAACAAATTCGGTAAGAATGAATAAATGATATTACAGACGGGATTCCAGAAATCTAAAACACTGTTCATGTGAGAGACGATAGCCGAGGCAGAGGCACATATCAACATACGTAGGCACATAACTATTTTTTTGTCCTGTATATCTATGTACATGCACACACCAACATACATAAAAGAAGTATGAAAATATATACATATGGATATGTCATTAGAAACACATTTACACACACTCGGATAAACTAACAAGTTGCTCACACACTCACACACTTTCATCCTATGGTTCCTGGCTCAGGAAATCTTTCCAATGAAACTACGTTTTACGGCGCAGTAAGTTCGCTATGGCCCATCTTGACTCTGACTAGGACTGCAGGTTCTTTTTCCAGTGATGGCGTCTATATTGGCTGAGGGCCCGCTGAGCGTATACTAAAGTATTCAGGAAATCCATTCTGATGATGAATTTGAGGGGCGTGAAGTTGTTGGAGTCCCCCAAGTTGTGTCTCTCCGACTGGCACTTTCTGGTTTCCAGGAGCTCCGTTTAGTGACGGAGTGGTGATAACATGATGAGGATCTGACGTCAGCTGGGAATAGCACTGACCCAGGGTCACTGGATATTGAACCGGTTTATTGATCTGAGCGGGCAAAACAAGAAAAAGTATCTGTCAGTATGTCATGCTCATACCTAGCATTTCCAAACATACCTTATATATACCGAATCCCAGACCATGATGCAAACGAATGTAAGATCCTATCGCTCACCGTTCCGGCGTTGCCATTGCTGCTTGGAATAGAGAATAGCTCTGTAACATTTGGAACAGAGTCGCTGATGAAGGTGACATTTCCATACACATGATGCGGGAACTTCTCTGTGCTCTGCTCCATGATGCCAATCTGCGAGGTGCGTACGTGGTACGGGAAGTTTTTATTGGCTGCAGACGGCCTCGTGATTATCTAAAAGGAAACGGAATGTGATAAATTCATAACGGACAAAGCAGGTAGAACAACAAATATGTCACACTATATAGTCCAAACACCAGGCACCATTGGAGAGAAGACCATTTGGAAAAAAAAATCTCTATGGCAAAAGGTGACAGATTGTATCTGCAAAGAAAACAAACCAAGTCCTCACACAACTCCATAGATGAAAAATAAAAGTACCATGGATCTTGGTATGCATCAAAACAAGTCAAATATTGTTAAAAGAAAAGTCTTTTTATTTGGCAAAAGTAGAATGACATCTGTGAGAACGACTACTCACCAGGAAAACCGCATGTGCATATAGGTGTATTCCCAGCTGGATCCCATTCACAATCTTTTCACGAGCCCATTTAGGGATTCCAAAATTAGCAATCAGAGCCATGACTGGTACCGCAAAGAACCTAAGAAGAGAGGCACGCACGGCGTTCAAACAGATACAGACATTTTGGAACCCAGCTTGCTAAGTGATGTTATAACAGTACCCGAAAGTGAAGAATCATATAATTTACCTTCCTGCCTGGCAGAGAAATCCTAAACCATATTCCAAGACCTCCACTGGGACCCATCCTATAGACCAGTGCTGGACAAAATGCAGCCCACAAGCCACATCCAGCCCTTTTGCTGTTCCAGGCCGGCCCCCGGCAAACCACATCCGGCCCACTGGCTGTTCCAGGCCAGCCCATGGACCAAAATAGCTGAGGGGGTGAAAACAGTGGCTCATGGAGTATCATACTGTACATAATGGGCTTGTATGGGGGCTTATGTTGTATATGAGGCTATGTGAGGGTTCATGTTGTATATTTAAAGATATGTGGGGGCTCACACTGTAAATAGGAGGCTATGTGGGGGCTCACACTGTATATAGGGATCTATGTCGAGGCTCATGCTGTATGTAGGATGCGATGTGAGGCTTATAAAGTATATAGGAGGCTCATAATGTATACAGGAGGCTATGTGGTGTGAGAGCTCACTGTGTACAGGCGGTTATGTGGGGGCTTACATTATAGGAGGCTATGTGGAGGCTAACATTATAGGTTACAGTTGTGGCCAAAAGTATTGACACCCCTGCAACTCTGTCAGATAATACTCAGTTTCTTCCTGAAAATGACTGCAAACACAAATTCTTTGGTATTATTATCTTCATTTAATTTGTCTTAAATTAAAAAACACAAAAATAATTGTCCTAAAGCCAAATTGGATATAATTCCACACCAAACATAAAAAAAGAGGGTGGACAAAAGTATTGGCACTGTTCAAAAAATCATGTGATGCTTCTCTAATTTGTGTAATTAACAGCACCTGTAACTTACCTGTGGCACCTAACAGGTGTTGGCAATAACTAAATCACACTTGCAGCCAGTTGACATGGATTAAAGTTGACTCAACCTCTGTCCTGTGTCCTTGTGTGTACCACATTGAGCATGGAGAACAGAAAGAAGACCAAAGAACTGTCTGAGGACTTGAGAAACCAAATTGTGAGGAAGCATGAGCAATCTCAAGGCTACAAGTCCATCTCCAAAGACCAGAATGTTCCTGTGTCTACCGTGCGCAGTGTCATCAAGAAGTTTACAGCCCATGGCACTGTGGATAACCTCCCTAGATGTGGACGGAAAAGAAAAATTGACAAGAGATTTCAACGCAAGATTGTGCGGATGTTGGATAAAGAACCTCGACTAACATCCAAATAAGTTCAAGCTGCCCTGCAGTCCGAGGGTACAACAGTGTCAACCCGTACTATCCGTCGGTGTCTGAATGAAAAGGGACTGTATGGTAGGAGACCCAGGAAGATCCCACTTCTTACCCCGAGACCTAAAAAAGCTAGGCTCGAGTTTGCCAAAACTTACCTGAAAAAGCCTAAAACGTTTTGGAAGAATGTTCTCTGGTCAGATGAGACAAAAGTAGAGCTTTTTGGGCAAAGGCATCAACATAGAGTTTACAGGAGAAAAAAGAGGCATTCAAAGAAAAGAACACGGTCCCTACAGTCAAACATGGTGGAGGATCCCTGATGTTTTGGGGTTGCTTTGCTGCCTCTGGCACTGGACTGCTTGACCGTGTGCATGGCATTAAGAAGTCTGAAGACTACCAACAAATGTTGCAGCATAATGTAGGGCCCAGTGTGAGAAAGCTGGGTCTCCCTCAGAGTTCATGGGTCTTCAAGCAGGACAATGATCCAAAACACACTTCAAAAAGCACTAGAAAATGGTTTGAGAAAAAGCACTGGAGACTTCTAAGGTGGCCAGCAATGAGTCCAGACCTGAATCCCATAGAACACCTGTGGAGAGATCTAAAAATGGCAGTTTGGAGAAAGCACCCTTCAAATATCAGAGACCTGGAGCAGTTTACCAAAGAAGAATGGTCTAAAATTCCAGCAAAGCATTGTAAGAAACTCATTGATGGTTACCGGAAGCGGTTGGTCGCAGTTATTTTGGCTAAAGGTTGTGCAACCAAGTATTAGGCTGAGGGTGCCAATACTTTTGTCTGGTCCATTTTTGGAGTTTTGTGTGAAATGATCAATGTTTTGCTTTTTGCTTCATTCTCTTTTGTGTTTTTTCATTTAAGACAAATGAAACTAAGATAATAATACCAAAGAATTTGTGTTTGCAATCATTTTCAGGAAGAAACTGAGTATTATCTGACAGAATTGCAGGGGTGTCAATACTTTACAATACAACTGTATGTGGGGGCTCACATTAAATAGGCTACGTGGGGGCTCACACTATATAGGAGGCTATATGGGGGCTCACACTGTATATAGGAGGCTATTTGGGGGCTCACACTGTACATAGAAGGCTATGTGGGGGCTCAAACTATGTAGGAGGCTATGTGGAGGCTCACACTGTATATAGGGGGTTGTGTGCTGGCTCTTATGGTATATGGGGGGCTGTGTGCAGGCTCATACAGTATATAGGGGGCATCAGCATATTTAATTCAGCTTAATATTAAGCTATATAATTATTTTATATTAATTATAATTGATATAATATTACTATTGAACAGAATTAATTTTAGTGTATTGGTTCAGCCCTCATCAACAGTCACAGTCTCTCTTGTGGCCTCTCGGGAAAATTAATTGCCCACTCCTTCTATAGACTGATAGCATTACCAGCCAATCAAGTTAGGTTGTCAATATGTATACAAATTGGGTCCAAATTAGGGGCTAAATTACATTATTATTATTTATTTATATAGCGCCATTAATTCCATGGTGCTGTACATGAGAAGGGGTTGCATACAAAGTTTTAGATATCGTTAACAGTAAACAAATTTACAATGACAGACTGGTACAGAGGGGAGGGGACCCTGTCCTTGCGGACTTACATTCTATGGGATAGTGGGGAAGAGACAGAAGGTCGGGGGTGCAGCAGCTCTGGTGGTGATGAAGCGGCTGCTCAAGCGGTGGTGAGGCGGCAGAATGGTTATTGCAGGCTGTAAGCTTTCCTGAAAAGATGGGTTTTCTGGTTCCGTTTGAAGGATCCGAGTGTGGTGGATAATCGGACGTGTTGAGGCATGGTATTCCAGAGGATAGGGGATATTCGGGAGAAATCTTGGAGGCGGTTGTGTGAAAAACGAATAAGTGTGGAGGAGAGTAGGAGGTCTTGGGATTATCGAAGATTACGTAAGGCAAGATATTGGGAGATTAGTTCAGAGATATAGGGAGGGGAAATGTTGTGGATGGCTTTGTAGGTCAGTGTTAGTAGTTTGAACTGGATTCGTTGGGGAATTGGGAGCCAATGGAGGGATTTACAGAGGGGGGAGACAGGGGAGTAGCGAGGAGAGAGGTGGATTAGTCGGGAAGCAGAATTGAGGACAGACTGGAGTGGTGCAAGAGAGTTAGCAGGGAGGCCACAGAGGAGAGTGTTGCAGTAGTCAAGGCGGGAGATGATGAGGGCATGTACAAGAGTTTTAGTGGATTGAGGACTGAGGAAGGGACGGATTCTGGAAATATTTTTGAGTTGGAGGTGACAGGAGGTGGCAAGAGATTGGACGTGTGGTTTGAAGGACAGGGCAGAGTCGAGAGTTACTCCGAGGCAGCGGATTTCAGGTGCGGGAGAGAGCGTGATGCCGTTTACCATAATAGATAGATCGGGTAGGGAAGATACGTGAGATGGAGGAAAGATAATGAGATCAGTTTTCTCTACGTTGAGTTTTAGGAAGCGAGAGGTGAAAAAGGAGGATATGGCTGATAGACACTCCAGGATAAATTACATGAGACATTTTTTAGCAATTTTTCAGATGCCACTTTGTCACAGAGTCACCCAGGCTTCATACTAACATATAGCCCTTGCGCTATCCTTCCTACTCCGTCTAAGGCTTTTCACTTTACAATGAGTTCAGTTCTCCTGATTTACGTCTGTCCATTGGTGAACACTATAAGATAATTTAATACATAAACCTGAATTTCCAATGCATTTAGTAAGTCATGCTATTTTGAGATGTATGTTGCCCACATATAGAGGAACTCTTGCCATAGATGTAGAGGTCAAACCAATGTGGAGGCTACTAATACCTACCAGAGTGTATAGGCTGCAAAGAAGGGGACGTAAAAAGCCTGCTTCTCAGGGAAATGCTTTAATGTCACCAAGACGGCATAACAGAACCATATGTAGGCCAGAAACTGGAGGGCAATGTTCCCGTAACCTGCCGGAGACTCATACGTGTACAGGACCTGAGCAGGATCAAAAAACTGTGAAGACAAAGAGGTCCAATACATTATTGCGACCTTATGTAGCAATGCTGTGGTACAATATATATATGCAGCGTCGGACTGGAGCACCTTGGGCCCACAAGAGAAAATCATTCTTGGGGCCCACTATGTAGCTACATAGAAATACATACAAGACCACCAATTGTGTAGTAAAGCATGCTAATAGGGTAAGAGATAGTACACGTCTTAATTATGTAGCAGGGTTGGGGTAGCCCCCTTATATAATATAAAGTATTCCACTCATAGAATACAGTGTAGCCCCCTCATAGAATATAATTCAGCCCCTCTCACAGAATATAATGCAGACCCCTCAGAGTATAATGCAACCCCCTCATAAAATATAATGTAGCCCCTTCATAGGGTATAATGCAGCCCTCTAATAGAATATAAAACAGCCTCCCTCATATAGTATACTGCAGCCCACCCACAGAATATAATGTAGCCCCCACAGAGTATAATGCAACCCCTCATAAGGTATAATGCAGCCCCCCATAGAATATACTGTAGCCCCCTCATAGGACATAATGCAGCCCCCCTCATATAGTATAATGTAGCACTGCCCAGAATATAATGTAGCCCCCTCATAAAGTATAATGCAGCCCCCTCATAGGGTATAACGCAGCCCCCTCGGATAGTATAATGCAGCCCCCCTCATATAGTATAATGCAGCCCCCCTCATAGGGAATAATGCAGCCCCCCCCCCACAGAATATAATATAATGCAGCCCCCCTAATAGAGTAAAATGCAGACCCTTCATATAGTATAATGCAGCCCCCCTCATAGGGTATAAGTCAACCCCCTCATAGGGTATAAAGCAGCCCCCTCATAGGGTATAATGCAGCCCCCCCTTCCGCTGTTTCTTCTCCATCTGGTCACACCTTCATGTCAACATTTCCCATCCACAACTTATTTTGTCACACTGATCACCGCAGCCCTGAATATAACAAGGTCACATGCATTGTATACATACATGTGTCTCCCCTCAAATACAAATATGTACCCCACCATTAGTATACTGTTAGCCACACACCATTAAAAATATAAAATGATAAGCAGCACTGTGCCCCCCATTAACTATAATCTCTGACTCCCTATAATATAAATTATTCAGTCTGTGACTCTCCCAAATTACCTGTAAGGCTATGTGCACATGGAAAATATATGCAAGGTTTTACAGTGAATGAGATCCCTGAAGTCTCATGCACACGCTGCTTATTTTTTCCTTGCAGATTTGCAGCAGATTAAAATCAGCATATTTCATCCATACTAATGGGGGAAAATACATAACAAAAGCATGGCAAAAATTTTGAAAAAAGATATATCTATTTTACGCAACTTTCCTTCTGCCAACACATGCAGCAGAATTTTCTCCTACATATCCTGAACTTGAGCACATAGCCTTAAGTCCCTGTCCTGTGCCGCCCCCATTTATTACAAGTACTTGAAAGAATCATAATGAATTTGGGGGTGGAAGAAGACATAATCAGGTACTGAGCATCTTCCGCCACCTCCCAATTCATTACACGTCCCCGACAGCGTCTTCTCCCACCTTTCAGTTCATTATCAGGGGTCCTATGCACCTTATCGCCTCCTCTCCCATTCCCCAATAAATTTAAAGTCCCCAATAGCATCACATTGAATTGTGAGATGTGGGAGGACGCTATCAGGGGCTTAGCACCCTCCTCCACCACCCAATTCATTTTATATCCATATCTAACATCTTCCTCCTCTCCCCCTGTTCGTAAGTCCATTATAAGTCTCCCTTCCTACCATCCCAATCCCACACAACCCTCATTGTCCTCTCCTCCCCCCGCATCCCATCATTGCCCTCTCCCCCACCTCCATTATTGCCCTCTCCATCAATGCCTCTCCAACACCTCCATCATTATCCTCTCTACCACCTCCATTACTGTTCTCTTCCTCCACTCTATCATTGTTCTCATCACCACCTCCATCATTGCCTTATCACCCACCACCCCTATCATTGCCCTTTTCATCACCTCCATCATTGCTTACTCCCCCACCACCCTCATCATTGCCCATTCCACCATTTCCTCCTCCCCTAC
Organism: Dendrobates tinctorius; assembly: GCF_039654945.1. NCBI lineage: Eukaryota > Metazoa > Chordata > Amphibia > Anura > Dendrobatidae > Dendrobates > Dendrobates tinctorius. The sequence continues at coordinate 52,759,720 of NW_027361696.1, forward strand.
CACCACCATCATTGTCCTTTCCACCACAACCATCATTGCCTTCTCCTCCACCCCATCATTGCCCTTTCCACCATCTCTATCATTGCTTTCAACCCCACCACTCCCATAATTGTCCTCTCCAACTCCTCCATCATTGCCTTCTCCCCCACCACCCCCATCATTGCCCATTCCATCACCTCCATCATTGCCCCACCACCACCATCATTGTCCTTTCCACCACAACCATCATTGCCTTCTCCAACACCACCCCCATCATTGCCCTCTCCATCTCCTACATCATTGCCTTCTCCCCCATTATTGCCTTCTCCCCATCATTGCCCTCTCCATCTCCTCCATCGTTGCTCTTTCCACCACCTCTATCATTGCCTTTTCCACCACCTCTATCATTGCTTTTTCCCCTACCACCCACATCATTGCCTCCTCCCCCACCACCCCATCTTCCTTTCCACCACCACCAACATTGCCTTCTCCCCACCACCCCCATAACTTCTCTCTCCATCACCCAAATAATTGCCCTCTCCAACACACACACACACACAGCACCACTCTCACACACACCCACAGTACCACACACTTATCCGCACGTTCCCCGCAGCCACAGCACATCCCGGCAGCATCTTCGTCGCCGGCAGCTTTCTCTGTTAAACAGCCACGTGCTGAATGATGATGTCATCAAGCTGCGCTGCTGTGTCAGACAGGAAGCGTCGGGCAGGAAGCAGGACGGAATTGGATCCCTGCATCTTTGCTCCGCTGCAATTTTCTCCTGTAGGCAGCGGAGCGGCAGTGATCGCTCCATGCCCGCCAATTGCCCTCAGTGTTATCTGCCCTGCAGGGACCCACCTCCGGAGCCCCGGTGCAGCCGCACCAGCTTACATGCGGTATCTCCGCCCCTGCGGGCAGTGTTAGCTTCAGGCTGCGGCTAACACTGCCCGCTATTAAAGCAAAATGAATATTTACCCCTCTCCATGCCCATGGGGGTGTGGGGAAGCATGAATATTCATTTCTCTTTAGCAGCAGGGACAGGCTCCTGTCTCCAGCTGCTGCCCTGCTGGCACCTGGCAGTCCCCCCGTCCCCGCTCATTCACGGGCCCCATAGCAGCTGGGTGTGCCGCTGTTAGAGACATGCCACTGGGTGGGGGCCCCAGGAGCAGCGGGGGCCCTAGGCAGATGCCGGCCCTGTATGCCAGCAGGTTTAAGTGCTTGGGCCCACTGGAGAATCCTCCAGTGCCCCAGTGGGCCAGTCCGACACTGTATATAGGTGTGGAGAAATGCTGGAAAATAAATCTAAATCATCAATATTTGGGGCCCGCCCTTTGCCTCCATCACTCGGTACTTGCACACCATTTTTGAAAGAACTCGGAAGGAGGTTGTTCCAAACATCTTGGAGAACTGACTCCAGATCTTCTGTGTATGAGGCTTATGCAGATCCTTCATGTGATCTCAGATAGACTGGATGATGTGAGATCAGGGCTCTGTGGGGGGCAGGACCATCTCTTCCAGGACTTCTTGTTCTTCTTCATGACATTGACTGGATGTTTGGGGTTGTTGTTCTGCTGCAGAATAAATTTGGATGCTTGCCTGGATTTGTCAGCATTGGGAACACCATTAATCTTGACTAAATCCCCCCCAAAAAATTTGCTGAAATGCAGCCTCATACTTCTAGGACCCTCCACCATGCTTCACTGTTCCTGTAGACCCTCATTAGTGTGCCACCATTCACCAAAAAACTGCCTTATGTTACTGCCAAATATTTCACATTTTGACTCATCAGTCCTGAGCACCTGCTGCCATTTTTCTGCACCCCATTTCCTATGTTTTAGTGTATAGTCAAGTCGCTTGGCTTTGTTACCACGTCGAAAGTTTGGACTTTCACTGCAATTTTTCCTTTTCTGGCCAACCTTTTCAGTAGATAGGTGTCATGCCGGCGTCGGCTATCACGCCGATGCCTGCTCCTGCTGCCTCTGCCTCATGTGTCTCCCGGCCCTCCGCTTACCGCTCCCAGCGCCGCGCTGCGACTCCTGCATCCCGTCCTGCCGCCCAGGGGATCCAGAGTGGGCTCTCTCCTGACTAGTCGCTCCTGACTCCGGTCGCTCCTGACTCTGGTCACTCCTGACTCCGGTCACTCCTGACTCAGGTCACTCCTGACTCCGGTCGCTCCTGACTCCGGTCGCTCCTGATCTTCTGACTTGTTGTCTCATCCACATTGAGCCGCCCCTCTTGGTATCAGCTGTCACGATATTCGACTCCTTCGGGCCTGCTCCTAACGGCCCCTGTATAGGGGTCGGCACCACCTGGCCAGCTCGCTCCAGGGACCTCGGTACCACGACCCAGAGGGTCCACTCTTGCTACTCCCTACAGCATAATCAGGCCATGGACCCGCTGGTGCCTCGGCAGCGACCCAAAAAGATTTACTCTTTTTTCGGGAGAACCAAACCCAGATTATGGCTTTTATGAAGTCCATGGACACTCGGTTGTCCGCCATTCAAACCTCCGATCCAGGGAGCGCCCCTCTGCTGGCGGGACTCCAGCAGGAGCTCACGCAGCAGCATGATACACAGTCCCATATTCTTAGTTACATGGCTTCCGTTGATGACCATTTACAGTCCCTTCAGTCTTCTGCCGCGGTCTCTGCTCTGCCCCGCGACCCTGCACCTCACCCGCCGCCACGTCTGGGGAAGCCTCCAAGGTATAGCGGGGATCCCAAATTGTGCTGAGGGTTCCTTAATCAGTGCCACCTACATTTCGAGCTGCTGCCCCAGCAATACCCGACTGATAGGGCTAAGGTGGCATTTATCGTATCCCATCTCGAGGGGGAGGTCTTGGCATGGGTGAACCCCCTGTGGGAACGGCATGACCTGGTGGTATCCTGCATACAAGACTTCCTGGACACCTTCCGCCGGGTCTTTGACGAGCCAGGGCGTCTGGCCTCCACCACCTAGTCCCTTTTCAATCTTCGACAGGGGACTCTTACCGTGGGACAGTACGCCATTCGCTTCCGGACACTGTCCTCAGAGCTGGGGTGGAATAATAAGGCATTGGTAGGGGCCTTTTGGAGGGGGCTTTCGGTGAAAATCAAGGACGAGCTTGCTGGTCGGGACACTCCCACCTCTTTAGAGGACCTTATATCCCTGGCCACTCATAGTGACTTACGATTCCAGGAATGTTCTCGCGAGTCAGTCAGGGAGAGAGGCCCGTCTAGGTTTAACCCAGTCCCTAGCCCTTGTTCGACCAAGCCTGCCAGTAGTTCTGCCCCGGAGCCCATGCAGGTGGATCGTGTAAAGTTTATGCCTCTATTGTGGTGGAACCAACCACTTTCTGCGTTTCTGTCCGGAGAGGCCGGGAAACTCCTCCGCCTAGGCCAGGTAAGCGAGGCCTCCCTAAGTGACTCTGTTACCTCTCTACCCCTTACTATCTCAGCATTAATTCTCCTAGGTCGGGAGCGTAGATCTGTGGAGGCGTATGTGGACTCGGGTGCGGCAGGCAACTTCATTCGGTTGGAAGAGGTAGACAAGTTCCGGATTCCTGTTGTCACCCTTGAAGAGCCGCGTGTGATCACCTCTGTGCATGGCAAACCGTTACCTGTCCCCGTCACCACAGTCACTCTCGAGCTGGAGATGCAAATCGGAGCCCTACACCGGGAGAGAATTGCTTTTTATGTTTTGCCTAATTTGTCTCACGCTCTGCTTGGCGCTCTGGGGAAGTCCTTCGCTGGGGTCACTCTTGCCAAGAACGTTGTCTGCTGCCTGTTACCCGTACCTGTCTGCACCAAGTACCCACGGACCTTCCTGGGCTTCCCGTGGCATATCATTCGTTTGCGGATGTCTTCGACAAGAAGGAACAGAAAAGCGCAATAGGGTCTTATCCGAGTTAATATAAAAAAAGTAAAAGAAATTCACTCACCTATTTGCAGGGGAGATCAAACACATAGGATTCCTAGTCAGCTGCTGCACGTCCAAAGGTCAAACCGAGTGACCGCCAATACATCAATTCTTATGGAAATAATTTATGGACTTCCATGCGCTGCTTGACAAAATACAGGATCCCAATTATGGTGAAAGATTGGGAATAAATGATTAATCTTTCACCATAATTGGGATCCTGTATTTTGTCAAGTAGCACATGGAAGTCCATAAATTATTTCCATAAAAATTCGACAAGAAGGAAGCTGAGACCCTTCCCCCGCATCGGGCCTACGACTATCCAATCGAGCTAGTTCCTGGAGCTACTCCCCCCAGAGGCAGAACCTACCCGTTGTCACCTGCAGAAACCTCAGCCATGACGGAGTACATCCGGGAGAACTTAGCCAGGGGCTTTATCCGGAAATAGTCTTCCCAGCAGGGGCCGGGTTTTTCTTCGTTCGGAAGAAGGATGGATCCCTTCGACCTTGCATCGACTACCGAGGCTTAAATAACATCACGGTCAAGAATAGGTATCCTCTACCACTTATCCCCGAACTTTTTGACCACCTGCATGGGGCCCGGATCTTTACTAAACTGGATCTACGGGGGGGCCTACAATTTGGTCCGAATACGTGCCAGAGATGAGTGGAAGACCGCCTTCAACACGCGGGATGGCCATTACGAATATTTGGTCATGCCCTTTGGACTTTGTAACGCCCTAGCGGTCTTCCAAGAATTTGTTAACAAAGTCTTCCGGGATCTTCTGTACTCGTGCCTCATGGTATATTTAGATGACATCCTCATCTTTTCACCAGACCTGTCCTCTCACAGGAGGAGTGTTCGCCTGGTCTTGCGACGCCTGCGGGAGAATCGACTCTATGCCAAGATAGAGAAATGCCTGTTTGAACAGACCTCCCTACTCTTCTTGGGGTATATTATCACGGACTCGGGGTTGCGAATGGACCCAGAGAAATTGTCCGCGGTGCTCAAATGGCCGCGACCTGTCGGAGTGAAAGCCATCCAACGATTCTTGGGCTTCGCAAATTATTATAGGCAATTCGTCCCTCACTTCTCCTCTTTAACCAAGCCTATTGTTGCCCTTACCCGGGAGGAAGCAAGGCCGAACATCTGGCCCTCAGAAGCTGAGGACGCATTTCTCGCCCTGAAACGGGCCTTTGCCACAGCTCTGGTTTTGCATCGGCTAGAGGTCGGCAAGCCCTTCGTCTTAGAGGTGGACGCCTCTTCTACGGGAGCTGGGGCGATTCTCTCCCAAAAGACGTCTACTGGGCGCTTGGCTCAGTGCGGGTTCTTCTCCACGTCATTTTCACCTGCAGAATGTAACTACATGATTGGGGATCGAGAATTGCTGGCCATAAAGATGGCGCTGGAGGAGTGGCGTTATCTTCTGGAAGGGGTAGTCCATCCCTTCACAATATTCACTGACCACAAAAACCTGGCCTACCTCCAGTCAGCTCAAAGACTCAACTCCAGACAAGCCATGTGGTCATTGTTTTTCTCTCGCTTCGACTTCGAGCTCCACTTCCGCCCCGGTGACAAGAATACCAAAGCAGATGCACTCTTCTGGTCCCTGCAGTCACCCGAAGTGGAGGAGGCTCCTTCGTATGTTATCGATCCTGCCCGGATTATCACGGTGGCTCCCGTGAGTCTTCGTTCCGTGCCGCCTGGCAAGACCCTCGTCCCGCAAGGCAAAAAGGTAGAATTACTACACTGGGGTCACTCCTCCAAGATCGCTAGACATGTTGGCACCAAGAAAACTCTTGCTCTGGTTTCCCGTTATTACTGGTGGCCTTCTCTCTGCCAAGATGTGTTGGACTTTGTGGCCTCCTGCTCAATTTGCGCCAGGAACAAGGTACCTAGAAGCTTGCCCTCCGACCTCCTTCAGCCGATGCCTGTTCCCGAAGCTCCTTGGGAACATATCGCCATGGATTTTGTTACCGATTTACCCCGCTCTTCCGGATGCATGACTATCCTGGTAGTAGTCGATCGGTTTTCGAAAATGGCCCATTTTGTTCCGTTACCTGGCTTGCCTACGGCCTCTGAATTGGCTAAAATTTTCTTTCATCAGATTTTCAGATTGCATGGGCTTCCTCAGCGGATCGTGTCTGACCGCGAGGTACATTTTACTTCCCGCTTCTGGAGAGCACTCTGTAAACTCTTGGGCATATCTCTGGATTTCCCTTCCACTTATCATCCACAGACCAACGGGCAAGTCGAACGGGTTAACCAAGTTTTGACCTCCTACCTGCGGAACTTCTCTAACGCCCATCAAGACAATTGGGTCGATCTGCTTCCGTTGGCAGAGTTCGCCCATAACAATCATTCCAGTGAATCCACCACCGTTTTTTGTGGTATCCGGTCAGAACCCAGGTGTACCTCTTCCAGTATCTTCGTCCTCTGGCGTACCCGCTGCCGATGCCCTCTCCCAAGAGTCTTCCCAAGTCTGGAGGAAGACCAAAGAGGCTCTCGTACAAGCCGCAGCCCGGATGAAAAGACATGCCGACAAGAGGCGGAGGGATCTCCCACCATACCATCCAGGAGACAAAGTCTGGCTGTCGACCAAGCACATCCGCTTGAAAATCCCTTCCTATAAGCTGGGTTCCCGGTTCATCGGTCCCTTTGAAATTCTTGGACGCATCAACAATGTGGCCTATAAATTGAGGCTGCCTGCTTCACTCCGGGTCCCTAACGTCTTCCATGTCTAGCTCCTGAAACCGGTCATCCTCAATCAGTTTTGCCCTGCGCCTCCCGTTGTTCCTCAGCCATTAGGGGCCGATAACGTCTTTGAAGTGAGAGATATTTTGGCCATGAAGAGGGTTAGGGGAAGGACCTTCTTCCTTATCGATTGGAAAGGGTTCGGTCCTGAGGAGAGGTCTTGGGAACCTCGAGAGAATGTTGATGCTCCTCGCATTCTGAACAGATTCCTGACCAATCTCAGGAGGAGGAGACATAGAGGGGGGGTACTGTCATGCCGGCGTCGGCTGCCATGCCGGTGTCGGCTGCCATGCCAGTGCCCGCTCCTGCTGCCTCTGCCTCATGTGTCTCCCGGCCCTCCGCTTACCGCTCCCAGCGCCGCCGAGCTGCGACTCCTGCATCCCGTCCTGCCACCCGGGGGATCCAGCGTGGGCTCTCTCCGCCCTCCTGCTTCTGCCCTGCTCTAGCTCCGGGCATGCGCCTTAGGCCGCAGGCATGCGCTCCCATCCCCTCTTAACCCCTTCAGCACCTTCCCTGAGGAGTGATCTCCAATCGGGAGCCGCCGCTGTGGGGTATATCAGGCGGCTCCTCCTTCTTGGAGGCGCCAGATTATCGTGTGCCTTCCAGTACGATACTCTGGCCCCGTCCTGTCGCTCCTGTCACCAGACGTTCCTGACTCTGGTCGCTCCTGACTCTGGTCGCTCCTGACTCCGGTCGCTCCTGACTCCAGTTGCTCCTGACTCTGGTCGCTCCTGACTCCGCTCGCTCCTGATCCTCTGACTTGTTGCCACATCCGCACTTGAGCAGCCCCTCTTGGTATCAGCTGTTGCTGTATTTGACTCCTTCGGGCCTGCTCCTAACGGTCCCTGTGTAGGGGTCAGCACCACCTGGCCAGCTCGCTCCAGGGACCGCCGTACCGCGACCCAGAGGGTCCACTCTTGCTACTCCCTACAATAGGTGTAGCTGGGTCCTATTAGTTGCTGCCAGTTCTGAACTGATGCCACTGCTGGACACCTTCCGATTTCAAAGAGAAGTAATCATTAAGTCTTTCATCAACTGCACTAAGTTTCCTTGACCACGCACTTTGTCTACAGTCCTCGTTGCTCCCCATTTCTTTGTTTTTTTTTTTCAAAAGAGTTTGAACAGATCATCTTGAAACTCCAATCTGTAGAGAAAACTTTTCCTGGAACATACCTTGCTGATGCAGTATATTTACCTTGAGCCTTGATGATGCACTCAGCCTTGCCATGGTGTATGATCTGTAACAGGAAACTGTTTTCCACATTCTCACCTTTTTAGCAGAGTTTGTCTGTTCCTCACTCAGTTTTAAGTCTTCTAAACAGCTGTTTCTGTTATTTCAACTTATATATTAAAATGACAGTTATCGCCTGTCTGGTATAATTGGTTACTCATATACCTGACTATAATCCTAGAAAATCCCTGACTTCGTGCCAGTGTACCCAGAAGAATCGATGACAACTAATCAGGCCGCGTTCAGAGGCAGCCACCAACTACTGATGTTCCTGTTGGACCAGGGTCCTCCTCATCTGTAATATATACTGTATATATTCTGTAGGACTCCTGGCTGATGACGTCTATTACCTGTGCCTCGTGTATGAACAGCACCGTGTGAGTCACTGTGTACAGCGTCATGTAAACCGACAACTTGATGGAGCCTAGATGACTTATCCGTCCTCTGCAATGACACGAAAAATATAATTTTTTTACTATTTTGTAATTTTTGAGTCGTTTTTGTGGCTCTGGTAGCGAGTTGCTGTTGCACCCACATTTTATTTTGCATCACCCACTGTAGGGTTTACTACGTTTTCTAACTAACCACCCGGGTGGCGCATCATGTGAGATTTCCAAAGCTCCTGGGATCCTCCTCACCTTGTCACTGTGAAGCCTTTCCCCAGCAGAATCAGCATTAGCAAAAAGATTAGGAAACTGGCGGAAAACAGCAGCTTGGCTGCAACAGAGAAAGGCAAGTGAGTCCATCCGCGTAGACCTTACATGAGACCTTACACCGCCGCGTACATCTCCTTCGGCTAGTAATTAATTATGGCATGTGCTGACATCTAGCACCCCGAAAAGTTAAAAACTCTCCTGTCAATCAATCTTAATCAGCTCACTGATAGATTCTCAGTTAACTCTTTCTGCAGCCAGTGCAACGCAAAGGCTATAATAGGGAAAAAGTGCAATATTTTTAATGAAACCCAACAACAAAAATGTTTCTTAGGCCCCAAATTCATGCATTTAATTAAAAAAAACAAATATCACCAAAGATGGACAACCCCTTTAAAGAAAAATGTAACCTAATGTTTCATAGTAGTTGTTGAGGTACACCTGCTTTGTTCCGAAGGCTCAATACCCCTTTAAACAGAGACCAATGTCATGGTCTTTCTCTTTGTAAAAAAATCTAAAATCTAAAATTATGTTTTGTGCTTTACCATTATATAAAGGCATTAAAAAGGATATGTCACCTTAAAAATTATATAAAGGTCACTAACTGTCTGTTAAAAAGGTGAAAGCGGTATTGTGATATCTCATTCTTATGCCAAGATATAGCAATTTGAATTTACAGGCTCAAAACCTGTGGCTGCACTACTGAGACATGCTGATGTTATTTTTTATCAGTGCAAATGTCTTCACATACACTCCAATCTATTCTATTATTTCTAAACACTGTTTTTCGGTGATTACTTTGTATCTCCTTCCATACTCCACCCACACACACAAATTATATGGTGTTATAAAGTATTCTAATTTACTGAGATAATGACTTTTGAGTTTTCATTGGCTGTAAGCCATAATCATCAACATTAACATAAATAAACACGTGAAATAGATCACTCTGTTTGTAATGACTCTATGTAATATATGAGTTTTGCTTAATGTGTTGAAGAACTGAAATCAATTAACTTTTTGATGATATTCTAATTTTGTGAGATGCACCTGTAGATGTATTTTATTCTCTGCAGTTCAACATTGTACGTTGTATGCAGGTTGATATATAATATCTCTGATTGGTGCAGCCTCAGGCTTCAGGGCCTTTAACTTCAATCGATCATATCTCAACTCAGAAGAAAGATATTTGGAAACGGCTTTCACATTTTTGATGTACGATAACAGGCGTTTTACACAGATTCCATACTTTTTTTGTTGGTGGGATTCTCTAAAAGTAGATTGATTTAATAGCATCTATAGTATAAGTTTACCATAAAAGTGTCATTTAAAGGGATCGGCCCAGTGATACAACACTGTTATACATCGTCTTCGGTAAAACATTAGAAGTAAAAAAAAATCACCATACAAACCTAGTACTTTAATACTGGGGCTGCCCACTCCATCCTGTGCATATTGCCCCCAGTATATACAGAAGAAGACCAGGCTGAGCACTAGGAGGAAAACATGACGTTAGCAATATTATGCCACTACATAGCGTAGACAGACTTACCAGGAGGCGTATAGGATACGACTACAATTGTGATAGGTGTCTTCATGGAGCGCGGGACTAAAGAAGATGCATCACTCACCTTCTACTCCAGCCGCGGCCATAAACATCTTGTATGTGGTGTGCAGAAGCTGCCGTCCTCGTAGTATATCTGGAGGGATAGAAGAGTCTCAATGGGTTGTCCACCTTACGGGACTTTTTTTTACATACATGTACTGTATTTAATTTGGGCTAGAAATCATTTTTGCAATTGGGTTTCATTGAAAATTTTGAACCGTTCGCCTTCTACAGCCTCTGTATTGCATTATCAATGGCCGGCTGCAGAATGAGTTAACTGAGTATCCATCAGTGAGCTCTTTAATCTGTCTTTTTTTATGACCACAAACCACTTGAAAGTTGAATATGAAACTCAATTGCAAAAAGGTATTTTTAGCCCAAATTAATTCATTTAAATAAAAAAGTGGTGCCAGAGGGGGTCAACCCCTTTATTCCTTGTGCTTACATAATCACTAGGATGTTTAACGTTGCAAAATGCGCCTAAAGATCTATTATACGATCATAGCAGCTGAAATAGGTGCATAAATCAATGCAGTATGGCGGCTGTGGTCAACACCACCAGTTTTTTGCTGCATGACGCTCACTGCGCTTCTTACAGTCTGGCCAGCAGGTGGCGATGCTTTTGTATTTTTAGCAGGTTATAACTGGGATCACATAATGTTTGGGCCTTAAATTTGGAGTTATAGTAAGAATGGGGATGATTTAGCATTTAGGCATCTATCCATTAAATCCACAATGCAGCATAAAATATACTTACAGCCAAAATAACAAGACAGAAAAAGAATAAGGGTGAAGATCAGAAGGAAGGTGATATCAGTCTCCAAGATCCCTGCATAAAATGATCAATGACAGTATTATAATCTACAAACTGTTGTAGTAACCCCCAGCTTACAAAATGATGGTCCTTACATATATACTGTATATATAAATTTTATATATATATATATATATATATATATATGCTGTATATATATATGTTACTTTTTATTGCAAATTCCCTTTTACTGAGAAGTTTTGTAGTTTTCATAGTATCCGACTGAAAAGGACATTCGAGTATTGCACTGTCATTACAACTCAGCCAATCAGATTCACTGGGCGTATTCTCAGTAAGGGCTGATTGGCTGAGCAGAGGAACTCTCAATGCTCCGCCCAGAAGTCCTTTTCAGTTGAATGCCACCGATATATATAGGATCTGCACCAATTCAGCTCCATTTCAACATTACTAAAAAAAAATTGTAATCTGACCGAATTCATCTGCCGAGAAGTGCCTGGTCCAAAACGATTTGCCATTTGTAAGCGTCATCTCGTATTCTAACTGCAGACCATCGCCCTATAGAGAGTGACAGACGTCATATATCATAGCCAATACCCGGAACTTAAAAAGTTGACCCTTTACTTTGCCCCTAAACCCTAACTCTTCTCACCCCACACTTGCTCAACGCTATGTACCACCATCGCTCGCGGACCGATCGGAAGCTTCTCCCACTGTTGCAGCTCAGGTAGCTCTGTCCGGCTTCCTTTATCACCTGTGGGCAAAGTGCTCAAGATCAGAAAAAGTATCAGATTAGAAGGTTATATGGGGGGACTAATATGTGGTCGAGTCCTCCACCCAAATGTAAACCTGTCGATAAAAGGAGGAGAGCGGAGTACGGATACAGTCCACAGTCATAGGCTTTCTATTGAATCCATGCTATGTGAGCTCGCTCGGGCAAGCTCCTGCCATTCTCAGCGATCAGTGGCGGTCTCGAGCAATTAAAGTGTCTCTTAAAAAAACTTGTAAAAGTTTACTTACTCTTTAAAGGGTTTTCTAGTTTTAGGTAAATAAAGTTTAATCCCTATTTTGAATTTTCATTCTTCCTATAAGTTTTTTTTTTTTCCATTGACATAGCACGGGAATATCAAATTTGTGTACATGTTACATGGCAAATAAAATTTGGAAGCTTATAAAAAAAAATGACTTGAGTCGCCTCTTTCTGAGACTTAAAAGGTTACTTTGCCATCACTGGAGCTGCATAGGTGCTTGTTTTTTTGCATGACGAGCTGAAGGGTTTTTAGATCTTTCTGGGTTACATACATTTTTATTGCTTTTTAGTGCATTTTTTAAAAGTGTGGCTACTGAAAAAACACAATTCTGGCAAGTAATATTTTCTCCTTGTTTACGGTGTTTAACATTTGAATTAATTAATTGTATATTTTGATAAATTGGATTTTTACAGGTGGAGAGATGGCAAATATTATTATTTTATTTTTATTATTTTAAAATTATTTGAATGCAAACATGGGGTGATTTTACTATTATATATATATACTGTATATTTTTTGTATTTTTTTACAGTATATATATATATATATACACACACATATTCACACACATATATATGTATATATATATATATATATATATATATATATATATCTCCACAAATCCCATATACATTCATACAGGACAAAGAAGAGATCCCAAATTATATAAAAACAATTTTTATTCCATACTAAAGTTAAAATACAAAAAATGATTAAAAGTAAAATGCTATAATAGGGGATGCTGGAGCACACAATTATAATCACAAAGGGGGCAAATAAATCTATCAACAGTCTGAAATATTATTAATATGTATTATTATTTTTTTATTGGATATGCAACCGTTTCATTTGGGGCATTATAACTTTGGTGTTAGATATGTCTGATTAGGAAAAAGTCTGTAATTAGCACACCATATACTTATATATGACAGGGTATTGAGGCACAGGTATATTGATTGGATGGTTGCAATTGGTATACCTTATACTAGTATATGATAGCTCATTAGGGCATTGGTAACTGATTTGTTATATCGCAGTTGGTATACCTCATACCAGTATATGACTGCTATCTGAAGCGTCATTAATTTTGCTTTGTACTATGTCATATTTCCCTCGATCTGAGGCTCCACACAAGATCTCACCCCGTGGGGTCAAAATGATCACAAGAACGGTGAGCAAAAATCCCAGAACCACATGGGGGACCTAGTGGGGGGGAGTGCTTCTTACAAAGCGAAAAATACGGTAAACACACATTTTTTCCATCTTTATTACACTCCCAACCCAATCAAAGCCATCGTTCTGTAAAAAAATTAAAAATAAAAAAGCAACAATATCCCATACCTACAAACGCATGGGCCATGCACACATGTGACTACCGCTGACGTTACTTAGGCTGCGCTGACTCCCCGCCTGACCCGCGGTGAACTGACAGCATGGGAAAATGTCCAGAAACTTTCCCACGCTAATCAGTTCATCTCCGGTCAGGTGGGGAAGCTGCGCAGGCAGCTTCTCAGTCAGTCCTCCGTGGTTTACAGCCGGGTCGGTCGCATTAGCACCACGCCCGTTGTAAACTATTTAACCCATTCAGATGGATTGCAGCGTGCGACTTGACGGTATGGTGGATAGGTATGGGATATTTAGCAAAAAAATAGAATAAACGGGCACCATCCTAAATTTAAGTTTTGAATAGTTTGAAGTGGGATCACCTGAAGCATACAAATGAACATGAAGCCATACAAGAGAAAAGTGTATGCACCAAAATACAGGGACCACCACCAAGCCAAATATTCAGGCTTAACAAATTTCTTTATTACAATGAGCAACACAAACAAACACTTGTTTAAAAGCAGTTAAAAAGTCTGGAAAGAAACAGACATGAATCAATAGACAAAAAAAAATGGGTCATGATGTTAAACAATAAAGAGTCAAATACTTAGAGCCCCACAGTAATTCCACAGTCAGTGTGCTGTAAACCAATACAAATGATTGCTGCCTAATATTGCCTAACTCCTGCTATAGCAGTAGTCCATCCGTATGCTGTTTGCATATGTGCATATGAGCCTCAATCATGAAGTGCTATCAGTATTAAATACACAGCCAAAGATAACATAATCAAATAAATACAAAAATATGCTGTATACCTACAAATCATGAGCACTCAGTTCTAATATGGCAGAAATACAATTATGCCATGCAATGACCTTGAGAAAGACACATTATTGTGTCGATACACGTGGGTCTTGGGCCCCATGGAACCCAGATATGTGCTTGTGCTCAGGGGCTAACCGCCATCATCCTGGGGGAAGGAGTGATTTAATCTGTACCTCTTTAGCCATCTTTGCTGGTAACAAGCTGTGTTTGCATGATATAATTGTATTTCTTCCATAATGGAACTGAGTGCTCATGATTTGTAGGTATACAGCATATTTTTGTATTTATTTGATTATGTTATCTTTGGCTGTGTATTTAATACTGATAGCACTTCATGATTGAGGCTTATATGCAAACAGCATACGGATGGACTACTGCTATAGCAGGAGTTAGGGCACCGTCACACATAGCGACTCACCAGTGATCCTGACAACGATATCACCTTGTCAGGATCGCTGGTGAGTCGCTATGTGATCGCTGGTGAGCTGTCAAACAGGCAGCTTCACCAGCGATCAGGACCAGCGACACACGGGTAACAAACGACGCACGACGCTTAGTTACCCGCAGTGTATCTTAGTTACCAGCGCGCTGATGCAGGGAGCTGGTAACCAAGGTACACATCGGGTTTCTAAGGGGCGCGCAACACTTAGAAACCCGATGTGTACCTTGGTTACCAGCTCCCTGCATCAGCGCACTGGTAACTAAGGTACACATCGGGTTTCTAGGTACAGCGCGCCCCCTTACAAACACGATGTGTACCTTAGTTACCAGCTCCTGGTCGCTGGTCTCCCGCCTGTCACACGCAGTGATGCGTGCTGGCCAGCGGGAGACCAGCGACCCCAAAAATGTCCAGACATTTCAACAGCGATCAGCGATACTCGGCAGGGGGGGGCGGTCGATGATAGCTATCACACACAGCGATCTCGCTGGTGAGATCGCTGTTGCATCACAAAACTTGTGACTCAGCAGCGATCTCGCTAGTGAGATCGCTGTGTGTGACGGGGGCTTTAGGCAATATTAGCCAGCAATCATTTGTATTGGTTTACAGCACACTGATTGTGGAGTTACTGTGGGGCTCTAAGTATTTGACTATTGTTTAACATCATGACCCATTTTTTTTTGTCTATTGATTCATGTCTGTTTCTTTCCAGACTTTTTTTTTTTTTTAAATTCGTTTATTGAACCAAAGACAGGGTATACAAAATGCAAACTGACAACGATAAAAATACCATATAACACATATACATTCCACAGAGCATTAATGTCAAACAGTGTATGTATACCAGTTGTGTATAGAATAAAACATACTGTCAATTGCCTTACAATAGTCTGTGTGTTATTATTCAAATAATAAAGCCTGCCAAACCTCTAAACCATTACTACTACTACAAAACAACTATTTGCAGCCTATGTCTATATAACTAGCTCTTTATCATGCGATATCTCCGTCCTACAGCGTGAGATGAGAGGAATTCCACCCCTCCCATATCTTCTCAAATTTACTCGGGCACCCTCTGTTTTGGTACAGCGTACGCTCGTATGGTATAATCGAATTCACCAATTCTATCCCGGCCCTAAGGGAGGGATCCGAACCCCCCATCCACCGCAGTGCCAGTATCTTCCGTGCCATGAACAATGTCTCCCGTAAGAAAATCCCCGTATAATGTCCCCATGTCTCTTCATCCCACACCCCAAACAGACAAACCAATGGCTCAAGGAGAACAGGAATCTGTACCAGGGAGGTTAATAATGACGTCACCTCTTTCCAATAGTGTGCTATAATTGGACATTGCCAAATCATGTGAATAAAATCTGCATCTGATGTATGACATCTCAGACACTCCGAAGATTGGAAACGGCCCATCTTAAAAAGTCGAGTCGGAGTCAAATATGATTGGTTTATAATATAAAATTGTATCATTCTATTGTTGATTGACGGAGACACCTTAGTTGGTGACTCCAGGATTTCCTCCCACTCCTCTCCCCGTGTATCAGGGATGAGTCTTTCCCATTTCCCCCTAACCAAGCATATGGCAGATTCCGTCCCCACCGATAGCATGTGTGTATACAGAGAGGAGATGAGACCCTGGTGACCCAGTGATTTAAGAATGCCTATCAAGGGTAGAGACGAAATAGCATTATTCATACCGACATGTCTCATGTGCGATTGAAAGGCTGATCTTAATTTCAAATATTGGAAGAATTGCAACCTCGGGACATCACACCTAGCTTGTAATTGTTCAAAAGATAATAGTGTACCACATTCACATATATCCCCTATCGTAGAGACATTGCACTGAGGCCAGAATTCAGCAGTTGGGTGGGCAAGCAGTGTCGGAAAATAACTATTGTTCCATAAGGGCATTTCAGCTATGATATCACTAAATCCAACCACCCTCTTAATTTGTCTTCACACTAATCTTGCCAGACGAAGCATGGGTAGCAGACGTGGGAAACGTTATATCTGATAGATAGTCTAGACACCCCTGGCTACCAATATCATTTTTCGAACTGTACAGTGAGCTATAATAATCATGGAAACATCCCATTATTTCTTCCGTCGAGGACACCAATGTACCATCTGAGCTGCAGATCTGTAATATTGTGTTAGATGTATTATGCTGCTGCACCACATAGGCCAGAAATTAACTAGACTGGTTTCCTAGTTCAAAGTAGGACTGGCAAGTAAAAAATAATTTACGTTTGGACTTGGAGTCTATATGTTGAGTATATAATCTTTGGGCAGTCAACCACTCCACTCTATTACCACTAGTTTGATTGGATATGTAAGCGGCCTCTGAATCTTTCAATCGTTGCTCTATTTCGTCATCCTCCCCCGACGTCACCCGTTTGATGTAGGTGATCGTAGAAGATAGGCAGCCCCCCAAGTACGCCTTAAGGGTGTCCCAAAATAAATTAACATTCCGGGGTTCGGGGTGGGAGGACACGAAGACATGTAATTGGTCAGTTGTTCTGTCAGGTGACTTGATCAATTTCAGCCAGAAAGGGTTTAATTTCCATGTTATCCTACCACTTGGCGGGCCATACCTGAGTTTAAGAATGATTAGGCTATGATCTGAAATCCCTCTACCTCCATGTTCAATACTATCCACCCACATTGCCAGACCACTAGATCCAAAAATGTAATCTATACGGGATAAGGAACGCCTAGTGGAGGAATGGCAAGTATACTCTCTTGTCTCTGGGTGACGCGTTCTCCATAGGTCTAACCATCCACTACCTTCTATAAACTGTGATAATTGGGATGTAGCTGCTGTCGGGGTCCCACCCTGTGTCCCATCATCCAGTCTCAATCTGTCGAGGCGATTATTCATCACCACATTAAAGTCCCCCATACAAATGACATCTGCGTCTGGGTAATTCAAAGCAAAACTCAGTGCTTTCTGGAGAATTGACGTACCCGCTGGAGGGGGATTATAAACACACAGAATAACATATTTCCTAGAGTTGATCAGTGCATATACGAATATGAAACGTCCTTCAGAGTCTCTCCGGGCCTCCCGGACCTCCTATCTAACGTCCTTGTGTATTAGTAATGAGACCCCCCTGGAGTAGCTGGTGTGAAATGCGTGTATAGACCACTGAACCCATGGTTTTTGTACACTCCGAGCTGAATCTCTGATCAAGTGTGTCTCGACCAGAGCCACAATGTGAGGGTGATAGTGCCTGATCTGTGAAAATACTTTAACCTTTTTCGGGGGGTCTTGATACCCCTCACATTCCATGTCAAGCATATTAAATCAGAACCCATCTCCACTTATTTGGGCATGTTGTGGATAAGTAATACTCAGAGACATCACATAAATAGCAAGACTTCCATTGGCTGCAACTTCTACCTAAGTAACACTTAAAGCTAAAACAAAAGCATTTGAAAAAAAGAAGACAAAATATAAACCTAGCAACATAGGAGCAAAGTCCCGCACCCCTATCAAAAAACAAACAAGGGGATACCATCACTGAACGCAGTGTCCGATATTGTAGATATCTGGGTGCCCGCCAGGAGAGCTCCGATTAGGCCTGCAATAAAAGGATCCAGATGAAAGTAGACACTCTAGGATTCCTTTGCAGGAGATCCTCTATGGGACCACAGCCACTCGGTAGCCTCCGCTGGATCCGTGAAAAACACGGAGGAACCCCCGTGAACAACCCGAAGCCGAGCCGGATAGATCATGGAGTATACAATGTTCCTTTCCCTGAGCCGCTTCTTGATGTCGATGAATTGCGCACGTTGCTTCTGGAGTTCCATGGAGAAATCCGGGAAGTTTGAGATCACGGCGTTGTTGAACTTGATAGGACTCTTTTGTCGTGCGAGGCGTAGAATGGTATCTCTATCTTTACAGTTGAGGAGATGTGCCAGGAAGGGTCTAGGTGGGGCTCCCGGAGGCAAAGGCTTGGTGGGAACCCTGTGGGCTCTCTCAATGGAGAACTCATCTCCCAGAGAGGTCTTAAGCCAGCCTTCTAAGAATTGCTCAGGGTGCTGACCTTCAGAGCTTTCAGGCAGACCGATGACACGGATGTTATTCCGCCGCATTCTGTTTTCTAGGTCGTCTGCTTTTTGCCTCCAGGCGTTCATAGATCTCGCTACCTTGGTTAACTTAGCCTCCATTGGTGTAATGGTGTCTTCCACCTGGGACACCCTTGTCTCCACCTCTGTGATACGCCCCCTCTTGGCCTGCATATCATGACGGAGTCTCCCCACCTCAGTGGAGACATCCTCTATTTTCTCCGTCAGAGATGTCCTAGGGAGGGAGATAGCCTGCATGAGCTGTTCAGATGCCTGTTTAAGGGTCATTTCTTCCTGTTCGATCTCCTCTCCACCCCCTGAGGGTCAATTTTTACGTTGAGATTGTGAGGGGGCATTTCGTAGAGTACGTGCACTCTCAGAAGGGTCGGGTCTGACAAACTCCTTCAATTTTTCTGTTGCCGTCGATCCTTTAGATCGGTTCATGATTAAGAACCGTGAAATACACCGGTATAGCTGATATACAGTCCAGAAATCTTCCCGTTGCAGTTGTATATACACAGTAGGGACCACACTCATTAATTACAGCCTGGGAGCAGAGTTTGTGTAAATGAAGACAGAATGTCACCAAGGCTCCTATGGCAGGGGGGAGGAACATCCACCCCCAGACAGCAGCAATGGGAGGGGGAGCAGGTTCCCCACTGTAATGGCACTAGCAGGCCAGCGGTTCAGCTTAGAGAGAGGGAATTATGCAGGGCCCATCTTTCAGGGCACTCACCGCACTCCTCTCAGATCTTGCAGGATATAGGTCGCTGTCCCTGCAACGCTGTAAACTGGACGCCGCGCTCCCTCTGATAGGGGCCCCGCCGTCCACCCCCGTCTTCCAAGGCTCCCGCTCCCCGGAGCCGTCCTGTGCCTCTCCTCAGAGCTCCCGGGGGGTCCCGACACCAGCGGACACCATGCGCTGTCAAGTCCTGAGCTTAATACAGGCGGTAAGTGCAGGATATGTGGAGGATAAGTAGGAGCTCTTGCAGTGTGCGTCCTTCCCTCACCGCTACATAGCCACACACCCCCCTTTCCAGACTTTTTAACTGCTTTTAAACAAGTGTTTGTGTTGCTCATTGTAATAAATAAATTTGTTAAACCTGAATATTTGGCTTGGTGGTGATCCCTGTATATTGGTGCATACACTTTTCTCTTGTGTGGCTTTAGGTATGGGATATTGTTGCTTTTTTATTTTGGATTTTTTACAGGAGAATGATGGCTTCAATTGGATTGGGGAGAGTAATAAAGATGGAAAAAATGTGTTTATTTAATGAAAAGTCTTTATTCTTAATGTGTGTGTTTTTTTAACCCTTTCAGACAAGTGGATTAATAATGGATAGGTGTCTTATTGACACCTCACCATTATTAACCAGGCTTAATGTCACCTTACAATAGCAAAGGCTACATACAGGGCAATGAGAAGAGAGAGGGTAAGAGCCGGAATTGGCGCATCTTACAGATGCGCCTTTTCTGGGGACGCTGGAGGCAGATTTTTTTAGCCGGGGGGGGGGCAAAAATAATGGTCCCTCTCTAGGCTATTAATATCTGCCCCCAGTCACTGGCTTTCCCTCTCCGGCGGAGAAAATTGGGCGGGAGTCCACGCCATTTTTTTTTCGTGAATTAATCCTTTAATTTAACACCTACAGCTCCAAAATTTAACACACACACACTACTAACATTATTAGTGAGGTACATATATAAATCTAATGGATATGCAATGGTTTACTATATGTAAACCATGTCTTGTATCCTGTCGGGCACTGTAATGATTTTACAGAAGCCGACAATTGAATTATCGACTATTCTGCTATCTAGCTCTGTATGACATATAAATATATATATATATGTGTGTCTCACTGACATATACAGTTGTGTCCAAAAGTATTGACACCCCCGCAATTCTGTCAGATAATACTCAGTTTCTTCCTGAAAATGATTGCAAACACAAATTCTTTGGTATTATTATCTTCATTTAATTTGTCTTAAATGAAAAAACACAAAAAGAATTGTCCTAAAGCCAAATTGGATATAATTCCACACCAAACATAAAAACGAGGGTGGACAAAAGTATTGGCACTGTTCGAAAAATCATGTGATGCTTCTCTAATTTGTATAATTAACAGCACCTGTAACTTACCTGTGGCACCTAACAGGTGTTGGCAATAACTAAATCACACTTGCAGCCAGTTGACATGGATTAAAGTTGACTCAACCTCTGTCCTGTGTCCTTGTGTGTACCACATTGAGCATGGAGAAAAGAAAGAAGACCAAAGAACTGTCTGAGGACTTGAGAAACCAAATTGTGAGGAAGCATGAGCAATCTCAAGGCTACAAGTCCATCTCCAAAGACCAGAATGTTCCTGTGTCTACCGTGCGCAGTGTCATCAAGAAGTTTAAAGTCCATGGCACTGTGGCTAACCTCCCTAGATGTGGACGGAAAAGAAAAATTGACAAGAGATTTCAATGCAAGATTGTGCGGATGTTGGATAAAGAACCTCGACTAACATCCAAACAAGTTCAAGCTGCCCTGCAGTCCGAAGGTACAACAGTGTCAATCCGTACTATCCGTCGGCGTCTGAATCAAAAGGGACTGTATGGTAGGAGACCAGGAAGACCCCACTTCTTACCGCGAGACATAAAAAAGTCAGGCTGGAGTTTGCCAAAACTTACCTGAAAAAGCCTAAAACGTTTTGGAAGAATGTTCTCTGGTCAGATGAGACAAAAGTAGATCTTTTTGGGCAAAGGCATCAACATAGAGTTTACAGGAGAAAAAAAGAGGCATTCAAAGAAAAGAACACGGTCCCTACAGTCAAACATGGCGGAGGTTCCCTGATGTTTTGGGGTTGCTTTGCTGCCTCTGGCACTGGACTGCTTGACCATGTGCATGGCATTAAGAAGTCAGAAGACTACCAACAAATTTTTCAGCATAATGTAGGGCCCAGTGTGAGAAAGCTGGGTTTACCTCAGAGGTCATGGGTCTTCCAGCAGGACAATGACCCAAAACACACTTCAAAAAGCACTAGAAAATGGTTTGAGAGAAAGCACTGGAGACTTCTAAGGTGGCCAGCAATGAGTCCAGACCTGAATCCCATAGAACACCTGTGGAGAGATCTAAAAATGGCAGTTTGGAGAAGGCACCCTTCAAATATCAGGGACCTGGAGCAGTTTGCCAAAGAAGAATGGTCTAAAATTCCAGCAGAGCATTGTAAGAAACTCATTGATGGTTACCGGAAGCTGTCGGTCGCAGTTATTTTGGCTAAAGGTTGTGCAACCAAGTATTAGGCTGAGGGTGCCAATACTTTTGTCTGGTCCATTTTTGGAGTTTTGTGTGAAATGATCAATGTTTTGCTTTTTGCTTCATTCTCTTTTGTGTTTTTTCATTTAAGACAAATTAAATGAAGATAATAATACCAAAGAATTTGTGTTTGCAATTATTTTCAGGAAGAAACTGAGTATTATCTGACAGAATTGCAGGGATGTCAATACTTTTGGCCACAACTATATATATATATATATATATATATATATATACAGTATATACACAGTATATAGACTGTATATATTTTTTCATGAACATTTGAGGCCATGAATCCATTATATGTCCATTTTGCAAGTCGAGAGGAAATCTCGCCATACGGATGTCACATGGATGCTTACATGCGAGAAAATCGCATCCTCGCATTGAACACGGATGACGTACGGATCACTGTTCAGGGAAAATTTCTGAGATTCTCTTCCGTGTAAAACGGACCGTATTTTTCTATGTAGTGTGTGACTCCAGCCTAAAAGAAAGAAAAGTTCTCCAACTTTCTCACAGGAAAGATGTATATCTTTGTACCGTGTTAGCCAGTAGATAGAAAAATATTCAGGATTGAGAGTCCTCAGTAGTTGATACCTTTTAATGGCTAACTGAAAAGATGGTAATACATTGCAAGCTTTCGAGACTACTCAGGTCTCTTCATCAGGCTAGACTAATACAAAATCTGAAGTCACATATTTATGCACAATACAGCCTAGAAAAAATGCAATAGATAAGACAAGTGACGTGAAGCAGAACTATCAATATGGGAGAGGGAGAAACATAAATATAAACATTGGACCAGTTCATAGATAAGGAGTCTGGATGTTTTATGGTCCTCTGATTGGGGTCTAGTTCTGTGTTGCCCTGCAAGGTTTTAAAAGGAAATTCCTTAATTGATGTAAAAAGACATAAATCCATGCGACACATTCATTCCAGCACTGAGAGTGTCAAAGTTCGTCATAAATTTGTACTCCCAAACTCGTCTCTCTATCTGAGATGTGAAGTTACCTTTCAATACCAGTAATTTCATATCCATGCTGCTGTGATCAGGGATACAGAAATGTTTTGCCACAGGTAGATCCATTCTTTTTTCTCTTATTGTGTGACGATGAGCATTCATCCTTGTTCTAAGCTTTTGCCCTGTCTCCCCCACATACAGACCCCCAGTTGGACATTTAGTACAAATAATTAAGTACACCACATTAGATGTAATGCAGGTGAAAGTACCTGGGATCTTGTAGTCCTGATGTGAGTTGGGGATCTTTATCTTGTCCGTGGTCATTATAAATGGACAGGTTTTACATTTTTTCTGGTTGCAAGGAAAGGTTCCTGCAGCTGTTGGAGAGGACAGGGAGCTTCTGACAATGATGCTTCTTAAATTTGGGGGCTGCCTAAAACACAGCAGTGGGGGGTCTGGAAAAATTGATTTTAATCGGGCATCTTTTTGTAGTAAAGGTTGTAATTTCCGTGCAGCTCCCCTTAGCACCTCCAGATTTGGGTTACACCTACAACCCAAATCTGGAGGTGCTAAGGGGAGCTGCACGGAAATTACAACCTTTACTACAAAAAGATGCCCGATTAAAATCAATTTTTCCAGACCCCCCACTGCTGTGTTTTAGGCAGCCCCCAAATTTAAGAAGCATCATTGTCAGAAGCTCCCTGTCCTCTCCAACAGCTGCAGGAACCTTTCCTTGCAACCAGAAAAAATGTAAAACCTGTCCATTTATAATGACCACGGACAAGATAAAGATCCCCAACTCACATCAGGACTACAAGATCCCAGGTACTTTCACCTGCATTACATCTAATGTGGTGTACTTAATTATTTGTACTAAATGTCCAACTGGGGGTCTGTATGTGGGGGAGACAGGGCAAAAGCTTAGAACAAGGATGAATGCTCATCGTCACACAATAAGAGAAAAAAGAATGGATCTACCTGTGGCAAAACATTTCTGTATCCCTGATCACAGCAGCATGGATATGAAATTACTGGTATTGAAAGGTAACTTCACATCTCAGATAGAGAGACGAGTTTGGGAGTACAAATTTATGACGAACTTTGACACTCTCAGTGCTGGAATGAATGTGTCGCATGGATTTATGTCTTTTTACATCAATTAAGGAATTTCCTTTTAAAACCTTGCAGGGCAACACAGAACTAGACCCCAATCAGAGGACCATAAAACATCCAGACTCCTTATCTATGAACTGGTCCAATGTTTATATTTATGTTTCTCCCTCTCCCATATTGATAGTTCTGCTTCACGTCACTTGTCTTATCTATTGCATTTTTTCTAGGTTGTATTGTGCATAAATATGTGACTTCAGATTTTGTATTAGTCTAGCCTGATGAAGAGACCTGAGTAGTCTCGAAAGCTTGCAATGTATTACCATCTTTTCAGTTAGCCATTAAAAGGTATCAACTACTGAGGACTCTCAATCCCAACTTTCTCATACACTTTCAGATTCAATGCATCACCATTTTCAAGAGATGGCTTCAGTTGTATTCAGTCTAGGCAATGCTCTGTGAGCTAAATATACAAGTCTTCCTGGCAGTTTGCTAGGGTCTAAGGGGTGATGTTTCTTTCTCCTTGTGGAGATTGACAAGCCAAGCCTGGCATGCCAGGGTGAGGAAACATATAAGACATGCATGCTCCTCTGGTAGTTTGCTACAGTTTATCAGTCAGGGAGTCCAGTCTGTTTAGCTCACAGAGAATTGTCTAGGTTGGATACAATTGCAGCAAGCACAAATCTTGAAAGTGGTCCAAAGCTATAAATCTGGGAAACCCCTAGGCACAAAGCAGTGAAGGGACAAAGATGTTTGGTAGAACTTACACCAAGTCTTCCTGGTCGCATAAGAACCCTAATGAATTTAGGTGGAGAACTCCAGAAGATATGGACAAGAAAAGCATATGGAGCTCACCTGACAGCCGGACCAAACGTATTGTGTGGTCAAATTGATGACTTGGTTGTTCTCCGGTCGGATTACAGACTCCTTCATCAGACAGTCCTGAGAGGAAGAGGTGCTGTCATCACTACAACATACAGCCAACAGATACACCCCAAGACACATCCCAGCTCCAACTGACCTTGTTCCCCTTCTTGTACACGGCCGGCCATTGGGATGGATCATCAAAATACAGCAGGATGTTCTGGCAGCATTTAGCCTGCGGAGAGGAAGAAATTCCTTATTACAGTAGTGTCGTCCCCTGCTGTGAAAAATTCTATTTCGACCATTTCCAAGAAAAGCTGTGAAACAACCTACAGTATGTAACCATTAGGACACTAAGTTTGCTCCCAGATGTTCAACATCTGTAGGAGGGAGGACTGATATTTGGACCTGTCTGATGAAGAAGGAAAATGTAAAATATGCTGTGTACAATGCTTGACGGGAATTTGTATATATGTGTAAGGAAACAGCTAGAATTAGAGAGAGACGGTGTATTACTGGGTTTCGGCCACTAGATGGAGACATAGGATAGTGAGCAAACGACTTAACAACAGCTAAAGCTAGGAAATGCAGAGTCATGGTGGGCGGAGTTACGGGACTGAGGAGGGGAATTCCCAGGAAAGGGGATAAAAGGAAAGAGAGTCCCAGGGTTAGAGAGAACCCAGGAGGAGACTGAGGAGAGAAGAGCTCTGGAGAAGACAGAGGAAAGAAGAGCTCAGGAAAAGAAAGAGGAGAGAAACGGATAGTCGGGGGGTGGCCCTGACAGGACAGCTGCAGATCAAAGGACGCAGACTAAAGGACGCCTGTGGTACCGGACGGCTGGACACCGAAGGGGTAGTAAGTGTTGCAGCGGGCGGACTCGACCGGGGGAAGCGCTGTGGCCGTGGGCCTAACGGCAGCCACAGTAAAAGAACCCAGAGGGTCATCGCCAACAGGAGAGTGAGGAGGTGACAGGTACCCGGGCCAAGGTGCAGAAGCTGTCATATTGCTGTGGATGTCAAAGACACCCAATAAAGTGGACATGATTGAACGTGTTTCTGCGTCTGTCTTCAGTCTGTCTCACAGCCGAAAGGGACCACCCCCCAGTTGGCACATGTACTAGGCATCCATGGAATCACCAAAAGTAATGTCTTGACAACAGGACTTATGGAGAAGACTGCAGGAATGAGGAGAGGGAAATAGAGTCCATTACCAAAGATTTGGCCACCATCTCAAGAGTTATAGAGTATGGTCTCTCTTCTCGTCACAGCTTTTTTCTGTGTAAGGTATGTACCGGTTGCATTCCTCCTCCACCACACCCTGAGGAAGCAGAGGCGAAACTGCAATAAAATGTGAGGCGGAGGAGCCCATTACTCATCATCACTCATTCATTATATATGACTCTCAGATTTACTATGGATGGTGGCCAAATAATTGTTAATTGTGTATAGTGGTTGTATCCCTCCTCTATATGAGAATGTGTTTGCACAGTAGGTAATGACTTCTGTTATACTGGTCTGTATTAATTTAGAGGTTCTGGTTTGGAGTCCTTGTGTTTATTTAGGGGTGCGGTCTGGAATCTGTATTTATATAGGAGGTCTGGTTTGGGGATCTCTATTTATTAAGGGGGTCTGGAGATGTGTATATTTAGGGGGCTTGATCAGGGGTCTGTATTTTACAGCTCTGATCATGGTTCTATATTTGTATACTGGTTTGGTTTAGGGCCTGTATTACTTTAGTTGGTCTGGTCTGTATTACTGTAGAGTGTCTGAATTGGGATCTGCATTTATTTTGCCAGTCTAGTCTGTAGTCTATAATTAATTAGAGAGTCTGGTCAGGGGTTTATATCTATTTAGGAGGTCTTGTCTAAGGTCTGTATTTATTTAGGGTGGCAGGTCTGAGGTCTGTATTTATCTAGGGGGGCTGGTCTGAGGTCTATATTTATTTAGGGTGGCTGATCTGAGGTCTATATTCATTTAGGGGGCTGGTCTGAGGTCTGTATTTATTTAGGATGGCTGGTCTGAGGTCTGTATTTATTTAGGATGGCTGGTCTGAGGTCTGTATTTATTTAGGGGGGCTGGTCTGAGGTCATTTTTAATTTTGGGTACCTGGTCTGAGGTCTGTAGTATTTATCTATGGATTTAGTCTTTAGTTGTTTACGGCATCTGGGTTGGAGTTTGGATTTATTTAGGAGGTCTAGTGTGAGATCTGTTGTATTTGTTTACCAATCTACTCTGGGGGGGTCTGTATTTATTTAGGTAATCTGGTCTGGGGTTTGTATACTTATGTGTAGGATCTGGTCTGGGATCTTCATAGGATCTAGTCTGGGGGGTCTGTATTTATTTAGGTAATCCGATCTGGGGGTTTGTATATTTATGTGTAGGATATGGTCTGGGAACTTTAAGGATCTAGTCTGGGGGTCTGTATTTATTTAGGTAATCTTGTCTGAGGATTTGTATATTTATGTATAGGATCTGGTTTGGGATCTTTATAGGATCTAGTCTGGGGGTTTGTATATATTTAGGTAATCTGGTCCAGGGTTTGTATATTTATGTGTAAGATCTGGTCTGGGATCTTTATAGGATCTCGTCTGGGGTCACATATTTATTTTGGGGTAGGATCTAGTCTGGGGGTTTGTATATATTTACGTAATCTGGTCCAGGGTTTGTATATTTATGTGTAGCATCTGCTCTGGGATCTTTATAGGATATAGTCTGGGATCTGTATTTATTTAGGTAATCTGGTCCTGGATTTGTATACTTATGTGTAAGATCTAGTCTGGGATCTTTATAGGATCTAGTCTGGGGGTCTGTATTTATTTAGGTAATCTGATCTGGGGTTTCTATTTTTATTTATAAGATCCGGTCTGGGATCTTTATAGGATCTAGTCTGGGGATCTGTATTTATTTCGGTAGTCTGGTCCAGAGTTTGTATATTTATGTGTAAGATCTGGTCTGGGATCTTTATAGGATCTCGTCTGGGGTCACATATTTATTTTGGGGTGTAATGCAAGGGTCATTAATGGACTGTTTTATATAAATGGGACAGATATACTCTATGTAAACAATTTTGCTAAATATTTAACCATCACTTCCTGGCATCTCCTTCAATGATCCACCTCTCCCTCTTGTATCACAGCCGACTATTCACTCCATTATGGACACTCACCTCCGGATACTTAAATCTAAACTCAAGGCGTCCAAAATCTGATAGAAAGCAGAATCGTGTGAGGAAAACCCAGTCCTGAGAGAGAAGAGAAAATATAAAAAGTCAGCAAAAAACTATAGAGTGATTTAGACCCAACTCCTTCCCGATGTCTTGCCCCAAAAATTGTAGGTAATAGGTTTACATGAGTTTTTGTTCCCTTTAGTATCGTATCTGCACACCATAGGATGGAGGTTTGTAACCCCCCCCGGTGTTATCCGCTACAGTCATCACCCAGTATCCTGTAAACCATATGCTTGGCTGTTTCAATCAGTGCCAATGGCGCAGTGATTACTTCTTACTAGAAAATCACTTTAAATGGCCAAAAGTTTGAATCCATCATAAAAATAAGAATTTTTTTTTTTTAAATATAGATTTGGTTTTGCTTCATCCATAAAAGTCTGATCTTTCAAAATATATATATAATAAACTAAATGCCATAAAAACAAAAAAAAAGTTAAAACACCAAAACAGCAGCTTTTCCAGACTTGCACTTCCCCCCCAAAAATGCAATAAAGAACAATCAACATACCAAAATGGAATAATTAAAAACTATAGATCGGATGGAAAATGAAAAAAGTTATGGGTCTTGGAAAATTTTGTTTGTTTACAAACATCTGAATTTTTTTATTAAAATAATACATAAAAAAAATATCATCGTAATCGTATTGACCTGGAGAATATTTTTTTTTACAACACAATGAACACTGTAAAAAACAAAACCCAAACAACAATGGCAGAATTACATTTTTTTTCACCATCTCATCTCACTACTAATTTTTTTTCTTGATTTTTGGTACACTGTGTGGTAAGATGAATAATGTCAATCAAAGCTACATACCTTTCTGGTTCTTGGAAGAAAGGAAACAAAAAATGAAAGAGTTAAAACAAAAAAATGTCAGCATCCTTAAAGGGTCAAAAGTGTCCAGTTTTTGTTCTTATTTTATTCTGGCTGATCCCATGAGTTTTCCCTTTTTGTTTTATGTAAATTTGCCATGTGGTTCCAGAAATATTGACCTTTTTATTTAGTTTTTATTTCTAGAGTCTTTCTGAGGGGGCGGTGCTCACATTATGCAAAGCAGCCTGAAGACACGCCCAAGAGGATCCCATGAGCCACACCCCTTAGTAAAGACTATTAAAAACCAGTAGTAAATAAAAAGATCCATATCTCTGGAACCGTATGGAGGATTAAAAAAAATAAACCCAGAATATAGAGGGTAGCAGTGGGAATAAAACAAGAGGAAACACTAGCCACTTTTGAGTTGGTGCAATATCCTCTTTTAAGGGGTGCACAATATCACAAGACCCTATTCGCTCCTGAAGGGACAGACTTAAGTTCAAGTCAACATCTACTGCGACTATGATCTCTTGTGGGTGAAGGAGGTGATTCCTATTTGCTAGGTTTCCAAAATATAAAGTCATCACTTCCTAAAAGAGTGAACACAACGTTGTAGATGGGAAAGGGGTACCAGCCAAGACCAACTCCAATAATGTTCATAGTTTTGGGGCCCTCAAGGGATCTCATCTTCAGGTGTTCACATAATTTTGGCCATGTCATATATGCTTTTCTGGATAAATATAAAAAGAAAACCTATTTGGATTCAGATATGTTAATATTCGCCTTGCATTTCTCTAGCATACTCTGCAGGAAGGCAGACAAAGGAGTCATTCACCGCACGCCTGCAGAAAGTCCTCCTCCACCTCCTGCCTTTGTGGCGTTTTATGATCCAAAGTTGTTGTCTGTAATCCTGCCCCGAGGACACCGTGTCCCCTTATTAAACCAACCGCCACAAGTATATAAGTAGTAAGGCGCCCCTTTTTTTGATATTTGGGCGACCATGACCTAAACAACAGTTGCTAGGAAACTAGTTCTGGGTCGGCGGTTTCTATGACAACCATGATGTAAAGACTGGGAAAGATCCCAAAAAGAATGGTGAGAAGAAAAAAAATTGGAAGAATACGGAAAGCAGAACAAGTACGACGATAAAGGTTGTGGTGGAACTAGAAATCCCAACATACTTATGCTAAAATAAAGGCCGCAGCATCATGGGAAACATTTACATTACATAGCCCTTTTAGGACCATTTTAGCATATACAAAAGGTGAACATGTTCAACAATGGTTGCATGGCACCGACAGGTAGAATTTGGCTGCCTCCACAACCCCGATGCACTCAAAGCCTTCTACCAGTTACTCGTTTCACTCAGGTGTAACGTCATTTTGGAAAGCCTTCTAAGGTTGCTAGGTACAGAACGGTTCCTTTCATTCTTCTCCTGGTTTCTCCCACGGCTCTTTTGGCTCAGGCAAAGAGATGTCAAGGAGAATCATCCTAGTAATTAAGGTGCATACCATTCCTATGTGTCGCCATGGACTGCGCTATTGGCTCCTGATTCCGATCTCCGTCTACGATCGGACCACCTTGTCCTTTAGATTGTCTTGATGATTCTTGCTGACTGACTCCTGGTTTTGATCCTCGGCTCCATCTCTGACTACACTCTTGTCTTATCCTCTGGATCTCACATCCTGGCCATATCCTTGGCGACGTTCCTGGAGATGCTAGTACTGCCGCCAATGCTTGTCTATTCTGGGGACCACTGTAGCAACCTCCATACCTCCCAGAAGGGGTTATGGTTGGGAAACAAGTAGATCTGAGCAAATTAATCTGTGGTCCAGTAGCCACATCAGTGGTCTTGAGAACCACTCCCTACTTGCCGGCAGCAGAGCGTCTTCTTGGGATCAACATTGTGTGTGACATTGTAACAGGCGGCTAATCAAAAGAGGACCCCCATATTTATTACCTAAAAGTTGATCGAACCCACTGATTTTGGCAGGATCAGTCAACCAACTAATGTATATGGGGCCTCCCAAATTTTACCGACAGATCACTTTCTCAATAATGGTTCCTATGGCGTAGGGGTGCCTGCATAATTTAGGGGCCGGGGCGCAGTCAGACGGCCGTATAAATTGGACAGTGATCAGAACACAGTGCTCGGACTGGCCGTCGGCTCTCTCAACCCGAGTGTGGCAGCTGCATAGAAATACAAAAAGCTGTCACTCTTCGGTTGGGAGAGCTACTGGCCAGTCCAAGCATTGTGTTCCAATCCCCTCCGATTTTTACTGCCACATCACTGCAGCCTAATGCTAACCCATCATGGATTCAATTGCAGCTATTTTTGTGTTCAGGACTAAAGGTCCTCACAATTGCTTGAACCGGTTCCTCACTCATGGGGAAGGCAGGGCGCTTAAAATGGTTTCCCGAGTGGCTTTATTTACAATTATTATACTCTTCATCATTATCCTCTGTGGTCTTCTTCTAGTAAGTCATACTTGTGATTTTAGTCAAAAAGGTCAAGAATAATGTGACTTCACGTAGTAAACTTTTTCTGACAAGTCGGTAAAAATGCCGCCTATGCCGCCACATTATCTAATCCATAAAGCGCTCTCTATTCATCGCGCTACAGCTCTCTATTCATTTATTGTATATCTGACAATATATAGGAAATAAATACCACAGCTTCTCCGGGCAAACAATGGCTTGACCACTGTGCCGCTATGAATCATGGAACATTTGAGATATAGAAAAGAGAACAAAGAAAGTAGCTTAATTGGGTGCAAAAAAAACAAAATACAGGCTGTCAAGACAGAGCGGGAGACTTGTGTGGCATCCTTTATGTAAGTTATGAATGTACCTGTGGTTATTGATGTTAGAAGTGTAGATCGTGATTGCGGCGAATTTCATCTAAGACCCTAAGATTTGCATTTATGATCAAATGGCAAAAATAAAGGAACCTGATGTCAGGGCACAGGGAGGCTACCCCACCTTCAGGTAAGGATCGAAAGGACATCACTAACCAATCCTATATTAGCATGTCCCTGACCACCTTAGGAAATATACAGTATAAACTTTTGCAAAAGACCATTCTTAACTACCGATAGACATGGCCAGCAAAGTAATGTTCATGCCCGGTGATGGACACAGACAGCTGGCTCATGGTCACATTAGGTGAGGACATTGACAACTGGGTCATGGTCATGTTAGGTGATGGACATAGACAAGCTGGGTCATGGTCACGATAGATGAGGGGTATAAATAGCTGTGGCATGGTAATGTTAAGAGATGGGCATTCACAGCTTCGCCATGGTTATGAAAGGTGATGGGCATAAACAGCTGGGCAATTGTCATGTTAGGTGATGGACATAGACAGGCAAGCCATGGTTGTCAAGTGATGGATATAGACAGCTGGACTATAGATATGATAGGTGATCAATACCGACAGCTGGACCATGGTTGTTAATGATAAACAAAGACAGCTGGACTATGGCAATTAGGTGACTGACATAGACACATAGGCCATGGTCTTGTTTGCTGATGGACATATACAACTGGGTCATGGTCACGTTAGGTGATGCTCGTAGACAACTGGGCCATGGTCCTGTTAGGTGATGGGCATAAACAGGTCATGGTTACACTACAATAGGTGATAGAGACATCTAAGTCATGGTGATATTGGGTCATGCCAGGTGATGGACATAGATATCTGGGTCATTGCTATATTGGGTCATGGTTATGCCAAGTGATGGACATGGACAGTTGGGTCATCATTATTCTACTATACTGTAGGACATGGACTTTGGGTCACGGTTATGCTAATAGAAGTCATGGACATAGATATCTTGGTCATGGTTATAATGAGTAATGGTAATGCTAGGTGATGGACATAGCTAGATCATGGTGACGTTAGGTGTCATTTATATAGGCTACTAGCTGAAGAGCCTGGCGTTGCCTGGGCATAGTAACCAACTGAGGTTAGTTATAACAAATTATAATGATTATATTGCACATTAAAACATTTCACATCATATATTCAACACTACAGATTTGCAACACAAATTAACTAAATGATTACCCAAGTATTAATAGTATTTTATTTTCAACTCATTCAAGAGCCTTTTGATAAACAACATGTTTGGTTTTTCCTTTCGGTGCAAAGATGAAAAGATTTTTGGCAGTTCCAACTCTTGAACAGATCACGTAAAGTTGACCATGAGAAAAGCATGGAGATTGACAATCGATCCCTACTACTTAAATCGATCCCTACTACTTTCAAGCACTGTCCCTGAGCATTGTTAATGGACATTGCAAATAGCAGTTGAACTGGAAACTGGAGGCGTTTAAAATCAAAAAACAAATCAGATGGATTGAGTGGAATTCTTGGAATGAAAATGTCCTCTCCTTTGGCACATCCTGTTTCTGAGCTGTGTGCCTAACCCTATCCTGTGTGATACTTTCTGCTGAGCTGTGTATCTAATCCTATCGTGTGTTACTGACTGCTCAGCCGTGTATCTAATCCTATCCTGTGTGTTACTGACTGCTGAGCAGTGTAGCTAATCCTATCCTGTGTGATACCGTCTGCTGAGCCGTGTATCTAACCCTATCCTGTGTGATACTGACTAATGAGCCGCGTATCTAATCTTATCCTGTGTGATACTGACTGCTGAGCCGCGTATCTAATTCTATCCTGTGTGATACTGACTGCTGAGCTGTGTATCTAATCCTATCCTGTGTGATACCGTCTGCTGAGCCGTGTATCTAACCCTATCCTGTGTGATACTGACTGCTGAGCCGCGTATCTAATCCTATCATGTGTGTTACTGACTGCTCAGCCGTGTATCTAATTCTATCCTGTGTGATACTGACTGCTGAGCTGTGTATCTAATCCTATCCTGTGTGATACTGACTTTTGAGCTGTGTATCTAATCCTATCCTGTGTGATACTGACTGCTGAACCACGTGTCTAATCCTCTCCTGTGTGATACTGACTGCTGAGCTGTGTATCTAATCCTATCCTGTGTGATACTGGGCTCCCCCTGCAGTCTGTGTCAGAGGGTGGTCTGTGTCGGCACGGTAATAAATTGTGTTATTTCCAGCTTTACAGAAGGACGATAACACCATAGAAATGATAAGAATAATAGGCCTCAGTTACCACAACTGTCTACAAAGAAAACTGTTGCTGATAGCAACCAATCACAGCTCATTTTTCATCTTTTAAACAGCTCTGGGACAGAGTGGCAAGTTTTGAGTGGCGACTTTTGTATTAAGACTTTTATGTGGCGAGGTTGGTGTATGTGTTGTGAAATGTGTGCTGAGGGTGGTATATGGGTTGAAGCACGTGGTAGTGTGTGGCGCATTTTGTGTCTGTGTTCATATCCCCGTGTGTGGTGAGTATCCCATGTCAGGGCCCCACCTTAGCAACTGTACGGTATATACTCTTTGGCGCCATCACTCTCATTCTTTAAGTCCCCCTTGTTCACATCTGGCAGCTGTCAATTTGCCTCCAACACTTTTCCTTTCACTTTTTCCCCATTATGTAGATAGAGGCAAAATTGGTTGGTGAATTGGAACGCGCAGGGTTAAAATTTCGCCTCACAACATAGCCTATGATGCTCTCGGGGTCCAGACGTGTGACTGTGCAAAATTTTGTGGCTGTGGCTGCGACGGTGCAGATGCCAATCCCGGACATACACACATACATACATACAAACATACACACACACATATATTAGATTTGGTTATGGTTACTACAGATAATGTACTAAGATAGTTTCGAGAAGGTTACGCTTAGCAATAATCATGTTCAGCTAGTTCATTTATATCAACAAGACACAAAAGTTGGGTCATAGTTATTTTAGTAATACATCTGGCCGCAGGGCTCCCAAACCAAACTCAACAGTCTCATATAAGAGGCAAGGTTGCCAAGTTCGAGTCACAAGTAGAGTTAAGCGAATTTTTCAAAATTCGGTTCTGATTACGATCAGCGGCGAATATTATTTTTGCAATATTCGCCAAGCACAGACGAACATCACTGGAGTCAATGGGAGTTGAAATGAACTAATATGTTCGGAATCGATGGTCAAACATAAATTCGTCACGATTAAGGTACCAATATGGCACGAATATGGCAAAATCATATTCGGCGACCGATTCCGAACATATTCGCTCAACTCTAGTCACAAAACGCATGGCCGCCAGTCCGTACATCACAGTTCTTAAACGGACTTTGTTTCACGGATGTCTGAATTTGACCTTAATCCGAACACTGTTATGCAATTGTTTGTTTGTCTTTTATCATGTGAGAGTTTTGGGGGGGTTTTTTCTTTTACTAAAAGACATTATACTATATGAATCATTCTTTTCAATTTTATTGTTCGGGATTTTTATTTTAGTTCTGAATTACAAAGTAATGAAAAAGTGAAGTAATCTGCTGCATGATTGCTCTCAGGCATGTAGTTTGCCCCTGGAAAAAGGAATTAAAATACATTTACACTTCATACATTGTGTTCGCCTGTTAAACATTTATACTTCCCGAACCAGAGAGTGAGAGTGCTTTTCTCTTTTTGCATTTTTAATTTCCTATTTTTACTGTATTCAAGTCCTTTATTGCATATGAATAGACTCTGTAAGACAAAAGATAAATATTTTATACAGCACTTATGCTATTACACTTGAATATAATATACCAATTCTAGGCAAAAAAACAAGCAAACAAATAAAAACAACAGGTAAAGGGTGAAGGGTGCCACTCCAGGGTGGTGTCTAGCTGTGGCTGCTGATCCCACTTGGGAAGATGGAACACTAGGACAGGTACGGGCAACAGGCACGACTAGCAGACAGGCAGGTGAGCGCGGAGGGCACGGTTGAGACACAGGCAGGCGGGCACGGCTGAGACACAGGCAGGCGGGCAGGGCTGAGACACTGGCAGGCGGGCACGGCTGAGACACTGGCAAGCGTGCACGGCTGAGACACAGGCAGGCGGGCATGGCTGAGACACAGGGGCAGGGACCAACTCAAAAGGCCCAGGGACATGGGCAGAAAGGAATGGTGGAAGGAATAAGTGGGGTCTTGTTCACACAGCAGTTGCAGGTACTGGTACTGGCAGGAAGGAATGGTGTATGAAGGAACAGGCAGAGACCTGTTCACACAGGGGGTGAACCGCAAGATTGCAGAGAAGAGCTGCAGTATGCAGCAAGAGGTTCCGCAGCAGAAGTGAGGTACAGGCAGAACCGCAGGAGTGTGGAGCATAAGCAGAGCCAAAAGAGTACGGAGCAGGCAGAGCTGCAAGAGTGCGGAGCACAGGCAGAGTAACAAGCATACGGAGCAAGCTGAGCCGCAGGAGTACGGAGCACAGGCAGAGTCACAAGAGTACGGAGCAGGCAGAGCCGCAAGAGTACAGGGCACAGGCAGACAGAGAGGACACAATGATAGACTCAGCAGGGAAAGTAGCCACAGACAGGGAGACCGAGAGACAGAGGTAGGGCTGAGTTCAGACAAGTTAATGGTACGAGACAAGGTACAGGAACAAAGACACAGAGACCAGGATGTTCTGCCTCCTGGAGGGCGGACGGAGAGGTACAAGGCAAGGTAGGAACAAAGACACAGAGACTAGGATATTCTGCCTCCTCAAGGGCGGACAGACAGGTACAAGGCAAAGCTAGGAATCAAGCCTCCAGAGAAGGCAAAACACAGAGCAGGACCGGGCAACTCAGCAACAAGACACTAACTGAGTTAAGACATTGCACAGGCAGGTTCCACTGGGTGGAGCTGCCCTAAATACTAGAGGCCTCTTGGTAATTAGCCAGGGACACATTAGACAGGTGCACCCTGATTCCATAAGAACCAGATAGTTCTGGCGCCGCCCCCCTATGCACACAGCCAGGAAGCATGCAGAGAGCAGGCAGGAAGCAAGAGGCACACAGCATGGAGCCGACAGCAGACAGAACACACAGCAAGGCCTGGAGCAGTGAGTAAGTTGGTGTGTGGGGATGGGAGGCCATGCAGTGATGCCGGCAGGGTTTGTTACACTTATCCAGGCCGTCACCTCATCCTACTTTTGATTCTGCTTCAGTCAGGTTTCTAATTATCTTCCCATCTACTCCTTTCTGCAATTCTGCAACCAGCTACTACTTCCAAGTTCAGCCCAGCCATTCCTGTTGCTATTGCATTGTCAGCTCTGCTTTGTCAAGTTGTTGGTTTTTTTAGCAAGCCCATCTTGGCTATCTTGATGCTGTCCTCATTTGCTGCTCTGTTATTTCTGTGAATTATTGCATTAGTGCAAGTTTGCCTATATTTCTCTTCTATTTCTGTTTGTAACCACATCTCTGCATTCAAGTTTGCCTATACTTTTGCTATTCCTTTGTGCATATATACAAGAGTTTCAGATAGCAATATACCAATACATATCTGCTATTCCTGTGCGTAAATCACTGTAAGCAAGCTAACCAATTTGCCTATATAACTTGTAAACTTGCTACCAGACACATAGTTGATGGGAGGTTGTAGCGCCCGCATCTCTGCCTGCAGTCCCTCTCTCCCTGCAGAGACATCAGCGCACTCACCACCAAGACTCCTGTCCTGCTCCTTCTGGGTCTTCTGCTGCCCGGGGTGCACGCACTCCTAGCAGGTCTCCAGGCACTGTGCTTAGAGCGCATACACTTCCTCTTCCTTAATGGGGCCACGCAGGTTCCTCTAAAGTGTCCCCAGCCAATAGCTGGAGGTCTCATATTATTTAAACCGCCTCATCCAACATGGAGGTGTCTGTGCAATGTTGTGAGTTTGTTCCTAACATGCTTTTCAGTTGTCAGGTCTCTGTAGCCAGCTGCACCCGTCAGTGCTCACTTCAACGGCAGCAGAGCCCTCTGCACCCGCCAGTGCTCACCTCAACGGCACGAGAACCAGCTGCATCTACCAGTGCTCACCTCAACGGCAGCAGAGCCAGCTACACCCGCCAGCGCTCGCTTCAACGGCAGCAGAGCCTGCTGCACCCACCAGTGCTCACCTCAACGGCAGCAAACCCAGCTGCATTCACCATTGCTCACCAAAACAGCAGCAGAGCCAGCTGCACCCACCAGTGCTTACCTCAATGGCAGCAGAGTCAGCTGCATCTGCCAGTGCTCACCTCAATCGCAGCCAAGCCAGCTGTACCAACCAGTGCTCATCTTCTCAGTCAGACTGTCCTGTCTGCACCTGCGGTTCCTGTCATTTTCTCTACTTGCATGCATCTGTGGGACATTCCCCTGGGCCATTCCAGCTATCCGCTCCTATGGGTCAGCCGCCATCTACCCAAGGTCAGTCCTGGAGTAGCACCTGTATCACCTCCCTTGTCTCTCCATGGACTGCAGTGTCGTTAGCTGCTGTGTGTCTGTGGTCAGATTGGGTGAAGCTCCTAGTCACGCCCCTCCAGATCTTCATTGGGCTTTGGCACAGTGCTTCCATCACCCGGCCCGTTACAGAGGTATGTATCACAGAGATAGTCGTCCTCTGTGATGTAAACCTGGAGTATTGCTCTAGTGCACATAGTACTAAGAGGCTTGTTTTGTGCATCTGGGCCAGGTCTTACAGGCAGTCTCAGAGATGGGCGGGTCTTGCTATCCACATATTTACCCCGGGTGTGGTTCACAAGGTAGAATGGAATCTGTTTATTTGACTCAGTGTTCTATATCCGGAGGTGAGAAGACCTCCTGTGTGATGTAGTCAGACTGAGCCGGTATACTGGATGTTATCCAGCCTGTATGTCCTGGGTTGTCGCTAAAGTGACTTTGTTAAGAACTGTTTACTTTCTTTTACCTGCACTGAAAGGACGTTTATTTTCCTCTGCTTCTGGCATGGTTTATGAAGCACCAATAAACCAGCCTGGACATTTAAATGGAAACGGTTCCTGTATTAGCTCACCACGCAACCAAGTGAGTAGCAGTCCCACAATCTTTATAGTTCTTGTGTGTACATGCATTTCTGCAAGCAAGATGCCAATATTGATATACATCTCTGCTGTTCATGGTCAATTCGCACATCTCGTTCAACTGCACCTAGGGCTTCCAGCTCTGCTTGACCATCTCCTGACCTGGATATCCCCCTGCTGTAGTAGTCCTCGTTGATCTCCATGCCATCTAGCATGTCCAACTAAGCGTCATCATTTCCTCTAGTCCGTGCTACTCACCCTGATCTACAACGTAGAGAACTGACCTTAGGAGTTGAGCCCATAACATTTACGCTTATCCATTTTTCCTGCTTCTAACACATCAATTTCAAGACCTGAATGCTCACTTGTATCTTTATATATCCGAACTATGGATGGGTGCCACTGGTACCAGCATGCTCTTCCTATGGATGACAGACAATTGATGATTAAGTTCTCTATACTTTATCCTACATCTGTTCCCACTCAATGTAGTGTTAGAACAAAAAATGAATAATATATATTATATATGTGCTGTATGAATGCACTCTGATCGTTTTCTAAAGCCACTGTGGGTGGCACAACACTTACATTGTTGAACAAGTGTACTAAAGCCTACGAAGGAAGAGTTACAAGAGCTGTGACTGACGACACTCGATTCTAAAATTGAAATCTTTTGATCCCCGTAGTGAATCGTCACAGAACTCTCCAAAGCCTTCAGGCTTTCATTTAAGTACTGCCAGGGTCTTATATGCATGGATAATTTGCAAATAGGAGATGATTAGAAATAGATATGGAAATGTATGACTGGAGAAAGGCAAAATGAAGACACCAGTGATTCTAACTGCAATTTAAAGGGACGGAAAGCAGGCACCATAGGATAAAATCTCGGTGCATTGAGTACGTGAAGGCAAAATCTTTTATCTCTTTCTCGGTAGGATCCATTCCTGATTTTGGAAAAATTAAAAAGCATCAAACAAGGCACCTGATTCAAGCTGGGTTCTCTAGACTTAAAAATCTATAGAAAATCAAAGTACTTTTTCAATGTTACATGAAAAATTTGTAAACGTGGAAACCACGCACCTTTTTAGCACATCAGGCAAGTTGTGATGTCGTCTACATATCTGTAAAACTTGGAGCCTAAAAACACTGAGAAATTAGGAATATTCCTAAAATGTCCTAATTCTGAACATCAGCTCATATTTCTATCTTAAAAAAAATCAAAAATTGTCATCGCAGAGAGATTAAGGGTCTGTGCAACATTGCGGATTCTGCTGCGATCCGCAGCAGATTCTCCTGCGTTGTACAGTACCATTAAAGTCCATCTAAAATGAAAAACGCTGCGGGTTCATTTCCGTAGCATGTCAATTGTTTGTGCGGATTCCGCAGCATTTTACACCTGCTCCATTATACGAATCCACAGATGTAAAAACGCAGGGGAAATCCGTACAAAATCTGCAGGAAATCTGCACTAAATCCGCAGGTAAAACGCAGGTCATTCTACCTGTGGATTTAGCAAAATCCGCGCAGAAAAATCCGCACGGTAATCCGCAATGTGTGCACATACCCATTAAGCAAAGCTGATATTTAATACGGTGTACGATATTGGCTTTACGTGTACTCGGCATATTTGAATTTCAATTGGTCTGTGTCTCAAGCAATTTTATATAGACCATATCATGATATAATTTGGGAATGTTTTCTAAATTTGAGCAATTTTTGTAAGATGAGCAGCTCTGGAGTACGAAATGCCAAGAATAATAGTGAGTCGCTCCTCATTAACTTAATGGCAGAAATAGATGAATCTATTTATCAGATTGCAGAATTGAGGACAACTAGCTGTATTGCATGGGGGTACTTAAGATTTACAGATTTCTTTCAGAATTTGAATTTTGGAGTCTGCGTACATATTTTATGATATCTCCATGTTATAAGATTCCTACAAAAGCAAATATTTCGGTAGCAGCCAATTTATTCCGTTAAGCTTCTATTTTACCCTTTCTTCTCGTTTTGATGTCATTTTCATTGTGACATCGGCACCCTGGGAATTTCGATACAATAGTCTGTGTGAATGTAGAAACAATGGATGAATCTAACGAGAAAAGGTTATCCAATTTCAAAGACAGAGTGCTGCCATTCCAATTACATTATAAGCTCTGCCCCATTTCTCCTGGCTCTATATGTGAATTTTACTGCATTTATCACAAGTGACATTCAATTGCTGGACGCCAGGGTTTGTGAAATAGCAATATACGGCACCGCAAAGCTTAGGTGCTCCAAATATCTATAAAAAGTATGGGAGGATTTTATACGGAGGAAGGTAGGAGGGAGGAAGTGATGGAGCGAAAAGTAGAGGGATGGCATGGAAGTTCTCTACAAGGATGAATGAAAGGATCGTTGCATGGTATTTGCCATTGCTCTGACGGATGGAAGAAAGGATATAGGGCCAAACAGAAAAGATTTGATGCATGGATGGAGGTAAGGAGAGATGCACGGAGGATTGTGGATGGCTGAAGGTATCAATAAGGGGACAGACGGGAAGGACTGAATGCATTAATGGAGGTATGCACAGAGGATTGTGGAAGGATTAAGGTATCAATAAGGGGACAGACAGGAAGGATTGATTGCATGGATGGAGGTATGGAGAGATGCACAGAGAATTGTAGAAGGATGAAGATATCAATAAGGGGACTGTCATGGGGTTACCGCAACAGAGAGATGCCAGAAGACCGCAGCGCCTGATTGCTCCAACTCTTGCGCTGAGAAGTACTTCTTTTTATTTTAATGGTGTTTATTTCTTTTGGCAGAACAGGGGTTAATAGACCATGCTGGAAACTCTGAGCTCTCAGCTGACCTGATTTAGCCACTCCCATCCCCTGAGTGACTATTGTGTGGTTTGTAGGTGTAGGAATTCCTTTTCCTCCTCTTATTTTGGTTTCTCCCCATTCTTCCACTCCACAATGCCCCAATGCATTCATCTGTTATATGTGAGTGAATATTCGTATGCTTGGTATTTTCTGTTACCCTTGTTTGTGGAGCCTGGTTTACTGCGGTGCACAGTAGTGCCCCTCTTCCCTGGGTGGGGGAAGAGAACAAAGGAGATAAGGCAAACGTGGCAGCCCCGGTATCTTCACCTTCAGAAGTATCCCAGGGAATAAGGTGAGCTAGGGCATCCCCTAGTGGTAGGGACAGGGAAGAAGCCCCTGGTCCCAAGTCACCCAACAGCTGAGTCGTGACAGTGACAGACAGCAAGAATTGAATGTATGCATGGATGGCGGTATGGACAGATGCACA
Source organism: Dendrobates tinctorius (assembly GCF_039654945.1). Lineage (NCBI taxonomy): Eukaryota > Metazoa > Chordata > Amphibia > Anura > Dendrobatidae > Dendrobates > Dendrobates tinctorius. Next base: position 52,801,782 of record NW_027361696.1, read on the forward strand.
GAGGATTGTGGATGGATGAAGGTACCTATAGAGGGACAGAAGGGAAGGATTGAATGCATGGGTGAAGGTATGACTACAGGAATGGGCAGGCAGGATCAGTTGCAAAGATGGATGAATAGATGTTAATATGGATACAAAGAAGGACCAAACGGTGGAAACTCAAGCACAAGCGATCAGACAATCGAAGCTTCAAGTCGCCTAAGGAGACTATTGGAGCAAGTAAAAAGTGTAAAATATTTAAAAAAATAAAAGTTCCAATCACCTCTCTCAAAATAAAACAATACACAAATAAAAAAAATACACAAGTTCGGTATCACCACGTTGAGAAAGGCCCGAGCTATCAAAATATAAACGGTAAACAGCGTAACAAGAAAACGATTAAAACGCCAGAATTACGTTTTTTTGGTAGCCGCAACATTGCAATAATAGGCGATCAAAATATTGTATCTACCCCAAAAAGGTATCAATAAAAATGTCAAAAAAATAAGCCCTCACCCAGCCCCAGATTCTGAAAAATGGAGACTACGCGCCTCGGAAAATGGCACTTTTTTTAAAAAAAAACTTTGAAAAAAAAATTTGCCACTTAAATAGAAAAGAAAATATACATGTTTGGTATCTACAAATTGGTAATGACCTGGAGAATCATATTACCATATCATTTTTACCATTTAGTGAACATGGTAATAAAAAAACAAACAAAAAACTATTTTGAAATTGCACTTTTTTTTTGCAATTTCACTATTTTTTTTCGCATTTTGCCTATATGGTGAAATCAATGGTGTCGCTCAAAAGTATAACTCGTCTCTCAAAAAACAAGCCCTGACTGAAAAATAAAAAAGTTGTGACTCTGGGAAGAAGAGGAGCAAAAAACGAAAACGCAAAATTGGAAAATACCAAGGTCGTGAAGGGGTTAAGGACCATTGGTCACATCATGTCATGTGACAATTATGTCACCAAAGTTCCTTTACCTGCAGGAGCCTAGATGAACTCAAGAATCCTCTGTATGCAGGAGCTGGGATAGGATAAAGGGGGAGAAACTCGGCAATTCCTCAGGGCCTCCATTCTCCTAGGAGCCACCAGCATTTATATTCTGAGGTTAAGACTGCTTAAGGAGCTTTGGTGATATCAAGGTCATGTAACTATGATTTCACCAAAGGTCGCTTAACTGCAGGAGCCTTGAGAAACTGAAAAGGAAACAGGCTGGTATTTACCGTATGTGCAATGTATGTATTTACATGTGTATGTATGTGCAGTGTGAGTGTATATACATGTGTATATGAAGTGTGTGTGTATATACATGTGTATGTATGTGCAGTGTGTGTGTATATACATGTGTATGTGCAGTGTGAGTGTATATACATGTGTATGTATGTGCAGTGTGAGTGTATATACATGTGTATGTGCAGTGTGTGTGTATATACATGTGTATGTGCAGTGTGAGTGTATATATGTGTATGTGCAGTGTGCTGTGTATATACATGTGTATGTATGTGCAGTATGTGTGTATATACATGTGTATGTGCAGTGTGAGTGTATATACATGTGTATGTATATGAAGTGTGTGTATATACATGTGTATGTGCAGTGTGTGTGTATATACATGTGTATGTGCAGTGTGCTGTGTATATACATGTGTATGTATGTGCAGTATGTGTGTATATACATGTGTATGTGCAGTGTGAGTGTATATACATGTGTATGTATGTGCAGTGTGAGTGTATATACATGTGTATATGAAGTGTGTGTATATACATGTGTATGTGCAGTGTGACGTGTATATACATGTGTATGTGCAGTGTGCTGTGCATATACATGTGTATGTATGTGCAGTGTGTGTATATATACATGTGTATGTATGTGCAGTGTGTGTGTATATACATGTGTATATGAAGTGTGTGTATATACATGTGTATGTGCAGTGTGCTGTGTATATACATGTGTATGTGCAGTGTGTGTGTATATACATGTGTATGTATGTGCAGTGTGAGTGTATATACATGTGTATGTGCAGTGTGTGTGTATATACATGTGTATGTGCAGTGTGACGTGTATATACATGTGTATGTATGTGCAGTGTGTGTATATACATGTGCAAGTGCAGTGTGTGTATCTACTGTACACATGTGTATGTGCAGTGTGTATATCTATTGTACATGTGTATGTGAAGTGTGTGTATATACATGTGTATGTGCAGTGTGTGTATATACATGTGTATGTGCAGTGTGACGTGTATATACATGTGTATGTGCAGTGTGTGTGTATATACATGTGTATGTGCAGTGTGACGTGTATATACATGTGTATGTATGTGCAGTGTGTTTATATACATGTGCAAGTGCAGTGTGTGTATCTACTGTACACATGTGTATGTGCAGTGTGTATATCTATTGTACATGTGTATGTGAAGTGTGTGTATATACATGTGTATGTGCAGTGTGTGTATGTACATGTGCAAGTGCAGTGTGTGTATCTATTGTATATGTGTATGTGAAGTGTGTGTATATACATGTGTATGTGCAGTGTGTATATACATGTGTATGTGCAGTGTGTGTGTATATACACATGTGTATGTGCAGTGTAACGTGTATATACATGTGCATGTATGTGCAGTGTGAGTGTATATACATGTGTATGTGCAGTGTGTGTGTATATACATGAGTATGTGCAATGTGACGTGTATATACATGTGTATGTATGTGCAGTGTGTGTATATACATGTGCAAGTGCAGTGTGTGTATCTACTGTACACATGTGTATGTGCAGTGTGTATATTTATTGTACATGTGTATGTGAAGTGTGTGTATATACATGTGCAAGTGCAGTGTGTGTATCTACTGTACACATGTGTATGTGCAGTGTGTATATTTATTGTACATGTGTATGTGAAGTGTGTGTATATACATGTGCAAGTGCAGTGTGTGTATCTACTGTACACATGTGTATGTGCAGTGTGTATATCTATTGTACATGTGTATGTGAAGTGTGTGTATATACATGTGTATGTGCAGTGTGTGTATGTACATGTGCAAGTGCAGTGTATCTATTGTATATGTGTATGTGAAGTGTGTGTATATACATGTGTATGTGAAGTGTGTGTATATACATGTGTATGTGCAGTGTGTGTGTATATACATGTGTATGTGCAGTGTGTGTGTATATACATGTGTATGTGCAGTGTAACGTGTATATACATGTGTATGTATGTGCAGTGTGAGTGTATATACATGTGTATGTGCAGTGTGTGTGTATATACATGTGTATGTGCAATGTGTGTGTATATACATGTGCAAGTGCAGTGTGTGTATCTACTGTACACATGTGTATGTGCAGTGTGTATATTTATTGTACATGTGTATGTGAAGTGTGTGTATATACATGTGCAAGTGCAGTGTGTGTATCTACTGTACACATGTGTATGTGCAGTGTGTATATCTATTGTACATGTGTATGTGAAGTGTGTGTATATACATGTGTATGTGCAGTGTGTGTATGTACATGTGCAAGTGCAGTGTGTGTATCTATTGTACATGTGTATGTGAAGTGTGTGTATATACATGTGTATGTGAAGTGTGTGTATATACATGTGTATGTGCAGTGTGTGTGTATATACATGTGTATGTGCAGTGTGTGTGTATATACATGTGTATGTGCAGTGTAACGTGTATATACATGTGTATGTATGTGCAGTGTGAGTGTATATACATGTGTATGTGCAGTGTGTGTGTATATACATGTGTATGTGCAGTGTGTGTGTATATACATGTGTATGTGCAGTGTAACGTGTATATACATGTGTATGTATGTGCAGTGTGAGTGTATATACATGTGTATGTGCAGTGTGTGTGTATATACATGTGTATGTGCAGTGTGACGTGTATATACATGTGTATGTATGTGCAGTGTGTGTATATACATGTGCAAGTGCAGTGTGTGTATCTACTGTAAACATGTGTATGTGCAGTGTGTATATCTATTGTACATGTGTATGTGAAGTGTGTGTATATACATGTGTATGTGCAGTGTGTGTATGTACATGTGCAAGTGCAGTGTGTGTATCTATTGTACATGTGTATGCGAAGTGTGTGTATATACATGTGTATGTGAAGTGTGTGTATATACATGTGTATGTGCAGTGTGTGTGTATATACATGTGTATGTGCAGTGTGTGTGTATATACATGTGTATGTGCAGTGTAACGTGTATATACATGTGTATGTATGTGCAGTGTGAGTGTATATACATGTGTATGTGCAGTGTGTGTGTATATACATGTGTATGTGCAGTGTGATGTGTATATACATGTGTATGTATGTGCAGTGTGTGTATATACATGTGCAGTGCAGTGTGTGTATCTACTGTACACATGTGTATGTGCAGGGTGTATATTTATTGTACATGTGTATGTGAAGTGTGTATATACATGTGTATGTGCAGTGTGTGTATGTACATGTGCAAGTGCAGTGTGTGTATCTACTGTACACATGTGTATGTGCAGTGTGTATATCTATTGTACATGTGTATGTGCAGTGTGCGTGTGTATATACATGTGTATCCACCAATGAGGAAAGAAAACTGTAGCACTCACCGATCCAGGTGAAAAAGTCCGCTTTTATTAGCAATCCATTTTAAAACTTCATGGCCGGGAGGCTGAAGAAAGGAGCTTCAACGGGTCCGTGAGTGGATCGGTGAGTGCAACAGTTTTCTTTCCTCATTGGTGGATTTGCATACACTGTGTTTTCTGTACCAGCACCCGAGATCACGGGGTTCTGCCTCTATGCGCAGAATGGACTTGACAGCTTAAAACCAGTAGCAGTGTTGGCGGTGCCGACCGACTTTTTTCTTGACACGTCCATTGCATATACATGTGTATGTATGTGCAGTGTTTGTGTATATACATTTATTTATTTATTATTTTTTACTTACTTATATAGCGCCATTAATTTCACGGCACTTTACAGACATTATCGGCACTGTCCCCATGGGGCTCATAATCTAAATTCCCTATCAGAACGTCTACATGTGAATGTATATGCAGTGTGTGTGTGTGTATATACATGTGTATGTGCAGTGTGTGATGACATGATTATATTTGAATGAATGTTGATGGGTTTTTTTTGTACAAGAACAAATGTCGATTGTTGTTCTTGGAAAAAAAATAAGACATTCCCTGAAAATAAGCCCTATCTCATCTTTGGGAGCAAAAACATAATTTAAGACCCTGTATTATTTTGGGGGAAATATGGTAGTTGTGGATGGATGGAGGAATCAACAAAGGAACTGACAGGAAGGATTACTACATAGATAGAGGTATAGATAAAAAAATGGGAAAGAAAGACAAGTTGCACAGATAAATGGAATTATACACAAACAGATAATTATAATTACTAGCTAGATGGAAGCATCAAAAGATGATGACCGTGTGGATGGACATAGATAAATGCTGGCATAGATTAAAGGCTGATGATGGTTTGGAAGGGAAGATTGCTGGACAATAAGTACGCCATTACTAGATCACATTATACCTGAAGGTATATTGACGATGTCTTTTTTCCATCTTGCAGAACACTGCTTTAAATTTAAAATGGTTGCACTTTTGGTTCACTATTTGTACACAAACATATATATATACAGATATGGTGCAAGCATTCCAGTATACCCAGCAGCAGCTCCTGCTTTGCATGTAGTCTTCACTATGCATCTCAGATTACACACTGTCTGCCAGGCAGATGGTGTGTCCTAATTAACTGTTGATCATCAACAATCCACCACCTCATAAATAAATAAGAGGGTCTCTTAACAGCATCTGTAATCCGTCCAACACGGCTCAGCGCAAGCTAGCTTTGAGAGCTCAAATGAAAATAAAGAGAACAAGTGAAATGTTTCCCTGGCTGAAAATCAGCAAAAACCCTGAAACTATACATTTATATTATGTAAAGTTAAAAAGTTTTATTTTTAGTCATTGAGATTTTTTCATATGCATGTGACCCAATCTCTGACCCTCTAAAGCAGAGTTATAGGGTTGTGGAGGATTATCTATTGATGGTTGTGGAGGTATAAGCTACAATTTTAGGTTAAGTTTTGGCAGCATGAATAAAAAGATGTTTGGGGCAGTATGAACAAAGTAAAATTAGCAACGCGACACCAAGTAAAAATGACATATTCCCAGCTTGACTGGGACATTAGTCAGCGTGACAAGCTCAAAGTGAAACACAGCCAAGAAACCTAATTAAGAAAACATTATCTGCAAAAAGTAGAAGGCAAATTAGGATGTGCAATGTTTTTCGGAGTTTAGACAATAAGCATAATATTAATTACCAATTGTCTATTTAACATGCAGTAGCGAGTGCCCGGGTGCTGAGAAATGATAAGACCTGGCATCCAGACGAGTCCCTTGATAATAACGTGATAGCAGACAGCATCACATCAAACCAATAATACTACATTACAACTGTTTTAGTAGCAGACATCTATGTGCGGGTGGCAGATGCTTTCATCTGAAGAGCGAGAATTAATCTATCCTAATAGCAGAGAATTTACCCATGTTTCTATAATTAATGGCATATCCCTTGACAAAGCCTAAGGTGAAACGGTTATTACATTGTGCTATCTCCTATGAACTTTTTCCATATGCTACGAGAATGTTGAAAGTTTAATAAATTACTACAATTTATGTAACTGTATAAAGTTTGTCTGTTCCTGTGCTTGGTTTACATAGAATATTTCATGGCATATTATTATATTTATATACAGTGACAAGCAAAACGGTGACAATCTTCTGAACTTTTGACTTTCACACGCCATATCTCACCATCCACTACTGCTTTGATCGTGAGACCACCATCATTTATAGACAATCATCTTGGCTATCTCATACATAAATTTGACTTGCAACTATTTAGCATACGATTAGTTACGCAGATTCTTGTCATGTCACTGCATTGTTACTGTTTTGCTTCTGGCGGTGGAGAAATCTTTTTCTTCCTGAATACTACAAATTACAACCTGTTCTCACATTTCCTAACAGCTCAGTGTGTTATTGGGTTGATTCCCAAGTGAAAGGTCTCTGGTTCGAATCAAGGAGCCGCCATGAAGAAGATTTCCCAAGGAAAGAGAGCCAGTATCATTCAGCTCATCGAAAGCGGTCTCTCGGCCAAGAATATTGCCAAATTGCATCATGTGAGTGCCATGACAGCTGGAAGAATACGAAATGAAGTCCAGCAATCCATTCAGAGGCTCATCCTAAGGTCTATCGGCTCTGGCACTACAAATATTGCAGTGGAGATGGCACGTATGCTTTGTAATAGTGAGATCAAAAATGTTGATGTAAGCACCATGTAACGCACGTTACACAAGTCTAGAATGGTGGCCCGAAAAAGGTGAAGAAGCCTTAAGTTCAGGATCGTCATAAGAAGCGTTGGCTTGAGCTTGCAAAAAAGTACAAAAAGTGGACATTAGAAGATTGGAAGCGAGTGATTTGGAGCGATGTCACGAAAGTCAATAGACAGCTCTGATGAGTGCAAATCGGTCTGGAAGAAACAAGGGAAAAAGGGGCTAACGGATCGAGAAATTGAAGGAACTGTCATGTTTGGTGGAGGAAGCCTGTTGATATGGGGTTGTTTCACAGCCAGAGGTATTGGATACATGACCACAATTGATGGTGGTCTATATGCTGATTTATATGTGAGAATCCTACAAGACAAATTACTTGTACTATGGGTATGAAAAGGGTGACATAGTGTTCCAACAGGACATCAACAAGAAGCATAAGTCGAGATTGGCGAAGAAATGGTTCAATGACAATGAAGTAGAGTTACTGTATTGGCCCTCACAGTCCCCAGACCTCAATCCAACACTTGTGGGTAGAGTAGAAGAAAAAAAAGCTGTATACATACCAAGTGATGCGACCAGTGTGCACCAACATGGGGAACGTGTAAAAGAGACCTGGAATCAGATTTCGATCGACACATGTTTGAATCTGATCGAGAGCTGCCCAGAAGGATTCTGGCAATGGTGAATGCCAAAAGGTGGATTTACAAAATAATAACAAAATAATAAAAATGAAATGTGTAGGAGTAAAACTGTAACAATGCAGCGACATGACGAGAATCTGCAGAACTAACCATATGCTAAATAGTTACAAGTCAGAATTACGTACAAGATAGCCAAGATGATTGTCTATAAAATGATGGTGGTCTCACGATTAAAGCCGTAGTGGATGGTGAGATATGGAGCCTGAAAGTCAAAAGTTCAAAACATTGTTACCCTTTTGTTCATCACTACATTTATTTTGTGATCATGCCTCTAATTTTTTGTTTGTATATGTGTAATGTATTTCTTTGATTTATTTTTTTCTGCAAAATGATTTTTTTTTTTAGATGTTACTAAAAAAATAGAATTTTTAATCAGATTGGATGTGGCATAAGGTTTTATATTACATTAGTATAAACTACAATAATTGAAAATTTAATTTTTCTTTAACGGCATATGCATTGAGGATACTGTATCAACCTTGTGCCCATTTTTTCCCCTCAGTTGCATTTCAATCCATTTTAGCAATCCTCAAAGGTTATTAGCCTGGTGTTATGCCAGTAGTACCCATTTTAAGGGCACATATTTATAGTATCACCTTATAGCTACCAGTTAATCATTTCTGTTCCAGAATCTCTGTCCTCAAACCAAGTCTGAAAAAGAGTCCAAATGAAAAAACACCTGGCCAGTGTTTTGTTGCAAATTAGTGACATATACAGGAATGTGGACCTTTAAGGTCTCGAAAGAGTTGATGCTGAAATAGGCAACGGAGTCTTGGGTGACCTTCAAGTCTTCATTTTGCTCAGCCCAGTACAAAGGTATTGACTTTCCCAGTCATCTTCCCAAGTTGTTGATCCAGTGTTCGTAATACTGTTTGGTGCGACTTATCTTAGCCATAGGTAACACATTTCATTAGGCACAAGCTTTGGATAGTTTGGACCTCCAAATCTGGAGTTCCACATCCTCGGAGAATCTTCAGATTCTTCTTCAAAGCCTGGGATAATACTGGGCAAGGTTAGGTATGTGATACAGATCCTGTTCTCATCTATGGGTACACACCATCGGAGATCCAGAGACAAATTAATGAAGATAATCAAAACCCTTGTACAGCGGTCACTTCGACAGTCCACGGCCAGTAGACCTCCTCCTCCCCACTGGCATCGCCAGCTTGACATTGTGCGAGTTTCGCTCTACAAATCAGATCAAATACCTGGATGGAAGGAGGTTTGCGGTGCTCTGATCCAATGGCCTAAGACTGCCGACATGGCCATTGAAAATCTTTTTGATAACGTCTACAAATGAAGATCTATAATTCTCTTCTGGCAAACACACAGGGAACACGTTTCAGTCTCACAAAGGGGTCTTCTTCAGGCATAAAAATATGAATTATATAGAAAATGGTGGTGGGGAATTCTTTGAACCCACTGTAGTAGTAGTAGTGGTAAGAGACAGTAGAGTTCAGTAAGACTAGGGCAAGTAGAAACGAGCCAAAATGTGATCAGAAGCCTTCACCCTCACATACTAACCTAACAGCCCTTCTTAAGGAACGTAGAATTGGCATTGGGCAAGTATATCAAAATATTATCACAAGCCACAAAGTAATCTCGAACTTTCACCGCTGCATAGCAGAGATGTCGTGGCCAGAAGAAAGTCATTGGAGAACAAAGATGCCTCCTATAAAGTCGAGTCAACCGTGGACATGGACTTCTCGAACTTTGGGTTAATCTACAATGGTAGGACTTGCTAAGTTTTGGATTGATTGATAAAGTCTATGTAAATACATGGAACGGTTAGAAGATGATCGGCGCTCATGAGTCATGATGCAAATTTTACCTGTTGGCTGAGACTAATGGAGAGGATAGAGAGAGCGGCACCAACTAAAACAATGTTAATTACCCCGATGGGACCATTTATACATTATCAACTGACTTTTCGCAAAACGCTTTTATGTCCTCAGGATCCTAAACTGATATTAAGCTACGCGGAAGAAGCCGCAAGTAAAATGTCATAACATTTGCTTTGTGCTGTGTTATCGCCACCACCAACCAACGTGACATTTACTTATTTTCTCTTCCTTTTTCGCTGACTTACTTTTGGATTATCGGCACCTCCAAGAAAAAAAACAAAACAAATACTGGTAAGAGTATAGACTTATCCTTCTATTATATAAAATGGTATTTTTAGAAAGAGAGCTGTGACCATAACAACTTTTGGCAGTTCAATAACCGGTCATGAAGGAGCACAGAAAATGGAAGTGGGAAGTTAAAAAGCTTCTTTATTATCCACTGTGGATAATAAAGAAGCTTTTTAACTCCCCACTTCCATTTTCTGCGCTCCTTCATGACCGGTTATTGAACTGCCATAATTTTTCTCCTCTTTGAGGTGCCCGGCTGGTGCAGCACTTCCCCTAAGCCACGCACGGCTGGTGCTCCTTTTGACCGTCCCTACACTACCCTGACATAACAACTTTTGGACACTCTTGTATTAACCTTTTTTCTACACAATTTCTTAGTCTGACTTGACTATAATCGATTACATTAAATTAAATTCATCGACAGGTTTTGTTATGTAATATGACAGGATAGCAGCATGATGTAGGGTCTGTAGGGATTGTACTCACTCAGGTGCAACGGGTAGCCATCAGGAGGCACGTTCTTTTTAAAGTTCACGGGGTTTATTGCTCCACAAATCCACAAACAAAAGAGAACAAAAGAAATAGCCTTTAGCTCAGGCAAACCACAGTACAAATGTCCAGTACTTTAGTCTCAGTCCTGGAGCCTCCACACACACAGGAGGCTTATCCCTCCCCACATACAGCCCTGTGTTAAGCAGTATTCTACATTATAAAGGTATAGCCACACCCTCAAACACACCATCTGACTAGTCACGTGACTGTGACATCACCACAGGTCCTTAAACACATACAGAAGTTTGGCGACGTCCCTTATTGCTTATGTGCACTAAAGAAAACACTCTGGGCTACATCACAGAGACAAGCCATCTCTGAGAAACATACCTCCCATCGACTATACGACCCTTAGCCATGCCACATACCTCACCCCTCTGCATAAAGCCGTGGGGATTGGCACTTTCCCCCACTAGACAAGGGATTCTTGAGAGGGCATCGGCATTACCATGTAGCTTCCCTGCCCTATGTTCTACATGGAAGCTGAAGTCTTGCAGGACTAAGAACCAGCGGGTGACCCTAGCATTTTTGCCCTTTGTTTCCCTCATCCATGGGGAATGGTCGGATATCAACCTAAACTTTCGTCCCACCAGATAGTACCGTAACGTATCCACTGCCCACTTTATGGCCAAGCACCCCTTCTCTACGACTGAGTAATTCCTTTCACACGAGGATAGCTTCCTACTCAGGTAGAGGGCAGGATGCTCCTCCCCATGTATCTCCTGGGAAAGGACTGCTCCTACCCCGACATCTGAGGCGTCTGTCTGAAGAATAAACTCTTTCTTAAAGTCTGGGGCCACCAGAACGGGTTGCTTACATAGAGCCCCTTTAATTTCTTGGAAGGCTGACTCTGCCTCTTCGGACCATCTGACCATTACTGATTTTGTCCCCTTAAGAAGATCAGTTAGAGGCGCAGCCACCATGGCGAAGTTTGGGATGAACCTCCTGTAATATCCCACGATCCCCAGGAAGGCTCTAACTTGCTCTTTGGACAAAGGTCTCGGCCATGTTTGAATTGCCTCCACTTTACTGATTTGAGGTTTTATTTTGCCTCGACTCACGACATATCCCAGGAACTTGGCTTCTTCTTTACCCAAGGCACACTTTTTTGGGTTTATTGTAAACCCCGCCTCCCTTAGAGCATCAAACATTGCTTGGACCTTTACCAGGTGACTCTCCCAGTCCCGGGTAAAGATCACGATATCATCCAGGACACTGCTTGGACCTTTTCCAGGTGACTCTCCCAGTCCGGGGTAAAGATCACGATATCATCCAGGTACGCAGCGGCATATACAAGTGCCTTCAATTAGTATTCAACCCCCTGCAGATTTAGCAGGTTTGATAAGATGCAAATAAATTAGAGCCTTCAAACTTCACACAAGAGCAGGATTTATTAACAGATGCATAAATCTTACAAACCAAAAAGTTATGTTGCTCAGTTAAATTTTAATAAATTTTAAACATAAAAGTGTGAGTCAATTATTATTCAACCCCTAGGTTTAATATTTTGTGGAATAACCCGTTTGCAATTACAGCTAATAATCGTCTTTTATAAGACCTGATCAGGCCGGCACAGGTCTCTGGAGTTATCTTGGCCCACTCCTCCATGCAGATCTTCTCCAAGTTATCTAGGTTCTTTGGGTGTCTCATGTGGACTTTAATCTTGAGCTCCTTCCACAAGTTTTCAATTGGGTTAAGGTCAGGAGACTGACTAGGCCACTCCAACACCTTGATTTTTTCCCTCTTGAACCAGGCCTTGGTTTTCTTGGCTGTGTGCTTTGGGTCGTTGTCTTGTTGGAAGATGAAATGACGACCCATCTTAAGATCCTTGATGGAGGAGCGGAGGTTCTTGGCCAAAATCTCCAGGTAGGCCGTGCTATCCATCTTCCCATGGATGCGGACCAGATGGCCAGGCCCCTTGGCTGAGAAACAGCCCCACAGCATGATGCTGCCACCACCATGCTTGACTGTAGGGATGGTATTCTTGGCCAAAATCTCCAGGTAGGCCGTGCTATCCATCTTCCCATGGATGCGGACCAGATGGCCAGGCCCCTTGGCTGAGAAACAGCCCCACAGCATGATGCTGCCACCACCATGCTTGACTGTAGGGATGGTATTCTTGGGGTCGTATGCAGTGCCATCCAGTCTCCAAACGTCACGTGTGTGGTTGGCACCAAAGATCTCGATCTTGGTCTCATCAAACCAGAGAACCTTGAACCAGTCTGTCTCAGAGTCCTCCAAGTGATCATGAGCAAACTGTAGACGAGCCTTGACATGACGCTTTGAAAGTAAAGGTACCTTACGGGCTCGTCTGGAACGGAGACCATTGCGGTGGAGTACGTTACTTATGGTGTTGACTGAAACCAATGTCCCCACTGCCATGAGATCTTCCCGGAGCTCCTTCCTTGTTGTCCTTGGGTTAGCCTTGACTCTTCGGACAAGCCTGGCCTCGGCACGGGAGGAAACTTTCAAAGGCTGTCCAGGCCGTGGAAGGCTAACAGTAGTTCCAAAAGCCTTCCACTTCCGGATGATGCTCCCAATAGTGGAGACAGGTAGGCCCAACTCCTTGGAAAGGGTTTTTTACCCCTTGCCAGCCTTGTGACCCTCCACGATCTTGTCTCTGATGGCCTTGGAATGCTCCTTTGTCTTTCCCATGTTGACCATGTATGAGTGCTGTTCACAAGTTTGGGGAGGGTCTTAAATAGTCAGAAAAGGCTGGAAAAAGAGATAATTAATCCAAACATGTGAAGCTCATTGTTCTTTGTGCCTGAAATACTTCTTAATACTTTAGGGGAACCAAACAGAATTCTGGTGGTTTGAGTGGTTGAATAATAAATGACCCTCTGAATAAACTTTTCACAATTTAAAAAAAAATTAAACAAAGAAATAACATTCTTTTTTGCTGCAGTGCATTTCACACTTCCAGGCTGATCTACAGTCCAAATGTCACAATGCCAAGTTAATTCCGAATGTGTAAACCTGCTAAATCTGCAGGGGGTTGAATACTACTTGTAGGCACTGTAGCTTATGAGGTGCAAGGATTCTATCCATAGCCCTCTGGAAGGTCACCGGCGCTCCCTGCAGGCCAAACGGCATTCGGACATACTGGAAGCATCGGTCTGGTGTAGAAAATGCAGTCTTCTCCCTGGCTTCCTGTGCCATGGGGATCTGCCAGTATCCCTTTGTCAAATCCAAGATGGTTATGTACCTGGTGGGCCCAAGTCTTTCGATGAGCTCATCAACGCGTGGCATGGGATATGCGTCGAACTTGGAGACCTCATTCAGCTTCTTACAGTCATTACAGAATCTCCATTCACCATCAGGTTTTGGGACCAGGACAATTGGGCTCGACCAGCCGCTCTTGGATTCCTCAAAGACCCCGAGCTTCAAAATACGCTGCACCTCCTTAGAGATTACTTCTCGACGGGCCTCAGGAATTCGATAAGGCTTCACGCTCACCCGCAAATGTGGCTCTGTCAGAACTTCGTGCTCAACGACCTTCGTACACCCCGGCAACTCCGAAAACAGGTCCCTGTTCTTATGGAGCAACTCCCGACACTGCTGTTTCTGGGCCTTCGATAGCGTCTCCGCTATAGTAACCGCTCCAACCTCACCTTCTGGGTTGCCCAGCAAGCACAAAGTTACCGCTGGCTCTCTATCTTGCCATGGCTTGATGAGGTTGACATGGTAAACCTGGTTTGGTTTCCGTCTTCCTGGTTGGTGAATCTTATAATTTACCTCACCAAGCTTCTCCACCACCTCATACGGCCCTTGCCATTTGGCCAAGAACTTGCTCTCCACCGTCGGAATTAGCACGAGAACTCAGTCTCCCGGATTGAACTGCCTCACTGTTGCTGACAGGTTGTAGACTCTGGCCTGAGCCTCTTGTGCCTGACGGAGGTGTTCTTTCACGATGGGCATCACCTTTGCAATCCTCTGCTGCATCAGTGCCACATGCTCAATGATGCTTCTGTGGGGCGTGACTTCAGTATCCCAGTTTCCTTGGCAATATCCAGGAGACCTCGTGGATGGGCGATTGAGGGCAGAGCAGAATACTGCATTGTGCAGGCGCCGGACCTCTCTGACCTCTCCCGGCGCCTGCGCACTGCAGGACTCTGCTCTGCCCTCAACAGGGCAGACCAGTGCACCTGCGCAGGAGCCACGACAGGAAGAAAAGAAGAGGACTGCATCGTATGAAGATGGGAGGCGCTGGACCGCGACACCCATCAGACCGGACCGCCCCCCCGGTTGAGTATAATCTAACTTGTTTTTCTTATCTTTCAGGTTACATCGGGGGCTTATCTACAGCATTACAGAATGCTGTAGATAAGCCCCTGATGTCGGTAGCGGCAGCAAATAGTAAAAAAAAAGGGTGACAGATTCCCTTTAAGCAGTAGGCTACATTACATTGGTATAGCCACACCCACAAACCCACCACCTGACTAGTCACATAACTGTGACATCACCACAGGTCCTTAAACACATATATAAGTTTGGTGACATCCCTTAGTGCTTATGGGCACTAAAGAAAACACTCTGGGCTACATCACAGAGACAAGCCATCTCTGAGACACATACCTCCCATCGACTATACGACCCTTAAGGGGGTTTTACACTAAGCAATATCGCTAGCAATATCGCTAAAACGTCACTGGTTTCGTGACGTTATAGCGATATTGCTAGTGATATCGCTATGTGTGATACTTACCAGCGACCGGCTCCCCCGCTGTCCATCGCTGATCGCGCGAGAATGTCCGGCTCCATTTCTCGTCGGGCGCTTCCTGCTGAGACTTCCTGCTGTGACGACGAGCGACGCGTGGAGGCGGGCGGGAGGACGTCAGGATCGCTGTGTGTGAAAGGTAAGTATCGTGCGCTGCGTCGCTGCTGCATCGCTGCTGCATCGCTGTGAGATCTTTCTGTATGAAAGCTCACTAGCGATCATTTAGCGATGCACCAGCGATCCTGACCGGGTGGGATCGCTGGTCGGATCGCTGGTGCATCGCTAAATGTAAAAGGGCCTTTAGCCATGCCACAGGTCAGAGAGCCTGATTCCAGCGATGCATCACTCACTAGACTGTGCAATGTTGTTTCACCTCAATCAGTGTTTTAACAGCAGATTATCACTACAGGACTAGTTGTCTTGTGCCCCCTAGTCTTCTTGTTCTGTGTAACCCCACCCCCACCACTGACTAACAGCCTTCAGCCATTCAGTGATGTGGGTGGGGTTAGACACAGCTCAGCATTTGAGTTTTGCTAGATCTACAGCAGAGAAAACAGAGATTCTGTTACAACTGCCGCACCCAGTAAACTAAGTGATACATCGCTAGAATCAGGGTCTCAGACCCTACATCGTGTTGCTTTCTGATTACATAAAAAAACATGGTGGCAGATTCTCGCTAAATAATTATCAGGTAACCAGCTGCCATGCAATTCCACAGATACTCCACAGTTCTGTTGCAGGAGTGATAAGAAAGCAAGAACCTTTTCTCTGTGTCACCGCATAGCTGCTGCAGCATCTAAGTGGTTAAATAGCTGGTAATCAGAGGAGTTGGACTGTCTGATAAAGGGATCCTGGCTATTAGTCGTATACACAGCACACATCACCCATAAAAAGTACTTTATCAGGAAAAAGGGCCACTAAACACAATGAGAATGAAAGAGAATTACTTGGAAATTGAAATCTTTGAGTCGCTGTAAGGCGGCCATATTAGTTATCAATTGTAAATTAGGGAAACACCTAAAGGGACAATCCCATTTTGATAAATTGATATTGTAAATACAAGCAAATTTGCAATTCACTGCTTATGAAAATGTTGAGCCATTCTTGAGATATTAACACTTTTGTGTACAGTTCGTTACCTTGGAGACCGACCACTGCTGCTTAAAACCAGAACGTTAGCCTTGTTGGGCTTGTAAACACTGTATTGAACATGGCTAGGATCACAGGAGTGCAGTTACCTCCTAATCCTGGCCAGCTTCAGAACATAGATTGCAAACCAGACAGCAGCAGTGGACGGTCTCCTAGGCAATGAGATGTAAGCAAAAGAAAAGAGCTAATAACTTCAGAATGGTTGTAAACATAAATAAACAACATATTGCAAAAGTACTTGTTCTTACGAGTTCTATCCGACAATACCCATTTATGAAAATGGGAAAAAAACTTTAATTGACTCTGATATTTTTTCTGACGTCTATTAGATCACTCTAACTGAAAATCGTATCTAAGAATTAGAAGTGGCGCTCCCTTTAAGACAGAACATCCCTTTAATTATTTGCAAATTCAAGGGCAGACCCAGATAAGAAGTCTTTACATGGTGTCTGGGCATCAGATCTCTTCAAACACAGGCGCAGCTGACTTGTATATATGGATATGTATATTTATGATTACTTTAGACTTTGATTTGGGCGAGCATCGACTTCGGGCTGTTTCATTCATCATCGTCTTCTGACATACTTTATTAACAGGAGCTGATAAAGATGGAGCTCCCTCCCGGGAGATGTTTGATGTCTGCACTGCATCATTTGAGCTATTCCTTATACCTTCCCTACGTCAGTCTTCGAGGGATCGTCAACAAACTCTTCTCAGTCCCTTGCGATCCATCAAGAAAGAGGCGTCATGTCGTCTAGTCAAAGGCTTCTAAGAAATAACACATCTGCATCCTGGAGATATGAGGCGCTCTTAAAGGAAATTACTAACGCATAAGGTTTCTATACTGGACACAACTGTGGATTTACACACAGAGACGTATCAGCCAGATCGGCTGAGAGGAATCAGCACCCTTGGAGTTGAGTGGAGCTCTTAGTAGTCTTCTAATAGGGAGAATGTGCAACCAACCGATCCATTTAGCCGATTCTGGTTGATATCTTGAACCAAAGGAAAAATCTGGAGAGAACATGGGAAAACCACAGCTAGGAGAAGATGGATGGAGAGCTTTATTGGGCATGCGCTCAGTGCAATAGAGTGACAGGGCACATGTGGATCCAACACCTCCTGGCTTTGGTACTACACCAAGGAGAAAACCATGAGATGACGGGAAAACTGCAGACAGGAGAAGTTTAACGGAGTGGTTTATTGTGTAAGCATCCTGTCATAAAATACTAAGCCACTGTCTTGCATCAAGGGGAAACCAGGAGAGAACATGGTAAAACCTCAGCCAAGAGAAGTTGAGTTGAGGACATAAGTGCGCATACGGTCAGTGCCATTGTTGGGTGAGGGAGTGACAGGGCAGATGCACAACCAACTGCTCCATTCAGCTCCTCTTGGCCAAGCGCCAAGGGGAAACCAGGAGAGAACATGGTAAAACCTCAGCCAGGAGAAGTTGAGTGTAGAACTTAATTGCGCATGCGGTCAGTGTCATTTTTGTGTGATGGTGTGACAGGGCGCATGCACAACCAACGGCTCAATTCAGCTCCTCTTGGCTATAGTCTTGTGCCAAGGAGAAATTTAAGAAAGAACAGGAGAAAACAGTAGCCAGGTGTAGGTGAATAAAGAGCCTAATTGTGCATGCACTAAGTGTCATAGTCTTATGTTGGCATGACAAGGTGCATGTGCAAACAACTACTCCTTTCAGCTTCTCTTGGCCATGGTTTTGTACCAAGGGGAAACTCAGGAGAGGACATGGTAAAACCTCAGCCAGGAGAAGTTGAATGGAGAGCTTAATTGTGCATGCGCTCAGTGCCATTGACGGATGATGGAGTGACAAGGCGCACGCGGAACCAATCATTTATCTCGTCTTGACCATGAACTTATGCCAAAGAAAAATCCAGGAGAGAACAGGAGAAAACCACAGTCAGGAGGCGTTGAATGGTCAGCTTAATTGCGCATGCGCTAAGTGCCATAATCGTATGTTGGCATAACAGGACACATGTGCAACCAACTACTCTATCTGGGTTATCTTGGCCATGGTCTTGCGCCAAGGGGAAATCTAGGAGAAAACATGGTAAAATCTCAGGCAAGAGAAGTTGAATGGAGAGCTTAATTGTGCATGTGCTCAGTGCTATGGAACAATAAAGGAGTGGCAGCCAGAATGCACAACCAACAACTCCATTCCACTCCTCCTGAGGAAAACCAGGAGAAACCAATGTTGAATGGAGCAGTTGGTCATGCATGCGCCCTGTCACTAAAATCTAAGTCTATGGCACTGAAGACACCCAAGAACAGCCAAGTGCCAAGCAGCGCTAGATTTCACAGACTTAGAATAGAATGGCATGGAGCATGTGCAGCCAACTGCTCAATTCAACTATTCCTGGTTGAGGTCTTGTGCAAGGAGAAAACAGGGGACATAAGTCCCCCATTCTAGAGATCCCATTGATCCCACTAGTGGTGGGACACACACAAATCTAACATGCCCCATCCAAAAGATGAGGGCAAGAGATGAAATGAATGCCCCATAATCTCTACAAATTTTGCTAATAAGCTCAGAACTGTTTCCACCTGTGCCATCTCATCTGAGGAGCGTAAATTACTGGGACTTTAGATCAAGTCGCTGACAGCAGGAATAAGTCACAGAATATTCTCCATAACAACCTTCCTTTTCAAGGACATCAACACTCTGGAAAATATTTGAGCGCTTTAGAAAGCAAATGTTTGTTATGGAGCATCACTCTGCCTGTCAGTTCATGAAAGCCGACCGCACATTTTCTCCGTTCCTTTGTGCGGAAGGCTCCAACCACTTCTACATTTCTGGTACCCATCTCCTGAATTACATGTAACCTGAACGTACAACGCAAGAAGCTGGATCTCTACAGAGCGAGTCAGGATCACACTGCGCTGTGATGGGCTGAAGTTCTAGAAGGTGACAAGACCATCTGGTCTGGTCACATCCATAATTCAAGACATCATTAGTGGAAGTTGGAAGCTTAAGAGACAGAATCGGATTGAAGAGGAGACACTGAAATCCTAGGAGAAAATATGGTGGGCACTCATGAATCCTAGTAGGTGCTGAGTAGAAGGATCCAGGTGAATCCACAGCACTCAAAATGATGCAGTTTAAACGTTCTTTTTTTGGGAGATCAGCAAGAGGCAAGATTGCGTAGTGCAATAAACAGCCAATGTTTTGCTCCATACCTATGCTGCTTCATTGAGGCCTTGACATTGATGGGGTGAAACGTTGTCCACTTATGGTGCTGTGGATTCTTACTGGCTGCTGTTCCCCCAATAAAAGCATATGTAATTTACATCATTCTGAAGGCCATGCTATTCTAAAGTAATCATGTTAGTCCTGCTTCCTCCAGGGACTCATAGAGAAAACCTGCTAGTCCTGCTTCCTCCACCCACTTATACAGAAAGTCTGTCAGTCTTGCTTCCTCCACCCATATAGACAAGAAGTCTGCGAGTCCAGCTTCCTTCACCAACTCATAGAGAAAGCCTGTGAGTCCTGCCTCCTTCACCAACTCAAACAGAAGGCCTGCAAGTCCTCCTTCCTCCACCCACTCAAACAGAAAGCCTGTGAGTCCTACTTCTCTCACCCACTCATACAGAAAGCTTGCGAGTCCTGCTCAGCTTTATTCTAGGAAGTCGGTCTGAGATGCAAAATGAAAAACAAGTGTTGCAGTTCCAAAAAAATCAGAACTTTATTCCAATCACAGAAAACCCCTTTTAGAGGAAATATCATGATGGGCCTATGTCTGCTGTGAATATTGCCATTAGCTGTAGAAGTATTCGGGTGATATTAGTGATACGAGGCTAGTGCAGTAGGCCTAGGCTCTATCGACACTATGGGTACAGGTGTGATCACCTTCACATTTCCTCAGTACATTACACCGTCCATTTAAAGGCGAAAATTTATATCAAAGCAATTTAACCTTTTAAGCATTGATGTCTCTGATATGTCTCCCTCCTCTGCAAAATAACTCACCTTGTGGCCTCGAGTCACTCAATGTGCAGTATAATTACACAGATGTCATGTTCTTCCTATCCGCTTATATGATTCTTTTTTGGCAAATACCTGATTTAAAAGGGAATGCCGCTTTTCATTATCTTCTGACCTATCAAATTGTGATAAGATGAATCCCCCATTAACTGCCAGAAACAATGATGAACCTGCTAGGTAAAGAGCTCATAGTCAGAAGTTACAGGATCTCATCCTGGGTGACGGACCGTGTTATAGCCCAGAGCTGCATTAACAATTTCACAGACTTCAAAGCTAAAATATCCCAGCATTCCTTGCTGGCAAAACATGTACAACTTG
Organism: Dendrobates tinctorius; assembly: GCF_039654945.1. Lineage (NCBI taxonomy): Eukaryota > Metazoa > Chordata > Amphibia > Anura > Dendrobatidae > Dendrobates > Dendrobates tinctorius. Next base: position 52,822,686 of record NW_027361696.1, read on the forward strand.
GCCAACAGTGTAAATTTCACACAAGGCATTATCCAGTAATTTGATTAGGAAGGTATTTTACAATGCAAACCATCATCATCTTCCACTCTTCGTCCTCCATTTTTGTACAATTTTTGCAGTGTGGTAAAGGCATCACCCTGCTGAATGAGGCACTGCCAAACCTCACTTCTATGAATGGGATTATTATTATTATTTATTATTATAGCGCCATTTATTCCATGGCGCTTTACATGTGAGGAGGGGTATACATAATACATACAAGTACAGTAATCTTAAACAATACAAGGACCGACTGGTACAGGATGAGAGAGGACCCTGCCTGCGAGGGCTCACAATCTACAAGGGATGGGTGAGGATACAGTAGGCGAGGGTAGAGCTGGTCGTGCAGCGGTTTGGTGAATCGGTGGTTACTGCAGGTTGTAGGCTTGTCGGAAGAGGTAGGTCTTCAGGTTCTTTTTGAATGTTTCCATGGTAGGCGAGAGTCTGATATGTTGTGGTAGAGAGTTCCAGAGTAGGGGGGATCCGTGGGAGAAATCTTGTATGCGATTGTGGGAAGAGGAGATAAGAGGGGAGTACAGGAGGAGATCTTGTGAGGATCGGAGGTTTCGTGCAGGTAAGTATCGGAAGACGAGGTCACAAATGTATGGAGGACTCAGGTTGTGGATGGCTTTGTATGTCATGGTTAGGGTTTTGTACTGGAGTCTTTGGGTAATGGGGAGCCAGTGCAGGGATTGACAGAGGGGAGAGGCCGGGGAATAGCGGGGAGACAGGTGGATTAGACAGGCAGCAGAGTTTAGAGTAGATTGGAGGGGTGCGAGAGTGTTAGAGGGGAGGCCACAGAGCAGAAGGTTGCAGTAGTCAAGGAGGGTGATGTTGAAGGCATGGACTAGGGTTTTTGCAGATTCTTGGTTGAGGAAAGAACGGATCCGTGAAATATTTTTGAGTTGAAGTCGGCAGGAAGTGGAAAGGGCTTGGATATGTGGTTTGAAAGAGAGATCAGTGTCAAGGATAACCCCGAGGCAGCGAGCTTGTGGGACTGGAGAGAGTGGGAAGCCATTTACTTTAATGGATAGGTCCGTTGAGGGGGTCACGTGAGATGGGGGAAAAATGATTAATTCTGTTTTGTCCATATTAATTTTTAGAAATCTAGCGGAGAAGAAGGATGAAATAGCAGACAGACATTGAGGGATTCTGTTTAGTAGGGAGGTGATATGTGGTCCAGAGATGTAGATCTGTGTATCAGCATAGAGGTGATACTGAAAGCCACGAGATTCTATGAGCTGTCCAAGGCCGAAAGGTGTAAATGGAGAAGAGCAGAGGCCCTAGGACTGAACCTTGCGTGACTCTGACGGATAGGGGGCACGGTGAGGAGGTGGTGTGCGAGTGGGAGACGCTGAATGTCCGGTCTGTTAGGTATGACGCAATCCAAGATAGGGCCAAGTCTGTGATACCAAGAGTGGAGAGGGTCTGTAGTAAAAGGGAATGGTCCACTGTGTCAAAGGCAGAAGACAGGTCCAGGAGGAGGAGGACATTGTAGTGTCGCTTGGCCTTGGCGGCTAGTAGGTCATTGGTGACCTTAGTTAGGGCAGTTTCAGTGGAGTGGTGTGGCCAGAAGCCTGATTGTAATCGGTCAAGGAGGGAGCAAGAAGAGAGGTTGGAGGACAGTTCAAGATGGACGTGTTTTTCCAGTAGTTTTGAGGCATAGGGGAGAAGTGATATAGGGCGATAGCTAGATACAGAGGATGGGTCAAGAGAGGGCTTTTTGAGGATAGGTGTGATTGAGGCATGATTAAAGCTTGAGGGGAAAACACCAGTTGTTAGTGATAGGTTGAAGAGGTGGGTTAGGGTTGGGATGAAGACTGTGGTGAGGTTTGGGATGAAGTGGGATGGGATCCGGTCAAGTGGACAGGTAGTGAGATGTGATCTTGAGAGTAGAGTGGAGAGTCGATCTTCTGTAATGGTGGAGAAGTTGGTTTTGGAGGAGGAGGGCAGGGCAGTTAGGAGGAAAGGCACTGGGGGTTGTTGACCAAAACGGTCTCTGATGTTATGTCTTGTCCTTGAAAAATGAGGCAAAGTCTTCAGCTGAGATGAGTGGGGAGGTAGGAGGTGCCGGGGGCGGAGGAGAGAATTGAAGGTGTTGAATAACTGTTTAGGGTTGTGAGACAGGGAGGATATGAGAGATAAGAAGTAGGTTTGCTTTGCTGCAGCGAGTGTGTCCTTGAAAGTAGTGAGGGACTGTTTGAATGCGATGAAGTCCTCATTGGAGTGGGATCTTTTCCATCTCCGATCAGCAGCCCTGGAAGCCCGCCTCAGTTCTTTGGTCAGACTGGTGTGCCAGGGCTGTCTGTTGATTTTGTGTGCTTTGGTATGTTTTGAGAGGGGCAACTGATTCCAAAGCTACAGCTCTTGTGGTGTTATACAGAGCGGCAGCGGCATCCGCATTGTGTTGGGAACTTATGTCTGTAAGAGGGAGAAGGGATTCAGACAATGAGTGTAGATCGAGGTGTTGAAGATTTCTGCGAGGGTGTGCAAGTTTTTGAGGTGGGGATTGTGGACCTGAGGAGGAGAGGGAAGAGAATGTAAGTAGGTTGTGGTCAGAGAGAGGAAGAGGTGAGTTAGAGAAGCTAGATAGGGAGCAGAGGCGGGTGAAGATGAGGTCTAGTGTGTGGCCATCTTTATGAGTGGCTGCAGAAGACCATTGAGTGAGGCCGAAGGAGGAAGTGAGAGATAGAAGTTTAGTGGCAGCTGAGAGGGAAGTGTCAGTGGGGATGTTGAAGTCGCCCAAGATGATAGTGGGGATATCAGTGGAAAGGAAATGAAATAGCCAGGTGGTAAAGTGGTCAAAGAAGGTGGTGGCTAGCCCTGGAGGGTGGTATATGACAGCTAGTTGGAGACTGGAGGGGGAGTAGATGCGCACAGAGTGCACCTGAAAGGAAGGGAGGGTAACAGAGGGTGGCAATGGGATTGGGGTGAAGGAGCAGTTATCTGACAGGAGAAAACCAACTCCTCCACCATGCTTGCTGCTGGGGTGGGGTGTGTGGGAAAGGTGGAATCCATGGGATTGCTGGTCTTTACAGTGTTAGGTACATGTTGCATCCACTAGATGCCAGAACCTATTGTTTCCAGCAGAACATCATCCCATCACACCATCACACCACCTCCGCCGTCTTCTTCCAATAGTGGATCCTCCTGCCTTCTAGGATCGTCCTTCCTTGGGCCACTCTGAGTAGGCACTAACAAGTTCTTAACACAAGACTTGTCATATACTGGGAACATCTCACAAAACCTGCCGTATACCAGGAACACCCCACAAGACCTACCGTATACTGGGAACACCTCACAAGACCTACCGGATACTAGAAACACCCCACAAGACCTGCCGAATACCGGGAACACCCCACAAGATCTGCCGTATACTGTGAACACCCCAAAAGACCTGCAATATAACAGGAACACTCCACAATACCTGCCATATACCAGGAACATCCCACAAGATCTGCTGCATACTGGGAACACAAAACACAAGTCCTGTCATATACCAGGAACATCCCACAGGATCTGCTGCATACTGGGAACACAACACAAGACCTGCTGTATACTAGAAACACCCCACAAGACCTGCCGTATAACCAGGAACATTTCACAAGACCTACTGTATATCGGGAACACCCCACAAGACCTGCCGTATACCAGGAACATCTCACAAGACCTGCCGTATACCAGGAACATCTCACAAGACCTACTGTATATCGGGAACACCCCACAAGACCTGGCATATACCAGAAACATCTCACAAGACCTGCCGTATACCAGGAACATCTCACAAGACCTGTCATATACTGGGAGCACCCCACATGACTTGCCTTATACCTGAAACACCCCACAAGCACATCCATGTACCGGGAGCATCCTTCAAGACCTGCCATATCATGAGGACACCCCACAAGACCTGCCGAATACCGGTAAAACTCTACAAGACCTGCTGTATATGTAAAACCATCGTCGGGGGGTGGACACCAGCACGCTTGGTACTCACTGTGCTGGAGGCTGCTTCATTCCTGGTTCGTTTCTCACTCCTCCTGGGGTTCAAAAGACTGGAGGCAGAGGCCGTAATAACTTCAAACAGTTCCGCTTTATTTTCCTCAGGACACAGCACATCCAATACATCTTTAGGACTCTCGACACGGAACCAACAATACATCTTCTACAGCAACATTTAGCTTCTTCAGCTACACCAGAATGTACCACAAAGTGACAGTGGAACAAGGAACCCGGGGAAAACGGCACTTCGACCTCCCTTCCTGTTACCGACTTCAGCCCACGAAGATATCGGGAACACCCAACAAGACCTGCCATATACCAGGAACACCCTACAAGACCTGCCATATACCGGGACTACCCCACAAGACCTGCTGTATACCAGGAAAAACCCTACAAGACCTGCCATATACCGGGAATACGGGAATACCCCACAAGACCTGCTGTATACCAGGAACACCCTACAAGACCTGCCATATACCGGGAATACCCCACAAGAACTGCCGAATACCGGGAACACCCCAAAAGACCTGCCGTATACCGGGAACACCCCACAAGACCTGACGTATACCAGGAACACCTCAATTGTTATTGTGGAGATACAAGTACCCAGTCATCTAGAAGTCACAATTTGGCCCTCGTCACAGCCACTCAGGTCTTTACAGTCGCCCATTTTTTCTGCTTTCAACACATCAACTTCAAGAACTGACTGTTCACCTGCTGATAATATATCTCACCCTCTGGGTGTAATGTTCTGGCTGATGGGTGTAGATAATATATCATCTCACCCTTTGTCGGTGTCTGATGCAGATCTGCAGTTGTCAGATTCCGTCCTTAGAGGCAGACTAATTGATTAATCAGTTACTAATGTTAAAGGCACAGCACGGAAATCAATGCAATCTGAATGCAATCAGCATTAACTAGTTATTCCAGGCAGAAGTGTCTCCATTGTTCAGCTGAGGCCGACGTGTGGGTGAGCGTCGGCCCGCGGTATATGGGAGAGGAATCAGTGCTTTCAATGTCATTTTACTGTCCGTCATTCAGACAGCGCCTTTATGACTGGAGGACCCGGGCCGTCCATACATTGTGCAGATAATCCATTTATTTGTAATGCTTTCCTTACCCTGCAGAGGCGCTGCAGGGAAACTTTAAAACGGGAGCACAGTGCTCCTCTGCCTCCCTGCTTTCTGGTTCCAGAGGCGATGTGCTCCTGATGATTGACAGTCCGGACCAGCGGTATAGCCGAGCGCTCACCCATGCTACTAGCAGAGGTAGCAGGGAGAAGAGCAGGACCTCTGAGGCGCTTGCTCCTTACCTAAGTACTACTCTAAGACCGCGGTGGTGGCCGGTAACCGAGGCAATGAACAGTAACTCATAGGATTAAAAATCCTTTTGTTCTTGAGAACAAAGAGGATTTTTAAAAAGAGGGAAATTGCAAAGCTGCTTCTTTTTCACAAGCATTATTTGCAATTTTAACAATTTAAAAACTTAAGACAACCCCTTTTAAGCACAGCTGGTTGCCAGGCGCTGAAGCAGATGAACAATCCCTGTAAAATTACACTGGGGTATGCAATTTTTCATGAGGCCGGTAGGTTCCCGCTGCCAGATTCGCAAGAAATGACAGTGAATTAGGTAAAGCAAAAAAACCCAGCAGGGCTGAAGTTCTGCCGACAGTCTGGTAGCCCGAGCCCACACGGTCACAGCGCGGGGGTCCGTGCTGTTACCGAACTTAATGCATTTTTTTCCTTTGACTTCTATGGAGAATAGAAGAAAGAAGCGATCCTCTGGGATCAGCAGCAAACACTGGACGGTTTGCAACAATGTAGTAAATATGTATCAGTCTGGTGTAAACACTGTACAATTATAGCAAACTGCAAGCTTTAGACCTGAACTGGTTTTTAGCCCCTGTCTCCATTCAGTGTAGCAAGCAGAGCTCCTGATCTGGAAATTGGTGAAAAATTGAAAAGTAAAAAGTACAAGAAAGTTGCAGAATTATCACAATTATCCCAAAAAGTACAACTTATTGCCGATGCATAAGATTAGGTGATACATGTCTGATCGCTCCTTAGGACCTCCCCACCGATCACCAGAACAGGGGTCCTAGAGAGGGACCACGACTGTGCCACCAATCCTGCAGTGAGGTATATTTGCAGGGCAACCCCTTTAAGCTTTATTTATGAAAATCTAGAATACCCCTTTAAATATCCAAAAATGAGTCCAGAACCGATCCTCCATCTACTATATAATCGTCTAATTCTGTCTGTCTGTCTGTCTGTTAGTAATGGAAATCCAGCGTCGCTGATTGGTCACGCCCGGCCGGCAGCGACCAATCAGCGACAGGTGCAGTCCGGCCACGAATTGGCACGGAATTCGAACGATGCACACCACCGCTACCTTCGGGAGATCAGCGGCTAAATAGTTAGATTATACTCACCCCGGCGTTCGGTCTGGTGCGGTCGGTGTCGCCATCCCGTCCGGTGCCTCCCAGCTTCATACGATAGTGTCCTCCTCCTTGCTTCTCCCTTGGCTCCTGCGCACATGTACTTTATCGGCCCTGTTGAGGGCAAAGCAGAGTACTGCAGTGCGCAGGCGCCGGACCTCTCTGACCTTTCCCGGTGCCTGCGCACTGCAGGACTTTACTCTGCACCCAACAGGGCCGAGCAGTACGCCTGCGCAGGAGCTGAGGGTTAAGCAAGGAGGAGGACACTATCGTATGAAGCTGGGAGGCGCCGGAGCGGACCGCGACACCCGCCTCCCGGTGAGTATAATCTATCGTGTTTTTCTTATCTTGCAGGTTACATCGGGGGCTGTAAGAATCCTGTAGATAAGCCCCTGATGGCAGTGGCCCCAGCTTATGGGGCAAAAATGGAGTTACAGATTCCCTTGAAATAATCTACATACATATTCTAGAATACCCGATGCGTTAGAATCGGGCCACCATCTAGTAGAACTATAAGGACACAAGCAAGCAGGTGAGCGCCAGTCACCAAGGCTGGGGAGCAGAATGTAAAGGAGCTCTGATCATAGCAAATACAGTGACCACAACAAAAACATTATGTGCTCTTACATGGGACTGCAGGTTACCCTCCTGCATCACTGCGCAGCGATGTGTGGTCAACGTGTACCTGGCATAAGACGAGGGTAAGAAGAAAGTCCCTTTACACCTTCTTACATGTCTCGTTGGCATCTGCTCGACTCATTCCCCGGGTATCACATAGATAACCCTCAAAAAGGGCCAAGAGGTGACAATGAAATGAGGTCGGCTCTACTAAACTTCTAGGTATAATAGAAAAATGTGATTTTTGCATTCCTTGTGCCAAATAATAGATAGACAGATAGATAGATAGATAGATAGATAGATAGATAGATAGATAGATAGATAGATAATAGATAGATAGATAGATAGATAAATAGATAGATAGATGATAGATAATAGATAGATAGATAGATGATGGATAGACAGACAGACAGATAGATAATAGATAGATAGATAATAGATAGATAATAGATAGATGGATAGATAATAGATAGATGATAGGTAGATAGATAGATAGATAGATAGATGATAGATAATAGATAGATGATCGATAGATAATAGATGGATAGACAGATGATTGATAGATAGATAGACAGACAGATAGATAATAGATAGATAGATAATAGATAGATGGATAGATAGATAGATAGATAGATGATAGATAGATAGATAGATAGATGATAGATAGATAGATAGACAGATAGATAGATAGATAGATAGATGGATAGACAGATGATTGATAGATAGATAGACAGATAGATAATAGATAGATGGATAGATAGATAGATAGATAGATGATAGATAGATAGATAGATGATAGATAATAGATAGATGATCGATAGATAATAGATAGATGGATAGACAGATGATTGATAGATAGATAGACAGACAGATAGATAATAGATAGATAGATAATAGATAGATGGATAGATAGATAGATAGATAGATAGATAGATAGATGATAGATAGATGGATAGACAGATGATTGATAGATAGATAGACAGATAGATAGATAGATAGATGGATAGATAGATAGATAGATGACGGATAGATAATAGATAGATGGATAGACAGATGATTGATAGATAGATAGACAGACAGATAGATAATAGATAGATAGATAATAGATAGATGGATAGATAGATGGATAGACAGATGATTGATAGATAGATAGATAGATAGATAGATAGATGATAGATAGATGGATAGACAGATGATTGATAGATAGATAGACAGATAGATAGATAGATAGATAGATAGATGATAGATAGATGGATAGACAGATGATTGATAGATAGATAGACAGATAGATAGATAGATGGATAGATAGATAGATAGATGACGGATAGATAATAGATACTGGATGGCTAGTTGACAGGTGTTCCGTGTAGCGCAGTTGCCGTTGGTCCCGTACACACACAGATATATGGACACACGGTTATTTCTGGCCCCGGTTCTTACCTCCTTGGTGCTCAGGTTTCCCCGCACATATTTGGCCGCACAGAACCGCAGGGATCCGAGGAGAAGCAGGAGCAGCCCGGGGCCCGCTGGGGGCCCCATTACCGGCCGGGGGTCGGGGCTGAGAGGCTGGGACGCTGCAGCTCCGGGCGGTGCAAGAACGAGGGCGAGAATCCTCCAGTGCGCGACACCGAGGGGAGAAGGCGCCGGATCCGGTCACTGCAGCTGTGGAGCCGGACTGCAGGAGCCCGCGCCTGTATCACCGGGAAGAGAGGCGGCACCGGGAGAACGGAGTAGAGCGCAGGCACAGGACACGGGGGCGAGCACTGCGGAGACACGGGATACGGGGGGGGGCTCCGTGTACAGCGCGGGGTCCTGTGAGCGAGGAAGGGGGCTGCGGGGGATCGGGGCGCACAGGAGATAGGAGTGCACGGGGGATTAGGGTGTACAGAGGATAGGGGTGCACAGGGGATCGGGGTGCACAGAAGATAGGGGTACACAGGGGATCAGGGTGCACAGAGGTTCAAGGTGCACGGGGGGATCGGGGTGCACAGGAGATAGGAGTGCACGGGGGATTGGGGTGTACAGAGGATAGGGGTGAACAGGGGATCTGGGTGCACAGAGGTTCAAGGTGCACGGGGGGATTGGGGTGCACAGGGGATCGGGGTGCACAGAGGTTCAAGGTGCACGGGGGATTGGGGTGCACAGGGGATCGGGGTGCACAGGGGATCGGGGTGCACAGGAGATAGGGGTGCACAGGGGATCGGGGTGCACAGAAGATAGGGGTGCACAGGGGATCAGGGTGCATAGGGGATCTGGGCGCACAGAGGTTCAAGGTGCACAGGGGATCAGGGTGCACAGGAGATAGGGGTGCACGGAGATCGGGGTGCACAGAAGATAGGGGTGCACAGGGGATCGGGGTGCACAGGAGATAGGGGTGCACGGGGGATTGGGGTGTACAGAGGATAGGGGTGAACAGGGGATCTGGGTGCACAGAGGTTCAAGGTGCACGGGGGGATCGGGGTGCACAGGAGATAGGAGTGCACGGGGGATTGGGGTGTACAGAGGATAGGGGTGAACAGGGGATCTGGGTGCACAGAGGTTCAAGGTGCACGGGGGGATTGGGGTGCACAGGGGATCGGGGTGCACAGAGGTTCAAGGTGCACGGGGGATTGGGGTGCACAGGGGATCGGGGTGCACAGGGGATCGGGGTGCACAGGAGATAGGGGTGCACAGGGGATCGGGGTGCACAGAAGATAGGGGTGCACAGGGGATCAGGGTGCATAGGGGATCTGGGCGCACAGAGGTTCAAGGTGCACAGGGGATCAGGGTGCACAGGAGATAGGGGTGCACGGAGATCGGGGTGCACAGAAGATAGGGGTGCACAGGGGATCGGGGTGCACAGGAGATAGGGGTGCACGGGGGATTGGGGTGTACAGAGGATAGGGGTGAACAGGGGATCTGGGTGCACAGAGGTTCAAGGTGCACGGGGGGATTGGGGTGCACAGGGGATCGGGGTGCACAGAGGTTCAAGGTGCACGGGGGATTGGGGTGCACAGGGGATCGGGGTGCACAGGAGATAGGGGTGCACAGGGGATCGGGGTGCACAGAAGATAGGGGTGCACAGGGGATCAGGGTGCATAGGGGATCTGGGCGCACAGAGGTTCAAGGTGCACAGGGGATCAGGGTGCACAGGAGATAGGGGTGCACGGAGATCGGGGTGCACAGAAGATAGGGGTGCACAGGGGATCGGGGTGCACAGGAGATAGGGGTGCACAGGAGATAGGGGTGCACGGGGATCTGGGTGCACAGGGGATGGGGTACACAGGGAATCGGGGTGCATAGAGAATCGGGGTGCACAGGAGATGGGGTGAAAAGGGAATCGGGGTGCACAGGAGATGGGGTGCACAGGATATCGGGATGCACAGAAGATAGGGGTGCACAGGGGATGGGTGCACAGGGGATCGGAGTGCAAAGGGAGTAGGTGTGCATAGGAGATTGGGGTGCACAGGAAGTAGGTGCACAGGGGATAGAGGTGCACAGGAGATGGGGATGTGGGTGCAAAGGAGCTTAGGGTGCACAAAGGATCAGGGAGTCGGGGATCAGAGTGCAGGCAACCAGGATGTGGGGGATCAGTTTGCATTCAATCTGGGTGCAGTAATAAAGGAATCAATGTGAAGTAGGGTTTGTGGGTGTTGAGGCTCTGAGGGGGGTCACTTTGGAGAGGGAATCAGGGTGTAGGGTGGTCATATGTATAAGGATGCTGAAATATGATTGATGTGTTCTGGTGGTCATGTAGTGAGGGGTCTCCAGAAGTGGAGGTAATTGGTGCAGGGGTTCATGGTGCGAATTATCTAAATGAGTAGATTTGTAGTGTCTTTTTTCCACCAATCTGTGGCTGATCCACAAAACATGTACATTTTTGTCATGGATTTGCCTAGGTTTTAACTATATGCATTGTAAAAAAAAAGTGATGTTTGCTCAAAAGAAAAATAGAAGAGTGGTGAATAGAGTGTATGTTCGCATTCCTAGCCACATCCCCCATAGACAATGAGCAGGGTGGTGGTCCCACATGTGCATTACCATGTTTGTGCCCCGGCAGGGGGGTAACTACAATAGGGGTTGCAATTGCACCCGGGCCCTAGAACCTAAGGGGCCCAAAACCTCCCTTTGACGTGTATTAAAAGACCAATGGTACTAGAGACTTTTAATAATTGGGGTCCTCGATGGAGGTTTTGCATTGGGCACATGAGCTTCAAGTTCCGCCACTGTGTCTTACCCGGCATGCCCGGGGTAATGGAGCTGTATCAGATGTAAGGGGCATTAATAAAGGCTCGATCCCTATTGTTAGGGCTGAGACACCCATTCAGCCACCTGTAACTGGAGGAGCAGCCGGGCTATTAGGTGTTGCTTCTTCTCCCGGGTCCCCAGACAACAATCATCTCTCGCTGACACTAGTGCACGTCCCAGTAACCCACCCTGGGCCTGTGTGACACCAGTCCTAGTGATATGAATCACTCACCCCATATAACACATGAACTGCATCCAACATGGTCATCCATCACATTAAAGGGACGCGACAGATGGCTGCTGGATACTAATATAATTCGGCTCCAGACCAAGTGATTTTATGGGAATGAAGTTTAATCATCGTCTAATGAAAAGTTCGGTGACATTCTTATGCACTCAGGTCCGGTCTCATCAAACAGTTTTCACCGAAATTTAGATGTATGTCTACGACTTTTGACATTTTTTTACACTAATCCAAGCTACCTCCGACAACTTTTTGGAAGTGTACAAAGCTTAGCTGGGATGGCCGGGACTGACAGATCCTTCACCGTTCACCCTACAAAAGTGGCGTAAATAACATCAGAAATCTGCCGGAGAAGATTCTTGTTTATATCCCGCTGCTGAAACCTGTAGAGACCTGATACAAGAGACCGTTACAATTGCATTTGGGGTAGACATACTGCTCCACATTTTCTGCCACATTTGAAACCTGATTTGGGGGGTCTCAGACCAAAGACCACTAGCGATATACCAGGAACACCCCGCAAGACCTGCCGTATACTGGGAACATACCCACAAGGCCTGTCATATGCCAGGAACACCCCACAAGACCTGCCGTATACATGGAACACTCCACAAGACCTGCTGTAAACCAGCAACACTCCACAAGACCTGCCGTATACAGGGAACACCTCACAAGACCTGCCGAATACCGGGAACACTCCACAAGACCTGCTGTATACAGGGAACAGCCCACATTACCTGCCGTATACCGAGGACACCAAACAAGACCTGCCATCTACCAGGAACACCTCACAAGACGTGACGAACAGTCATGGCCTAAAGTGTTGTCACCCTTGAAATTGTTCCAGAAAATTAAGTATTTATCCCATAAAATTATTGCAATTACACTTGTTTTGTTATACACACATATATTTCCTTTGTGTGTATTGGAATAACAGCAAAAAATGTAGAAATAAATGCCAATTGGTCATAATTTCATACAGAACCTCAAAAATGGGCCGGAGAAAATTGTTGGCACCCTCCCCTTTATATTTGGAATAAATAACTGCAATCAATCGCTTCCTATAACCATCACCAAGCTTCTTACACCTCTCAGCTGAATTTTTTGACCACTCTTCTTTTGCAAACTGCTCCAAGTCTCTCATATTTAAAGGCGCCTTCTCCCAACAACAATTTCAAGATCTCTCCACAGGTGATAAATGGGATTAAGATCTGGACTCATTGCTGCCACTTTAGAACTTCCCAGCACTAATTTTCCAACAATTTCTGGGTGCTTCTTGAAGTATGTTTGGGGTCATTATCCTGCTGGAAGATCCAATACCTAACACGCAAACCCAGCTTTCTGACACTGGGCACTATATTGTGACCCAAAATCCCTTTAAAATCTTCAGATTTCATGATGCCTGCACACAGGCAAGGCACCCAGTGCCAGAAGCAGCAGAAAAACCGCCAAACATTGTTGAACCTCTACCATATCTGACTGTAGGTGCTGTATTTTTTTCTTTGTTGTCCTCATTCTGTTTTCGGAAAGTAGTAGAATGATGTGCTTTACCAAAAAAGCTCTCTCTTGGTCTCATCTGTCCATAAGACTCTTTCCCAGAAGGATTTTGGCTTATTCTCGTACATTTTGGCAAACTGCAGTCTAGTTTTATTATGTCTGTGTCAGCAGTGAGGTCCTCCCGGGTCTCCTGCAATAGCGTTTCATTTTATTCAAATGTCTACAGATAATTTGTGCTGAAACTGATGCATCCTGAGCCTGCAGGACAACTTGAATTTCTTTGGCACTTGAATGGGGCTGCTTATCCACCATCTGAACTATCCTGCATTGCAACCTTTCATCAGTTTTTCTCTGCTGTCCACATTCAGAGAGATTAGCTATAGTACCATAGGTTGTAAACTTCTTGATTATGTTTCTCACCATGGACAAAGGAAGGTCAAGACCTCTGGAGAAGGACTTTGAGATTGTTGAATATTGTTCAACAATTTTGGTTCCCAAGTCCTCAGACAGTTCTCCTCTGTCTGTTCTCCATGCTTAGTGTGGAACCACCACACAATGCAAATATTGAGTCAACTTCTCCCCTTTTTATCTGGTTTCAGGTGTGAGTTTCATATTGCCCACACCTGTTACTTGCCGCAGGTGAGTTTGAATGAGCATTGCCGTGAATACCCCACAATACTTGCTGAATACCAGAAACATCCCACAAGACCAGCTGTGTACCAGGAACAGCCCACAAGACCTGCAGTTTTGGAGATACCCTGACTCAACCATCACAATTGGGCCCTTGTCACAGTCACTTGGGTTTTACATTTTCTCATATTTGCTGCTTCCAACCCATCAGCTTTAATAACTGACAGTTCACTTGATTCCTAAACTAGGCCAGTCCTTGACACGCGCCAGGATAATCACTTCACTTGTCAATGGTTTAAACATTATAGCTGATCAGTGCATGTGCTATGTTTTAGGCAAGTGGGCAAAAATACTGTAAAGTAAGAAGCTTTCAAAAATCAAAGTGTTAGTATTTTTTTATCAGTTAAGAAAATGCAATATGAATAACAAAAGAGAAATCTAGATTAAAACAGCATGAAAGCATCAGTTCTCCTAGGTACACTTCCATGAAGGGATTTTGTAGGATTATAGTCAAGTGTATGACTAACAATTATACCAAATATGATAGTTAATTTTCATATGTAGGTTGATAAACAGTCATAAACATCTATGTAGGAGGCTTAAAACTGGGTGAGGAACAGCCAAACTCTACTACAAAGGTGAGGTTATGGAAGACAGTTTCATGTTGCAGGTCAAACACCTAGCCAAGACTGAGCACAGCAATATGACACAAGGTACTTATACTGAATCAGCAAAGTCTCTTCCAGGCAAAAATTTCACAGCAGACTGGATTTTCAAGATGTGCTGTTCAAGATCTTTTGAAGAAACGGCAAGTGCATGAGCAATGTAGAGGACTGTAGATGCTGTGGTCGGTCAAGGAAACAGTGCAGCAGATAAAAGAGACATTATGTTTGCCTTCAAAATTGGAAGATATCCAGCAGTGTCATCAGCTCAAAACTGTCATCATCCAGTGGCACGCAGCTATACCCATCTACTGTTTGGAGAAGTCTGGCCAGTAGTCATCTCTATGGAAAGAGACCAAACCTTCAACATGGAAAGAAGGCCAAGTGATTCAACTATGCACCAAAACATTGGAATTGGTGTGCAGAAAAAGGCCAGAAGGTTCTCAGGACTGATGAGTCAAAATGTGAAATATTTGGATGCAACAGAAGGCAGCTTGTTTGTGAAGGTCAGGAGAGATATGAGTGTCTGCAAGCAGCAATGACGCACAGTGGAGGATCCTGCAAGTTTATGGCTACGTTTCAGCAAATAAAATTGGGAATTTGGTCAGGATTAATAGTGTCCTCAATGCTGAGAAATCCAGTGTCATGGGGATACCGCAACAGTGAGGGTCCAGAAGATTGCAGCTTCCGGTTTCACACACTCATGCACTGGTTAGAAGTACTTCACCATCTTTCTAAACAGTGCAGGTTTTTTCCTTGCTGGCAGTGGAAGGGTGTATCTGTTCAGTTGAAGCTCCTGGAGATTTTGTATTTTGCTTGTCTCAGCAGTTCAGTGTTTGCCACTCCCCTCTGCTATATATGCTCACCTCTGGCACTTAGGAATTGCCAGTGTTAATTCTTACGGCCTGGTTAGGAGTTGGAGGTGTAGTTTGTGGTAGGAGTTGGCGTTTGGAGATTTGTTGAGCAGATTGTTCCTTGGAGTTTCATTTGTGAGTACATCCTCATCCTCTCCTATTTGGTCTCTCCTTCCTTTTACTCCCCTGTCTACCACTCTTTTGTTTGTTGATTATTTTTTGTATGATTGTTTTTTTCATTCATCCCTGTCCGTCTTACCTTGTTTGTCTGGTTAGTTTTATCCTATACACTTCGGCTTCCTATCTCCCTGGTGGGGGAGGGGATAGATTAGGGTTGATATAGGAGCATAGCAAGGCTTTTGCACCCGACATCTCCACCTTCAGGAGTGTTTTGGGAAACAGGGATAGACTAGGGTGCCCCTAGTTCTAGGGACCTGGTCAGTGCCGACAATTCCAAGGCATTGCTTGACATCCAGGCAGACACTTATCTATCATGTAATACTTTCAAAGAGGCATCTGATTGGCTTGAAATGTATTCTGCAGCCAGACAATGACCCAAAACATCCAGCCAATGTCATACACAGAAAATCTGAGGTTAGTTCTCCCAAGATGTTTGCAACAAGGTCCCTGCTGAGTCCAAGTGACAAGTACCTAGAAGAATTGTTGAAGGTGATTACCAAATATTGATAAAATTTAGATTTATCCTTTATTCTTTTACTTTCTATTTTGCTAACTTACAAGAATGAACTATTAACACTTTTATTTTTGAAAGCATTCCTACTTTGCAGCATTTTTTCACATCTACCTAACTCCTTTGCACACTATGATATATAGACAAATATTGTGTGTGTGTATATATATATGTTCTTGGTTCTTGTTCAGGGAGATGATGAGCTTGTGTCTAGAGATGGGTGGAGGAAACGACTTCTCATTCCATCTAATGAGCACAGCAGGAGTCGACAAACCAAGACATCAGCGGATGTGAAGTTGCGTACATTGTCAGCGCTTTTCATAACCACCACCAGGAGATCATTAGGCTGCCCATACAGTGTGTAACAACCTGATAGAGAAGCATCAGAGGCGAAACTGGGCTCCAGTGTAAAACCCAGACTTATCAACAACTAAAACCCAAATCCTCTTCCACTAGTGGAATTCCAGAATATTCCACCAAAACAGGTAGTTGTCAATTGCAAATATAAAGAAAAGCAAAAGACTGATAATAACAGTATGGAACTCAGGATCAGTAATGTAATGTATGTACACAGTGACTCCACCTGCAGAATAGTGAGTGCAGCTCTGGAGTATAATACAGGATGGAACTCAGGATCAGTACAGGATCAGTAATGTAATGTATGTACAATGTAATGTATGATCAGTAATGTACAGTATGTATGTAATGTATACCAGTAGAATAGTGAGTCCAGCTCTGGGGTATAATACAGGATGTAACTCAGGATCAGTACAGGATCAGTAATGTAAGTACACAGTGCTGCACCTGCAGAATAGTGGGTGCAGCTCTGGGGTGTAATACAGGAACAGTACAGGATAAGTAATGTATGTAAACAGTGAATGCACCAGAAGAATAGTGAGTGCAGCTCTGGGGTATAATACAGGATGTAACTCAGGATCAGTAATGTAATGTATGTACACAGTGACTGCACCAGCAGAAAAATGAGTGCAGCTCTGTTCAGCTGCTGTTCATTGTGGTGATTGTGGGTGCAGTCGACACTGATCCTGCTGTGTGCTCCTGAGCTCTGAGATCCAACACCTCTCCAGCCGGGGACCTGCTCTCTCTCTTACCCAGGGAGGAGTGGGTGTCCTGGGATGAGCAATGAAGCCAAGTCCCAGGCTACTGTTTCCCAGGCCGGCGAGGCGCAGGAGAAACCAGTAACCGGCCTGCACATCAGAGGACTTGGGGGTGAGACACTCCACTAGGAGTTGCAGCAATGTAGCTCCTATTCCCCCCGGGTCTGCAGAGACCCAGAGAAGCCGCAAGGCTTACAACATGGAGAAGCCTGCAAGGGTGCATGATGGTCCTTCTGGAGGAAAGCTGAGTGCTCACGGAGGTGAGGCCGACCTCACTGAGGAAGGCTGGGGTGCTGCAGAAACCCAAGGAGTCTGTGTCCATATATGCCTCCCGGGTCATGAGCAACCACCGTGAGTAAGAAGAGGGGAGTAAGACCCTCAGGAGGCTCCGGGAGGAGCTGCGCTGCACAAGCGCCAAAGCTGCCGGTACCTCCAATCCGAGGCAGAATCAGTTCTAGGCGGAGGTAAAGAGGCTGAAGCTTGAAATTAATGAGCTGGAGGTGAGGAAAGCATTCCTTAGAGAAAAAAGTGGACCATTTAAAGAGAAAATACTGAATGAGGACAGATTCAGAGAAACGGCTGATAACAGAGAACAAAGGCAGATGGGGCTGCAGCCTGGGAGCCAGGTGGATGATGATGAGGATGATGACCAGCAGAAAGCCCCATGTGGCAGCCTGCAAAGTCAACCGCAGGCCACATACTGCGAGCTCCCTGCAGAACAGGTGACACTGTCATCTGGTCGCAGTTCTGCTGGCTCTGGGGAGGACAGTGATAACAGCGGCCAGGGAGGGGCACTAATGGCAGAGATCAAGCTCCTGGAGTCCCCAGTGTGCCTTCAGAATTTCCATCATGGTGACGATTTACCAGGGGAGGCACCTGGGGGCCAGAATTAAAAGGCAGAGAAGACCAAGCCAAAGCTCCAGGAAGCGGTAAGCCATGTATATGCCCCCCTCCCTGTACCCCCTGAGTCAGCTGCAGGGTCAGCTCGCTGTATAAGCCCCGTTGCCCAGCCCGGGTTCTGCTGTGGATCCGATGCAAAGGTGAGAGGAGAGTACAGAGCACGGTAGTGAGGCACAGAGCTCCATCTCTGCTTGTAGTAGCGGGGACGTAGCAGGAGGTGCATCAGCCGAGAGGCTGGACAGTGAGGGTGGCCCGTGCGGTGGGCATATGGTTAGGCCACAATACTGTGGTGCGCTCCTCAGAGGGAGGGGGGAGCGGCCCGGTGTCGGGGGCAGCTCCGGTAACTTCGGCACCCCTGAATGCTGTTGCCACTTAGTTGAGAAGCGGCAGCAGTGTGAGGGGGTTGTCGGGGCAGGGCGTTCCGATCCTCCCAATGTCCTGTTCTGTGTTGGCGCCACTGGTCAGCAAGATTTTGATATAAAGGATCAGTGGCACCTCACAGTGGCTAAGGATCAGCGGCACCTGATATCAACAATAAAGCAGAAGAAAATATCAACTGATGATGCGGAGGGCACACGTAAGACCAGGGGTGAGGTCGCTTCCAGTTCTGTGGAGGAGACTGAGCCCCTTGTGCCTGATAATGCGGAGGTCAAAGTGTCACCCCTGTTGTCACTGGTCCAGCAGGAGTGAAAGTGGTGAGGGGTATGAATGTGGAAAATTCTGTGTCTAGTGGTGTAGTTGCTGGTTTGGTGGAGAGTGAGTGTGTTAAGGAGGAGGGTAATAGTGATACTGTTGGTGTTGATGTGGTCACTGGTCCGGTTGCCCCCTTGATGGAGGCAGAACCCGTCAGGAGTTATGCCGCTTTCACCTCCGGGGAAAATAGGGCACCCTCCTCGTCTCCGGGTTCTGGGGACAGCATGTTGCAACGGCGTCTCCTGGAGGCTCTAAAGAAGGGGGAGAGATCACTAATGGTAGAGGGTCGAGAGGTTGATCTATCCTTCTGGATAGACAGGCATGGCCTCGGAGCCTTCCGAGAGTAAACTGGGGGAAATACAGTGTGGTCCCTCCCGACAGCCGATTCAGGTAGTGTGCGTCGGAATGTGGTCCGTCTTCGGTGGACGGGCAGTGATGCGTGTCCTCCAAGGTCTAAGGTTTTGGAGCTCCTGCTGAAGATGGGTTTCAAGGCTATTGACATCTACTCCTTGATACATCCCTATTCCACGCCTGAGTTTGATGTCAGCTTTGTTCAGCCAGATGGGCGTGAGCTCTTCTGGTTGAATTATGAGATGGCAAATGGCAAAAAATGAGCCTGGTTGGCGAGACTTTGCCATCCAGGCAGTGTCTCGCCAAAATCAAGTTAAGAAAGTGACTGTGATTACTTGTAACGAGTCGCTTTCTTGTTATGACATCATGACATGGCTTGACTGATATGGAGAGGTGGTGGAGATGCTGAAGAAAAACCGTGATGAGATTGGTATCTGGTCAGATGCCTGGACGTTTATGGTAAAACTTAAGCGTTCA
Source organism: Dendrobates tinctorius (assembly GCF_039654945.1). Classification (NCBI taxonomy): domain Eukaryota; kingdom Metazoa; phylum Chordata; class Amphibia; order Anura; family Dendrobatidae; genus Dendrobates; species Dendrobates tinctorius. The sequence continues at coordinate 52,842,123 of NW_027361696.1, forward strand.
GGTGGTATGATTGCCCACATTCTCCATCATCTGCCTTCCTGGGTAGGGATCATATCCAGGTCTTCTACCAGGGGCAACCAAAGCGCTGTCACAAGTACGGCGACCCCGCACACTTCAGTGCAAACTGCACTGTGCAGAAATGTGCATTGTGTGGGGATATCGGCCATCTTTCTGCATCTTGTGTGGAGATTAGGTGCCACCTGTGTGGTGATTTAGGTCACCCATTCAGTCGTTGTCCTCGCTCCTTCGCTAATGCAGTCGTGACCTTGGTGGGAGAAAGCCTTGAGGCTGATTCTGCTGGGGAAGGGACTAGCAGGGGCGAGGGAGCTGAGGGGCCAAGGAGGAAAAGCAATAAAAAGATGCCTGGCCAACTGAGGCGTCTAGACAAGCGCAGACAGGAGAGGGAGCTGGGCGAGCCCCGGGCTACTGAGGTGGCCCCTGTCCTGGACCCCAGTCTTGCTGCTGAGGCCCCGAGGGATGATGAGTTGGATGAGGAAGTCAGGAGGATCTACAGGGAGGAAAGCGCCACTGCCTCCGAATCCTCCCATTATGAAAGTATGGATGAGGATAATAGGCGGTGGCTAGAGAACAAGCGTATGCTCAGCACCAAAAAGAAGGGAGATAAAACATCTCCCGCTCTCACCAAGGTACCTAAGGTAGGAAAAACTGACTCCCCTCTGGTTGGTCTTTCTAACTGGTTCCAAGCTCTTGAGAACATCTCTTCCTCTGAGGAGGAAGCTGAGGGTGAGGTTTCGGCTTCGGTGGGGCTTACAGGGGTGCCGAGTCTCCTTCTTCTGTAATGTAAGGTCCTTGGAAGGAGGGACTGGTCCAGAGTCCGGAGACGAGGATGATAAAAAGAAAAAACACACGGAAATGGACAGCTGTCATTAAAGAGGGCGAAGGATTCCTCCTCTGAGGCAGAGAATAAGGGGAGTGGAAAGAAGAAAGCCATTTAACTCAATCACCAATGATGGCGGTAAACACTCCGTTGACGCTAGTGTCCATTAATAATGTCGCCAGCATGAAGTCAAATACAGCTAGATTTGCTGCCTTTGATCTTCTCAGCCGGGTTGAAGCTGGCATATTCTTTTTGAAAGAGACCAGGCTGCCAAATATGGCAGATGTGTTTAAAGCTAAGAGGGAGTGGAGACTCGGGCCCTCCTTTTGGTCTCTTGCGTCCGAGCCATATAGCAGAGTGGCGGACTTTTTTACCTCATCGGTGGAATGCCGACGGGTTATTGAGTTAGAAATGGGAAGGTGCCTGATCTTAGATGTCCTCATGAAGGGACAAGTGCTCAGGCTTATTAACATCAATAGTCCCCAATCTAAGTGGGACCGGAAGTGTCTCTATGATTATCAAGCCCCACCTTTTTACAAGTCAGCAGGTTGTCTTTGGAGGGAACTTCAATACTGTCACGAGGCCCCGAGTTAGAGGAGGTTCCAGAGACAAGCTGACTTATGATAGCGTCGCCATTAATAGTATAGCTAGTGAGGCTCGCCTGGTGGATGTCCACATTCGGCACACCCCAGGCCACAAGGGGTTCACCTATCATAGAGGTAACTGTAGGTCCAGAATAGATACAGTTGTGACCAAAAGTATTGACACCCCTGCAATTCTGTCAGATAATACTCAGTTTCTTCCTGAAAATGATTGCAAACACAAATTCTTTGGTATTATTATCTTCATTTAATTTGTCTTAAATGAAAAAAACACAAAAGAGAATGAAGCAAAAAGCAAAACATTGATCATTTCACATAAAACTCCAAAAATGGGCCAGACAAAAGTATTGGCACCTTCAGCCTAAAACTTGGTTGCACAACCTTTAGCCAAAATAACTGCGACCAACCGCTTCCAGTAACCATCAATGAGTTTCTTACAATGCACTGCTGGAATTTTAGACCATTCTTCTTTGGCAAACTGCTCCAGGTCCCTGATATATGAAGGGTGCCTTCTCCAAACTGCCATTTTTAGATCTCTCCACAGGTGTTCTATGGGATTTAGGTCTGGACTCATTGCTGGCCACCTTAGAAGTCTCCAGTGCTTTCTCTCAAACCATTTTCTAGTGCTTTTTGAAGTGTGTTTTGGGTCATTGTCCTGCTGGAAGACCCATGACCTCTGAGGGAGACCCAGCTGTCTCACACTGGGCCCTACATTATGCTGCAAAATTTGTTGGTAGTCTTCAGACTTCATAATGCCATGCACACGGTCAAGCTGTCCAGTGCCAGAGGCAGCAAAGCAACCCCAAAACATCAGGGAACCTCCACCATGTTTGACTGTAGGGGCCGTGTTCTTTTCTTTGAATTTTTTTTCTCCTGTAAACTCTATGTTGATACCTTTGCCCAAAAAGCTCTACTTTTGTCTCATCTAACCAGAGAACATTCTTCCAAAACGTTTTAGGCTTTTTCAGGTAAGTTTTGGCAAACTCCAGCCTGGCTTTTTTATGTCTCGGGGTAAGAAGTGGGGTCTTCCTGGGTCTCCTACCATACAGTCCCTTTTCATTCAGACGCCGACGGATAGTATGGGTTGACACTGTTGTACCCTCGGACTGCAGGGCAGCTTGAACTTGTTTGGATGTTAGTCGAGGTTCTTTATCCAACATCCGCACAATCTTGCGTTGAAATCTCTTGTCAATTTTTCTTTTCCGCCCACATCTAGGGAGGTTAGCCACAGTGCCATGGGCTTTAAACTTCTTGATGACACTGCGCACGGTAGACACAGGAACATTCAGGTCTTTGGAGATGGACTTGTAGCCTTGAGATTGCTCATGCTTCCTCACAATTTGGTTTCTCAAGTCCTCAGACAGTTCTTTGGTCTTCTTTCTTTTCTCCATGCTCAATGTGGTACACACAAGGACACAGGACAGAGGTTGAGTCAACTTTAATCCATGTCAACTGGCTGCAAGTGTGATTTAGTTATTGCCAACACCTGTTAGGTGCCACAGGTAAGTTACAGGTGCTGTTAATTACACAAATTAGAGAAGCATCACATGATTTTTCGAACAGTGCCAATACTTTTGTCCACCCTCTTTTTTATGTTTGGTGTGGAATTATATCCAATTTGGCTTTAGGACAATTCTTTTTGTGTTTTTTCATTTAAGACAAATTAAATGAAGATAATACCAAAGAATTTGTGTTTGCAATCATTTTCAGGAAGAAACTGAGTATTATCTGACAGAATTGCAGGGGTGTCAATACTTTTGGCCACAACTGTAGGTTTTATTTAAAGGAGGAAGCTGTCTCTTCAGCTGTGTCTGTTGTTGAGGTGGAGTTCTCCGACCACTGTTTAATTTTGTTTTCTTTGAAAGTTACAGAGACCCTCCGGATGGAAAGAGACTTTTGGTGGCTCAATTCGTCTCTCTTGGAAGAGACAGTACTTTGAGGATTTTATTCAGAGCCAGGTGTGACGAACAGCCCACCGCCGTTCGTCCACTTACGGGCGACACTAACGGGGGTCCCGCTGCCACCAAAACGCGACGGACAGCGGACCCTGTGTCACCACTATGTCACAATCCCACCACTGACACCGGTGTATCAGCGGACGGAGGGGCGTGACACAATGCCGGCACACGGCTATCACAGGCGCAGTGGGGCTTATCTTAGTTATCCCAACACTGGCACCATGTGACCAAAAATATCCAGCAAGCTAATCTCGCTCTACAATTTGCCGCAGGGGGAGTTTAATTTGGATGCCCCACCACTGCTATCAATCTTCCAAGTACTGCGGGGATTTATGTATATCCCACTTTCTCAGTTCCACTTTGGAACTTGCAGCTCCCCGGCGCCCCCCTTACCCTCAGGTCAGTCAGGGAACTGCACCTAGGATAATTGGTCGCCGGACGGGCTGCCTGTTGTGAACCGGCAATTAGGCTTCTGCAGTAAGGGAATTATGAATGCTGGTGCCGCAGACCCTTATTCAGCTATATAAGACCCTTCTAGACTGCCAGCAAGCCGCAATAGCCGTACACAACGCGCTGCCACCAGTCACGGTTACTTAATTCACAGTGTTAAATTAAGAGGGTCCGTGGCAAACCCCTTGAATTAGTAGCGATTATCTATCAAAGGCGTATAGTTCGAGTCTTAGAGCATAGAGACAGATCTAAATAATTATTTCATTTATTTTCCGAAAGAGGACAGTGATTACAGATAAAAGTTGCTATAAAATTGAGACATAAAATATGTACAGTACAGGTATAAAATAAAAGTGGAGAAAACAAAGAGAGTACACTCACAGTTCCATATTGTTCCTTAGGCAGACCATGCGGCTAAGGTGGGTGGAGGCGGAGCTGCACTTCTCCGCTCATCTGGGTCTTTCTAGCACGACGACTTGAGCTGTTCTGCTCTGGTTTTGTCCAGGAAATGCTTTATAGACTTGCTATGTGACATCACGGAGAGATGCATGCTGGGTTAATCCCACCTCTCTCCTTTGGATGTAGAATTACACTAGAAAACTTATACTAATCATAACTCCGTGGGGGCAGCCCGCACAGACACATATAGGGCATCATTGGTTGTGATTTGTTGAGTACAATAATTCAAGACCAAATATGCAGTAGTTCTGATACACCGTTTAGCTGGAACACATATCTCAGGTTCTGAAAGGATTACGCTTCGCCAGAACCACGGCAGCGACGCTGTGACCGCCCGGATTACAAAAATGTGATTTTCATATCTCTAGGGTATTTGGTTCTTATGGTATAGTCTCTCATAGTTTTATTCGTTTCAAACAAAGAAGTTTTTCCCGCTCTGAAGAGGAGAGAAGGAAACAAATGGTTGTAGCAGCAGGGGGGTCTCCTATTACTAGTGCGAACACAGGCTGTAGAGGAGGGGGGGTGGCACTGCTCTGTGTGTGTGAAGGGAGGAGGGATGAAGCTGCAGAGCTAGCAGCCTGGATTGTCATATCTGCCGGATCTTTCTGGAAAGTTACAACAGAAAACATCATATTTTGTGGACAAAACCCCATACCTCACAGACATTGTACATCACACCTCCCCCCTTAAGAGGGCGCTAAGGAGGCATTACCTCTCGGTAATCGGCCATGCGCACCTCAGCGGATTCGCCCCGGCGGGACAACCCATCGGCATTGCCGTTTTCACTGCCCTTCCTGTGTTTTACAGTGAAGTCGTACTGTTGAAGGGCAAGGCTCCAGCGGAGCAACCTTCCATTGGTTCCGGACACTGTGTGCAACCAGCTCAGAGGGTTGTGGTCAGTTACCACCGTGAAGGCGCGCCCGTACAGGTAGGGCTGCAAACGTTGCAGTGCCCACACCATGGCCAGACACTCCTTCTCGATGGTCGAGTATGCCACTTCCCTTGGCAAAAGTTTCCGGCTCAGGTACAACACGGGGTGTTCTTGGTCTCCCGAGTCGACCTGGCTAAGCACAGCACCGAGGCCAAACTCGCTGGCGTCGGTCTGTACCAGAAACGGGCGACTGCTGTCGACTGCTCTCAACACTGGAGAGTTGCACAGGGCTGCTTTCAAAGCTTGGAAAGCCGCCTCACAGTCATCTGTCCAGTTGACTGTTTGGGGTAGCCTCTGCTTGGTGAGGTCAGTCAAGGGTTTGGCAAGGGCGCTATAGTCCTGTACGAACCGCCTATAGTACCCTGCAGTGCCCAAGAAGGACTTCACCTGTTTCTTGGTCCTGGGGGTGGGCCAGGACACGATTGCGTCCACTTTTCCTGGCTCCGGACTCATGGAACCCCCGCCTACCCGGTGCCCCAGGTAGTGGACCTTGTGCATGCCTATCTGGCACTTCCCCGGCTTGATGGTCAGGCCTGCCTGGTGAAGACGCTTGAGAACCTCCTGGAGGTGCTGGAGGTGTTCCTCCCAGGTGGAACTGAAGATGGCAATATCGTCTAAGTACGCCACTGCGTACTCCTCCAGTCCCCGAAGCAGGTGGTTGACCTTCCGCTGGAAAGTGGCAGGGGCATTCTTCATGCCGAAGGGCATGACCGTGGACTCGTACAGTCCAAAGGGGGTGATAAAGGCGGATTTCTCCTGCGCCTCAGGGCTCAGGGGAATCTGCCAGTATCCCCGACTCAAATCCATGATGGATATGTAGTTGGCGTTTGTCAACCGCTCGAGCAGATCCTCGATGCGCGGCATTGGGTGGGCATCAGAGGTTGTGATGGCGTTGAGCCCCCTGTAGTCCACGCAGAACCGGGTGGTTCGATCCTTTTTAGGCACGAGGACTACAGGTGAAGCCCACGCGCTTTTTGACCGTCGAATCACCCCCAGCCTTAACATCTCATCGATCTCTTGGCGCATGACTTGTTGCACCGTCTCAGAGATCCGATAGGGTGTTCGCCGTAATGGGGCGTGATTCCCGGTGTCCACCTCATGAACCGCTAACTCCGTCCTCCCCGGTTGGTTGGTGAACACGGACCGGAAGAGTTTCAGGGTGGCCATCAACTGCAACCGCTGGGACACGGTGAGCGAACCACTTATCTCCATGTCCTCAATGGACCCATTGGCCTTGGCCTGGGCCAGCATGTCCAGGAGGGGATCTTCCTCCCCATCCTCTGGCAGATTGCAGACCGGTGGGACGCAAGCTTCACATTCGTAGTGCGCCTTCAGCATGTTGACGTGAAAGGCCTTGCGCCTACCCCGAGCATGGTCAAGCGTGACCACGTAGGTGACCGGGTTGAGCTGTTGGTGGACGACGTATGGGCCTTCCCAGGCTGCCTGAAGCTTATCCGTTGGTACGGGGACCAGCACCCAGACCTTTTGACCCACCTGGTAGGTCCGCTCCCGGGCGTTCTGGTCGTACCAGCGCTTCTGGTCAGCCTGAGCCTGCGTCATGTTGTCATGCACCAACTGCGTCAAGGTCTGCATCTTGTCACGGAAGCGCATGACATAATCCACGATGGACACTTCTGTGGGGTTTGGCTCATCTTCCCAGGATTCTCTTATCAACCCAAGGGGTCCCCGGACTCGCCTGCCATACAGGAGCTCGAAGGGGGAGAACCCGGTCGAGGCCTGCGGAACTTCTCTGTAAGCGAACAGCAGGTGTGGGAGGTACCGCTCCCAGTCGCGCCCTTGGGTCTCAACCAGTATGCGGAGCATCTGTTTGAGGGTACCGTTGAAACGTTCACACAAACCATTAGTCTGTGGGTGATACGGACTCGATACCAGCTGCGTCACCTGCATTTTCTCACAGAGAGCCTCCATTAGGCGAGACATGAATTGGGGCCCTTGATCGGTAAGCATCTCCCTGGGAAATCCTACTCTTGAAAAGATGGTCACCAGTGCGTCAGCCACCTTATCTGCCCTGGTTGAAGACAGAGCTACTGCCTCTGGGTACCGGGTAGCGTAGTCTACCACGGTGAGACTGTATCGCTTTCCGGAGCTGCTGGGGACGGACAGCGGTCCTACAATGTCCACCGCGATTCTCTGGAAAGGCTCCTCTATCACCGGCAAAGGAATAAGGGGAGCCTTAAGAGCAGGCCCCGCCTTACCCACTTTTTGACAGGTGGCACAGGAGCGGCAGTAGTGTGTTACATCTGTCCCCATCTTGGGCCAATAGAAGTGTTGAGACAGCCGTGCCTTTGTTTTGCTGATCCCCAAGTGTCCAGCGAGTGGAATCTCATGGGCAATCCGCAACAACTCGGTTCTGAACTGATAGGGGACGACCAGCTGTCTTTCCCTCAACCACTCCTTTTTAGGATCTCCGGGTACTGTCTCCCGGTACAACCTTCCTAGTTCCCAGAACACCCTCTCCTTATCAGACTTGGAGGTGGGCGTCTCGGCGAGACCTCTCAATTTCTCCAGGCTGGCATCTGTGTGCAGAGCAGCCTGGAACTCCATGCTGGAGGCTGCCAGAAGTGACGTCAGGGTCCCCTCTTTACTGGGACCCTCTGGAATCGGCTCTGGGTTCACCTCTGGTTCAGTCTCTCCTGTAGCAGTAGAGGGTCCATAAGACAGTGCGTTACCTGCGATCTGGGCACTCTGACTGCGTGTGACAGCTGCTATGTATGCTGTCTCCCTGGGGATCTCTACAGACCCACCAGCCGGTGCTGCCCTGGGCTCTACCTCCCCATCCACCCCCAACACTTCAGGAGCAGTGCTACTTATGGGCCAGTTACCTTCCTCGGTGGCACTGGTCAGCTGCATGGCATTACCTTCCTCATGGTCCCCACGCACCTCCCCATTTCCTTGAGCACCGCTGCTTACTCCTGCCAGGGGTTCCTCAGCCGTCTCACTCCGCAGAGTGACGGGGCTGAGCACTTCGGTACCTGTGGACACATCTACCGCTTCAAAGAAAGGGTTAACGGGTTCAGTCGGCACAGATACATCAACATCATCATCCTTCCTAGGAGAAGAATGGTTATCAGTTTGCTTTGGTACATTCACATCAGCATCAGCATCATACCTGGGGAAGGAATGTTTGTTAGTTGCATCATTACTCATCAAGGCATTAGCAGGTAACACAGTTAGTTTCCCGTCATCATCATCATCATCAGGGTTAACGTTACCCTTATTATCAGTTTGGGGAAGGGTGTCAGGGACGTAGTATGCAACCATCCGCCCCAAGTCAGTCCCCAATAAAACATCAGTGGGCAGGTTTTCAGACACTCCCACCTCCCTCAACCCGCTCCCGGCACCCCAGTCAAGAAAAACTCGTGCCACTGGCAAGGGACAACGGGTGCCTCCAATCCCGGTGACAGTCAGGGTTTTCCCCTCAACAAACTCTTCAGGGGCCGCCAGTCCAGGACGGATGAGGGTTCGTTCAGCCCCGGTGTCCTTGAGGCCTGTAGCAAGACAGGCCCCCACCTGAACAGGTTGAACGTTGTCGTCAGCCCTCCCAACCACACCTCCCACCAAAAGAACAGAGGCGTTGGGCCCGGGGGCCTTGGCTGGGGGGTTCTTCGGCCTGTTCGGACAGGCGTAAAAGAAGTGACCAGGCCGCTGGCAGTGGTGACACAGGCGACTGTCAGTAGCCGGCCTGTTGTTGGCAACAGGGACAGGGCCTCCGGAGGGACGGCTAGCTGGGGCATTGGGGTTGGTTGCTGGCTTACCCCCTTTCCAGCTGGTGGCGACTGGCCTCCGCGTCTCGGGCTTCCGGTTGGCCTCGTGGTTGTCGGCGATCTGCGCCGCTTTGTCCGCGTTCGTTGGTTCGCGGTCCAGGATGAACTGTCGGACCTCAGCTGGGCAGAGATGCAGGAACTGGTCTTTGATCATCAGGTCCCGTAGCTGCTCAAAGGTTTCAACGGACAGTCCATGGATCCACTGGTCAAAGTGGGTCCTGAGTCCTTGCACCACATCACTGTAGCTATCATGTGGGCCATGTTGGAGGTGTCGGAACTTCTTTCGGTATACCTCAGGTGTCAGCCGATATTTGGCGATCAGCGCCTCTTTTATGGCGCGATAGTCATCATCATGCGCTTGCGGAAGAGAAGCAAACGCCTCCAGAGCTTTGCCTTTTAGCCCTGGGGTCAAGTACCTGGCCCATTGGTCTTCGGGCAGTCGGTACTGTCTGCAGGCTTTCTCAAAGGCTCGCAGAAACGTGTCCAAGTCCCCATCCTTTTCCATCACGGGAAAGTGCTCTGGCCGGGGTTTAGGAGTCTGGACGCTGCTGGTCTCACTGCTTCGGGCTGTGGGGGCATTCCCACCCCGCTGGAGTACCTCCAGTTCATGGGCCCTCTGCGCCTCCCGCTCGGCTCGCTGCTCTGCTCTCTCAGCCTCAGCTTGGCGCTCGCGTCTCTCCGCCTCCCGCTCGGCTCGCTGCTCTGCTCTCTCTCAAGCTTGCTGGATCAGCTGCAGACGTCCGTCACGGTCTTCGGCAGGGAGTGCGTCCAAGGCCGCTTGCAGGTAGGGGTCCAGCGTGCTCTGGTTGAATGTGGGGCCTGCGCTCATGAGTGGAGCCTCTGCTGCAGCCCCATTGTCACTTGGGCCAACTTCTGCGCTCGCTGGATTCTGGTCGTTGTCCAGCTGCACTAGAGCTGCGATCATTTGAGCTCTGTTTTTGTTCGTGGCGTCAAGGCCTTGGTACGTGCATAACCCAGCAAGAACTTCCTTTGTCTGCCGGTTGTACCAAGGTTCTCCTTTTGCCGCCATGGTTGCCAAATAAAAGATAGAAAAAGAAAAACGAAGAAACGGGAGGGGGATACTTGCAAGTACACACTAATGTCTCAGGACTAGTAACCACTGAGTCTGTTCTCCAAAACCTATGATGCAGGATTCCCGCAGGAACCGTGCAGGTTTTTAGTGAGAGGAATGATTGCTCAAACCAAATCACTAATGCTCTAGGATGATCCCACCGCTCTGACACCAATATGTGACGAACAGCCCACCGCCGTTCGTCCACTTACGGGCGACACTAACGGGGGTCCCGCTGCCACCAAAACGCGACGGACAGCGGACCCTGTGTCACCACTATGTCACAATCCCACCACTGACACCAGTGTATCAGCGGACGGAGGGGCGTGACACAATGCCGGCACACGGCTATCACAGGCGCAGTGGGGCTTATCTTAGTTATCCCAACACTGGCACCATGTGACCAAAAATATCCAGCAAGCTAATCTCGCTCTACAATTTGCCGCAGGGGGAGTTTAATTTGGATGCCCCACCACTGCTATCAATCTTCCAAGTACTGCGGGGATTTATGTATATCCCACTTTCTCAGTTCCACTTTGGAACTTGCAGCTCCCCGGCGCCCCCCTTACCCTCAGGTCAGTCAGGGAACTGCACCTAGGATAATTGGTCGCCGGACGGGCTGCCTGTTGTGAACCGGCAATTAGGCTTCTGCAGTAAGGGAATTATGAATGCTGGTGCCGCAGACCCTTATTCAGCTATATAAGACCCTTCTAGACTGCCAGCAAGCCGCAATAGCCGTACACAACGCGCTGCCACCAGTCACGGTTACTTAATTCACAGTGTTAAATTAAGAGGGTCCGTGGCAAACCCCTTGAATTAGTAGCGATTATCTATCAAAGGCGTATAGTTCGAGTCTTAGAGCATAGAGACAGATCTAAATAATTATTTCATTTATTTTCCGAAAGAGGACAGTGATTACAGATAAAAGTTGCTATAAAATTGAGACATAAAATATGTACAGTACAGGTATAAAATAAAAGTGGAGAAAACAAAGAGAGTACACTCACAGTTCCATATTGTTCCTTAGGCAGACCATGCGGCTAAGGTGGGTGGAGGCGGAGCTGCACTTCTCCGCTCATCTGGGTCTTTCTAGCACGACGACTTGAGCTGTTCTGCTCTGGTTTTGTCCAGGAAATGCTTTATAGACTTGCTATGTGACATCACGGAGAGATGCATGCTGGGTTAATCCCACCTCTCTCCTTTGGATGTAGAATTACACTAGAAAACTTATACTAATCATAACTCCGTGGGGGCAGCCCGCACAGACACATATAGGGCATCATTGGTTGTGATTTGTTGAGTACAATAATTCAAGACCAAATATGCAGTAGTTCTGATACACCGTTTAGCTGGAACACATATCTCAGGTTCTGAAAGGATTACGCTTCGCCAGAACCACGGCAGCGACGCTGTGACCGCCCGGATTACAAAAATGTGATTTTCATATCTCTAGGGTATTTGGTTCTTATGGTATAGTCTCTCATAGTTTTATTCGTTTCAAACAAAGAAGTTTTTCCCGCTCTGAAGAGGAGAGAAGGAAACAAATGGTTGTAGCAGCAGGGGGGTCTCCTATTACTAGTGCGAACACAGGCTGTAGAGGAGGGGGGGTGGCACTGCTCTGTGTGTGTGTGAAGGGAGGAGGGATGAAGCTGCAGAGCTAGCAGCCTGGATTGTCATATCTGCCGGATCTTTCTGGAAAGTTACAACAGAAAACATCATATTTTGTGGACAAAACCCCATACCTCACAGACATTGTACATCACACCAGGTACCCTTACTAAATCTTTGTAGTAGTAAGTCAGAGTGGTGGGAGATGTTTAAGAAAAGGGTGGCGAGATTCTTCCACCAGCACTCGAGCCTCAGGAGTCTGAGCAGGTACCGCCTGTATCAGGGTCTGAGGAGGAAACTCGAGCATCTTGTCTCAACTGGAGGTAGCCGCAAGGAGATCTCCAGAGTGAAATCTTTGCTTATGAGGTGTCAGTATGATAGACACGAATCTTTGGTTTTTTAGAGGGATTACGGGAAGTACCGCTCGCCCGACCCTTACAGGAACTGCAAGATGTCAGTGAATAGTAAAGTGGTTACAGGACTGGTCAACACTACGGGGTCCCTGAGGCGATCCAGATCAGGGATCCTGGAGGTTGTCAGACCCTTCTACTCGCACCTCTTGGGGAAGAGGGATCTTGATTGGGATGAGATGTCGGCTTTCCTGGCTGAAGCCGTTCTCGAACTAGGGGTAGACCCCTCTCTTGATGTTTTGACAGAGATGAGCAGGGAAGAGGAATTTAAGTTGGTGATTGAAAGGCTTGCCCAAAAAAAAATTGCCCGGTCCAGATGGCTTAACATCTGAGTTCTATAAGACCTTTAAGGACACTTTAGTTCCCCTCTTGACTAAGGTATTCAATAAGTGTCTTTACTCTGGCACGCTGCCAAAGTCAATGAGGAGGTCTGCCCTGATCATCTTGTCAAAGGATAAGGACTCATCTTGCATTGAGAATTAGTATCCCATAGCGCTTCTCAATGCAAACAGGAAGGTGCTGGCAAAGGTGCTGTTTAATCGGCTGGTGAAATTTGCACCCCGACTCCTTTCGGAAGCCCAGCATTGCTCTGTTCCAGGTCGCAGCACATTTAGTACTGTGCTCTGTGTCCGGGAGGCAGTGGAGCAGGGTAGGGCTAGTCACTGGAAGGGGTACATGCTGTCACTGGACCAGGCAAAAGCGTTTGGTCGGGTTAATCACGAGTATCTCTGGTCTGTCCTTCTGAGATAAGGCCTGCTGGGGGGGTTGTTGATTGTCTTAAAACCTTGTACTGTGGGGCAGAGAGTTTCCTGCTTGTGAACGGTTGGCAGCTCTTTTGAGGTTGGATCTGGTGTTCGCCAGGGTTGTCCTTTGAGCCCGCTGCTGTACGTGTTTGTGATTGACCCACTTCTTAGGAGGGTGGAGCGTAGACCGTTGGCCAGGATCGGGATGGACCGGGTAGCACTGGAAGCCACTCTAAGTGTGGTGGCGTATGCCGATGATATTACTGTTTTTGTTTCCTCTCATGAGGAGGCAGGGTGGCTGATGTCAGAGGTAGATCACTACTCGGAGGCATCCAGGTCCAAGATCAACTGGGATAATTGTGAGAATCTCTGGATGGAAGGAGGAGATCCTGGTTTTCATCTCCCGGACACCCTTCCAGGTCCCAAAGTCTTTGCAAAAGTCCTTGGCATCGAATTTGGCCAGGGGGATTACCTCAAGCAAAATTGGGACAGCAGGCTAGAGATCGCCACTCAGAAGGTGAACGAATGGAAGGGTTGGTCTTTGACCCTAAGGGAAAGGATAAACCTGATCAAAACTTACCTGCTCCCTTTACTGATTTATCTGGGCATTGTGTGCATCTTGCCGTGGTCTCTCTGGTCTCAGGTCTACAGTTCGTTCTTCCAACTGTTATGGAGGAATAGACTGAACCTGGTCGAGGGAGGTAACTTACTGTACGAGGAGACTAGGAGGGTTGGGTATTGTCAACCCTGTGGTATTCCTTGTGGATACCTTCATTAAGATCAATACTGCAAACCTCTGGAAAGAGAGGGCTCCTCCATGGGTATTCTCCTGTAGGGGATGGTTTCAGCCTTTCTTCCTGGAATGGGAGACATGAGGGCAAGTGAAGGATCTTTGCACACCGCATGGACATCTTCTGGCTTATGCTACCTTGGTTCTGAAGGTAATTCGCCGGTGGGGTCTGGGAATGTGGGAGATCAGGACTCTGCCAAGGAAACTCCTTGACAATAGGGTTCTGTTGACCCATTTCCAGAGGCCTCTGGCACTCAGGGATTGCCTAAGTCGGGATCTTGGGGTGGGTTTGCATCTTTTGAATTCTATCAGGATCCCCTTGAAGTTTTGGGACTTGGCGCTGCTTCCATGGGAAACTGTGTGTGAGGGACAATCTGAATTGTAGGAGCACTGAGGCAGGAACTGTCCTCGGGAGCATTGTGGTACTGTGTTGGAAATCATGGACAATTTCCTGCTTCATTGTCCCTTCAACACAGAGGTGTACAACAGGGTGGGCGCCTCCTATGCGGAATGGGCCTATGGAGCAATCGGAGACCTTGGTGGTTGAGACCGCTGCACCTTATTTCTAGTTAGCGCAGTGGTTAGATATCACACGTGGAACGCATGGTGCTTAGTATCGACGCAACGTAAAATCCTCCCAGTGGATGATGTGTTTAGGACCATACTCGATGACCTGGGGAAGGTGCGCTCTCTGGAGTATGAGAGCCTAGGCTCACGTAGGGTCGCTCTCCTCTGGAGTGGCTTTTCTTTTAGTGTGCCCTAGTCTGGTCATCTCCTTTCCTGGTGGTGGGCTGCTGCTGACACTGTAGATTTTTGTTTTGTGATCGGTATACAGTGATGTAGGGCTTCAGGCACCAAACTTGGGCTTTGTGATTTGTGGGTATTGTAGTGTTTGTTTCTGTACGGATTGTATAAAGGGATATAGATTTGGGTGTAGGTGTTAGGTTGGGTGGTGGGAAAAGGGGGGAGGTGGGTTCATCTTGTGGAACTATGGGACACTGGGGTGTTTGGGGGAAACACTGACACTGCCTGTGGAGCTCCCACCAGGGCAGTGGGGATACTCGGTACCGGGCTGGTTCTTAAAGGGATGTGTCACAGTGACAGTGGCAGTGACCCGGTCCGTGGCCCTGGGAGTCCAATAAAAGGGGATATTTACAGGGGAAAATAAAGAGTTTGTAAAGTGTTTGTGACGCCACCTGTGGTTTCTGGTCAGAGGTGAACAGCGCTGCAGGGCAGATCCTCTGGGACTGATGGTGATGCAGCAGAGTTGGTATAGCTCTCCACAGGCAGAGATTTGTCCCAGGGCAGTTGTTATAGTAAAAATGTTGTGTTTGATGATAGATGTAGAGAGTTGGATAGGTGACGCAGGAATAATTAGAGGATACAACAGATTGCAGTTTCCTTTACCTGTTACTGAGCTGTGCAGGTACAGTCTAGTGCTCAGGTTACAGATGGTTCTGAAGTCGGTCAGCCTGAAAGCAATTTGGGAATCTCCTTATTCAGGTGGGTTGTGAGGACTCCTTTCTAGCGATATTTTCTGAGGTGCTTGCTGCTGTGAACTCTATTCAAGTCCCCCTCTCTTTCTGCTACTTAGGTAGAACTCCACTGGCATGACAGGCAGCTGTAGCCTGCTTCAGGGATCGCTCCTCTCTGGCATCTCCGGCTCACACATGCTGCTGTGTCATCGAATATCAGTTGGGGACAAAGGATCTGCGGATTTCTGTCCTCTGGAGTCTGCTGTTGGGGCTTTAGTACCCACACAGCCTCGGACTCCGGGGTCCGGTCTCTGGCGCTCAAGCCTGGGGGTGAGCTCAGCTATAGCTCCTGTCCCCAGCTTCTCCCCACACATCCCGTCTCTACCCTGTTCAGGCACTAATTAACTACTAACTTCCTGCTTCTGACCAGAGAGCAGCTCCCCACAAATCGGCTTTAGAGCTCCCTCTGCTGGCTTGGAGCAGGAACTGTGTTGTATGCTGGAATTACCTGGTATGGGGATTCCTTCTTTGCTTCCAGGCATGACATCACTCTCCCCTGGAGGGAGGCAAGGCCATTTTGCAACCGAAGTTCTGGGATGCCACACATGATCTGGCCTATGGACGTTGGACATGGACTGAAGCATGAGACGCAGGACCAGCTCTCAGGTCAATGCGGGGGTTGGGAATGGTGGGCTTGAGTGTGGGGTGGTGATTAGCTTAGTATTGTATATATTTGTATAGTTTGTGGTTATTTTATTTAAAATTTTAAAAAAATAAAATAAAATTTATGTTTATAGTTTTTGTTTGCTATTGTTTATTTTATTTGTTTGTTATAAGTTTGTTTAGTGACCGGACCAGAAGGTGTAAGTACTTAATATTAGTTATTATTCTGTATATATGTATAATATGTGTGAGAGGAGAGAATGAGCGACTGGACCAGTGTTCATTATACTGATTATTTTTCTGGCTGATATTTTTGTTTTGTATCTGTTATTATTATTTTTATGTTTTTCATTAATATAATAAAAGATCTACAGGATATAACTCAGGATCAGCATTGTAATGTAAGTACACAGTGACTGCACATGCAGAATAGTGAGTGCAGCTCTGGGGTGTAATACAGGATGTAACTTAGGATCATTACAGGATCAATAATGTAATGTATGTACACAGTGACTGTACCAGCAGAATAGTGAGCGCAGCTCTGGAATATCATACAGGACGTAACTCAGGATCAGTACAGGATCAGTAATGTATGTACACAGTGACTGCACGCACCAGCAGAACAGTGAGTGCAGCTCTGGGGTATAATACAGGATGCAACTCAGAATCAGTAATGTAATGTATGTACACATTGACTGTACTAGTAGAATAGTGAGTAGAGATGAGCGAATATGTTTGGAAAACAATCGCTAAACATAAATTCAGCACAAATATGGTACATTCGGATTCATGATCGGTAACACAAGCATTTTTCTTAAAATCGGGAAAAGTCGGTTACATTCAGTAAAAGAGAGAATAAAAGCCAGTAATTCAAGTGCCGCGTTCAGTGAAATCACAGCGTGACAGGTTAGAATAGAAAAGATATAATAGGTATATACACGTAGAATACAAATATATATTTATATATATATACAGTATATATATATATACAGTATATATATATATATATATGTGTATATGTATATATATTACATAGATAGATAGAAGAACAGCCGGTAATTCATCTGCCGGGTTCTGTAAAATCACTGCAGGAGCCGACAGGATAGAAGAGATGGATTACATACAGTAAATACAAATAGGGGACGTCACTGAGGTTGCCTTCCCAGACGGCCTGAACTGCAGTGACCGATGAATTTTTCTCGGTGATCTGCTGTGAAGACACTGAGTTTGAACTGCGGTGAGGTCACCGCAGTTCAGGCTGGCTGGGAGAGCAGCCTCAGTGACGTCACCACTAGTCACTGAGGCTGCATTTTCAGTAGCTCATTTACCAGTGGTTTTCAGCCTGGGCGGTCGCATCTTGGCATCATCCAGGTTGAAAACTAGTCATCCCCCAGACATGGATTATGGCATGGGACAGAACGACGGACAGGTATGGTATATTGTTGTTTTTTTATTTTATTTTTATTACAGGAGATCGAGGGCTTTGCTGGAATTAGGCGATGCTGTATGATTTATTTGAGAATATTAAAGGAGTCTGTCTTTTTTCAATTAAAGGATTTTATTCTGGCTGTGTATTTAACATACAGTCATATGTTAAAGTTTGGGCACCCCTATTAATGTTAACCTTTTTTCTTTATAACAATTTTGTTTTTTGCAACAGCTATTTCAGTTTCATATATCTAATAACTGATGGACTCAGTTATATTTCTGGATTCAAATGAGGTTTATTGTACTAACAGAAAATGTGCAATCTGCATTTAAACAAAATTTGACCGGTGCAAAAATATGGGCACCTCAACATGAAAGTGACATTAATATTTCATAGATCCTCCTTTTTCAAAAATAACAGCCTCTAGTCACTTCCTGTAGCTATTAATGAGTTCCTGGATCCTGGATGAAGGTATTTGTGACCATTCCTGTTTACAAAACAATTCCAGTTCAGTTAAGTTTGATGGTTGCCGAGCATGGACAGCCCGCTTCAAATCATCCCACAGATGTTCAATGATATTCAGGTCTGGGGACTGGGATGGCCATTCCAGAACATTGTAATTGTTCCTCTGCATGAATGCCTGAGTAGATTTGGAGCGGTGTTTTGGATCATTGTCTTGCTGAAATATCCATCCCCTGCGTAACTTCAACTTCGTCATTGATTCTTGCACATTATTGTCAAGAATCTGTTGATACTGAGTTGAATCCATGCGACCCTCAACTTTAACAAGATTCCCCGTGCCGGCATTGGCCACACAGCCCCAAAGCATGATGGAACCTCCACCAAATTTTACTGTGGGTAGCAAGTGTTTTTCTTGGAATGCTGTGTTTTTTAGCCTCCATGCATAACGCCTTTTTGTATGACCAAACAACTCAATCTTTGTTTCATCAGTCCACAGGACCTTCTTCTAAAATGTAACTTGCTTGTCCAAATGTGCTTTTGCATACCTCAGGCGACTCTGTTTGTGGCGTGCTTGCAGAAATGGCTTCTTTCGCATCACTCTCCCATACAGCTTCTCCTTGTGCAAAGTGCGCTGTATTGTTGACCGATGCACAGTGACACCATCTGCAGCAAGATGATGCTGCTGGTCTTTGGAGGTGGTCTGTGGATTGCCCTTGACTGTTCTCACCATTCTTCTTCTCTGCCTTTCTGATATTTTTCTTGGCCTGCCACTTCTGGGCTTAACAAGAACTTTACCTGTGTTCTTCCATTTCCTTACTATGTTCCTCACAGTGGAAACTGACAGGTTAAATCTCTGAGACAACTTTTTGTATCCTTCCCCTGAAAAGCTATGTTGAATAATCTTTGTTTTCAGATCATTTGAGAGTTGTTTTGATGAGCCCATGATGCCACTCTTCATAGGAGAATCAAATAGGAGAACTACTTGCAAGTGGCCACCTTAAATACCTTTTCTCATGATTTGATACACCTGGCTATGAAGTTCAAAGCTCAATGAGGTTACAAAACCAATTTAGTGCTTCATGAAGTCAGTAAAAAGTAGTTAGGAGTGTTCAAATCAAGAAAATGATAAGGGTGCCTATACTTTTGCACCGGTCAAATTTTGTTTAAATGCAGATTGCACATTTTCTGTTAGTACAATAAACCTCATTTGAATCCAGAAACTGAGTCCATCAGTTATTAGATATATGAAACTGAAATAGCTGTTGCAAAAAACAAAATTGTTAAAAAGAAAAAAGGTTAACATTAATAGGGGTGCCCAAACTTTAACATATGACTGTATAACTATAGGATTAGTAATGGATAGGTGTCTTATAGACGCCTCTCCATTAATACGCCGTGGGCTTGATGTCACCTGACAATAGAAAGGTGACATCAACCCCACAAATATGAACCCCGCTTGCTACCGCTACAGGGCAAGTGGGAAGAGCCAGTCTAAGTGCCAGAATTGGCGCATCTAATAGATGTGCCTTTTCTGGGCAGCTGCGGGCTGCTATTAGGCTGAGGGGCAATATGCATGGCCCCTTACCTGCCTGAGAATACCAGCCTCCAGCTGTGAGCTTTAGCAAGGCTGGTTGTCAAAAATGGGGGGGGACCCCATGTCGTTTTTTTTTATTATTTATTTAAATAATTAAAAAAAACAGCGTGGGAACCCATCTATTCTTGATAACCAACCTTGCTGAAGCTGACAGCTGAGGGTTGCAGCCCCCAGCTGTGAGTTTTGTCTGTTTTTTTCAAGAAAATAGGGGGGAACCCACGTCGGGTTTTTCATTCATTCTTTTATTTAGTTATATCACAGGTGGCGGCTGAGGAATACCCCGATCATCCGCTCCTGCTGTCACGGTTATTAGCGGCAGCAGGTGACGGATGATGGGAGTAAGAGTCCCTAAAGCCCCCACCTGCTGTCATCGCTCAGACTTTAATATAACTCTCATCATTCTCCTCTGCTCGCGCCAATCGCCGGCAGAGCAGGGAGAATGATGAGAGCAGGCTTCAGCACCTGCCACCGGGGAACAGCGCTTAATGTAGCGCTTCTTATTAGTGGCAGCAAGTGTTAGGTGATGGGAGCTGTAGTCCTATCAGCTGACACCAGTGACCAGAAGTAAACTTTTTAGCTCCTATCACAGCTGTGGGCTCACGCTATCTTCTTACAGCGTGGGAACCGCGGCTCTTTGAACGGCGGGATTTCACCGCTGATCGAAGCGCTACGCCGGTGTTTTCCCACACTATCTCACAGCTTGGGAAACACTGGCTTTTGTACTGTATATGTTCAGCTATGTTCGGCTATATTCGGCGTTTAATCGAAGATTAAATCGGCGAATATTGCAAATTCGGCGATCGTGAGCCAAACCGAACATTTAAATATTCGCTCATCTCTAATAGTGAGTGAAGCTCTGGAATATAATACAGGATGTAACTCAGGATCAGTACAGGATCAGTAATGTAATGTATGTACACAGTGATTGCACTAGCAGAATTGTGAGTGCAGCTCTGGAGTATAATACAGGATGGAACTTGGGATAAGTACAGGATAAGTAATGTAATGTATGTACACAGTGACTGCACCAGCAGAATAGTGAGTGCAGCTCTGGGGTATAAAACAAGATGTAACTCAGGATCAGTAATGTAATGTATGTACACAGTGACTGCACCAGCAGAATGGTGAGTGCAGCTCTGCAGTATAATACAGGATGGAACTCAGGATCAGTAATGTAATGTATGTACACAGTGACTTCACCAGCAGAAGAGTGAGTGCAGCTCTGGAGTATAATACAGGATGGAACTCAGGATCAGTACAGGATGAGTAATGTAATGTATGTACACAGTGACTGTACCAGCAGAATAGTGAGCGCAGCTCTGGAGTATAATACAGGATGTAACTCAAGGTCAGTACAGGATCAGTAATGTAATGTATGTGCACAGTGACTGCACCAGCAGAATAGTGAGTGCAGCTCTGTGGTATTGTAAGAATATGAGCCGAGACAGAGTCAGTGGTTTCCAGTGCCCTTTAAGGCCCAAACTATCGGGACTGTCACCACTGTTGCTGGGGGAGGGTTTTCCTGGGGGGGATGGACCGTCACGCTGGACAGCAGGGGGCTCGGGGAATATAAAGAGGACTGAGAGCGGGAATGGGTCAGACTTGGCGAGAAAACGACAGGAGAAGGTTGTCTCCCTTTCCGCTGCTCCGGCTGACAACTCTATGCCATAGATCCCTCAGCGCACTGACTTCAATACTGACTGACACTACTGAGTTTTCCTGGTCAACTCTGTTCTACCTGCAGTTGCAGATAAGCTTACCCGCTCCGTTACTAGAGACTACTCCGGAAGGCCGCTCGCTGCCGTGGTCTGTGAATGTACCCACGGTTCTTGTCCAACAGCATTCTTGAAGAATCTACACAAAGGACAGTTTCCACGTGTCAGCGCACTCAAGCCAAACCGGATACATCAGCACTGTTGGGAAATAGTGCTTCTCGTTCCTCCGTAATCGAGCCAGAGACTTTGTTCACGATCTGCGACGCCGTTGGGAGATTTTCCAGCCTTTCCCCTGCAAGAACTGCAAGCGATAAGTTACCTTGTTTTTGTATATCTTTCGTGCATTGTGTTTGTGCATGATTCCCGTCATTGCTGCTACTAGTCCTGTCTCCCTGCGTGGAGTATTTCTTGTTTAATTGCCTGTTCAGTAAATCCTGTTGCTAACCCCTTCTCTTTCTCAGGCTTTCCACTGCATCCAAGGAATCTCTGTCCGTTACAGTATAATACAGGATGTAAATCAGGATCAGGAATGTAATGTATGTACACAGTGACTGCACCAGCAAAATAGTAAGTGCAGCTCTGGAGTATAATACAGGAGGTAACTCAGGATCAGGAATGCAATGTATGTACACAGTGACTCTACTAGCAGAATAGTTAGTGCAGCTCTGGGGTATAGTACAGGATATAACTCAGGATCTGTAATGTATGTACACAGTGACTACACCAGCAGAACAGTGAGAGCAACTCTGGGGTATAATACAGGGTGTAACTCAGGATCAGTACAGGATCAGTAATGTAATGTATGTACATAGTGACTGCACCAGCAGAATAGTGAGTGCAGCTCTGGGGTATAATACAGGATGTAACTTAGGATCAGTAATGTATGTACATAGTGACTGCACCAGCAGAATAGTGAGTGCAGCTCTGGAGTATAATACAGGATGTAACTCAGTATCAGGACAGGATCAGTAATGTAATGTATGTACACAGTGATCGTTCATTTTATTTTGATTAATAATATACAGTACCGTGTAAAAGTAATAGGCAGGTGTGGAAAAAAATGCTGCAAAGTAATTTTTTTTTTTCAAAAATAGAAGTGTTAATAGTTTAATAGAATGAACTAAATATATGAAGACCGCCTTTTGCCTTCAACACTTCTTCTCGGTACTTACACACAATTTTTGAAGGAACTCAGCAGGATATTGTTCCAAACATCTTGGAGAATTGACCCCAGATCTTGTGTGTGTGAGTCTTGTGCAGATCCTTCCTGTGATCCCAGACAGACTGGATGATGTGAGATCAGGGCTCTGTGGGGTCAGTACCATCATTTCCAGGACTCCTTGTTCTTCTTCATGACATTGGCTGGATGTTTGTGGTCATTGTTCTGCTGCAGAATAAATTTGGAACCATTTAAACGCCTACTGATGGTATTACATGATGGATAAGTATCTGCCTTCTCAGCATAGAGATTATTAATCCTGACTTAATCACTTACTCCATTTGATAACATGCAGCCACAAACTTGCAGGTCCCTCCACCATGCTTCACTGTTCCTGCAGACCCTCTGTAACAATTATGTAGGTACTATGGAATCTGATGGCGTGGGATAAATGGATCTGAGACCAAAGTTGAGACAAACTGTATTTTAACAAAGTAAGGAATACAACAAAAACTAACAGAGGCTTTCCTGCAAATATGGTGAAATGCACAGCACAAACAGAAGTGTCCAGCAAACAATAGCAGTGCATGTCCGCTAAAGCAAACAAGTCCAGCAGTAATATAACGCGAGAGTGTGAACTGCACTGATACGTGGAAGTCAAGCAATAGTGCGAACAGCACTTATATGTGGAAGTCCAGCAATAATAAGAAGCAATAATGTGACTGCACTTATAAGTGGAAGTCCAGCAGTTCTTAGAGGCAAGAGTACGATTGGCACTTTATGTGTGGAAGTCCAGAACTATGTAGACAGAGGAGACACCTTTCATGGAAGTCCAGAAAAACACGGGTGGAGCATAACAAGGAGAAGATCCTTTAAAGTACCTTTTTGGGCTGAAAAGTCCTGCTCAAGTCCCGCACAGCAGCCTGCACAGACGCAGTCTCTCTTAGAAGTAGAACAGTATGAAACCCCAGCAGGATCTGAAAGCAGCTCAGAGGACTGAAGACAACTGGTAGTGGAGAGGCAGAGCACCTAGTAACAAGCAGCAGCAGGGACTCCAGAGGCAAGCCAGGAGGGAGCTCAGAAGCAGACAGCAACAAAATACTCAGGCAAGGAGGATCTCCTGACCTGGACTTAAACAGCAGGACAGACATGAAGTTCCAGGACAGAGCGAAGTACCAGAATCCATCTTGGACAAGGACAAAAAAGGCATCCGGAATCCTTACACCCTCATTATTCTGCCCATGTCCGGCCCCTCAGCAGACAAACTGCCTCCTGTTGCAGCCAAACATTTCACATTGTGACTCCTCATTCCAGAGCATCTGCTGCCATTTTCTGCACTGCTGTTTTCATGCATTGTGCCATCACTTGGCATTGCTTCCATTTTGAAGGTATGACTTTTGGCCATAATTCTTCCATGAAGACCATTTCCATCCAGACTTCTCCAAACAGTAGATGGGTGTAGCTGGGTCCCTCTGTTTGATGCCAGTGCTGAGCTGATGGCAATGCTGGACATCTTCTGATTTTGATGTCTTTCATCTGCTACACTATCCTTCCTTGGCCACCCACCTCATCTATGCTACTAAACCTTGCCCACTTATTGTTGCATTTTCTTTAAAATCTTGAACAGCGCATCCTGAAACCCCACACTACTATGAAATCTTTGCCTGGGAGACACCTTGCTGATGCAGTATAACTACCTTGTGTGTTACGATTGGGTCACCAAGGGGGAAAGCAAGCCCAAGCTAAGCCACAGAAAACCAGAGAGGTTGGTAACTAAGCGGATTGCAGACCCCTGGTCCTATCCACACAACTAGCAGTAGCCGTGGAGTGTGCCTATGATGATCCTAGACGCCTCAGCACAGCCGGAGAGCTAACTAAGCCTAAAGCAAGAAAGGGGAAATCTAAACTGCCCCAGAGCAGACCCCAAAGGAATAGATAGCCCCAAACATATATTTTCCATGAGACAAGATGAAAACACAAACGCAGGTAGAAAAATAGACTGAGCAAATGACTAGACACTGACTAGACAGTACAGGAAAGGAAAGACACTGTCTGCAATCATGCAAAAAACCCTGCAAAAAGGTCCAACACATCTGATGCAAAAATACTGAAGTTGCACGACTTCGCCCACTATATCAGCACTCTGGTATATTCTGAAAGCAGAGCAAAAAGAGGCCAATCTAATAAGGCCTCTTTCACACTTCCGTTTTTTACAATCAGTCACAATCCGCCAGGTTTTGAAAAAAACGGATCCTCAATTTTCTTTTGAGGATCCATTTTTTTCCCCATTGACTTGCATTAATGGCGGATTGTGACGGATTGCTGTCCGTTGCATCCGTTTTTTGTGAGGATCCGCCAAAAGTTGCTGTCCGTCACCATCCTGAAAGATTTCAAAACGGAGCTTGCAACGTTTTTTTCTCTGGCGGATCCTTCAGACACTGATTTAACCCGAAATTCTTTCTGGGTGCCGGACAAAAATCTCTCTCTCTCTCTCTCTCTCTCCTTCCCGGCCAGCAGTTCCTTTATATTTCCTCATTTTCAGGATCCGTCTGAAAACGGATCCTGTGACATCCGTTCGCATCAGTTCACAACGGATCCGCTTCTCTGACTTTTTGGCGGATTTGAACTGATGCTAAAAAACTGAAGTGTGAAAGAGGCCTAAGGGACAAAAACAAACTGGCACAAGCAGTAACATACAGTCATATGTAAAAGTTTGGGCACCCCTAATAATGTTAACCTTTTTTCTTTATAACAATTTTGGTTTTTGCAACAGGTATTTCAGTTTCATATATCTAATAACTGATGGACTCAGTTATATTTCTGGATTCAAATGAGGTTTATTGTACTAACAGAAAATGTGCAATCTGCATTTAAACAAAATTTGACCAGTGCAAAAGTATGGGCACCCTTATCATTTTCTTGATTTGAACACTCCTAACTACTTTTTACTGACTTTCTGAAGCACTAAATTGGTTTTGTAACCTCATTGAGCTTTGAACTTCATAGCCAGGTGTATCAAATCATGAGAAAAGGTATTTAAAGTGGCCACTTGCAAGTAGTTCTCCTATTTGATTCTCCTATGAAGAGTGGCATCATGGGCTCATCAAAACAACTCTCAAATGATCTGAAAACCAAGATTATTCAACATAGCTTTTCAGGGGGAAGGATACAAAAAGTTGTCTCAGAGATTTAACCTGTCAGTTTCCACTGTGAGGAATATAGTAAGGAAATGGAAGAACACAGGTACAGTTCTTGTGAAGCCCAGAAGTGGCAGGCCAAGAAAAATATCAGAAAGGCAGAGAAGAAGAATGGTGAGAACAGTCAAGGACAATCCACAGACCACCGCCAAAGACCTGCAGCATCATCTTGCTGCAGATGGTGTCACTGTGCATCGGTCAACAATACAGCGCACTTTGCACAAGGAGAAGCTGTATCGGAGAGTGATGCGAAAGAAGCCGTTTCTGCAAGCACGCCACAAACAGAGTCGCCTGAGGTATGCAAAAGCACATTTGGACAAGCCAGTTACATTTTGGAAGAAGGTCCTTTGAACTGATGAAACAAAGATTGAGTTGTTTGGTCATACAAAAAGGCGTTATGCATGCGCTGTATTGTTGACCGATGCACAGTGACACCAACTGCAGCAAGATGATGCTGCAGGTCTTTGGAGGTGGTCTGTGGATTGTCCTTGACTGTTCTCACCATTCTTCTTCTCTGCCTTTCTGATATTTTTCTTGGCCTGCCACTTCTGGGCTTAACAAGAACTGTACCTGTGTTCTTCCATTTCCTTACTATGTTCCTCACAGTGGAAACTGACTGGTTAAATCTCTGAGACAACTTTTTGTATCCTTCCCCTGAAAAGCTATGTTGAATAATCTTTGTTTTCAGATCATTTGAGAGTTGTTTTGAGGAGCCCATGATGCCACTCTTCATAGGAGAATCAAATAGGAGAACTACTTGCAAGTGGCCACTTTAAATACCCTTTCTCATGATTTGATACACCTGGCTATGAAGTTCAAAGCTCAATGAGGTTACAAAACCAATTTAGTGCTTCAGGAAGTCAGTAAAAAGTAGTTAGGAGTGTTCAAATCAAGAAAATGATAAGGGTGCCCATACTTTTGCACCGGTCAAATTTTGTTTAAATGCAGATTGCACATTTTCTGTTAGTACAATAAACCTCATTTGAATCCAGAAATATAACTGAGTCCATCAGTTATTAGACATATGAAACTGAAATACCTGTTGCAAAAACCAAAATTGTTATAAAGAAAAAAGGTTAACATTAATAGGGGTGCCCAAACTTTTACATATGACTGTATGTATGGTGATTCAGCACAGCCCCAGCCGGAGCTGGCTGACCAACACAAAACTGAAATAGACAAAACCAGATCAAATGTGAACAGAATAGCAAAAGAACACTCAGCCGAGCACGCAGGGACTGAGCTGGAAACTAAGACCTCAGGAGGCAGGAAAAAATCACCAGCAGGGATAGAGGGAGTCGTCTGTCTTAAATCCAGTCTGAAACCCCAGATCTCCAATCGTCGTCCTCATTATCAGGTGGCAAGCCTCTGTTAATCAGATCAACTCCATCACCTCCAGCAACCAACAGAGGGAGCCCAGAAAGAGAACTCGCAACCCCTCCGTCAACCAGACCAGCCCCACCACCTTCAGCAGTAACCAGAGGTAGGCCAGAAAGCGATTTCACAACACTTGTGCTCTATTATTGTGTCAGTCTTTCCATGGTGTATGATCTGTGACAAGAAATTGCTAAAAAGGTGAGGTTGTGGAAGATAGAATTTGACTGTTACTCACCCGGTTTTAAGCATCCTACACAGCTGTTTCAGTTGACAACCGTTTTTCAACCTATATGAGAATTTTGATCATTTCTTTGACTTTCTACCTTAAAGATTTGGCGAAGTCAAAGGACGTTCACACCAAATATTGTTCGGATTCAGAGTTCTCTTTTTTATTTCACTTTTTGATCATTGATAAGTAAACTATCAACACTTCTATTTCTGAAAGCGAACTACTTACTTTTTTGTACGGTATATTAATTATAAAAGTTTCTATTAGTGGATATTTCCTTTAAATGGCCTTTCCAAAGGTATATGTGTAAATGTAATTCCATCTGCTAGAAATTTGTGTATAACCTGGTAGATATTGACATATCCAAATATTAGAATTTCTACCTAACAAATGCTTGTGTTAATGAACCAGCGACTTGCTGCCTCTTCTATCTGCGTTCATTCTTTCAGCCACTCTACTGCCTGTGCAGGAACTGTGAAGGTAGATAAGAATGAACAGAATATAGCACAGTGCAAAGAGCACAAACGTCTCCGTCAATCTGTCAAATCCATGAATTTTTCCATCCTCTTCCTTAACCCTCTTTGTACTGAACTGCTGACAGCAACTCATCCGTCAAGTCTTTTTTTTTTCATCGATGGAACTGTGTGAGGACTTTTTTGTGTGGCTAGCTGTGTTCTATTATTACTGTTTTGGTGACTATACAATATATTGATTGTTTTTTATTGCATTGTTTTGGGTAAGTGGCTGAAATATGGCAATTCTGTTTATTTCTATTTATTTTTCTCTTTATATGGCGTTAATTAATTTTATATTTTCATAAATCAGACTTTTTGAAGTGCGCTAATTAATTTTTTTTTTAATTTATCTTTAAATTGGGGAAAAAAGGATGATTCAATCTTCTATTTAATTAAAATGTAAAAAAAGTTTTCTTAGTTTTCAAGTATCCCTAGGGAACTTGAAGCTGTGGTGGTTGACAACTCGTGACTAGAGTTGAGCGACTTTTGGTTTTGTAGGGTCGAGTTTCGTTTCGTGAAACCCGACTTTTCCAAAAGTCGGGTCGAGCAAGATCGGCCGATTATAGGGAAAAGTCGGGGTCGTCCCGAAACACGAAACCCAATGTAAGTCAATGGGGAATAAAAGTCGGCAGTGAGAGGAGGACAGGAAACACACCTACAGTGCCCATTTGAATGCCAAAAGCATCAATTCTTCTTACTTAAGCTTGTCAACCTTAATGAACTTCATAATACAAGTTACGCACTGAAAAATGGGGGTTATTTGGCTAAAGTTGTGGGGGGGTAGGGCTGGCTCCAGGTTTTCATGTGCCCTGGGCGAAAGAGCGCCCCTTTAACACATACCACAACTCATCATGCTCCGATACGGCAGAGAAATAACGGTATAGTACAATGAAAAATACTTCACTTTTTACATCTCATGACGAGGCCCATCTATTTCTCCATACAGAATCATTGGTCCCATATAATGTTTGAAACAGTATATGATGAGCTCCACATAATGCTACAGTATATGTTGGTCCCCATGGATGAAGCTCCACTGTCTTATGGGCCCAAATAATGCTCCAAACATAATGGGCCCCATTTCTAATGCTCTGTATAATGGGCCCTGTAAATGCTGCTCCAGTGTCTGATGTCCACCTTTGGAATGTTCCAGTGTATGGTGGGCCCCATCTATCATTCTCCAGAGTATAGTGCTCCCCAAAAATTGCTGTCCCAACATTGAAAACAATCAAATAAGTCTCCTCGCTAGGGAATCCCTGTACTAGTCTGGACTCCTCGTCTTCCCCATCTTCCATCTCACTGCACAGTATTTCAACCTTGCAAGTGCTGTGATCCTGAGCAATCAGGGGGGGCCCACTCGTTGGCGACGGCACTGGCACAGGGCCCCTGATAGTACGGTGGTGTGTCTGATGGCGGGTGGGCCAAACCTGCACTTTCATCTGCAGCTTCCTCTTTGTCACCGTGTAAGATGGAACTGTATATGGGAAGGGTAACCTGAGTTTCATCAGGGTCAGATTCAGGCCGTGTAGCGTGCGAGGGGAATGTAGTGGTCTGGGTCAATGTACCAGCAGATTCATCAAGCAGTGGCTGGGCATCAGTGCACTTGTGTCGCCCCGAGGAGTACGGTCGCCACAGTGGCATTACCTTCCTCCTAGGGAGTGTGATGTCATGCTTGGGAGCAACGAAGGATCTCTCTAGCAGGTTAACTGATTGGGCGGCGTTATTCCCACGAGTCATGACCCTCCAAACAGCGTTCATGAAGGCAAAGTGTTTGTTTTACGTGGGCAGTATGGTTGCAAAGCTGAACCTTAAAGGAATGTCCAGAAGGGCACCACCAGGAGTGGAGCCTACGGTTAAATTCGACTCCACCTGGGAAACCTCAAACATGCCAGCTACAGAAAAGATGCACACATTGCAAGCTTAATTCCGTTAACGAACGAGACTCCGTCATGCCCCGCGGTCCGAGTCCGGCTTACTAGAGGGACACGTGAGGCTCTGGCACATGAGATTGGCCAATAACTGGTGTGTCATGCCCTTACATGTCCGTGGCTGCGTGTGCGCTACACTGAAAAGCCAGCGTTTGTCGCTTACAGGTGCAGATAACCCGCTGAACAACGTTAGTGATGGGGATCACTGATTACAATTATTACCCGTGAACGATGATTTCCCAGTAAGTGCAGGTCAACCGCAGTTCCGGAATTAGGCCTAACCGTCATTCCTGAAAAAATGAAAAACTTACATGTGCAAACCACAGGTGCTGTAGCTTGCTTAACAGCTCGCCAGCCGTTCTCACGCCCAGTATGGATTACACGTGATTGCACAAAGGTGAGAAAGGGTACCGTATCCCCAGATAACATGTATGGATAGCGTACACATTCAAAATATATGTCTATACATCAGGAGGCAGGCTCAGACAGTGTCAGGCCCAGTATGGATTGCACGTGATTGCACAAAGGTGAGAAAGGGTACCGTATCCCCGGATAACATGTATGGATAGCGTACACATTCAAAATATATGTCTATACATCAGGAGGCAGGCTCAGATGGTGTTAGGCCCAGTATGGATTGCACGTGATTGCACAAAGGTGAGAAAGGGTACCGTATCCCCGGATAACATGTATGGATAGCGTACACATTCAAAAGATATGTCTATACATCAGGAGGCAGGCTCAGACGGTGTCAGGCACAGTATGGATTTGACGGCCCAGACTACACAGCGGAGGAGCAGGGAGAGGTAAAGATTGCAAATGCTGGGGCCCTGCCCAAGCAAGGGGGGCCCACTCGTGGGCGTCGGTACTGGCACTGGGCCCCTCATAGTACGGCGGTGTGTCTGACGGCGGGTGTGCACCACCACCATCAGAGACACTTGATTGCACTATGAGGGACCCTGTGCCAGTGCCCGCGCCCAAGAGTCGGCCTACCCACCTGTCCAGGGCAACGGCACTCGCACGGTGTCGTGCGCTAGGTGGTGACCCCGGCCATGGGGGGGGAGGCAGCACAGTTAGGGAGTTTTAGAAAGTGGCATATGTTGATGTTGGACATTCAGCTGATTCAAAAGGCGAAATAGGTCAAGTCACAGGAAGAGGTGGACCAAAGCAAGCCATTTTTCTGTCACCCTATGTGTCATCAGGGGAAGGTGGGACAAAATCCTTGGAAACTCATGCATGGTTCATTTTAATGAAGGTTAGATCATCCACATTTTGGGTTGACAGACGGGTCCTTTTTTCTGTCAGGATTGATCCAGCTGCACTGAAGACTCTTTCCGATAGCACACTTGCAACTGGGCAAGCGAGCTCCTGTAAGGCATATTGTGCCAATTCAGGCCAGGTGTCCAGTTTAGCGGCCCAATAGTCAAAGGGGAATGACCTGTGTGGGAGAACATTGATATGGGAGGAAAAGTAGTTTGTAACCATAGTTGACAACTGCTGTCTCCTGTCACTTTCCATCGATGCAGTATTACCAGTTGTGTGAGCGGTACTTGAAAAATCAGTCCACAACATTGTCATGAAACCCCTGTCTCCAACGCCACTTCTGCTGTGTGCACCATGAACACCTCTGCCAAGCTGCCCCCGGCCCGTACGGCTCGTGTGAGAACCATCACCGCTGCTGTGTGCTGGGAATGCCTCAAGCAACCGATTTACCAGAGTTGCTTGTTTATTAGCCAATATTAGGTCAAGGTTCTCCTGTGGCATGATGTTTTGTAATTTGCCTTTATAGCGTGGATCCAGGATGCTGGCCAACCAGTAGTCGTCATCGTTCATCATTTTGGCAATGCGGGGGTCCCTTTTTAGGATCTGCAAGGCATAATCTGAAATGTGGGCCAATGTTCCCGGTGTCAATGATGCACTGCGAGTGCTGGTTGGAGGAGCACTTTCTGGCAAATCCACATCCCTCCAGTCACGCACAAACCCTGTACCAGACCTTGCCATGCCAACATTTTCACTTGCCCCACGAGATGCATCCTCCTCCCCTAAGTAATCATCCCCATCATCATCCTCCTCCTCCTCTTCTTCCTCCACCTCGTCCAGGAGAGGTCCCTGAGCAGACAATGGCTGAATGTCATCAAGGATTCCCTCCTCCTCTTCCTCCTGATCAACATTGGCTGCAGACGCCTGCTCCTTAAGGTGCGTCAAAGTTTGCATGAGCAGACGCATAAGTGGGATGCTCATGCTTAGGATGGCGTTGTCTGCGCTTACCAGCCGTGTGCATTCCTCAAAACACTGTAGGACTTTACAGAGGTCTTTCAGCTTCGACCACTGCACACCTGTCAACTCCATGTCTGCTCTCAAAGTGCCTGGCCATGTATCCTCCCACAAATGCATTATGGCCTGCCTTTGCTCGCACAGCCGCTCCACCATGTGCAGGGTGGAGTTCCACCTTGTTGCAATGTCGATAATGAGGCGGTGGTTGGGAAGGTGGAGCAATCGCTGCAGCTTCTGCATACGAACGGAGTGTACAGGCGACCGGCGGATGTTCGCGCACAGTCTTCGCACCTTCTGGAGCAGGGCTGTTAACTCCGGATAATTTTTGAGGAAGCACTGCACCACCAGGTTCAAGGTGTGAGCCAAGCAAGGTATGTGGCTGAGTTTTGAAAGGGCTATGGCTGCCACAAAATTACGGCCGTTATCACTAACTACCTTGCCTGCCTCAAGATGTACACTGCCCAGCCATGACTCAGTTTGTCGCTTCAAGTACTCGGCCAGCACCTCGGCGGTGTGTCTGTCGCCCAAACACATCATCTGCAACACAGCCTGTTGACGCTTTCCACTAGCTGCTCGATAGGGGGACACCTCGTGTGCAACAGTGGCAGCTGCAGATGGAGTGCTCGTACGACTGCGCTCTGTGGACGAGCTTTCGCTTCTGGAGGAGGAGGAGGAGGAGGGTCGAACGCCTACAGCCAACTCTTTCCTATACCGTGGGCTAGGCAGCACTGTCCCACCACCGCTGTCCCCTGTGGACCCTGCATCCACCACATTAACCCAGTGCGCAGTGATGGACACGTAAAGGCCCTGGCCATGCCGACTGGACCATGCATCAGTTGTGAGGTGCACCTTTCCACTCACTGACTGCTTGAGTGCATGGACAATGCGGTCTTTTACATGATGGTGGAGGGCTGGGATGGCTTTGCGAGAGAAGAAGTGGCGACTGGGTAGGTCATAGCGTGGTACTGCATAGGCCATGAGTTCGCGGAAAGCTGCGCTTTCCACCAACCGATAGGGCATCATCTCAAACGAGATTAGTTTGGCAATGTGGGCGTTCAAACCCAGTGTACGCGGATGAGAGACTGAGTACTTTCTTGACCTACTCATAGTGTCTGGGAGGGTGAGCTGGACTTGAGAGCTGCATATGGTGGAAGTAGCGGTGGACAGGGCGGACTGAGAGAGGGTTGATGATGGTGATGGAGTTGGTGTTCTTTCTGATGGCCTAGATTCAGTATTTCGTTGATATAACAGTGGGATTCCCTGACTGCTGTGGCCTTGCAACGACACCTCAACATTTGCTGCTGTGCTAACCGGTGGGCTTACAGTGGGGGAAACAATGTAGCGTTGCTGACTACATTCTTTGTGATCAGTTGCACATGTGGCACTTGAGGTTTGGTGTTGTGTCCACACTTGCAAGTGCATGGTGGTTAAATGTCTAAGCATGCAACTGGTATTCAAATTTTTCAGATTTTTCCCTCGGCTAAAGGTCTTTGCGCACTTCTTACAGATAACCTTGGCCTGATCATGAGGATTTTGTTCAAAAAAGTGCCACACTGCACTCTTCCTACTTTGGCAGACATTTTGCGGCCTAGCATGCTGTGATCTTTTGACCCTCTGGACAAGCTGTCCAGCAACTCTTTTGATTTTTGGAACCTGTCTTTGGAGTGCTCCGGGCCTGCCAGATAACAGCTGTTGCGATGTCGATGTCTGCTGTGGATGCTCCTCATCTGAGCTATTGGAAGCAGCACCCTCTTCCCCCAATGGATGCCAATCTGGGTCAACAACTGGGTCATCCATCACCTCCTCTTCAATGTCATGTGCACCTTCCTCTGTGTCACCGTGTATGGTGGTATAGTGTGCGGGAAGGGGCACCTGAGTCTCATCAGGGTCAGAATCTGGCTCTGTACACTGCGAGGACAATGTAGTGCTCTGAGTGAATGTACCAGCAGAATCATCTATCAGCGGCTGTGCATCAGTGCACTCCATGTCAGATTCATCTTGGCCTGGGTAATTCACCATTTCACTTGATAATCCAGGCATGGTATGTGAAAACAGCTCCATGGAGTAATCAGTAGTATGGCCTGCGTCATCCTTCAATCTTGGTTGGGGTGAAGGACACAAGGAAAGGTGTGGTTCATGAACATGAGCCTCCAATGACGACTCAGTGCTTTTACTTTTTACAACTTCAGAAGAGGAGGCGATAGAGCTGGAGGCTGAGTCAGCAATGTAAGACAAAACTTTTTCCTGATGCTCTGGCTTTAAAAGCGGTTTGCTAACTCCTAGAAAACTAAGCCTTCGAAGCCTTATGGAGCCAGACGATGACGCAGGCTCAACACCTCCTGCATTCGGTCCTATTTTGCTCTTGCCACTACCATCAGATCCACCACCAACACCATCATTACCAGCTGCCAACCCCCGCCCAATTCCACGGCCTCTTCCACCAGCCTTCCTCATTTTTTGTAGAAATGTAGACAAAATCCAACAAACTATATAGTAATGTAAAACAAGGTACAAGGTGTCTATAGGACGGGAGATTTTGAATTTCTGCACACACTAGTGGACACTGGACACTTTTGGATTGTGTGAGGCCCACTGAATATCAGAGCGCTATGTCACAGGCTCGATGGCACAGCTGTGAAAAAAGTGACTACAGGATAAGGGAGATTTTGAATTTCTGCACACACTAGTGGACACTGGACACTTTTGGATTGTGTGAGGCCCACTGAATATCAGAGCGCTATGTCACAGGCTCGATGGCACAGGTGTGAAAAAAGTGACTACAGGATCACAGAGATTTTGAATTTCTGCACACACTAGTGGACACTGGACACTTTTGGATTGTGTGAGGCCCACTGAATATCAGAGCGCTATGTCACAGGCTCGATGGCACAGGTGTGAAAAAAGTGACTACAGGATCACAGAGATTTTGAATTTCTGCACACACTAGTGGACACTGGACACTTTTGGATTGTGTGAGGCCCACTGAATATCAGAGCGCTATGTCACAGGCTCGATGGCACAGGTGTGAAAAAAGTGACTACAGGATAAGGGAGATTTTGAATATCTGCACACACTAGTGGACACTGGACACTTTTGGATTGTGTGAGGCCCACTGAATATCAGAGCACTATGTCACAGGCTCGATGGCACAGGTGTGAAAAAAGTGACTACAGGATCACAGAGATTTTGAATTTCTGCACACACTTGTGGACACTGGACACTTATGGATTGTGTGAGACCCACTGAATATCACAGCGCTATGTCACAGGCTCGATGGCACAGGTGTGAAAAAAGTGGCTACAGGATAAGGGAGATTTTGAATTTCTGCACACACTAGTGAACACTGGACACTTTTGGATTGTGTGAGGCCCACTGAATATCAGAGCGCTATGTCACAGGCAGAAATTGGCTAGTGTATCACAAACTACAAGGTGTATGTAGAATTGGGCAGAATAGGAATCTCCCTAGAGTGTAGGTCTGTAAGAACGGAACAAGTCCTCCACTTATCCTTCCACAGTGACACACAGATAGCTTCACTGTGGCCGTGATAACAGCCGTTACACGGTACTGAGAGGAGCGTGCACGTACACGGCTGTCCGGTGTACGTAAAATTGTCAAGTTCCATGTTTTTTAAGTATACGGGCTGACACACGCTGTCTCTCTATAGTTTTGAATGTGATCAAACAGCAAATATATTTAACTGTTTGAAAGCTAGACAAAACTAGTAGGTGCAGGTCTGTAAGAACGGAACATGTCCTCGACTTATTCTCACAGAGTGACACACAGATAGCTTCACTGTGGCCGTGATAACAGCCGTTACACGGTACTGAGAGGAGCGTGCACGTACACGGCTGTCCGGTGTACGTAAAATTGTCAAGCTCCGTGTTTTTTAAGTATACGTACTGACACACGCTGTCTCTCTATAGTTTTGAATGTGATCAAACAGCAAATATATTTAACTGTTTGAAAGCTAGACAAAACTAGTAGGTGCAGGTCTGTAAGAACGGAACATGTCCTCGACTTATTCTCACAGAGTGACACACAGATAGCTTCACTGTGGCTGTGATAACAGCCGTTACACGGTACTGTGTGAGGAGCGTACACCGCTGTATGGTGTGAAAAAATGCACGCTCAGTACCTCAGCAGGACAAAAAAAAAAATTGGGATTGCTTTTAAAAAAGCAGTTTGCAGAGCAGTGGGTAAACAGCAATGCAGCTGTCAGGAAGCCTTAGAAGGCAGCCTAACAACCAACACCGCTGATCCACCACAATATAGCCTCCCCTTGCACTGCACACACAGTGACTGGTGTGTTGTACAGGCAAAATCGCTAGCAGCAGAAGCAGTTTTTTTTTCTTCTTCCCTGCCTAACGCTCTCCCTACAGAATCAGCAGCAGCAACCTCTCCCTATGCTAAGATCGGCAGAAGTAAGATGGCGGTCGGCGTGCACGCCCTTTTATAACCCCTGTGACGCCCACCAAAGCAAGCCAATCACTTGCATGCCCTTCTGAAAGATGGTGGTGACCCCTGCCTATGTCATCACGTTGCCCACAGTGTCCGTGGATCCTGATTGGCTGAAAAAGAGCGCAAAACAAACTTTTGAAACGCGACTTTGGCGCGTAAGTCGCCGACCTCATGGCCGACCTCATCCTAGGGTCGGGTTTCGTTTCATGAAACCCGATTTTGCCAAAAGTCGGCGACTTTTGAAATTTTTCGACCCATTTCGCTCAACTCTACTCGTGACTATCTCCTATGAAGCCCAGACTTTCCGTTCGGAGCAGGCTCAGCAACTGAGCCCATTTCACAGACAACTTAACCTGCTGAGAACCTGCCCCAATTATGTGAATACCTGTTGAAAACCTGCCCCAATTATGAAAAGACCTGTTGGGAACCTGCCCCAATTATGTGAAGACCTGTTGGGAACCTGCC
Source organism: Dendrobates tinctorius (assembly GCF_039654945.1). NCBI lineage: Eukaryota > Metazoa > Chordata > Amphibia > Anura > Dendrobatidae > Dendrobates > Dendrobates tinctorius. The sequence goes on from NW_027361696.1 coordinate 52,878,712, forward strand.
CCAATTATGTAAAGACCTGTTGGGAACCTGCCCCAATTATGTGAAGAACTGCTGGGAACTTGCCCTAATTATGTAAAGACCTGTTGGGAACCTGCCCCAATTATGTGAAGACCTGTTGGGAACCTGCCCCAATTATGTGAAGAATTGCTGGGAACCTGCCCCAATTACGTAAAGACTTGTTGGGAACCTGCCCCAATTATGTAAAGACCTGTTGGGAACTTGCCCCAATTATGTGAAGACCTGTTGGAAATCTGTCCCAATTACGCAAAGACCTATTGGGAACCTGCCAACCGGAGAGTGGTGGTCATGGGGGATTCCCTGTTGAGAGGAACAGAGGCCGCTATCTGCAGACCGGATATAACTTCAAGAGAAATGTGCTGTCTTCCAGGTGCAAAAATTAAAGATGTGTCTGACAGGATACCAGGACTCTTTAGACCTACAGATGACTACCCATTCCTGCTACTACATGTGGGGACAAATGACACCGCAAGAAACGACCTGGAAACCATCTGCAGAGACTTTGAAGACTTAGGCAAGAAAGTGAAAGAACTGGGAGCGCAGGTGGTCTTCTCTTCCATCCTCCCAGTGGATGGCCATGGAACAAGGAGGTGGAATAAGATTCTGCAGGTGAACAACTGGCTATGTCGATGGTGCCGTCAGCAACGATTTGGATTTCTGGATCACGGAGTGAACTACTTATACGATGGACTACTTGCTAGAGATGGGGTGCACCTTACGAAGACTGGAAAGCATGTATTTGGAAGTCGCCTTGCTACACTTGTAAGGAGAGCTTTAAACTAGAACAACATGGGAAGGGAAACAAAAAAGACCAGAAAAAGCCATACACCTGACAAATGCTATTGAGAACTCTGCTATTAGAAGTGGAAAGGAAGAACAAAGACGAAAGAATCTAATTAATAAAAATATTGGAGAAAGAGAAACCAATCACAAACTAAAGTGTTTCTATACTAATGCACAAAGCATGGGCAACAAACAAGGAGAATTGGAACTACTAACACAGGAAAAGAAATATGATGTCATTGGAATCACTGAAACTTGGTGGGACAATACACATGATTGGAATACAAGACTAGAAGGATACAACTTATTTGCAAGAAACAGACTTGATAAACGAGGAGGGGGTGTCGCATTGTATGTTAGAAACGCGTATATCTGCACAGAGTTTGAAGCTTCAGAGACTGGGAGTTCTGTGGAAACTGTTTGGGTAAGAATACAAGGACAGAACAATGGAAAGGACACCATTGTAGGCATTTACTACAGGCCGCCTGTGCAAGCTGAAGATATGGATGAACTCTTTATGCATCAAATGGCCAAGTTCTCCAAAAAATATGACATAGTTGTCATGGGAGATTTCAACTATCCAGACATTTGTTGGGAATCTCTCTCAGGCAAAACTAACAGGTCAAGGAAATTCTTATCCTCTCTTGCTGACAACTTTATCTTCCAAAAGGTAAGGGAGACAACAAGGGGAACTGCTACCTTGGATCTAATCCTTATAAACAGGGAGGAAATGGTTGAGGAGGTAAAAGTGGCTGGGACCCTAGGAGGTAGCGACCATGCTATTTTAGAGTTTTGGATAACTAGAGGCGGAAGACCTGTGAAGACTCAGACGTCAAGGTTAGATTTCAGAAAGGCAGATTTTAAGGGATTCAGAAAGAGAATTGGAGGGATCCAATGGCTGGATATCCTTAAAGACAAAAATGTCCAGGAAGGATGGGAAATCTTGAAAAATGAAATTCTCAAAGCACAGTTGTTAACAATTCCGAAAAGAGGGAAGAATAGGAAGCATTTAAGGAAACCAGGATGGATGAACACAGAACTTAAGCACATGCTAAAAAGGAAGAAAAAAATGTTTATGAAATGGAAAGAGGGAGGCATATCTAAAGAAGAATATAATGCTGTCTGCAGAACCTGCAGGGCACAAATCAGATTATCTAAAGCTGAAAATGAATTGAGGCTTGCAAGAGATGTCAAAAGCAATAATAAAGGATTTTGGGGATATGTCAAAAGTAAAAGAAAAGTCAAAGATGCTATAGGATTTTTACAGGATGAAAATGATGAAATGGTAAGACAGGATGTTGACAAGGCTGAACTTTTAAATTCCTATTTTGCATCTGTTTTCTCTCAGAAAGGAAATGTAACATCAACTGTTATTCACTGTCCTATTAAGGGAATAGAAGAATCCAGGATATCTATAAACAGAAAGATAGTGAGGAAACACTTAGCTAACCTAAATGAATTCAAGTCTCCAGGTCCAGATGAATTACACCCCAGAGTACTGAAGGAGATAGCAGAAGAAATTTTTGAACCCCTCTCCATAATCTTTGAAAATTCTTGGAGAACAGGAGAAGTGCCAGAAGACTGGAGAAGAGTAAATGTTGTTCCTATCTTCAAAAAGGGGAAGAAGGTGGACCCAGGCAACTATAGGCCGGTGAGTCTGACTTCTATACCAGGAAAGATCTTTGAACAAATTATTAAACAACATGTATGTCAATACCTGGATAAGAATGAAGTGATTAAACAGAGTCAGCATGGGTTTGTAACTAATAAGTCATGTCAGACTAACTTAATTTCCTTCTATGACGGTATCACTGATTGGGTGGATCAAGGAAATGCTGTAGATATAGTATATCTTGACTTCAGCAAAGCATTTGACAAAGTCTCTCATACAATCCTTATTGAAAAAATGACTAAGTATGGAATGGACAAGGCAACTGTTAGGTGGATTCATAACTGGCTTAGTGATCGGACCCAAAGAGTGGTCGTAAATGGCTGCACATCCAGTTGGAAGAATGTCTCAAGTGGGGTACCACAGGGCTCTGTCCTGGGCCCTGTATTGTTCAACATCTTTATCAATGATTTAGATGAATGAATTGAGGGTAAACTGATTAAATTTGCTGATGACACAAAGCTAGGAGGGATAGCTAATACTAGAGAAGAGAGAGAGAGGATTCAAAAAGATTTAAATAAACTGGAGAAGTGGGCAGCAACTAACAGAATGGTTTTTAACAGGGAGAAATGCAAAGTACTACATCTGGGCAATAAAAATGAAAAAAGCATATATAGAATGGGAGGAATAGGGCTAAGTGACAGCACATGTGAAAAAGACTTGGGTATACTAATAGATCACAGACTGAATATGAGTCAACAGTGTGATGCAGCAGCAAAAAAGGCAAATGCAATTCTAGGATGTATTAACAGAAGCATACAGTCTAGATCACGTGAAGTCATTATTTCCCTCTACTCCTCTTTGGTCAGACCTCATCTGGAATATTGTGTCCAGTTTTGGGCACCACATTTTAAAAAAGACATCAACAAACTGGAGCAAGTTCAGAAAAGAGCGACCAGAATGGTGACCGGTCTGCAAACCCTGTCTTATGAGGAAAGGTTGCAGGATTTGGGATTGTTTAGTTTGCAAAAGAGAAGACTGAGAGGAGACTTAATAGCTGTCTACAAATATCTAAAGGGCTGTCACATTGTAGAAGGATCAACTTTATTCTCATTTGCACAAGGAAAGACTAGAAGCAATGGGATGAAACTGAATGGGAGGAGACACAGATTAGATATTAGAAAAAACTTTTTGACAGTTAGAGTGATCAATGAGTGCAACAGGCTGCCACGAGAAGTGGTGAGTTCTCCTTCAATGGAAGTCTTCAAACAGAGGCTGGACAGACATCTGACTGGGATGATTTAGCGAATCCTGCTTTGAGCAGGGGGTTGGACCAGATGGCCCAGGAGGTCCCTTCCAACTCTACGATTCTATGTGAAGATCTGCAGGGAATCTGCCCCAATTATGTGAAGACCTCTTAGGAACCTGTGCCAATTATGTGAAGATCTGTTGGGAACCTGCCCAAATTATGTGAATACCTGTTGGGCACCTGCTCCAATTATATTACAATCTTCTGAAAACCTGTCCCAATTATGTGAAGGCCTGCTGGTAACCTGCCCTGATCATGTGGAGACCGGCTGGAAACTTGCCCCAATTATGTTAAGATCTGCTGGCAACCTTACCCAATTATGTGAAGACTAGGTGAGAACCTGCCCCAATTATGTGAAGACCTGTTGGGAGATTGCCCTAGTTATGTGAAAATCTGCTCTGATTATGTGAAGACCTTCTGGGAAAGTCCCCATATTATGTGAAGAACTGCTGGGAAACTGCCCACTAGGTGGGAACCTTCCCCAATTATGCGAAGACCTGTTGGGATCCTGCCCTAATTATGTGAAAACCAACCCCAATTATGTGTCAACCTGCTGGGAACCTTCCCCTAATATGCGAAAAACTGCTGGGAACCTGCCCCAATTATGTAAAGACGTGTTAGGAACCTGCCCCAATTATGTGAATACCTGTTGGAAACCTGTCCTAATTACGCAAAGACCTAATGGGAACCTGCCCCAATTATGTGAAGATCTGCTGGGAATTTGCCCCAATTATGTGAAGACCTGTTGGGAACCTGCACCAATTATGTAAACATCTGCTGGCAACATGCCCCAATTATGTGAAGACCTGTTGGGAACCTGCCCAAATTATGTGAAGACCTGTTGGGCACCTGCTCCTATTATGTTAAGATCTCCTGGGAACCTGCCCCAATTATGTGAAGACCTGCTGGTAACCTGCCCTGATCATGTGGAGACCGGCTGGAAACCTACCCCAATTATGTTAAGATCTGCTAGAAACTTACCCCAATTATATGAAGATCTGCTGGGAACTTGCCCCAATTATGTGAAAACTTGGGAACTTTCTCGAATTATGTGAAAAACTGCTTGGAACCTGACTTGATTATGTGAAGACCTGCTGGGAACCTGCCCTGATTATGTGAAGAGCTGCTGGCAACCTTACCCGATTATGTGAAGACCACGTGAGAACCTGCCCCAATTATGTGAAGACCTGCTGGCAAACTGCCCTAATTATGTGAAAACCTACCCCAATTATGTGTCAACCTGCTGGCAACCTTCCCCAATTATGTGAAGAGTAAGACGTGTTAGGAATTTGCCTCAATTATGCAAAGACCTATTGGGAACTTGTCCCAATTACCTGAAGACCTACTGGGAACCTGCCCCAATTATGTGAAGATCTGCTGGGAATCTGACCCATTTATGTGAAGACCTGTTGGGAACCTGTCCCAATTACGTGAAGACCTGCTGGCAACCTGCCCCAATTATGTGAAGACCTGTTGGGAACCTGCCCAAATTATGTGAAGACCTGTTGGGCACCTGCTCCAATTATGTTAAGATCTTCTGGGACCCTGCCCTAATTATATGAAGATCTGCTGGGAATCTGACCCAATTATGTGAAGACCTGTTAGGATCTTGCGCCAATTATGCAAAGACCTGCTGGCAACCTGTCCCAATTATGTGAAGACCTGTTGGGAACCTGCCCTAATTATGTGAAGACCTGTTGGGCACCTGCTCCAATTATGTGAAGACCTGCGGGTAACCTGCCCTGATCATGTGGAGACTGGCTGGAAACCTGCCCCAATTATGTTAAGATCTGCTGGGAACTTGTCCTAATTGTGTGAAAAACTGCTGGGAGCTTGCCCCAATTATGTGAAGATCTACTGGGAGCATGCCCCAATTATGTAATGACTGACTGGCAACCTGCCCCAATTATATGAAGATCTGTTGGGAACCTGACCACATTGTGACAAGAACTGCCAGCACACAAATCAGAGCTTGTAGCTAGAGATCGAGGCACCCTCACGGGAAGTTTATTGGTAATTTACTAATTTAGGCTCATGTATCTTCAATTGATAGAATTCTAAAAATTAGTTCTCAGTATTAATGTCATGGAAACCCCCTTTAAGCCTGGAATCACCATTCCTCATTGCTGACATTTCTGCTACCAGCTATTTGGTCTTTTTGTCTTATGTCTCATGTAACTTTGACAATGTACAAGAAGCAACTGGTTCATGCGGCTAATTGGCATCCAGCCGAATATGAGTCACCGGTCGGGCTGACTTTGTGGCTATGATTTTATTGCTTCTAATATCTTGATCAGACCCTATAATCACACAATGTTCTGCTTCCTAAAAATAATGAGAGCATTAGAATCTTATATTGAAAATCAGGGGTGACTTTAAAAGGGATCGTTTAATGAGAAAAAACAAACAGTTGATTGATAGATAATAGATAGATAGATAGATATAGATAGATATATAATAGATAGAGAGCTAGATAATAGATAGATAGACAGATACTGTAATAGATAGATGATAGATAATAGATAGATGATAGATAGATAGATAGATAGATAGATAGATAGATAGATAGATAGATAGATAGATAGATGATAGATACTGTAATAGATGGATAGATAATAGACAAATAGATACAGAATAATAGATAGATAGATAGATAGATAGATAGATACAATAGATAGATAGATAGATAGATAATAGATAGATGATGAATAGATACTGTGATAGATAATAGATAGATGATAAATAATAGATAGATAGATGATAGATAATAGATAATAGACAGATGGATAGATAGATGGATAATAAATAGATAGAAAGCTAATATTTAATCGATAGATAGATAGATAGATGATAGACAGATAGCTAATAGATAGATAGATAATAGATTATAGATAGAAGGATAGATGGATAGATAATAAATAGATAATAGATACAAAGTTAATGGATAATAGATAGATTATAGGTAATAGATCAATAGATGATAACAGATAGATAACAAATAGATAATAGATAGAAAGATAATTGATAATAGATAATAGATAGATGATAGGTAGATATATATATATATATATATAGATAATAGATCAATAGATGATCGATAATAGATAGATAATATATAGATAATAGATAGAAAGATAATAGATAGATAGATAGATAGATAGATAGATAGATAGTTTTTTACCAGATCATGCAACGTGTTTGGAGAAACAGAAACTGAAACATAAGTTTATTTTCACATCCTCAAAAATTAAACCTTATGTGTTGTTTCCACTGTGACTGCATGAAGGGTTAAATATTTTCCGTAACTTCTGGTGGCATACAGAACAAAATTAAATATGCTCTATAATTGGGACTCAACCATCATAACAGGCACATGCAGCAGACTTAGTAATGCAAGGATTCGCCCAATCGGTCCTTCGATTGTGTCTGGCATTACAGCTCGACTCCATTGAAATGAATGGGTCTGATCTGTAATACCACACACAACCAGAGGTCAGACGTCGGCGCCATTTCTCGTTTTCTTATGTTTCATCTGAATCGTAAAATTATTTATGGTAAATTATTTCTAAGAATTACAAAGCTTTGATTTTTGTCTATCGTTTAGTTGGTTTGTAAAACGTAATAGTAAAAGTGAAAGATGAAAAATAAAGTGGATAAATCTTTTTTAAAGATGCTTTGAAATTTTTTTTTTTTTTGTTAGAAGGTCGCCAGTGATAAGCTGATCCTTAGTGGGATCCCCATTGATTAATTGGAATCTTTAAACCTGAAAATCTGACTGTAAGTGTGAAATTTCCCTGCAGCGCCACCACAGTGGAAAGAAAGTATTACATAATTACCATTTAAATTAATACAGGATTATTTTGACATCCCCTACCACCTCTACAACCGGTACTTTGGTAGCCATTTTTTCAGTGCTAATAGAATTTAAAAATAAGTAACTTTGCAAATAGTCTCCCTACGTTCTATTTTTTTTGCGTCTCCATGGTAACAGACTACAGACAATTCCTTTGTAGTCTGGTCCTGTTCTAATCTCTTTCCCCTGATGCCTACTTCTTGCCTACAGAGCAATGAAGATTTTTTTCCACCTCCCTATCATCTTAGATCCATACCCGCTCTTTGTATCATCTTTCAATTTGACTACCCCTACTTCTCTCAGAATCATTTTTCCCCCTCTATCCCAGGTAGCATTCATTACACAGGCTGCTTCCCACCCATAGATTCAATGCAAATAACACCGGGCCTTTATCTGTAATGTCTGAAAGAGAAAACGTCTCAGTTGCCCATAGCAACCAATCAGAGCTCAGCTTTCATTTTTTAAACAGCTTTGGTAAAATGAAAGCTGTGTTGTGATTGGTCAATGTGGGCAATATGGACAGGACACATAGGGGGGATATACATGAAACACATACAGAATTGGAGGATCTTCACACAGGAGGGAGGGACAGGCAAGAATTACATTTATTAATTTAGTATTAGAAACTATGCACAGCGCCGTGTCTTCTCCTCTATGGCTTAAGCAGATGACGTTCACTGTGCATGGGGGACAACAGGGAGCCTGGAGAAGAAGGAGGGGGTTATAGAAAATGTAGTTTACAGTGGTCAGTCACATGAGCAGCATTAAAGGGACGTGCACTTCACACTGGGTAAAGAGACCCAGTTAAGGAGATGCTGGGGTTAAAAAAAAAGATATAAGAAATTAGCCAGTGAGAATCTGAAGACATGGCGACAAAATCATAGATTCTGGGATAACCCCTTTAAGTCCTGCCCCGAGGACAACCCAAGAATAGCCAAACTTTATGGAACTGCCCTCTTTTGGGTGGGGATTATGTAAACCTACTTCCCACAGTTGCTATTTTTAATGAGACATTTGGCAAAATATACTTACCTATTGACATCACATCACTTCGCTACCCAGGGATAATCTCTCTCCCCCGAGTATAATTTTCTCCCCTTCCTCAGGTATCATTTATCTTTCCTCTATCACTAGTTTAATATTCTCCCTATTATTATATTATCGTCATCATCACCCCATTCTCCATTTGCATCTCTGTGTAGTTTCGCCATGTTGTCTCCCTCAGGGGATACTGCTTCTTCTTACATAGTTATCCAGCTGTTATAGTGAGTCTTTAAGTTTAGGCATCACTTACTGGGAAAAAATATGCAGATTAGCACCCCTTCAGAAGGAAAAAGCTGAAAAAATGCAGTCTATAGATTATTACCCAGCTTACTAACGTCCGAGCCATTAAAAGGTCTTAAGTCATGACTATGAATTTTTAGCGAAACCTTCCAAAAGGAAGAGACAACTGTCTGTAGACCACTTTTTTAGTGTTCTTGACCCTTCTTCCAAAGGGGGAGAGCTAATTTCCAAACTGACTCTAAGGCTAGCATTACTCATGACTAGAGATGAGTGAATCGACCCCTGGTCAGTAGTAGTCCATGTCCACAAGGCAGCAGCCCTGCAAAACGCAGTTTTTTCTGATTTGTAGGCATGGTATGATATCTACTAATTAGAAGAGGTGTCGATGGATGCCCATAGGTAGGTGGAGGTTTCACAAGGCTCCTGTCCATTGGCCGTAGAGAAATTGATTCGATCATCTCCCGCCATGACCATAGAAGACAACCTCAGCAGAGTCCCTATTGAAAGAAAGATGGATTTCAAAGGGATTGGTCACTTCTTAGGACATTGGAAACATGTAGCCATTGTTGACCCTGGTAAAATCTAAAATGTACTTTTGTTTCAAGGTGGAACTTTCTCTTTTTTTTAGATTGTACGGAATCTGAAACTGCCGTAGTTAGGTGGAAAGTCGTCTTCTTATAGCAGAACTTCCTGATTTTCAGTGCAGAGTAGAAAGGGAGTCACAGATGACGGACTGAGCAGGACGGAGCTGCGATCACAGAAGGTACAAGATTACAGTTAGTAGATGGCTGTTACATAAAGTATCTAGTTCTATATTTACACATGCATCTGTATTTGTGCCTATATATATATATATATATATACACACATATGTATACTTTCTGTATACTATAGGGTTTATGACACTGTGTATCAGGTTTTTTTTATATCTCAGTGAACAGGAAGTTTATTGTTTCATTTCTTTACATTTTGCTTTGATACATTGTGTCAGGGGCAAATAACCTGCAAAATAAAAGGGGGCACTTAGCAAAAAATACCAATGTGGCCCTGTCCTCTAGGTCGCTGGAGGAGAGCAGCATACTCCTTTGGTCATGGGTTCCTTTTTGTTTTGGCCCACAATGTGATGTTCTTGGAGAAAAGGGTACGGGTACGGGAGATGAGGTTACCCCATCTCTGTCCTAATATTATTTATGGATCCATTCTTTTGCATGGTCCATGTCTTTTTTTTCCTACAGTTCTTACAAGATTGATCATTTTGAAAAATAATTTTTAGGCAAGGTGTGCCATAACGGGAACCACTATTTGCAGAAGTTCTGTACATGTGCAAAGAAGGGGGTGTTATCATGATAGGAAATATTGATAGGGGTTGTCCCTCTGTAACGTTAGGTTGCATGACTCGTTTTACAACTTTGGTATTAGGTCTCCTTCTTTCCCGCATGTTGTGATTATGCAATTGACATAGTTGAGCACTGTCACCTTGTAACGTTACATAAATATTTGTAAAAGGTTACTAAGGCATGTGATATTATCTAATGAGAAAAATCCCCAGCCAAAACATGTGATCTACCGTAAGGCAGTTCTAAGAAGAAAGACACCATTCTTGGGGTATCTACAGTTATGGCATCTACTGAAGGTACCGCCCCACTAGACCACAGGAGTTTATGATCAGTGTAAGTCCTTCATCAGATATCAAAGTGTTGCACTTTTTCCAAGCACCATTTCTCCTTCATTCTAAAGAGGTCAAGTCTACACCTATCAGAAAAAGACAGATCCTGCTTGCAGCCACCACTAAGAGGACCTCCTTTTATACAGATGTTTAATATTAGGAGGATCTATCCCAAGGTCTGGCGTTTCAGTTTAAGAACATTCTTTTGTTCCCCATAAAATAACAATTTTGTAGAACATTTTTTCATAACTCTCCATAGTGCCATTACTCTAAGATATATATGTCTAAATTGAAATTTGGGTGTCACTTGGAACTTTGTTCCTTGGGGATGTGCCTCATACTGTCCAATCAATGTTTCTGGTGTCAGATTATGTAGGTACAGTTAGGAGTTTCAGCTCCTTAACATGTGTCACCCTGTTTTTAAAGGGACCAAAAGTAATTGGACAGATTAAATAATTGTAAATAAAATGTTCATTTCTAGTACTTGGTTGAAAAACCTTTGTTGGCAAAAAGCTCATCAATGCAAAAAGACATGGGCGCTCACAGAAGACAACAGTGGTGGATGATCGCAGAATAGTCTCCATGGTGAAGAGAAACCCCTTCACAACAGCCAACCAAGTGAACAACACTCTGGAAGAACATTCTTTGGACAGATGAAACCAAGATCAACCTCTACCAGAATGATGGAAAGAGAAAAGTATGGCGAAGGCGTGGTACAGCTCATGATCCAAAGCATACCACATCATCTGTAAAACATGGCGGAGGCAGTGTGATGGCTTGGGCATGCATGGCTGCCAGTGGCACTGGGTCACTAGTGTTTATTGATGATGTGACACAGGACAGAAGCAGCCGAATGAATTCTGACGTATACAGAGCCATACTGTGTGCTCAGATCCAGCCAAATGCAGCCAAACTGATTGGTCGTCGTTTCATACTACAGATGGACAATGACCCAAAACATAAAGCCAAAGCAACCCAGGAGTTTATTAAAGCAAAGAAGTGGAATATTGTTGAATGGCCAAGTCAGTCACCTGATCTCAACCCAATTGAGCATGCATTTCACTTGTTAAAGACTAAACTTCAAACAGAAAGGCCCACAAACAAACAACAACTGAAAACCACCGCAGTGAAGGCCTGGCAGAGCATCAAAAAGGAGGAAACACAGCGTCTGGTGATGTCCATGAGTTCAAGACTTCAGGCAGTCATTGCCAACAAAGGGTTTTCAACCAAGTACTGTACTAGAAATGAACATTTTATTTACAATTATTTAATCTGTCCAATTACTTTTGGTCCCTTTAAAAACAGGGTGGCACATGTTAAGGAGCTGAAACTCATAAACCCTTCAATTTTAATGTGGATACCCTCAAATGAAAGCTGAAAGTCTGAACTTCAACTGCATCTGAATTGTTTTGTTTAAAATTGATTGTGGTAATGTCTAGAACCAAAATTAGAAAAATGTTGTCTCTGTCCAAATATATATGGACCTAACTGTATATACTATTTTATATATTTTTCCCATATGACCTCTTTTATCTTCTCTAGGTCGCTCATCTGCTTGATGTCCATATCATTGTGGAATATGGTAGTGCCACTCAACTCATCCTTCACTTCTGAGCCATTTTCTAGGACTGAGAAAAATGAAATGTGAACTCCTGGCCAACTCTTCAGGAAGGATGAAACTTCCCTTGGTCATCATACAGTTGTCAGCTCTTTTCATTTCCTCAGTGACAAGTTATGGGTTTAGAAACTGCATCCAAAAATATGAAAGTTATACCACTTTCGTATGCATGAACCGCTATGAACTAAGTATAGACAAGGTTGTATCTGATATCCACAGTACAGCTAAGGTACTCATTATATCTCAAAATATCATCAAAATTTTACCTCCCGGGAGCTTTCGTCATCTATCTCAGCTCAGGAGCTTGAATGTAAGCTTTAACCGACTGGAGACTGTTCAGTCAGGCGCCTTTGAAAACTTGGAATCCTTAATTTCTTTGGACTTGTCATATAATGAAATAGACACGTTATCCTCTGGAGTTTTTGATGGACTCCAAAGCTTAACCCATCTCTACCTACAAGACAATGCCCTTGTCTTCATATATCCTGAAGTCTTTGGACCACTTCTCAATTTAAGAAGTCTCAACTTGTCAGTCAACCACTTGAACAATTTCAGTAATGTTATCCATGCCATTCAGCCACTGAACCAACTCAAGAATCTCAGCTTGTGTAGTAATAGTATCATCCACCTGGTTCATGACCATTCACTTCCAAGCAACTTGTCCACTCTGTTCCTCTGCAAAAATGACCTTCAAGATTTGAAATGCCACCAAGATTTTTTCGTTAGGGTCAAATATCTTGACCTGTCCTACAATAATATCTCCACCACTGCTTTGCAAAAAGTTAACCTGAGTTATACAAACTATTTATCCATTGCATATAATCCTAATTTAGACATTCTGAAATTTTTGGAGAATCCCACAATACCACCTGAGAAGATTGACTACTCAGGATTAAATTTAAGCACTTCTGATAAATTGAGGGTATTGTGTTCCTATTTAAGAGGCAAAGAGCTTTCACACTTGAATTTAATTCGGAACAACATTACAACTTTGCCAGAGTTGGCATTGGAAAATTGTCCTTCAAGTGTCCAGGTGGACTTATCACTCAATAGACTTCATCACATCAACTGCTTAACGTTCCTCAAGCCCTCCAATTTTTCATCTTTGACTATCGAACATAACCTCTTAAAACGACTGACATCCTGTGACAATGTGACCATGTACCCGGAGCTTACGACCATCTCTTTTCGATATAACAGGATATGGACAGTGCAGGCCAACGCATTTAACTTTGCTCCAAATCTGATTGTGCTAAATTTGAACATCAATAACATAATTTTTCTGAACAAAGACTGCTTTTCTGGATTAAGCAATCTCAGGACGTTACGGCTGGATAATAATCTGATAACAGATTTGTACAAAAACAACTTTTTTGGTTTAAGCAAGCTTACAACTCTCAACCTCCGGAATAACAGGGTGTCTGTCATTTTCAACAGAGTATTCGAAAGTTTGGAGAATTTGAAAACATTGGATCTTGGAGGAAACAAAATTACCCAAGTTAAAAATGAGTCATTCTTTGGAATGAGAAGTCTTTCAAAGTTATATCTAGATTCTAACCAGATTCAACAAATTACCGGGGATATGTTCAGTGGCCTTGAGGCAACTTTACAGGTGTTGGATTTGAAGTCGAACAAGTTGCGCTTCCCATCTTCCCAAATATATGCTGCTCCATTCTCAAAACTTCATAATGTCTATGACTTGAAACTTCAGAATCAACAGCCATACGGTCTAACGGCAATTCCAAAAGGTTTCTTCAAAGGTCTCAACAGTCTAGATGCTCTTTATATGGGACAAAACAGACTTACCCGGTTAGCATCCAATGTGTTTGATGAGCTCAAAAATTTAACATATCTCAGCTTGGCAGAAGACTGTAATGGAGTCCAAAACCTCTCACCAGAAACTTTCAAAAACTTAGTCAATCTTAAATTCCTGGATTTGGAAAATATGTGTATTCAGTCTTTGAGTCCAGGAATTTTCGAAAACCTTATCAATCTCAGAAGACTCCAGCTAACAAAGAATGGATTAAGGCAAATAAATTCATCAATATTTGATAACATGACCAAATTGGTATACCTTGACATATATAAGTGTCCCCTTACATGCACTTGCGATAACCAGGATTTAAAAAGTTGGTTGAATTCATCAAATATACAAATTGTGTACGCCTATAATATAACATGTAGCAATAACCGTAGTGATTTTTTCCTAGACTTTGATATGCAAGTCTGTGACCGAGCTATAAAGCAAACACTTTTTGGCTGTTCTTTCACCTTCTTGTGCCTCTTAATGATCATTCCCATCATCCTCAGTAAATCCTACTGGCGAATTAAGTATAATTATTTCCTTTTTATCTCATGGCTGAACGAACGCTGGAATTCTAAAAAGGACCTCTACAAATATGATGCCTTTGTGTCCTATAACACTAGGGATGAAGACTGGGTGTATGAAACTATGATTCCCATGCTGGAGAGATGTTCTTCTTCAAAAGGACTTCGACTTTGCCTCCACCATCGGGATTTTCAACTAGGTAGGTACATCGTGGACAATATTGTGGACAGCATACACAATAGTCGAAAGACCGTTTGTGTGGTGAGCAGGAGCTACCTTCAAAGCGAGTGGTGTTCATTGGAGATGCAGTTGGCCAGCTATAAGTTATTTGACGAATTGAGGGACGTTCTTGTTCTCATATTTTTGGAGGACATTCCCTTACAAGAACTTTCCACCTACCACAGAATGAGAAAGGTCATGCTGAAGAAGACTTATGTCACATGGCCAAGTGAACCGGAGGCTCAACAGTTATTTTGGGCCAAAGTTAGAAAGGCTTTGAAGGGCGCTGATAAAGAAGATGATGAAGATAACTTTTTATTTAGTAATGATGAAGCCCTTTTTATTTCCAGTTGACCTTTCTAATCACTGTAGAGTCATAATGTATTGTAAATAAGTTGTCATAGCAAATAATTTTACTGGTTGGTATTATTGTGTTTCTAACCCATGTAGGCTTGTTTGATAGCACTTCTAGGATGGAAGTCATATGATTTCAATAAATGATGCCGATATCAGATATATTCCAATTGCATATTTATTTAGAAAGAAGGTATAAAGCAACTCATAGGTTGTATCTGGTATTGTAGCTCAGCCCCATTCACGTAATTTGAGCTGAGCTACAGGAACTGGAAGAACTTGGGTACTGAAGGTTGTTGTCTTGGACTAAAAAAGTCTTAAATTAAAGCGATAACTCACATTTGATCTCTGCAGTCATATGTGGCCTTGTCTAGGCTTCTATGTTGGCCTGCAGATCCGTCATTCAATATGATTGACTTTTTAACGACAGCACTCAACAAAGGCCAAAAAGTTCAAACATGGTTTGTCAATTTTCCGATAGATGTCCTTAATCGGTCATGCTATTTTGTGTCACAAATTTTGCTTTGAGACCCGGAGCTCAATTCCCGCTTCCAAGGTCCCTTAAAGAGATCCACTTAGAGCAAGTAGATAAAATCTGTCCTTTCTTCCTCCATTAGACTCATTACTAATGTCCTAAACACCCTCATTATAATCAGTCATTTAATATTGAGACAGTATTGATATATGTGTCCTGTAGAGGACTGTAAGAGAATGACATGGTCAACGTTTCCTCGAGGAAGGAGACTGTGTGATTGATGTATATGTGAATCGTATAGGCATCCAGGCATGGAAATCAATAGCGCTCCACTATGCTAAGGAGTTTTCTTCATTATCAGGCTTTTGTAGATGGTAACATTAATCTGCTATAATGTCACAGAGTTGAGAAAGGATGGAAGCTTTAACTTTTATCCATCACGTTTAAAAATTAGGAGACAAATATTAAAATATGCATAAAAATGAAATAACCTATGAATGATAAGATGGGGCAGATCTAACATAGTAACATAGTATTTAAGGTTGAAGGAAGACTTTAAGTCCATCTAGTTCAACCCATAGCCTAACAGGTTGATCCAGAGGAAGGCAAAAAAAAACCCATGCGGCAAACACTAAGCTCCACATTGGGGAACAAAATTCATTCCCGACTCCACATTCGGCAAAGAGACTAGTTCCCTGGATCAACGCGCTATCAAGGAATGTAGTATATACTGTAATATTATACTTTTCAAGAAAGGCATCCAGTCCCTTCTTAAATTTTAGTAGTGAATCACTCATTACAACATCATAGGGCAGAGAGTTCCATAGTCTCACTCCTCTTACAGTAAAGAATCTGCGTCTGTGATTATGATTAAACCTTCTTTCCTCCAGAAGTAGAGGATGCCCCCTTGTCCCCATTACTTCCTATCATTATCTGTTGGAGGAGAGAAGCATCGGACATGTTGAAATTACAATAATTGATCCTACTGTTCACTTGGTAGATAATATCAGTAGGACTTCACAAAATTGTTAGGTTTCTCCAACCTTTCTCTAATGTATATGGACGCCTTTATTCTAAAGATAAGTGGCGAGAAGCAGTTGATGAGGCATCTCTTTGACCCTTCAATTGTGGAAACTAACCCAAAGGGATGGATTTTGTCCATGAATGCTGGACGCTATCTATTCTAATGAGATGGAATATGTCCACCAGATATGATATTGAACGTTTCCAAGTTGTCCTAGTGGTTTTCATCTTACAGAGGTAGATAGATTTTCTGCTCTTCCCACTAAAAACGCATGTTTGCTCAGCCAAATCTAAGGTACATGTGTATGGGGCGGTCAGAAGACATGACTGATGTTAGAATACTGTCTTAGGTGCATGAGCACCTTCAAAGAAAATAGTATGGGATTCCTCCTTATCCCGGTAATGAGATAAGATAAGACGGTTGTATCTTTGTTGTAAACTGAGATTCTAATTTACTTAGTGAGAAATTCATCTCTGCTTTTACCCAGAGGCTTTTGCTTTTCTTCATTAGCATACTAAAAAATATGAAGGGTCCTGGGAATTTAAGTGTAAGATCATTTGCCTCCAGATAAGCACAAGTCGTGTCGGCGCCGACACGTGATTGATTCTGAAATCTCCCGGTGGTTTTCTATTATGGGTAAACATTAAATAATCATGACTTTAATATATGTTGCACAGTTTGGAGATTTCTTGTGTAATCTCTCCACAGTGACATGTAATCTGCTAATGAGCCTGTAACTGAAGTCTCCTGTATTGTCTTCTGTGTTTTGATGGAAAGAAGATGAATATTAAAGATGTTTGGATGCAACGGAATGGCTAATTTATCTGAGATAATGAATGACTGGTTGACCTGCTATTTCGGTCAACCGGAAAAGGATAAGTGACCTATGAGATGCAGACATGTGGTGTGGGGAGGTCTCTCAGGCCCAGGGTAACCACCCAAATAGAATTTAGTAAGGAAAGATACCACTGGTGTGAGGTTACTCTACGTTTTTTGCTTTTGATACAGCAGAAGTGATGATTTTTCGGACCTGAATTACTGGATGACCTGTCTTTTGAGTCAACCTATGAATGGTAATGTCTTCAGGATGAGTAATTTATAGCAGGCAGAAATTGGGATGGAGATATTTAAGAGTGTCAGGATCATGGCTTGATTTAAGTTGAGGTTTACCCTTAGTTTTCCTATTTTCCATCGATGATGGCATAGGTTGTTGTTGATAGCGATAAATCAAATTCCAAGAGTTCAAGCCTTTGTATTTAAAGATTGCCATAAGAAATGGCTCAGATCTTTGTATGTTTATAACCAACTAATGTAGACCTTGCCTCAGGAGAGCATTGAAGGATATACCATAAATGTAAAAGTAAGGATAGATACCGCTGGTGTGAAGTGGTGGGACAAGGAGGTTGGATGATTGACCTCAATTGAGAAATTTTAATGGTAGCAGGAATTTTCTATGCTAGCAGGAAGAAGGGTGAAAATGAGACATTTCAAGATGTTATACCTTGTGAGATACCTCATAATACCCTCAGGGTTCAAAACCAGAAGGCAATGGACAAAGCCAATGCTCTCCTGCTGTCTGTCTATGAAGGACACACAGTGCGTCACCCAGCTTTGCACATAGACTTGCCTCTGCACCTAGCATTCACATGGTATGCCTTTCAGCTAACCCCAGCTTACCCCACTGTTATTTATGACCTTGTTTACTCTGGCTTGATCATATACATCTGGTCCACTCTTAATTGTCTGGCCAAGATGAGCAGAGACCACTCCTCTCTGCTTCACACCTGACTGCACTTAGTTGTACATATATTGCAGAGTACAAGTCTGCATAGACTTCAGTCTGCATTGTGATTGCTATAAGTGTGTGCTAGAAGTGTGAAGATTAATTTAAGAATTAAAACCAGAATTGAACCAGAAGGGAACTGAAGGTAACTGGACACAGTCACTGTAAACAATGTTTCTGTTTGTTTTCACTTTCACCCCAATAATCCTTCACTTTCTGCTAATTCCCCTAATCCCTACTCCTAGTAAGGAACTGTTCATCTCTTCTTCAATCCTCCCCATCCACCTCACCTCCGCCTCAAAACTGTTCCTTAACATACAATCCTCTGTCTCCAAACACAGACAGCCCCCTCATGCCCTCTCCTGCTCCCACCTGCTAACACTTTCTCTGCTCCTTCTCACTGCTGGTGATATCTCTCCAAATCCTGGTCCTCCTCACCACATTCCCACAGTCATTTCTACCTCCCATCCACGCTCTATCACAACCTTCCGTAACCTCTCCAACCTTATACCCATTCACCCAGCCCCCGCTTCCCCAGTCCCACTAACAGGAGCTCTGTGGAACGCTCGCTCTGTCTGCAACAAGCTTTCCTACATCCATGATCTTTTCGTTACTACCAAACTCTCCTTCCTCGCCATCACCGAAACCTGGCTCACCCCTTCTGACACAGCCTCTCCTGCTGCACTTTCGTATGGCGGCTTCCACCTTTCTCACACCCCCCGCCCCAGCAGCAAACATGGTGGAGGAGTTGGTTTTCTCCTGTCAGATACCTGCTCCTTCACCCCAATCCCACTGCCACCCTCTGTTACCCTCCCTTCCTTTGAGGTGCACTCTGTGCGCATCTACTCCCCCTCCAACCTCCAACTGGCTGTCATCTACCGCCCCCCAGGGCCAGCCACCACCTTCTTTGACCACTTCACCACCTGGTTACTTCATTTCCTTTCCGCGGACATCCCTACTATCATCATGGGCGACTTCAACATCCCCATTGACACTTCCCTCTCAGCTGCCACTAAACTTCTATCTCTCACTTCCTCCTTCGGCCTCACTCAATGGTCTTCTACAGCCACCCACAAAGATGGCCACACACTGGACCTCATCTTCACCCGCCTCTGCTCCCTATCTAACCTCTCTAACTCACCTCTTCCTCTCTCTGACCACAACCTGCTCACATTCTCTTCCCTCTTCACTCCATGTCTACAATCCCCACCCCACAAACTTTCACACCCTCGCAGGAATCTTAAACACCTTGACCTACACTCATTCTCCGAATCCCTCCTCCCTCTTACAGATATAAGTTCCTTACACAATGCGGATGACGCTGCCGCTCTATATAACACCACAATAGCTGTAGCTTTGGAATCCGCTGCCCCACTTACACATACCAAAACTCGCAAAATCAACAGACAGCCCTGGCACACCAGCCTGACCAAAGAGCTGAGGCGAGCTTCCAGGGCTGCTGAGCGCAGATGGAAAAGATCCCACTCCAACGAGCATTTCATCGCATTCAAACAGTCCCTCACTACTTTCAAGACCACACTCGCCACAGCTAAACAAACCTACTTCTCATCTCTCATATCCTCCCTGTCTCACAACCCTAAACAGTTATTCAACACCTTCAATTCTCTCCTCCGCCCCCCAGCACCTCCTCCCTCCCCACTCATCTCAGCTGAAGACTTTGCCTCATTTTTCAAGCAGAAAATTGATAACATCAGGGACAGTTTTGGTCAACAACCCCCAGAGCCCTTCCTCCCGACTTCCCAGCCCTCCACCTTCAAAACCAACTTCTCCACCATTACAGAAGATCGACTCTCCACTCTACTCTCAAGATCACATCTCACCACCTGTGCACTCGACCCGATCCCATCCCACTTCATCCCAAACCTCACCACAGTCTTCATCCCAACCCTAACCCATCTCTTCAACCTATCACTAACAACTGGTGTTTTCCCCTCAAGCTTTAAACATGCCTCCATCACACCTATCCTCAAAAAGCCCTCTCTTGACCCATCCTCTGTATCTAGCTATCGCCCTATATCACTTCTCCCATATGCCTCCAAGCTACTGGAACAACACGTCTACCTTGAACTGTCCTCCCATCTCTCTTCTTGCTGCCTCTTCGACCGCTTACAATCTGGCTTCCGGTCACACCACTCCACTGAAACTGCCCTTACTAAGGTCACCAATGACCTCTTAACTGCCAAGAGCAAGCGACACTACTCTGTCCTCCTCCTCCTGGACCTGTCGGCTGCCTTTGACACAGTGGACCATTCCCTATTATTACAGACCCTCTCATCCCTCGGCATCACAGACTTGGCCCTCTCCTGGATCTCATCATACCTAACAGACCGGACATTCAGCGTCTCCCACTCACACACCACCTCCTCACCTCGCCCCCTATCTGTCGGAGTCCCACAAGGTTCAGTCCTAGGGCCCCTGCTGTTCTCTATTTACACCTTTGGCCTGGGACAGCTCATAGAATCTCATGGCTTTCAGTATCATCTTTATGCTGATGACACACAGATCTACATCTCTGGACCAGATATCACCTCCCTACTAACCAGAATCCCTCAATGTCTGTCCACTATTTCATCCTTCTTCTCCACTAGATATCTGAAACTCAACATGGACAAAACAGAATTCATCATCTTTCCCCCATCTCACGTGACCCCCCCTACGAACCTATCAATTACAGTAAATGACTGCCCACTCTCCCCAGTCCCACAAGCTCGCTGCCTCGGAGTAATCCTTGATGCTGATCTCTCCTTCAAACCACATATCCAAACCCTTTCCACTTCCTGCCGACTTCAACTCAAAAATATTTCACGCATCCGTTCATTCCTCACCCAAGAATCTGCAAAAACCCTAGTCCATGCCCTCATCATCTCTCGCCTTGACTACTGCAACCTCATGCTCTGCGGCCTCCCCTCAAACACTCTCGCACCCCTCCAATCTATTCTAAACTCTGCTGCCCGACTAATCCACCTGTCCCCCCGCTATTCCCCAGCTTCTCCCCTCTGTCAATCCCTTCACTGGCTCCCAATTGCCCAGAGACTCCATTACAAAACCCTAACCATGACATACAAAGCCATCCACAACTTGTCTCCTCCATACATCTGTGACCTCGTCTCCCGGTACTTTCCTGCACGCAACCTCCGATCCTCACAAGATCTCCTTCTCTACTCCCCTCTTATCTCCTCTTCCCACAATCGCATACAAGATTTCTCTCGCGCATCTCCCCTACTCTGGAACTCTCTACCACAACATATCAGACTCTCACCTACCATCGAAACCTTCAAAAAGAGCCTGAAGACCCACCTCTTCCGACAAGCCTATAACCTGCAGTAACCACCGATCGACCAAACCGCTGCACGACCAGCTCTACCCTCGCCTACTGTATTATCACCCATCCCTTGAAGATTGTGAGCCCTCGCGGGCAGGGTCCTCTCTCCTCCTGTACCAGTTATGACTTGTATTGTTTAAGACTATTGTACTTGTTTTTATGTATACCCCCCTCACATGTAAAGCGCCATGGAATAAATGGCGCTATAACAATAAATAATAATAATAATAATCTAAGTCTAAGTATTTTGACATCTAATTTTGACATCTAATTATATTTAGTAATTTTTACTAAATTATGATGGTCGTCTGGGAATTAGTCATTACATGTACAACTAGTAATATTGCCATCGCAATAGAATTGTTGCCCAAGTGTTGAGTCCCGGAGACCTATAACATCATAACATGATAAATATTCTTCTCCTGCCCTGCAAAGACCTTGAAAGATGTGAAAGTAAGAACTCACTTCAGAGATATAACTCTTTATATCACTGAATGAAGGTGTTTGATGTCAACTTCAAAAGAGAAAAGAGCATTGACAGGTCCGCACCATCACTAGCCCCATGGAGGTGCCTGAAAGAGCACTGTCCAAAAATGGAATTAAAAAAGCATAAAGCGTGTTTCCTATGATCTACAAACAACATTCTGGGTACATGTGGTCTACAATATATATAAATATATAGATTTTTTACTACTATTTTTTTTGTTCTATTTCACAACCTTTGCTTAAGCTCCGGTGCACCAGGCTGCACACTCCACTGACTTTTGGGTAAAGCAGTGCCTCAGTCCCCTGGGTGTTGTATTGTATTTCCCAATGACATACAAAAACAAGGGATGCAATGTCAAGGATCAAGATAAAGTCCTCCATCACAGTGCAAAATATGGACATCCAGGTGGGACTGTTTTACCCTTTCCAAGCCATATTTTCAATATCGGTGTGTGAACATGGCCTTAAACGTTGTCATATTGCATTGTATGAATATTTCCCAGACTAGACTAGACTAGATCTGGAAAAGGAGAATGATTTATCCTGTCATTACTGGTCAAGAATGCCAAGAGGAAGCCAGAAAGCTACCGGCCTCACAACTGTAATATACATCAGGTCATTCTATGTCATTCTATGTACAGGGGCGTACACAGAATTCATGGGGCCCCATAGCAGAAGTCCTAATTGCCTCCACCAAACACAAGAAAATAATATTCGGAGGGGTCACAGGAGTGTATATCTCACAACTTTGCAGTCACTACAAAGTAATTTTCCTCCTATTGAAGCCCCCATGTTTCCTTCACATTAAGATACCCCTTTCGTGGCCCCCATAAAATATGATGCCAACAAAAAGCCCCCCAAGCACAGTATGATACCCTCACAGTGAATTCCTACACAATACACTCCACACACAGAGTTTGATGACCCTACATTACCTACCACCCTGCAATGTATGATACTCCCACAGTGACCCCATCACTGTATGATGACCCCAACACATCCCTCCACATTATATAATGCCCCAGACACACTATAATGGCCCCACAAGCCCTCCAAACAATTTAATGACCTTCACACAGTCCTGGTAACTGTATAATGGCCCGCACATAGCAGTGCAAGTATTATAATGCGCCTCGCATAGCTTTTCACGTTTTATAACGCACCCAACATAGCCCTCCAAGTAGTATAATGCACCACACATAGCCCTCCAAGTAGTATAATGCGCCTCACATTGCCCTCCAAGTAGTATAATGCACCACACATAGCCCTCCAAGTAGTATAATGCGCCTCACATAGCCCTCCAAGTAGTAAAATGAGCTTCACCCATAGCCCTCCAAGTAGTATAATGCGCCTCACATAGCCCTCCAAGTAGTAAAATGAGCCTCACATAGCCCTCCAAGTAGTATAATGCGCCTCACATTGCCCTCCAAGTAGTATAATGCACCTCACATAGCCCTCCAAGTAGTATAATGCACCTCACATAGCCTACCAAGTAGTATATTGCACCCCACATAGCCCTCCAAGTAGTATAATATGCCAGACATAGCACTCCAAGTAGTATAATGTACCCCACATAGCCCTCAAAGTAGTATAATGCATCTCACATAGCCCTCCAAGTAGTATAATGCGCCTCACATATCCTACCAAGTAATATAATGCGCAACACATAGCCCTCCAAGTAGTATAAAGCACCCAACATAGCCCTCCAAGTAGTATAATGTGCTCCACATAGCCCTCCATGTAATATAATGCGCCTCACGTAGCCCTCCCAGTAGTATAATGCACCCCACATAGCCCTCCAAGTAGTATAATGTGCTCCACTTAGCCCTCCAAGTAGTATAATGTGCCTCACATAACCTTCCAAGTAGTATAATGCATCTCACATAGCCCTCCAAGTAGTATAATGCATCTCACATAGCCCTCCACGTAGTATAATGCGCCTCACATAGCCCTCCAAGTAGTATAATGTGCTCCACATAGCCCTCCATGTAATATAATGCGCCTCACGTAGCCCTCCCAGTAGTATAATGCACCCCACATAGCCCTCCAAGTAGTATAATGTGCTCCACTTAGCCCTCCAAGTAGTATAATGTGCCTCACATAACCTTCCAAGTAGTATAATGCATCTCACATAGCCCTCCAAGTAGTATAATGCATCTCACATAGCCCTCCACGTAGTATAATGCGCCTCACATAGCCCTCCAAGTAGTATAATGTGCATCACATAGCCCTCCAAGTGGTATAATGCGCCTCACATAGCAATGCAAATGGTATAATTGCCCCTATTGATTTACAAATAGATAAATAAAAATATTCACCTTTCCTCGTACCCCCTCAACTCCGATCTCTGCAGTGCATATTGTGAAGCTCTGCACTGCTTGGCACAGCGGGTGCCATGTAGTGACGTCAGAGCTCAGACACACAGGGGGAATGATGGAGCAGATGACTCCCTCTTTCATAATTGCTTTCAATTGTTCAAAGTGCGATACCAGGCGGCGGTGGGGGGGCAGGCATCAGTGCTGGCGCTGGGCCACTTCGACTCATTGTCCCCTTGGTGGGCTCGTGGTTTGATGCTATTAGCGGTACACCAGTGATGCTGGAAGATATCCACTAGTTTTATAAAACCTGCTTATTATTGGAACAGGTGTACCCTGATGTAGTAAGACCTCCACCACTATATGTCTTTGGGTCCCCAACACACTACAGCCAGGTGGAGTGGTGGAATTATGTAATCCTTGCCCAAAAAGTGGATGATACTAGACTGATTGGACATGTTCCTGAACAAGATTTGCGGTGAGAGTTACTTAAACATCCCTCAACAGACATATGAGTAAATGTGCTAAATCTACAGCTCTCAGAACCATTTAAAGGGGAGATTTCACTTGAATTTTTATTTAAATTGAGTAAATTTTCCAATTGATGCTGCTCTACTGATTTTTAAACTGTTTTTTGTTTTCTTCTGTACCCCTCTGTTCCAAAATTATGCCCCATAGAAATAGAGATGCAAATCTTCCCTTCAGCCACCTGGGCGTATACATCGGAATGTTGTTTGTGGGTGTGGCTGTGTTTTGATTGGCTAGCATCACAGGAGAAAAAGTAAACACCCACAGAGAAGCTAATTTGCATCTTTATTACCGGGGGGCATAACTTTGGAATGGAGAGGCACAGAAGAAAAAGGAAAACTGTTTCAGAGCGAGTGAAGTAGCGGTACTTAGAGGAGGTACTCGGTTTAAATTTTAGTAATCCAATGAAATGTTTTCTGCCTAAATTTGAAGTACTTATGCATTACATCCCTGGAAACCAACTTCTCTCAGAGCTGTCTTTTTTCTTCACAAGTTCAGAAAAGAGTCACATGAGACCCTCCCATGAGACCATCAAAACGAGCTCACTGATGACTTCTCAGCTCACTCTTTCTGTAGCCCACAGTAGACAGTAAAACAATAGTTGTAGAAGACAAACGGTGCAAGATATCTAATGAAACCCAATTGCAAAAATAATTTTTAGCCTCAGTTACATGCATAAATATTTTCCCAACAAAGGTGGACAACTCATTTAACCAACACGGGGTTTCCCAGCTCCCTAAATACCGCAGTGATAGCTAAGAAATAAAAACAGCCCTAAAGTAACTAACAACCTCCTCTCCAGAGATTTTGGGGTGTAAAGTGGTGGGCCATCTTGATTTTGCTATGAAGACCCTTTTTCCTTGGTACAGGTTGTGCAGGATCCAGGTGAACGAAAGCCAGCCATACAGGAAAGGTAGCAGAAAGTATATGATCCCATTGCCATAAACTTCTGTAGCCAGTAATGTGGTTCTCCGGGCTTCAAAAGGTATCAATCATGAGACCTATCCAGCATAGCACGAGCATAAACTAAATCCTAAATGTGAACATATCCTAAACTGAACACTTTTTCAGGCAACAGTTATTACTCATCTCTCCACCACAAACATGCAAGTTCAGATTGGTATAGCTTTCACGTTTGCATTTCAATGTGTAGAGGTGTCAGATGGCAGCTTATTTCCCAAGGGGACATAGTCAACCAAACCATAGACACCAAGACTCGGTTTTCACTCAGCAGCTGTCACATGTATCTCAAACTACAGTGGGTACGGAAAGTATTCAGACCCCTTTAAATTTTTCACTCTTTGTTTCATTGCAGTCATTTGGTAAATTCAAAAAAGTTAATTTTTTTCTCTTTAATGTACACTCTGCACCCCATCTTGACTGAAAAATAACAGAAATATAGAAATTTTTGCAAATTTATTAAAAAAGAAAAACTAAAGTAAGTATTCAGACCCTTTGCTCATTATTGAGTAGAAGCACCCTTTTGAGCTAGTACAGCCATGAGTCTTCTTGGGAATGATGCAACAAGTTTATCACACCTGGATTTGGGGATCCTCTGCCGTTCTTCCTTGCAGATCCTCTCCAGTTCTGTCAGGCTGGATGGTGAACGTTGGTGGGCAGCCATTTTCAGGTGTCTGCAGAGATGCTCAATTGGGTTTTGGCCAGGGCTCTGGATGGGCCAGTCAAGAATGGTCAGAGAGTTGTTCTGAAGCCACTCCCTTTGTTATTTTAGCTGTGTGCTTAGGGTAATTGTCTTGTTAGAAGGTGAACCTTTGGTCAAGTCTGAGGTCCAGAGGACTCTGGAGAGGTTTTCATCCAAGATATCTTTGTATTTGGCCGCATTCATGTTTCCTTCAATTGCAACCAGTCGTCTTGTCCCTGCAGCTGAAAAGCACAATCACCCCCATAGCATGATGCTGCCATCACTGTTATGAATGAGTCACCGTAGGAGGCAAAAACAGAAATACTAGCTAAGTCCAGAAAACCAGAGAAGTTGGCAGCTATCGGATTGCAGACCCCTGAACCTATCAACAACAACTAGCAGTAGCCGTGGGGGGTTCCTACGGTGCCCTAGACCCCTCGATCACAGCCGGAGAACTAAATAGCCTAAAGACAGAAAGGGAAATCTAAACTGCCCCAGAGCAGACCCAAAAGCAATAGGCAGCCCCCAACATATAATGATGGTGAAGCAAGATGAAAAAACACTCACACAGATAGAAAGATAGGCTGAGCAAATGATGGGGCCCAAGCTAACTAAATAGGACAGGATAGAAAAGCTGCTGTCTGCAATCCGCCAAAACCCTATCAAAACAAGAGCCAACAGACTGATAGGGAAAAAAGCCCTGAAGATGCTAGGCTTCAAAAAGACTATATCAGTACTCAGGTATTTTCTGAAGACAGAGCAAAAAGGAATTCAGCTCACCCCAGCAGGGAATGGCAGAAATCCAGAAAAACAAGGCAAAAAAAACCCAAAACACAAATGCAAAAAGCAGAGCAGAAAACTTAGCTTTTGAGGAGCAGGAATCAGACTGGTCTCCTAGAATCCCTCAGGGAAATCACCAGCAAGGCAGAAGGGCGTCGGCTGCCTTATATCCAGTCAGCAATTCCCGTCACCCAGTCATCATCATCCAGCTCAGGTGCTTGGTAATCAGCCTCACTACCTTCCTTCACCAGAAAAGGGAGTTCATCAGACCTCAATGGTGAAGGGGAAAATGAACTCACAACAGTACCTCCCCCTTGAGGAGGGGTCACCGAACCCTCATCCACGCCACCAGGGCGATCAGGGTGAGCCCGATGAAAGGCACGCACCAATCTTTTGGCATGAATATCAGAGGCAGAGACCCAGGAATTATCCTCCTGACCATAACCCTTCCACTTAACCAAATACTGTAGTCTCCGTCTAGCCAGACGGGAATCCAGTATCTTCTCTACCTCATATTCCATGTTACCTTCAACCAATACAGGGTCCGGAGGTGCCACCCCAGGAACTACTGGTTCAACAAACCTCTTCAACAAGGACTTATGAAACACATTATGGATTTTAAATGTGACAGGAAGAGCCAAACAAAAAGAGACCGGATTAATAATCTCCAAAATCTTGTAAGGTCCAATAAATCTAGGCTTAAACTTAGGAGAAGCCACCTTCATAGCGATATTTTTTGATGATAAGCAAACCATATCACCAACCTTAAACTGGGGACCAATGGTCCTATGTCGGTTGCAAAACCGCTGGGCCTTTTCCTGGGAGAGAATATAACTTATCCACCACTTGGTCCCAGATCTGGTGCATTCTCTCCACCACAGTGTCAACACCTGGGCAGGCAGAAGGCTCCATCTGCCCTGGAGAAAATCGAGGAAGAAACCCAAAGTTACAAAAAAAAAAGGTGACATCAAAGAGGCAGACCTAGCTCTATTATTTAAAGCAAATTCGGCCAAGGGCAAAAATGAAACCCAATCATCCTGATCAGCAGAAATAAAACATCTCAAATACGACTCCAAGGTCTGGTTTGTTCTCTCTGTCTGCCCATTGGTCTGAGGGTGAAAAGCAGAGGAGAAGGACAACTGAATTCCCAGCTTGGAACAGAAAGTCCTCCAAAATCTAGACACAAACTGAACTCCTCTGTCAGATACAATGTTCTCAGGAATCCCATGCAAGCGAACCACCTGTTGTAAAAACAGGGGCACCAACTCAGAGGAAGATGGCAACTTAGGGAGTGGTACAAGATGAACCATCTTAGAGAACCTATCACAAATCACCCAAATAACAGTCATTCTCTGAGAGACAGGCATATCAGAGATGAAATCCATTGAAATATGGGTCCATGGCCTCCTGTGGACCGGCAAAGGCATCAACAACCCACTAGAGCGAGAACAAGGTTTAGACCGGGAGCAAGTCCCACAGGACTGCACAAAATTCCTGACATCCCGAGACAAGGCGGGCCACCAAAAAGACCGACTCACCAGATCTCTAGTACCAAAAATACCTGGATGACCAGCCAATGCAGAGCAATGAACTTCAGACATCACTCTCTTCTTCCACTGGTCAGGAACATACAACTTTCCACTGGGACAACGCTCAGGTTTGTCCTCCTGGAACTCTTCCAGAGCACGTCTCAAATCGGCGAGATGGCAGAAAGAACTACCCCTTCGCCTAAGATGGTAGCAGGCTTGGTCACCACAGGGGAATCAGCAAAGAAGCTCCTAGAGAGAGCGTCAGCCTTGACATTCTTAGTGCCAGGAAGAAAAGAGACCACAAAATCAAAACGTGTAAAAAACAAGGCCCACCTAGCCTGTCTAGGGTTCAAGCGTTTGGCCAACTCCAGGTAAATCAAATTCTTGTGGTCAGTGAGGACCACGACTTGATGTTTAGCTCCCTCCAACCAATGTCTCCACTCCTCAAATGCCCATTTCATGGCTAACAGTTCCCGATTCCCCACATCATAGTTACGTTCAGATGGAGAGAACTTTCGGGAAAAGAAAGCACAGGGATTCATTTTAGATGTTACAGGATCCTTTTGGGACAAAAAAAGCTCCTGCACCAATCTCAGAAGCGTCCACCTCTACCTGGAGCGGGAGTGAGACATCAGGTTGCCGCAAAACCGGGGCAGAAGTGAATCTTCGCTTCAGCTCCTGAAAGGAAGAAACAGCCTCCGGAGACCAATTCAACACATCAGCACCCTTCTTAGTCAGATCAATCAATGGCTTGGCAATACTAGAAAATTTTGATATAAATTTCCAATAAAAATTAGCAAAACCCAAAAACTTCTGGAGGGACTTCAAAGAAGTGGGCTGAACCCAATCATAAATGGCCTGTACCTTGGCCGGGTCCATTTCAATAGTTGACGGAGACAAAATAAATCCCAAAAATGAAATCCTCTGTACCCCAAAAAGGCATTTCGATCCTTTGACATACAGGGAATTCTCCCTCAAGATCCGGAACACAGTCCGAACATGTTCCACATGAGAATCCCAATCCTTGGAGAAGATCAAAATATCATCCAGATAGATAATCAAAAATGTATCCACAAAGTCTCGGAAAATGTCGTTCATGAAGCACTGGAAGACAGAAGGGGCATTAGTGAGCCCAAAAGGCATCACCAGGTACTCAAAATGTCCCTCCGGAGTATTAAACGCCGTCTTCCATTCATCCCCATGCTTAATGCGGATAAGATTTTACGCCCCCCTGAGGTCAAGCTTGGTAAACCAGCAAGCACCTTTAACTCTGGAGAATAGATCCGAAATCAGGGGTAACGGATACTGATATTTAATAGTAATTTTGTTGAGGGCACGATAATCAATACAAGGCCTTAATGAACCATCCTTTTTGGCCACAAAAAACCCCCCAGCACCTAAGGGTGAAGAGGATGGTCTAATATGACCCTTCTCCAACGCCTCCTTAATATAGGATCGCATAGCCTCGTGCTCGGGTACAGATAAATTGAAGAGCCGACCCTTGGGAAATTTACACCCCGGGCTCAGTTCAATTGCACAGTCATAACTCCTATAAGGAGGCAAAGACGCAGACTCATTCTCACTAAATACATCATAAAAGTCCGCCAAATAGTCAGGAACATCATGCGACTGAGGAGAGGTGGAAAAAACCGGAGCCTCACTAAGGACACACCGACAACCCCAACTCACCACAGACACAGATTTCCAATCCAAAACTGGATTATGAATTTACAACCAGGGAAACCCCAGAACAATGGTATCATGCAAATTATGCAACACCAAAAATCTGCAATTTTCTTGATGGTCTAGGGCGACCCGCATTACCACCTGGGTCCAAAACTGAGGTTTATTTTTCGCCAAAGGAGTAGCATCAATCCCCCTCAAAGGAATAGGCATCCGCAGAGGTGTCATCGGAAATCCACAACATTTAGCAAAATCCAAGTCCATTAGGTTCAGGGCTGCTCCCGAATCCACAAAAGCCTTGGCGGAAAATGTGGACAGGGAGCAGATCAGAGTAATTGCCAGAAGAAACTTAGGTTGAACACCACCCACAGAAAACGTGTGTGCAAAACGTTTCTCTCGTTTAGGACAGACAGAAATAATTTGTGAGGCATCGCCACAAAAAAAACACAGCTTATTACGCCTTCTGAACTCCTAACGTTGCTCCCTGGACAAAACTCTATCACATTGCATAGGTTCAGACACTTGTTCAACAGGTGGCAACACCTCTCGTGCAGTCCTGCGTTCACGTAAACGCCGATCAACCTGAATGGCTAATGACATAGAATCGTCAAGACCAGAGGGAACAGGAAATCCCACCATAGTATCTTTTACGGCTTCTGACAAACCCTTCCGAAAGAGAGCTGCCAAGGCATTATCATTCCAGGTAGTAAGGACCGCCCACTTTCGGAATTTTTGACAGTACAATTCTGCAGAATCTTGACCCTGGCTCAATGCCAATAGGGTCTTTTCAGCCTAGATCAATAGCATTAGGTTCGTCATACAACAACCCCAAGGCTTGAAAAAATGCGTTCACATTAGTCAGAATAGGATCATCTGGTTTCAAAGAAAACGCCCAATCCTGGGGATCGCTACGCAGCAAAGAGATGACAATTTTAACCTGCTGCGTGGAGCTCCCTGACGAGTTAGGCTTCAAGGCAAAAAATAATTTACAATTATTTTTGAAATTCAAAAATTTAGACCCATCCCCAAAAAACACATCAGGAGTAGGGATCTTTGGTTCAGCAGCATGTGAATGAGCAAGGTAGGCGGAAATTCCCCGCACTTCCACAGTGAGCTGCTCCACACAATCAGACAATTGCTTTATCTCCATTGAGAGAAAAAAAATTCCCCCTACGGCCTCAGAGATATAGAGGAAAAAATATACACACCTTTTTTTTTTTTTTTTACAATTCTTTCCTGCTATTGAGTACCCTAGGATCTGCGGTATGGCTGGTGATTCTGTTATGAAAAAGTCACCGTAGGAGGCAAAAACAGAAATACTAGCTAAGTCCAGAAAACCAGAGAAGTTGGCAGCTATCGGATTGCAGACCCCTGAACCTATCAACAACAACTAGCAGTAGCCGTGGGGGGTTCCTACGGTGCCCTAGACCCCTCGATCACAGCCGGAGAACTAAATAGCCTAAAGACAGAAAGGGAAATCTATACTGCCCCAGAGCAGACCCAAAAGCAATAGGCAGCCCCCAACAAATAATGACGGTGAAGCAAGACGAAAAAACACTCACACAGATAGAAAGATAGGCTGAGCAAATGATGGGGCCCAAGCTAACTAAATAGGACAGGATAGAAAAGCTGCTGTCTGCAATCCGCCAAAACCCTATCAAAACAAGAGCCAACAGACTCATAGGGAAAAAAGCCCTGAAGATGCTAGGCTTCAAAAAGACTATATCAGTACTCAGGTATTTTCTGAAGACAGAGCAAAAAGGAATTCAGCTCACCCTAGCAGGGAATGGCAGAAATCCAGAAAAACAAGGCAAAAAAAACCCAAAACACAAATGCAAAAAGCAGAGCAGAAAACTTAGCTTTTGAGGAGCAGGAATCAGACTGGTCTCCTAGAATCCCTCAGGGAAATCACCAGCAAGGCAGAAGGGCGTCGGCTGCCTTATATCCAGTCAGCAATTCCCGTCACCCAGTCATCATCATCCAGCTCAGGTGCTTGGTAATCAGCCTCACTACCTTCCTTCACCAGAAAAGGGAGTTCATCAGACCTCAATGGTGAAGGGGAAAATGAACTCACAACAGTACCTCCCCCTTGAGGAGGGGTCACCGAACCCTCATCCACGCCACCAGGGCGATCAGGGTGAGCCCGATGAAAGGCACGCACCAATCTTTTGGCATGAATATCAGAGGCAGAGACCCAGGAATTATCCTCCTGACCATAACCCTTCCACTTAACCAAATACTGTAGTCTCCGTCTAGCCAGACGGGAATCCAGTATCTTCTCTACCTCATATTCCATGTTACCTTCAACCAATACAGGGTCCGGAGGTGCCACCCCAGGAACTACTGGTTCAACAAACCTCTTCAACAAGGACTTATGAAACACATTATGGATTTTAAATGTGACAGGAAGAGCCAAACAAAAAGAGACCGGATTAATAATCTCCAAAATCTTGTAAGGTCCAATAAATCTAGGCTTAAACTTAGGAGAAGCCACCTTCATAGCGATATTTTTTGATGATAAGCAAACCATATCACCAACCTTAAACTGGGGACCAATGGTCCTATGTCGGTTGCAAAACCGCTGGGCCTTTTCCTGGGAGAGAATATAACTTATCCACCACTTGGTCCCAGATCTGGTGCATTCTCTCCACCACAGTGTCAACACCTGGGCAGGCAGAAGGCTCCATCTGCCCTGGAGAAAATCGAGGAAGAAACCCAAAGTTACAAAAAAAAAAGGTGACATCAAAGAGGCAGACCTAGCTCTATTATTTAAAGCAAATTCGGCCAAGGGCAAAAATGAAACCCAATCATCCTGATCAGCAGAAATAAAACATCTCAAATACGACTCCAAGGTCTGGTTTGTTCTCTCTGTCTGCCCATTGGTCTGAGGGTGAAAAGCAGAGGAGAAGGACAACTGAATTCCCAGCTTGGAACAGAAAGTCCTCCAAAATCTAGACACAAACTGAACTCCTCTGTCAGATGCAATGTTCTCAGGAATCCCATGCAAGCGAACCACCTGTTGTAAAAACAGGGGCACCAACTCAGAGGAAGATGGCAACTTAGGGAGTGGTACAAGATGAACCATCTTAGAGAACCTATCACAAATCACCCAAATAACAGTCATTCTCTGAGAGACAGGCATATCAGAGATGAAATCCATTGAAATATGGGTCCATGGCCTCCTGTGGACCGGCAAAGGCATCAACAACCCACTAGAGCGAGAACAAGGTTTAGACCGGGAGCAAGTCCCACAGGACTGCACAAAATTCCTGACATCCCGAGACAAGGCGGGCCACCAAAAAGACCGACTCACCAGATCTCTAGTACCAAAAATACCTGGATGACCAGCCAATGCAGAGCAATGAACTTCAGACATCACTCTCTTCTTCCACTGGTCAGGAACATACAACTTTCCACTGGGACAACGCTCAGGTTTGTCCTCCTGGAACTCTTCCAGAGCACGTCTCAAATCGGCGAGATGGCAGAAAGAACTACCCCTTCGCCTAAGATGGTAGCAGGCTTGGTCACCACAGGGGAATCAGCAAAGAAGCTCCTAGAGAGAGCGTCAGCCTTGACATTCTTAGTGCCAGGAAGAAAAGAGACCACAAAATCAAAACGTGTAAAAAACAAGGCCCACCTAGCCTGTCTAGGGTTCAAGCGTTTGGCCAACTCCAGGTAAATCAAATTCTTGTGGTCAGTGAGGACCACGACTTGATGTTTAGCCTCCAACCAATGTCTCCACTCCTCAAATGCCCATTTCATGGCTAACAGTTCCCGATTCCCCACATCATAGTTACGTTCAGATGGAGAGAACTTTCGGGAAAAGAAAGCACAGGGATTCATTTTAGATGTTACAGGATCCTTTTGGGACAAAAAAAGCTCCTGCACCAATCTCAGAAGCGTCCACCTCTACCTGGAGCGGGAGTGAGACATCAGGTTGCCGCAAAACCGGGGCAGAAGTGAATCTTCGCTTCAGCTCCTGAAAGGAAGAAACAGCCTCCGGAGACCAATTCAACACATCAGCACCCTTCTTAGTCAGATCAATCAATGGCTTGGCAATACTAGAAAATTTTGATATAAATTTCCAATAAAAATTAGCAAAACCCAAAAACTTCTGGAGGGACTTCAAAGAAGTGGGCTGAACCCAATCATACATGGCCTGTACCTTGGCCGGGTCCATTTCAATAGTTGACGGAGACAAAATAAATCCCAAAAATGAAATCCTCTGTACCCCAAAAAGGCATTTCGATCCTTTGACATACAGGGAATTCTCCCTCAAGATCCGGAACACAGTCCGAACATGTTCCACATGAGAATCCCAATCCTTGGAGAAGATCAAAATATCATCCAGATAGATAATCAAAAATGTATCCACAAAGTCTCGGAAAATGTCGTTCATGAAGCACTGGAAGACAGAAGGGGCATTAGTGAGCCCAAAAGGCATCACCAGGTACTCAAAATGTCCCTCCGGAGTATTAAACGCCGTCTTCCATTCATCCCCATGCTTAATGCGGATAAGATTTTACGCCCCCCTGAGGTCAAGCTTGGTAAACCAGCAAGCACCTTTAACTCTGGAGAATAGATCCGAAATCAGGGGTAACGGATACTGATATTTAATAGTAATTTTGTTGAGGGCACGATAATCAATACAAGGCCTTAATGAACCATCCTTTTTGGCCACAAAAAACCCCCCAGCACCTAAGGGTGAAGAGGATGGTCTAATATGACCCTTCTCCAACGCCTCCTTAATATAGGATCGCATAGCCTCGTGCTCGGGTACAGATAAATTGAAGAGCCGACCCTTGGGAAATTTACACCCCGGGCTCAGTTCAATTGCACAGTCATAACTCCTATAAGGAGGCAAAGACGCAGACTCATTCTCACTAAATACATCATAAAAGTCCGCCAAATAGTCAGGAACATCATGCGACTGAGGAGAGGTGGAAAAAACCGGAGCCTCACTAAGGACACACCGACAACCCCAACTCACCACAGACACAGATTTCCAATCCAAAACTGGATTATGAATTTACAACCAGGGAAACCCCAGAACAATGGTATCATGCAAATTATGCAACACCAAAAATCTGCAATTTTCTTGATGGTCTAGGGCGACCCGCATTACCACCTGGGTCCAAAACTGAGGTTTATTTTTCGCCAAAGGAGTAGCATCAATCCCCCTCAAAGGAATAGGCATCCGCAGAGGTGTCATCGGAAATCCACAACGTTTAGCAAAATCCAAGTCCATTAGGTTCAGGGCTGCTCCCGAATCCACAAAAGCCTTGGCGGAAAATGTGGACAGGGAGCAGATCAGAGTAATTGCCAGAAGAAACTTAGGTTGAACACCACCCACAGAAAACGTGTGTGCAAAACGTTTCTCTCGTTTAGGACAGACAGAAATAATTTGTGAGGCATCGCCACAAAAAAAACACAGCTTATTACGCCTTCTGAACTCCTAACGTTGCTCCCTGGACAAAACTCTATCACATTGCATAGGTTCAGACACTTGTTCAACAGGTGGCAACACCTCTCGTGCAGTCCTGCGTTCACGTAAACGCCGATCAACCTGAATGGCTAATGACATAGAATCGTCAAGACCAGAGGGAACAGGAAATCCCACCATAGTATCTTTTACGGCTTCTGACAAACCCTTCCGAAAGAGAGCTGCCAAGGCATTATCATTCCAGGTAGTAAGGACCGCCCACTTTCGGAATTTTTGACAGTACAATTCTGCAGAATCTTGACCCTGGCTCAATGCCAATAGGGTCTTTTCAGCCTAGATCAATAGCATTAGGTTCGTCATACAACAACCCCAAGGCTTGAAAAAATGCGTTCACATTAGTCAGAATAGGATCATCTGGTTTCAAAGAAAACGCCCAATCCTGGGGATCGCTACGCAGCAAAGAGATGACAATTTTAACCTGCTGCGTGGAGCTCCCTGACGAGTTAGGCTTCAAGGCAAAAAATAATTTACAATTATTTTTGAAATTCAAAAATTTAGACCGATCCCCAAAAAACACATCAGGAGTAGGGATCTTTGGTTCAGCAGCATGTGAATGAGCAAGGTAGGCGGAAATTCCCCGCACTTCCACAGTGAGCTGCTCCACACAGTCAGACAATTGCTTTATCTCCATTGAGAGAAAAAAAATTCCCCCTACGGCCTCAGAGATATAGAGGAAAAAATATACACACCTTTTTTTTTTTTTTTTACAATTCTTTCCTGCTATTGAGTACCCTAGGATCTGCGGTATGGCTGGTGATTCTGTTATGAAAAAGTCACCGTAGGAGGCAAAAACAGAAATACTAGCTAAGTCCAGAAAACCAGAGAAGTTGGCAGCTATCGGATTGCAGACCCCTGAACCTATCAACAACAACTAGCAGTAGCCGTGGGGGGTTCCTACGGTGCCCTAGACCCCTCGATCACAGCCGGAGAACTAAATAGCCTAAAGACAGAAAGGGAAATCTATACTGCCCCAGAGCAGACCCAAAAGCAATAGGCAGCCCCCAACAAATAATGACGGTGAAGCAAGATGAAAAAACACTCACACAGATAGAAAGATAGGCTGAGCAAATGATGGGGCCCAAGCTAACTAAATAGGACAGGATAGAAAAGCTGCTGTCTGCAATCCGCCAAAACCCTATCAAAACAAGAGCCAACAGACTCATAGGGAAAAAAGCCCTGAAGACGCTAGGCTTCAAAAAGACTATATCAGTACTCAGGTATTTTCTGAAGACAGAGCAAAAAGGAATTCAGCTCACCCCAGCAGGGAATGGCAGAAATCCAGAAAAACAAGGCAAAAAAACCCCAAAACACAAATGCAAAAAGCAGAGCAGAAAACTTAGCTTTTGAGGAGCAGGAATCAGACTGGTCTCCTAGAATCCCTCAGGGAAATCACCAGCAAGGCAGAAGGGCGTCGGCTGCCTTATATCCAGTCAGCAATTCCCGTCACCCAGTCATCATCATCCAGCTCAGGTGCTTGGTAATCAGCCTCACTACCTTCCTTCACCAGAAGAGGGAGTTCATCAGACCTCAATGGTGAAGGGGAAAATGAACTCACAACACATCACCATGTTTCACTGTTGGCATTGTATTGGGCAGGTGATGAGCAGTGCCTGGTTTTCTCTATACATACCGCTTAGAAGTATTATCACCAAAAAGTTCTATCTTCGTCTCATCAGACCAGAGAATCTTATTTTTCATAGTCTGGGAGTCTTTCATGTGTTTTTTAGCAAACTGTATGCGGGCTTTCATATGTCTGGCACAGAGGAGAGGCTTCCATCGGACCACTCTGGCATAAACGCCCGACTGGTGGAGGGCCTCAGTGACAGTTGACTTTGTGGAACTTTCTCCCATCTCCCTACTGCATCTGTGGAGCTCAGCCACAGTGATCTTGGGGTTATTCTTTACCTCTCTCACCTAGTCTCGTCTCCCACAATTGCTCCATTTGGCTGGAAGCCCAGGTCTAGAAAGACTTCTGGTGGTCCCAAACTTCTTCCATTTAAGGATTATGGAGGACACTGTGCTCTTAGTAACCTTGAGTACAGCAGAAATTCTTATGTAAGCTTGGCCAGATCTGTGCCTTGCCACAATTCTGTTTCTGAGCTCCTTGACCAGTTCCTTTGACTTCATGATTCTCATTTGGTCTGACATGCACTGTGAGCTATGAGGTCTTATATAGACAGGTGTGTGCCTTTACAAATCAAATCCTATCAGTTTAATTAAACACAGCTGGACTCCAATGAAGGAGTAGAACCATCTCAAGGAGGATCACAAGGAAATGGACAGCATGTGACTTAAATATGAGTGTCTGAGCAAATAGTCTGGACTAATAAATAGCACTTTATTGAAATTTACATGGTGTGCTGCTTTCATCTGTGAAGGACTATATATACAATATATATATACTAGCTGAAGAGCCCGGCACTGCTCGGGCATAGTAACCAACTGTGGTTAGTTATAACAAATTATAATTATCCTCCATCCCATAGTCCTGGGCCCATATGCCCATCATACATATCCACCATCCCATAGGCCCATGCCCATATACCCATCATACATATCCTCCATCCCAAAGTCGAGTGCCCATATACCCATCACACATCCTTCATCTCATAGTCCCATGCCCATATACCCATCATACATGTCCTCCATCCCATAGTCCCGTGCCCATATACCCATCATACATATCCGCCATCCCATAGTCCCGTGCCCATATACCCGTCATACATATCCTCCATCCCATAGTCCAGTGCCCATATACCCATCACACATCCTCCATCCCATAGTCCCGTGTCCATATACCCGTCATACATATCCTCCATCCCATAGTCCAGTGCCCATATCCCCATCACACCTCCTCCATTCCATAGTCAACCATTATGACATCATAATGAGCGGCGGGGCTTGCAACCTATGATGACATCAGCGTCACCATTGCAACCATTATGGCATCATAATGAGGGGCGGGGCTTGATATACACACACTTTTTCCCCATTATGTAGATAGGGGCAAACTTGTTAGGTGAATTGGAACACGTGGGGTTAAAATTTCGCCTCACAACATAGCTTAGGACACTCTCGGGGTCCAGACGTGTGACTGTGCCAAATTTTGTGGCTGTAGCTGCGACGGTGCGGATGCCAATCCCGGACATACACACACACACATACATACATGCATACATACACACATTGAGCTTTATATATTAGATATAAATCAAGAAAAATAGGCAGCACTCAAAATTAAATGTGAAAAAAGTGGATACTTTACTGATCCTCAGGTGGTGACGTTTCGACAGTGACCCGTCTTTATCAAGCAACTTTCTTGATAAAGACGGGTCACCGTTGAACCGTCGCCACCTGAGGATCAGTAAAGTATCCACTTTTTCACATTTAATTTTGAGTGCTGCCTATTTTTCTTGATTTATTAATTCGGTTGTGTGGAGACTACTGAATAGGTTCTGCACCAATTGTATAATTTTGGTAGTGCTGCCCTATTTTTTGATTATATATATATATATATATATATATATATATATATATACTGCCTCGGAGTAACCCTTTACTCTGCTCTGTCCTTCAAACCGCACATCCAAGCTCTTTCTACCTCCTGTCGCCTCCAGCTCAAAAATATATCCAAAATCCGTCCTTTCCTCAACCCTCAATCTACTAAAATGCTTGTGCACGCCCTCATCATTTCCTGCCTCAACTACTGCAACATCCTTTTCTGTGGTCTCCCTGCTAACACCCTTGCACCTCTCCAGTCCATCCTTAACTCTGCTGCCCGACTAATTCATCTCTCTCCTCGCTACTTCTCCGCTTCTTCCCTCTGCAAATCTCTTCACTGGCTTCCAGTCCCTCAGCGTATCCAGTTCAAATTACTAATACTGACCTGCAAGGCCATCTATAACCTGTCTCCTCCATATGTCTCTGAACTAATCTCCCGATACCTTCCCTCACGTAATCTCCGGTCATCCCAAGACCTCCTTCTCTCCTCCACACTTATTCGTTCCTCACCCAACTGCCTCCAAGACTTCTCCAGAATAGCCCGTCCTCTGGAATTCTTTGCCCCAACATGTCCGACTATCAACCACATTCGGATCCTTCAGATGGAACCTGAAAACCCACCTCTTCAGGAAAGCTTACAGCCTGCAATGACCCCGCTGCCTCCTCACCACTACCAGTGATTTCACCTCGACCAACACCAGAACTGCTGCAACCCATCAACCTACTGTCTCCTTCCCCACCATCCTGTAGCATGTAAGCCCGAAAGGGCAGGGTCCTCTCCCCGCTGTATCAGTCTGTCATTGTAAGTTTGTTTACTGTAAGTGATATCTGTAATTTGTATGTAACCCCTTCTTATGTACAGCACCATGGAATCAATGGTGCTATATAAATAAATAATAATAATCTAATATATAAAGCTCAAAGTGTGTATGTATGTATGTATGTATGTGTGTATATGTGTGTGTATGTCCGGGATTGGCATCCGCACCGTCGCAGCTACAGCCACAAAATTTGGCAGTCACACGTCTGGACCCCGAGAGTGTCCTAAGCTATGTTGTGAGGCGAAATTTTAACCCTGCGCGTTCCAATTCGCCAAACAATTTTGCCCCTATCTACATAATGGGGAAAAAGTGTGTGTGTATCAAGCCCCGCCCCTCATTATGATGTCATAATGGTTGCCATGGCGATGCTGATGTCATCATAGGTTGCAAGCCCCGCCGCTCATTATGATGTCATAATGGTTGACTATGGGATGGAGGATGTGTGATGAGTATATGGGGACTGGACTATGGGATGGAGGATATGTATGATGGGTATATGGGCACGGGACTATGGGATGGCGGATATGTATGATGGGTATATGGGCAGTCTGCTATGGGATGGAGGATATGTATGACGGGTATATGGGCATGGGACTATGGGATGGAGGATATGTATGACGGGTATATGGGCACGGGACTATGAGATGGAGGATGTGTGATGGATATATGGGCACTCGACTATGGGATGGCAAATATGTATGATGGGTATATGGGCACGGGACTATGGGATGGAGGATATGTATGACGGGTATATGGGCATGGGACTCTGAGATGAAGGATGTGTGATGGGTATATGGGCACTCAACTATGGGATGGAGGATATGTATGATGGGTATATGGGCACAGGACTATGGGATGGAGGATATGTATGACGGGTATATGGGCATGGGACTATGAGATGAAGGATGTGTGATAGGTATATGGGCACTCGACTATGGGATGGCGAATATGTATGATGGGTATATGGGCATGGGACTATGGGATGGAGGATGTGTGATGGGTATATGGGCACTAGACTATGGGATGGCGTATATGTATGATGGGTATATGGGCACGGGCCTATGGGATCGTGGATATGTATGATGGGTGTATAGGCATGGGACTATGGGATGGAGGATGTGTGATGGGTATATGAGCACTCGACTATGGGATGGAGGATATGTATGATGGGTATATGGGCACGGGCCTATGGGATCGTGGATATGTATGATGGGTGTATGGGCACGGGACTATGGGATGGAGGATAATTATAATTTGCTATAACTAACCACAGTTAGTTACTATGCCCGGGCAGCGCCGGGCTCTTCAGATAGTATATATATATATAT
Organism: Dendrobates tinctorius; assembly: GCF_039654945.1. Taxonomy (NCBI): domain Eukaryota; kingdom Metazoa; phylum Chordata; class Amphibia; order Anura; family Dendrobatidae; genus Dendrobates; species Dendrobates tinctorius. The sequence continues at coordinate 52,920,495 of NW_027361696.1, forward strand.
ATATATATATATATATATATATATATATACACAGGGTGGGCCATTTATATGGATACACCTAAATAAAATGGGAATGATTGGTGATATCAACTTCCTGTTTGTGACACATTAGTATATGGGAGGGGGAAACTTTTCAAGATGGGTGGTGACCATGGTGGCCATTTTGGATCCAATTTTAATTTTTCCAATGGGAAGAGGGTCATGTGACACATCAAACTTATTGAGAATTTCACAAGAAAAACAATAGTGTGTTTGGTTTTAACGTACCTTTATTATTTCATGAGTTATTTACAAGTTTATGGCCACTTATAAAATGTGTTCAAAGTGCTGTCTATTGTGTTGGATTGTCAATGCAACCCTCTTCTCCCACTCTTGACACACTGATAGCAACACTGCAGAAGAAATGCTACCACAGGCAATTGCACACTAAATAAGTGTTTTTAATTCTATTATTCATGCCAAACGATACTTTTCAAGTTCCAAGAATCACTTCTATTTCAGCACTGTGCACATATATAAAACCTTTGGTAATTTTTTATTTTTATTTTTTTCATCCAGGTATGCCTGATGGTCCTTTATTCAGGTGATCTCCTGCAACCTCATGGATACCTCGGGTGACTCCTCAGTCCGCAAAGACCGAGGTGTCTCAACCAAGGTCCATATTGATGTATATTTAAAATCCCATATCATGTGCAGTGCACACCATGCAGCATCTCAGCGTCATCTTGGAAAAGGCATATGATCGTGATTCACTATTTTTTAATTGCACACTAAATAAGCATTCTTAATTCTATTATTCATGCCAAACGGTACTTTTCAAGTTTCAACAATCACTTATATTTCAGCGCTGTGCATATGTATTTAGTAAGACCATTGGGAATTTTTATTTTTTTTATCCAGGTATGCCTGATGGTCCCTTATGCAGGTGACCTCCTGCAACCTTATGGATAACTCAGGTTACTCCTCAGTCCGCCAAGACCGAGGTGTCTCAACCAAGGTCCATATTAATGTATATTAAACAATCCCATATCATGGTCCATTATTAGATATATGTTGGTGTGGCGCCCCTGAGGGTTCAGTCGCCACAAAGGTACTGCACCTCCTCCTGAGGTGTAGTGTCCCACTTCCCAGGTAAGATGGTAACACCTCACCAGACTCCAGCACCTGCATCCAGCACAGACACCTTAGAACAGCAGAGCACCCTTTATGGCAGCTGCTTTGGTTCATGAAGGATGGTGGGTGGTGGGTGGAGCTTAGAAACACCAGAGGGGAAAGCTGACAGGCAGTTAGGTCAGAATCCCCATAGAGGGGGAGGACGACAGACTCCCCTACGGGGAAGGAGGGAAAGGACATAGATGCAGCAGCCTCCTGTAAGCTTCAGCTGCTTGCAAGGAAAGAGGAAGAAAAAAGGATCAGTTGTTCAGAAGGAAGATAGATAAGAATGGAACGTGAGGAGGAGAGAGACTGGAGACTGGGGATAGTGCAGAGCCATTTCCTAAGTTTAATGCGCCAAGGCTGGGTGCCGGTATGCGAGGCTGTGTGTGATACTAATGATCCTACAGCAGAAACTGGAGGAATAGAAGTTGTGACCACTTTATTCCCACCTAAGAATCGAAGACGCAGCAGCAACGTGTGTGAGCCGGGACATAATTGTATGGAGTCCCCGAAGCAGGCTACAGCTGACCGTCATACGAGTGGAGGTATAAGTAACTTCAAGAATGAGGAACTTGAGTGTAATTCAGAATTACAAGTACTTCAGATTAGTGCTAGCAAGGAGACATTCAGAAAAGGCACACGAGAGGGAGTGCTGGATGGGTTAATTCCATCCTCCTGGGAGTTGGCTGAGCCCCTGACCTGGAGATTGCGGCACTGAAGCGGTCACCTGTCTGAGCCAGAAACGTGAGTAAAAGAATTGGAACTGCACTCAGCTGTGTTACTGCCTCCTTCCTGCGCCAACCCACTCAGCACTGCTTCATCTCTGTGCCTAACACTACACTATCTACCGCAACACTTTCAATTACTGCCCTGGGGCTACAGCTCTACCTGTGGAGAGCTATTCCATCTTTGCTGCCTCACACCATCCATCCCAGAGGATGTGCACCGCAGCTTCGGCTTAACACCTTCATTGCTGAGTACCACAGGTGGCGTCACAAACTATCTACCTTTAAACTTTATTCAGCTTCATTCCACCTATTTTACATGGACACCCAGGGCAACGGATCGAGTCACCGCCACCACGACACCTCCCCTTTAAGACGCCGGCCCGGTACCGAGTGATCCCCACACCTACCCTGGGGGTGATCCATTGGCCAATGGTTGTTATCACATAAAAAATACAAAAATACAAAAAACTACAGCAGCACTCATCCTGCATATGTTCTTATGTCTCCATCCGACATTGTGCAATGTTTATCTAAAAAGAAGGATATACAAGTTATAATTTCATAAATAATTATTATCCTTCATAAATAAAGATATAAAAAATTATTTCTACACCGTTTAGATGATATAAGTATACATCAAAAGTATCTCAGGGATTAAAAGACAGAGCGTATAGGTTTTAATGTATTTAGTTCATATATCCACTTTAGTTCTTTTTGTTTCAGCATATGCTCCCTGTCTCCCCTCTTCTCTGTACTGGTATCGTATCTAATATTCTAAATCTCAGATCCTTCTCTGTATGTTTTAACTGAACAAGATGTTTGAGGACTGGTAGATCCATCCTTTTCTTTCTTATGGTATATCTATGCTGATTAATGCGTGTTTTGAAATCGCACGTGGTTTCCCCAATATACCACAGGTTGCAAGGGCATTGCAACAAGTATATAACATATTCTGAATTACATGTAAAGAAATGTTTTATTCTATATTCTTTTTGTGTAATAGGATGTGAAAAAAACACGTCCTTTCATCATCAGAGCACAGTTAACACATGCTAAACAAGGATAACATCCCTTTCTTTCCCTACCTGTCAAAAAGTTTGTTGCAGATTTTTTGTTAATGGACCCAAATCCGCTTTAACCTCTTTCTGTCAAGTGACGTACTATCCCGTCCATGTGCCCTGGGACTTAATTCCCAAGGATGGGATAGTATGTCATAGCGATCAGCGGCGCCCACGGGGTGAGTGCCGCTGATCGCGGCCAGGTGTCAGCTGATTATCACAGCTGGCACCCGCCACTATGTGTCAGGGGTGGTCACGGACCGCCCCCAACAAGTTAACCCCTGGCACACTGCGATCAAACACGATCGCAGTGTACCCAAGGTTTAGGGAAGCATCGGCAGGGAGGGGGCTCCCTCTGTGCTTCCTTGAGACCCCCAGAGCAGCACGATGTGAAGCGCTTCTGCGGGGGTCCTCCTTCCCTGCAGGTCCCCGGATACAATATGGCGGAGGGGACCTTCGGGGGCCTGCAGGGAGAAAGCCTGCTGCAGTGCCTGTGTGAGATCGCTGATCTGTCACAGCGATCTGTGATGTGTCAGATCAGCAATCTCACACATGACAGTGATGTCCCCCCTGGGACAGTATAATAAAGTTAAAAAAAAAAGTGTGAAAATAATTTATAAAAAAATCACTAGATAAATTAAAAAAAAAAAAATATTCCCTAATAAATTCATTTTTTGGAAATGAAAAAAACAAACAATAAAAGTACACATATTTAGTATTGCCGCGTCCATAACGACCCGCCCTAGAAAACTGTCCCATTAGTTAACTCCTTTAGCGAAACCCTTAAAAAATAAAAAACAAAGCAAAAAATAATGCTTTATTATCATACCGCCGAACAAAATGTGCAATAACGTGCGATCAAAAAGATGGATATAAATATCCATGGTACCGCTGAAAACGTCATCTTGTCCTGCAAAAAACGAGCCACCATACAGCATCATCAGCAAAAAAATAAAAAAGTTATAGCTCGCAGAATAAAGTGAAGCAAAAATAATTATTTTTTATATAAAATTGTTTTCATTGCATAAAAGCGCCAAAACATAAAAAAATAACATAAATGAGGTATCGTTGTAACCGTACTGACCCGAAGAATAAAACCGCCTTGTACACGCACCCCCCAAAAGAAATTCTTGAAATGCTGGTTTTTGTTCATTCTGCGTCCCAAAAATCGGAATAAAAAGCGATCAAAAAATGTCACGCGCCCGAAAATGGTACGAATAAAAACGTCAACTCGTCCTGAAAAAAAAAAAGACCTCACATGACTCAGTGGGTCAAAATATGGAAAAATTATACTGTAGCTCTCAAAATGTGGTGATGCAAAAACTATTTTTACAGTAAAAAGCGTCTTTTAGCGTGTGACAGCTGCCAAACATAAAAACCCACCATGAATAGTAAATCAAACCCCCTTTATCACCCCCTTAGTTAGGGAAAAATAAAAAAATGTATTTATTTCCATTTTCCCATTAGGGTTAGGATTAGGGTTAGGGCTAGGGTTAGGGATAGGGTTAGGTTTAGGGCTGAGATTAGGGTTAGGGGTGTGTTGGGGTTAGGGTTGGAGTTAGAATTGGGGGGGTTTCCACTGTTTGGGCACATCAGGTGCTCTCCAAACACAACATGGCGTCTGATCTCAATTCCAGCCAATTCTGCATTGAAAAAGTCAAATGGTGCTCCTTCCCTTCCAAGCTCTGCCATGTGCCCAAACAGTGTTTTACCCCCACATATGGTGTATCAGCCTACTCAGGACAAATTGCAAAACAACTTTTGGGGTCCAATTTCTCCTGTTACCCTTAGGAAAATAAAAAATTGGGGCAAAAATATTTTTGTGGAAAAAAATATGATTTTTTTATTTTCATGCCCAGGCGTTATAAACTTCTGTGAAGCACTTGGGGGTTCAAAGTGCTCACCACACATCTAGATAAGTTCCGTGGGGGGTCTAGTTTCCAAAATGGGGTCACTTGTTGGGAGTTTCAACAGTTTAGGCACATCAGAGGCTCTCCAAACGCGACATGACACCCGCAGACCATTCCATCAAAGTCTGCATTCCAAAACGTCACTACTTCCCTTCCGAGCCCCAACGTGTGCCCAGACAGTAGTTTTCTCCCAGATATGGGGTATCAGCGTACTCAGAACAAATTGGACAACAACCATTGGGGTCCATTTTCTCTTGTTATCCTTGGGAAAATAAAAAAATTGGGGACTAAAAGATCATGTTTGTGGAAAAAATATGATTTTTTTATTTTCACGCCCGGGCGTTATAAACTTCTATGAAGCCCTTAGGGGTTCAAAGTGCTCACCACATATTTAGATAAGTTCCTTGGGGGGGTCTAGTTTTCAAAATGGTGTCATTTGTGGGGGGTTTCCACTGCTTAGGCACATCAGGGGCTTTCCAAACGTGGCATGGCGTCCAATCCCAATTCCAGCCAAAAAAGTCAAATTGTGCTGCTTCCCTTCCGAGCTCTGTCATGTGCCCAAATACTGGTTTACCCCCACACGTGGGGTATCAGCGTACTCAGGACAAATTGCACAATAACTTTTAGGTTTCTGTTACCCTTGGGAAAATAAAAATTGGGGGTGAAAAGATCATTTTTGTGGAAAAAATGTGATTTTTTAATTTTACGACTGTACGTTATAGACTTCTGTGAAGCCCTGGGAGATTCAAAGTTCTCACCACACATCTAGATAAGTTCCTTGGGGGGTTTAGTTTCCAAATTGGTGTCATTTGTGGGGGGTTTCCACTGTTTTGGCACATCAGGGGCTTTCCAAACGCGACATGGCATCCGATCTCAATTCCAGCCATAAAAGTCAAAAGGCGCTGCTTCCCTTCCGAGCTCTGCCATGCGCCCAAATAGTCGTTTACACCCACATATGGGGTGTCAGCGTCATCAGGACAAATTGCACAATAACTTTTAGGGTCCTGTTACCCTTGGGAAAATAAAAATTGGAGATCATTTTTGTGGAAAAAATGTGATTTTTTAATTGTACGGCTGTACATTATAAACTTCTGTGAAGCCCTCGTGGATTCAAAGTTCTCACCATATATCTAGATAAGTTCCTTGGGGGGTCTAGTTTACAAAATGGGGTCACTTGTGGGGGGTTTCCACTGTTTAGGTACATCAGGGGCTCTCCAAACGTGACATGGTGTCCGATCTGAATTCCAGCAAATTTTGCATTGAAAAAGTCAATCGGCGCTCCTTCCCTTCCGAGCTCTGCCATGCGCCGAAACAGTGGTTCCCCCCACATATCAGGTATCAGCGTACTCAGGACAAATTGCACAATAACTTTTGCAGTCCAATTTCTCCTGTTGCCCTTCGTAAAATAAAAAAAATTGGACCTGAAGTAAGTTTTTTGTGAAAAAAAGTTAAATGTTCATTTTTTTAAACATTCAAAAAATTCCTGTGAAGCACCTGAAGGGTTAATTAACTTCTTGAATGTCGTTTTGAGCACCTTGAGGGGTTCAGTTTTTATGGTGTCACTTTTGGGTATTTTCTATCATATAGACCCCTCAAAGTGACTTCAAATGTGATGTGGTCCGTAAAAATAAAATTGTGTTGCAAAAATGAGAAATCACTGGTCAACCTTTAACCCTTATAACTTCCTAACAAAAAAATTTTGGTTCCAAAATTGCGCTGATGTAAAGTAAACCTATGTGAAATGTTACTTATTAAGTTTTTTGTGTGCCATATCTCTGTGATTTAAGGGCATAAAAATTCAAAGTTGGAAAATTGCGAAATTTTCAAAATTTTCGCCAAATTTCTGTTTTTTTCACAAATAAATGCGAGTAATTTGAATGAAATTTTAGCACTAACATGAAGTACAATATGTCATGAGAAAACAATGTCAGAATCACCGGGATCCATGGAAGCGTTTCAGAGTTATTACCTCATAAAGGGACAGTGGTCAGAATTGTAAAAATTGGCCCGGTCAAGAATGTGCAAACCACCATTGGGGGTAAAGGGGTTAATAACATCTTTTATATTTTTGTTTTTCCTGTATGAAAAAAGTGGTGGATTTTGTAATTCTTTCACATTAGGGAGGCACTTATTCAACATACCTCAATGTTTCCTTATAATTTTTGCAACCTCCCCACTTTCTTCCGCAAAAGTTGAGACAAATGGGACCCGATTCATTTCACCCTTAAAATTTTTAATTTCTAAGAAATCAAGTCTCCTAAATTTGTTAACCTCACTTTTTGTACAATCTAAAAGTTTTCTAGGATATCCCCTACCTCTGAATTTCTTCACCATATCATCCATGACTTCATTTACTTGGTTGTCATCCTTGACTATTCGTTTTACTCTCATCATTTGGCTACGTGGAATGGATTTGATCATATTACGTGGGTGTTGGCTGTTAAAAAGTAATAAATTGTTACCATCAGTTTCTTTCACATAGAGAGTAGTTATTAATTCCCCACCTCTAAGTTCCACTAACACATCAAGAAACTGCAACGTTTCACTTGAAGATACCAATGTGAATTTGATTGTCTCATCCAGCGTATTAATAAATTCATGAAACTGAGTGAGCTCATCCTGGGTGCCCTTCTATAGGAAAAAGACATCATCTATGTACCTCCACCACACCAACACATGTATAAAGTGGTGGGATACATAGATGAGGTCCTCCTCCATGGCACCCATTACCAAATTTGCATGTGCGGGGGCCATATTGGCCCCCATAGCTGTCTCTCGCCGTTGCCCATAGTAACGGTCTCCAAACATAAAATAATTACGCCTTAATTCATATTAAATCTATTGAATATTATTTTATCTCCCATCACTAGATATTTTCTCAACTTGCAACCACCTCTCTATTGCTTGTGTTCCTCTATTGTGATCTATAGAGGTGTGCAGGGAGATCACATCAAAAGATGCTAATATCACACTCTCTTTCAATTGTACCTTCTCCAATTTTCTCAAAAATTCTGAAGTGTCCTGTATATAAGACACCAGATTTTTAGCCAATGGATTTAAAATTTTATCCAGGAACATCCCCATAATGCTGAATAATGAATCCACTCCAGACACTATGGGGCGTCCCGGCGGGTTATTCAGTGATTTGTGGACTTTTGGTATTATATAAAGCACCGGCGTTCTTGGGTTTTTAACCAACAAATAATCATACAATTGCTGATTGATTAATTGCAAACCCAGTGCATTTTCTAAACAACTTTTTATCTCTCTCATTATTTCAAATTTCATTATTTCATATCAATCTGAGATATACATAGGTTTGTCCATAACGACGACCGCTCCCCTCTTATCAGCGGGTTTGATCTCTATGTCATCATGGACTAACTCTCTTAAGGCTTTTTGTTCCTCTTTTGTTATGTTCGGATGTTTAAAACAATTCATGGAGCGTTTTTTCAAAATTTCCATATCGATTTTTACCGCTTTTATATACGCATCAACTACAGCCAAATTAGTTGGCGGGATAAAATTGTTTTTTGTTTTTAATCCAACCCCACATAAATCAAATTCACTGTCTTTTATCACATTTTTATTATTAAACCATTCTTTAATTTTTATGTTTCTAAAAAGAATTTTCCATATCCACCTGTAGCCCAAACCAATCAATGTGTGAACAAGGGCTAAATGTCAATCCCTTACTAAGTATAGAAATTTGTGGGTCTGTCAATACCTTTTTTGAGATATTAATTACTAATTCTGTTCCTTTTTTTTCTGTGCTACTAGCCTCTGAGGTTGCAGTCTGAATTTTTCGTTTTTGTTTTTCTTGTCGACGGTAGCGTTTTCTCCCTCTTCTTTTTCTTGTTCTACCATTCCACTTTCCACATCTGCAATAAACACATTTATTAACAACAGGTACAGCATAATTACTTACATCATTTTGGTTTTCAGAATGACCTCTTCTTTTCCAAGTTGTATTTAAACCTTCTTTTTGCCAAAAATAAACATGACCAGTGTCATAGTCCTCCAAATCTCTACTCCACTTCTTTCTCTTTATTTCCTCTAGATCAGGGGTCCCCAACCACCGGGCCGCGGCCCAGCACCGGGCCGTTGCAGTGCCCTTGCCGGTCCGCGGACAGAAGGGGAGCCGGCGGCGGTGCAGCAGCTGATACTCACCCTGCATCCCGCGGCGGCTTCATCCAGCGCTGAGCGGTCAAGTGTACCGCTCATTTAAGGTCATGAATATGGACCCACTCCTCTCCCATAGGCGTGGCGTCCATATTCATGGACCTTAATGAGCGGTAGCCCGTGACCGCTCCGCACAGGAGCTGAAGCGCCGCGAGATGCAGGGAGGGAAGTTCAGCGACGGGAGGGTAAGTATGATGGGGGAGGATGGGGGAGCCGAGTGGAGCCATATATACAAGGGAGGCCGGGAGACTGGGAGCGGAGCCATATATACAAGGGAGGCTGGGAGACTGGGAGCGGAGCCGTATATACAAGGGAGGCCGGGAGACTGGGAGCGGAGCCATATATACAAGGGAGGCCGGGAGACTGGGAGCGGAGCCATATATACAAGGGAGGCCGGGAGACTGGGAGCGGAGCCATATATACAAGGGAGGCTGGGAGACTGGGAGCGGAGCCATATATACAAGGGAGGCCGGGAGACTGGGAGCGGAGCCGTATATACAAGGGAGGCCGGGAGACTGGGAGCGGAGCCATATATACAAGGGAGGCCGGGAGACTGGGAGCGGAGCCATATATACAGGGGAGGCCGGGAGACTGGGAGCGGAGCCATATATACAAGGGAGGCCGGGAGACTGGGAGCGGAGCCGTATATACAAGGGAGGCCGGGAGACTGGGAGCGGAGCCGTATATACAATGGAGGCCGGGAGACTGGGAGCGGAGCCATATATACAAGGGAGGGAGAGTGGAAGCAGAGCCATATATACAAGGGAGGCCGGGAGAGTGGAAACAGAGCCATATATACAAGGGAGGGAGAGTGGGAGCGGAGCCATATACAAGGGAGGCCGGGAGACTGGGAGCGGAGCCATATATACAAGGGAGGCCGGGATAGTGGGAGCGGAGCCATATATACAAGGGAGGGAGAGTGGAAGCAGAGCCATATATACAAGGGAGGCCGGGAGAGTGGGAGCGGAGCCATAAATACAAGGGAGGGAGAGTGGGAGCGGAGCCATATATACAAGGGAGGCCGGGAGAGTGGGAGCGGAGCCATGTATACAAGGGAGGGAGAGTGGGAGCGGAGCCATATATACAAGGGAGAGAGAGTGGGAGGGGAGCCATGTATACAGGATGGGACAGGGGAGCCATGTATACAGGATAGAAGAGTGGGAGCAGAGCCATGCATACAGGATGGGAGGATGGGAGCGGAGCCATGTATACAGGATGGGACAGGGGAGCCATGTATACAGGATGGGAGAGTGGGAGCAGAGCCACGTATACAGGATGGGAGAGTGGGAGCAGAGCCATGTATACAAGGATGGGAGAGTGGGAGCAGAGCCACGTATACAGGATGGGAGAGTGGGAGCAGAGCCACGTATACAGGATGGGAGAGTGGGAGCAGAGCCACGTATACAGGATGGGAGAGTGGGAGCAGAGCCACGTATACAGGATGGGAGAGTGGGAGCAGAGCCATGTATACAGGATGGGACAGGGGAGCCATGTATACAGGATAGAAGAGTGGGAGCAGAGCCATGCATACAGGATGGGAGGATGGGAGCGGAGCCATGTATACAGGATGGGACAGGGGAGCCATGTATACAGGATGGGAGAGTGGGAGCAGAGCCACGTATACAGGATGGGACAGGGGAGCCATGCATACAACAGGGGGGGACCATACATACATTTTCTGATGATTAGAAAATAATCAGCATGTACAGTACTCCAGTACAATTTTTCTTAAGTGCTCAATGCTCCATTTCCTTGTAGGTTCCAATCATCATTAGCAGTGACGGTCATCAGTAGAAGTAGCCAGTGCTCCCACTGAAACAGAGAAACAAGCCAGGTGCTCCCACTCACTCAAAACCTATGGTGAGTTGAGTCACATTAAAAATGTTATAATTAAATAAGTATGCACTGCTAAACTACAACCGCGTCCATAGCCCCGCCCCCTTATGACCAAAGCCCCGCCCCTGTCACACCTCCATCCCCGCCCTGCCGGGCCATGGAAGAATGGTCTTGGTTCAAGTCGTTCCCTGGTGCAAAAAAGGTTGGGGACCACTGCTCTAGATCACATCGCATCCTATTCATATCTTTATCCAATTTCTCTTTAACGCTGGACCATTCCTCAGGTGGTAATTTTTCTTGTATCTTTAACTCCATTATTTTAACTGAATCCTGTAGGTTTTTTATGTCCATTTGTAAATATTCAATATTTAGAAGGAATATGTCCATGGCATATTTATTTGAAATTTGAGAAAGCGTGCACAAAAAGATGCATTTCCAGCAAACAAATTCGGGCGTACAGTATGTTTGATCTAAGGCCTCTAGGAATCTTCCTTTCCTTATGATACTGTCCCAATGTTGTTAAATGCAATTGCAAATTTATTAACCTCTTATTTTAATTAGTATACTTGCGTTTCATTTCCAGAATAGATGGATTTTTCAAGAAGTTTGCATCACCTTCAATACCTTTCCGTATTCTTTCCTCATCCTCCACAGTGTAGTTGAAAACGTCAGGTTCCATATTTTTAGGTTCCATATATCAAATAGAGCAATGACAAACTAAAAAAATAAAAAAAAATTAGTGCAGAAATTTCTGGGTATAAATATAAGATAGATAGATAATATATAGATAGATATGGGATAGATAGATAGATAGATAGATAGATAGATAGATTTATATGTAATTTCTATCTATAGATCTATCTATCTATCTATAGATCTGTCTATCTATCTATCTTATTCCATCTATCTATCTATCTATCTCATTCCATCTATCTACTTCATTCCTTCTATCTATCTATCTATCTACCTATCTATCTATCTATCTATCTATCTATCTACCTATCTATCTTATTCCATCTATCTATCTATCTATCTCATTCCATCTATCTACTTCATTCCTTCTATCTATCTATCTATCTATCTATCCTATATCTATCTAGATATAGATATTTAGATAGATATAAAGATAGATAGATAGATAGATAGATAGAGGATAGATAGATAGATAGATAGATAGATAGGTAGATAGATAGATAGATAGATGATAGATATGGAATAGATAGATAGACAGATCTATAGATACATAAATATTTCTAAATAGAAAAAAACAGATAGCAGCACAAACTTGAGCAGATTTTGGGTGCAATACTTCCTGAGTAATGCGGTTGTCCAACGCAAAATATAAATGGAAAAAAATCAGGCAGCACTCCAGTTCAAGGAAAAATTGCGGACTTAAATCCAGCACCAAGTGGTGCAACGTTTCGACCTCACAGCATGGTCTTTGTCAAGCACTGGAGTGCTGCCTGATTTTTTTCCATTTATAGATATATCTATCTATCGATAGATATATCTGTCTATCGATAGATATATCTATCTATAGATAGATGGAAAAAATCTGTGTTAGGCCAGGGTCACACTTTACGAGAAACTTGCATGAGTCTCGCACCTCAATACCCTGCACCCAGACCAGAGTGTTCAGCTGCATAGAAATAAATGCAGTCGCACACTCCAGTCCCGAGTTCCGGCGGCGGTGCCGGGTATTGAGGTGCGAGACTCGTGCGAGTTTCTCGCAAGTGTGACCCCGGCCTTAAACGCAATATCTGTTTAATTTAAAAAAAAATGACATGGGGTCCCCTGTGATTAATAGCCAGAAAGGCTACCCAGACAGCTGTAGGCTGACAATCATAACACCAGCCCGCAGCCGATCCAGAAATGGCGCATTGGTGAGATGCGCCAATTCCGGCACTCGGCCTCTCTCTTCCCACTGCCATGTAGTGGTGGCATATGGGGTAATAAGGGGTTATTGTCACCTTTGTGTTGTGAGTTCATTTTCCGGTCCACCAGTTGTGAGTTCTCCTTCCAGGCTCCCTCTGGTGGTAACTGGAGGTAGTGAGGCTGATATAATCAGTAGTGATCTGCCACCTGATAATGAGGATGACGATTGGACCTCAGGAATCTCAGACTGGATTTAAGACAGCCGACGCCCTAGTCTGGTGCTGGTGATTCCTTCTGGCTTGTCAGGTCTTTGTTTTCAGCTCTGTTCCAGTCATCTAAAGCTAAGTTTTTCTGCTAATGTTCACACTTGATTTTGTTGGTCTATTCAGTTTTTTGTGTGGTCAGCCTGCCCCGGCTGGGGCTGCACTAAATTTCCACTCTTATTTATCTGTATTTGCCAATTTGCTTTTTGTCCCTTATTAGATTGGCCTCTTTTTGCTCTGTCTCAGAATATTTCAGAGTCCTGATATAGTGGGAGAAGTCTAGTGACTTCAGGGTTAATTTTGCTATCGGAAGTGTTGGACTTTATTTTTGTAGGGTTTTTTGCAGATTGCAGACAGTGTCTTTCCTTTCCTTTCTTTTCTAGTTAGTTTGGGCCCCATCGTTTGCTCAGCCTATTTTCCTGCCTGTGTTTGTGCTTTCATCTTGTTTCACCGTCAATACATGTGTGGGGGCTGTCTTTCCTTTGGGGTCTGCTCTGGGGCAGTTAGTTTTCCCCTTTTCTTGCTTCAGGCTTATTTAGTCCTACGGCTGTGACGAAGTGTCTAGGACCATCGTAGGTACACTCCCCAGCTGCTGCTACTTGGGTGGTTAGTATCAGGGATCTGCAATCTGCATAGTTGCCAACCTCTCTGGTTTTCTGCGACTTAGCTTTGTTTTGTTTTTTTTCTCCTCGGTGACCCATTCATAGCAGAATCACCAGTCATACCGCAGATTCTAGGGTACTCAAAAGCAGGAAAAAGTTGTTAAAGAAAAAAAAGAAAAAAGTGTCAGAATTTTTTTTTTCTTTTTTTTTCCTCTTTTTTTTCTGGGGCTGTAGGAGGATTTTTTTTTTTTTAAATAGAGATTAAGCAATTGACTGATCGTGTGGAGCAACTTGCTGCTGAAGTGCAGGGAATTTCCACCCACCTCATTCAGTCACATGCTGCTGAACCTAAGATCCCTACTCCTGATGTGTTTTCTGGGGATCAGTCTAAATTTCTGAATTTTAAGAATAATTGTAAATTATTTCTTGCCTTGAAGCCTAACTCATCGGGGAGCTCTGTGCAGCAGATTAAAATTGTCATCTCCTTGCTGCGCGGCGATCCCCAGGATTGGGCTTTTTCTCTGACACCTGAAAATCTGGTTCTGACTAATGTGGATGCATTTTTTCAGGCCTTGGGGTTGTTGTATGATGAACCTAATGCTGTTGATCAAGCTGAGAGAACCCTGTTGGCATTAAACCAGGGTCAGGATTCTGCAGAGTTATACTGTCAAAAATTCCAAAAGTGGGCGGTCCTTACTACATGGAATGATACTGCATTGGCAGCTCTCTTTCGGAAGGGTTTATCAGAGACCGTAAAAGATGTTATGGTGGGATTTCCTGTTCCCTCTGGTCTGGATGATTCTATGTCATTAGCCATTCAAGTTGATCGGCGTTTACGTGAACGTAAAACTACACGGGAGGCGCTGCCACCTTTAGAACAAACATCTGAACCTATGCAATGTGATGGGGTTTTGTCTAGGGCGCAACGTCAGGAGTTTAGAAGGCATAATAAGCTGTGTTTTTTCTGTGGAGACGCCTCTCATACTATTTCTGCCTGCCCTAAACGAGAGAAACGTTTTGCACACACATTTGCTGTGGGCAGTGTACAACCTAAGTTCCTTTTGGCAATTACTCTGATCTGCTCCTTATCCACGTTTTCTACTAAGGCTTTCGTGGATTCAGGAGCAGCGTTGAATCTGATGGATTTGGACTTTGCTAAACGTTGTGGTTTTTCCATGACGCCTCTGCAGATGCCTATTCCTTTGAGGGGTATTGATGCTACTCATTTGGCGGAGAATAAACCTCAGTTTTGGACCCAGGTGATAATGCGAGTTGCCCCAGACCACCAAGAAAATTGTAAATTTTTGGTGCTGCATAATTCGCATGATCCTATTGTTCGGGGTTTTCCCTGGTTGCAAACTCATAATCCAGTTTTGGATTGGAAGTCTGTGTCTGTGGTGAGTTGGGGTTGTCAGTGTGTTCTTAGGGACGCTCCTGTTTTCTCCACCTCTCCTCAGTCTCAAGATGTTCCTGATTATCTAGCCGATTATTCTGATGTATTTACTGAGAGTAAGTCTGCGTCTTTGCCTCCTCATAGGAGTTATGACTGTGCAATTGAGTTGATGCCTGGGTGTAAATTTCCCAAGGGTCGGCTTTTCAACTTATCAGTACCCGAGCATGATGCTATGCGGTCCTATATTAAGGAGTCGTTGGAGAAGGGTCATATTAGACCATCCTCGTCACCTTTAGGTGCTGGGGTTTTTTTTGTGGCCAAGAAAGATGGTTCATTAAGACCGTATATTGATTATCGTTCCCTTAACAAGATGACTGTTAAATATCAGTACCCGTTACCTCTGATGTCTGATTTATTCTCCAGAGTTAAGAGTGCCTGCTGCTTTACTAAGCTTGACCTCAGGGGGGCGTATAATCTTATTCGCATCAATCACGGGGATGAATGGAAGACGGCGTTTAATACTCCGGAGGGACATTTTGAGTACCTGGTGATGCCTTTTGGGCTCACTAATGCCCCTTCTGTCTTCCAGTCCTTTATGAATGATATTTTCCGTGACTTTGTGGATAAGTTTTTGATCATCTATCTGGATGATATTTTGATCTTTTCTAGTGATTGGGATTCTCATGTGGAACACGTCCGGACTGTGTTCCGGATTTTGAGGGAGAATTGCCTGTTTGTTAAGGGATCGAAATGCCTCTTTGGGGTACAGAGGATTTCATTTTTGGGATTTATCTTGTCTCCATCGACTATTGAAATGGACCCGGCCAAGGTACAGGCCATTTTTGATTGGGTTCAGCCTACTTCTTTGAAGGCCCTCCAGAAGTTTTGGGGTTTTGCCAATTTCTATCGTAAATTTATTGGTAATTTTTCTGGTATTGTCAAACCACTGACTGATCTGACCAAGAAGGGCGCTGATGTGCTGAATTGGTCTCCTGAGGCTGTCTCAGCATTTCAGGAGCTTAAGCGGAGATTTACTTCAGCTCCAGTTTTACGGCAACCTGATGTCTCACTTCCATTTCAGGTGAAGGTAGATGCTTCTGAGATTGGTGCAGGAGCTGTTTTGTCCCAAAAAGACCCTGTGACTTCTAAGATGAATCCCTGTGCCTTCTTTTCTCGAAAGTTCTCCCCATCTGAACGCAACTATGACGTGGGGAATCGGGAATTGTTGGCCATGAAATAGGCATTTGAGGAGTGGAGGCATTAGTTGGAGGGAGCTAGACATCAAGTTGTGGTCCTCACCGATCACAAAAATTTGATTTATCTGGAGTCGGCCAAACGCTTGAATCCTAGGCAGGCTAGATGGGCCTTGTTTTTCACGCGTTTTAATTTTGTGGTCTCTTTTCTTCCGGGCACTAAGAATGTTAAGGCAGACGCCCTTTCTAGGAGTTTCTTTGCCGATTCTCTTAATGTGACCGAGCCTACTACCATCCTAGGTGAGGGGGTAGTTCTTTCTGCCATTTCGCCCGATTTGAGACGCGCCCTGGAGGAATTTCAGGAGGATAAACCTGAGCGTTGCCCTATGGGAAAATTGTATGTTCCTGACCAGTGGAGAAAGAGAGTGATGTCTGAAATTCATTGCACCGCATTGGCTGGTCATCCAGGTATTTTTGGTAGCAGAGATTTGGTGAGTCGGTCTTTTTGGTGGCCTGCCTTATCTCGTCACGTTAGGAATTTTGTACATTCCTGTGGGACTTGTTCTCGGTCTAAACCCTGTTCTCGTTCTAGTGGGTTGCTGATGCCCCTGCCGGTGCCCAAGAGGCCATGGACCCATATCTCAATGGATTTTATTTCTGATCTTCCTGTCTCTCAGAGAATGACTGTTATCTGGGTGATTTGTGATAGATTTTCAAAGATGGTCCATCTTGTACCACTCCCAAAATTGCCATCTTCCGCTGAGTTGGTACCCTTGTTTTTACAACAGGTGGTTCGGTTACATGGGATTCCTGAGAACATTGTGTCCGACAGAGGAGTCCAGTTTGTTTCCAGATTCTGGAAAGCCTTTTGCTCCAATCTAGGAAATCAGTTATCCTTCTCCTCCGCGTTTCATCCCCAGACCAATGGACAGACAGAGAGAACAAACCAGACCTTGGAGTCTTATTTAAGATGTTTTATATCTGCTGATCAAGATGATTGGGTCTCATTTTTGCCCTTGGCCGAATTCGCACTGAACAATAGAGCTAGTTCTGCCACTTTGATGTCACCCTTTTTCTGTAATTTTGGGTTTCATCCTCGATTCTCTTCAGGGCAAGTGGAATCTTCGTCTTGCCCAGGTGTGGACACTGTATTTGAGAGAATGCAGCAGATATGGGACCAAGTGGTGGATAAGTTGTCACTCTCTCAGGAAAAGGCCCAGCGATTTTCCAACCGGCATAGGACCATTGGTCCCCGGTTTAAAGTGGGTGATATGGTTTGGTTGTCGTCTAAGAATATTCCTATGAAGGTTGCATCTCCAAAATTTAAGCCAAGATTTATTGGACCTTATAAGATTTTGGAGATTCTTAATCCTGTTTCTTTTCGATTGGCTCTTCCAGTTACATTCAAGATCCATAACGTATTTCACAAGTCTCTGTTGAAGAGGTTTGTTGAGCCAGTGGTTCCTATGGCAGCACCTCCTGACCCTGTGTTGGTTGAAGGCAATATGGAATATGAGGTAGAGAAAATTTTGGATTCTCGTTTGGTTAGACGGAGACTCCAGTATTTGGTCAAATGCAAGGGTTATGGCCAGGAGGATAATTCTTGGGTCTCTGCCTCTGATATTCATGCCAATAGATTGGTTCGTGCTTTTCACCGGGCCCATCCTGATCAGCCTGGTGGCGTGGATGAGGGTTCGGTGACCCCTCCTCAAGGGGGGGTACTGTTGTGAGTTCATTTTCCGGTCCACCAGTTGTGAGTTCTCCTTCCAGGCTCCCTCTGGTGGTAACTGGAGGTAGTGAGGCTGATTTAATCAGTAGTGATCTGCCACCTGATAATGAGGATGACGATTGGACCTCAGGAATCTCAGACTGGATTTAAGACAGCCAACGCCCTAGTCTGGTGCTGGTGATTCCTTCTGGCTTGTCAGGTCTTTGTTTTCAGCTCTGTTCCAGTCATCTAAAGCTAAGTTTTTCTGCTAATGTTCACACTTGATTTTGTTGGTCTATTCAGTTTTTTGTGTGGTCAGCCAGCCCCGGCTGGGGCTGCGCTAAATTTCTACTCTTATTTATCTGTATTTGCCAATTTGCTTTTTGTCCCTTATTAGATTGGCCTCTTTTTGCTCTGTCTCAGAATATTTCAGAGTCCTGATATAGTGGGAGAAGTCTAGTGACTTCAGGGTTAATTTTGCTATCAGAAGTGTTGGACTTTATTTTTGTAGGGGTTTTTGCAGATTGCAGACAGTGTCTTTCCTTTCCTTTCTAGTTAGTTTGGGCCCCATCGTTTGCTCAGCCTATTTTCCTGCCTGTGTTTGTGCTTTCATCTTGTTTCACCGTCAATACATGTGTGGGGGCTGTCTTTCCTTTGGGGTCTGCTCTGGGGCAGTTAGTTTTCCCCTTTTCTTGCTTCAGGCTTATTTAGCCCTCCGGCTTTGACGAAGCGTCTAGGACCATCGTAGGTATGCTCCACGGCTGCTGCTAGTTGTGTGGTTAGGATCAGGGATCTGCAATCTGCATAGTTACCAACCTCTTTGGTTTCCTGTGACTTAGCTTTGTTTTGTTTTTTTTCTCCTTGGTGACCCATTCATAACACCTTTGTATTGTAAGGTGACATTAAGCCTGGTTAGTAATGGAGAGGTGTCAATAAGACACCTATCCACTTCTAATCCTTTAGTTGATAAGGGTTAAATAAACACACACACTGTCACAAAAAAAGTCTTTTAATGAAATAAAACACTACACAGTTTTCCCATTTTATTATACGCCTAATCCATGCAATGCCCTCAATCTCCTGAAAAAAAAGAAAAATAATAAACAAACACATACTCCCTGTTCCGATGTAATCCACTTAATTAATAATGAGTGTCCCAAGATGTTCTCCCCTATAGCGAAGTCACATCAGGAGATGTGACCTCTCTACAGGGCCTCCAGTGACACACTGATAGGAGATAATGGTTCCTGCAGTGCATCACTGAGGTTACCTGAGTTCAGGCTCTCACTTTACAGCAATGCTGTATGAGAATTAGAGTTAGGGTTAGAGTTACGGGACCTCTTTCCTGGCGGTGGAGAGATACTTTTGTGAATTCTCTCTCTGGCTTCCCTCGGGTGATTACTGAAGATAGTGGAGCTGGTCAGATTGAGAGTTCTCTTTCTGGACTCCCTCTGGTGGTTACTGGAGGTAGTGGAGCTGATCTGATTAACAGAGGCTTGCCACCTGATAATGAGGAAGACAATTGGAGATCTGGGGTTTCTGATTGGGATTTAAGACAGCTGACTCCCTCTATCCCTGCTGGTGATATTTTTTCCTGTGCCTCCTGAGGTCTGATGTCTCCTGCTCTTTCCCTGCATGTTCAGCTAAGTGGTTCATTTGCTATTCTGTTTGCATTTGATCTGGTTTTGTTTATCTCTGTTTTGTGTGGGTCAGCTAGCTCCGGCTGGGGATGTGCTGAATCACCACCCATATGTTACTGCATGTGCCAGTTTGTTTTGTCCCCTTTTATATTGGTCACTTTTTGCTTTGCCTTCATAATATACCAGAGTGCTGATATAGTGGGGGGCGAAGTCGTGCGACTTCAGTGTTTTTGTGCATCAGACGTGTTGCACTTTTTGCAGGGTTTTTTGTGTGATTGCAGACAGGGTCTTTCCTGTCCTGTCTAGTCAGTGTGGGCCCCATTGTTTGCTCAGTCTATTTTTCTGCCTGCGTTTGTGTTTTCATCTTGTCTCACCGACAATATATGTTTGGGGGCTATCTATTCCTTTGGGGTCTGTTCCGGGGCGGTTTAGATTTCCCCTTTTTTGCATTAGGCTTAGTTAGCTCTCCGGCTGTGTCCAAGGCATCTAAGATCATCGTAGGTATGCTCCACGGCTACTGCTAGTTGTGTGAACAGGATCAGGGGTCTGCATCCGCTTAGTTACCAACCTCTCTGGTTTTCTGTGGCTTAGCCTGGGCCTGCTATCCTCCTCGGTGACCCATTCATAACAGAATCACCAGCCTAACTGTAGACTCTAGGGTACTCTAAAGAAGGAAAGAATTTAAAAAAAAAAAAAGTACCAGAATTTTTTTTTCATATATTTTTTCCTCTTTTTTTTCTGGGGCTGTAGGAGAATATTTTTTGTCTAAATGGAGACTAAGCAATTGTCTGATGGTGTTGAGCAGCTCACTGCTGAAGTGCGGGGAATTTCTGCCTATCTCGCTTAATCATCTGCTGTTGAACCAAAAATCCCTACTCCTGATGTGTTTTCTGGGAATCGGTCTAAATTTTTGAATTTTAAAAATAATTGTAAACTATTTTTTGCCTTGAAACCTAACTCATCGGGGAGCTCTGTGCAGCAGGTTAAAATTGTCATCTCCCTGCTACGTGGCAATCCCCAGGATTGGGCCTTTTCTTTGACACCCGGAGATCCTATTCTGGCTAATGTGGACATGTTTTTTCAAGCCTTGGGGTTGTTGTATGATGAACCTAATGCTATTGATCAAGCTGAGAAAACTTTATTGGCATTGAACCAGGGTCAGGATTCTGCAGAGTTATATTGTCAAAAATTCCGAAAGTGGGCGGTCCTTACTAAATGGAATGATGATGCCCTAGCAGCTCTCTTTCAGAAGGGTTTGGCAGAAACCGTAATAGATGTTATGATGGGATTTCCTGTTCCCTCTGGTCTTGACGACTCTATGTCATTGGCCGTTCAAATTGATTGGCGTTTACATGAACGTAAAACTACACGAGAGGCATTGCCGCCTTTCGAACAAACTTCTGAACCCATGCAATGTGATAGGGTTTTGTCTAGGGCACAACGTCACGAGTTTAGAAGGCGTAATAAGTTGTGTTTTTTCTGTGGGGACGCCTCTCATACTATTGCTGTCTGCCCTAAACGAGAAAAACGATTTGCTCACACATATGGGGTGGGCAGTGTACAGCCTAAGTTCCTTTTGGCGATTTCCCTGATCTGCTCCTTGTCTACATTTTTCGCTAAGGCTTTTGTTGATTCAGGAGCAGCTTTGAATCTGATGGATTTGGACTTTGCTAAACGTTGTGGTTTTCCCATGATACCCTTGTGGACTCCTATCCCTTTGAGGGGTATTGATGCTACTCCCGCGGGTCGCCCCGGATCACCAAGAAAATTGTAAATTTTTGGTGCTGCACAATTTGCATGATACTATTGTTCTGGATTTCCCTTGGTTGCAAACTCATAATCCTGTTTTAGATTGGAAATCTGTGTCTGTGGTGAGTTGGGGTTGTCAATGTGTTCTTAGTGACACTCCTGTTTTCTCCACCTCTCACCAGTCTCATGATATTCCTGACTACTTGGCTGATTTTTCTGATGTATTCAGTGAGTGTAAGTCTGCATCTTTGCCTCCTCATAGGAGTTAAGACTGTGCAATTGAGTTAATGCCTGGGTGTAAATTTCCCAAAGGTCGGCTTTTCAACTTATCGGTACCCGAACATGATGCTATGTGATCTTATATCAAGGAGTCGTTGGAGAAGGGTCATATTAGACCATCCTCTTCACCTTTAGGTGCTGGTTTATTTTTTGTGGCCAAGAAAGATGGTTCATTAAGGCCATGTATTGACTATCGTTCCCTTATCAGAATCACTGTTAAATATCATTACCCGTTACCCCTGATTTCTGATTTATTTTCCAGAGTTAAAAGAGCCTGTTGGTTTACCAAGCTTGACCTCAGGGGGGCGTATAATCTTATTCGCATCAAGCACGGGGATGAATGGAAGACGGCGTTTAATACTCCGGAGGGACATTTTGAGTACCTGGTGATGCCTTTTGGGCTCACTAATGCCCCTTCTGTCTTCCAGTCTTTTATGAACGATATTTTCCGGGACTTGTGGATAAGTTTTTGATCATTTATCTGGATGATATTTTGATCTTTTCCAGTGATTGGGATTCTCATGTGGAACATGTCCGGACTGTGTTCCGGATTTTGAGGGAAAATTCTCTGTATGTTAAGGGATCGAAGTGCCTCTTTGGTGTACAGAGAATGTCATTTTTGGGATTCATTTTGTCCCCGTCGGCTATTGAAATGGACCCGGCCAAGATACAGGCCGTTTATGATTGGGTTCAGCCCACTTCTTTGAAGGCTCTCCAGAAGTTTTTGGGGTTTTGCTAATTTCTACCATAAATTTATAAGTAATTTTTCTGGTATTGTTAAACCACTGACTGATTTGACCAAAAAAGGCGCTGATGTGGTGAATTGGTCTCCAGAGGCTGTTTTGGCATTTCAGGAACTTAAGCGGAGATTCACTTCTGCTCCGGTTCTACGGCAACCTGATGTCTCACTCCCATTTCAGGTGGAGGTAGATGCATCTGAGATTGGTGCAGGAGCCGTTTTGTCCCAAAGAGATCCGGCGACTTCTAAGATGAATCCCTGTGCCTTCTTTTCTCGAAAATTCTCCCCATCTGAACATAACTATGACGTGGGGAATCGGGTATTGTTGGCCATGAAATGGGCATTTGAAGAGTGGAGACATTGGTTTGAGGGAGCTAGACATCAAGTTGTGGTCCTCACCGAACACAAGAATTTGATTTATCTTGAATCAGCCAAACGCTTGAATCCTAGACAGGCTAGGTGGGCCTTGTTTTTCACGCGTTTTAGTTTTGTGGTCTCTTTTCTTCCGGGCACTAAGAATGTTAAGGCAGATGCCCTTTCTAGGAGTTTCTTTGCGGATTCTCTTGATGTGACCGAGCCTACTACCATTCTAAATGAAAGTGTAGTTCTTTCCGCTATCTCACCCGATTTGAGACGTGCCCTGGAGGAATTTCAGGAGGTCAAACCTGAATGTTGCCCTATGGGAAAATTGTAGTCCCTGACCAGTGGAGGAAAAGAGTAATGTCTGAAATTCATTGCTCCGCGTTGTCTGGTCATCCAGGTATTTTTGGTACCAGAGATTTGGTGAGTCGGTCTTTTTGGTGGCCTGCATTATCGTGATGTCAGGAATTTTGTGCATTCCTGTGGGATTTGTTCTCGGTCCAAACCCTGTTCTCGTTCTAGTGGGTTGTTGATGCCCCTGACGGTGCCCAGGAGGCCAAGGACTCATATCTCAGTGGATTTTATTTCTGATCTTCCTGTCTCTCAGAGAATGACTGTTATCTGTGTGATCTGTGATAGATTTTCTAAGATGGTCCATCTTGTACCACTCCCAAAGTTGCCATCTTCTTCTGAGTTGCTGCCCTTATTTTTACAACAGGTGGTTCGGTTGTACGGGATTCCTGAGAACATTGTGTCGGACAGAGGAGTCCAGTTTGTTTCCAGATTTTGGAGAGCTTTTTGTTCCAAACTGGGAATTCAGTTATCTTTCTCCTCTGCATTTCATCCTCAGACCAATGGGCAGACTGAGAAAACAAACCAGACTTTGGAATCCTATTTGAGATGTTTCATATCTGCTGATCAGGATGACTGGGTCTCATTTTTGCCCTTGGCCGAATTTGCGCTGAACAATAGGGCTAGTTCTGCCACTTTGATGTCGCCCTTTTTTTTGTAACTTTGGGTTTCATCCTTGATTTTCTTCAGGGCAGGTGGAATCTTCAGCCTACCCAAGTGTGGATTTTGTGGTAGAGAAAATGCAGCAGATTTGGGACCAAGTGGTGGATAAGTTGTCCCACTCTCAGAAAAAAGCCCAACGGTTTTCCAACCGGCATAGGACCATTGGTCCCCGGTTTAAAGTGGGTGATATGGTTTGGTTGTCTTCAAAGAATATTCCTATGAAGGTTGCGTCTCCAAAATTCAAGCCAAGATTCATTGGACCTTATAAGATTTTGGAAATCCTTAATCCTGTTTCTTTCCATTTGGCTCTTCCAGTTACGTTTAAGATTCATAGCGTGTTCCATAAATCCTTGTTGAAGAGGTTTGAAGAGCCAGAGGTTCCCATGGCGGCGCCTCCTGACCCTGTATTGGTTAAAGGTACTTTGGAGTATAAGGTAGCGAAAATATTGGATTCTCATTTGGCTAGAAGGAGACTCCAGTACCTGGTCAAATGAAGGGTTATGGCCAGGAGGATAATTCTTGGGTCTCTGCTTCTGACATTCATGCCGAAAGATTGGTTCGTGCTTTTCACCGGGCCCATCCTGACCGGCCTGGTGGCGTGGATGAGGGTTCGGTGACCCCTCCTCAAGGGGGGATACCGTTGTGAATTCTCTCTCTGGCTTCCCTCGGGTGATTACTGAAGATAGTGGAGCTGGTCAGATTGAGAGTTCTCTTTCTGGGCTCCCTCTGGTGGTTACTGGAGGTAGTGGAGCTGATCTGATTGACAGAGGCTTGCCACCTGATAATGAGGAACACGATTGGAGATCTGGGGTTTCTGATTGGGATTTAAGACAGCTGACTCCCTCTATCCCTGCTGGTGATTTTTTTTCCTGTGCCTCCTGAGGTCTGATGTCTCCTTCTCTTTCCCTGCATGTTCATCTAAGTGGTTCATTTGCTATTCTGTTTGCATTTGATCTGGTTTTGTTTATCTCTGCTTTGTGTGGGTCAGCTAGCTCCGGCTGGGGCTGTGCTGAATCACCGCCCATATGTTACTGCATGTGCAAGTTTGTTTTGTCCCCTTTTATATTGGTCTCTTTTTGCTTTGCTTTCAGAATATACCATAGTGCTGATATAGTGGGGGCCGAAGTCATGCGACTTCAGTGTTTTTGTGCATCAGACGTGTTGGACTTTTTGCAGGGTTTTTTGCATGATTGCAGACAGTGTCTTTTGTTGTGAACTCATTTTCTGCTCCACTAGTTGAGAGTTCTCTTTCCGTTCTCCCTCTGGTGGTGACAGGAGGTAGTGAGGTTGGTTTAATTGGTAGTGATCTGCCACCTGATGATGAGGATAACGATTGGATCTCTGGAGTATCAGACTGGATATAAGACAGCTGACGCCCTATCCTGGTGCTGGTGATTCAGTCTGCTTCTCAGGTCTTGGATTTCAACTCTGTTCCAGTCTTCTCAAGCTAAGTTTTTTTGCTAATGTTCACACTTGCTTTTGTTGGTCTATTCAGTTTTTTGTGTGGTCTGCCAGCCCCGGCTGGGGCTGTGCTGAATTTCCACTCTTATTTATCTGTATTTGCCAATTTGCCTTTTTTGTCCCTTATTAGATTGGCCTCTTTTTGCTCTGTCTCAGAATATTTCAGAGTGCTGATATAGAGGGAGAAGTCTAGTGACTTCAGGGTTAATTTTGCTATCAGAAGTGCTGGACATTATTTTTGTAGGGTTTTTGGCAGATTGCAGACAGTGTCTTTCCTTTCCTGTCCTTTCTAGTTAGTTTGGCCACATCGTTTGCTCAGCCTATTTTCCTGCCTGTGTTTGTGTTTTCATCTTGTTTCACCGTCAATACATGTGTGGGGGCTGTCTTTTCCTTTGGGGTCTGCTCTGGGGCAGTTAGTTTTCTCTTTTCTTGCTTTAGGTTTATGTAGTCCTCCGGTTGTGACGAAGCGTCTAGATTCACCGTAGGTACGCTCCACGACTGCTGCTAGTTGTGTGGTTAGGATCAGGTATCTGCAATCTGCATAGTTACCAACCTCTCTGGTTTTCTGAGACTTAGCTTGTGTTGTTTTTTCTCCTCGGTGACCCATTCATAACAGAATCACCAGCCATACTGCAGATTCTAGGGTATCCAAAAGCAGGAAAAAATTGTTTAACAAAAAAAAGTGTCATAATTTTTTTTTAAGTATTTTTTCCCTTTTTGCTCTGGGGCCGTAGGAGAATTTTTTTTTTCCTAATGGATATTAAGCAACTTTCTGATCGTGTGGAGCAACTTGCTGCTGAAATGCAGGGAATTTCCACCTACCTCATTCAGTCACATGCTGCTGAACCCAAGATCCCTACTCCTGATGTGTTTTCTGGGGATCGGTCTAAATTTCTGAATTTTAAGAATAATTGTAAATTATTTCTTGCCTTGAAGCCTAACTCATCGGGGAGCTCTGTGCAGCAGGTTAAAATTGTCATCTCCTTCTTGCCGGCGATCCCCAGGATTGGGCTTTTTCTCTGACACCTGAAAATCCTATTCTGACTAATGTGGATGCATTTTTTCAAGCCTTGGGGTTGTTGCATGATGAACCTAATGCTGTTGATCAAGCAGAGAGAACCCTGTTGGCATTAAACCAGGATCAGGATTATGTAGAGTTATACTGTCAAAAATTCCAAAAGTGGGCGGTCCTTACTACATGGAATGATAGTGCATTGGCATCTCTCTTTCGGAGGGGGTTATCAGAGACTGTAAAAGATGTTATGGTGGAATTTCCGGTCCCTCTGGTCTGGATGGTTCTATATCATTAGCCATTCAAGTTGATCGGCGTTTACGTGAACGTAAAACTACACGGGAGGCGCTGCCACCTTTTGAACGAATGTCTGAACCTATGCAATGTGATGGGGTTTTGTCTAGGGCGCAACGTCAGGAGTTTAGAAGGCGTAATATGCTGTGTTTTTTCTGTGGAGACGCCTCTCATACTATTTCTGTCTGCCCTAAACGAGAGAAACGTTTTGCACACACATTTGCTGTGGGCAGTGTACAACCTAACTTCCTTTTGGCAATTAATCTGATCTGCTTCTTATCCACGTTTTCCACTAAGGCTTTTGTGGATTCAGGAGCAGCTCTGAATCTGATGGATTTGGACTTTGCTAAACATTGTGGTTTTTCCATGATGCCTCTGAAGATGCCTATTCCTTTGAGGGGTATTGATGCTACTCCTTTGGCGGAGAATAAACCTCAGTTTTGGACCCAGGTGATAATACGAGTTGCCCCAGACCACCAAGAAAGTTGTAAATTTTTGGTGCTGCATAATTTGCATGATACTATTGTTCTGGGTTTCCCCTGGTTGCAAACTCATAACCCAGTTTTGGATTGGAAATCTGTGTCTGTGGTGAGTTGGGTTTGTCAGTGTGTTCTTAGGGACACTTCTGTTTTCTCCACCTCTCCTCAGCCTCATGATATTCCTGATTATCTGGCCGATTTCTCTGATGTATTTAGTGAGAGTAAGTCTGCGTCTTTGCCTCCTCATAGGAGTTATGACTGTGCAATTGATTTGATGCCTGGGTGTAAATTTCCCAAGGGTCGGCTTTTCAACTTATCAGTACCTGAACATAATGTTATGCGATCCTATATTAAGGAGTCGTTGGAGAATGGGCATATTAGACCATCCTCGTCACCTTTAGGCGCCGTTTTTTTTTGTGGCCAAGAAAGATGGTTCATTAAGACCGTGTATTGATTATCGTTCCCTTAGCAAGATGACAGTTAAATATCAGTATCCGTTACCTCTGATGTCTGATTTATTCTCCAGAGTTAAGAGTGCCGGCTGGTTTACTAAGCTTGACCTCACGGGGACGTATAAACTTATTCGCATCAAGCATGGGGATGAATGGAAGACGGCGTTTAATACTCCGAAGGGACATTTTGAGTACCTGGTGATGCCTTTTGGGCTCACTAATGCCCCTTCTGTCTTCCAATCCTTTATGAATGATATTTTCTGTGACTTTGTGGATCAGTTTTTGATCATCTACCTGGATGATATTTTGATCTTTTCTAGTGATTGGGATTCTCATGTGGAACTGTGTTCCGGATTTTGAGGGTGAATTCCATGTTTGTTAAGGGATCGAAATGTCTCTTTGGTGTACAGAGGATTTCTTTTTTGGGATTTATCTTGTCTCCATCGACTATTGAAATGGACCCGGCCAAGGTACAGACCATTTATGATTGGGTTCAGCCTACTTCTTTGAAGGCTCTCCAGAAGTTTTTGGGTTTTGCTAATTTCTATCGTAAATTTATAGGTAATTTTTCTGGTATTGTCAAACCACTGACTGATCTGACCAAGAAGGGAGCAGATGTGCTGAATTGGTCTCCTGAGGCTGTCTCAGCATTTCAGGAGCTTAAGCGGAGATTTACTTCAGCTCCAGTTTTACAGCAACCTGATGTCTCACTTCCATTTCAAGTGGAGGTAGACGCTTCTGAGATTGGTGCAAGAGCTGTGTTGTCCCAAAAAGACCCTGTGACTTCTAAGATGAATCCCTGTGACTGCTTTTCTCGAAAGTTCTCCCCATCTGAACGCAACTATGACGTGGGGAATCGGGAATTGTTCACCATGAAATGGGCATTTGAAGAGTGGAGACATTGGTTGGAGGGAGCTAGACATCAAGTTGTGGTCCTCACCGATCACAAGAATCTGATTTATCTGGAGTCGGCCAAATGCTTGATTCCTAGACAGGCTAGATGGGCCTTGTTTTTCACGCGTTTTAATTTTGTGGTCTCTTTTCTTCCGGGCACTAAGAATGTTAAGGCAGACGCCCTTTCTAGGAGTTTCTTTGTTGATTCTCTTAATGTGACCGAGCCTACTACTATCCTAGGTGAGGGGGTAGTTCTTTCTGCCATTTCGCCCGATTTGAGACGCGCCCTGGAGGAATTTCAGGAGGATAAACCTGAGCGTTGCGTATAGGAAAATTGTATGTTCCTGACCAGTGGAGAAAGAGAGTGATGTCTGAAATTCATTGCTCCGCATTGGCTGGTCATCCAGGTATTTTTGGTAGCAGAGATTTGGTGAGTCGGTCTTTTTGGTGGCCTGCCTTATCTCGTGATGTCAGGAATTTTGTACAGTCCTGTGGGACTTGTTCTAGGTCTAAACCCTGTTCTCGTTCTAGTCGGTTGCTGATGCCCCTGCCGGTGCCCAAGAGGCCATGGACCCATATCTCAATGGATTTTATTTCTGATCTTCCTGTCTCTCAGAGAATGACTGTTATCTGGGTGATTTGTGATAGATTTTCAAAGATGGTCCATCTTGTACCACTCCCAAAGTTGCCATCTTCTGCTGAGTTGGTACCCTTGTTTTTACAACAGGTGGTTCGGTTACATGGGATTCCTGAGAACATTGTGTCTGATAGAGGAGTCCAGTTTGCTTCCAGATTCTGGAAAGCCTTTTGTTCCAATCTGGGAATTCAGTTATCCTTCTCCTCCGCGTTTCATCCCCAGACCAATGGGCAGACTGAGAGAACAAACCAGACCCTGGAGTCTTGTTTAAGATGTTTTATATCTGCTGATCAAGATGATTGGGTCTCATTTTTGCCCTTGGCTGAATTTGCACTGAACAATAGAGCTAGTTCTGCCACTTTAATGTCACCCTTTTTCTGTAATTTTGGGTTTCATCCTCGATTCTCTTCAGGGCAAGTGGAATCTTCGTCCTGTCCAGGTGTGGACACTGTGGTTGAGAGAAGGCAGCAGATATGGGACCAAGTGGTGGATAAGTTGTCACTCTCTCAGGAAAAGGCCCAGCGTTTTTCCAACCGGCATAGGACCATTGGCCCCCGGTTTGAAGTGGGTGATATGGTTTGGTTGTCGTCTAAGAATATTCCTATGAAGGTTGCATCTCCAAAATTTAAGCCAAGATTTATTGGACCTTATAAGATTTTGGAGATTCTTAATCCTGTTTCTTTTCGATTGGCTCTTCCAGTTACGTTCAAGATCCATAACGTATTTCACAAGTCACTGTTGAAGAGGTTTGTTGAGGCAGTAGTTCCTGTGGCGGCACCTCCTGACCCTGCATTGGTTAAAGGCAACGTGGAATATGAGGTAGAGAAAATATTGGATTCTCGTTTGGTTAGACGGAGACTCCAGTATTTGGTAAAATGGAAAGGTTATGGCCAGGAGGATAATTCTTGGGTCTCTGCCTCTGATATTCATGCCAATAAATTGGTTCGTGCTTTTCACCGGGCCCATGCTGATCGGCCTGGTGGCGTGGATGAGGGTTCAGTGACCCCGCCTCAAAGGGGGGGTACTGTTGTGAACTCATTTTCTGCTCCACCAATTGAGAGTTCTCTTTCCGTTCTCCCTCTGGTGGTGACAGGAGGTAGTGAGGTTGGTTTAATTGGTAGTGATCTGCCACCTGATGATGAGGATAACGATTGGATCTCTGGAGTATCAGACTGGATATAAGACAGCCGACGCCCTATCCTGGTGCTGGTGATTCAGTCTGCTTCTCAGGTCTTGGACTTCAGCTCTGCTCCAGTCTTCTCAAGCTAAGTTTTTTTGCTAATGTTCACACTTGCTTTTGTTGGTCTATTCAGTTTTTTGTGTGGTCAGCCATCCCCGGCTGGGGCTGTGCTGAATTTCCACTCTTATTTATCTGTATTTGCCAATTTGCCTTTTTTGTCCCTTATTTGATTGGCCTCTTTTTGCTCTGTCTCAGAATAATTCAGAGTGCTGATATAGAGGGGGAAGTCTAGTGACTTCAGGGTTAATTTTGCTATCAGAAGTGATGGACATTATTTTTGTAGGGTTTTTGGCAGATTGCAGACAGTGTCTTTCCTTTCCTGTCCTTTCTAGTTAGTTTGGCCCCATCGTTTGCTCAGCCTATTTTCTTGCCTGTGTTTGTGTTTTCATCTTGTTTCACCGTCAATACATGTGTGGGGGCTGTCTTTTCCTTTGGGGTCTGCTCTGGGGCAGTTAGTTTTCTCTTTTCTTGCTTTAGGTTTATGTAGTCCTCCGGTTGTGATGAGGCGTCTAGATTCACCGTAGGTACGCTCCACGACTGCTGCTAGTTTTGTGGTTAGGATCAGGAATCTGCAATCTGCATAGTTACTAACCTCTCTGGTTTTCTGAGACTTAGCTTGTGTTGTTTTTTCTCCTCGGTGACCCATTCATAACAGTCTTTCCTTTCCTGTCCTGTCTAGTCAGTGTGGGCCCCATCGTTTGTTCAGTCTATTTTTCTGCCTGCATTTGTGTTTTTCATCTTGTCTCACTGACAATATATGCTTGGGGGCTATCTATTCCTTTGGGGTCTGCTCCGGGGCAGTTTAGATTTCCCCTTTCTTGCTTTAGGCTTAGTTAGCTCTCCGGCTGTGCCGAGGCATCTAAGATCATCGTAGGTACGCTCCACGGCTACTGCTAGTTGTGTTTACAGGATCAGGGCTCTGCATCCGCTTAGTTACTAACCTCTCTGGTTTTCTGTGGCTTAGCCTGGGCCTGCTATCCTCCTCGGTGACCCATTCATAACAGATACACAGTGGAGGATTACCTCCACCTGTCATTTCATCGCTGGAGCCCCTGTAGAGCACTGACATCACCCAATGTCAGTGTTCTACACCAGTGTTCCCCAACCTTTTTTGCACCAGGGACCAGCTCCAAGCAAGACCATTCTTCCATGGCCCATCAGGGCGGGATGATGGAAGTGTGGCGGGGGGGGTTTGGTCATAAGGGGGCGGGTCTATGAACAGGGTTGAAGTTTAGTAGTGCATACTTATCATTTAATTATAACATTTATAATGTGAATGTGACTCAACTCACCATAGGTTTTGAATGAGTGGGCGTACCGGGCTTGTTTCCCTGTATCAGTGGGAGCACTGGGCTTGTTTTCCTGCAACAAGATGGTCCCATCTAGGGGGGATGGGAAACAGCGGCACCCGAAGTGTGCTCCTTATGTCCAGTCTACTCCATAATCTCGTTTTTGCTGCTGTCATTGCAGAAAATCCAGTTTCACACAGATAGGATGTTGGAAATGGAAGCAGGGTTTTCAGTGCTTTTGTGGCAATCTCAGGATATACATGTATACATATAGCCTGTATACATGGCTCAGCTCCCACCCTCCCATCCTTGTATACATGGCTCCACTCCCACCCTCCCATCCTTGTATACATGGCTCTGCTTCCACCCTTGTATACATGGCTCTGCTCCCACCCTTGTATACATGGCTCCGCTTCCACCCTTGTATGTATGGCTCAGCTCCAACCCTTGTATACATGGCTCTGCTCCCACCCTTGTACGCATGGCTCTGCTCCCACCCTTGTATACATGGCTCTGCTCCCACCCTTGTATACATGGCTACTCTCCCACCCTTGTATGCATAGCTCCCTCCCTTGTATACATGGCTCTGCTCCCACCCTTGTATGCATGGCTGGGCTCCCCCATCCTCCCCCATCATACTTACACTCATACTTTCGCTGAACTTCCCTACCTCTCTATCCTGGTGCGTCAGCTTCTTCCTGTGCAGAGCGGTCACGTAGTACCGCTCATTAAGGTCATGAATATGGATGCCACGCCTATGGGAGAGGAGTTGCGTCCATATTCATGACCTTAATGAGTGGTACTATGTGACCGCTCAGCACTGGATGAAGCTGCCGCGCCTGACAGGGATGCAGGAACTGAGGGTGAATATCGATGTCTTCTGGAAGCCAGCGATTGCAGCTGTCACTACAGTGCTACAGCCGCCGGCACCCCTTGTGTCCAGCATTCTGAGCCGTGGCTCCGCGGACCGGCAACAGAACTGCAACGGCCCGGTCCTGGACCGCGGACCGGTGGTTGGGGACCCCTGTTCTACACTGATCGTTGTGGGACACTCGTTAATTGGACTACAGCAGAAAGGTATGTATAGATTGGTTTATTATTTTATTTTTATTAAAGGAGATGAGGGCATCGGGGACTAGGTGATTGGTAAGTAAGTACTCTATGTTATGTGTTGTATGTTATATGTTGTATGTTCTGTATGTGTTTTTTTTTACTACTGAACACAGCCATTGTCTAATGGGACTACTTTCCCATCAGCTGCAATGCTGTCATTGTGAGCATTCATTGCTGGATGGGAGCAGTAGTCCTATCAGATAATGGATGCCTACACAGACATGTACACAGGGACACACACACAGACACACAGACACACACACACTACATGCAGACACCCGCACAGACATACATGCAGACCCCGCCCTGCACACAGACACGCAGACCCCACCCTGCACACAGACACACACACAGTCACCTCCCACACTCCGCCCACACACTTTCCTCCTCCCGATCTGCAGTGTTTCATCCGCAGCAAAACCACAGATCATTTTTACATCTGCGATTTTGCTGCGGATGTGCGTGACTCAATGGAAGCCAATGAGTGCAGAAATGCTGCAGATCCGCACAACGAATTGACATGCTGCGAAAAATAAAATGCTGCGAATCCGAACGTTTTTTTCCACAGCATGTGCACAGCAAATTTTTTTTCCATAGGTTAACAAATCCGCTGCGGATTCGCAATTTATCTGCAATGTGTGCACACACCCTTAGAGTATGTGAGAAGAGGTTGTAATTTGTAGTATACGGGAATAAAAGATTTCTCCACCACCAGGAGCAAAACAGTAACAATGCAGTGACTTGACAAAAATCTGCATAACTAATCATATGCTAAATAGCAACAAGTCAAATTTATGTATGAGATAGCCAAGATGATTGTCTATAAAATAATGGTAGCCTCAGGATCAAAGCCGTAGTGTATGGTGAAATAAAGTTCAAAACATTGTTACCCTTTCGCTCGTCAGTGTATGTATACAGTATATATATATATATATATATATATATATATATATCTTTTATACTATTTTTTGTTTCTTATCACGACTTCATTAAAAAATAAAACCACTGTATTTTTCGGACTATAAGAGGCATTTTTTCCCCAAATTTTTGGGGGGAAAACGGGGGTGCATCTTATAATCAGAATATACTTACAAGTAGTGTGGCGGCAGCAGGAGTTGGGCGACTCTGCGGCGGTCCGACGCTGCAGGGTGATGATCACACTCCCATCCCAAGCTGGTGCGGCAGAATTTGGCGGTGTGCAGTGGTGCAGGGGCTCTGTTGACATTTTCTGAAAGCCTGGAGCCTCTGTACTGTCATTGCTGTGATGGGTGACTTCCGGGAAATTGGCTGCCGGAAGCGGCGCAAATGTGGTAATAGCAGGTACGCAGGATGCAGTGACGAGATGCGAGACAGATATGACTTTAAACGTTAACTTTTATAGATAAATGCTGTTAGGGCTGTTGTTATGCAACCAACAGAATAACAGTAATTGTCCTCGCAGGGAGCCAATACACATAGACAAGGATTGGGAGAACACGACTATATGGCCGCGGAATGGCCGACTACGGGTCCTTAGTCACTATGTATCACTTATCCGTCCTGACGTCCCTCGGCGTTCTGTCCCACGGTTTGTCTGCGTCGCAACCACTGGGCCCAGCCACTGAAGATCTGGCGTAGTCTTCGAACGTTCCGACGCCCAGGAGGAGCAGGGGCACAACAGGCCCGCTGAGAGTTCTTTGGCAGGATGTCCCCCAGCGGAGGCAGCGTGATACCACCTGGGAGTGGGAGAGTTGAGGCCGCAACTCCCTGACAGGGGCTGGCAGTGGCAGTGATAAGTGGCGGTTGATAGGCCACAGGCGCAGTCTGAGGCCGCACTGGAAGATCCGCAGCGGGCACAGGCCCAGTCTCTACCGCAGACTGGAGCGGGGTGCTGGCAGCTGAGGGCGGCAAAGGAGTCACCGCCGTGGTCAGGAGTGAAGCGGCGGTGGCTGCGGGCAGCAGCGAGGAGGCCGCAGCCGCGAGCTGGGGTGAGGCGTCGTCGGCCGCGGACAGCTGCGAGTAGGCCGCAGCCGAGAGCTGGAGTGAGGCAGCAGTCTTCTTTTGTCGGTAAGCTCGGCGGCGTCTCCCTGCGTTCCACCAAGAGTCTCCCTCCTGTTGCTGTCCCCTTCTCTGGACGCTGCTCATGTTTCTTGCTCTCAGGCCCTCCCCAAGTCTCCACCTCCTTCTCCCTCGTTCTGCTGACTCACACAGTCTGGCCCTCTCCGCCCCTCTTCTCTGGACTCCTCCCCCAACTGTCCTGTCAGTCTCAGCAGTCCATCCCCTAGCTCTGCTCCGTGGAAACAGATACCCCAGGAATCTGGAAGACGGTCCCCCTTGGTTCCGGCCCGGGTACTCGGTGGTGGCCTCTCCTCCTACACTCCCCCATCCTGTATGCTCGCCAGTCCTCGGGCGAGGGTCTTGGTAGGCTCGGGTTGGCCTTTTGAGACAAAAGTTCCTGTTGCCATACGAACTGATCCTGTTTGTAGCGTTCGGGGGGTTTGCCGGCTGTTGACCGCTCAGAGCATCTTAGTTCGAATGTGGTGGAGCTTTCTGGGGTGGTGGCCGGTGGTGGACTGGCCGATTCTGGTGGGCTGGCGTGACTTGCTGAGATATTGTTCCTTGGATGGCCCGCTTGTACCGCTGGGCTATCTTCTTCGTCATCTAGGTCCCAGACCGTGGGCATTGGTTCGGGGGCCTGAGGAGTGGGTTCGGGTTGCACGGGATCGTTGGATGTACAGGGCCGCAACATATTACGGTGCACAGTACGAGTGGGAAGTGCCCCGTCCCTTTCAGGCCGTATCTCGTACACAGGCCCATCGGGCCTTATTCGGCGCAATACTCGGTAAGGACTCTCTTCCCACCGGGGTTCTAGCTTGTTCTGGGGACACTGGTCTAGTACTAGTACTCGATCCCCAGTCTGAAAGTCGGTGGGTGGAGGTAGAGTCCCCCCTGGGTGCTCTAGGTCCTGGAGTTTTGTCTGGACGATGCGGTGAAGGGTCTGTAGCCGATGTCGGTGGTTTCGGACCCATGATGACACTCCAGACCAGGGTTGGGGTTCCTCCGGGTTTAGTTCTACCTCCGTGATCCCTTTGCCTTCTCGCCCGAATAGCAGTGAGTAGGGGGTATAGCCGGTAACTCAGGGCACCCGGTTGTTATAGACCCACACTAGTTCAGGGACATACTCAGGCCAGCGCGCCTTCCGGTCACTCTCCAGGGTACGCAACATTTGAATTAGTGTCCGATTAAA
The DNA here is from genome assembly GCF_039654945.1 of Dendrobates tinctorius. Classification (NCBI taxonomy): domain Eukaryota; kingdom Metazoa; phylum Chordata; class Amphibia; order Anura; family Dendrobatidae; genus Dendrobates; species Dendrobates tinctorius. The sequence continues at coordinate 52,956,276 of NW_027361696.1, forward strand.
GCGCTCGCAGGCCCCGTTTCCCTGTGGGTGGTATGGTGTGGTCCAAGATTTATTGATACCATAGAGACGATGTAGCTCCTCCATGACCTTCCCCAGGAAGCATGCTCCCTGATCTGAATGTATCGAGGGCAGCCGTACACTTGGATAAAGTTCTTGCAGATTGCATACAGTAGGCGGCTGACTCCGCAGTTTGATCTCGGGTGGGGGTTACCACGGCAAATTTGGTGACATGATCCACCATGACGAGACAATGCTCATACCCCTGGTATGCAGGGCCAATGGTCACATAGTCCACCGTCAAGAGCTCGAGGGGTGCTGATGTCACTGTCGTTTGCACCGGGGCCCATTGTGCGGGTGGTTTAGTTAGTTCGCATAGGCGGCAGGCCCGGCAAGTTTCTTCCATAGCAGCGTGCAAGCACGGATGGTAAACTATCTGCTGCAACTATTGCAAGGTTTTCTGGACTCCGAAGTGAGCCCCCTTTTTGTGGGCTTCCCGTGCCAGTTCACTGAGTTGGGCTCTGGGCACGACTACCTGCCAAGTTGTTGCAGACGTCTCCCGCGATACTGTCTTACGATACAACAGTCCTTTCTTGATGACTAGTTTCTCCCATTGGTGTAGCATCAGCAACATATCCTGAGACGAAGTCTGTCTCTGGGCGTCGGTGGGTAGTCTGCCGGTGGCCACCTATCGGCGTAGGAGCCCAATTTCTTCATCTTCTTGCTGCTGTTTGATCCATCTGTCACGTGATTGCTCCAGCTCACCCCTTGGGGGTCCTTCTTGCGTGGCAGCCATGAGCACGGTGGCGTTGAGGGCATACGGTGTCTCTTCTCCTTCCAATTCGTCGTCTCAACTTTTCCCTAGTTGAACTTGGCCTTCCAGGCCAGCCATCGCTGCTCCAGAGCCCCCAATTTGGCATTTACCAAGTGGGCCAGCGGGTTGTTGTCGGTCCGCACCACCACTTCGGAGCCCGCCAGGTACTCTGTGAACCGCTCCATCATGGCCCACACTACCGCGAGGAGCTCGAGCTTAAAGGAGCTGTAATTGTCAGGGTTTCGCTTGGAGTCATGAAGTGATCGGCTACCATACGCGATCACTCTCTCCCGGCCGTCCTGAACTTGTGACAATACAGCCCCTAGCCCGTGGAGGCTCCCGTCGGTGTGTAGTATGAACGGTTGTGAGAAATCTGCATAAGCTAACACTGGGGCACCCGAGAGCGCAGCCTTAAGGTCTTGGAAGGCCTCTTCTTGCAGTTGTTGCTACTGGATTTTCCGTCCATTCGCCCCGGCAGGAGCCCCCTTTAGCAGGTCCTGCAGGGCTCGGGCCCGGCGTGCAAAATTCTTTACGAAACAACGGTATTATCCAGCCAGCCCCAGGAAGACCCGCATGTCTTTATCGTCTCGGGGTAGGCCATCCCTCAATGGCAGCAACCTTTTCCAGGTTCGGTCTAACACCCTCGGCAGAGACGACATGCCCCAGATATTCAATCTGGGTGCGAAACAGGTGGCATTTCTGGGGGTTCACCTTCAACCCGTACTTCTGCAGCCGGCCGAGCACCTGCCCCAACCGCCGTAGGTGGTCCTCAAATGTGACGGCATAGATGATTATGTCGTCCAGGTATATCAGCATGGCCTTGAAGTTGAGATCCCCCAGACACCACTCCATCAGCCGCTGAAAGGTCCCCGGGGCATTGGCCAGCCCGAACGGCATTCGATTTAACTCGAGCAGTCCCATAGGAAGAATGAAAGCCGTCTTAGGCTGGTTTCACATTTGCGTTTTTTAGCGCTGGAAAAAAACGCACACCTGCGCATGCGTTTTTTCCCCTATATTTAACATGGGTGCGCATACCTGCGCGCTGGTAAGCGCATGTATGCGATTTTCATGCGCTGCGTTTTTTTGGGGTGTGCGTTGGGATTTTCCAGACGCAGCATGTTGCATTTTTTGGCCCTGCAAAAAAGCGCATGCGCACATATGCGCACGTTTTGCGCTAAAAATGGCCATTATAGCCTATGGATGCGCATATGTGCGCACTGGCATGCTCATGTATGCGTTTTTTTGCATATGCGTTTTTTTTTTTAAACCATGGAATTTAGGGGTTTGGGTTAGAGTTAGGGTTAGTTAAGGGGGTTTAGGGTTAGGGTTATGGTCAGGGTCAGGGTTAGGGTTGGGGTTTGGGTCAGGGTTAGGGTTAAGTATGGTTTTGTTAAGGATTAGGGTCATGGTTAGGGTCAGGATTAGGGTTAAGTATGGTTTTGTTAAGGGTTAGGGTCAGGGTTAGGGTTAGGGTTAGGGTTAGGGTCAGGGTTAGGGTTAGGGTTAGGGTCAGGGTTAGGGTCAGGATTAGGGTCAGGATTAGGGTTAAGTATGGTTTTGTTAAGGATTAGGGTCATGGTTAGGGTCAGGATTAGGGTTAAGTATGGTTTTGTTAAGGGTTAGGGTCAGGGTTAGGGTTAGGGTTAGGGTTAGGGTCAGGGTTAGGGTTAGGGTTAGGGTCAGGGTTAGGGTCAGGATTAGGGTCAGGATTAGGGTTAAGTATGGTTTTGTTAAGGATTAGGGTCATGGTTAGGGTCAGGATTAGGGTTAAGTATGGTTTTGTTAAGGGTTAGGGTCAGGGTTAGGGTTAGGGTTAGGGTTAGGGTCAGGGTTAGGGTTAGGGTTAGGGTTAGGGTCAGGGTTAGGGTCAGGATTAGGGTTAAGTATGGTTTTGTTAAGGATTAGGGTCAGGGTTAGGGTCAGGATTAGGGTTAAGTATGGTTTTGTTAAGGGTTAGGGTCAGGGTTAGGGTTAGGGTTAGGGTCAGGGTTAGGGTCAGGATTAGGGTTAAGTATGGTTTGGTTAAGGGTTAGGGTCAGGGTTAGGGTTAGGGTCAGGGTTAGGGTTAAGTATTGTTTTGTTAAGGGTTAGGGTCAGGGTTAGGGTTAGGGTTAGGGTCAGGGTTAGGGTTAGGGTTAGGGTTAGGGTTAGGGTCAGGGTTAGGGTTAGGGTTAGGGTTAGTTAGGGTTTAGGGTTTGGGTTAGGGTTAAGTATGATTTGGTTAAGGGTTAGGGTCAGGGTTAGGGTTAGGGTTAGGGTCAGGGTTAGGGTTAGGGTTAGGGTCAGGGTTAGGGTTAGTAAAGTCATGGTTTGGGTAGTGTGAGGGGCCACCTAAAAATGTTGAAAAAAAACGCAAACGCGGTAAAAACGCGCTAAAAACGCATACAAACGCATAAAAACGCTGCGTTTTTTTCATGCATGCTCATAAAAATGCTTGAAAAAAACGCAGCAGTTGTATGCTTATGTATGCGTTTTTTCAATGCGTTTTTTTGCGGGAAAAACGCGCTGCAAAAAAAAAGCAAGTGTGAAACTAGCCTTAGCTCTGTCTTCTTCCGACATCGGTACCTGCCAATACCCGCTGGCCAGATCTAACGTTGAAAAGTACTTCACCTTCCCCAAGGCGAACAGGGATTCTTCTATACGAGGCAACGGGTACGAGTCTTTGATGGTACAGGCATTCAGCTTTCTATAGTCCACGCAGAACTGCAGGGTGCCATCCTTTTTGTGGACCAACACGATGGGTGCCGCCCAGGGGCTCTGACTCTCTCGTATGGCCCCCTTCCGCTGCATTTGGGCTAGTAAAGTTTTTACCTCCTGGTATAGTTGTGGGGGAATTTGTCTGTATCATTCCCATATGGGGGCCGTTCCTGCTGTGGGAATTCCATGCGTGATGGCTGTGGTGCATCCAAAATCATCCTCGTGGCTAGCAAATACCCCGTGATACTGTCCTAGTAGTGTTTCTACCTGGAGAAGTTGGGCGGGAGTTAGGCCAGAGAGTTCATCCCACATTCTTTCCAGGATGTTTCGGCCCTTTTCTTGAGTCGAGGTCTCGGCAGCCTGCAGAGTTCGAATAGTCACTGCCCAAGGGTCCTCGGGTTGCACCTTCAATTGGACCGTAGGGGCTGGCAGCACCTCTTCCAACGGCCTCACCAGCTTGGCCATCTCGACCCGGGACCTTAAGACGATGTCTTGGTCTTCTAGTTGGCACAGCGCACCAGGACGGTCCCTCTCACACAGTGGCCAGGGAGCGGGCCACCAGTATGCCAGGAGGCAGGCGTTCCGAGTAGCATGGCTCCACCTGCATCTCTGCGCCCTCCAAAGGCACCGGGGCCCGGATGGGCAGGGCCACCACTGTCTGCCCGGGGGGCAGTATGAGCGGGGGAGCCGCTGGCGCAATGACTTTGCCTAGTGCCTCGCCCTCCTGGCAGTACTGGAGAACTCGCTCCTCCCGCACCAACTGCTGGAAGACCTGCCCTTGCGGCATGCTGGAACCCCACTGGTTCAGAGTCTCTTGCGTGGGGTCATTGAGGAATAAATTGCCAAACTCCCGCAGGATGTTCATGCCCAGGATAACTGGATTTTTGTCATTGGTTTCTACATGAGTCAGGACCTCTCTCCGGCGTCCGAGGGATTTGCCACACAACATCATCTGCACCCAAACCACCCCGGTGACAGGGACCGGTTATTGATTGGCGGCTACTAGTTTTACCATGGGTCCCCACTGGGGTCTCACTGCCTCAGGGAAATGCTGCCAAAAGTAAGTTGCAGGCATGGTCGTTACTTGCGACCCGGTGTCCACTAGGCACTCTACGGCACGGCCATCGACTTCTGCCCATACCACTGGACACTTTGCGACTAGATCTTCGGGACTTCCATCACTCCATGTCATGGCTTCTGGCTCTGAGCGGCGTCCCCCAAGCCCGGAGCCCTCTAGTTTAATGGCGGCCGGGGTGGGCGCCTCCCACGCTGCGGACACTCTCATGCGAAGTGGCCCAGCTCCCCGCACTCATAGCACTGAGGCTGTGAGGGCCGGCCGCTCCGAGCATTGCGAGGCCCCCAGGGCCCGGGATTGAAACTAGGCCGCCCAGACGTGACCTCGGTTCTTCTCTTCACTTCGGCCAACTGGCCCCTGATGTTCTTCAGCTCTTGTTTCATCTCTTCTATCCATTGGGACTCTCTGACAGCAGTTACAGCGGCCTCCACACTCCAGACCTTCCCCACAGTGACCGTCATTCCCTGCTCCTGCTCTCGTGCACACGCCTGATTCCCAACCTCAAAGAAAAAGCTAAATGTGGGTTCACGCGGACCTGCTCCCGTAGTGCCTGCTTTATCAGCGGGTCTCGGAGTCCAGTCACTAACAAGTCTCATAGGGTAACATCGATGGGTCCCACCCTTACGCCGTCCTTCCACTCGATGGCCGTGTATAACTCTTGGAGGACATTCATATACTGGGTGATAGTCTCCCCCTCTCCCTGCATTCGACTGAACAACCGGGTCCTCAACTCTCCCACATCTGTCGGATCCCCATGGGTCTCTTCCAGTATCTGCAAGACCCTAGCAAAGGTGTTGCGGTGTCCCGGGGCCTCAACATTACTGAATCCCGGGCCTCTCCTTCTAATGCCATGAGAGCTACCTCGGCTTCCAGGTCATCGGATGAATTCGGAAGAGGCCTCGCATTCGCTCTGCCCAGCTCCACAGCATGGTGTTGGAGCCAGAGAACCTGGGCAGGTTGTTTAGCATAGCCCCCAGAGAAATGCTGGACCGGGCTCCCTGGTTGCTTGCTGTGTCTATGGCCCCGCTCTGGCCTGGAGTGCCACTGTCCGCGCTCGGAGACTGCAACCTGCCGACTACGCCAAATGTGGTAATAGCAGGTATGCAGGATGCAGTGACGAGTCGCGAGACAGATATGACTTTAAACGTTAACTTTTATAGATAAATGCCGTTAGGGCTATTGTTATGCAACCAACAGAATAACAGTAGTTGTCCTCGCAGGGAGCCAATACACATAAACAAGGATTGGGAGAACACGACTAATCCGGCAAAGACCGGTCACTATATGGCCGCGAAATGGCCGACTACGGGTCCTTAGTCACTATGTATCACTTATCCGTCCTGACGTCCCTCGGCGTTCTGTTCCACGGTGTGTCTGCGTCGCAGCCACTGGGCCCAGCCACTGAAGATCTGGCGTAGTCTTCGGGCGTTCCGACGCCCAGGAGGAGCAGGGGAGAGTTCTTTAGCAGGATGTCCCCTAGCGGAGGCAGCGGGATACCGCCTGGGAGTGGGAGAGTGGAGGCCGCAACTCCCTGACAGGGACTGGCAGCGGCAGTGATAAGTGGCGGTTGATAGGCCACAGGCGCAGTCTGAGGCCGCACTGGAGGATCCGCAGCGGGCACAGGCCCAGTCTCTACTGCGGACTGGAGCAGGGTGGTGGCAGCTGCGGGCGGCAAAGGAGGAGTCACCGCTGTGGTCAGGAGTGAAGCAGCGGTGGCTGTGGGCAGCAGCGAGGAGGCCGCAGCCGCGAGCTGGAGTGAGGCGTCATCGGCCGCAAACGGCTGCGAGTAGGCCGCAGCCGAGAACTGGAGTGAGGCAGCAGTCTTCTTTTGTCGGTAAGTTTGGTGCCATCTCCCTGCGTTACACCAAGAGTCTCCCTCCTGTCGCTGTCCTCTTCTCTGGACGCTGCTAGTGGCTCTCGCTCTCAGGCCCTCCCCAAGTCTCCACCTCCTTCTCCCTCGTTCTGCTGACTCACACAGTCTGGCCCTCTCCTCTAGACTCCTCCCCCAACTGCCCTGTCAGTCTCAGCAGTCCACCCCTAGCTCTGCTCCCTGGAAACAGATACCCCAGGAACCTGGAAGACGGTCCCCTCGGTTCCGGCCCGGGTACTCGGCGGAGGCCTCTCCTCCTACACGTGCGCAGATTAGGATTTTGGCAAAATGATCTTGGTGCCGAGATCTCAATCTGCATATGCGCCAACCCAGCGGCCATTTTCCCGGAGGCCACCACATTGCAGCAGTGGGGATGTGCGGGGATCCGGGCTTTAACAAAATCTCGGCGGAGCCCCGCAGCACTGAGCACCGACGAACCTGCTGCACCAGCCTGGGATGGGATTTCCCGGAGGCCACCACTTCACAGCAATGGATGTACGGGAGCTCTGGGCTTTCAGAAAATGTCGGCGGAGCCTCTGCACCACGACCACCGCAGAACCTGCCGCACCAATCTGGGATGGAAGTCATATCTTTGCCTGACCACCGAACACCCTCTGTGACCACGCTCCACCAGCGCTACTGATTTCCCCCGGTAAGCTGAATTAGGACTGTAAGACTGATCTCCATTTGACACATTAATTTTTTTTCCTTATATTCCTTCTGAAAAATTGGGGTGCGTCTTATGGTCTGGTGCGTCTTATAGTTCGAAATATACGGGAGTAATCTTCGACATCCTTTAAAAAACAAAATTAGCAATCTTGCCAATTTCACACATTGTATTGGGTGTGTTTTTTAAAGACTTTTAGTATTTTCAGCAGACTCCTTATCACCAGAGGCAGAATTATAATGACAACTAACGCCTCACTACACGGCTGATAAAACAGGATCCACCAAACACAATAGGTGCTGTCATAGCCGAATCTGCTCCCTGCCCCCTTCACCTTTGCACACGCTCATCAAATGCTTTAATACAGAAGATAAGCTAATGTACGTGTGCATTTCTTGAAACAACAGGAAGTTAGAATCTAAAAAAATCCCCCAGTGGCCGGTGTGAGAATTGCAAGAGCTTAATTTTTCATTCATAAGAAAAATTGTGATATGAATATAAAAAAAGAATTGTCAAAACTTAAAAAAAGAAAGCACAAAAATCTAATTTAAACAATGGATCATTTTATAATTAAAGCCTCGCTTTAAGGTCAAATACTATAAAGGTAATGGATGAAAGACGGATACAAATGCTGAAATATGGGCCACTCAGAGCAGGATTATTGACCATCATTATAGGGTTGTGTTGGCTCAAAAGCAATTTCCCTCGCAGGTACTACTTGTTGCGTAGTTTGACCTCTTGGTTGATGCATAGACCATCAGATCCGTAATTTTGAGTCTTGCAGATTTCCCAGAGAGCGTCGTGACACATGAAGGGCTGATTCAGCAGGAGTTTTATGCTGACTTTCAGGTACGAAGATTCTTCGAGCCAACGGTCTAGATATATCAAAGAGACCTAAGGTTTTGTGGACGCCTTAAATAGCAAGCGTCCATGGATGTGTCATCCTCGTCCCGCTCACACCTGGCAGCCGCTGATTTGCAATTCTAATGAATTCCCATTCAACGACCCTAATGCTTTGAAGACACGGCTTCCTCTAATGAAAGACTTCAGGGTGGCGCTGTTTTTTAATGGCGTAAAATTGTAAATTGCATTAATAACCATTCGATGGTGAGAAAAAAAAGTTTAAAAAAAAATCCTCATGGAAAGTTTCTAAACTTCCGATGTGGAGCTGTTACAGATTACAGACAACGCGCACTCATTTATTAGAAGATGTTGGGGATAATGACACCATCATAAATCACGAGGGACAAGTAAACGAGCGAAAATTACTGACGGACAGAGAATCGGGAGACGGAATGGCGCAAAATACTCATAATCAGTGATAATAGTGTGTAGGAGGACCAAACCAGAGAATATTTGAGAAAAATGCAGGGGACTGTATTGATCATGGTGTTAGTGGGGCTTTTTAGTTCAGTCAATTTTGCATTACAGGAGAAAGCCGCCATTCAGAATTATCACAAAGAGACTCCATTGCTCTAGAACCCCATGGTCATGTATTACCTAGAAAGCACATGGATTTCAATACACCCATGTAATGCTTCATTACACTTACAGGGGCACTGCAGGAAAAATGGCCACTTACCACTAGGCTGTAGAAATTCAGAGAGCAGCTTCGGAGTATAATACAGGATGTAACTCTGGATCAGTAATGTAATGTTTGTACACAGTAACTGCACCAGCAGAATAGTGAGCGCAGCTCTGGGGTACAATACAGGATATAACTCAGGATCAGTAATGTAATGTATGTACACAGTGACTGCACCAGCAGAATAGTGAGTGCAGCTCTGGAGTATAATACAGGATGTAACTCAGGATCAGTAATGTAATGTATGTACACAGTGACTGCACCAGCAGAATAGTGAGCGCAGCTCTGGGGTACAATACTGGATATAACTCAGGATCAGTAATGTAATGTATGTACACAGTGACTGCACCAGCAGAATAGTGAGTGCAGCTCTGGAGTATAATACAGGATGTAACTCAGGATCAGTAATGTAATGTATGTACACAGTGACTGCACCAGCAGAATAGTGAGTGCAGCTCTGGAGTATAATACAGGATGTAACTCAGGATCAGTAATGTAATGTATGTACACAGTGACTGCACCAGCAGAATAGTGAGTGCAGCTCTGGGGTATAATACAGGATGTAACTCTGGATCAGTAATGTATGTACACAGTAACTGCACCAGCAGAATAGTGAGTGCAGCTCTGGGGTATAATACAGGATATAACTCAGGATCAGTAATGTAATGTATGTACACAGTGACTGCACCAGCAGAATAGTGAGTGCAGCTCTGGAGTATAATACAGGATGTAACTCAGGATCAGTAATGTAATGTATGTACACAGTGACTGCACCAGCAGAATAGTGAGTGCAGCTCTGGAGTATAATACAGGATGTAACTCAGGATCAGTACAGGATAAGTAATGTAATGTATGTGACACACCCATCAGGGCTGTGGGGTACTCGGAACGAGGTCGGACAGTTCTTTGGTGAAGTCACAGGCGACTCCATGGTCCTGGCTGTGCCGTAAAATGGGGAAATGGGGAATATGTATATGGGATTTAACGTCACGCCACCTGTGATGTTCGGCAACGGATGGCTGACGCTGCTAAAGGAGACCGCTGGGGCTGATGGTGACGCAGATGGGATGGTTCTGCTCCCCATAGGTGGAGCTGGGTCCCAGGGCTACCGGTTCCATTTATGTCAGGCTTCGTGTACCTTGTGGTGCAGGACTCAGGGCACAAGAAATTACTGAAGGACACAAGGGCTGTAGTTTTCTTTTCCTTTACTTGATGGTTGATAGTACAGACCGCCCCCCCCCCCCCCCCGGATGGGGGGGCATGCCAGGGTGGACCTCTACTTTATACCCGGACAGGTAATGACTTTCATTCTTTAGCTAACCTTTGTGACTATTACACTTTGGTATACCCTGTCTGGCTATATGATTTATATTAGGGATAAGTGCAATATACATATGAATTATGCCACTATAGCTAGATTAAAACTACCTTTATCCCTTTGGTCTTTTTTTACCCTCTGTGTGCCCCATGTTTTGCCCATGTGCTTCTGTGGTCATTTGACTCACATCCCATTGTTTTTCTGTTTTCCTGTTAAATTCCAATAAAATTGTATTTTATATTTTTCTAAATACATGATTTTGGACTTCTTTGATCGCCTTTTTTCTGCAGCTTTAGCGCTTGTGCAGCGCAGCTCCTCCCGGAGCCTCCTGATGGTCTTACTCGCCTCTTCATACTCACGGAGGTGGCTCATGACCTGGGAGGCATAGGTGGACACAGATTCCTTGGGTTTCTGCAGCCCCCAACTTTCCTCAGTGAGGTCAGCCTTACCTCCGTGAGGTAAATGAGCATAGTGACAAGTTTGGTATTTGGTCAGGGGCCTGGACGTTTATGGTAAAACTTAAGCATTCAGGTGGTACGGTTGCCCACATTCCATCATCTGCCTTCCTGGGTAGGGATCGTATCCAGGTCTTCTACCAGGGGCAACCAAAGCTCTGTCACAGGTGCGGGGACCCCACACACTTCAGTGCAAACTGAACTGTGCAGAAATGTGCATTGTGTGGGGATGTCGGCCAACTTGTTGCATCTTGTGTGGAAATTAGGTACCATCTGTGTTGTGACTTAGGTCACCCATTCAGCCGTTGTCCTCGCTCCTTCATTAATGCAGTCCTGACCCCAGTGGAAGAAAGTCGTCAGGCTGATTCTGCTGGGGAAGGGACTAGCAGGGGTGATGGAGCTGAGGGGCCAAGGAGGAAAAGCAATAAAAAGACGCCTGCCCAGCTGAGGCATCTAGACAGGTGCAGGCAGGAGAGGGAGCTGAGCGAGCTCCGGGCTACTGAGGTGGACCCTGTCCTGGACGCCAGTCTGGCTGCTGAGGCACCGAGGGATGATGCGTTGGATGAGGAGGTCAGGAGGATCCACAGGGAGGAAAGTGCCACTGCCTCTGAATCCTCCCATTATGAAAGTATGGATGAGGATATTAGGCAGTGGCTAGAGGACAAGCGTAAGCTCGGCACCAAGAAGAAGAGAAAGAAGGGAGATAAAACATCTTCTCCCGCTCTGACCAAGGTACCTAAGGAAGGAAAAACTGACTCCCCTCTCGTTGGTCTTTCTAAGCCCTTGAAGACATCTCTTCCTCTGAGGAGGAAGCTGAGGGTGAGGTTCCGTCTTCGGTGGGGCTTACAGGGGGTGACGTGTCTTCTTCTGTGAATGTAAGGTCCTTGGAGGGTGGGAGTGGCCCAGAGTCCGGAGGCGAGGACAATAAAAAAGAAATGGAATGACCACCTCTGTGTCGTTAAAGAGGGGGAAGGATTTCTCCACTGAGGCAGAGGATAAGTGGAGTGGGAAGAAGAAAGCCATCTAACTCAATCACCAATGATGGCGGTAAACACTCCGTTGACGGTGGCGTCTATTAATGTCGCCAGCATAAAGTCAAATGCAGCCAGATTTGCGGCCTTTGATTTTCTCAGCCGGGTTGAAGCTGGAATTTTCTTTTTGCAAGAGACTAGTCTGCAAACCATGGCAGACATGTTTAAAGCTATGAGGGAATGGAGACTCGGGCCCTCCTACCAGTCTCTTGCGGCCGAGCCGTATTGCAGAGTGGCGGTCCATTTTACCGCAGAGGTGGAATGCCAATGGGTTATTGAGTTAGAAATGGGGAGGTGCCTGATCTTAGATGTCCTCATGAAGGGACAAGAGCTCTGGCTCATTAACATCTATGGTCCCCATTCTAAGTGGGACCGTAAGTGTCTCTTTATGAGGATCAAGCCCTACATTTTTACAAGTCGGCAGGTTGTCTTTGGAGGGGACTTCAATACTGTCACAAGGCCCCAAGATAGAGGAGGTTCCAGAGACAAGCTGACTTATGCCACACCCCACGAGGGGTTCACCTATCATAGAGGTAACTGTAGGACCAGAATAGATAGGTTTTATTTAAAGGAGGGAGCTGTCTCTTCATCAGTTTCTGTTGTTGAGGTGGAGATCTCCGACCACTGTTTAATTTTGTTTTCTCTGAATGCTACAGAGAACCTCAGGATGGGAAGAAGCTTTTGGAGGCTCAATTTGTCTCTCTTGGAAGAAGCAGAGATAATACAGTCCTTTGAGGATTTTCTTCAGAGCCAGGTTCCCACTGGATCTTTGTAGTGGTAAGTCAGAGTGGTGGGACATGTTCAAGAAAAGGGTGGAGAGATTCTTCCGCCAGCTCTCGAGCCTCAGGAGTCTGAGCAGGTACCGCCTGTATCAGTGTCTGAGGAGGAAACTCGAGCATCTTGTCTCAGCTGGAGGTAGCTGCGAGGAGATCTCCAGAGTGAAATCTTTGCTTATGAGGTGTCAGTGCGATAGACACGCATCTTTGTTTTTTGAGCGGGATTACGGGAAGTACCGCTCGTCCGACCCTTACAAAAACTGTATGATGTCAATGAATAATAAAGTAGTTACAGCACTACACTAAGGGGTCCCTGAGGCGATCCAGATCAGGGACCCTGGAGGTTGTCAGATCCTTCTACTCGCATCTCTTGGGGAAGAGGGATCTTGATTGGGATGAGATGTCGGCTTTCCTGGCTAAAGCCATCCCCGAACCAGGGGTAGACCCCTCTCTTGACGTTTTGACAGATGATCAGGGAAGAGGACGTTAAGTTGGCGATTGAAGGGCTTACCCCCAAAATATCGCCCGATCCAGATGGCTTAACATCTGAATTCTATAAGACCTTTAAGGACGCTTTGGTTCCCCTCCTGACTGAGGTATTCAATGAGTATCTTTACTCGGGCACTCTGCCGAAGTCAGTGAGGTCTGCCCTGATCATCTTGCCAAAGGGTAATGACCCATCTTGCATTGAGAATTGGCATCCCATAGCGCTTCTCAATGCACACAGGAAGGTTCTGACAAAGGTGCTGTTTAATCAGCTGGTGAAATGTGCACCCCGACTCCTTTCGAAGGCCCAGCATTGCTCTGTTCCAGGCCACAGCACATTTAGTACTGTGCTCTGTGTCCCAGAGGCATTGGAGCAGGGTAGGGCTGGTCAATGGAAGGGGTACATGCTGCCACTGGACCAGGCAAAAGCGTTTTATCGGGTTAATCACGAGTACCTCTGCTTTGTCCTTCTGAGATATGGCCTGCCGGGGGGCTTTGTTGATTGGCTTAAGACCTTGTACGGTGGGGCAGAGAGTTTCCCGCTTGTGAGGCATCCGGGTCCAAGATCAACCGGGATAAGTGTGAGAGTCTCTGGCTTGGAGGAGGAGATCCTTGTTTTGATCTCCCGGATACCCTTCCAGGGCCCAAAGTCTTTGCAAAAGTCCTTAGCATCGAATTTGGCAAGGGGGATTACCCCAAACAAAATTTGGACAGCAGGCTAGAGATCGCCACTCAGAAGGTGAACCAATGGAAGGGTTGGTCTTTGACCCTAAGGGAAAGGTAAACCTGAACAAAACTTACCTGCTCCCTTTACTGATTTATCTGGGCAGTGTGAGCATCTTGCCGGAGTCTCTCTGGACTCGGGTTTACAGTTTGTTCTTACAACTGTTATGGGGGAATAAAACATAGAAAAGCACAGTAAAACAAACGTATAAAAATACTCTGTTGTAAAGAAGTAACAGTAAATAGCAAGTGCTAGATGATAAAAAACATGGTAGTTGGTTGATACTTTTTTTTTGCAAAAAATGTATACTAAGCCGCTCTACCAAACATCAAGGTAACCCATATCAGAGCAGTCCCTAACTAATGTATTTAAAAACCTGGTCATGTGTATAGTGTACCTATATGAGCAGGATTCAGACAGGTAATGTCCGATGTGGACACGCTGCAGAGGACGGCCATTATGTGCATGGCCCACAAGGGAGGAGTGGAAAACCTCCCTAATCTTGCAAAAACAAGAAACCAATTAAATACAAACACAGGGGCCATGCACACAGTGAACAAGTCCGTAGGACAGTGTTCACACCACCAAAAGACTGAAACATAGAAAAGCACAGTAAAACAAACGTATAAAAATACTCTGTTGTAAAGAAGTAACAGTAAACAGCAAGTGCAAGTAAAAAGATGATAAAAAACAGGGTATTTGGTTGATACGTTTTTTGCAAAAAATGTATACTAAACCGCTCTACCAGACGTCAAGGGGGAATAAATTGAATCTGGTCAAGAGGGAGGTTACTTACCGTACGAGGAGAGTTGGGTATGGTCAACCCTGTGGTATTCCTTGTGGATACCTTCATTAAGATCAATATTGCAAAGCTCTGGAAAGAGGGCTCCTCCGTGGGTATTCTAGAGGATAGTTTCAGCCTTACTTCCAGGAATGGGAGACAGGAGGGCAAGTGAAAGATCTTCGCACACCACATGGACATCTTCTGGCTTACGCTACCTTGGTTCTGAAGGTAATTTACTGGTGGGATCTGGGAATGTGGGAGATCAGGACTCTGCCAAGGAAACTCCTTGACAATAGGGTTCTCTTAACCCATTTCCAGAGGCCTCTGGCACTCAGGGACTGCCCAAGTCAGGATCTTGGGGTGGGTTTGCATCTTTTCAATTCTATCAGGATCCCCTCAAAGTTTTGGGACTTGGCTTGGTGCTGCTTCCATGGGAAACTGTGTGTGAGGAACAATCTGAAGTGTAGGAGCTGTGAGGACAGGAACTGTCCTCAGGAGCATTGTGGTACGGTGCTGGAAAGCATGGACCACTTCCTGCTTTGTTTTCCCTTCAGCACAGAGGTAGATCCATTGGCCTATGGAGCATTCGGAGACCTTGGTGACTGGGACCGCTGCACCTTATTTCTAGCTAGCGCAGTGGTTAGATATCACACGTGAAACGCACGGTGCTTAATATCGACACAACGGAAAATCCTCCCAGTGGACGATATGTTTAGGACCATACTCGGTGACCTGGTGAGGGTGCGCTCTCTGGAGTATGAGAGACTGGGCACACGTAGGGCCGCACTTGCTGACTACTATTATATGTCTTACTGCAAGGTATTTTTGCACATTTTTCATTCTGTGCTTTGTTTGTGTTTCAGTCAGTGGGTGGTGTGAACATTGTCCTACCGACTTGTTCACATTTGTGCATGTCACATGTGTTTTTAATCCAGTTTTTTTCGTGCTTATGCATGATTTGAGAGACCCCACCCCTTTCTTGTGTGACATGCACAAAAGGAGCTGTCTCACGCCACGAGCCCATACTGGTAAGCGCCTGTCTTAATCCTGATCATTTAGACACTGTTCACATGTTCAGGTTTTAAATATATTAGATAGGGACTGCTTCAATAGGGGTTACCTTGACGAGGTGGAGCAGCTTGGCATACATTTTTTGGCAAAAAAACGTATCGACTTAATACCCTGTATTTGTTGTCATCTTTTTATCAGCACTTGCTGACTACTATTATATGTCTTACTGCAAGGTATTTTTGCACATTTTTCATTCTGTGCTTTGTGTTTCAGTCAGTGGGTGGTGTGAACATTGTCCTACCGACTTGTTCACATTTTTGCATGTCACATGTGTTTGTAATCCAGTTTTTTTCGTGCTTATGCATGATTTGAGAGACCCCACCTCTCTCTTGTGTGACATGCACAAAAGGAGCTGTCTCACGCCACGAGCCCATACTGGTAAGCGCCTGTCTTAATCCTGATCATTTATACACTGTTCACATGTTCAGGTTTTAAATATATTATATAGGGACTGCTTCAATAGGGGTTACCTTGACGAGGTGGAGCAGCTTGGCATACATTTTTTTGCAAAAAAACGTATCGACTAAATACCCTGTATTTGTTGTCATCTTTTTATCAGCACTTGCTGACTACTATTATATGTCTTACTACAAGGTATATTTGCACATTTTTCATTCTGTGCTTTGTGTTTCAGTCAGTGGGTGGTGTGAACATTGTCCTACCGACTTGTTCACATTTGTGCATGTCACATGTGTTTGTAATCCAGTTTTTTTCATGCTTATGCATGATTTGAGAGACCCCACTTCTCTCTTGTGTGACATGCACAAAAGGAGCTGTCTCACGCCACGAGTCCATACTGGTAAGCGCCTGTCTTAATCCTGATCATTTAGACACTGTTCACATGTTCAGGTTTTAAATATATTATATAGGGACTGCTTCAATAGGGGTTACCTTGACGAGGTGGAGCAGCTTGGCATACATTTTTTTGCAAAAAAACGTATCGACTAAATACCCTGTATTTGTTGTCATCAATTATCAGCACTTGCTGACTACTATTATATGTCTTACTGCAAGGTATATTTGCACATTTTTCATTCTGTGCTTTGTGTTTCAGTCAGTGGGTGGTGTGAACATTGTCCTACCGACTTGTTCACATTTGTGCATGTCACATGTGTTTGTAATCCAGTTTTTTTCATGCTTATGCATGATTTGAGAGACCCCACCTCTCTCTTGTGTGACATGCACAAAAGGAGCTGTCTCACGCCACGAGTCCATACTGGTAAGCGCCTGTCTTAATCCTGCTCATTTAGACACTGTTCACATGTTCAGGTTTTAAATATATTAGATAGGGACTGCTTCAATAGGGGTTACCTTGACGAGGTGGAGCAGCTTGGCATACATTTTTTTGCAAAATAACGTATCGACTAAATACCCTGTATTTGTTGTCATCTTTTTATCAGCACTTGCTGACTACTATTATATGTCTTACTGCAAGGTATTTTTGCACATTTTTCATTCTGTGCTTTGTTTGTGTTTCAGTCAGTGGGTGGTGTGAACATTGTCCTACCGACTTGTTCATATTTGTGCATGTCACATGTGTTTTTAATCCTGTATATAGAAGTATATGGTCCATCATTTGCTGCACTTGCTCAATATTTGCACTCGTATTCATCACATATTCACATGGTGTCCCATAGACGTCTGTGGACTGGACATTCTGGATGTCTCTTTTATTCTTGTGGGACAATTTGGGTGTGAATTTGGTCATTTTCCTCCAGTCGGTCAGTTTCCCTTCCATCGCACTGACGAAGAACGCAGTTGTATTGAACGTTGCATCTTTTCTTCCCATGAATAAGCTACAAGATGGTGTGGAAGAAAAGTAACCAGAAGGAGAAGTTAGAAGTTATTTAGAAAAGTGAGAGAACTTTTGCAACCAACTTTTTAATCTGTCCACCTGATCCAAAAAAGAAAACAAATGCAAGAGTCTGACTACGCGGAATCTATTTGTAGTCTGTACCTATGGAGACATGTGAGTCTACATAGGAGCTGCATACAAAACAAAGAACAATCGAGAGGTTTTTAATTGAAACTACTTGCAAAGCTTCTTTATTGTATTTTTTTGTTCATTTTACATGAACAATGGCATACATATAAATCATGGGGCTCCATAGCGGAAGTTCTAATGGGGTCTTCTTCTCCCACAAAGAAAGAATATTTGGTGGGTCTCAGAAGAGCATATCTCACAACTTTGCACCCCTTACAAAGTAATTTTCGTAGTTTTGAAGCCCTTATATTCCCTTTTTAAATTGCCCCCATAAAGTATCATGCTATCAAAAGTGTCCCACAGACACACAGTGAATTCATCAACAGTACCCTCCACCAACACAGTATCATAACCCTACTATACCCCCCTCATGACTGGGAAAGTATGGTGACTCAAAAATAGTATAATGTCCAAATTGTGACCCCAACACAGCCATCCATACATTATAATTGCCCCCAAACAACCCTTCACACTGTATTACAGTCCCAACACAACCCTCCACATTGATTGATGGCTCCAACATAACCCTCCACACTGTATGACAGTTTCAACACAACCCTCCACATTGTATGATGATCCCAACACAGCCCTCCACATTATATAATGGCCCACATAGCCCTTCAAACGGTATAATAGCCCTAAAACAACCCTCTACATTGTATGACAGTCCCAACACAACCCTTCACATTGTATTATGGCTCCAACACAACCCTCCACAATATATGATAGCCCTTAACAAGCCCTTCAAACAGTATAATGCCCCCACATAGTCCTTCAAACAGTATAATAGCCCCAACACAACCTACTACATTGTATGATGGCCCCAACACAACCATCTACATTGCATGATGGACCAAACACAACCCTTCATACTGTATGACAGTCCCAGCACAACCCTCCGCATTGTACTATGGCCCCAACACAACCCTCCACATTATATGATGGCCCTTGCTAGCCCTTCAAATAATATAATGCCCCCAACATAGCCCTTCTAACAGTATAATAGCCCCAACACAACCCTCTACATTGCATGATGGACCCAACACAACTCTCCACATTGTATAACATTCACAACACAACCCTTCACACTGTATGACAGTCCCAATACAACCCTCCACACTGTATGGCAGTCCCAACACAACCCTCCACACTGTATGATAGCCCCAACATAACCCTCCACACTGTATAACATTCCCAACACAACCCTTCACACTGTATGACAGTCCCAATACAACCCTCCACACTGTATGGCAGTCCAAACACAACCCTCTACATTGTATGATGGGCCCAACACAATCCTACACACTGTATGACAGTCCCAACACAACCCTCCACACTGTATGAGGCTATGTGCACACAGTGCGGATCCTCCCGCGGATTTTACTAAATACGCAGGTCAAATGCCCTGCATTTTTCCTGCGGATTTCTTCCTTTTTTTTGCGGTTTTTCTGCGGTTTTTGTGCGGTTTTCCACTGCGGGTTTCCACCTGCGGATTTGTAGAATGGAGCAGGTGGAAAACTGCAGCAAAACCGCACAAAAGAAGTCACATGCTGCTTTTTTTTCCGCACAAAAAGCGCGCGGGAAAAAACGCCGCATGTGCACAGCGGTTTTTTTTTTTACATAGGCTATAATGGTACTGTACATCACCTGCAGTTCTGCTGCAGATCCGCAGCGGCAAATCCGTACCGTGTGCACAGAGCCTGACAGTCCCAATACAACCCTTCACATTGTATTATGGCCCCAACACAACCCTCCACATTATATGATGTCCTTTACTAGCCCTCCAAACAGAATAATGGCCTCCACATGGTCCTCCAAACAGTATAATGGCCCCCACATAGCCCTTCAAACAGTATAATGACCTCCACACAGTCCTCCCAACACCATAATGGCCCCCACAGAGTATGATAGACTGCACACAAACCTTAACATTGTACAATTTCCTCACATACAATATAGATTATATGCCTTAAATGCTTGATAGGCGCAGGCCTCCTGTCTGGAGAATGAAGGTCTGCTTGTTCTGTGCTTTCCTTAATTCCCATAGAAGTTCATGGTCATCTCTCCATTGAAGTGAATGGTGAACACAAAAGTCAGGGCAGAGGGCATCAGACAACATATTGCATATCCTTCTATTTTTATATTACAGCCTCTTAACTTGTAGCTAAAGTCTTGAGATGTAGAATAGGGAAGAAGCGCGCGCCCCGTGCCATCTGATTTATTTTTCAGCAGAAGATGGCAGGAAATCACGACCGCTACATTTTAATTAGATTCAGTTTCTCAGAGTCTGTTCCAGTTTGTGAGATTCTCCTTCCCCTATGTGGTTTTTGTAACGCATCCAGATATTGTTCTGTGCAGGGTACATTAGGCACCGGGCTGGTGAATCTCACCAGTGCGGCTCTGTAATCTGCTGCTCCACTTGGCATCGAACTGCGTGTTACAGCCACTTCGTGAAAGAACTGTTCTTTTGTGCTGACTTGCATGCGGCAGAGCGAGTTTCCTGTTTTTCTGATCTGTACAACAAGAAATGTACTTTTTTCTCTTTTTTTTGTCTATAAGAACTGAACCTAGTCTTATGATAACAGAGGAAAGAGTCTGAGTCTTTGTAATTTTTTGTACAATTTTTTGCACCATAGGGCATCTCCTGTTTTCGTTTGCCATCAATAGTTCAGGATGGGAGCTACGTCATCCCCTTAGTACGATCCTATTCCAAATGTAAAGTGACTGGAACTTGTCGTGAAGTGGCAATACATTGTGTTACCCATGTCCTGGTTACATTCTGCCAGGTCACCCCATGACATGAGGACATCCCTACAAAATAAAAACCCTACAAAATAAAAATGGAGTAGTCGTAAGTAAAAATGTCCTTATGTTTTGTGCATGTAGCTTCTTTGCATGTCCAGTTGTCATGAAGAGCTTGTATTGAACAGAGATCAAGTTTTCCCACCAAAGCGAAAAGTAAGGGTAGTCTGGAGAAGACTTTATCCTTTTATCTCAAAATTACTTCTTAGGGTCTATAAAACATATGATGCAACTTCCTGTTTAGTCGGATACTGCGGTCATGTCACTCCACCACTTCTGTTTCTTCCCTTTTGGTTTTGTGTGAGAAGTCCCCAGTTCTAAACCAGTGTTGGCGACTTTAGTGGTGTAAGACTCTAGTTCAAACTTGTCCATTTTTAGGGATGCCGTTCAGAAGGAAACTGGCTAGAGTGCGTCAATCCAAAAGTTTTCCCCTAACCATTTCCTCTCTTTAGACCACCATTATTGGTGGGAGCCTGGGAGTGAGCATTTGTTCTCAAAAAGAGAAGGGCATAAGTCGCTGCCGGTCACATCTGTTCCCTCAAGAAACCTCTGGCAGCAGCTTATCTCCCGTGAGAAGAAAGATTGAGTATATTCAAATTCAACGGCCTGATAGTCTGCTGTTATCGACAGCATTGAAGGGGTTCTTCACTCTGGTGAAACCAAGATATCCTCTATTTGCAGGATAGTTGACAATTTATTGATCTCTGGGGTCTAACTGCATGGACACGAACTGATCGGTACAGCAAGTTATTTTTTCATAGCCACACCATCTATTGTCCATGGGACTGACAAGCGCTGCACTCAACTTTTCTCAGCACCCATCTATTCTCCATGGGGCTGACGAGCGCTGCACTCAACTTTTTTCCGGATCTATCTATTCTCCATGGGGCTGACAAGTGCTGCACTCAACTTTTCTAAGCAGCCATATACACACGTGGTCAAAATTGTTGGCACCCCTCGTTTAATGACAGAAAAACCCACAATGGTGACAGAAATAACTTGAATCTGACAAAAGTAATAATAAATCAAAACTCTATGAAAATGAAGAAATGAAAGTCAGACGTTGCTTTCCAACCATGCTTCCACAGAATTTAAAAAAAAATAAAACTCATGAAATAGGCCTGGACAGAAATGATGGTACCTCTGAAAATAATGTGACAAAAGGGACATGTTAAATCATGGTGTGTCCACTAATTAGCATCACAGGTATCTACAATCTTGGAATCAGTGAGCGGGCCTGTTTAGAGGGCTACAGATACTCACTGTGCTGTTTGGTGACATGGCGTGTATCACACTCAACATGGACCAGAGGAAGCGAAGGAAAGAGTTGTCTCAGGAGAATAGAAAGAAAATTATAGAGAAACATGTTAAAGGTAAAAGTTATGAGACCATCTCCAAGCAGCTTGACATTCCTGTGACTACAGTTGAACATGTTATTCAGAAATTTAAGCTCCATGGGACTGTAGGCAACCTTCCTGGACGTGGCCGCAGGAGGAAAATTGATGACAAAGAGACGGATAATACGAATGGTAACAAAAGTGCCTAGAAAAACATCTAAACAGATTAAAGTTGAACTTCAAGCTCAAGGAACATCAGTGTCAGATAGCACCATCCGTCGCTGTAGGAGCCAAAGTGGACTATATGGGAGACGACCAAGGAGGAAAGAAAATCATAAAAAAGCTAGACTGGATTTTGCCAAACTACATGTTGACAAGCTACAAAGCTTCTGGGAGAATGTCCTATGGACAGATGAGACAAAAATGGAATTTTTTTGCAAGGCACATCAGCTCTATGTTCACAGATCGAAAAATGAAGCATATCAAGAAAAGAACACTGTCCCTACTGTGAAACATGGAGGCAGCTCTATTATGTTCTGGGGCTGCTTTGCTGCATCTGGTACAGGGTGTCTAGAATCTGTGCAGGGTACAATGAAATCTCAAGACTATCAGGGGATTCTAGAGAGAAATGTGCTGCCCAGTGTCAGAAATCTTGGTCTCAGTCACAGGTCATGGGTCTTGCAACAGGATAATGACACAAAACACAGCTAAAACACCCAAGAATGGCTAAGAGGAAAACATTGGCATATTCTGAAGTAGTCTTCTATGAGCCCTCACCTAAATCCTATTGAGCATATTTGGAAAGAGCTGAAACATGCCATCTGGAAAAGGCAACCTTCAAACACCAGACAACTGGAGCAGTTTGCTCTTGAGCAGTGGGCCAAAATACCTGTCGAGAGGTGCAGAAGTCTCATTGACAGTTACAGGAATCGTTTGATTGCAGTGATTGCCTCAAAAGGTAGTACAACAAAATATTAAGTTAAGGATACCATCATTTCTGTCCAGACCTCTTTCATGAGTTTTATTTTTTTTAAATTCTGTGGAAGCATGGTTGAAAAGCCATGTCTGACTTTTGTTTGTTCATTTTCATAGATTTTTGATTATTACTTTTGTCAGATTCAAGTTATTTCTGTGACCATTTTGGATTTTTCTGTCATTAAACGAGGGGTACCAACAATTTTGAACACGTGTGTGTGCTTCATGGGACTGTCGAGCTCTGCACTAAACCTTTCTCAGTAGCCATTTATTCTCCATGGGACTGACGAACTCTGCACTCAACTTTTCTCAGTAGCCCCATAGAGAACAAATGGATAATTGAATCTAAAAATCTAAAAAAAAAGGCAATTTAATTTTCCGTCTAAACAATAAGAATGTCTACATATTTGAGAGCGGATGCTACGGGGGCTGCAGCCGGTAATCCCAGGGTTTGGTGCAAATCCTCTTGCAGAGTGGAGAAGGTGTCAGTAATTCTTTGTAATACCCGGTGGATGCAGTCCTGTGTGGAGCTTTGAACAAACAAGAAGCAGCATCTTGGCATCTTCATACACACAGTATACAAAATATATCTCTGGAGCGCAGCAGAAGCCGCTCCTGCCAGCACTGCGGATGTACGAGATGCACAATTATTTATAATACTGAAAAATACGGCACTATAAAACAAACGCTGCAAAAGCATCAAGGAAATTCACAAGTGCAACACAAAAGACGACTGCGGACAGTTCCAATAAATAAACTCTGAAAGGGACAGAACTCTTTCAGAGGTTCAGAACCAGAAGAAGTAATATGCTCTTCATTCTAACAGCAGCACCACTCTTACCTGTGAGTAGTGTCTGGTAATGCAGCTCATCCTTATTCACTTATTCATCTAAATAGGACTGAACTGCAATACCACACACAACACATGGATGATGATGGTGCTATTTCTAGAAAAAAACACAAAAAACCTCAATATTCTAAAATTCCAATATAAGTAACTATTACGCTAAATTCCACACTGCAGCTCTCATCTATCCATCACCAGAGAGCTGCAGCCAATCACTGGCCTTCATGGTGATATCCGAATGTATAAGACATGACTGCTAAGGCCACAGATTGGCTCAGCTCTCATGTGATTGATGGCAGGTATGTCATCACTAATGGTACTGGGAATAATAAATGTAGTTTTGGAGCTAGAGCGTCTGAGAACTGAGTATATTTTATTTTATAATGGTCTTATGCGGTGTTGTAGCTGTTTTCATTCTGTCCCAAAGTCAGGCATGCCAGATCACCAGTGAGGCCAAATTAGGAGTTTACGCCCTTAATTTACAAATGCTTGGAGAAAAAGGAAACTGCACACAGGTTGTGAGCAAGTCACTTTATCTGATCTAGTGAAAACACAAGGCAATATTTTATACCATTTACAACAAATGTAACTCTATGCAGCTCATGTAGCCCCCACCGTCACCTCAGGGTCATACTTTATTTACCATGTACCCAGAACACGTTGTGGCTGACTATTGAGAACATATATGATAAGAAGTATAGACTCTTTGAAGAGGAGACTGACAGACTTGCTGTGCCATGAGAATAAATTCTAGCAATGACAGGCAAAAGGCTATTAAAGAACTAAGGCAGTTAAAGGCAAACCATTAACCCTTCTATATAAATTTTCCCCTTTTGTAAATAGTATAACCTTTGTCACAGGGTCAGCTGATGTCCACAAAGGAGCTACTGTCTCATGGGTCTAGTACCCATAAGGGGGCTTCCTACTTGCTTCGCCCATCCACCCTCAATGTGGACACTCACTTTCCCCATCAGCAATGGCTATCTGGGGTCTATGATACACTACGGAAGGTTCAGCCTTAGATTCTTGTTCAATACATATATTATTCAATAGCTTAGGTAATCATATATTAGCGCTTTTACGGCTACATAAAATAATGAGCAAAACAACTAAATTTGCATACAAGTCTGTACAATGCCAAAAATCCATCCTGCTAGGCCATTAAACCAATTTGCTGGATTTAAAAAAAAGAGAATGTGTTACCCCACCAGGAGTCTCTGTTTGCACTGTGCTGTTTTATTCATTGGTCTCTAAGTTCACCTATTTTGTCTATACTGGCCCTGATCTGGAGATTGCCAGCAGGGTCGATATAATTACAACAGGTGGGACCAATTATCTGACACATTCCTCCTTCTTTTGCTGTCAGGTAATCTGGTACTATAGTATGCTGGTTAGTAACTATGATTAATTGTCTCTGTATTGTATTAGTTTCATTAAGAACTTCAAGAATCTGGAAAATCTGATCGCCCAGGTAGTCGGTAGCTTCCACTAATTTATCTCACATTTGCGTTATGAAGGGGTATATTAGCATACTACTGAATATTTTATTTGTTATCCCCATTTCTACTAGATGCGGCCTACCAATTGGACGGGGCTTATTGTCTACAGCCCTTCTATGCAAGTACAAGGTGTGAATTGGAACTGCTGCTGTGTCTATTTTACTATGAGGAACTATAATTGGCTGGTGTTAGTTTGGCAAGAGTGCAAACCCCTCTTATGTCTGGGCTCACCCACCTGTAAGCACGATGTCCACACACTAAAGGCCCTTTTACATTTAGCGATGCACCAGCGATCCGACCAGCGATCCGACCCGGTCAGGATCGCTGGTGCATCGCTAAATGATCGCTAGTGAGCTTTCATACAGAAAGATCTCACAGCGATGCAGCAGCGACGCAGCGCACGATACTCACCTTTCACACACAGCGATCCTGACGTCCTCCCGCCCGCCTCCACGCGTCGCTCGTCGTCACAGCAGGAAGCGCCCGACGAGAAATGGAGCCGGACATTCTCGCGCGATCAGCGATGGACAGCGGGGGAGAGCCGGTCGTTGGTAAGTATCACACATAGCGATATCGCTAGCAATATCGCTATAACGTCACAAAACCAGTGACGTTTTAGCGATATTGCTAGCGATATCGCTTAGTGTAAAACCCCCTTAAGAATACTCCTTCTGGGAGAACACAAACGTGACCAGGGGTCTGTAAACATTGCTAGAAACTCAAAAGTCCTAATATAGGTTCACTGTATGGGCACACCAAGTATTATTAATTTGTTTTCCACTTACACCAGATGTACATTTACCCCTTTCTTTCCTTATTATTTTACCCGTAGATGCTTTACAGCCTTCAACACCATCTTGGTATACCGTCTCATTAACCTGTGTTTGATCATGAGTGTATATACGGAAGCAATTATAGTCCTCACCACAGGTGTCTGCTCCAGTGTGTTGAAGACTGAACCACATTCCATCATTGGGAATGGGGTCTGAGTGAGGGATTTCAGTCCTTCTCCTGGCGACCATATTTCCGACGTCTGAATCATATTCTCGCCTCCAAATTTGTACCTTTGGCCATCTGATTATAGCCAATGAGGCAGATATATCACGGGGCACATCTTTTCCCAAAAACCTAGATCGAGTCCAAGTCTCATTGTGTATGCAGTATGGGGTTAATACCTCCCATGGCTCCAGAGGTAAGGCTAAGTACGGCATAGTCCTCGCAGATACTGGGCTGTGTGTACAGATCCAACAGTCTTTCGGTTTCTGTCCTTCCATATCCTTTATAACAAGTGCATGATGTCGAATAAGTTTGTTGTCTCAGTCAACATTTTAGAGTTTCTCCTGTGTCTCTGTAGAGTGCAGTAACCCTGTCACTGCCAGCAAGGTAATTAGGAGAACAGTCATTCTGCTGGTGGAAGGACCTTCTTGCAGTGACTAGCGTGGATCCAAGCGGGCTTTCCCTCAAGTTTTACTGAGGTGGATGTGGTCAGTTGGACTTGGAAGGGGCCGTCAAATTGTGGGTCCAGACTCCTTCTCACGTGTCTGGGTATGACCACCCAAACACCTGGATTCAGCTGGTGCACATCTGCACTGGCATTAGGATCTAGAATGGATGAGAACACGTTTATATAGTTATATAGCACATTAAGTCTTTTCTGCAAGGCCTGGACATAGGCTGTCATAGCACCGTGTTGCATTTGTAGCACCTGTGGGAAGTACAGACCAGTCTTTGGTGCACTACCAACAGGACTTCAGAAGGAGACAAGCCTGTGTTTCTATTTGGAGTGTGTCTGACTGAAAAGAGTGCAAGGGGCAAGCACTCTATCCAGCTCTTTCCTGTCTCTGCCATGGCTTTTTGAATTTTCAGTTTAAGTGTCCCGTTTAGGGTGTGTGCACACGCTGCGGATTCTGCTGCGGTTCCGGCCGCTGCGGGTCCACAGCAGTTTTTGCTGCGGTGTACAGTACCATTATTCTCTATGGGAATAAAAAAACGCAGTGCAGACGGTGCGGATTTTTCCGCGCGGTTTTTCTGCGGTTTTGAAACCACAGAAAGAATTGACATGTCAATTATTTCTGCGGATTCCGCTGCGGTTTGCCATCTCCTCCATTGTAGAGATGAAAAACCGCAGGGCAAAACCGCAGCGCAATCCGCAGGTAAAACCGCAGGTCTTTTGACCTGAAGATTTACCTGCGGATTTTACAAAATCCGAGCGGCCAAATCCACACTGCAATCCGCAGCGTGTGCACATACCCTTTAGTCTTTTCACTTTCCCACTACTTCGTGTTCTATATGGTGTATGAAATGCTTGCTGTACACCCAGGGCCTGCATGACTTCCCTCATTATTTCTCCCGTGAAGTGTGTACCCCTATCGCTTTCTATGGTTTCTGGGACACCATACCAGCAGATCAGTTCTTTCATCAGTTTGTCTGCAGTCGTTTTAGCATTTGCACATTTTACCGGATAGGCTTCCGGTCAGCCATAGAAGGGATCTACACATACTAGGACATTTGCATACACTCCTACCTTGGGTAGCTGTATGTAGGCAATCTGCAGTCTCTGAAACAGGTAGAGAGGCCTAGGTGTCACTTTCTTAGGGACTTTTACTGTTTTACCTGGGTTGTGCAGTGCACAGATGAGGCATGATTGTACAAGTTTCGCGGCTGCGTAACTGAAACCAGGAGTGATCCAGAAGGCATCTACCATGGCACACATGTGACTTTTTGAGGCGTGAGTGGGGCCATGTGTTGCTTGCGCCATGATTGGGAACAGGGACCTCAGTAGGCACAATTTATCCTTATTCTCCCATACTCCATTTGAGTTCAGCTCAGCTCCCTTTCTCCCCCAGTGTTCCTTCTCTGTTTGGGCAGCCTGTTGCTGAAGGGATTTCAGGACATCTTGGCTCAGTGTGGCTGGAATACGCTGACTCCCCACCACCGTCCACTGCGCCCTAGGCCGCCTTGCTGCTACATTAGCAGCCTCGTCCGCCCTTTTGTTGCCCTCTACCTCCACGGAGTTCGCATTCGTGTGTGCTTTTACCTCAACCTGGACTGGTAACATCAATGCCTCCATTAATTGTTTCACCAGCTCTCCATTTTTAATGGGCTTACCGGCTGATGTAAGAAACGCTCTGCTCCTCCAGATAGGGCCATAATCATGGGCTATTCCCCATGCATAATTCAAATCTGTGTAAATATTAGCGACTTTACCTGCAGTGGCTCTACAAGCCTCAGTGAGTGTATTCAACTCTGCCTCCTGCGTCGACATTTAAGGCCTCTTTCACACTTCAGTTATTTGAATCAGTTACAATCCGCCAAAAAGGCAGACAAGCGGATCCGTTCTCAACTGATGTGAACGGATGGCACAGGATCCGTTTTTAGACGGATCCTAAAGATGAGGAGATTTAAAGGAACCGCTGCCCGGGAAAGGGGGAGAGAGAGAGATAGAATTTTTTGTCCGGCACCCAGACAGAATTTGGGGTTAATTCAGTGTCTGGAGGATCCGCCGGCAAAAAAAACGTTGCAAGCTCTGTTTACAAATCTTTGAGGATGTTGACGGACACTAACATTGTGGCGGATCCTCAAAAAAAACGGATGCAACGGACGGCAATCAGTCAGGATCCGCCAATAATGAAAGTCAATGGGGAAAAAAACGGATCCGCTAAGAAAAATGGCGGATCCGTTTTTTTTCGAAATTGGCGGATCTTGACTGATTGTCAAAAACGGAAGTGTGAAAGAGGCCTAAGGAGGGAGTGGTTCAGCTCGGATTACCTCATGTGAGGTTACTACTGCATATCCAGTGTAGAATCATCCATCCTGGTGGTATCTGGAGCCATCTACAAAAAAAATCTCAAAATCTGCATTAAGAACAGGGTTTTTCATGAACGTGTGCAAAACCCACTGTCTCCTGACTCATCAGTTCTATGCAGTCATGTTCATGCGTCATGTCAAAGTACTCTTCCTCACTCGCTGAGCTGTCACCAATTCCCCTTTTTCTGAATCCACAGACAGGATGGTGGCTGGATTCAGAACACTACATCTTTTGAGGGTGACATACTCAGGGATTAGTAGAGCGCATTCAAGTCGGAGCTGTCTGGCCATAGACAGAAGTTTTGGTTGAACTTGTACAAGTATGGAATGGATGTCATGTGGGGAATAAATTGTCAAAGGAAAAGTCAGTGTGATCTCACATGCCTAGCAGTAGTGCATCAGCTCCTACAGCACATACATAGATGACCCTCTGATCACTGGGTCTAATTGTGCTGAGTAGTAAGTTATTGGTCTCTGTTTCCCTCCATGTTGTTGTGTCAGTACTGCGGTAGCATGTCTTCCCTGCTCTGTGCAAAACAAGAAAAATGGCTGGTCATAATTTGGAATGCCTAAGGCCGGGGCTGACACAATGAACAGTTTTGAGAGAATGGAAGGAATCACTTGCTTCTTGAGTAAGATCATAGGGGTCTGATGACAAGCAATCATAGAGTGATTGCATCATTTGTGAAGCAGACCTTATCCAAGGCCTGCAGTAGGTCACCAAACCTAGGAAAGTGCATAGATGCTGGTGTGACCTGGGTAGAGGGAGATTTTGAATTGCCTGTTTCCTGTCAGGTGTCTGGTACCTTCAGCAATACAATGTCCCAAAAATGTCACCTTTTGTTTGCAATACTGTAATTTGTCACGTGAGACCTTGCAACCCTTTTCTGCCAAAAAACATAGCAAGAAACCTGTAGCTTCCCTGCAGGACCTCTAGTCCAGGCAGAAGAGCAAGAGGTCATCCACATACTGTAATAGTACAATCTGAGGATGAGGTGGTTGCCACTACTCAAGGATCCCTGCCATTGCTGCTGAATAGATGGCAGGGGATTTATTTCCCCCTTGTGGGAGGACAGTCCAACAATATTGTTTCCTTCATGAATAAAAGAAAAAGATACTGACAGTCAGGGTGCAGGGGTACAGAGAAACAATGCATTCGCCAAATCAATGACTGTGAAACATTTTGACATCACTTGGATCTGTGACAGATGTGTGTGGATCAGGGACAATTGAGGTCACACTCTCTGTAACATCATTAATAGCCCTTAAGTCATGAACCATTCTGTAAGTGTCAGGGAACCCTTGGGTCCTTTTTTTTAATGGGATACAAAGGGGTGTTGCAGGGGGAAGATCTTTGCATCAGAACCCCTGCCTTAACATACTCTTTAATATCCCTGCTCAGGGCCAGTGATTTGGCTAGGCTCAATGGGTATTGCTTTAACCCCTTCACCCCCAAGGGTGGTTTGCACAGTCATGACCGGGCCAATTTTTACCATTCTGACCACTGTACCTTTATGAGCTCATAACTCTGGAACGCTTCCATGGATCCCGGTGATTCTGACATTGTTTTCTCATGACATATTGTACTTCATGTTAGTGGTAAAATTTCATTCAAATAACTTGCGTTTATTTGTGAGAAAAACGGAAATTTGGCGAAAATTTTGAAAATTTCGCATTTTTCCAACTTTGAATTTTTATGCCCTTAAATCACAGAGATACGGCACACAAAAAACTTGATATCTAACATTTCCCACATGTTTACTTTACATCAGCACAATTTTGGAACCAAAATTTTTTTTTGTTAGGAAGTTATAAGGGTTAAAAGTTGACCAGCGATTTCTCATTTTTACAACACCATTTTATTTTTAGGACCACATCACATTTGAAGCCACTTTGAGGGGTCTATATGATAGAAAATACCCAAAAGTGACACCATTCTAAAAACTGCACCCCTTAAAGTGCTCAAAACCACATTCAAGAAGTTTATTAACCCTTTAGGTGCGTCACAGGAATTTTTTTGAATATTTAAAAAAAAATGAACATCTAACTTTTTTCATAAAAAAAATACTTCAGGTTCAATTTTTTTTATTTTACCAAGGGTAACAGGAGAAATTGGACTGCAAAAGTTATTGTGCAATTTGTCCTGAGTACGCAGATACCTGATATGTGGGGGGGAACCACTGTTTCGGTGCATGGCAGAGCTCAGAATGGAAGGAGCGCCGTTTGACTTTTTCAATGCAAAATTGGCTGGAATTCAGATTGGACGCCATGTCACGTTTGGAGAGTCCCTGATGTACCTAAACAGTGAAAACCCCCTACAAGTGACCCCATTTTGGAAACTAGACCCCCCAACGAACTTATCTAGATATGTGGTGAGAACTTTGAACCCACAAGGGCTTTACAGAAGTTTATAACGTACAGCGGTACAATTAAAAAATCATATTTTTTCCACAAAAATGATCTTTTCACCCCAATTTTTATTTTCCCAAGGGTAACAGGACCCTAAAAGTTATTGTGCAATTTGTCCTGAGTACGCTGATACCCCACATGTGGGGGTAAACCACTATTTGGGCGCATGGTAGAGCTCGGAAGGGAAGCAGCGCCATTTGACGTTTTTGGCTGGAATTGAGATCGGACACCATGTCGCGTTTGGAAAACCCCTGATGTACCAAAACAGTGGAAACCCCCCACAAATGACACCATTTTGGAAACTAGACCCCCTAAGGAACTTATCTAGATGTGTGGTGAGAACTTTGAACCCCCACGGGCTTCACAGAAGTTTATAACATAAAGCCATACAATTAAAAAATCATATTTTTTCCACAAAAATGATCTTTTCACCCTCAATTCTTATTTTTCCAAGGGTAACAGGACCCTAAAAGTTATTGTGCAATTTGTCCTGAGTACGCTGATACCCCACATGTGGGGGTAAACCACTATTTGGGCGCATGGCAGAGCTCGGAAGGGAAGCAGCGCCATTTGACGTTTTTGGCTGGAATTGAGATCGGACACCATGTCGCGTTTGGAAAACCCCTGATGTACCAAAACAGTGGAAACCCCCCACAAATGACACCATTTTGGAAACTAGACCCCCTAAGGAACTTATCTAGATGTGTGGTGAGAACTTTGAACCCCCATGGGCTTCACAGAAGTTTATAACATAAAGCCATACAATTAAAAAATCATATTTTTTCCACAAAAATGATCTTTTCACCCTCAATTCTTATTTTTCCAAGGGTAACAGGACTAAAAGTTATTGTGCAATTTGTCCTGAGTACGCTGATACCCCACATGTGGGGGTAAACCACTATTTGGGCGCATGGCAGAGCTCGGAAGGGAAGTAGCGCCATTTGACGTTTTTGGCTGGAATTGAGATCGGACACCATGTCGCGTTTGGAAAACTCCTGATGTACCAAAACAGTGGAAACCCCCCACAAATGACACCATTTTGGAAACTAGACCCCCTAAGGAACTTATCTAGATGTGTGGTGAGCACTTTGACCTCCCCAGTGCTTCACAGAAGTTTATAATGCCCGGGCGTGAAAATAAAAAATTCGTATTTTTTCCACAAACATGATCTTTTAGTCACCATTTTTTTATTTTCCCAAGGGTACCAGGAGAAATTGGACCCCAAAAGTTGTTGTCCAATTTGTCCTGAGTATGCTGATACCCCATATGTGGGAGAAAACTACTGTATGGGCACACGTCGGGGCTCGGAAGGGAAGTAGTGACGTTTTGGAATGCAGACTTTGATGGAATGGTCTGCGGGTGTCATGTTGCCTTTGGAGAGCCCCTAATGTACCTAAACAGTGGAAACCCCCCACAAATGACCCCATTTTGAAAACTAGACCCACTAAGGAACTTTTCTAGATGTGAGGTGAGCACTTTGAACCCCCAAGAGCTTCACAGAAGTTTATAATGCCAAGGCATGAAAATAAAAAAATCGTATTTTTTCCAGAAACATGATCAATTAGTCCCCAATTTTTTCATTTTCCCAAGGGTAACAGGAGAAATTGGACCCCCAAAAGTTGTTGTCCAATTTGGCCTGAGTACGCTGACACCCCATATGTGGGAGAAAACTACTGTATGGACACACGTCGGGGCTCGGAAGGGAAGCAGTGACGTTTTGGAATGCAGACTTTGATGGAATGGTCTGCGGGTGTCATGTGCGTTTGGAGAGCCCCTGATGTACCTAAACTATTGAAACTCCCCACAAGTGACCCCATTTTGGACACTAGACCCCCCACGGAACTTATCTAGATGTGTGGTGAGCACTTTGAACCCCCAAGTGCTTCACAGAAGTTTATAACACTCGGACGTGAAAATAAAAAAATCATTTTTTTCCACAAAAATGATATTTTTGCCCCCAATTTTTTATTTTCCTAAGGGTAACAGGAGAAATTGGACCCCAAAAATTGTTTTGCAATTTGTCCTGAGTAGGTTGATACCCTACATGTGGGGTAAAACACTGTTTGGGCGCATGGCAGAGCTTGGAAGGGAAGGAGCAAAATTTGACTTTTTCAACTCAGAATTGGCTGGAATTGAGATCAGACGCCATGTTGCATTTGGAGAGCCCCTGATGTGCCCAAACAGTGGAAACCCCCAATTCTAACTCCAACCCGAACCCCAACACACCCCTAACCCTAATCTGAGCCCTAACCCTAGCCCTAACCCTAGCCCTAACCCTAGCCCTAACCCTAAACCTAACCCTAGCCCTAACCCTAGCCCTAACCCTAGCCCTAACCCTAACCCTAACCCTAATGGGAAAATGGAGATAAATACTTTTTTTTTAATTTTATTATTTTTCCCTAACTAAGAGGGTGATGACGGGGGGTTTGATTTACTATTTATGGCGGTTTTTATATTTCGCAGCTGTCGCACGCTAAAAGACGCTTTTTATTGTAAAAATAGTTTTTGCATCACCACATATTGAGAGCTATAATTTTTCCGTATTTTGACCCACCGAGTCATGTGAGGTCTTATTTTTTGCGGGACGAGTTGACGTTTTTATTGGTACCATTTTCGGGCACGTGACATTTTTTGATCGCTTTTTATTCCTATTTTTGGGACACAGAATGAACAAAAACCAGCGTTTCATGAATTTCTTTTGGGGGGGTGCGTTTACACCGTTCCGTGTGCGGTAAAATTGATAAAGCAGTTTTATTCTTCGGGTCAGTACGGTTACAGCGATACCTCATTTATGTCATTTTTTTATGTTTTTGTCGGTTTTATGCAATGAAAACTATTTTATATAAAAAATAATTATTTTTGCATCGCTTTATTCTGCGAGCTATAACTTTTTTATTTTTCCGCTGATGATGCTGTGTGGCGGCTCGTTTTTTGCGGGACAAGATGACGTTTTCAGCGGTACCATGGATATTTATATGTGTCTTTTTGATCGCGCGTTATTACACTTTTTGTTTGGCGGTATGATAATAAATCATTATTTTTTGCTTCGTTTTTTATTTTTATTTTTTAAGGGGTTCGCTAAAGGGGTTAACTAATGGGACAGTTTTATAGGGCGGGTCATTACAGACGCGGCGATACCTAATATGTGTACTTTTATTGTTTTGTTTTTTATTATTTCCAAAAAATGGATTTATTGGGGGAATTTTTTTTTTTTTTTTCTAATTTATTTGGCGATTTTTTTTTAAATTATTTTAACACTTTTTTTTATTTTTTTTTTTACTTTATTAAATAGTCCCAGGTGGGACATCACTGTCCTGTGACAGATCGCTGATCTGTCACATCACAGATCACTGTGACAGATCAGCGATCTGACACAGGCACTGCAGAAGGCTTCCTCATGCCTGCGCTTTGCAGGCACTGAGGAAGCCAGCTTCCTCAGGCCCCCGTCGCCATCTTGGATTCGGGGGCCTGGAGGAAAGGAGCCCCCCGCAGCAGCGCTGCACATTGCGCTGCCGTGGGGGGCTCAGGGAAGCACGGAGGGAGCCCCCTCCCTGCCGATGCTTCCCTTTAACCCCCGGTACACCGCGATCATGTTTGATCGCGGTGTGCAAGGGGTTAACGTGTCGGGGGCGGTCCGTGACCGCCCCTGACACATTGTGCCGGGTGTCAGCTGTGATAATCAGCTGACACCCGGCCGCGATCAGCGGCGCTCACCACGTGGGCGCCGCTGATCGCGCTAGACGTACTATCCCGTCCATGGGCATAGGGGCCCGGCTCCCATGGACGGGATAGTACGTCTCATGTCAGGAAGGGGTTAAACAAGGAGGAGTGGTTCCTTCTTTCAATTTAATCATGACAGTAAATTCATAGGGGTATTGTCACTAACAAGTTTTATAAGCACCTCTTGGCTATCTTGTAATTTTAGTCTTATTTGTTTAGTCATTGGGGCTGTGGTGTAGTAACCACTGTGTCCGTACGGGGCGCTGTGTGGAGGTCCCAGGAGAAGGGATGAATGGCAGAGTGTTGAGTGGCCGTTATATATCTCAAAGTGGGTGGCTTTGAGATGGAGACTTATGTATATGTGATCAGCAAGGACATTGCTGAGGTGCTAAGTTAATATGTGAGGGAGAAGTCTCCAGGTAACTATAGAGTTGGGGGGGCCTGGTTACCTACAAACCCACCCAGGGGGTGTGTTTAAAGCACGGTTGCAAAGAGTGTGAAAATGCCTGAAGGACCTGTGATGAGGTCAGAGTCATGTAACCCAGTGGCCGTGGCCATGAACGATATAATGTGTCCGGGGTGAGTCACAAGGGGTGAATGCAGGGACCTGGCTGGTCCAGAGCGGAAGGTCCCGTGAGGAGAGTTGTCTCCTGGCTAACAGCCTGTGGAGTGGCTTTGTGTAATGGCTGCCAGCGTCTGAGAGTCCCAGAGGAGAGAGTGGATGTCTGCAGCGTGGAGCAACAGCCATGAGAGAACCCTGACGTGGGTGAGATAATGATGAGGCTGAAGAGCCTGTGTATGCTGGACATTGCTAACAGAGGGAAACTCTGTAATGGATGCTATGCTGGTGAAATGAACTGTCTGTTGCTGTGATGGTTTATGCTGCATAATAAACCGCATGAACTGCTATGTTTTGTTGGAAAACCTGTGCCGGATGTGATTTGTTCGCTGCCTAGCGAGAATCCCCTACTTAAATGACAGCGCTACCTCACAGGGCTTTAGTCACTTGTCCCTCTACCCCCCACACATTCCACAATCTCGTTAGTGATCATGTCTGGGCATTATCAAGTCTTTGTGTACCACAGTGTCAATCAAATATTCTGCCTCTTCCTACCCTGGCATTGTTATGGGGGTCATCAAGGCAGGACCAGGTTCAGAGGGGACAAGAAAAGGGTACACATTTGTCACTAGATTGCCAGTTTCCTAGTCTGAAGGTGAAAGATCTGTCTTCTTCGTCTCCTTAGTAGGGTTTTTGCAGTGGCGGGCGTAATGTCCATTTCCTCCACAATTCCAGCACCTCACTGGTCCCTTTGTCTCCTACTATGTCTCCACTGTTTTCCTCGTGTTCCAGCATACATGACAGGTTGTCTTATCGTCCTTGTTTTTTCAACTACTTTAGCTACCTTAAGGAGGTCTTTCGGATCTACATGTCTCCATTCAGGTCTGGCTGTCTGTTCTGCGTCTCGTAAGTCTTTGTTCATACCGTCAATGAATGCATTCACCAGTATTTTAACATCAAGTGGGTTTATGCAACTGTACCCCATGTCTACCCATTTCAGCTGTAACCATCCAAAGTACATCTCTACACTCTCTCCTTTTTGCTGTGTCACATTAGTCAGGAGTACGGACTGCTCTGATTGTTTCACTGTAGCCCATTGTTTTAGTGATTCACAGTACGTCTCCCCAGACCGTGAAGATTTATCATCCATGCCCCAAACCTGATTCTTTGCCACATCTGAATGTGTCTAAATTATGTGTCCTAGTATGTCACCTGCCTTTAAACTCACCAACCTCTCTAGGTCTGCCCAGGTACACATATGTCCACTGTATTTCCTTTATTTGTCTATAATGTAAAATGGGAAAGGTTGGTACTCAGGGTCAGGCACCTGCTTCAACATAGCTAGCTGGTCAGAGGGGCTCCAGGGATAACACTCCTGCATCTTTCTTACTCTAATCACCCTTCTAGGCCCTGATGTGGTTAGTCGTCGGGTGTCTACTGTCAGCTTACTCCCCAAAGGTCAATGTCCCCACTACCCACTAATCACACTATTATGTCAGCTTCTTATGTCACTACATGTGATCTTGTCCGGACAGGATTTAGCGCAACTCGCTTAGGTTGGTAGCACAGGTCACACAAGTAGCTATTCAGTCTGGGTTTGTCTGAGTCTGACCACAGTGTTTACAAGTCCATCTGTTTTGTCTGGGTCTCTGGTTAAACTTTGTCAATCAAAACATTCATAATACACCTTACTTCCGTACTGCTGCACATTCTCAAACATTATTTATTCACTTGCTATTTTCTTCCCTTTTCTGTGCCTTTTTTGTGCATCCAAACATTCACACTCTGACATTTTTGCCTTTTTCAATATTGGTTCAACATCTTTTACTGCTTGCTTTCTTCTCTGTCTTTTACAATCTCCATAGCTGTCTTGGATCCCACTGGGGGCACCAACTGTACACAGAACAAGTTGCCCATGGCTTCAACTTATTCTCCCGACAGCTCACGTTTATTCTGAAATGCCCTTCTAGTGTGCCTGGACCTTGTCTTACAGGCCACACGTAGCAAGTCAGAGCGAGCCTGCCAGGTGTAGCGGGAAGGCTCCTTGCCTCTCACCCGGTAGACCTACAGGATCTAACGGGAATGCTCTTTACCTCTCACCCGTTAGATCAGCTGGCTAGAGTAGGAATAGTCCTTCATCCTACTAGCCAAGCTCCATGGAACGTGGGAAGGCTGCTTCAACTTAGACAGCTCACCTTTATTCTGAAATGCCCTTCTAGTGTGCCTGGACCTTGTCTTACAGGCCACATGTAGCAAGTCAGAGCGAGCCTGCCAAGGTGTAGCCGGAAGGCTTCTTGCCCTTGCCTCTCACCCACAACAAAAAAACCTGGTGACTAAAGTAAGAAGGCCCAGATGTGATAGGCCTCTAACCTACTAGATCAGCCATACAGTTGGCTACCTCCTTTGTTGATCCACAATTAGCTACATATCAATCACTCAACTTGAAGCAGGTGAATCTTTTACCAATCTTTCAATCACACTGAAGATCAAACAATCTTTCACAAATTTCCTCTAAAATTAGGCACCATATTTTACTTTCAACTTCAACTTACAAAATTTACCGTATTTTTCGGACTATAAGACGCACCGGACCATAAGACGCACCCCAATTTTCAGAAGGAAAATAGGGAAAAAAATAATGTGTCAAATGGGGGTCCGTCTTACAGTTCGAATTCAGCTTACCTGAGAAGGGATCCGGCACAGGTTGAGGAGTAAGTCACAGGGGTCATTCAGTGGTCCAGGCTCGTGCAGTGGCGGCTCTGTGCTGGGGCAGGTTGGTTGTGCTGGGGCAGCTGCGCTGGGGCAGGGGCAGCTGTGCTGGGGCTGGGGCAGCTGTGCTGGGACTGGGGCAGCTGTGCTGGGCTGGGGCAGCTGTGCTGGGACTGGGGCAGCTGTGCTGGGACTGGGGCAGCTGTGCTGGGACTGGGGCAGCTGTGCTGGGGCAGCTGTGCTGGGCTGGGGCAGCTGTGCTGGGACTGGGGCAGCTGTGCTGGGGCAGCTGTGCTGAGCTGGGGCAGGTGGGCTCTGCAGGGTGAGGGTGGCGGCGGGCTGTGCTCCGGTGCAGGGGCGGCGGCTCCGCCGGCATTTCCTCACAGCCCGGAGGCCCCCGCACATCCCTTGCTGGCCGCCGCCATGTTGCGGTGGCCTCCGGGAACATGGACGCCGGGAAGATGGCCGCCGTTCCGGGGACGGCACATGCGCAGGTTCAGATATCGTCCCGAGATCTCGGGGGACGAGATCTCGTTGCCGAGATTTGAATCTCGTCCCCCGAGATCTCGGGACGATATCTGAGCCTGCGCATGCGCCGTTCCTGGACTGGCGGCCATCTTCCCGGTGTCCATGTTCCCGGAGGCCACCGCAACATGGCGGCGGCCAGCAAGGGATGTGCGGGGGCCTCCGGGCTGTGAGGAAATGCCGGCGGTGCCGCCGCCCCTGCACCGGAGCACAGCCCGCTGCCACCACCGCACCGCAGAGCCCCGAAGGTTAGTATATTGCGACCATAAGACGCACCCCCCACTTTCCCCCAAAATTTTTTGGGAAAAAAGTGCGTCTTATGGTCGGAAAAATACAGTAATTCCACATCAATTAAGTACTGTTGCTTTAAAATGCACAAATCTCCTAGCGAGAATTACACCAAGGACAGAAACATAGAGAATCCGCGCAGTGGCATCATTCACCCCTCCCATCAGAATTTCAGAAATTTAGTGTCCTTCACATAGTAACAGAATGCAACAGCTCTTAGACCTAATCAAAATCTACAAAACCCTCAAGTTGCGGGATTTCACTGTAAGAGCAGATAATTGTATAATGTGAGTAACCGAGCCTTGCCCTTTTCTGGCCAAATGCATCCAGGAAACTTTCCAATGTCATGCCACATATAAAACGAGCTTTACTCAATTAATTCAGTCTCAGATGTAGATTTGAAATATCTATAACGCATCTGTCCGGGATATCCCACAAGAACTGGAAAGGTAACAATCCCTTGACACAAAATGGTGTGTGATGATTCATTCATATGTGCTCATTCAGGGATTTATTTTACAGCCTCATATGATTTTACTGCCAATTCAAAATGACCAAAATAACAATACTGCAGTCTATCCCAGCTCTGTGCTACACAGTACACGACCAGTTAGTATATTGCCAGATAATACAGATGACAATTATTATCTTATTAATCTATTATTCAACTCTCATACGGACATACTCACTGGTGATGTAGGTCCTTTTGAACCTTGTTGTACAGCCTTTACCCAGAGATATGGAGAGATCCAGAGAGATTGCAAGTGCAAAACATGTGTAACAATAAAATTTCTCACCTTGCTGCAGCTGCTGGATTTTGCATGTCCAATCTCCAAGGAAGCTCCCACATACGGATTCTGAATAGGCTGGTTACCACAGTCCCGTGTTCGGGCGCCAAAACTGTTGTAGCCGTTTTCATTTTGACCCAAAGTCAGGCATGCCAGATCACCAGTGAGCCCAAATTAGGAGTTTACGCCCTTAATTTACAAATGCTTGGAGAAAAAGGAAACTACACACAGGTTGTGAGCAAGTCACTTTATCTGATCTACTGAAAACACAAGGCAATATTTTATACCATTTACAACAAATGTAACTCTATGCAGCTCATGTAGCCCCCACCGTCACCTCAGGGTCATACTTTTTTTTACCATGTACCTAGAACACGTTGTGGCTGACTATTGAGAACATATATGATAAGTAGTATAGTCTCCTTGAAGAGGAGACTGACAGACTACTGTGTCATGAGAATAAATTGTAGCAATGAAAGGCAAAAGGCAATTAAAGAATTAAGGCAGTTAAGGGCAAACCATTATCCCTTCTCTATCAGCGGTGTCCATAGTATGCAGCTGGTCTTGTGCAATGTTCCTGGTATATGGCAGGCCTTGTGGGGTGTTCCTAGTATATGGCAGGCCTTGTGGGGTGTTCCTAGTATATGGCAGGTCTTGTGGGGTGTTCCAAAAACATGGCGGGTCTTGTAGGATGGTCCTGGTATACAGCAGGTCTTGTGGGGTGTTCCCGGTATATGGCAGGTCTTGTGGAGTGTTCCCTGTATACGGCAGGTCTTGTGGAGTGTTCTTGGTATACGACAGGTATTGTGGGGTGTTCTCGGTATATGGTAGATCTTGTGGAATGCTCCTAGTATACAGCAGGTCTTGTGGGGTATGACAGGTCTTGTAGGGTGTTTCTAGTATATGGCAGGTGTTTTGGGATGTTCCTGGTATATGGCAGGTCTTTTGGAGTATTCCTGATATATAGCAGGTCTTTTGGAGATTACCTGGTATACGGCAGGTCTTGTGGGGTGCCCTTGGTACACGGCAGGTCTTGTAGGGTGTTCCCAGTATATGCCAGGTCTTGTGGGTGTTCCCAATATATGGCAGGTCTTGTGTGGTGTTCTCGGTATACAGCAGGTCTTGAGGGGTGTTCCCTGCATTTGGCAGGTCTTGTGGGGTGTTCCTGGTACAGTTGTGGCCAAAAGTATTGACACCCCTGCAATTCTGTCAGATAATACTCAGTTTCTTAATGAAAATGATTGCAAACACAAATTCTTTGGTATTATTATCTTCATTTAATTTGTCTTAAATGAAAAAACACAAAAAGAATTGTCCTAAAGCCAAATTAGATATAATTCCACACCAAACATAAAAAAGAGGGTGGGCAAAAGTATTGGCAGTGTTCGAAAAATCATGTGATGCTTCTCTAATTTGTGTAACCCTTCGTGACCGGGCCAATTTTTTAAATTCTGACCAATATCACTTTATGTGGTCATAACTCTGGAATGCTTCAACAA
This sequence comes from Dendrobates tinctorius, assembly GCF_039654945.1. Classification (NCBI taxonomy): domain Eukaryota; kingdom Metazoa; phylum Chordata; class Amphibia; order Anura; family Dendrobatidae; genus Dendrobates; species Dendrobates tinctorius. The sequence continues at coordinate 52,997,374 of NW_027361696.1, forward strand.
ATCCCAGTGATTTTGATACTGTTTTTTCGCGGCACATTATAATTTATGATAATAGTAAATTTAGATTGATATGTTTTGTGTTTATTTATAAAAGTATCAGAAACTTGACAAAAATGTAAAAAAAATTGCAGTTTTCAAACTTTGAATGATTATCCCTTTAATCCAGATAGTCATACCACAGAAAAACATGAATAAACCACATTTCCCACATGTCGGCTTTACATCAGCACAATTTTTTAAACTGTAATTTATTTTGTTAGCCTTTTAGGAGGTTTAAAAATGTAGCAGCAATTTTTCATTTTTTCAAGGAAATTTACAAAATTTATTTTTTTGAGGGACCTATCCAGGTTTGAAGTGACTTTAGGGGTGCTATATATTGGAAAACCCCAAACGTGATACCATTTTAAAAACAGCACCCCCTGACATATTGAAAACCGCTGTAAGGTAGTTTATTAACCCTTCAGGTGATTTTTAGGAATTAATGCAAAGTGGTATAGCAGGAATGAAAAAGTTTTTGTTTACCACCTAAATGTCGCTAACTTCTGAACTGACCGCTATAGCCGGGAGACTCTAAGGCCGCTATTTGGCCATGAACAGCTATGGCAAACATCAGGACCACACAATCATGATCTCGGTGTGTCAATTAGATTAAAGTGCAAGCCCCCACAATCTTTTAACCATTTATTTGATGTAGTCACTTTTGACAGCAGCAACTAAGGGGTTAAACAGATATGGACGGTGTCAACACCGATAATTTGTGATACGGCAAGTTGTCAGATATAGTCGACAGCCGAAAACTGCTGGATTGTCACCTTTATGGGGATGATATTCTCTTATATCTCAGGTCAGTATATATACGTATTGCAGTCTTGAAGAGGTTATCAGCACCTGTAACTTACCTGTGGCACCTAACAGGTGTTGGCAATAACTAAATCACACTTGCAGCCAGTTGACATGGATTAAAGTTGACTCAACCTCTGTCCTGTGTCCGTGTGTGGACCACATTGAGCATGGAGAAAAGAAAGACCAAAGAACTGTCTGAGGACTTGAGAAACAAAATTGTGAGGAAGCATGAGCAATCTCAAGGCTACAAGTCCTTCTCCAAAGACCTGAATGTTCCTGTGTCTACCATGCGCAGTGTTATCAAGAAGTTTAAAGCCCATGGCACTGTGGCTAACCTCCCTAGATGTGGACGGAAAAGAAAAATTGACAAGAGATTTCAACGCAAGATTGTGCGGATGTTGGATAAAGAACCTCGACTATCATCCAAACAAGTTCAAGCTGCCCTGCAGTCCGAGGGTACAACAGTGTCAACCCGTACTATCCGTCAGCGTCTGAATGAAAAGGGACTGTATGGTAGGAGACCCAGGAAGACCCCACTTCTTACCCAGAGACATAAAAAAGCCAGGCTGGAGTTTGCCAAAACTTACCTGAAAAAGCCTAAAACGTTTTGGAAGAATGTTCTGTGGTCAGATGAGACAAAAGTAGAGCTTTTTGGGCAAAGGCATCAACATAGAGTTTACAGGAGAAAAAGGCATTCAAAGAAAAGAACACGGTCCCTACAGTCAAACATGGCGGAGGTTCCCTGATGTTTTGGGGTTGCTTTGCTGCCTCTGGCACTGGACTGCTTGACCATGTGCATGGCATTATGAAGTCTGAAGACTACCAACAAATTTTGCAGCATAATGTAGGGCCCAGTGTGAGAAAGCTGGGTCTCCCTCAGAGGTCATGGGTCTTCCAGCAGGACAATGACCCAAAACACACTTCAAAAAGCACTAGAAAATGGTTTGAGAGAAAGCACTGGAGACTTCTAAGGTGGCCAGCAATGAGTCCAGACCTAAATCCCATAGAACACCTGTGGAGAGATCTAAAAATGGCAGTTTGGAGAAGGCACCCTTCAAATATCAGGGACCTAGAGCAGTTTGCCAAAGAAGAATGGTCTAAAATTCCAGCAGAGCATTGTAAGAAACTCATTGATGGTTACCAGAAGCGGTTGGTCGCAGTTATTTTGGCTAAAGGTTGTGCAACCAAGTATTAGGCTGAGGGTGCCAATACTTTTGTCTGGCCCATTTTTGGAGTTTTGTGTGAAATGATCAATGTTTTGCTTTTTGCTTCATTCTCTTTTGTGTTTTTCCATTTAAGACAAATTAAATGAACATAATAATACCAAAGAATTTGTGTTTGCAATCATTTTCAGGAAGAAGCTGAGTATTATCTGACAGAATTGCAGGGGTGTCAATACTTTTGGCCACAACTGTATATAGCAGGTCTTTTGTGGTGTTCTTGGTGTACGGCTGGTCTTGTGGCGTGTTCCCAATATATGGTAAGTCTTAGGGAGTGTTCTCGTTATACAGCATGTCTTTTGAAATGTTCTTGGCATACGGCAGGTCTTCTAGGGTGTTCCAAGCATACGCCAGGTCTTGTGGGGTGTGCTCGATATGCGGCAGGCCTAGTGGGGTGTTCTCGGTATACGGCAGGTCTTGTGGGGTGTTCCCAGTATACGCCAGGTGTTGTGGTCTGTTCCCGATATACGGTAGGTTTTGTAGAGTGTTCTTGGTATACGGCAGGTCTTGTGGGGTGCTCTCGGTATCCGGCAGGTTTTGTGAGTTGTTCTCACTATACAGAAGGTTGTCAATTTTTCTTTTCCATCCACATCTAGGGAGGTTAGCCTTAGTGCCATGGGCTTTAAACTTCTTGATGACACTGCACACAGTAGACACAGAAACATTCTGGTCTTTGGAGATGGACTTGTAGCCTTGAGATTGCTCATGCTTCCTCACAATTTGGTTTCTCAAGTCCTCAGACAGATCTTTGGTCTTCTTTCTTTTCTCCATGCTCAATGTGGTCCACACAAGGACACAGGACAGAGGTTGAGTCAACTTTAATCCATGTCAACTGGCTGCAAGTGTGATTTAGTTATTGCCAACACCTGTTAGGTGCTACAGGTAAGTTACAGGTGCTGTTAATTACACAAATTAGAGAAGCATCACATGATTTTTCGAACACTGCCAATACTTTTGTCCACCCTCTTTTTTATGTTTGGAGTGGAATTATATCCAATTTGGCTTTAGGCCAATTCTTTTTGTGTTTTTTCATTTAAGACAAATTAAATGAAGATAATAATACCAAAGAATTTGTGTTCGCAATCATTTTCAGGATGAAACTGAGTATTATCTGAGAGAATTGCAGGGGTGTCAATACTTTTGGCCACAACTGTAGGTCATTCCCAATATAAAACAAGGCAGACTCTGCACTTCAGAGACTTATCTGCATCATGTTCCCATTGCGCGGCCGCATTTAATGCTGACTTTTTAATACATAAAACCCGCGTCGTAAAAACAAATACATTTTTCACACATAAAGTATTCATTAATTTGCATCGAGTGGTTATTTTCCCACAGGTATCAGTCGCGTTGACCGCTGTTGTAATCAGCATTTGCATCCATGCTAATTAAAAATAAGTGCTGCGACCAGCAGAAATTCACATTAAAGGAAGTTCCATTATCATTTGCTTCGAAGGTAGAGAATTCAAGCAATTGCTCAGTGGCGGCAGGATGACAGCGGGAGGATGTGTGCCGCCATAACCCGTCTTGGATAGACAGGTGGGAACCACTGGAAATGACAGTGATAGATTTCATGGCATAAGAATTGACATGCGAGATGTATTTCTTGAGCGTTTTCTGAGAAGATAGGAAGATATTGTTTTTAGTGTTTTCTATTGGCTCAGCTGCATTGCAAGATGTTTCACTTGTCTCTTCCACATGAGGTCTGGGGTGTAGAAAGTGCATCAGTCAGACAAGAGAGTGACAGTTGGGGGTCTGATTGCCGGAGGATCTGCGTTCAAGTCATTCCTTAGGCCAATTTTGCACGTCTAACATTCGCAGTCCGAGCACAGATCACGATGTCCAAGACCGGCCACAGGTCTCTTGAACCAAACTCCTTAGGCCTGTTTCATACCTCCGTCATCGGCAGTCAGTTGAAATCCGCCAATGGTTGAAACCAGCTGATCCGTGACAGACGGATGTCAACGGAGCACGTAGGATGAAGGGTCCGTGGGAGAAGCGATGTGGCCAAATTTAAAGCGACCGCGGCGGTCGCGAATTGCATGCAGATCGCGTAAGGTGGAGCGCGACCGGGAGAGGGACATCGCGGGAGCTGGAGTAGCGCGATCGGGAGAGGGATATCGCGTGAGGTGGAGCGCGATCGGGAGTGGGATATCGCAGGAGGTGGAGCGCGATCGGGATATCGCGGGAGGGACAGGTGAGTTGGAGCGCGATGAGAGAGAGATTGAGATTTTATCGGCTCCCAGAGCGGCATTTATGGGTTAATGAGCGGACCGTCAAAGCAAAAAAACGTTGCAGGGTCCGTTTCATCCGCCTGGGAGCCGCTAAAATCTTGGCGGATCCGTAAAAAAACGAGTGGGACGGGCGACCGTCAGTCAAGATCCGCCAATAATGTAAGTCTATGGGGGAAAAAAAGGATCCGCCCCATTTTTGGCGGATCCGTTTTTTTAAAAATTTGGCGGATTTTGACTGAAGGGAAAAAACGGATGTGTGAAACAGGCCTTAGCCTCATATTTGGCTATGATCACATATTGCATTTTTGCTGCTTTTTTTTCTGCAGCTGCTTACATAAAGGAGGTTTTACTGAGTATTTGCTGCATTATTTTGCCGCGTTTATTGTCTCTTGTGCATGCTGATAAAGCTTAGTGCCCCCCCCAAAAAAAAACCCAATGATGATTAATGTGATAATCTGTGATTTAACCTAGTAGTAAGTGTGCAATTTCCCTGCAATGGCACCAACAGTCTAAGTGAAGTTTTACACTTTTTATCTATGGTCTTTTTATGTAAACCACAAATATAGTGAGTTCTCAAAAGATACATTTGGCTAATAGATGACCCGTCTTGCACTGGAGAATTGGTTTTCTGAACTGGACAAGCACAATTCAACCACATACTAAGGCTAGGTTCACAGTAGCGTATGGCAGAGCTGCAGAGGGATGTGGACTTCCTCTGTGAGGCTCCGCCCACTGCCGCGCCTCCTCCGTTCAGCTCTGCCTACATCGGCATGCGGCCTGCGTACCCTATCTTTAGCATTGGGTACACAGGCCATGCCGATGTACGCGGATGCCTCCGCATGTGTCGGTTTGTTGCGGCGACCGCAACAAAATCCAACACATTGCGTTCAGGCGCAGGTCGCCGCACCGTCAAAACCACGCATGCGGAGGCATCTGCATACATCGGCATGGCCAGCGTACCCAATGCTAAAGAGAGGGTACGCAGGCCGCATGTCGACGTAGGCAGAGCTGAACGAAGGAGGCAGGGCAGTGGGCGGAGCTTCACGGAGGAAGTCCACATTCCTCCGCAGCTCTGCCATACACTAGTGTGAAACTAGCCTAGTCATTTTTTTTCTCCAGATGCAGATAAAAAAAATGTTTTGGGGGTTTTATTTTTTTTTTCTTCTGCATTTGTCGGTTATAACAAAATAATGTCCTTTATATAAATGGCTTCACCAGCATCTTTTCTTCGAATATATAGAAGTATATAAAAAAAAGAAAAGATGCACTGCAGAGGAATATAGCAGATATCTGCAGTTTCTGCTGCTCTGCCTCCACAAGCTTTGTGTTGCTTCCCCAGCAACAAATAAACAAATGTGACTTAGGAGGAGAAAAAGGAGAACCCGAAATTGTCATAATATCTATTACCGCAGAAAATAGTGCACGTGTCCCAGGTGATGCTAGAGTACAGTGCCGTAACTAGAGTCCAATGGGATCCGGGGAAAAATTTGGACCTGGACCCTGTATGTTGGGCAGATGTATGGGCCCTTCTAGTATTTTAGAACCATGTGAAAATATCCTCCTTCCTATAACAATGTCTCCATTCTGTAATAATGTCCCCCATCCTGGCCCTATTCCTGGTATAATATCCCCCATCCTGGCTCCTTCCTGGTATAATTTCCCCCATCCTGGCCCATTCCTGGTATAATGTCCCCCATCCTGGCCCCTTCCTAGTATAATTGTTATTATTTATTATTATAGCGCCATTTATTCCATGGCGCTTTACATGTGAGGAGGGGTATACATAATAAATACAAGTACAGTAATCTTAAACAATACAAGTCACGACTGATACAGGAGGAGAGAGGATCCTGCTCGCAAGGGCTCACAATCTACTAGGGATGGGTGAAGATACAGTAGGCGAGGGTAGAGCTGGTCGTGCAACGGTTTGGTGGATCAGTGGTTATTGCAGGTTGTAGGCTTGTCGGAAGAGGTAGGTCATCTTGGTATAATGTCCCCCATTCTGGCTCCTTCCTGATATAGGGTTCCCCAACCTGGCCCCTTCCTGGTAAAATGTCCCCCATCCTGATATGTCTTCCATCCTGGCCCCTTCCTGGTATATCTCCCATCTTGGTATAATGTCCCCCATCCTGGCTCCTTCCTGATATAATGTTCCCTATCCTGGCCCATTCCTAGTATAATATCCCATATCCTGGCCCCTTCCTGATATAATTTCCCCCATCCTGGCTCCTTTCTGATATAATGTACCCCATCCTGGCCCCCTTCCTGGTATAATATCCCCATCCTGGTATAATGTCTGACATCAGCTACTAGCCTCTGATTGGGTCTCTGCACTGTAATTCCTTTTTAGCTGAATGTGTCTCCTCTCATGCACATCCAACTGAAATAGGCGCTGGTGTCAGTCCACCACCCGTACAGACCAAGTTGCACCCTTTTCGTCTGTGATCGTTACACCCCTGTTAGAGTATCTAGAGATAATAGATAGAGCTTTCAGTTCTTGTATTATATAGACAGCCAAAGTAATGCTTTATTTCCCCTTTGGTGGTGCTGCTGATGGGTTCCACTGCAGATTACAGGTGAGCACTGGGAATGCGTGATATCTGTGAATTGTTCGCTTTAACAAAACAGAGATTTTGTAAAGCATCTCTTTGGAAAAAGAAACCCACCGAGACTGAAGCCTGATACATCATTTGTGAGTTTTCTTTTAAGACACTTGTCTTCTTTTTTTTGTCTTGTGGTATTCATTGCCATTGTTTGCACTAAATTCTTGAAAACAGCACTTGCAGTTTTTGCACAATGCCAGATAAAAAAAATAGCAAACAGATTTAATAAAGATGCAAATAAAAAAAATATGGTGGCAAAAAAATGCAAAAATTCAACAAAAAAGGGAGCAAATGCAAAAATGAATTGGGTCCTTTTTTAGGCTACGAATGAAAATCCTGCAGAAAAAATTATGTTCAGATTTAAAGCTTTCTGAGAATTTTTCTGTCCACAGCATGGTGCAATGTGATGGTAGATTTCACTGCAGTTTGAATGCGGATATAATGCGCTACTGTTCGGTTTGGCGGTGTTATTTAGTGGACGATACCTTGACATACGTGATCTGTGAAGGACCCATATATTTGTTGTCTTCCTATACTTCAGCCTTCATTTCCATTTGCTGCTTAAAGGAATTTCCTATAAGTCGTGGCTGTGCACATCCGATCAATATCCAATGTGCCCAAACATGCATTTCCTATTTCCTAGGAATAAAGGCCATCAACAATACAGTAAGCCGTGCGTCAAGCCATGGGCGCTCCGTGATGGATGACGAAGCTCCCGACTCTACATTTGCAAAATCAATCTCTTATTTTCAGGAGACAAATAGACACTTCACCTGCCAGAGCTCGGTATCCCGTCATACTTAATAAATGTGTGCGCGGTGAGAAACTAATTACTGTACGGAGTTATCTGGGATGATTATTATTCTATTTATGGCCCATATCTACTAAGCTGGTCACGCCAAGCGCCAAGTTTCAGCCTGTGCCCAACCATCAGCAAGTGAAAACAAGTGGCCACGTGGTGGATTGGCAGGGGCAATTACGAACTGAAGCACTTGCTTCAATTCCCTCATTTTTGAGTGGGTAGTTTATCGTCCATACTGTCAGCACAATAGGTACTGGAATGCCCTTTCCCAGCTTAATTTGCATTGTTTGAGATCTAGAGCAGAAGCCCCCTTTATTATAAAGCCTTTACTAGCTACGTACAGTATGTTCCGCAACTACAACCTTTTTAGCAAGCCCAATGGTTTTGGTGATAAAATAATCTCTAGACTGAGTAAACGGATATGTGAAATGTTTACTATATTTGTACAGAGGGAGTAATGATCACACACATTATAATTATAGCATACTTAGCGCCCCATATAGTTAGTATAGTCTCATTCTTGGGTACACCCAGGTGTCAGGGCTTGGCCTGCTTAACAAAGGCTTACTTGGAGACTTCCTACGTTGGAAAGGTAAAAAAGAGGATCCCTGCTGTCCAGATTGTGGGCACAAAGCTGCAGACGTTTTCATTGGCTGGCTGTAGAGCTTATCCTGTGAACTTCCATGTCTCCAGGACCTACTATGCATCCATTCTATGCCACCATCGTTCCCCAGGTCCCCATGCCTTCTATTTTTGGGTTTCTTTTGTATAAGAGATGATGGATCCCAAGTGTTAGGACATGTAGGTTCAGGCAAACATCTTAGTTTTGGCTCAGCATGTGTTGCCCAATGTGGTCCTACACCACCTTCCTGCCACGAGGACATGTGTCTTTTTGCTTCTCTCCCCAATCCCATGGATAAATCCAAAGGAAAGACAATTAGGGAGCTATCGGGGTTGGTGATCGACGTCTGAGGGACAGCACCATGATGGCTTCCAAAATATTTTGCCGAGTAGGCATTATGTGTGTTTTGTTCACTAACCAACATCCTGATCGGTGCAGGAGACTTAGTTGTGGGTGACCTCTGATCTCTGCTGCCCCAGAAGACCTCTGATGTTTTCTCACCATCTGGAAAACACTTTTTTATTCTTACTCTGGAAGGATTTTGCACCTCAGAGATGTCTTCCAAGGAAGTTCTGCTTATACATTCTTGGTTAGTAGCCCGTGGAATGACGATGTATCTGACATCGCTCAAAGGAACTTTACGGATAGATGGCGAATCTGTCGGCAAGTCATTTGCCAATCTCCATCTAACTTGGGGGCTATAGGCAATCAATGGTGAACTGGTCGTCTTCCCAGCTGTCCTCACCCTGCAGAAACTCGACGATTTCCTCTCTCGTCTGCTCGGCTTAGGATTATGACTTGAAGAAATCAGGATATTGGGAAGACTTTGGGATGGTATTTGTCTGTACTGGCGTGAGAAGTTACAATCAGATTCGTAACGCATGGGCTGGTGCAAAGTATCCCTGGGACTTAGGTGGTCCTCTTGATTTGCCTGTAAAAACAATAATAAATGTCATGGATATACCATGAGACAAGTCATATAAACGCAACACAAGCAGCTTGATGTGACATTAATACGATCCAGGTCCTGCCTACCCTACTAGGAACGGATATGGACAATGTATTATAATAAAGGAAGCTTTAAAGCAATGGTCTACAAGCTGTCATAAAGTAAGAATCCCCTAATGCGCACTGACAAGCAAAGGGGGAGGAGTTGCAAAGCTAGATTTTTTCAGAAGACCCTAACTTCCTATATTGTTTAGTTGCCCCATCTTTATGCGCTCTTCCATGTTTTCGCCTGGTTACATCCTCAATTATCCCCCATTTGGCCATTCTTTCATAATCTAACAAGACTCACCATCTTTATAAGTGTGTGAGCCGGACTGTTGCTGGGAAATGGCTGATACCGGATCGTGGATGTCTGTATCGGCGGCCTTCCTCTCTGGGTCGTTTGCACCAGTTTCCTAATGTCTGTACCCGTTTTATCGACAAATCCTAGATCTTTATACATATGAACATTACCTACAAAAGAATAATACAAATATATCTTGATTTCTCATGTACACATATTTTTGAACACCTAGCAGATATGCTGATGAGGACTCCAGGAGTGCTGGATGTCTCAAATTGCATAAAGGGGTTGTATGCTACTAGGACAACCTGCCAGAAATACCATATTCCCATTTGTAAAATAAAAATACACTATACTCCCAACTTGTATCGGTATGGTTCTAGTGATGTCGCCGCCGGGTCCCTCCGGGCTTGTGTGACATTATTATGCCACGTGAGAACTACAGCTAATCAATGACCACTAATGGGCTGCAGACGTCCAATGGAAGTGAGAGGATTGAAACTGAATAGCTGCTGATAGGCTACAGGGCTCACGTGGGCAAAGCTTTGTTACGCGAGCCCTGGGAGACCCGGCGCTGACATTGCTGAAAAAACTACAGTGCGGAAGGCGAATATAAAGTGATTTTATTTTCCAAGGGGAAATATAGTGTTTAAGATAAGGCTAGTGGTGGACAACCCTTTGCATACCTTTGGCGTGGGAAAATATATTTCTATCTATGCTAGTGGTTACCTTGAGATAATAAAATTGCACAATCCTCACCCTGATCCATGTCTCAGATTTCTTCCAGTAATGTAGGCTGTATGTGGCATCTGCTGTCTTCCTTAGCTCATATATCAGCACATCTTCTATCCTTAACATATGCTTCCTCGAGTTCCACATCCTGTATTCTCTGCCCTCCGTAAGACTATACATGCTTTCTACCCTCTCTATGCTGTAAAGATCTGTGCAACCCCTTCCTTCCTGCTATCTCCAAGGCCATGTTTAGTATTTGATCAGTATTTTACATCAGTATTTGTAAGACAAAATAAGGAGTGAGACAATCAGATGACAAGACTTCTGCATTTTTCACCCACTCATACTGATGTAAAATACTGACCAAATACTGAATGTGTGGCACTGAGAGAAAAGAGGGGTAGGTAATGGAGAGTAGTCAGAAATAGGAGCAGGAATTCTGACGGCTTTGCAGATTTTTTGAAGGCTATTTAACAAGATAAACGACATGCAAACACTCTGTAGCAACGTGATAGAAGATTTTTAATAAAGAATATTTAGAAAGTTGCTTAGCTTTGCATTTAGGAAGCAAATGATCAATAAAAAAAATTCTGTGACAATAACTACTTGTACATAGGCTTTAAGACTGATTCCTAGTTGATGATTAGTCGAGTAGTAATGCGACCCCGGCAAAGTGGAGTCTCTTGGCAAATCAGACAGAAAGATACATAGATTATTGTCAGGAAGGACTTTCTGAAACTTTCTGTACATACAGTATATTATAAATGGCGCTTTTCTGCAATGATAGTGGGAAAAAAAAAATCGTATTTCAGATGCTTAACCCCTTAGAAAGTGGTCTATAGTGTTCGTAGCATCTAAGCGGTTGCAGAGAGAAAAAGGAGTTACCTTTTTATCCCTAAACCAATGGGGTGCTGATGAGTTACATAATAAGATGCAGTTCAGACATAAAAGTAAAAAGTTCAACTTTCGTTAAAATGAAAAATATAATTTCTTCCCTTAAAAATGCTGTAAAATATAGGGCAGCACAGTGGCTCAGAGTTTAGCAGTGCAGCCTTGCAGCGCTGGGGTCCTGGGTTCAAATCTCATCAAGGACAACACCTGCAAGGAGTTTGTATGTTCTCCCTGTGTTTGCGTGGTTTCCTCCCACACTCCAAAGACATACTGATAGGGAATTTAGATTGTGAGCCCCATCGGGGACAGTGATGATAATGTCGGTAAAGCGCTGTGGAATTAATAGCGCTATATAAATGAGTAAAATAAATTATTATAGAAAAACATCAAAAAATAAGCTACGTAGCATTTATTCTGCATGGTACAAGTATACGCCATAAACAACATATGACAATTGCTGTTTTTTCGGTTACCTATCCTTCTAAACAAATGAAATAAAATGCGATAAAAAATGGTTTCTTTCTCAAAAAGGTACAAGTAAAATCTAAAGCTCGTGTCGTAAAAACTCAGTCTACGGAAAAATAAAGAACTTATGGCTCTTAAATGTGGAAATATTTTTCAAGAGTTTTTATTGTGTCACAGTATAAATGCAAAAATAATACGTTTTTTTCAATACATATTTTTTCCAAATCGTGCCAATAAGAAATAAAACTTTTGTTGCCAAAAAACAAAACAAAACAAAAAAAAAAGCTTTTGAAATGCAGAGATGAAAAAAAATCCGCTGCATCAAGCACTAAATTAACATGCGGTGTTGAAGGGTTAGGACCCCTTGGCTGTGGATTTTTGGCTGTGCACAATGTGATATTTCCATGGCCGTCAATAACCGTGTCCTGAAAGGGTTGTTTCATTTCGGATATTTCAGGTTTTCTGAGCGATGATGACATTCAGAGATTCGGAGACAGACAGGCCATTTGTGAAGCGATTTGTATGAAGTCTCAAGCGCTGGGCTTGTCAGGCTGCCAAATCCATCAATCTTGAAAAAACTTTTTAAGTATGCACCTTTTTTTAGGCATCGGGAACTGGAAAGCCGTGCGGCGGGGTGACCTAAATTCTTTTGAGGAGCGGGATTAGACGGAGCACTGTCCATACTCTCATCCCCTTGTGTGCAAATATTAACATATTGCTAAAGGGATAGTCTTATGTAAATCAACAGGCGAACAGGCTATTGGTATAAAAAAAAAAAAAAGACAGAGAAGGGAAGATATTGAAAAACTGTAAACCGTGTAGCCGTAACCAGGTCACCTATGCTAGGTTGACAGTGGAGGCAAAGTTTCTTTTTCGTTCACGTGGACGAAAAATTAAAACGGAGCAAATTTGCAACAAAAAATAAAAAGCTTAAAAACATCCTACAGTTTTGTTCAGCTCTAATGCAGGGGTATGTGTCTCCACGATTACAGCTCCATACATTGAGTAGTGACCACCATTTAATAAAGAGCTTGCGGTACCATCCATGACCAATGCGTAGAGGTCAGTTGAGGTGTCAGGTTGAACCTCTCCTATCTGATGTTATCAATATTAAGGTCGGAGAAGATCCCTTTAGGACTACACACTGTGGAAGTTATGCCGTACTGGTTAAAAGCTTCTCTAGAATAGTAGGAGTAGGTGGGCTGTCCAGATATCAGACAGCCGGGGAGCCCATATTGAGGTGGCCAGTCTCCTCGTCAAAAAGTGCAGCACTTAAAAGCTCTTTGTTATACAGCTTGCAAGCGTCGCCTGATCCCTGGATTCAGGACTGCCTCAGTACCCCCCTAAGCTCGTCTCATGCTGCCCCTACTTGGAGCATTGGAGAATTTGGGTTAGCGGCACGACCATGTGAATTATCTGGAGCCTAGATAGGTCCACCAGTTTCTTCTCCGCAGTTATCTTGATAGGATCAAGTCATTGTATTGGTGGTCTTCCTCTTCACCTTCTATTCTTCCGACCATGCTGTCCTTCTCCAGCACACAACCCCCTTTGGAAAGCAGGAAGCCAACAGGAAAGGGAGCGGTAAACTCCTTAAGACTGAGAGTAACCCTTTAAGTGATGAATGATCCACTGAGGTTTTTTGCGACCTAATGAGGAAGATCTAATTTAACAACTTTACTGAAGGAAAAAAATATATATATTTCCAGCGACAACACAAACTTGTCCCTGTTCACCAAAGACTATTATTTTTTTAACGGCCTTCAGCTTGTTCTTGGGCCATGGCGACTTGATGGATGAATGCTCTGTAGGAAGATCAATCTTGTGCAGCCTAGACAGGTCCACCAGGGTCTTCTCCGCCGTTATCTTGATAGTATCAAGCCATCGGGTTTCTGGTCTTCCTCTTCACCTTGTTCCTTCTATCCTTCCGACCATGATGTCATTCTCCAGTGATCGCTCTCTTTGTATGATGTGTCCAAAGTAGGCAAGTCGTAGCTTGGTGATCCTTGCTTCCACTGACATGTTTGGCTTGATTTGTTCCAAAATTGATAGTTCCATACATATACCATATTGATAGCATCCTTCTCCAACACATTTCGATGATGTTGATTCTACCTCTTTCTTTATCGCACCCAAAACTATACATATCAACTAGCTAAATGACAAATGATAGAGACCCTGGTCTAATCCTTTATTTTAGTGTCATTTTACACAATTAAAGAATAAAAAAATTAGACAGTAATAGGGTTGCAGATCGCACTAAATATAAAATATAAGTAAGTGCGATTGCAATCCGGGGTCCACCGTGCAGAGATGGTAACCTGCTGCTCGGTAATGGCGGAGTACTATCTGAACACTGGCGGGTAACCACTGACCCGGTGCGTACAAGAGTGAACTCTGTTACTCCACAGAGCCGCTGAAACCAATGCCACAACATTTTAGCTTCACAGGACTCGGCAGGGGGTGCGTAGTGTAGAGGCACAGGACTCTGCCCCAAGGACACAGGGATAGCGCCCCTCTAGCGTTTAGCACCGCAACTGTGATGCCTGCACAAAGTGGCTAGAGATAACCGCTTCAACAGCATGCAGCGCCGCCCTGGTGGATGCCACCAACCAAGCTAAGCTAGAGCTGGAAGGCGCACTATCTGCGCACGGCGTCGCACTGACGGACGCTGCTGAATCAGCTGTACAGTGGCGCCTAATACAGATTGGCACACGCTTGCGCTATCGTGTGAAAAGGGCTGGGAGCACTGCAGCACTAGGCACTGCCACTACTCGGCGCTGACTCTACTCCCTAACCCTATATACAAGCACAACCAGAGGGAGGGAGTCATAATGAGTCATTCAGCGGTTCACAAGCATCCTTCATCACACACACAACTAGCCATCTGAGTCTATATTAGCGCATGGCCCTGCGGCCATGCGGGTCTTTTATAGCGTCACCTTCCGGGACCTTCCATGTGGTCCAATAGGAACAGGCACGAGACCTGAGCATGTGACCCCTGAGCTCCAATGAGGGGTTGAGCCACGGGCATGCTCAGTGGAGCAAAAAAAGGGACAGTCCCATGAGCTGCTCGCTAGTGCAGGCTGCTATAGCTGAAACAGGGATGGCAGCAACCAACTTGACAGCACTAGCTTGAGCAAGACGCTGGGAACGACGTCTTTGCTGAGCAAGCTCCTCTGTGGCCGGGACTGAATGGGAGAATGCAAGGCTCGGCATTCTTCCTGTGCAAAGGGAGAAACCCGACGCCTAACAGACAGTGAAATGTATTTTGCCCAACATTAAAAAAAAATTCTCCTAAAAAGAAATTAAAAATATTCCCAAAATTATTTTGATAGCCCTCCTAAGAAAATAAAACATTTTTAGGGCCATTAAAGTCAAAAATGTGTTAGCCAGCGAGATAGACAGGGTGCCGTCACATGACCATCCGACACCTTGTCACTGAATTCTTGGGAGTTCATCATTACAGACTGAGGTCTGAGATGGCAAAATCTATGGATGTAAAACAGGCATCAGGCGGTTTCGCTTTTAATGAAACATTCCGTTTAAATGCAAAGTTCTGAGAAACATCAAGTAAAGTTTGGGGGATGCAGCAAGGCTATGGCATGCAAGGATTCATTACAAACAGCGCCACCTGGTGAGTGACATGTCACATGCAGTATATAGCGCAGTACCTAAGAAATCATTTTAAGGATCTCTTCATGAAACGATAACGTTTCATCCACGCTGTAAATTCATTTCAGTAAATGAAACGCAGAACATAAGATCATAAATCAGAGCGACCCTTATTACTGTGCTTCATGCATGAAGTGTGTGAGCCCCTCTGTAACCAATAGGGGTCACTGAAGTGAGAAAAGCCGGGTTTGGGTTAGTGTGAGGGGCCACCTAATGTTGGAAAAAACGCAATCGCGGTAAAAACGCACTAAAAACGCATACAAATGCATAAAAACGCTGCGTTTTTTTCATGCTTGCTCATAAAAATGCTTGAAAAAAACGCAGCATTTGTATGCGTTTTTTCAGTGCGTTTTTTTGCGGGAAAAACACGCTGCAAAAAAAAGCAAGTGTGAAAGTAGCCTAAGGGGGTGATAACGGGGGGTTTGATTTACTATTTATGGCGGTTTTTATGTTTGGCGGCTGTCGCACGCTAAAAGACGCTTTTTATTGTAAAAATAGTTTTTGCATCACCACATATTGAGAACTATAATTTTTCCGTATTTTGACCCACCGAGTCATGTGAGGTCTTATTCTTTGCAGGACGAGTTCACGTTTTTATTGGTACCATTTTCGGGCATGTGACATTTTTTGATCGCTTTTTATTCCGATTTTTGGGACGCAGAATGAACAAAAACCAGCATTTCATGAATCTCTTTTGGGGGGTGCGTTTTCACCGTTCCGCGTGCGGTAAAATTGATAAAGCGGTTTTATTCTTCAGGTCGGTACGGTTACAGCGATACCTCATTTAGGTCGTTTTTTTATGTTTTGTCGGTTTTTTGCAATGAAAACAATTTTGTATAAAAAATAATCATTTTTGCATCGCTTTATTCTGCGAGCTATAACTTTTTTAGTTTTTTGCGGATAACGCTGTATGGCGGCTCGTTTTTTGCGGGACAAGATGACGTTTTCAGCGGTACGATGGATATTTATATGCGTCTTTTTGATCGCGCGTTATTGCCCTTTTTGTTCGGTGGTATGATAATAAATCATTATTTTTTGCTTAGTTTTTTATTTTTATTTTTTAAGGGGTTCGCTACGGACGCGGCGATAACAAATATGTGTACTTTTATTTATTTATATTCAAAAAATGAATTTATTGGGGAATATTTTTTTTTTTACTAATTTATTTAGCGATTTTTTTAAAATTATTTTTACACTTTTTTTTTTTTTTTTAAATTTATTACATAGTCCCAGGTGGGACATCACTGTCCTGTGACAGATCACTGTGACAGATCAGCAATCTGTCACAGGCAGTTCTGCAGACTTCCTCATGCCTGCACTCTGCAGGCAGTGAGGAAGTCAGCTCCCTACAGGCCCCCGTCGCCATCTTGGATCCGGGGGCCTGTAGGGAAGGAGTCCCCCGCAGTAGTGCTGCACATTGCGCTGCCGTGGGGGGCTCAGGGAAGCACGGAGGGAGCCCCCTCCCTGCCGATGCTTCCCTTTAACCCCCGGTACACCGCGACCATTTTTGATCGCAGTGTACAAGGGGTTAACGTGTCAGGGGCGGTCTGTGACCGCCCCTAACACATTGTGCCGGGTGTCAGCTGTGATAATCAGCTGACACCCGGCCGCGATCAGCGGCGCTCACCACGTGGGCGCCGCTGATCGCATTAGACGTACTATCCCGTCCTTGGGAATTAAGTCCCAGGGCACATGGACGGGATAGTACGTCTAATGGCAGAAAGGGGTTAAACAGTACACGCAAAATGCCAGTGTCAACATCTACAGTGAAGAGGTGACTCTGGGATGCTGGCCTTCAGGGTAGAGTGGCAAAGAAAAAGCCATATCTGAGACTGGCCAATAAAAGGAAAAGATTAATATGGGCAAAAGAACGACATTGGACAGTGGAAGATTGGAAAAAATTGTTATGGACAGACGAATCCAAGTTTGAGGTGTTTGGATCACACAGAACAACATTTGTGAGACGCAGAATTGAAAAGATGCTGGAAGAGTGCCTCACACCATCTGTCAAGCATGGTGGAGGTAATGTGATGGTCTGGGGTTGCTTTGGTGCTGGTAAAGTAGGAGATTTGTACAAGGTAAAAAGGATTTTGAATAAGGAAGGCTATCACTCCATATTGCAATGCTATGCCATACCCTGTGGACAGCGCTTGATTGGAGCCAATTTCTTCCTACAACAGGACAATGACCCAAAGCACACCTCCAAATTATGCAAGAACTATTTAGGGAAGAAGCAGGAAACGGATATTCTATCTGTAATGGAGTGGCCAGCGCAGTCACCAGATCTCAACCCCACTGAACTGTTGTGGGAGCAGCTTGACCCGTATGATACGCAAAAAGTGCCCATCAAGCCAAACCAACTTGTGGGAGGGGCTTCTGGAAGCATGGGGTGAAATTTCTCCAGATTACCTCAGCAAATTAACTGCTAGAATGCCAATGGTCTGCAATGCTGGAATTGCTGCAAAGGGAGCATTCTTTGACGAAAGCAAAGTTTGAAGGAGAAAATTATTTCAAATAAAAATCTTTTTTTCGAACCTTGTCAATGTCTGGACTAGATTTTAAATTCATTTGGCAACTCATTTGATTAATAAAATTCATGGAAAACACAAAATTGTCTGGGTGACCCCAAACTTTTGAACAGTAGTGTATATATTATTTTTCACTGCAAAATTGGAAAATATCATATGCATTGCAAAGAAAAAAAAAGTGCTTTTGGGTGCAAACATTTTTTTTCTCCCCAAATGCAAGTGTGCCTTTCTTTTGATATAATTTTTTTCTGTGGGGAAAAATATGCATGTAAATGACGTTAAAAAAAAAAAAAAGAAAACACAAAAAACTCAGAGCCTTTTATGGGGCATGTACCTACAAAAGCACCATAAAAAATAAAGTAATACCAACCAATGGGAAAAAATGTCAGATTTCTCACCCTGGCTGTTTTCTCAGCCCAGGCCTGGATTAAAAAAAATCAAATAATAATGTAGAGGATATTGTCATTGGCAATCCGGGATCCTGTGTTCTAGCAACATGCCGGGATTTCCATATGAGAAGGTTGCAGCTGCCCCAATTATAGCAATATTTTAGGTAAATTGCTGGAGAAAATTGCTCATGATTGCTCAGAAATAGCTGCTCGTGCGCTGCTGGTCTCCGCATTCGAATTGTTAAGTAGCTGTGCAATCAAAGTGACCTACTTCTTGTCCCGCATCAGATGACACCCAGCTGCGAGCTTGTAGGGCATGATGAGGATGAAGGCACAAGGAAAGATGGGGAATGATAGAAGTATAATACGGGACCCCTATATCCGACAGCATCTCTTCACTTCATCTGGTCTTCGCGCTTCTCAATACCTTGTTGGTAATTTCTAGAAAACTTCATCTCTTTCATGTATAATACTCCCCCCCCCAAAGCCGAATCTTCTCATGATAAGACCAAAGTAACCTCAGGTCTAATTCTGCTTAGTGCGGCCTTTAGCGTAAACTTCGGCTTCATTTGGTCCAAGATCTTTCTTTTGCGATTTTGTTTTTTTTCCTCAATTTCGTTTATTTTTCCATCTTGTTTTTGCTTTCATGTCGACAATGACATCATTCATTTTACTATACGATGCACCGAAAAAAAGTCGGGAAAAATTTCAACTGGGGCGAAATGGAGTATAAAAGAAAAAAAAACAAACAAAAAAAACAGCAATTCTGCCATTGTTTATTTGTTTCTTAATTTTATGATGCGGTAAAGGTAACTTTTTCCTACGGGTCAGAAGAGTTAACAGAAAGCAAAAAACACAAATATCCTGGGTCAGAAGAGTTATAGTTATACCAAATTTATAGCTATAGGTTTAGTTTTTTTTGCTTACAAATTGCACAAAAATTTTAAAAAATGCTCCGTTCCCTCCTTTTTGTACGAGCTGTAGTTTCTCATGATACAATTCCATCATTTTTTTTTTCGGGGGGGGGGGGGGGGGGTATAGGAAGTGAAGTAACAAAAAAAAAAAAAAAAGAACAGCAATTCTACCATTTTTTTTTTCGGGGGGGTATAGGAAGTGAAGTAACAAAAAAAAAAGAACAGCAATTCTACCATTTTTTTTTTTTTTCAGTTTTAGCATGGCAGACACGGAGGTGGTAAGCAGTCTCCTGGATGCAATGGTAGCGCTTTCAAGGGGGACTGACAGGAGTTAGAAGAGTCCCCTCTTAAATGCTAGTATCACAAATAACAGTAGCATCTAAAGGGTTAAACTGTTGAGATCAGAGCAGCAGTTACTCTTAGGTGCTGGCTGTACAACATGGCTGCACCCATGCTGTATGGAGTGGTCTTTGCTCCACACAGAAATGATGAAGAAGCTTTCTAGAGCTAGGACACAACTCTTCGGTGCTACACATTGACCTTACCTGTCTGTTTGTTTGCAGGACTTCTCTGTACAGGCACAGCAGGTGGAGGAGGCTTTGTATCACGTAGGCGTCTCACTTTCTGCAGTATAGCTTGTCGGGTGTCACTTATCAGGTTGCGGCCGTGAAAAAATGAGTGTTTATCAAGCATGTTCACGATGTCCTTGGCTGCCTCCAAAACGAGTGTTGATTGATTTCTGAAAGGAGACATTGTGGTTTCACAACTTCGGTTAGCTTGGTTCTCATTTTGAGGGTTCGACTGGCACTTTAGTATTTCCTTGTCTAGCTGGTTGCAAAAGGCAGGATCTTTGCTTTGCTGGTTGTGCCAGGTAAGCTTGACGTCTTCCTGGATGCCTGAGGCACGCTCATGGTATTGTTGGTTGTAAAAGGCACTTTCATGTTCTTGCTGGATGCCCGAGGAACACTCATGGTCTTGCTGGATGCCCGAGGCACGCTTCTGGTTTTGCCGATTTCCCGAGGCACGTTTATGGTCTTGCTGGCTGTATAAGGCATGTTTATGATATTGATGATGGTGCGAGGCATGCTCGTGGTTTTCCTGATTGCACAAAGCACAAGAAGGGCCTTGTGGGTTGAACAAAGCCCGCTCATGGCCTTTCTGGGTGCACAAGGCCCGCTCATGGTCTTGCTGGTTGCACAAGGCCCGCTCATGGTCTTGCTGGTTGCACAAGGCCCGCTCATGGTCTTGCTGGTTGCACGAGGCCCGCTCATGGTCTTGCTGGTTGCACGAGGCCCGCTCATGGTCTTGCTGGTTGCACGAGGCCCGCTCATGGTCTTGCTGGTTGCACGAGGCCCGCTCATGGTCTTGCTGGTTGCACGAGGCCCGCTCATGGTCTTGCTGGTTGCACGAGGCCCGCTCATGGTCTTGCTGGTTGCACGAGGCCCGCTCATGGTCTTGCTGGTTGCACGAGGCCCGCTCATGGTCTTGCTGGTTGCACGAGGCCCGCTCATGGTCTTGCTGGTTGCACGAGGCCCGCTCATGGTCTTGCTGGTAGCACGAGGCACGCTCATGGTCTTGCTGGTAGCACGAGGCACGCTCATGGTCTTGCTGGTAGCACGAGGCACGCTCATGGTCTTGCTGGTAGCACGAGGCACGCTCATGGTCTTGCTGGTAGCACGAGGCACGCTCATGGTCTTGCTGGTAGCACGAGGCACGCTCATGGTCTTGCTGGTAGCACGAGGCACGCTCATGGTCTTGCTGGTAGCACGAGGCACGCTCATGGTCTTGCTGGTAGCACGAGGCACGCTCATGGTCTTGCTGGTAGCACGAGGTACGCTCATGGTCTTGCTGGTAGCACGAGGCACGCTCATGGTCTTGCTGGTAGCACGAGGCACGCTCATGGTCTTGCTGGTAGCACGAGGCACGCTCATGGTCTTGCTGGTTGTACGAGGTGGGCTCATTGTCTTCTTGGTTGCGCCATGCAGGCTCAGATATACAGGCTGGTATTTCAGTTGAATGCTCTTTTTGAGAGGAATGTACATCTTGATTTTTTAATTCTGGTGTTGGAATAAGGCCTAAATAGAGGTGTCCCTGGCTTTGAGGTGTCTTTTTTCTGGAGTAGTCACTGCCAGTCTTTGATAGATCCACCTTGATTGTCTGGTTTACAATTCTCCCAATGTCAATAGATTTGATCTCATGATTGAAGATCCCTTGGTGATGGGTCAGGCGGTTTTCCGTAATGAACACTTGCCTAGAGTTACACGCGGCTTTCATTCCAGATTGAGAGACCATCTTCACGACCATGTTGTTCCTTTGCAGGACTCCTTGGGAGAATGTCTTCTTCTTGAAGATTTCAGTACGTGACTTGAATTTTGCATTGTTCAGCTCTTTCTTAGTTTTTCGTCTCTTGATTTTTAGGGGTTTATTAGTCTTACAATCGTTGATCTTCATCAAGTTACCACTGGAGTAAAAGACTGAACAGGTATTTGGTCCCAAACTCAAGGGAAGCTTTGGATCGCTGTGACTGTGGTCATCTCGAGACATCATCACCTATGATGGAAACAGGATTAATATTGACGCTTGTCTAGGTAACTTTAGTTTATACCCATTCATTAACTGGAAACTCTCTAGTGTGCACGAGTGGACACTTTATGATGCACCTGCTCACCTGTTGCAACTCACAGTCTTTAAAGGGATTTTTAGTTGTGGAAAACACCTTTTCGCCACAAATTTTTCTTTACTCACCCTCCCCTGGTCCAGTGCTGAGTCACCACCACTGCCCCTGATCTACTAGATTGTCTGTAGTGCAGGCGTCACGTCAACAGCGCTGAAGCCAATAACTGAGCTCAGATTGACTGCAGTGATATGACGTTAGCTCTGCAAAAAATAATAGACAACGGGAGCAGCAGTAAAGACTAGTGATTAGTAAGTTTTGCTTGGATAAGATGTTATGTGTCCTAATCGAGTATTTTCGGCGTGCTCGAGTCCCCGCAGCGGCATGTCTCACGGCTGTTCGACAGCCACAACACATGCAGGGATTACCCATTTGTTAGCAATCCCTGCACGTTACAGCTGTTGAACAGCCGTGAAACAAGCAGCCGCTGGGACTTGAGCATTTTTTTCGAGCACACTGAAGACACTTGAATAGGACACAAGCATGCGTGGATAACACCTTATCTGAGCACGCTTGCTTGCTCATCACTAGTGCAGACTTACTCTGGACCCAGGGAGGGTGAGTAAAGCAACTGAAGCCTTTCAGGGGGATACCTCTGAATTTGGAAAACCCCTTTAAGATAGAGTATAAGGGTGTGTGCACACGCTGTGGATCTGCAGCAGTTTCTGCTGCGTTGTACAGTACCTTTATTTTCTATGCAAAATGAAAACCGCAGTGCAGATGCTGCGGATTTTCTGCGGTTTCAAAACCGCAGAAAGAATTGACATGTCAATTCTTTCTGCGGATTCCGCTGCGGTTTGCCATCTGCTCCATTGTAGAGATGATAAACCGCAGGCTAATCCGCAGATAAACCGCAGGTCTTTTACTAAATCCGCAGAGCATTCCGCAGCGTGTACACACACCCTTAATGCTGCAAAATGAGGCTATGGGGACGTTTGGGATCTGAAGCAGATCCTGATGGTCAGTAGGGCATTAATGTTTGTGGTTCTTGTCAGACCTTGCTGATTTTTGCATCTAATGTGGATGGACACCTATCGATGGTAGGTTTCAGAGAAAAAGGATGGGGCTGTTGAATGTCACCATGTCCGATCCTTTCGCTCTCAAGGGGGATGTTCCATCATTGTTTCCTGTTTCTTAGGAATACGTGCACACTCGGATAAGGATGCAAGTGTATGGGGGGGATATAGCTCCCACCTAACTAGACTGGGTGCACAAGTCACCTAGAGGGGTCCGAAAGGTTCTCTAATATGAGACCAGTAGCATAAAAGACCCCTAACAGCTGAGATCCATGTGCTGCAAGTTACGTTAGCTGGATCCTGGGAGACCCCCACATGCATTAGTTGGGCCCACTGAGATCTAACATGTCAGGGCCCCCTATGTGATTGGTAGGGTCCCAGTCTGATGGGAGGGGGTCTCATGTGTCGGACCCCCAACATTCATGTCGTCACCCTACGCACCACCGCCATACATGCGGCCTCCAGGAGCAAGGGCCCCGTCTGCAGTGCAAACCTAACATATACTACACAACTTCACCATCTGTGACTAAAAAACATGAAAATCTATCAAAATATTACAGTAACATGTAATAAAACCAACCTCACATTGATGACACTAAACTGTCCAATATTACAGCGGGCTGTAATACCATTATTATGTCACACACTATTATACCCATGTCTTACATAACGGTCTCCAGAAACAATATGGCGCAGGGAACCAAGACCCCCGGTTCTAACGCTCTACGACGTCACCGAAACTGTCTATCCATGCTAATCCCCCTGCTTGTCCCACTTGGTATCGCCCAGCTTTCATTTCTGTAATGGCGAGACAGGCCCATAGCATTTTTGTAATAGGGGGAAACAAGATCATCCCTCCAAAGGCAATCATGGTTCAACCTAAATGTAAAGACTGGGCTGTTCCATTACAAATTATAGGGGAGTGCAAAGTTTTCATTTCCGCATTGATAGAGCTTCTTCCTGGACAAATCCATTCAGCACATTACAGAAGGGGGGGGAAGAATTGTTAGTTGCCGATTTGGTAGTCCTGGGAAGAAGGATTTGTCAGAGGGGGTTCCCCCCCGCTGTATTTGCAGGGTGGTGCGGTCCAGGAGGGAGGGTTCCTGCTGGAGACACTGGAAGAAGGGAAGAGCAGGTGAGGTGCAGAGGAATCACACAGCCGGCGATACGTGGGGGCTGCCGGGACACTGCATGAGGGGAATGTGCGCCTTGCTACATGTGCCCGCCAAGGCAGAGTGAAGAAGCTGCCCATAGCAACCAATCGGAATCAAGCTTTCATTTTGCAGCTTGGTTGCTATGGGCAACAGCTCTGCTTTCCCTTTGCTTCAGTTTAACCCCTTCCTTTCTTTTTTGCACCTTCGCTTTGAAAAATTTGGTAAAAAAAGATTAGTTTTTTTCGGGGGGGGGGGGGGGGTAGTGGTATAAATGCCCCTTACCAGAGCTCAGGTTGCTGCTGGTGGTCGGGAAGGGTTGATTGTATGGATCTTATTAAAGTGGACCCCCTCGGATGGCCTCCTTATATCACGTGGTTCACCGTTTGCATCATGTACTACTCCCTCTCCGTAGCGGGGCTCCCAGGACGTACAATCGGCGGCTCCTGTTGACGTCACCGCGTCTGGCTGGCACTGAGTATTGGAACTTCCACATCGTCGTGTGCCAAAACTACAACTCCCAACATGGGCATCAATCTTTCTTTTTTTTTTTTCTCCAGGACACAATGTGTGACGGCGACAAGAACCCCGCTGTGATCCCCACCCCTGCGAAAGACGTGCAGGGGGATGGGCGCTGGATGTCCGTGGTCAGTACCGGTCCTTTACTACTACTACACTCAACAGCTGTTGCCAAACTACAATTCCTGAATACTGGGAGGCAGTTCTCCGGACCACGGATTAGTGACTTTGGCCACCAAAACCTGCAATTCTACAGGAACAGACCCCTTTTTTTCACCCATGTCCTGGTCGTAGCCTGCAAAGCTGGGAGTTGTAGTCCCTACAGCAGGAGAAGCTGCAAAAAAATGTCTGATCAGAAAGTGACGTAAACAAAACGATTTGATTTATTGCAGATTTTACCGTGCATAAAATCCACATGCATAAAATCCATGTGCATAAAATCCGCGCACACACAGCGCGCAGAAAGAATTGTGGCTTTTAAAAAGGCAGATATTTTCTGCTGGTGGGAAAAAATAAGTCTTATTGGTTCATCCTCCATTGTTCTTTTGTTTGTCTTTCAGCACAATCACTTTGTGGCCAGCAGCAAAGACAAAGAGCCGGAGGTCGTCTTCATCGGAGACTCCAACCTGCAACTTCTGCACCAGCTGGAGGTGAGAGCTGGGGAACGACATCAACGGCTCCTGCCGGGGGATTACACTTTATTCCAGGGGTGGGGAAAAAAGAAAATTCTGCCAAGGGCCATTTGGATATTTATACTGTTATTCGGGGGCCGCAAAAATGATTTGGTCAAACTCGCCCCCGATGTGATGTCTGGAGCAACTTCCCTTGGGAGCTCTTGTGATGTTGCTTCTCGTAACTACTTTTTCAGATTTGCGCCGGTCTGGAGAACAGGCGACACTTTGTGATAAGTTTAGGAAAGAACTTGCAGCAGTAAGTTAAGAACACTGATGTAGATTACGTTGCAAGTCTCCTCTCGGGGGAAATACATCACTGCTCACGTTACATTTATAGCGCACAAGCAGTAGGATGTCTGTAGTATATTCATTACATAGGAGACGCTGGGGCTGGAGAATATGTATCACATAGGAAATGCTGGGGCTGCAGTATATACATTTGATAGGAGACCCTGGGGCTGGAGCATATACATTACATAGGAGTCACTGAGGCTGCCATATATGCAGCACTTATGAGATGCTGAAGCTCATTCATCGCAGGAAATTGGGGCTAGAGCATGTACATCACAGATCACAGGAAAGACAGGAACTGCTGTATATACATCACCTAGGAGACTCTGGTATTCCTTTATACACATCACATAGGAGACTGGGACTGCTGTACATGCATCACATAGGAGATTCTGCAGCATATACATCACATAGGAGATGCTGGAGCATATAACATAGATGCTGGAACTAGCGAGGACCAGCTGATGGTGCTGGAACCCGGAGGGGCAGCATAAGGAACAAGAGCCGATGGCACAACTGTGGACCAGCTGACGGTGCTGGAACACGGTTACTAAGCAGGAGGTACCTGTGCTAGAAAGCACTACCAAGGACCAGCAGACTTTGCTGGAACTCGGATACCGAGAAGGAGGCACCTAGGCCAAAAGCTCTGCCTGGAACCAGCTGACGGTGCTGGAACCCGGATGGGTAGCAGAAGCTGCAAGAGCAAATGGAACAAGCGAGGACCAGCTGATGGTGCTGGAACCCGGAGGGGCAGCAGAAGGAACAAGAGCCAATGGCACAACCGTGGACCAGCTGACGGTGCTGGAACACGGCTACTGAGCAGGAGGTACCTGTGCTAGAAAGCACTACCAAGGACCAGCAGACGTTGCTGGAACTCGGATACCGAGAAGGAGGCACCTCAGCCAAAGGCACTCCCGAGAACCAGCTGACGGTGCTGGAACCCGGATGGGTAGCAGAAGGTACCCATGATAAACAAAGTTGCAAGGCCGCGAGCAGGCCGCAGTTACCGAAACCCACAGTCCTACAGGGGGTGCTTGTCCTATTGGCACTACGGAACCAGCCTTTATTACCAGAACCCGCAGCCCACATAGGAAGCACATAAACTGCAGGCACCATAGACTCGGCTAACCCGACCGCAACACGACCGGACAACGTATTGGTGGCAAAGTGACGTTGACACTACCCGGAAACAGCAGGAGTGCTGGAAATAGGCTGGGCAGGAGGGAATACCCGTGCCAAAGACACTGCCGAGAACCAACTGACGGTGCTGGAAACCGGAGGGGCAGCAGAAGGAACAAGAGCCAATGGCACAACCATGTACCAGCTGACGGTGCTGGAACACGGTTTCTAAGCAGGAGGTACCTGTGCTACAAAGCACTACCAAAAACCAGCAGACGTTGCTGGAACTCGGATACCGAGAAGGAGGCACCTCGGCCAAAGGCACTGCCAAGAACCAAATGACGGTGCTGGAACCCAGATGGGTAGCAGAAGGTACCCATGATAAACAAAGTTGCAAGGCCGCGAGCAGGCCGCAGTTACCGAAACCCACAGTCCTACAGGGGGTGCTTGTCCTATTGGCACTACGGAACCAGCCTTTATTACCAGATCCCGCAGCCCACATAGGAAGCACCTAAACTGCAGGCACCATAGACTCGGCTAACCCGACCGCAGCACGACCGGACAACAAGTCTGTGGCAAAGTGACGTTGACACTACCCGGAAACAGCAGGCGTGCTGGAACCAGGATGGCCAGGAGGGAGTACCCGTGCCAAAGACACTTCTGAACAGCAACTGGCGATGTTGGAGCCCAGGGTCAATCAGGGTGTAGGCTGAGGCCTAATTTCATCAAGTTTAATATCTGTTGTAGACTACTACTGATTTTAAACGTGCTACAACTAGGCCTCTGGCTCCACTCTGTCTCTAGTATTTCCCCTGGCCTCCAACCCCGCCAGTTGCTGATCAGAAGTGGCGTCTGCACAATCCACACTTGTTCCTGTGTTACTGGGGTTCAGTAACGTCAGCTGTTCCCCTGATGTGTGTCCGGCAATGTCTCCTGCTCTGTCCACATTCCCACTACTAGTAATGGTCTGTTAGTACACCACCTGCGGCACTAAAGACGCGTTCCGTTAATACACTGGCAGCAGGGCAAGCCAGCACCTCCAATGCATACTGGCTAAGCTCTGGCCATGTATCGAGCTTAGAGACCCAAAACTTGAAGGGGGAAGAGCCGTCTGGGAGTACACTGACAGGGCAAGACATGTAGTCTGTCACCATCTGACGGAAACGTTGCTTCCTGCTGACTGGAGCCGTCTGTGATGGTGTAGACATTTGTGGCGGACACACAAAACTTTGCCACATTTGGGCCATACTGGTCTTGCCTTGTGCTGAGGCGCTGCCTCTGCTCCCTCTTTGTGCAGAGCTTCCTCCACTGCCTCGACGCACAGAGCTGCTTTGTAAAGCACTAGCAGCACTGCTGTCGGGTGGAATGGAGAACATGATAGACTGCACCAGTGTGTTTTGGTACTCCCGCATTTTATGCTCCCGGTTCAACGGTGGTATGAGGCTTTGTAAGTTGTCCCGGTAGCGAGGATCTAGGAGGGTGTACACCCAATAATCAGCCGTGTTGAGAATGTAGGCGATGCGGCGGTCGTTTCTCAGGCACTGCAGCATGAAATCAACCATGCAGACTCCCAACTGCCAAAGAAACGCTGTCCCCTGCTTTAGTCGTCACCTCTGCCTGCTCTGCATCACCCACCCTCGCTGTACATACTGACTAGAGCATTGGGTACCTCCCTCCTCTGGAGAGATGTCTTCCTCCTCCATTGACTCCTCCTCATCCTCCTCACAAAGTGTCCCCTGCCTAGGCCTTTGTGAGGAACCACGTAGCGCAGACTATCCAGAAGCAGATGGCATTTGTGACTCCTCATCCTCCACCTCTTCCAAAACCTCCTCCCTTAGTGCTTGCAGTGTTTTTTGAAGCAGGCAGATAAGGGGGACAGTCATGCTGACTAGTGCATCATCTGCACTCGCCATCCGCGTGGAATCATCGAAGGCATGCAAAACGAGGCAGATGTCCTTCATAGAGGCCCACTCAGTGGTGCTGAAGTGTGTCCGGCGCACAGTGCGACTTGTTTGCGCCTGATGCAGCTGGTACTCCATTACTGCTGCCTGCTGCTCACACAACCGCTCCAACATATGTAACGTTGAATTCCACCTGGTGGGTAGGTCACATATGATGCGATGTTCCGGAAGGCGTAATCGGCGCTGCAGAGCAGCAAGGCACGATCTTGCCGTGCTGGAACGCCGCAAGTGAGCGCACTCAATGCGGACCTTGTGCAGCAGTGCATCAAGATCCGGATAGTCCCTCTGAAAGCTCTGCACAACCAAGTTCAGCACATGTGCCAGACATGGGATGTGAGTGAGGTTGCCTAGGCCCAGATCTGCCACCAGATTTCGGCCATTGTCACACACTACCAAGCCTGGCTGGAGATTCGCTGGCAGAAACCACACGTCGCTCTCCTCCTTGATGGCATTCCAGAGCTGTGTGGCTTCGATTCCCCAAAGAAATTAATTTCAGTATGGCCTGTTGACGTTTGGCCACGGCTGTGCTCATATCGGTCGTAACAGGCTCCTGCAGCGCTGTTTATGAGGAACTTGAGTAGGAGGAGGAGTCAATGTGTATAGACTGGATTCCTGCAATCCGTTTAGTTGGCAAAACACGTACAGCGCCACTCTCCAGATCTGTACCCGGCTCCACAACATTGACCCAATGGGCAGTGATGGAAGGGTATCGTCCCTGTCCATGGTTACTGGTCCACGCATCGGTGGTCAGGTGGACCTTGCTACTGACGGCCTTTAGTAGTGCATGTTTTATTTTTCCCTCCACATGCTTTTGCAGGGCAGGGACGGCTTGCCTGCTGAAATAATAGCGGCTGGGCACATTGTATTGTGGGACTGCCAATGCCATGAAGTTTCGGAAGGTGTCAGTCTCCACCAGCCTGAATGAGAGCATTTCAAGGGCCAGTATTTTGGCAATGCCAGCATTCAGAGCCTGTGCTCGGGGATAGTATGCCGAGTATGGCCGCCTTTTCTCCCATGCCTGTGCTACCGATGGCTGTAGAGTGGCCTGGGAGTGTGAGGGTGACTGGGAACGTGATGCTGTGGGTGGAATGTCACTGGGTCTCTGGACAACAGTGCCAGAGGTTCTTCCTTGGCGATCCTGTGAGGAAGCCGAACCAGCTGTGTGTGAGCTGGAGGAAGAGGCCCCAACACGAGCTGAAGAGGTGGTAGGTGGTGGTGTACGATGGCCTACGTCTTGAGTGTGTCTGTGTAACTCCAGCTCGTGCTTGGTCCGCACATGTTTCCACATATTTGTGGTATTGAGGTTGCTGACATTTTTCCCTCTTTTGACTTCCTGATGACACAGCTTGCATTTGACAAAGCAGATGTCATCTGCAACTGTCAAAAAAGGACCACGCACTGCAAGTCTTGGGAGCGCCCGTTTTGGCTTTTGGAAGAGGAATGCTCCTAACGGGTGCTGAAGTGGAGGCTACAGGCAACCAAGTCTGCCCCCTCCCTCTCCCTCCTGTTTTGGCCGTTCGGGGAATCTCTTCCTCAGAGCTGCTCCCACCACCTTCCTGTTCCTCACGCCATGATGGGACAAGGACCTCATCATCTATACTCCCCTCTTCAAACACCTGCTTCTGGGTTTTCTCGCCAGCACCGTACACACCAGAAAGTGGCACCTGAGTCTCGTCATCATCTGATGCGTACTGAGGTGTGCTGACCATAGGCATTGGCCCACCCGCCTCTTCAGATTCAGAGGGACAAAGAAGTTGCGCATCACTGCATACTCCCTCTTCTTCACATTCTTGAATGCTGCTTGGCTGGCCCCCTCTTTCCAAGCCAACAGATTCAGAGAACAGAAGTAGAGACTGTGATGGCTCCTGTCCAGGGCTCTCTGACTGCCTTTGCAATTTGGCAGGTGGTTAAGAGACAGATGGTTGCTCTTCAGTGCTCTGGCCCTGAGAGGACGTGGAAGTCATTGAAGTCGATGCGTTAGCTGCCATCCATCCGACAACGGCTTCAATTTGTTCTTCCCGCAGCAGTGGGGTACGGCGAGGTCCTACAAAGCTGTGCATAAAGGACTGTTGCCTGCTAAAACTGGGGGATGCTGACTCACTGGTGCCCGCAGCAGGCACAGAATCCCCACGTCCTCTCCCTGCAGAATCCCCACATCCTCTCCCTGCTGAAACTCCACGCCCACGTGCCTTACTCCCTGCCTTCTTCATCTTAGTAGACTGATAAAGATAGGCAGAAAAGTACAAAGGGGGGCTTAGTGTGCTTATTCCCGAATAGCTGGTAACTGGTATAAGAAACACTAATTTTATGAAGTGTGTGTGGACTACACTTTAATGGGAGCTAATGTGGCCTACACAACTGTCAAATGGAGTGTTTGGTGAACTTTTTGTTTTTTTGAAAAAAAGAAAAAAATAAAGGATGTGACCAAAGATTTGAAAGCGATAGTATTACAAACTTTTTGGAGCTATTACAATTCAGGAAGGTAACCTGCAATGCAATAGATGAGGCTCCAAAAAATAGGGTAATACTATTCTGGCTGCAGCTGAAGGGCACAAGCCAGGAAAAAGGCTCCTCTATCTACTCCTATATAGTGTTTGCAACCAACCAATGTAGATGGATACGGATGGATGCACACTAATAGGAGAATAAAAAATGAGCTGCAATAAAAGAAAAATATGTGACGCACGCTGAGCGGCCTACAACCAGACGTAGCTGAAGGACACACTACTCAGCGTGAGCTGCACTCACACACAGAGACCTCTCAGACAGCCGTGAACAGTGCAGATAAGTGGGCACTAGCACTGAAAGGCTGCAGAAACTGCAGAAAGGCTCCGCTGTCTACTCCTATAGTGTTTTCAATCAACGTATATGGATACGGATGGATGCACACTAATAGGAGAATAAAAAATGAGCTGCAATAAAAGAAAAATATGTATGAGGCAGTGATGCACGCTGAGCGTCCTACAACCAGACGTGGCTGCAGGACACACTACTCAGCGTGAGCTGCACTCACACAGACCTTGCAGACAGCTGTGAACACTGCTGCTAGGGAAAAGAAAGCTACAGTGGTGGATTATGTAGCCTGAGTAAAGCACACTATGATTTTGAAAATCGCTATCTCTAACTGTCCTTCACAGTCTTGAACAGCAGCCTGTCCCTAACAGCAGAGTGAACCCGAAATGGCGGCTTTTATAGTGCGTCATGACATCATTTCAGCAGCCAATCACAGCCATGCCATTAGTTAACATGCCTACATGCCTAACAGGATGTGCCCACACTTCTGAGGATTGTCATTGGCTGAATCAAATCAAACTGGCTCATAGCATTATGGGAACTTCCGATTACGGTATTCGATATGCTAAACGTATCTGAACTCAGTATCGGAATACCGATACAGTGAATATCGGCCGATATCCGATACTTGCGGTATCGGAATGCTGAACACTAATTGCGACTGCAGTAAATGTGGACTGGGTCTGGTCACGTGTGTGACATCACTGCTCTCCTCCCCTCCTGGGTGTTTGTAAAAGGATAAGAGGACGAAGTTTAGGATCACAGTGATGTAACGTGTGACCCCCCCCCCCCCCCGTACTGTGTGACCCTGCTGCATCCACTATATTACTAGTCCCATAGATGTAGAGCGGGCTCATACATTACACCACTGCTCCTATACAAGTAGACGGATTGGGGGTCACACATTACATCACTGCTCCTACCTATAGAAGTGGACGGAGCGGTGGTCACACACTACACCATTACTACCATAGACGTAGATGGAGCGGGCTCATACTTTACACTACTACTCCCATAGAAGGGGACGGAGCAGGCTCACACATTGTACCACTGCTCCCATAGAAGGGGACAGAGCGGGCTCACACATTACACCACTGCTCCCTTAGAAGGGGACGGAGTGGGCTCACATATTGCACCACTGCTTCCATAGAAGGGGACGGAGCAGGCTCACATATTGCACCACTGTTTCCATAGAAGGGGACGGAGCAGGCTCACACATTGCACCACTGCTTCCATAAAAGGGGACGGAGCGGGCTCACACATTGCACCACTGCTTCCATAGAAGGGGACGGAGCGGGCTCACATATTGCACCACTGCTTCCATAGAAGGGGACGGAGCAGGCTCACATATTGCACCACTGCTCCCATAGAAGGGGACGGAGCAGTCTCACGTATTGCACCACTGCTCCCATAGAAGGGGACAGCGGGCTCACACATTACACCACTGCTCCCTTTGAAGGGGACGGAGCGGGCTCACACATTGCACCACTGCTCCCTTAGAAATGTGTATCCTTGCTCTGTCCACTTCTATTGGAGCAGAGGGCTAATAAGACCACATAGATGTCCTGTAGATATGTCACAACATATAATAAATTTGCACCTGTCAGTGCTTTTCATATGGCTGTAAAGGGTATTTACCCTAATAAGTGGAGCTGTAAAAAAAAAAAATTTGTATTTCCCCCCCCCCCCCAGCCATGGTAAAGCAGCTGTGATGAGCTGATATTATCATGTTAGGCTACTTTCAGACTAACGTACTGAGGCGCAGTGCTGGGCCGCCGCTAAGCCCTGGCCGCACCTCCTCCGGTCAGCTCCTCCTATGATCGCATCGCCTTTTTGGCACTGCGCCGAGCGCTCAAAAACACACTCTGTTGCATTTTTGTGCGCTCGGCGCAGCGCCGGCAAAATCATACCAGTGCACGGCCAGTGTATCCAATGCTAAATATAGGGTAGCTGATCGCATGCAGCGTCATGCGATCATAGGAGGAGCTGACCGGAGGAGGCGGGGGCGGGGCTTAGCTGCGGCCCTGCGCTGCGCCTCAGTATGCTAGTCTGAAAGTAGCCTTATGAAGGTCCCTGGTTATTTGCCCCTTCCCAGCCTAAAATATCAGCCTGCAGCCACCCCATAAGTGGTGCATCACATTAGATATGCCATTTCTGGCACTTGCCTTCGCTCTCTGGTGCGGTGGCAATTGGGGTTGATGGCAGCACACAGGTAGAAAAATATTTAAAAAAAAAAAAAACACTCCCTGCCATTGCTTCACCAATTTATTTTTGAAAAAAAAACCCCATGCAGGTCAGCCGTAGTCCACAAATTGAAACCTGAAAAAATAAAGCGAGAGAAATAAAGACCAGACACCATCCCTCGTTCATCAATTTATTTGAAAGGAAAAAGTTCCCATGCAGAAGCGACATAGTCCATGGTGTTCTCTCATCGATTCCTGGCGTCCAAAGGCTGCGGAGCCTCGTTCAGAGTGATGAGCGCTGATGTCAGGAACTACACCACCGAGCCCTCTGTATAATGGCCCCCATCCCGGTGTATGGACCCCATTCCATAAACGTTTCTCCTTTCCTTCCTTGGGGTCCCAGGCAGTGATGTGTCTTCTGTGAGCTGTGATCAGGTCAGCGGTGTGCTGCTGGGATGTGATCGCTGCTCCGCAGCACATTCTCCCCGGCAGCCCCTGTCCTGCACACATTGACTATGCAGTGTGTGCGATGACGGGGAAAGTGGAGCCCGCATGAGACATTGCGGGCTACACAAAGATGGTCGTGATCACCTCCCACAGCTCTGACCTGGACAGCCCAAGTCAAGGATAAGAGAGAGAAGGAGCGGCTTCAATACAAGAGAAGTCGCCATCTGTCCACAGGCTCTTATACCCAGGGACTGCCGTATGAGACACACCCCCCAAAATGGAAATGGCACCCCGAGTGGTTAAAATAAAAATGAATAAATAAAAAACTAATATTTAATTTTAAAATAAATGATTATATAATCGTTAATACAAAACTAAAAAATTGCGGCACCTTCCCTTTAATGACCATTGCTGAAAATGTATATATTTTTGTTCATAGCTGCTTCTTACGTGACTTCTTCATCCTCAGATCTGGAGGGATCTCTTCTCTCCTCTACACGCCCTGAACTTTGGGGGACTGGGTGACGGCACCCAACACGTCCTATGGAGACTGGAAAATGGGGAACTGGAACACATCAAACCAAAGGTCAATCACCGGACGCTCAGGACGCTCATATTATGGATTGTCTCTAATCTGTCACCTTCATAAAGGTCCACGAGGATCAGCGTAATCCATTATTTCCATCATCCTTATAGATTATAATGGAATGGGAGATTTCCCTATTCTCACACTTGTACTGAGTCCCACCTAATGTTTCAGTGTTAGTGGGGTCACCAGTGGTCCTTACATTTATCACTTGTCCTGTAAAGTAAATTCCGTTTCACTGTCACAAGGGGGAGCAAATTGTGTAATTATTGCTGCTTCCATTAGTCAGTAAATGAACACATACCGTGATCTCCCTCTAGTGGTGGATGCAGGATGTGTAGCAGTAAAAAGAGAGTTTAGAGCTCTGGACCCTATAAAGAATATTCAAGGAAAAAAAATTAAATTGTAGGTACGTTTTTCAGATGTACATGCCCACCTTTTTTTATCTCTTCACCATCCGAAACAATATAATAACTATGGATGAACACTCTGAGTGAGTGGGAAGGAGCAGGGCTTACAATTTGTCAGTGGGAGATGGATGCAAAACTCAAAAGCTTTCTGTATGAGTGGGTGGAAGAAGCAGGACTCGCAGGCTTTCTGTATGAGTAGGTGAGGGATGCAGGACTCACAGACTTTCTGTATAATTGGGTGGGAGAAAGCAGGACACAGACTTTCCCTATGATTGGGTGAGGGAAGCAGGCTTCACAAGCTTTCTGTAGGAGTGGGTGAGGGAAGCACGACTCGCAGGCTTTCTCTGAGTGGGTGATGGAAGCACGACTCGCAGGCTTTCTCTGAGTGGGTGAGGAAGCACGACTCGCAAGCTTTCTGTATGATTTGGTGGGAGAAAGCAGGACTCGCAGACTTCCCCTATGATTGGGTGAGGGAAGCAGGCCTCACAGGCTTTCTGTAGGAGTGGGTGGGTGAAGCAGGACACAGGCTTTCTGTATGAGAGGGTGAGGGAAGCAGGACTCACAGGCTTTCTCTGGGTGGTGGAAGCAGGACTCACAGGCTTTCTGTATAATTGGGTGGGAGAAAGCAGGACTCAGACTTTCCCTATGATTGGGTGAGGGAAGCAGGACTCACAGGCTTTCTGTATGAGTGGGTGGGGGAAGCAGGACTCACAGGCTTTCTGATTGGGTGGGAGAAGCAGGACTCGCAGGCTTTCTCTATGATTGGGTGGGGGAAGCAGGGACTCAGGCTTTCTGATTGAGTGGGTGAAGCAGGACTCGCAGGCTTTTTCTATGATTGGGTGGGAGGAAGCAGGACTCGCAGGCTTTCTCTTACAGAATTGGAAAACCCATGTACCCCAGTGGCCGTGCCTTTCTTTTGCTGTCCTCATTTTTGGCCGAGCGTTCATTTTGTTGGCACATGACTAATGTTACCTTGATTGTGGAATATGACTCCTGGTCCCTGCTGAATCTGATCACTTACTGGAGCTGTTACTTCCCCACCAGATCATCGTGCTTTGGGTGGGCACATATAACATGGGGCACACGACCGAGCAGATCGCAGGGGGGATTCAAGCCATTGTGCAGTGTATGGAGCAGAGGCAACCACAGGCCAAGGTCATCGTGCTGGTGAGTGACGCTGAGACTTGTCTTTATAAGTAGCCAAGGACCACTGACACTGCCTGCCCCCGTAAGAGGATCAGAGTCCTTCCCTCCCCGTTTCTTTCTTTTCCAGTATTACATTCCTCTTTTTATTAGTATTTTGACTCCATTTTACAGGGTCTGTTGCCTCGAGGGAAAAACCCCAATCCTCTGCGGGAGAGGAACAGGAGGGTGAACGAGCTGTTGGCGGACGCCCTGCAGTCTACGCCCAACGCAATACTTCTAGATGTGGACCCCGGGTTCGTTCATTCTGACGGCACCATCAGCCACCACGACATGTACGACTACCTGCATCTCAGCCGGTTGGGATACTCTCGCGTGTGCCAGACTCTGCACAAAACACTACTCCAACTGCTGGAGGGCAGAGGAACTGCTGCAAAGCAGAGTTAAGACAGACCCTGTTTGATCAACTTCCAGGTTTTTGTTTTTTTTTTTGAGGAGGGGGTTATAGATTCTCTGAAGGGCTCCCCTTCCGAGGAATACTCTTTCCAAAGATCTAGTTAAAGGGAAACTGGTAGCTTCTCCTGCATTTACCCCTGGCCTCCCTTTCATGTAATCGTCACTGCCTGTGCAGAGGACAGATGGACCACCCCATGCCCTCGGTATTGTATTTACTTTTTTGTTTTTATATCTTTTGTACAGTATTACTTTTATTTTTCTTCTTTTTGTATACTTCGCTCACATTTGTGACCCTCTCCCCATCCACTCCATATAACAAACTACGTTCACAACACTAAGAAGTGAAGATTCTCCAACCCGGGTAATAAATCTGTTGTGACCTTGATCAGTCTGTGAATGGTGCTTTTTTTTTTTTTTTTTTCTTGCAAATTCCTCTCCCACTATGTAGTAGTTATAATAGAAATGTAGGATAGTTCTTCTGATTAGCTATGTCACTTTCCCCCATGTGCATAGCATTGCAGAAGCCAAGGTATCCATGGTTATGACTACTCACATAGTGAGTTATTGGTTGTAACCATGAATAAGCTACTGCAATGCTTTGTACATGGGGTAAGTGACATAGCTAATCAGAAGAACTATCCTACAGTTCTAATTGAAGGTATTGGTTAATATGATCATTATTACAGCTACATGCTGGTATAGGAGATAGGAATGCTTCTTTGTTCTGATTCAGGGGGCGTGAAAGTTAGTGCAGTCGGACCTCCAGGTATTTCATACGCCAACTTTTAAGGCTGTGTTTTAGGGACTGTCCAGAGCCGCCCTTGTGAATCAGGTGTGAGCAACGCCATTATGAGAACGTCGTCAGCAGCGCTCGCTTCAGATTTGGAGTTATATGGTGCCAAATAACCCCATTTTCCTTTTTGTCCCTCTGGACAGCACCAATGGAGGAAGTCCTTCCTTGACCTATAGCGGGACAGGATCACAGAGAGGTTAAAAGGCCCCTCCCACCTCCACCCTCCAGTGTTTTTCCTGTCCCAGCAAGGGACAGTTGTATGAGAGGTTGCTCTTAGAGAGAAGATAGCCTGTGGACGTTTATGGCTTTCCATTCCCCCTGGCAGGCGGTCCGTGGCTGATTCCTCTCTGGGAGAGGTCCCTCAGCAGTCATTCACTGTACCAGACGGTCTCGGGGATTGGGGGTCTTAGCCCTCTCTTCCCCCCGTCAAGTGGACCGTGGCTGACACCTCTTGGAGAAGTTCCGCAGCCAGCTTGCATGATGAGCTCAGGGGGATCGTGCGGCGCGTCCAATCCTTGCCCCTGTCAAGGGGCCCAGGGCCGACACTCCCCGGTGGGGAGTCCCTCTGCCCCAAACACCAGTCGAGCGGACGAGCTTCTGGGTTGAGCTGCTCCTCCTGGTGGGAGGCTCTTGGACGCCGGCCGGAAAAACATCGCTACTTCCGGAAAACACGTGGTGGAGAAGGCCGTCGCGCCTCCGGTAACGTCAGCATAAGGTCAGCTTGCGTTCCACGGCAGAACGCGGAAGTGCAGAACGAGACAGGCAACAGGCTAGTTTCTTGGATCTCGTGGGGCACAGGAGAAGAAATCACTGGCAGTAATACAACATTCCTGACCGAATGCCACTTCCATCCATGGTAGGCTCTCGGCGTTACCAGCTCCCCCTGTCTTTCTAGCAGGTGTGGAGCCAGCACAGGTGAGTGCACGTTGGAATGTTGGGTTCATGGCCTGGGCCTCGGCTAATACTAGCCTCATGCCTTGGTGCCAAAGCTGGGGCTAGAGCCTCATGTGCTGATATGTGTCTTCACATATAAGCAGCTAGGCCTTGGACCTCTAGGCTATAGTAAGTCCATATGTCTAAGCTACATCTCATAATGTGACCTCAGATGCACGCCATGTCTGGTGGAGCCGGTCTGACAGTTGAGATGTACTATTCAGAGCGGAGGTTTATCCGGATCTCTGATTGCTGTCTTGGAGGTAACTGTGGGCCTGGTCTCTCGTTTGGCACCTTCAAGCAGGGCCGTAGTCTGTGCATCATATTACATCATGTTGCCTCCGTGCCTCATGTCGCCTCCGTGCCTCATGTCGCCTCCGTGCCTCATGTCGCCTCCGTGCCTCATGTCGCCTCCGTGCCTCATGTCGCCTCCGTGCCTCATGTCGCCTCCGTGCCTCATGTCGCCTCCGTGCATCATGTCGCCGCTGTGCATGATACTGCCGCTGTGCATCATATGGCATCATTGTGCTTCATATGGCATCATTGTGCTTCATAGTACCTCTGTGCATCATATGGCTTCATAGTACCTTTGTGCATCATACTTCATATGGCTTCACAGTGCCTTTGTACATCATATGGCTTCATTGTTCCTTTGCGCATCAGACTGCATCAGGGGGCTGCATAGTGCCTCTACATCATACAGCATCGGGGGGCTGCTTAGTGCCTCTGTACATCATACAGCATCAGGGGGCTTCATAGTGCCTCTGTACATCATACGGCATCATGGGGCTTCATAGGACCTCTATGCAGCGTATTCCACTATATGGCTTCATAATGCCTTTGTGCATCGTATTGCATCATAGCGCTTTGTAGTACCTCCGTACATCATATGGCTTCATATTGCCTTTGTGCATTATAGTGCATCATACGGCTTCATATTGCCTTTGTACATCATATTGCATCATGGCGCTTTATAGTGTCTCTGTGCATCATACTGCATCATATAGCTTCATAGTCCGTTGGTGCATCATAAAGCTTCATAGTGGCTCTATGCATCATATTGCTTCATAGCGCCCCATAGTGTCTTGGCACATCATATTGCGTCGTAGTGCTTCGGTACAGCATAGGGCCTCTGTGCATAATATTGCGTCATAAGACTTTGGTACCTCTGGGCCTCAAGGTGTCATTTGGGGGTCATAATACCTCTGTGCTTCATCGTACCTCGGGCGTTGTGGCTTTGTGCCTCTGGCTTAGACCTTCTGACTTGTGCCTTGGGTGGGCCGTACCTCGTATGGTCGGCTGTTGTGAGTTAATTCTCTGGTTCAGGAGGTGGTGCGGCTGGTTTGATCGGTGGAGATCTGCCACCTGAGAATGAGGATGACTATTGGATCTCAGGATTCTCAGATTGGATTTAAGACAGCCGACGCCCTATTCAGTTGCTGGTGATTCCTTCTGGCTTGTCAGCTCTTGGTTTTCAGCTCTGTTCCAGTCATCTAAAGCTAAGTTTTTCTGCTAATGTTCACACTTGATTTTGTTGGTCTATTCAGTTTTTTGTGTGGTCTGCCAGCCCCGGCTGGGGGCTGAGCTGAATTTCCACTCTTATTTATCAGTATTTTGCCAATTGGCTTTTTTCCCTTACTATTTCGGTCTCTTTTTGCTCTGTCTCAGAATATTCCAGAGTGCTGATATAGTGGGAGAAGTCTAGTGACTTCAGGGTTAATTTTGCTATCTGAAGTGTTGGACATTATTTTTGTAGGGTTTTTTGCACGTTGCAGATAGTGACTTGCCTTTCCTTTCCTATCTAGTTAGTTTGGGCCCCATCATTTTGCTCAGCCTATTTTCCTGCCTGTGTTTGTGCCTTCATCTTGTTTCACCGTCAATACATGTGTGGGGGCTATCTATTCCTTTGGGGTCTGCTCTGGGGCAGTTAGTTTTCTCTTTTCTTGCTTTAGGCTTATGTAGTCCTCCGACCGTGACGAGGCGTGTAGGAACATTGTAGGCACGCTCCATGGCTACTGCTAGTTGTGTGGTAAGATCAGGGATCTGCAATCTGCATAGTTACCAACCTCTCTGGTTTTCTGTGGCTTAGCTTGTTTTGTTTTTTTTCTCCTCGGTGACCCAATCATAACAGAATCACCAGCCATACCGCAGATTCTAGGGTACTCAAAAGCAGGAAATAATTGTAAAAAAAAAAAAAAAAGTGTCAGAAATTTATATATATATATATATATATATATATATATATATATATATATATATATATATATATATATATATATATATATATATATATATATATTTTTTCTCTGGGGCCGTAGGAGGATTTTTTTTTTGTCTTAATGGAGATTAAACGATTGTCTGATCGTGTGGAGCAGCTCACTGCTGAAGTGTGGGGAATTTCTGCCTATCTCGCTCATTCCCATGCTGCTGAACCAAAGATCCCTACTCCTGATGTGTTTTTTGGGGATCGGTCTAAATTTTTGAATTTTAAGAATAATTGTAAATTATTTCTTGCCTTGAAGCCTAATTCATCGGGGAGCTCTGCGCAGCAGGTTAAAATTGTAATCTCTTTGCTGCGCGGCGATCCCCAGGATTGGGCGTTTTCTTTGACACCTGAAGATCCTATTCTGACTAATGTGGATGCATTTTTTTCAAGCCTTGGGGTTGTTGTATGATGAACCTAATGCTATTGATTAAGCTGAGAAAGCCCTATTGGTATTGAACCAGGGTCAGGATTTTGCAGAGTTATACTACCAAAAATTCCGAAAGTGGGCGGTCCTTACTACATGGAATGATAGTGCCTTGGCAGCTCTCTTTCGGAAGGGTTTGTCAAAAACCGTAAAAGATACTATGGTGGGATTTCCTGTTCCCTCTGGTCTTGACGATTCTATGTCATTAGCCATTCAAATTGATCGGCGTTTACGTGAACGCAAAACTACACGAGGCGTTGCCACCTTTTGGACAAATGTCTGAACCTATGCAATGTGATAGAGTTTTGTCTAGGGCGCAACGTCAGGAGTTTAGAAGGCGTAATAAGCTGTGTTTTTTCTGTGGAGACGTCTCTCATACTATTTCTGTCTGTCCAAAACGAGAGAAACGTTTTGCACACACATTTGCTGTGTTCAGTATACAACCTAAGTTTCTTTTGGCAATTACTCTGATCTGCTCCTTATCCACGTTTTCCATGAAGGCTTTTGTGGATTCAGAAGCAGCATTGAATCTGATGGATTTGGACTTTGCTAAACGTTGTGGTTTTTCCATGACGCCTCTGCGGACGCCTATTCCTTTGAGGGGCATTGATGCTACTCCTTTGGTGGAGAATAAACCTCAGTTTTGGACCCAGGTGACGATGTGAGTTGCCCCAGACCACCAAGAAAATTGTAAATTTTTGGTGCTGCATAATTTGCAT
The DNA here is from genome assembly GCF_039654945.1 of Dendrobates tinctorius. Classification (NCBI taxonomy): domain Eukaryota; kingdom Metazoa; phylum Chordata; class Amphibia; order Anura; family Dendrobatidae; genus Dendrobates; species Dendrobates tinctorius. The sequence goes on from NW_027361696.1 coordinate 53,039,138, forward strand.
GATACTATTGTTCTGGGTTTTCCTGGGTTGCAAACTCATAATCCAGTTTTGGATTGGAAATCTGTGTCTGTGGTGAGTTGTGGCTGTCAGTGTGTTCTTAGGGACGCTCCTGTTTTCTTCACCTCTCCTCAGCCTCATGATATTCCAGATTATCTGGCCGATTTTTCTGATGTATTTAGTGAGAGCAAGTCTGCGTCTTTGCCTCCTCATAGGAGTTATGACTGTGCAATTGAGTTGATGCCTGGGTGTAAATTTCCCAAGGGTCGGCTTTTCAACTTATCAGTACCCGAACATGATGCTATGCGATCCTATATTAAGGAGTCATTGGAGAAGGGTCATATTAGACCATCCTCGTCACCTTTAGGTGCTGTTTTGTTTTTTTTTGTAGCCAAGAAAGATGGCTCATTAAGACCGTGTATTGATTATCGTTCCCTTAACAAGATGACGGTTAAATATCAGTACCCGTTACCTCTGATGTCTTATTTATTCTCCAGAGTTAAGAGTGCCTGCTGGTTTACTAAGCTTGACCTCAGGGGGGCGTATAATCTTATTCGCATCAAGCACGGGGATGAATGCAAGACGGCGTTTAATACTCCGGAGGGACATTTTGAGTACCTGGTGATGCCTTTTGGGCTCACTAATGCGCCTTCTGTCTTCCAGTCCTTTATGAACGATATTTTCCGTGACTTTGTGGATAAGTTTTTGATCATCTATCTGGATGATATTTTGATCTTTTCTAGTGATTGGGATTCTCATGTGGAACACGTCCGGACTGTGTTCCGGATTTTGAGGGAGAATTCCGTTTGTTAAGGGATCGAAATGCCTCTTTGGTGTACAGAGGATTTCATTTTTGGGATTTATCTTATCTCCATCGACTATTGAAATGGACCCGGCCAAGGTACAGGCCATTTATGATTGGGTTCAGCCTACTTCTTTGAAAGCCCTCCAGAAGTTTTTGGGTTTTGCTAATTTCTATCGTAAATTTATAGGTAATTTTCCTGGTATTGTCAAACCACTGACTGATCTGACCAAGAAGGGCGCTGATGTTCTGAATTGGTCTCCTGAGGTTATCTCAGCATTTCAGGAGCTTAAGCAGAGATTTACTTCAGCTCCAGTTTTACGGCAACCTGATGACTCACTTCCATTTGAGGTGGAGGTGGATACTTCTGAGATTGGTGCAGGAGCTGTTTTGTCCCAAAAAGACCCTGTGACTTCTAAGATGAATCCCTGTGCCTTCTTTTCTCGAAAGTTCTCCCCATCTGAACGCAACTATGACGTGGGGAATCGGGAATTGTTGGCCATGAAGTGGGAATTTGAGAAGTGGAGACATTGGTTGGAGGGAGCTAGACATCAAGTTGTGGTCCTCACCGATCACAAGAATTTGATTTATCTGGAGTCGGCCAAACGCTTGAATCCTAGACAGGCTAGATGGGCCTTGTTTTTCACGCGTTTTAATTTTGTGGTCTCTTTTCTTCCGGGCACTAAGAATGTTAAGGCAGACGCCCTTTCTAGGAGTTTCTTTGCCGATTCTCTTAGTGTGACTGAGCCTACTACTATCCTAGGTGAGGGGGTAGTTCTTTCTGCCATTTTGCCCGATTTGAGATGCGCCTTGGAGGAATTTCAGGAGGATAAACCTGAGCATTGCCCTATGGGAAAATTGTATGTTCCTGACCAGTGGAGAAAGAGAGTGATGTCCGAAATTCATTGCTCCTCATTGGCTGGTCATCCAGGTATTTTTGGTACCAGAGATTTGGTGAGTCGGTCCTTTTGGTGGCCTGCCTTATCTCGTGACGTCAGGAATTTTGTACAGTTCTGTGGGACTTGTTCTCGGTCTAAACCCTGTTCTCGTTCTAGTGGGTTGCTGATGCCCCTGCAGGTGCCCAAGAGGCCATGGACCCATATCTCAATGGATTTTATTTCTGATCTTCCTGTCTCTCAGAGAATGACTGTTATCTGGGTGATTTGTGATAGATTTTCGAAGATGGTCCATCTTGTACCACTCCCAAAGTTGCCATCTTCCGCTGAGTTGGTGCCCTTGTTTTTACAACAGGTGGTTCGGTTACATGGGATTCCTGAGAACATTGTGTCCGACAGAGGAGTCCAGTTTGTTTCCAGATTCTGGAAAGCCTTTTGTTCCAATCTGGGAATTCAGTTATCCTTCTCCTCCGCGTTTCATCCCCAGACCAATGGACAGACTGAGAGAACAAAGCAGACCTTGGAGTCTTATTTGAGATGTTTTATATCTGCTGATCAGGATGATTGGGTCTCATTTTTGCCCTTGGCCGAATTCGCACTGAACAAATGAGCTAGTTCTGCCACTTTGATGTCACCCTATTTCTGTAATTTTGGGTTTCATCCTCGATTCTCTTCGGGGCAATTGGAATCTTCGTCCTGCTCAGGTGTGGACACTGTGGTTAAGAGAATGCAGCAGATATGGGACCAAGTGGTGGATAAGTTGTCACTCAGGAAAAGGCCCAGCGATTTTCCAACCGGCATAGGACCATTGGTCCCCGGTTTAAAGTGGCTGATATGGTTTGGTTGTCGTCTAAGAATATTCCTATGAAGGTTGCATCTCCTAAATTTAAACCAAGATTTATTGGTCCTTATAAGATTTTGGAAATTCTTAATCCTGTTTCGTTTTGATTGGCTCTTCCAGTTACGTTCAAGATCCATAACGTATTTCACAAATCTCTGTTGAAGAGGTTTGTTGAGACAGTGGTTCCTATGGCAGCACCTCCTGACCCTGTGTTAGTCAATGGCAATGTGGAATATGAGGTAGAGAAAATATTGGATTCTCGTTTGGTTAGACGGAGAGTCCAGTATTTGGTCAAATGGAAGGGTTATGGGCAGGAGGATAATTTTTGGGTCTCTGCCTGATATTCATGCCAATAGATTGGTTCGTGCTTTTCACCGGGCCCATCCTGGTCGTCCTGGTGGCGTGGATGAGGGTTCGCTGACCCCTCCTCAAGGGGGGGGGTACTGTTGTGAGTTCATTCTCTGGTTCGGGAGGTGGTGCGGCTGGTTTGATCGGTGGAGATCTGCCACCTGAGAATGAGGATGACGATTGGATCTCGGGATTCTCAGATTGGATTTAAGACAGCCAACGCCCTATTCAGTTGCTGGTGATTCCTTCTGGCTTGTCAGCTCTTGGTTTTCAGCTCTGTTCCAGTCATCTAAGGCTAGTTTCACACTAGCGTTTATTCGACGCAGCGCACGGTGCCGCTAAGGCTACTTTCACACTTGCTTTTTTTTGCAGCGCGTTTTTCCCGCAAAAAAACGCATGGAAAAAACACATACAAATGCTGCGTTTTTTTCAAGCATTTTTATGTGCATGCATGAAAAAACGCAGCGTTTTTAGTGCGTTTTTACCGCGTTTGCGGTTTTTTCCAACATTAGTTGGCCTCACCAAAAAAATCAAGATAGGGTTAGGATTAACACTAACCCAAACCATGACTTTACTAACCCTAACCCTTAACCAAACCATACTAACCCTTAACCAAACCATACTAACCCTAACCCTTAACCAAACCCTACTAACTCAAACCCTAACCCTTAACCAAACCATACTAACCCAAACCCTAACCCTAAACCCCCTCAACTAACCCTAACTCAAACCCCTAATTTCCATTGTCTAACCAATGGTCAACAAAAAAACGCATGAGCAAAAAAATGCATACATGAGCATGCCAATGCGCATGTATGCACACCCATAGACTTACAATGGGTGTCTTGCTGTAAAAAAAACGCATTGCGCGCGCATGCGTTTTTTTGAGGCAAGTCGGACGCCCAAAAAATGCAACAGGATGCATTTTGTGCGCCCGAGCGCACACCAAAAAAAAAACGCATGTGCGTAAAAACGCATACAAACGCATGTGTATGCGCACATAAGCGCATGCGTTTTTTAGCGCTAAAATACAGCGCAAAAAAACGCAAGTGTGAAACCAGCCTTAGTCACGCTCCCTGCCCGCCCCATCCGGTCATCGCCGCCTGCTATCGCACATGGACGCTTGCGATCTGCGCACCCTATCTTTAGCATAGGGTGCGCTGGCCGTGCGCTAGTAGGATTTTGGCGTGCGCTGCGCACTTTTGAAGATGCGCCGTGCACGCCGAAATGCAACATGCAGCCTATTTTCCTGCCTATGTTTGTGCCTTCATCTTGTTTCACTGTCAATACATGTGTGGGGGCTATCTATTCCTTTGGGGTCTGCTCTGGGGCAGTTTTCCCTTTTCTTGCTTTAGGCTTATGTAGTCCTCCGGCCGTGACGAGGCGTCTAGGAACATCGTAGGCACGCTCCACGGCTACTGCTAGTTGTGTGGTAAGATCAGGGATCTGCAATCTGCATAGTTACCAACTTCTCTGGTTTTCTGTGGCTTAGCTTGTTTTGTTTTTTTTCTCCTCGGTGACCCAATCATAACAGTCGGCCTACCACTTCACATTTTGTCTCAGGACCCAACTCCGGTCTTCGTGTTTCGGGACCCAGATCCAGCTTCTGTTGCTTCATCCTTTGCGACTGGGCTTAGCCAGACGAACAGTTATGCTTGAATTGGCCTAGTAACTTAGCATTTCTTCTATTTGGAACAGAACTCTCAAGTGAGTTACTGCCTTGAGTACTAAAGGCAGGTCTCTCTCATAGTTAGCTTTTAAAGGGAGACATACGTCTTTGGGGTTAACCCTTTAAGTGGACATACTATTCTGCAGGAAATCCCATAAGGTGGAAGAAAACAATTCTTCCCGACTCCACATAGAGCAGTCGGACTAGTTTCCTTGATAGACACCCGGTAGACAGATTCTTGTCCCATAAATCCGTTGTATTATGGTCACTACGGACATCACTGCTCTTTGTACCTGGTGGCGAATCAGCAGTTCTGCGTCATGTGTCAGAGGATCCCATACTCGCTGCTCTTACAGCAGTCAGGGCTCCTAAGGTAAAGAAGCTGTATCCAGGACTCTCAGTCGAGAACCCCTAGTCCCTCTGCCTCGCAGTAGACAGTACCCTCTGTGATGGGAGGAAACTTACTTCCATCTAGTTATAGAGAATGGTTCCTCCCTCCATGGCAGTCAGAGGTATAAATATCTCTAAGAAGATTGCCTTTTAGGATATAATAGATAAATAAGTTGACACATTTACAATGTCTGGCTAATGACTTGTATAGAGGCAGTTTCAAATAATATCTTGCGTCAAAGGATTCTTACCAACACCCCTTCCCCCACACACACACTTACTCTCCTGAATTCCAGAGTTCAGACTCCCTGTGTCTAACATCAGTAAAACAAGAGTGAGGATCCACATTTCCCTTTCAATGCTTCCAATGAGAAGCCCAATGTTGGTAGGAGCAGGAGATGTTACTTGCCAGATGGAGTATTTCCTTAGTTTCAAATAATATCCAACCCTTTCTTGGGGTTTAAACATGTAAAGGATTCAGAATACACATGATCTCCTGGATGAGCAGGGTACATACGTCTCAATGCTCCGCTATTTTCCATGTACTGTTATTGCTTTGATTTTCCAGCGGTGCAGGGTCTCTGGCCTGCAGGTCTCCTTGTAGTATGGTAAGGTGGTCTCTAGCCAAGGTTTAAGCCGAGCCCAGGAGGACCGACGAAGGAACTATCCTGTGTTATAAGCACATACAGCGAATTACTGGTCCTCATTGTATTGTGACTGTGGTTATCACCATACCTTTTGCTGGGCAATAAGGGTTTAAACCTATTCTGTGACTGTGGTGTTCATAAGTATCTATCACAATAACTGTAATTCACTGCGGTTCATTAGTAGTATTGGGGTACAACAGGTTTGTTCAACTGCAGATCTTGTTTGCCACATTCATACTGAAATTGGCCATTATAGACATATCAGACACTCACGGTGATCACCTTTGTAGATCCCTTTTGATATCTATATTTCTTCTCATCTTATAGATAATTTCTATATCTAGCCTGGTTCTTACCTAGAACTTTGATCTGGGGGCTTCTGTACCCACCCTGGGACCTTTGCTTTGGTATTCTCCATGGTGCTGTCCGGAGGGACGTAAGGGAAAAAGGGAATTAGACCTACCGGTAATTCTGTTTCCTGTAGTCACTCAGGACAGCACCCTTAGTTCCCTCCCTTATGTTTGTCTTTAGGCTTGCATGGGATCGATCGTCCAGCAGATTGTTCATCCATCAGGTCATCGTGGCTCAAGATTGGGATGGAGCCACTAAAGTGTCTTACATACGCGTTTGTAAGGGCGCATTTAGACCATTTCCATCCATCCTCGGTGGTACTTTGAAAAAACACTGGTGGGTGGAGGTGGGAGGGGCCTTTTAACCTGTGATCCTGTCCTGCTATAGGTCAAAGAAGGACTTCCTCCATGGTGCTGTCGTGAGGGACTACAGGAAACAGAATTATCGGTAGGTCTAATTCTTTTTTTTAAGGTTTCTAGAGTTAAGACCACAGCTGTATAGAGGTGACATGAAGGGCTGAAAGTAGGAGACAGCATCACTCTGTGACCAAGGGGGCACCTGATGTGTGGGAACCTCTACTGGCTCCATTCACTTAAACTATAAAGGGGTCTCACTTTTGAAGAATCCACGCTGATGTCATTCCCTACCAATATGCCATCACCAAGACAAGTGTTTATTTTTCCCTAGTGTTTAGAGCACCACTCTTGTCTAGGGGTTGTGATTGGTATTGCAGACTAATAGAATTACAATTTACCTTGCCTCCAATTAGAAGGTAGTTTTCAGAATTGATGGGGGGGGGGGGGCAGTATGACCCCCAACTTGTGGGCACGAGATGAACAAAATTTTTTTTTTTTACATTGAGAACTGCAATACCAGTCACAACCAGAGGCCACAGGTGGCGCTCCATCTGCAAAAATACATATAAATATAAAAAAATGTAACCATTAAAAAAGAGGGCTTAAAATTAACCATGGAGGAGTGAAGTGGCCAGAATTCCCAATTTTTTCAAAGAAATAAACCTACTGCTGGATATTGAACGAGTGAATGAGGCGCGACTTTTTTTTTTTTTTAACTTTATTACAGTAAGAAATATTGCACATGATCAACATGTCTGTTCTGTCTGTCTTCTCTCTCGCCGAACACACCGAAGGGGGAAAAAAAAAAAAAAATTGGAAACGCAAGAGGTCTGATCGGCAGCCGCTTCCTGCTTCTTCCTCGGGGCAGCGCCACATGGAAGCAGTTCATTAACGTGCGTCGATGTCGTGATATAATTAACCCTGGATGGGGATGCGCTGTTTATTTGTTGCCGAATGCAGACCGGGACTATTGGGGGGAGTTGTGAGTCGGAGTCCATGTTTCGGGAGGGACAGATAGGTCACCCATGCAAATACAGCATCGAAAACTCATAGAAATGTGATTAGCAGGTAATATACCTCCCATAAATTCAGAATACATCACATGATTGTAAGGGGACAATCCCACCCAACATTCCAGGGACATTTTGGTGGTACTCACAGCAATCAGACATGATTTCTTCCTTCTTGTAATGTGCATTCATTTTAATAAAACGTCCCCCTACTGCCTGTACCTAGCAGCATTTCTTTCCAAAACGGCGCCATTGCCCCACAAGCTGTATGCATCAAATATACATATATCCCTGACCGGGCACTTTGCTGTATACACACAGACCCTACAGTTCCCCCCCCCCCCCCCCCCCAGCTCAGACCGTTCCTCTATGAATAGAGCAGAAGTGTGCAAGGAGACTATACGGCCACTCGGTATACATGTGCATCCTGGTATACCGACTGCATATACTCCCCATATATATATACATACACAGCAGACTAACAAAAGAAAAATAATCTATAGACAGCAGGGTTCACCTCTGTTTACCACCCTTGGTACAGACTGCACACACACACAAAAAAAAAAAGTTTCCTTCCATACATCTAATGTTTACCAAAAGTTTTTGTTTTTGCAGATTAGGGGTAAAATTTAGAAAAATAAAATCAGCATCATATGAAATGTTAAATGTGCAGTCTGTACCTTGCCGGATATATCCACACACGTGTACAATACAGACATACACATAGTGTATATATATGTATCTATAGGAGCGTGTGGGTATATATACACTGAGGCCGACGATTGACATTCACTCCAGATATAATCAGAAGGAATTTTTTTTTTTTCACATCATCATTCATCTTTGCATAAAAAGGCCTATATATAATATTATATATAATATATTTATACAGCTCCCCATAGTGCAGCTGCGTCTCACTAAAGTGTCATAAGAAAATAGGATTTTTTTTTAACCCCCTCCTGCTCCCATGACGGCACTTGTGTCCATAGATGTAGGACGGGAGTCGCACATTTGACCATGATTTAGTCGCATTCAATCATCGTGCTTTCCCATCGGATTGACCTGCTGCTACACAGACATACACGCCAATGACGACACCACATCACTATGCGTCCTGTCATAATCCTGCTCATACGCTACCCACTGATCGTATGGGACAATTCCAAGGTTACCCACCGCCCTCTCTGTGCCCACAACTAGGAGTCAATAGAAGAGATCTTGAAGTGCCATGGATAATCCACCCCCCAATGGATTGTCTGTGAATGAAGGGGCAAAATCTGGTGCAGGGGAAAGAGCAGATAACCCCTGTATCCCCCCCCCCCCCCACCCAAATTCCCTCAGTTTATAAGGAGACCATACACAAGGCCTCCCCAGCACCCTTGAGGAATCATCTGCTGCTTGAAGGATCAGGCGGTTCTTGTCCTCCCTCCCAAGTAGAATCGGGGAGCTCGGAGGGCCGCAGTGCATGATCCTGCGACGGGGGCTGCATTTCTGAAGGTCCGGTCTCGGAGGTGCTTGGAGAAGAATGCTCAGGGAACGGAGGGTGTTCTGTCGGTGTTGCAGCTTGCATGATCTTCTGCCTCACCTCCCGAATCTTTAGTTGAAGGCAAACCTTAGTCGGAAAGATGTCAGAATAGCGGGACTGGAAAGCAGCAGTAGACTGAGCTGAAGAAATAAGACAGTTGTAAGGAATCAAAAGTGAAAAGGATATCAGATGGTTAACTCTTTAAAAGAGAATCTAAAAGCAGCATGATGTAGGGACAAAGACCATAATTCCAGTGATGTTTTACTAACTAGACTGTGTTTTGCTGTTTTAATACAGCATTTTATTAACAGGAGATTATCACTACAGGACTAGTTATCTCATGCCTCCTAGTCCAACCACACCCCCAACACTGATTGGCAGCCTTTTGTCAGTGTACACAGCAAGTGGCCAATCGGTGTGGGTAGAGTCATACATGGCTCCACCTTCCGAGCTCTAAAATTATTTTGTCAGCACGCAGACCAGCAAGCGACACATCGCTGGAATCAGGTTTGCAGCCCCTACATCATGCTGGTATCCAATGATATAGCAGAAACCCAGCTGACACATTTTCCCTTTTAAGGGATTGTCTGAGATAAGAGAGTAAAATCCCATGAGCGGTGGGGAAAGCCGCTGTCTTCCAGTAATCTGGAAAACTGCAGCCATGCTTCTGTAATTCTGAACAACCCCTTGAAATAGTTTTTATCGGTCACCCATCCTTTAGCACTAGTTATCAGCATCTTATTCAGGTAATTTCTGTGCTACTCACAAGAAGGAAAGAATCCATGCTCTTGGAAAAGCTGCATGACCAAGGCTCGCCGCTGATCGAGGGTCCGGCGTAAAGAAGAGTAAGGGACTTTATCGTACTCCAGCTCAGCCAACATGTCGTCTGCCTCCGTCCCTTTAATAAGATAATCCAGGAGATCAGAAGTGGGAGAGAAGATATATAAACACAAAAGGAGATGGACATGTGAGCTTCGGTCGGACACCTTAGGCCTGTTTCACACTTCCGTTTTTGTGTCCGCCAAACGGATCCGTTTCCGTTTTTTTGACGGAAACTGATGCAGACGGATCCGTTTTTAAAAAAACGGATCCGTTTTTTTGACGGATCCGCGGTAACCACTAATGTAAGTCTATGGGACAAAAAAAACGGATCCTGCAAAAAAATGGCGGATCCGTTTTTTTACGGAAACCAACGGATTTTGACGGATTTGAAAAAACGGAAGTGTGAAACAGGCCTTACCTGTTCTGTCAAAGGTGAAGATGTCGCCCTCGCATTTGGCACTTTTGGGGGTGTTTGGTTCTGAGCTGCAGCTAGAACGTCTGCGCATCTTCCTCTTGGGGGACGTGGGATCCTCGGTGGAGGAGTCTAAATCTACAAAAAAAAAAAAATGAATATAAAAAGTGGCCCAATGTAATCACCAGTGGTAGAGGAGGTTCGATAGTCGTACTCCTCCCACCCGGGGGCCACATACCAGTAGAATTCTTACGTTTCTTGCGATAGGAGCCTAGGATCGCTCGTGGGGAGGTCGCGAGGGACTGAAGGGTGGGCGAAGGCAGCACCTCCTCTGGCTTGAACTCGGGAAGCTCAGCAAAACGTTCCTCAAAATCCACATCTGACAGGACCCTGCTGGTGTTAGAGCGAGAGACATGAGTGTCTCAGGATTTGTGACGCCTTGCCCTAAAAAAAAATAAAAATAAGAGATGGATAGATAAGGAAGCATGCAAAGGCAAAGACTCACTTGTCAACAGAATCAAATGTCTTCTTCAAGGGTGGAGGACGCAACTTGGGCTTTTTCACAGGTCCATCTTTACGGTCGGGAACCTCAGAAGGGGGTCCTGTGGACCTGCCAGCTTCTCCAGGAGACCCACTAACACTAGCTGAGGCAGCAGTTGCCACCGGGGAAGAAGGTGGGGGAAGGGCAGGCTGAGTTGGAGTGGTGTCAGGGCGGCTCTCTGGTACGGTGACTTTCCATTCTGTAGGATACTGTATGGGAGAGAAGAAGACATGACACAAAGTCATCTTATTTGGGCATTTGTTGAATGAATGGAGATGAATGGTGAAGGAAGGAATCCATCCGTAAAAGGTAAAGGGGGTCCTGGACCACTCCGGCCGGACATGGATAGCATAGATCTAAGCTAGAAGTGACAAGCATTAAATCATATAAATGTGTTTGCAGCCTTGAGCCAGCAGGGGGTTCCATGCAGGAGCATGAGAAGTAACTACCACCAGGGATCTGCATACTTACCGTTGATTCATTTTTGACAGTAGGTGATGGTGGAGGTTCTCTCTTCACATCAGACATCCCAAAGGCTCCGCCGCTCTGCAGTGGGGACCCGACGGATTTCTCCTCCGTTACATTCTTTGCCCACATCTCTCGGGACGGTCGCTCCTCAGAAACGGGCAACCTTGGTTTCCCTGGAGCAAGCTCTCGAGGCGGAAAGGGGCTCGATGAAGAAGACGACTGCTCCGCTGTAGCTTCTCGGACAATGGGTGCTCCCCGAGACTCTGAAGTGTACCTGATACACACACACACACTGTTAGGACCAACTATCACTATAGGGGGTCCGGAGCAGGGGACCCCCACTTCTATCACTTCCATTTACCATTTCCTGGAATCTTAAGTTTCTTACTTTGGTTCTGGTGTTTCTTCACGCAGCAGCAAAGGTGCGGGGCGGGAAATGGTGCGCCCACAGGGGGAAGGAGAGGTGGCCTCGTAAGATCCTACCGGGATACTGGCGAGGGTGGCCTTTACCTTCTGAGGAGGCTTTGGGAGGTTTCTCTGTGGCTTGGGGGTCACTAAACTGAATGTAACCGAGGAGGCTACAAAAAGGGACAGAAGTGGAGTTTAGTGATAATAACCGGTCACATAGTGGTATAAATGTATTATACATACGAATAGTCATCTGCGAGCAACATGATGTAGGGCTAGAAATCCTGATTCCAGTGATGTATTACTTACAGGACTGCTTGGTGCCTTTTAGACAGAATCCCTATTTTCTGCTGTAGATCTAGCAGTGTTCAGAATGCTGAGTCCTGAATAAACCCCACCCAAACACCAGTGGTTGGTAGCTTCCTGTATACACTGTTAGTAAGCTGCGAATCAGCAGTGGTGGAAGGACTGCCTAGCAAGCGAGATCCAGTCCTGCAGTGATAATCTGCTGATAAAACAATTTTTTTAGAATCTATAGCACACAGCCCAGTAAGTGATATCACTGGAATTGGGCTCACTGCCCCTACATCATGGTGCTGTCAGATTACACAGAAAAAACCTGGGACACATTGCCTTTAAATAGCTTGGAGGAGCCTGAGAGAAAGTGGAGGGAAGAAGCAAGCAAAGCTTGATATATGGCAAGATTTTTAAAAGGGGTATCCAGGACTTTATTAAAAAAAAAAAAACAACCTAAGGCCTGTTTCACACATACGTTTGTCACCATCAGTCAAAATCCGCCGTTTTGCAAAAACAACGGATCCGCCATTTTTTTTGGTGGATCCGTTTTTTTCCCCATTGACTTGCATTATCGGCGGATCTTGACAGATGGTCATCTGTTGGATCCGTTTTTTACGGATCAGCCAAAATTTTAGCGTCCGCTGACATGAGTGGACGGACCATGAAACGTTTTTTTGCCTGGCCGGATCCGCATTTTTCACTGCGCATGCCCGGAAGAATTACCTTTGGCAGAAATTTAACCCTAAACCCAGTTCTGGCGGCCAAAAAAAAAAAATCACTCTCAGACACGGATCCGTCAAAACAACGGTCCGGTGCCACCCGTTTATGTCAATCCGCCTGCGGATCCGTTTTCCGCCATTTTAGCGGATTTAGACTGAGCAGAAAATTGCATGTGTGAAACAGGCCTAAGCACTAACAGGCAGGCAATTACAATATACCTGCCTGTTGTGCACAGGGCCTTTCTTTCCCAGCACAGAGCAGTAACAGACGCTCCTGCTGGAGATTCAGAAGCCTCTGCTGACGTCACATCTACAGAGCGGAGACTTCTTTTCCGCTCTGTTGACAAGGCGGGACTTCCAATATCATTCTGACAGTCGGATCCCTGATGCCTAACTGGGGGAGCTGGCTATCAATCAAAATGTCGGACATTACACCCCATTGCGTCAGCAGAGATAGCTGAATCCCTGGCAGGAGCAGTCTGTGATCATTTTGTGCCAGGGGAAGAACACGCAAGCAAGTAGCAATTACCTTCCTGTTAGTGCATAGGCACGTTTTTTTTTTTTATAAAATTCCAGACACCCACTTTAATTTTATTGAGTGCAGCTCTGGAGTATAATGCATGATCTGTAAAGGATCAGTACATGATCAGTAATGTATGTACACAGTGACTGCACCAGTAGAATAGTGAGTGCAGCTCTGAGGTATAATACAGGATGTAACTCAGGATCAGTAATGTATTGTATATACACAGTGACTGCACCAGCAGAATAGTGAATGCAGCTCTGGGGTATAATACAGGATGTAACTCAGGATCAGTAATGTATTGTATATACACAGTGACTGCACCAGCAGAATAGTGAGTGCAGCTCTGGAGTATAATACAGGATGTAACTCAGGATCAGTAATGTATTGTATATACACAGTGACTGCACCAGCAGAATAGTGAATGCAGCTCTGGGGTATAATACAGGATGTAACTCAGGATCAGTAATGTATTGTATATACACAGTGACTGCACCAGCAGAATAGTGAGTGCAGCTCTGGAGTATAATACAGGATGTAACTCAGGATCAGTACAGGATCAGTAATGTATTGTATATACACAGTGACTGCACCAGCAGAATAGTGAGTGCAGCTCTGGAGTATAATACAGGATGTAACTCAGGATCAGTACAGTATAAGTAATGTAATTTTACAAAGTCTCCAAACTTTTTATATCCAGTACCCATCATTAGTCTGGACACACCTGGTTTTCCTTGTTCTTACTGCAATTTGTACATTGTAGATTCAGCAAAAAAACACAAACACGCATAGAATCAAGAAGTGCAAGAAACAAGAATATATGTGTTACACTTTAGATTCCTTGGCATCCGCCACCTAGAATGGCTCCCACAGTTGTGAAGGAGTTTCCAGAGGTGCTGAGCACCTCTTGGCTGCTTGTTGTATGTGCATCATTTACGAGGGTTCTTATCTGGGGTGCTATCAATTTGTGGTTTCTGAGGCAAGTCACTGTGATGAATTTATCCTCTGCAGCAAAGGTCATTCTTGTTAGTCCTTTTCTGGGACAGTCCTCACAAGAGCCAGATTCATCATAGCGGTTGATGGTTTTCATGACTGAATTTGAGGATACCGCCAAGACTCTAGCAATTTTCAGATTGTCTGACCGCCATGTGTTAAAAGTACCATAATTGTGGGCTGTTTTTCTTTACTTAGGCCCCTTTCACACATCAGTTTTTTGCCAGTCACAATCCGTCGTTCTATGAAAAAAATGCATCCGGTGACTGATGCCGCTGGATCAGTTTTTTTCTCATAGACTTGTACACACATGGGACTCTAGGGGTTACAATTAAGGCTATAATTACGGAAAAAAAATTGCATGAGCTCCCACGGTAATTTCTCCGCCAGAGAGGGAAAGCCAGTGAGTGGGGGCAGATATTAATAGCCTAGAGAGGGACCATTGTTTTGCCCCCCCCCCGGCTTAAAAAAAATCTGCCCCCAGCCACCCCAGAAAAGGCACATCTATAAGATGCGTCTTTTCTGGCACTTAGCCTCTCTATTCCCATTGCTTTTAGCGGTGACTCATGGGTTAATAATAATGGGTTAATGTCACCTTGCTATTGAAAGGTGACATTAAGCCGGGTTAATAATGGAGAGGTGTCAATAAGACACCTATCCATTATAAATCTTATAGTAGTAAAGTGTAAAAAAAAGACATTAATTAAAAATGATTTTAATGAAATAAATACAAAGTTTTTGACCAAATTTATTATTCTGCCAATCCAAAAAAGCCCTTGTTCTGTAAAAAAATAAATAAATAAAAAACCAACAATATCCATACCTCTCCACCGTTCAGTCAGGTCCCCCCGCTGCAATCACAAAGGGTTAACTAGTTTACAACAGGGACCGATGCTAATGCTACCGGGCTGGCTGTAAGCCACTGCACAATGAATGAAATCATCTCTGCGCAGGTGCCCCGGCTGACCGGAGATGAACTGATTAGCGTGGGAAAGTTTTGCAACTTTTTCCCACGCTCTTGAATTCACCTCACGTCAGCCAGGGACTCCGCGCAGCCTCACTGACGTCACTGAGGCTGCGCGGAGTCCCAGGCTGACCTGAGGTGATCTGACAGCAGTTCAGAAACTTTCCCACGCTATCGAGTTCACTTCAGGTGACGTCAGCGGTAGTCAGTGAGGCTGCGGAGTCCCTGGCTGACCTGAGGTGAACTCAGGAGCGTGGGAAAAAGTTCAGAAACTTTCCCATGCTAATCAGTTCATCTCCAGTCAGCCGGGGCGCCTGCACAGACATGATTTCATTCATTTTGCAGTGGTTTACAGCAGGGCCGGTAGCATAACCACCGGTCCCTGTTGTAAACTAGTTAACTCTTTGTGATGGATTGCAGCGGGGAACCTGACTGAAAGGCGGAGAGGTATGGTAGATTGTTGTTTTCTTAATTTTTTTTTTTTTTTTTTTTTTTTTACAGAACAAGGGCTTTTGTTGGATTGGCAGAATAATAAATTTGGTCAAAAACTTTGTATTTATTTCATTAAAATAATTTTTAATGTGTGTCTTTTTTTTACCTCTTACTTGACACCTCTCCATTATTAACCTGGCTTAATGTCACCTTTCAATAGCAAAGTGACATTAACCCATTTATTAACCCATGAACAACTGCTAAAGGCCATGGGAAGTGAAGTTAAGTGCCAGAAAAGGCGCATCATATGGGTGCGCCTTTTCTGGGGTGGCTGGGGCAGATTTTTTTTTAGCCGGGGGGGGGGGGGCAATGGTCCCTCTCTAGGCTATTAATATCTGCCCTCACTCACTGGCTTTCAATCTCTGGCAGAGAAAATTGCGCGGGAGCCCACACAATTTTTTTTCCGCAATTATAGCCTTAAAATTTAATCCCTAGAGTTCCAAATTTTTCCGAACACAAACTACTAAATTGATTAAACACTGACGTAGTAAACCGTGTCCTATCAAAACGATTTATATATCTGTAAACCATGTGTCATATGTCGGGTTCGGGACTGATTTTACAGAAGCCGGCAATTGATTTAGCGGCTATTATGCTATGTAGAACTCTATGAACTATATAATATATTATACACATACATATACTTTAGATTCCAACAGGTCGGTGTGATTTTACTGTACAGCACACAGAATAGCTGGCTTTTAAAAAACGGATCTGTCGAAAAACTGAAGAATCGGATGGAAAAAATGATGCGACGGATCCGTTTTTTCGCCGGATCAGCTAGCCAACGGATTGTGACTGATGGCAAAAAACTGATGTGTGAACATACCCTTAGTTGAGTGTTTCTTACCATATTCTGACTAGTAACAGTTGTGGAATAGGGCTCTGGGTACCAACACAACAACCATCAGGTTGCACTTTCCAAAAGCCAGCGATTCTACAAATGAACTGTTCAAAAGAAACCATTGCACGGCCAGGTGTGTCCAAACTTTTGACTGGTAATGTACAATAAATGGGTTAACTTTATAATGATGGCCTTATTTCTCCTTGCAGCGACTGACATGCTAAGCATGCTGAGATGAGGAGACAAAGTCGCAATGCTCCTCTGGGAAATATGCAAATTGTCTCTTCAGAGAGGAAGAGGACTAGAACTCTAGTGCCACCAATTGGAAGTAGCAATCCTAAAAGTCAATGTCGACCCTTTAACGAGCCTTGTCACATGACTTAGGATAAAAGCCAAAGCAGAATCGCAATTTGCAGAGACTGTGTTTCAGGGTACTGCCCCTCATCAGTGCAAAGTGTGAGACAAGGCTTGTTAAAGGGTCAACATTGACTTTTAGGATTGCTACTTCCAATAGGTGGCACTAGAGTTCAAGTCCTCTTCCTCTCTGAAGAGACAATTTGCATATTTCCCAGAGGAGCATTGCGACACTGTCTCCTCATCTCTGAAGAGACAATTTGCATAATGATGGCCTTAAAAGATGTGCACATTGTAAATTGTTCATTCATGCAGAATTTCAGAACAATCATTGATGGCCGTGTGTACTCATGGTCGCACATGACCTACCGGTAACCGTTGTGACGTGTGAGGCGCTGCCCCCTGTGGATGGCGGTGCGCTGATTGTCGGTGGAGATGTGACGGTTTTAGGCAGTATGGTGGTGGGTGCAGCAGGCACGACGCTGGTGCTTGCCACCGTATACACCAGGTTTTGTGCAGAAGGAGCAGCCGGCACAGCCAGTGTGCTGGAGCCAACTGAGGGGTATATAGCTGTTAAGACCTGGCCGCTGCTGCTCGGGGGCACAGGAGGCGTGGAGGCAGGAGACACACCAACCTGCCCTGAGGCAAGAATTTGGCTTTGTCCTTGGATCAAAGAAAAAGAATATATCATTAGAAATAAAACAATTAGAGGAAACACTAATTTCAGCATCATCCATGGCGAATGCCCAGCATTGCTGCTCAGACCCCTTTGTGCAGATGCAGCCCACCTGGGATAGTGTCCTTTCTCTTACCTGCGAGCAGCGGCTGTACAATGGTCTGACCGCTCGGACTTATGGTGGTGAAGCCGAGAGCCATGGAGCCGGCCGCAAGTGTGGTCTGCATACAGGGGGCAGAGCCGGGGGCGGCAGCCTGGGAGTGCGAGCTGGTGGTCACCAGAGGTAGTGCGGGGCCCGCCGCGGAGGGGACGTAAGTGATCCTGGCCGAGAGAGAAGTTTAGCTGAAAAGCAGATCTATGGATTTACTTGGCACCTTTTAACCCCTTTGGGCACATAGGCGTAACTATATTGAGTGCGGAGCTGTGCTCCCTCCACACACTATATTAAATACCCGGTATCAGTCTCTGACAGATGAAAGTGGAGCAGAGTTTTGGCCGTGGCTGTTAACCATTTAGAAGCCTCAGTCTCTGACTGCAGAATTTAATTCACATCAAAGCCGGCGTTGGCTACCATTAGTGCCGCAATCTGAATGCTAAGGTTCGGAGACCACAATTTACACTATATCCTGCAATACTGTGAAATTTAGTATAAGCAAATGGATGATCGCAGGCTCAAGTCCCCAAGGTTGGGGAAAGACAGTATATACACACACACAAAATATATCATAAGTTCCCCTTGGGGACTTGAGCCTATAATCATCCATTCGCTTGTACTAAATACCACAGTATTTGTACCCTTTTTTTTTTTAACCACCTTATCTTCAGTAAAAATATAAAATTTATTTAAATATTTTTTAAAATATTAAAAAAAAAAAACAAAAAAAAACCACACGGTTATAGGTAAAAGTCCCATCAAAATTTAAAATTAACCTGATAAATACTGTTTTCGCTCAAAACACATGTATTTGGGACTAAATATAATTCTTGCAATTCAGTTACATCTAAAAAGAGCTACAAATTTGCCTATAAATATAACCCAGAAGAACAAGCAATGAAACAAAGTCCGAAGTCATATGGTAAAATTACCAAATCTTTATTAACAAACCAGGTAAAGAACAATGTGGCTAAAAAGTGACATGTGAACAAGCAGTAGCGTGATGGTACACAATGCCTAGAGATTTATACTAAAGCAGGTAGAAACCTATACCAGATAGTTAGAATGGTTAAACCTACATTCACAGGGTTATATCATGGGTTGAGTGACCAGCACATTTATTTAAGTATAGGTGAAAGTCCCCAGCTGGCCAGAAAAGCGTAATGGTATATCCCTTATTTTATACCGTTCACATGGATTTTATAAGTTAAACACATACCAGGATAGGGGGGCACTGTGCACCCACGCCGCTGGCCCCCTATCCTGGTATGCGTTTAACCTATTTTATACCGTTCACATGGTTTTTATAAGGGATATACCATTACGCTTTTCTGGCCGGCTGGGGACTTTCACCTATACTTAATATATATGCTGGTCACTCAACCCATGATATAACCCTGTGAATGTAGGCTTAACCATTCTAACTATGTGGTATAGGTTTCTACCTGCTTTAGTATACATCTCATTGTGTACCATCACGCTACTGCTTGTTCACATGTCACTTTTTAGCCACATTGTTCTTTACCTGGTTTGTTAATAAAGATTTGGTAATTTTACCATATGACTTTGGACTTTGTTTCATTGCTTGTTCTTCTGGGTTATATTTATATTTGCAGTGTGTCCTGCACTGTCCTTGTAATGAGCTGACGTGTTCACTCCTTTGATTTTTTTTCAAATATGGTGTTATGGCTTTCCAGCTTTTTGTGCGGTCATAGGTATTTACTAAATTTGCCTATAAGACCATCAGAAGGAGCTCACAGATGGGTTTTCAGTAAACTCATCCTGCAGCTGGAGCACCACAGAGGCTAGAGGTGGCAAACAATGCAAAATATTTAATGAAACCCAATTGCATAAGTTATTTTCAACCTCAATTACAAGCATTTATGAAATTAGAAAAATAAATAATAATAATAATAATAATAATAATAATAATAATAATAATAATAACAGCTCAAAAAGGTGGTAATTCTCCTGCCTGAAAAAGGCAAGCAAGAAATTAGTAAAAAATAAAATAAAATAATAACGATAAAAAGAATGGCATTTACATCTGATTTCTTCAGCAGCTTTCCTACAAGAGCCACCTGCTATATATGAGGCCGAGAACAAGAATAATTGTTTGCTGCATTTACCGGGTAGACGGTAAAATGACTTTCTGTGGTTGAGAAGTCGTTGCCACAACCGTCGCCATGGTGACGGGAATTGCGCTCTGGAGTGTTGAATTAACCGAGGGCACTAAGGCACTCTGGGAAGGGACTGGCGGCTGCACCATAGACATCGGAGTGATTTGAATGATCTGCAAGGTGATAGGAGAATATTATTATTATTTCTTTATATAGCGCCATTAATTCCATGGTGCTGTACATGACAAGGGGGTTAAATACAAAGTTATAGATATCGTTAACAGGAAACAAATTTACAATGACAGACTGGTACAGAGGGGAGGGGACCCTGTCCTTGCGGCCTTACATTCTACGGGATAGTGGGGAAGAGACAGAAGGTCAGGGGTGCAGCAGCTCTGGTGGTGATGAGGCGGTAGCTCAGGCAATGGTGAGGCGGCAGAATGTTTATTGCAGGCTGTAAGCTTTCCTGAAAAGATGGGTTTTCAGGTTCCGTTTGAAGGATCCGAGGGTGGTGGATAATCGGACGTGTTGAGGCATGGTATTCCAGAGGATATTCGGGAGAAATCTTGGAGGCGGTTGTGTGAGGAACGAATAAGTGTGGAGGAGAGTAGGAGGTCTTGGGAGGATCGAAGAGTACGTGAGGGAAGATATTGGGAGATTAGTTCAGAGATATAGGGAGGGGAAAGGTTGTGGATGGCTTTGTCGGTCAGTCTTAGTAGTTTGAACTGGATTCGTTGGAGAATTGGGAGCCAATGGAGGGATTTGCAGAGGGGAGAGACAGGGGAGTAAGCGAGGAGAGAGGTGGATTAGTCGGGCAGCAGAATTGAGGACAGACTGGAGTGGTGCAAGAGAGTTAGCAGGGAGGCCACAGAGGAGGGTGTTGCAGTAGTCAAGGCAGGAGATGATGAGGGCATGTACAAGAGTTTTAGTAGATTGAGGACTGAGGAAGGGACGGATTCTGGAAATATTTTTGAGTTGGAAGCAACAGGAGGTGGCAAAAGATTGGACGTGCGGTTTGAAGGACAGGGCAGAGTCGAGAGTTACTCCGAGGCAGCGGATTTCAGGTGCGGGAGAGCGCATGATGCCATTTACCATAACAGATAGATCGGGTAGGGAAGATACGTGAGATTGGAGGAAAGATAATGAGTTCAGTTTTGTCTACGTTGAGTTTTAGGAAGCGAGAGGTAAAAAAGGAGGATATGGCTGATAGACACTCCGGGATTCTAGACAGCAGAGAGGTGACATATGGGCCAGAGAGGTAGATCTGAGTGTCATCTGCATACAGGTGGTACTGGAAGCCATGGGACTTTACGAGTTGTCCTAGGCCAGGAGTATAGATGGAAAAAAGTAGGGGCCCCAGGACGGAGCCTTGGGGGACTCCAGCAGAGAGGTGGCGGGATGAGGAGGTAGTGTGGGAGTGGGAGACGCTGAATGTGCGGTCAGAAAGGTATGAGGCAATCCAGGATAGGGTAAGTTCTTTGATGCCAAGGGAAGAAAGAATCTGTAGCAGTAGGCAGTGGTCAACTGTGTCAAGGGCAGAGGACAGGTCAAGAAGGAGGAGGATGGAGAACTGTCTGTTAGCTTTGGCTGTAAGTCATTAGTAATTTTGGTCAGGGCAGTTTCAGTGGAGTGGTGAGGGCGGAAGCCAGATTGCAGGATATCAAGGAGTTAGATGAGAGATGGGAGGAAAGTTGAGCATGGACATGCTTTTCAAGGAGTTTGGAAGCAAATGGGAGCAGTGATATGGGGCGATAGCTGGGCATAGCAGTTGGGTCAAGGTTTGATTTTTTTGAGGATGGGTGTTATGGTGGCATGTTTGAAGGCAGAGGGGAAGGTACCAGGAAGTTAGGGATAGGTTGAAGAGATGGGTTAGGGCTGGAATGATCATGTTAGTGAGGTAGGGGAGCAGGTGGGAAGGGATGGGGTCAAGTGAACAGGTGGTGAGGCGTGATTTGGAAAGGAGATGAGTAAGCTCTCCTTCAGTGATGTTGGAGAGGGAGGTTATTAGGGAAGGGCAGAGGTCTGGTATGTGGAGCGGTTGGTGTGGTGGAACTGTAAAGGTTTGCCTTGTTTGGTCAATCTTGTTTTTGAAGTAGGTGGCAAAGTCCTCAGCAGAGATGAAGGGAGTTGGAGGTGGCAGTAGTGGGCGGAGGAGAGAATAGAATGTGCTGAACAGTTGTTTTGGGTTGTGGGATAGTGAAGATACAAGGTTTGTGAAATATGTCTGTTTAGCAGATGTGAGGGCTGATTTAAAGGCAAGTGTAGCTTGTTTGAAAGCAGTGAAGTCGTCTGGCAGGCGTGTTTTCTTCCAACGCCGCTCTGCGACCCTGGATGCTTGTCGAAGTTTTTTGGTGAGGTTGTTGTGCCAGGGTTGCCTATTCGTTTGTCGCACTATGCCATGCATGAGAGGAGCGACTGAGTCTATGGCTGATGTGAGGGTGGCGTTGTAGAAAGCGGTGGCACTGTCCGTGTTGTGGAGTGAAGATATGGAGGACAGAGGTAGAAGAGTCTGAGAGTCTGTGAATGTCTAGGTGTGCGAGGATGTGCTAGTGGCAGGTGAGAAGGACAAGGATGAGAAGGTGAGTAGATGGTGGTCAGATAGGGAGAAGGGAGAGGTTGTGAGATTAGATAGGGAACAGAGGCGGGTGAAGATGAGGTCTAATGTATGTCCATCTGTGTGGGTGGCTGTGGAGGACCACTGAGTAAGTCCAAAGGATGAGGTAAGTGACAGGAGTTTGGAGGCTGCTGGTTGGTGGGTGTCAATGGGGATGTTGAAGTCCCCCATGATGATGGTGGGGATGTCAGCAGAGAGAAAGTGGAGGAGCCAGGTGGAAATTGGTCAATGAAGGTAGTGGCTGAGCCCTGTGGTCGGTATATGACAGCCATTTGGAGATTAGAGGGAGAGTAGATATGGACAGAGTGAACCTCGAAAGAAGGGAGGATAAGGGAGGGTGGGGGTTGGATAGGGTTGAAGGAGCAGTTTTTAGAGAGGAGGAAACCCACTCCTCCACCATGTCTGTTGCCAGGGCGACGAGTGTGGGTAAAGTGGAGGCCGCCATAACTCAGTGCGGCTGGGGAGGCCGTGTCAGGGGGTGTCAGCCAGGTCTCAGTGAGGGCCAGGAAGGAAAGGTTGCGGGAGGTAAAGAGGTCGTGGATCACGTGGAGCTTGTTGCAGATGGAGCAAGCATTCCAAAGTGCTCCAGAAAGAGGGTGCGGGAGGGAGGGGGTCAGTGGCACAGGTTTTAAGTGTGAGGGATTGCGGTAGTTTCTCCTAGTCTGAGAAAGATAGGGGTGAATAGAAATGAGATGGGACACAAGTCATCGAAATACAAGTTCATATAGCAGGTTCAAGTGCCCGACGCTGCAAGATCCCAGTGAGTGAGGGTACACCACACTGGATCAGCGCAGGGATACTTCTGTTGCGCTCTGTCTGCGGCTGTGCTTCTATCCCACTCTCCTGTCTGCAGCTGCAGACAGGAGAGAGGGCTGAGAGCGCACTATGTTGCTTGGCTCCGGATTTTCTGCTGTGTACCTTATTGGTTGGTTGAGCACCGTTCTGCACTGGGAAAGGAGACGTTACTAGTGGTAGCTGCGTTGCAGGGTTGGACCGCACAGTCATATGAGGTGCGGTCACAGGAACCAGCATCTTGCCCTGGACAGGAGTACTGGGTGCCAGGATTCCCGGAGCGGGCAGCAGCTGCGCACAACTCCCTGGTGAAGGGGCTGGAGAAACAGACTGGGCTGTGAATGAAGAGAAACATAATCAAGGGACTGAAGACACAGAAAATAAAAATTAACGGGAAGAGCCGTAATGGCGTCTTACCTTTGCCACCCGCTGAAACAATACCCAGTGACGGGCTGGCAGCAGGGCCAGGCTGGACGATTGGGACAGCTTGAGGGGTGGCGATCACTTTTGTATTTCCAGGTGGAAGTGTGAACTGGATGCCCCCCGGTAACTGCTGGGGTATGGTGGGCAGGATATACTGCAGTTGGGTGATGCCGCCCCGCTTGTTTGCTGCTGCAGGAAGCAGTTGCTGTGGCTGGAGGATTCCTAGCGGCACGGCTCCATTCGGACTACCTGTAGAATTCTGGGTAATAAACTGCAGAGCCGTGACTGGAGCATGCCCGGTACCGTTTCCAGAACTGGGACCGGGCTGCCCATAGCTAGGTGCCCCTACCAGGAGGTTAGTCACTAGCCCACCAGCCGGTTTTCCTTGTGGAAGTGGGGAAGATGCTGGAGACGTCAATTGCTGCACTGGTTTTCGGTCATGGGCATACACTACTCCGATGCCCACAGGGGAACCAGGTATGCGCCCATCACATAGCTCGCTGCTGCGGCTTACCGGCTTGCTGGCTATGGGCACCGGTGTGCTGCTTACTGGTTTCACCACATTAGTCACCTCTGTGGATGCCTGTTTGAAGCCTTGGGGAATGACCCCGAGTCCCTGTGGTCCTGACACCAGTACAGTCCCTAATGTGGGTACGATGGAGCGGCCTTCCAGGGTCCCCCGCTGCAGATCGTAGGGTCTGGACACTGAAGAATACATGGTGCTTGAGGGGTTGGGGGAAGGGAAACTGGGCAGGACGAGAGTTTGGGGTGCACTCAGTGAGATGACGGACTGAGTGGTGTACTGACTGACAGGAGGGGCTGCCTCTCCTAAAACCTTCTTCCCCCCGCTTTCAGAGACGCGCTTCCTCTTGTAGCTGGCCGCTGGGTCCACCATGGTAAAACGCACTTCTGGTGGTCTTTTCGCTTGGTGCTGGCTGGGCTGACGAGGAGGAGGTTTGGCTGGAGGAGGTGGGGGGTATCCACGAGGGAAAGCGGCTTGTGGATGATCGCTGGGCTTGGGCGACTGAACCATACTGACTGGCCTATCAGATTTCAAGTCATCGGATGAAAGTGGAAAGTTCCCGGACAGGGAGGCGGAACGAATAACTGGCGAGAAGACCCCTTGTGGGGGACCCTAGAGAAACAGCAATGATGGAGTTAAACTGCAGTAATCTAACAGTGAAGGATTTGGGGGCAAATACCTTTGTGCGACTCACCTTGCCTTCTGCCTCGTCTCCAGATACGCCCTCACTGTCGCTGTCTGTGACTCGTTCCTTACATTTCAGGTCTATGTCCGCACAGCCAAATCCGTCGTCTGCCGGGGAGGAGATATATTAGGGAATGAGGTGGAGAAATCGGAAAAGTAATGAGACATTGGCAAGGAACTCACCAATGACATCATCGTCCCCTTCTTCCTCGCAGATGACCATTCTCTCCTCGTCGCTGGTCATGTCCTCACTGGCAGTGCGTGGCGGGCGGTAAGGTCCCGGAAGGGTCGGACAGGCGCGGGACGTCGGGCAGACAGAGCTCTCGCTGTGTGTAGGCATTGGGAACGCTGTGGGCTCTGGGCCGCCAAACGTGGCCTTCTGGTTAGAATATGGAGAACGACTTGAGCACATCTGTGAATAATGGCCATCGTTGCAGTATATCACTACACGTATGGACTCCACTCATGTGCAAGTAAAAGTTCTGCAACTTTACAATATAAGTCATCTTTCAATTTCTAAAATTGTTTTTATAATCTCTGCTTCGGGTCAGTGAATGGAAATGTTGCATATAGACATCGCCTTAAAAGTTAATACTAGCAGGTTTACGGTAGTTACCCATGTTTCTAGCAGATATAGATATACATAGACATAGATAAAGAGATACAGTTTTGCTCAAAAGTTTACATACCCCGGCAGAATTTTTGCTTTCTTGGCCTTTTTTCAGAGAATATGAATGATAACAGCAAACCTTTTTCTCCACTCATGGTAAGTGGCTGGGTGAAGCCATTTATTGTCAAACTACTGTGTTTTCTTTTTTTTAAATCATAAATGACAACCCAAAACATCCAAATGACCCAGATAAAAAGTTCACATACCCTATTTATTAATACCGTGTATTGCCCCCTCTAACATCAATGACCGCTTGAAGTCTTTTGTGGTAGTTGTTCATGAGGTTATTTTCTCAGATGGTAAAGCTGTCGGCTCTTCTTGGCAAAAAGCCTCCAGTTCCTGTAAATTCCTGGGCTGTCTAGCATGAACTGGATGCTTGAGATGTCCACAGTGTGGCTCCATGATGTTGAGGTCAAGAGACTGAGATAGCCACTCCAGAACCTTCACTTTGTATTGATGTAGCCAATGACAGGTCGACTTGGCCTTGTGCTTTGGATCGCTGTCATGTTGGAACCTCCAAGTAGGTCCCATGTGCAGCTTCCAGGCTGACGAATGCAAATTTGTCTCCAATATTTACTGATAACGTGCTGCATTCAACTTTCCTTCAACTTTGACCAAGTTTCCTGTGCCTTTGTAGCTCGCACATCCTCAAAACATCAGTGATCCACCTCCGTGCTTTACAGTAGCAATGGTGTTCCTTTCATCATAGGCCTCGTTGACCTCTCTCCAAATGTAACGTATATTGTTGTGAGTTCATTCTCCCCTTCACCTTTGATGTCTGATGAACTCCCTCTGCTGGTGAAGAGAGGTAGTGAAATTGATTGGGATGGGAAGAACTTGTCATCTGAACAGGCGGAGTGCGATTGGACATCTGGAATTTCTGAGTGGATATAAGGCAGCCGACGCCCTGCAGGGCTGCTGGTGATCCTTTCTGCTCTGAGCTCTTGCATCCAGCTTTGTTCCTGTCTACTAAAAGCTAAGTTTTTGCCCTGCTATTATTCCATGAGATTTTGTCTGGTTTCCTTAGTGTTTGTATTCAGCCAGTCCTGGATGTGACTGGCTGAATTCCATTTTTGTCTCTGATCAGTTGATCTCTTTGCTCTGTTTTCAGATTATACCCGAGTGCTGATATAGTGATTTTGAAGTCTAGCGACTTCAGGGCCTTTTTCCCTATCAGACGGTTGGGACATTTTTGGTAGGGTTTTTTGCGGATTGCAGCCAGCATCTTTTCTGTCCTGTCTTATCTTGTTAGTTGGGCCCCATCATTTGCTCAGCCTGTCTTTCTGTCTGTGTTTGTGTTTTCATCTGTTTTTCACCGACAATACATGTTGGGGGCTGTCTATTGCTTTGGGGTCTGCTCTGGGGCAGTTTAGATTTCTCCTTTCCTTCTTTAGGCTTATGTAGTTCTCCGGCTGTGACGAGGGGTCTAGGGCACCGTAGGAACCCCCCCACGGCTACTGTTAGTTGTGCTGTATAGGATCAGGGGTCTGCAATCCGATAGCTACCAACCTCTCCGGTTTTCTGGACTTAGCTTGTATTTTTGTTTTCTCCTCCTCCGGTGACTCATTCATAACAGTATATGGTTGTGGCCAAAAAGTTCAATTTTGGTCTCATCGCTCCAAATTACCTTGTTCCAGAAATTTAGAGGCTTGTTTCTGTGATGTTTTGTGCATTGTAGGCGAGATACTTTGGCATTTGCGCAGTAATGGCTTTCTTCTGGTGACTCGACCATGCAGACCATTTTTCTTCAAGGGCCTCCTTATTGTGCATCTTGAAACAGCCACACCAATAGTTTTCAGAGTCCAGAATTTCAGCTGATGTTATTTGTGGGTTTTTCTTTGCATCCCGAACAAACTTTCCTGGCAGTTGGGAACAAAATTTTTGTTGGTCTACCTGACTGTGGCTTTGTTTTTACAGAGCCCCTGATTTTCCATTTGTTAATCACAGTTTGGACACTGCGGACTGGCATTATCAATTCCTTGGATATCTTTTTGTATCCCTTTCCTGTTTTATACAGTTCAACTACTTTTTCCCGTAGATCCGTTGACAATTCTTTTGCTTTCCCCATGACTCCCAATCCAGAAATGTCAGTGGCTGGATGAAAGATGCAAATCAGTCTGGATCCTAGAAATTCACTCAGCTTTTATGCACACATACACTGATTACAAGCCAAAAGGTCCCAAGTGAGGATGTTGCCTTTAGTAGACAGTCAAACACATTTGTATCAACTTCTGTGCATGTTATCAGGCCAAAATCACCAGGGTATGTAAACTTTTGATCATGGTCATTTGGATGTTTTGGGTTGTCATTATTATTTAAAAAACAGAAAACACAGTAGTTTGACAATAAATGGCGTCACCCAACCACTAACCATGAGTTAAGAAAAAGTGTTGGTGCTGTCATTCATATTCTCTTAAAAAAGACCAAGAAAGTAAAGATTCCGCCGGGGTATGTAAACTTTTGAGCAAAACTATATATTTATTTTATATGCTATTTTTGGACATATCTCCTTCCCCCTCTGGCAGCTGACAATGAAATTCCTTCATACTTCCTCTGTAGAAGACGACTTTTCAGATCTACTGCCAATTAATGCAATGGGCTCTGGACAAGATCAGTCTCATTCCACCTCTGGCAGCTGACAATATAAATCCTTTTTTCCCCCTTACAGAAGGAGTATTTTCAACTAACTTCCAAGTAATGCTGGGGGACACTGACAGGGCCAGTCTTCTTCCTTCCACCTCTGGAAGCTGTCCATATAACCCCAACAAAATGTTGCTATACAATGCAAATGGGTCTAGACAGGATCAGTATCCTTTCCCCTCTGGTAGCTGATAACATTTTTAGCTTTAGAGCCAGGCATCCGTAGATCTACTCCTTTCCTAACAGGCAGGAAGAAAGACATTCCTATTGGCCGCCCGGCAGTGATCCGAGGACCATTATGCAGAGGCCCCAACTAGGTGACTGATTATGTTTGAGCACCAGGTGGCACCTTATTCAATGCTCTCTGGTTAATGGACGTGATCGCCTGAGCTCCAGACAGGTTACATTTTAACAAGAACAATCAGACCCAGACACTACACTTGCATCTGGGACTCAGGACAGCATGTACTGCAGAGAGGGGGCAGTAACCTTAATAATCACAGGCTATCAACCTCTACTGGGCCAGACAGTTTGCACACTTTCTACCCCGATTTTCTAATCTCCTGCAGTGGCAGTCTTATTTACTGTAAAAGCAGAGAAGTGGTGAATGTAAGAGTGGCCTTTAGCAGAAGTTGCTTAGATATTTTTTTCATCTAATATTTAGCCAGAAAAACTCTTTAAAAAGGCGTCACACGACTCATCAAGTTATCTGATATAGTATAGCACAGCACTGAAAAAATTCTGCGTAACCTGTATTTTTCCTTAAAGCCCTGTGGGTGGATCTACGCAAGTGATTGACAGTTTATGAATGCATACAGTGGAGGCAGTCAAGCGCCAAGTAAGACCGCCCACTGGA
The DNA here is from genome assembly GCF_039654945.1 of Dendrobates tinctorius. Taxonomy (NCBI): domain Eukaryota; kingdom Metazoa; phylum Chordata; class Amphibia; order Anura; family Dendrobatidae; genus Dendrobates; species Dendrobates tinctorius. The sequence continues at coordinate 53,067,959 of NW_027361696.1, forward strand.
CTCCTAAACGTACAATCAGCAGTGATGTAAATGAATACTAGAGTTTAGCAAAAAAATTGAAAGACTATGGCCGTCACGTCGCTTGATCATGAGACGATTGACCCGGGGGGGGGGGGGGGGTCACATCACCAGACCAAGGCCTGGGTTGGGGTCATGTCGCTAGACCATGATTGCGGGATCAGATTGACAGGCTTTGCAATGTCATTATGTTGAGGCATGACACATGTTGGTCCCCTCAACGTCATAAGAGATGCAGGGATGGGGATATTGCAGGGGATTCACAAAGCTCTGGTAGCCACAGTCTACTGACGTGACACCCTTGCCATGGTCCTGCCAGCAGATCAGAGTGCATGTACAATGAGACAGATTCCCTTTTACAGTTGGCTTTAATGAGTTGCGGGTACTCTTTGAGCTCTCCCCATTGCTTCCTGTTCTGGTTCCATATACAGTGTAATATAAATATGCATTTATGTAGCCTCATATGTCCCAGTTCCTGACCGGTCAGAGGAATTTTCCACAGAAATTCACCCTATATGAGTTCCTTGGCAATGTCGGCGGTGTACCTGCTTCAGCTCCTGCAGGGCCTGGCTGTCCTCCCGATGCTCCATGCTCTGCACGGCGCTGTGGGAGAACGCCCGGGGACGAGAAAGTTGGGTTGCTGCAGTGGAGGTAGTGGGTAAGCGATCCCCGGTTGGAATAGTAGATGAAGGAGCCCCAAGCTTGGATTCCAGCATCAGACCAGACGGAGCAATATCTGAGGAAACTTAATAAATGGACAAAAAAAAAAAAAAATTAAATAAGATTTACTTATGTGTTGAGCTGACACATATAGATAGGGGCAGAATGCCGATAAGAGGGGTGGTCTCACCTCCTGGGGCGGCCGTGGTGCCAGTCTCAGACATACTCCTCTCCCTCATCTCTTTGGGCACACCCCAGGGACCGGGCATCACCTGTTTAACATCTGAGCTGGACTTCTTACGGTCTTTGTTGCACCACTTCCAGTCGGGGTGCGCCTTGAAATGTGCTTCCTTCACCTGGTAGAGAAGATCCGGGTAATGCTAGTGACCGTGCAAATATCGGGGTGTACCCCACCGTTGTCTCAATTCAGCCCCAACAATCACAACAGCAAGATATCACATAATGATGACCTATCCTGCAGACTGGCCATAAATTGGACAACCCCTTTAAGGTGGTGTACCCAACATGGTGACATCACCACCCATTACAATAATCAGTTTGCCCCCTTATGGGTACCTGGAAGGCTAGGTCATGATACTTCTGCTTCTCCTTGGTTCCCAGCGCATACCACCACTCTCCCAGGATCTTGCTGACAGTGCGGTTGTCCTGATTCGGGTGGCGCTGGTGAACCAGGGCCCGGTGACGCTTACTGAAGATCATGAAGGCGTTCATGGGACGGCGAATGTGATCCTTCTCCCTCTGTACAAAAAAATAAATAAAACAAAGGACCACGTATAAGGCCCGGGTCACACATGCGAGAAACTCGGACGAGTCTCGCACGTCAATAACCGGCACTGCCGACACTCGGGAGCGATGTATTTCTATGCAGCCGCACGCTCCGCTCCCGAGTGCGGGCGGCAGTGCCGGGTATTGACGTGCGAGACTCGTCCGAGTTTCACGCATGTGTGACCCTGGCCTTAAAGGGGTATCCAAACCACCCATCTGATAGAATACTGAATAGCTGGGGACACTGAAGAGGTAGGTGCAAGGCTGAGCCTCCCCACTTTACTGTCACCAGAATTTTCCAAGGGTTACCTTGTTAGGGCTTCGTCCGTCCTTCTCGGAGGAAGAATCTCGTTCCTTGGGGAGGGCACTGAGAGACTGGGTCCGGCGTTTCCCACAATGCACCTGGAGAGGGATCTCAGAGGGACCGATCGTAAAGAACCTGCAAGGAAATAGAGCACAGATGAAAACTATTCCAATGTGCCGAAATCCAGAGCTGTAGCTGAGCGGACGGGGCCGGCACAGCTGAGCGGACGGGGCCGGCACAGCTGAGCGGACGGGGCCGGCACAGCTGAGCGGACGGGGCCGGCACAGCTGAGCGGACGGGGCCGGCACAGCTGAGCGGACGGGGCCGGCACAGCTGAGCGGACGGGGCCGGCACAGCTGATGTCTGCATGGTTAGTGCCCTACTCACGGGTCATCGTGGTCGCTCTCTGTCTCGCTATCAGCCCTCCGGTCGGTGATAGTGACTTGTGTGGTGACCTCTTGGTGCTGGGACTGTCTCACAGGCTCCTCATTGGGTAGTTGGGGCGCTGTATCGGTCAGGGTCACTCCGCACCGCTCATCTTCTGCTCTTGGCACAGGGACAGTCTCGTTTGCCACCGATGCAGATTCAGGAGGCTCTGAAGGAGCAGAGTAAAATTAACCCTTCATATTAAACTCGCCAACGTAGTGTGTGGGCACATAAGTACAGGACGTAACGTACCTTTGCTCTGGCTGGAGGCCCCGGGGTGATTGACCGGCTGCTGGCCCTCGGTGGGCTGGACAGAAGAGTCTGGTTGGCTTGGGGCCAAAAACGGGACTAGAGAATGCCAGGGAAAGACGGCAACGGACCGCGGCTCCACGTTAGTCCAGACTAGGAGAAAGAAGAAACAAGATTAATATCTCTGATCATCACGATTTATAAAATCTCTGCCTCCAGATACAATTCCATTCACTGACAGGAAGCAGAGATTTAACAAAGATGTGCCGAACTTTTATCTATGCAATACAGAAGCTTTTTGATGTCCATTACCACCGTCCCCCAGATATTTGACTGGGTAGTGGGGCCCCTGTGGCAGTGACCGGCCCCTGCTGACGCAGTATGTAGCAGAGCTGGGCGCGCACTCTAGATTCAGGAAGGTCTCCTTTTGTTCTCGTTCCTGTTTTCTCAGACTCGCTGTGACCTTCCGTACAACCTCAGAGCGGCCACAAACAATGCGAGACGTAGAGGGAGGAGAGACGGCCAAGGGGGGGGGGGGGGCACATTCAAGCTGGGGTTTAAAGGGGGACACTAGATTTATAGCAGCAGCCACCAGTGCATGTCCAGTGGATTGATGGATAATGAATCTGACCCTGCCGGGAAAAACGGAAGGATCATCATGGAGAATTGCCGACTGGAATCTCATGAATCAAGAGGCTCAGGCTGAACAGATTATGCAGAACCTCTTTAAAAATTCCGGCGGCAGAAGAAACACCAAACACCCTGAACTTTGTGGTGCACAACTTTACTTAAAGGGACTTTCAATGGAAATAAAACGTCTCATGCCTTAACATCCCTTTCCCCATAGGGAATCTTCTGTCACTGCAGGATACATGTACGCCACACGTGTACCCTGCCAAAACAAGATGACAGCGGTACACACAAGCTGTCTGCTATGCACTGTGCCAGCACGCGAGGCGTGATCCGCACCGACACTACGGGAAGCCAGAGTGCATGTGTCTGCCTTCCTGCTGAGGAATACTATCACCTGAATGGCTGATAGCAGCAAGCAGTAGATAACTCTCCAGCAGCAGTCAGTGTATTCAGGGGAGAATCATTTAGGTTGCCGTCCCTTTAAGTGATTTGACGGGAGGCGATCATCTTTCATCTTGGTGACCCTGTTGCCAATACCATCCCCCTATGGATAAGCCGATGTCTCTGCCAACCGCATCAACCATAGAAAATGCATAGGTACACAGGAAAGCTGCCCGACTCCTTACTGGGCAGCAAGGTCAAGCATTACCCATCACCTATATACCTGCATGCCAAGCGCAGCAGATACAGTACACTACCCCACCATGCAATAGGGAAAAAAAAAAGGAACAGATGCGGTTAATTAACTCATTGATCAGACTGGAGCTCACTGACTGCGTCAACATCCAGATCCAGTGCCCCGCTGCCAGCTCTGCAATCTCCTGGTTTAGAAGCGCCTCTTAATTAAATCCTTTACTACCAGGGGTTGGACCAGTGAGCAAAAAAATGTGTCAGGGAGGTGCGGGGGGGCTGCTGCACTAAGCGGAGTCCTCCCACTCGCTCCCCACTGCCCCTACACACCACACACACACAAACCTGACCCAGATCTACAAATGCCAGCATGTCGCTACTACACTGAGCGGGCACTGCCCATCACCAGGGGACAGAGGGAAGAGGACACCTGTAGAGCAGGGAACTAACCGAACATGCTGAGGCCGCGGGTATTGGGCGTCTTCTCGGAGAACATGCTGGGCACAGGTTGGTCACGATGCCCTGGGAGCAGTCACGGACATCTCCTGGGTGCCTGTGCCATGTTCTCACATAGCCTGCAGGTCCGGGGGGCACAACGCAGGAGAACAGGGCACGGGTGATGCTGGCAGAGGGACGATGCTGCTGCGGTGTAGTGTGCCCTCTCCAGGAGCCACGAGGGGCAGCGCAGGAAAACAATAACAAATGTGTAGAAGAGCTGCCAGAGAGGAGGGGCTGGGCTGCCACCTTCACATTACAGCGCCACACGGCAGCCACCGGGCATCCCCCATCACCTGCTGCTCCGGGTGTACAGAACTGGGCAGCCCCGATCCAGGCCTCCCTCTCTTCCAGGAAGTGTCTCTTTCTGGAGGTCTCCCTCCTTCAGGCTGTCCCTGATATCAGGAGGTCTCACTCTCGTTCTGCCACACTGGCCTGATGGCGGGCTCTCTCTCAGCAAGTCTGTCTCTTTCAGGATGTCAGCTGTTTTTGATCTCCCTGTTGTTGGCCGCGTCTCTCCTGGTCACTCACAGTTCTGAAAGGTGTCTCGCTCACTCTCTTCTGGAATGTCTCACTCCCACATGTCGGAGGTGTACCCCTCCTTTCTCTGCCAGTTGTCGGAGGTGTACCCCTTTTTTTCTCTTGGCTGTCAGATCTTTCTTATCTCCCACTTGTTGGACTGTCTCGGTTGTCGGAGCCGTTCTCCGCTCCCTCGGTTGTCGGAGCAGCTCTCTCTCGGTTGTCGGAGCAGCTCTCTCTCGGTTGTCGGAGCAGCTCTCCTCTCTCTCGGTTGTCGGAGCAGCTCTCCTCTCTCTCGGTTGTCGGAGCAGCTCTCCTCTCTCTCGGTTGTCGGAGCAGCTCTCCTCTCTCTCGGTTGTCGGAGCAGCTCTCCTCTCTCTCGGTTGTCGGAGCAGCTCTCCTCTCTCTCGGTTGTCGGAGCCGCTCTCCTCTCTCTCGGTTGTCGGAGCCGCTCTCCTCTCCCTCGGTTGTCGGAGCCGTTCTCCTCTCCCTCGGTTGTCGGAGCCGTTCTCCTCTCCCTCGGTTGTCGGAGCCGTTCTCCTCTCCCTCGGTTGTCGGAGCCGTTCTCCTCTCCCTCGGTTGTCGGAGCCGTTCTCCTCTCCCTCGGTTGTCGGAGCCGTTCTCCTCTCCCTCGGTTGTCGGAGCCGTTCTCCTCTCCCTCGGTTGTCGGAGCAGCTTTCCTCTCTCTCGGTTGTCGGAGCAGTTTTCCTCTCTCTCGGTTGTCGGAGCCGTTCTCCTCTCCCTCGGTTGTCGGAGCAGCTTTCCTCTCTCTCGGTTGTCGGAGCAGCTTTCCTCTCCCTCGGTTGTCGGAGCAGCTTTCCTCTCCCTCGGTTGTCGGAGCAGCTTTCCTCTCTCTCGGTTGTCGGAGCAGCTTTCCTCTCTCTCGGTTGTCGGAGCAGCTTTCCTCTCTCTCGGTTGTCGGAGCAGCTTTCCTCTCTCTCGGTTGTCGGAGCAGCTTTCCTCTCTCTCGGTTGTCGGAGCCGTTCTCCTCTCCCTCGGTTGTCGGAGCCGTTCTCCTCTCCCTCGGTTGTCGGAACAGTTTTCCTCTCTCTCGGTTGTCGGAGGTCCCTCTCCAGCCGGCCCGCGGAGTGATGAGTGCCGCCTTGCGCAGCTCGGATGCAGGCTACGCTCGGGGCTCCCCGCTCGTCCTCGGTCCCCGGTGTGGCGGTGTCGGGGCCGTGCTCGGGGGGCTGTGTGCCGGCCGTGCGCCGCGGTGTCAGCTGCTCGGAGCCCCGCGCTCCCCGCGTCCCTTCCCTCCGGCCTGTAACATTGTATCAGGCACCATTCACTCTCCCCTCTCTGAGAGAAATAGCAGAGGGCGGGGGAGCGGGAGGGAAGCCTGCGCCCCCCTACGCATGCCCATTTACCGCTCTGCCCTGGGATTGGCCGCCTCAGCCTTGTCATTCACATGCAAATCAGCACTCTCACCCGCTCTGTCTGCTCATTGGCTGGCACAGGAATGTCAGTCATATGCAAATGAGGACTACGTGCTATCGAAGCGCCGATTGGTCAGGACTTGACTCCCCCCTCATCTTTTCTGGATGGTATGGTAATGAGATGATGCTGCAGGATTGCTGGGCGTGGATTGGTGGCAGCGGGAAGAGGGTGGAGCCTAGCACGGGAAGCGGGTCAGATTGCAGTGCTGTGACTGGGAGGTGACACAGGGCAGGGGGAGGGGTCACTGAACCAATGGTGGGGGGAGGGGGAAACTGTCCTGCTACAACCTCGGGAGGAGGGAAGGGGCCGAGTGATGGCAGGAGCAGATCCCAGGGAGGCAAATCCTGGAACAAGATCCTGTGTGAACAGATAAAAGAGAAAAGGATCCTAAAAGGGATGCAGATAATAAAGAACAGTATCCTGGGGGGGCAGCTCCTAAAGAACAGGATCCTAGTGATATGGGGGGGGGCAGATCCTAGGGAATAGGATAATTCTAAGGCTAAGTGCACACGTACCGGAACTCTCGCGGAAATTACCGTGAGAATTCCGGAATTCCAGTCCGCGGGAAAATCGCAGTTTAAGTTCCCACGATTTTCCTGCGGAAAAACTAGCATTTTGCAAGCGTATTTAGCTTGCAAAATGCTAGCGTTCTCCAAGCGATCTGTAGCATCGCTTGGAGAACTGATTGACAGGTTGGTCACACTCGTCAAACATAGTGTTTGACAAGTGTGACCAACTTTTTACTACTGAGGTGGCCTATGCGGCATCAATAGTAAAAGATAGAATGTAAAAAAAAAAATTGTGTTATTCTCACCCTCCGACGTCCCGCGCATCCGTTCCCAGTAAATCCTTTGCGAAAATGCCCGCGATGATGTCTGTTCTCGCGGGATCGCGACGTCTCATGGTAATTCGCGATGACGTCGCGCGAATGACCGCGAGACTTCGCGATCCTGCGAGAACGGACGCCATCGCGGGCATTTTCGCAAAGGATTACTGGGAACGAGAGCGTGAAGAGAAGCGGGAAGACTGCGCGGGACATCGAAAGGTGAGAATAACAATATTTTTTATTTTAAATTCTATTTTTTACAGGGATATGGTACCCAAAGCCCGGAGGACAGTCTCCTCTCCTCCGGACCGTGGGTACCATCTGCAAATGTTCTGCTTACTTTCCGCATGGTGTGCACAGCCACATGCGGAAAGTAAGCGGAACAATGCATTCCTATGGGTGCGGGATCGCCGCGATTCCGCAAATTAATGAGCATGCTGCGGTTTTTACCGCGAAGCGATTCCGCCGCGGTAAAAACCGCAGCATTAGTACAGCATTGCGGAATCCCATAGGAATGCATGGGATGCTTATTTTTCGCGGCAAAATCGCGCGGTTAAAACGGCCGCGGAAACGCGAAAAAAACGCCACGTGTGAACTCAGCCTAAGGGGCAGAATCCTAGGGAGGCAGATGCTAAGGAACAGGATCCTGGGTGAATAGGGCTACAAGATCGTAGGGAATAGGATCCCAAGGAAAGCAGATAAGAGAATCTGGGTGTATGGGGGGGGGGGAAGAGATCCTAGTGGGACAGATCCTAAGCAATGGTATTCTGATGGGGGTGATGCTGGGGAGCAGATCCTAATGAACGGGATCCTGATATGATAGGATCCTATTCCGCAGGATCTGCCCCCGCTCCCTAAGGGTATGTGCTAGCGTTGCGAATTTGGCTGTGGATTTTTCCGTGCGGATTTTCTGCAGATTTTGTGTGGATTTCCCTGCGTTTTTACACCTGCGGATTCCTATAATGGAGCAGGTATAAAACTGCTGCGGATCCACACAAAAGAATTGACATGCTGCGGATTTAAAGCCACGCGGAAAAATCCGCAACAAGTGCACAGCGTTTTTCATTTTACATAGACTTTAATGGTACTGTACAATGCAGCAGATTCTGCAACGTGTGAACAGACCCTAAAGGAGCAGATTCTAAGAAACAGGATCATAGGGATGCAATTATAAAGAAAAGCATCCTGGGGGGGCAGATCCCAAGGAACAGGATCATTCAAAAATATTTCTTACCATAACCAGGTTCCTCGCATCATGTTCTCACATGCTTTATGCATTTAATAGCCCTCTGTGTCTGTACTGTTACATATTTAGACTGTTAACTGGTTCATGCAGCATCACAGGAACATCCGATTCTTACACTATGGCTGCTCCGAACAATAAAAGTAATTGTTACCACCCACCTTTCGTGTCTCCCCTTTCTCCTTATAGATTGTAAGCTTGCGAGCAGGGCCCTCATTCCTCTTGGTATCTGTTATGCTCTATGTGATTATTGTTATGCTGTAATGTCTATTGTCTGTACAAGTCTCTATAATGTAAAGTGCTGCGGAATATGTCGTCAGTGGTATAGAAATAAAATTATTATTATTATCCTAGGGAGGCAGATCCAAAGGAACAAGATCCCGGGGGCGGACAGATGCTAAGAAATAAGATCCTATAGAAACCAAAAAAAGAATCAGGCTTAAAAGATAACTTTTCTTAATGTATATACTCGCGTATAAGCAGAGATTTTCAGCCCATTTTTTTAGGCTGAAAGTCCCCCTCTCGGCTTATACACGAGTCATATACCAGGGGGAGCAGGGGTGTCAGGTCATACTGACCCCCCCCGGCGCGGTCTCTGCAGTCCCCCTGCTTCTCCCACATTCTCAGACTCCTTCCTTCAGCGGTCGAGTGGTACCGCTCATTAAAGTCATGAATATGCGCATGTTCATGACTTTAATGAGCAGTACCACATGACCGCTGAAGGAAGGAGCCTGAGACCGGGAGAAACGAGGCTGTAGAGACTGCGCCAGGAGGGGGTAAGTATATGCGATATTCACCAGTCCACCGCTGTGGCCGCTCTGTACTCCGCGTCCTCTGGCTGTGATGTTCAGGTCAGAGAATGAGGTGACGTTAGTGCGCGCCACGCCCTCTGCCTGAACAGTCACTGACAGAGGGACCCGGAAGACAGAGCGAGCGCAGCAATGGACCGGGGACAGGTGAATATCGCCAGTGTGGGGGTCCTGAGCCAGCGGTGACACCGGCACCTGTCCCAGCCTGCTCAGTACACCAACACCTGGCCCCTAGCAACGAGAGGCGAGTATGTCATTTTTTTTTTTTTATTTGCAGCAGCGGCAAATGGGGGCATAATCTATGGAGCATCTTATGGGGGCATAACCTTTATGGAGCATTATATGGGGCATATTATTCTATGGAGCATCTTATGGGGGCATTACTAACCTTTGTGCAGCATTATATGGGGTGTATTTTGTATGGAGCATCTTATGGGGACCATCATGAACTGTATGGAGCATTATATGGGGCTCCTGATTCAATATGGATATTCAAAAACATTTAACCTGCTGATGTCTCAATTAATTTAACTTTTATTGGTATCTATTTTTGAAATTTACCAGTAGCTGCTACATTTTCCACCCTAGGCTTATACGCGAGTCAATAAGTTTTCCCAGTTTTCTGTGGCAAAATTAGGGGTGTCGGCTTATACATGAGTATATACGGTATCCCCTTGCGATTCCAGTTCATAAGTGATCGCTCAGTGAGTGTTGAGCAAACAGTGAAAATTACAGTGCTTGACAGAGTTATAGAAATATGTGTCTCCTCCAGATCCAGGAGCTGTGCCAGCAGCAGGTCTGAGGAGGGCACATGTGTCTGCAGGAGGTAGGGAAGGTCCCAGATGGTAATTAATGAAGCACTCTTGTTTTCATGGCGTTGGCTTGGTGAGGGATTCCCTCAGGGGTCAGATAGTCTGGTCTACGTGGAGCGGGGGCGCCATTTCGTCTCCCCCTAGGGTGCCAACCTCCGCTGCCAGGTAGGGAGAATAGGCGGCATCAGATCTATTCCCTGGCTCACATCCTTCTTGTAATTGAGACATTTTTTGTACCTGGTATGTTACTTTGCGCTTCTTTCGGTCTGATCCTCTCACCATGTTGGTATTAATCCATTATACTTTTTGAGATTTTTTTTTTTTTAAAAGGAATTAATAACAGTTATCCTTTAGGCCTGATTTTTTTTTTTGGTTTCTGTGATAAAATATCAGACCTTATCTTATTTATTTTGTTTTTGGTTATTTGAAATAAGATCCTAACAAAGGGACACATCCTGACGAACACGATCCCAGGGGGGTGGACAGATCCTGTGAAAGCAGATCCTAAAGAACAAGATCCTGGATAAATAAGGTGAACAGTTCCTAGGGCAGTGATGGCGAACCTATGGCACGCGGCCTCTCGCCTCACTGATCCGGAGCTGCAGCTTCCTGCTTCTCACACATTGAGCGGAGCGGCCACGGAGCTGAATGATGATGTCATCCAGCTGCGGCCGCGCCTCTCAATGGCAAGAGGAAATGAGAGCAGAGGAAGCTGCCGGCGCGTGGAGAGGTGAGTGTGGCCGCTGGTGTGTGTGTGTATGTGGTGGGTGTGGCCGCTGTGGTGTGTGTGTGTGTGTGTGTGTGTGTGTGTATGTATGTGGTGAGTGTGGCCGCTGTGGTATGTGTGTGTTTGTCAATGATGTGGAGAGGGCCAATGATTGGAGTGATGGGGATAAGGCCATTGATGGGGAGAAGGCCAGTGATGGAGAGAGGGCCAGTGATGGGGAGAGGGCCAGCGATGGGGTGATGGGGAGGAGGAAATGATGGAGGTGGTGGAATGGGCAATTTCTGCATGAAGGTGATCATGATGGGGCATATTTCTGCATGAAGGTGTTCATGATGGGGCATATTTCTACATGAAGGGGATCATGATGGGGCATATTTCTACATGAAGGGGATCATGACGGGGCATATTTCTGCATGATGGCAATCATGATGGGGCATTTCTACATGAAGGGGATCATGATGGGGCATTTCTACATGAAGGGGATCATGATGGGGCATATTTCTGCATGAAGGTGATCTTGATGGGGCACTTCGTCATAAATTATTGGGTTTTAGGTTGCAGTTTGGGCACTCGGTCTCAGAAAGGTTCGCCATCGCTGTCCTAAGGAATAGGATTGTGAAGGACAAGGGAGACTCCATTTTGGATTTATGAATTCAGGCCCCCACCCTTGGGAGAATTACACAATTCCCAAAGAATGGAACATTTGCCAAATGGTCAGTGAATTAGAAGCCACATCTTAAGGAGGAGCAGAGCTAGGACCCCTTGCTGTCTTTTGTGCTAGTCTGGGACTGGTGATATATATATATATATATACATATACATACACACACACACACCGCCCTCACTGCAGTGTGCCCCGATAACCAGTACGTGACAGGGAAGCCTCTCCGGTGACTACTTATCCTAATTGCAGTTCCCTGACTGTCCTGAGGGTAAGGGGGGCTCCAGAGAGCTGTGACTGTGTAAGCTCCGTCACAGATTGGCGATGGCGGGGTGATATTCGTATCCCCCCAGTCCTCTCGTGTGTGCAGGTATTTTCCTTACAAGGATCTTAAGGGAAACAGATCGTAATGAACAGGATCCTGGCTGAATATGGGGGACAGATCCAACGGAATGAGTTCCTAAAGGAGGCAGGATCATAAGGATGCAGATCATAAAGAACAGCATCCTGGGGGGGGGCAGATCTTAGGGAATAGGAGCCTTGGGTGGCAGATCCTAATGAACAGGATCCTGGGGGGACAGCTCCCCGGGAATAGGATCCTTATGGAGACAGATCCTAATGAACAGAATCATAGGGATGCAGATACTAAAGAACAGAATCCCGGGGGGGGAGGCAGATCCTAAGGAAGAGAATCTGGGTGAACAGGGGGGACAGATCCTACAGAATAGGATCCTAAGGGAGGCAGATCCTAAGGAACATGATCCTAGGGGGACAGATCTTAAGCATGCTTGGGATGCTTGGGAGCAGATCCTAATGAACAGGATCTTAGTGTGATGGGGGGGGGGGGGGGAGATCCTAGGGTATAGGATCCTAAGGGAGCAGATTCTGAGAAACAGGATCAAAGGGGGGCAGATCCTAAGGAACAGGATCCTGGGGATAGATCCTAGGGAATAGACAAGGAACAGGACCATAGGGATGCAGATACTAAAGAACAGCATCCTGGCGGGAGGGTGGGATCCTGTGAGACAGATCCTAAGGTCGGGGTCAGACTTGCGAGTACAATGCGAAAAACTGGCATCAATACCCGGCACTGCCGCTGGCACTGGGACCGGAGTGTGCGGCTGCATGTATTTCTATGCAGCCGCACACTCCGGGCGGCAGTGCCGGGTATTGATGCGAGAGACTCATGCAAGTTTTTCACATTGTACTCGCAAGTCTGACCCCGGCCTAAGTAACAGGATACTGGGGTGGGACAGATCCTATGGAATAGGATGTTAAGGGGGCAGATCCTAAGAAACAGGATCATGGGGATTGAGATCCTTAGGAACAGTACCCCCCCCCCCCCGGAGGCACAACAGTGCCAGCAATATATACAATTACTCGCCATAAATAAAGCTGACAGTGTAACCCTCTGTGCCCTCAATAAGTGATCTGCCCCATGTGCACAAACACTGACAAATAAAGTGGTAAAATACATTACGACAATCTCACAGCAGTGGAGCGCACTGGGCCAACAGTGAAGACATTTTTATGGTCACTTTTAGTTGTTTTTTTTTACTGCAACTTACAGGTGGCACCATCAAAATGCAGTCATAAGTATAACCTTAAATAACATGGCGGTATAACCGAGAAGACGCCATCTGCGGGGAAGTAAGCAGGGCTATAGTGTTAGCTGCCAGAGGGGGAAGGAAACAGATTATTTCCAGAATGTGATGTAGTAACATATAAGGGCTATAGTGTCAGTTGCCAGAGGGGGGAGAGAGGGACCAACTGTATCCAGAGTCCACTGCATTACATGGCAGTATAGTTAAGAATTTTGTGGAAGTTAGTAAAAAGGAGCTATATTGTTAGCTGCCAGAGAGGGAAGGAGAGAAATTCTGTCCAGAGTAGGAAAATGACAGACTCTGTCCAGAGTCTCCTGGATTATATGGCAGTATAGCTGAGAAAATTTTTCTTAGCGATGGTAAGAATGGGCTAGATTGTCAGCTGCTAGAGGTGGAAGAAAATCAATTCAGTCTGAAGTGGAAAACGGACCAAATCTCTCCAGTGAAAGAAGAGCCTGCTGCAGTACAAGACAGTATAGTTAAGGACTTTCCTTGTGTAGCTGAAGCAAGAAAGTTCTATATAATCTGCTACCAGAGGGGGAAGGAGACTGTTCACAGTCTGAGCCCATTGCAATAAAAGGCAGTATATTTGAGAAGACCTCTGTAGGTAGAGGAAGGTAAGAAAGGACTATATTGTAAGCTACCAGATGAGGAAGGAGACCGATTCTAGTAAGAACCCACTGCATTACATTGCAGTACATTTGAGAAGAGCTCTGTAGGGCAGAGTAAGAAAGGACTATATTGTCAGTTTACAGATGGGGAAGGAGACTTGTTCTGTATAAAGCCAGTTGAAGTACACAGAAGTATAGTTGGGAATACTGCTTGTGTAGGGGAAGTAGGCTGTATGTAGTAAGTTGCCAGAGGGGAAAGGAGCCCTACCAGCTCATACTGAGAGACATGGGAGCAAAAAAAAGAAACCCTGCAAATTGCTTCTCAGTTAAAAACTATAAAAGGTGTAAAGGAGAGGACACTAGGTGGAAGACCCACTGAAAACTGATGAGGTGCTGCAGAGGACATATACACTGGGGTCCAGCAGCATACTAGAGGACCCCTCTAATAAAAGGGATTGTCTAGTGGACCACTCCTTTAAGTATCACTACGTTGTGCTTTCACAAGCAGAGCAGTAATAGGCAGTGAGTTAGAAGCCATCATTCCCATCCGTGGACAGTGCATGTAATGTGATGCCGGGGCTTACAATATGCAGGCAAGGAGGAGGGGGGTTATACTCCTGGACATATGCGGCAATTTACTGTACGCAGCGGGCACTGTAGGTGGGTAGACTCTACCCACCTCACTCCAGAAGGTGCCTTATAAACTGCGGAGCAAAAGAAATAGAGCAACTGGTTTCTGTTTGCCAACCTACCCACACCCTACAGGCCGTGCCTCTACAGTCAGGGCGCTGCAGCGGGAGCACGTTGTAATGACGGTCAGACTGTACGGAGGGTGTTTCTTCCTTGTAGGCCAGGACAACATTACAGTGGCGGAGCCGACGGGATAATTGCGTGGATGACAGACTAATGGCGCTATCACGTTTCCAAACCAGTTGGCACCGCGTTTTGCGGCGGCGTCTGTCCGGTGTTACGGCATTTGGCTTTTTACTCTCAGGGAGGAGGTGGGGGGCAGCCTCAGTGTATGTGATGGGGGGGGGGGACTCAGTGTACGACCTGATGTCATGTTCTTTGCCAGCCTGCAATCTGTGCAGAAAGAAAAGCTGCACATATGTGGCGGGCGGGCAAGGGCCGGGGGGCCTCCCGTTGAATCCACTGGGCCGCGTGCCTGGAAAACTGACAAATGGACAGAAAAAGAATGGGGGGAGGGGGAGTTTGAGATAATGGAAATGTATATGAAAAAAAAGAATGCTTAAAAGCTGCTTGCTGTCAATGAATGGAGACGAAAAAGAATGCTTAAAAGCTGCCTCCTGCTTGCTGTCAGTGAATGGAGACGAAAAAGAATGCTTAAAAGCCGCCTCCTGCTTGCTGTCAGTAAATGGACACTAAAAAGGTATTTCAACATGTCGTAAAGTGATCTCTAATCTGCTTAAAGGGGCTCTATCATCTTGCAAGGCAATGATAATCACTTTCTGATCGGCGGGTGGTCACCCTTCAATTTGATCTAGAGAATGTGAGGGTCCGACTAGCCGACTGCAGCTCTTCAGAGTATGTGGAACATCGGCAGGCTGATTTCGCAATAGACAAATGATGGAGGTAGTGCAAACTAGCACGGGGCCGCAAGGAAGAGCGTGGCTTAAGCAGCAAGGTTGCGACTTCCCTTAAATTATCAGACAGAATCAAATCCTGACTTTCAAAAAAAATATCAGAATTTTCATATATTTATATTACATATGTATAAATTAGTACGTGTCTCCTTTAAATGCTCCTCCCACACATCATGTTCCCACGGTGACCACAGCACGACGCGATTGGTTGGCCTGAGCTCCCGCAGTTGTACTATCTGTGTAAGTGTTTATTTGTGCTGCGGAGAGCAGGGAGTCACACATGAGGCACATACACTGAACGAGACGCGGAGTCACAGGCGAAAGCGAGTCCAAGAAAGTCCAAAAAAATCCAGAGCGAGCGGGATGTCGTGCTGCAGAAACAAACAATCCAAAAATAAAAAATCCAGAGTGAGCAGGACACCATGCAGCAAAAACGGACAATTAACCCCAAAAAATATCCAGCGCGAGCGGGACGCCGTGCCGCAGAAACACTCAATTAGCCACCCAAAAAAAATCAGGGGGTCGCCATGTCGCAGAAAGTCAACTAACCCTCCCCCAACAGTAAAAAAAAAAAAAAAATACTGAGTGAGCAGGATGTCATGCCACAGAAATGGTCGAATAACTTACAAATAAAAAAAAATCCAGAGCAAGTGGGACGTCATGCAACAAGAACGGTCGACAAACCAAAAGATCCAGAACGAGTGGGACATCGTGCAACAAAAATAAGATCTAGAGCGAATGGGACGTCGAGCCACTTTAGCGGTCAACCAACCAAAAAAAGATTGAGAGCAAAAGAAACGGTCAACCAACCAAAAGAAGATCCAGAGCACCAGAAACGGTCAATCAACCAAAAGAAGATCTGGAGCAACAGAAACGGTCAACCAACCAAAAGTAGATCCAGAGCACTAGAAACGGTCAACCAACCAAAAGAAGATCTGGAGCAACAGAAACGGTCAACCAACCAAAAGAAGATCTGGAGCAACAGAAATAGTCAACCAACCAAAAGATCCAGAGAGAGCAGATCATCGTGTAAAAGAAACGGTCAACCAACCAAAAGAAGATCCAGAACGCGCGGGACGTCGTGCAATAAAAATGGTCATCCAATCAAAAGAAGATGTAGAGCGAGTGGGACATCATACCACAGAAACTGTCATCCAACCAAAAGAGAATCCAGAGCGAGTGGGACATCGTGCCACAGAAACGGTCAACCAATTAAGGGTCCAGAAAAGGCTTTTAAAAACGTGCTGACACAGATACGTCTGTATTGAATAAAAATATCTCAAATCCTCAGCATTTTCCAGATCTCTGCTTCCTGCCAGTGAATAGAAAACCTCACATTTGTATCTGCTTTCCCAGATCTCGATTACATGTTTTTTTTCTGTACATAGCAGTCATGTCCCATAACCTGGTGCGTCATGTATTGAGCAGTTTCTGTAGCGGTAACGATCAGGTCTTGTGTTCTTTATGAGAGGATGACTCCAGGATGAGCTCAGAAATCTCATTATTTATACATCGGCTGAGTCACGTGTGCCGCAGTCACCGCTCTGCTCTTAGGAAATTACCACTCTCCCTATGAGCAATCGCTGCAAAAATGTGAAACAGAAAGAAAACAGCCAAACTTCCCCCAGAGATCCGGCAACAGATATGCGAGTGTTTAGGGTTACCATAAACAAAATGGGAAAAGGTGAACCTGACTCACAAAGATAAGCATCTGAAGGCGCCACTTCTCTGGAAAGGTACAATAGGATTGGATGTAGCAACCTCCAAGTGTAAGGCTGGGTTCACACGTAGCGGAACTCTCACGGAAATTACCATGAGAATTCCGGAATTCCATTCCGTGGGAAAATCGCATTTTAAATTCCCGCTATTTTCCAGCGGAAAAACTAGCATTTTGCAAGCGTAATTAGCTTGCAGAATTGCTAGCGTTTTCCAAGCGATCTGGAGCATCGCTTGGAGAACTGATTGACAGGTTGGTCACACTCGTCAAACATAGTGTTTGACGAGTGTGACCAACTTTTTACTATTGAGGCTGCCTATGCGGCCTCAATAGTAAAAGATAGAATGTAAAAAATAATAATAAAAAAAAAATATATATTGTTATTCTCACCTTCCGACGTCCCGCGCAGCCTTCCCGCCTCTCTCCACGCTCCCGGTCAGAGTAATCCTTTGCGACAATTACCGCGATGACGTCTGTTCTCGCGGTCATTCGTGATGACGTCACGCGAATGACCGCGAGACTTCACGATCCTGCTAGAACGGACGTCATCGCTCGCAAAGGCTTACTGGGACCGGGAGCGTGGAGAGAGGCGGGAAGGCTGCGCGGGACGCCGGAAGGTGAGAATAACAATATTTTTTTATTTTAAATTCTATTTTTTACAGGGATATGGTACCCAAAGCCCGGAGGACAGTCTTCTCTCCTCCAGATCGTGGGTACCATCCGCAAATGTTCTGCTTACTTTTCGCATGGTGTGCACAGCCACATGCGGAAAGTAAGCAGAACAATGCACTCCTATGGGTGCGGGATCGCTGCGAATCTGCGAAATTAATGAGCATGCTGCGTTTTTTACCGCGAAGCTATTCCGCCGCGGTAAAAACCGCAGCACTAGCACAGCATTGCGGAATCCCATAGGAATGCATGGGATGCTTATTTTTCGCGTTTTCCGTGGAAATGCGAAAAAAACGCCACGTGTGAACTCAGCCTTAGACCTGTGGGGAGAGCAAGTACCAGGGCTTCCACCCCAGGCTACACTGCACCGCCCCTGCACTAGGCATCACACCAATGAGAACCCCTGGATTGTGCTCCGCCCCTGCACTAGGCATCACACCAATGAGAACCCGTGTCGTCCTCCGCCCCTGCACTAGGCATCACACCAAAGAGAACCCCTGTGTTGTGCTCCACCCCTGCACTAGGCATCACACCAATGAGAACCCCTGTGTTGTGCTCCACCCCTGCACTAGGTATCAAACCAATGAAAACTCCTGTGTCCTGCTCCGCCCCTGCACTAGGCATGACACCAATGAGAATCCCTGTGTCCTGCTCCGCCCCTGCACTAGGCATGACACCAATGAGAACCCCTGTGTCCTGCTCCGCCCCTGCACTAGGCATCACACCAATGAGAACCCCTGTGTCCTGCTCCGCCCCTGCACTAGGCATCACACCAATGAGAACCCCTGTGTCCTGCTCTGCCCCTGCAAGAGACATCACACCAATGAGAACCCGTGTCCTGCTCCACCACTGCAGGAGACATGACACCAATGAGAACCCCTGTGTTGTGCTCAGCCCCTGCACTAGGCATCACACCAATGAGAACTCCTGTGTCCTGCTCTGTCCCTGCACTAGGCATCACACCAATAAGAACCCCTGTGTCCTGCTCCGTCCCTGCACTAGGCATCACACCAATGAGAACCCCTGTATTGTGCTCCGCCCTGCACTAGGCATTACACCAATGAGAACCCCTGTGTTGTGCTCTGCCCCTGCATTAGGCATCACACAAATGAAAACCCCTGTGTTGTGCTCCGCCCCTGCACTAGGCATCACACCAATGAGAACCTGTGTCGTGCTCCACCCCTGCATGAGACATCACACCAATGAGAACCCCTGTGTCCTGCTCCACCTCTGCACTAGGCATCACACCAATGAAAACCCATGTGTCCTGCTCTGCCCCTGCAAGAGACATCACACCAATGAGAATCCCTATATTGTGCTCCGCCCATGTACTAGGCATTACACCAATGAGAACCCCTGTGTTGTGCTCTGCCCCTGCACTAGGCATCACACCAATGAGAATCCCTGTATTGTGCTCCACCCCTACTAGGCATCACACCAATGAGAATTCCTGTATTGTGCTCCGCCCCTACTAGGCATCACACCAATGAGAACTCCTGTGTTGTGCTCCGCCCCTGCACTAGGCATCACACCAATGAGAACACGTGTCCTGCTCCACCTCTGCACGAGACATCACACCAATGAAAACCCCCGTGTTGTGCTCCGCCCCTGCACTAGGCATCACACCAATGAGAACCCCAGTGTCCTGCTCCACCCCTGCACTAGACATCACACCAATCAGAACCCGTGTCGTGCTCCACCCCTGCACTAGGCATCACACCAGTGTTGTGCTCCACCCCTGCACTAGGCATCACACCAATGAGAACCCCAGTGTCCTGCTCCGCCCCTGCACTAGACATCACACCAATCAGAACCCGTGTCGTGCTCCACCCCTGCACTAGGCATCACACCAATGGGAACCCCTGGATTGTGCTCCTCCCCTGCACTAGGCATTACACCAATGAGATAACCCGTGTCATGCTCCATCCCTGCAACTATGCATTATACCAATGAGATAATCCATGTGTCACGTTCCGCCTCTGCAGAACCTACACTAGCACAACGCATCAATAAGACCCCTCACCTGCTTCTATGTTCTGTTACTGCTCCTCCCTGCATTCATCACCACTGATTATACTCATGAAGTTGATGTATTGGAAGCAAGAAAAATGGGCAAACGTCAAAAGTCAAATGCGATCCCAATAAGGGCCCAACTGTG
The DNA here is from genome assembly GCF_039654945.1 of Dendrobates tinctorius. Lineage (NCBI taxonomy): Eukaryota > Metazoa > Chordata > Amphibia > Anura > Dendrobatidae > Dendrobates > Dendrobates tinctorius. The sequence goes on from NW_027361696.1 coordinate 53,087,557, forward strand.
ATGTCTACATGACTGGGTCAAAACTTCTCCTTAATGGCAGGTCTTGCTGGGCACTGTCGGTGTATCGCAGTACCAAAAGTGGTACAAGAAAGTATAACTCTTCAACAGGTGAGTGGGTTATAGGCTCCCAAAGCTCATTGATGGGTGGAGAGCCCAGGTGGTCCGAACTGTCTTGACAAGTGACAACCTCAAAAAGTCCCTTCTGGCTATGATAGAAAGGGGTGAGAACATGCAGATCATTGCAGCTACGATAAATAGGTGTCAGAAAATGCAGACTATCACAGCTACGATAGAAAGGTGTCCATACTCGCAGCATCGTAGCTATGATAGAAAGGGGTCGTCTGGACACGAAGAGCATGGCAGCTATGATAGAAAGGTGTCTGGACACACAGAGCATCATAGCTAGGATAGAAAGGTGTCTGGACACACAGAGCATCGCAGCTAGGATAGAAAGGTGTCTGGGCACACAGAGCATCGCAGCTAGGATAGAAAGGTGTCTGGACACACAGAGCATCGCAGCTAGGATAGAAAGGTGTCTGGACACACAGAGCATCATAGCTAGGATAGAAAGGTGTCTGGACACACAGAGCATCGCAGCTAGGATAGAAAGGTGTCTGGACACACAGAGCATCATAGCTAGTATAGAAAGGTGTCTGGACACACAGAGCATCATAGCTAGGATAGAAAGGTGTCTGGACACACAGCGCATCGCAGCTAGGATAGAAAGGTGTCTGGACACACAGAGCATCGCAGCTAGTATAGAAAGGTGTCTGGACACACAGAGCATCGCAGCTAGGATGGAAAGGTGTCTGGACACACAGAGCATCATAGCTAGGATAGAAAGGTGTCTGGACACACAGAGCATCGCAGCTATGATAGAAAGGTGTCTGGACACGTAGAGAAACACAGCTATGTTTGAAAGGTGTCCAGACACACAGCGCAGCTATAATAGAAAGGTGTCTGGACACGTAGAGCATCGCAGCTATGATAGAAAAGGGTATGGACACACACAGCATTGCAGCTATGATAGAAAGGAGTCTGGACACACAGAGCATCGCAGCTAGGATATATAGGAGTAAGGACACGCACAGCAGGTCTCTATGTCCCATTTCATAAAATTTCAATTGAGAGCAGACTGCACCCTTTGTTATCTCGGCCGCAGCCTATGCAGAGTGCAGCAGCTGAGACTGAATTCGTCATTGGCTTCTGCGCTCTGCATAAGCAGTGACCAAGATGAGAAAGCTCTCAGTATAACGGAGTGATCTTTGTTGTCTCAGTCGCTACCTGTGCAGAGTGCAGCCGCCGGTGATAAACTCAGCTTGACTGCTGCACTCTGCATAAGAACAGATCTGTCAAAAATAATGCACCTGCTTGCTGACGGTTTCCACTTCCTTAAAGAAAAAAAACAAACATGAAAAAAAAACAAAACTGTAAAATATTTACAAAATGTTAAAACAAAAGCATCACTTGGATTGATGTTATCTCCTGAGATTCGACCTGTGGATTGTGTGTCCCGAGAGACGGAGCATCATGGCTTGCTCCGCTTGGCTCCATACTGACCTCCTCTCCTGCATGAAAGGACTATTGTCCCGGGGATAAACACCATTTTATGGCTACTTCACTTTTGGCAAAACACAAAGGGCATTATTCCTACAAGCAGATTGCTTTTCACGATTAAGCCTCGTTTCGCGTACGCAGGTAGCACGCGCGCTGCTGTAACCGATTCCTCTAATGGCTAATCTTTTATCGTCATGTTCCGGGGGCACCGGGGGGCCACATAACTGCAGTTATGGGGATTTCAGAAAATCAAGGCGACCAAATTCAACCTTAAATGGAAACTCCCGACATAAAATAAATACAGCGACGGCTTTTTCAGACTCGGGAGGTTGAGGAGTGATAACAATCAGTCTATTGTTTGTTTGTGACTTATTTTTTTTTGTTCTACCCCCTGCAGGTTTTCGGTTTTGCGATCGTATCGGTTTTTACGTATCGGCTGCGTTTTCATTGTATGCATTTGCAAAGCCCCGTAGTAATCCACCTACACTAGATGAGACTGCGCTGCGGAGGCGGCGGTGATTTCCCAGAAGGCATTTAAAGTGTTAAACTCCTAGGCAGAAGAGAGAAGAGCAAGGCTCTGGTGCCAACCAATCCGGGCGGGCAGGGGCAGCCACCAATGAGCGGAGCAGCAGAGCCCCATCCGCTCCCACTACTGCCTACAGGAGTCAAATCAGTTCACCATAGTAAACAAGAGACAGAGAGGGAAGGCTGAGGGGGAGGGGAGGGGAGTGCGGCTGCAGGAGAAAGGGGGGGGGATCATAAAAAAAATAATGCACCAAGCGTGGAGGTGAGGAACAGCAGATATGAGAGTAACAACCACACACACACACAGAGAACACAATGTACCTTCATCAAATCCAGACACTAAGGATCCAGATCCTCAATGAATAGGGGGGGAGGGGTGTATGTATCAAAGTGGCCATACACATCACGACGTACGTGCACACTCGACGACATACGTGCACGCTCGGATCAACAAAGTGTGTGTTCTGTACGGGAAGAGGCTAGTAAGGCTAAGTGCACACGTAGCAGAAATTTTCTGCTGAAAAACAGGACTCCCTTCCCAGAAACCGTGCGTTTTTTTCTGCACGTTTTCCGTGCGTTTTTTCGCGTTTTTTTTTCCGCGTGGTTTCTAGACACATGGAAAAAGCCAGAAACCCGGAAAAAAAACACGAAATTAATGAGCATGCTGCGTTTTTTACCGCGATGCGTTTTTTTCGCAGTAAAAAACACATCAATGTGCACAAAAAGTGCAAAATGCATAGAAATGAATGGGAAGCTTCTTTTTCGCGTTTTTCCCGCGGATTTTTTTGCAAATCCGCGGGAAAAACCGTGAAAAAAACGCTGTGTGTGAACACAGCCTAAAATGGAGAAAGACGTGGAGCGCGCACGGCCTGTGAAGAATATACACTCTGTTTGCCAAAATGCTCATGCACGCTTGATTCAGCCAAGTATGCATGGTTCCATTCAAGGAGAGAAATGTAAGGTGCAGACATACCCCAAGCGCACGTTAGCCCATCCCAGGGCCAGCCAAGCGTACGGAGACTCTGGCAAGTGAATGGGCATTTATTCCAGGGCCCACCAAGAGCACGAGCACTCATCCCGAGGCCGGACAAGCGCAGTGAGGCCACGACATGCACGGCATTCATTCCAGGGTCCACCAAGCGCTTGGGCACCCTTCCCGATGGCGGTCAAGCGTGCTTTCGCTCATCCAGGGACCGGCCTGGCGTACTGAGACACTGGCAAGTGAACGGGCATTCATTCCAGGTCCCACTAAGTGCATGTTCGCCTATCCCTTGACTGGCCAAGGTTGTGTTCACCCATCCTGGGATCGGCCAAGCACATGGAAGTTCACCAAATGTATAGGGATCCCCATTCCAGGGCCCACCAAGTGCATGTTCGCCCATCTCGGGGCCGGCCATCCCGGGGCTGGCCATTCGCGCATTTGCCCATCCCGGGGGCCCACCTAGAACACGGCATTCATTGAAGGGCACACCAACTACATGGAAGCTCATCCTGGTGGTGGCAAGGAGCATGTTCACCCATCCCACGGCCAGCCAGTCTCAAGGGCCCAACAAATGCACGGGCATCCATTCCAGGGCCAACTAAACGCATGGGCGCCCATCCCCATCTTCTACCTGCCGACATCCTTACAGAGTGATGCATGCATGCCAAGTGTGTGTTCGCGCAAGGGGGCTCACCAAACACACAAGTATTCATCCCGGGGCCAGCCAGTCGTGCGTTCGCCCATCCCGAGGACAGCCAGCCGCGCGTTCACCCATCCTGGGGACGGCCAGTCGCGCAGAGACACTGGCAAGTGAACGAGCATTCATTCCAGGTCCCACTAAGTGCATGTTCGCCTATCCCTGGACTGGCCAAGTTTGTGTTCACCCATCCTGGGATCGGCCAAGCCCAAGGAAGCTCACCAAATGAATAGGCATCCATTCCAGGGCCCACCAAGTGCATGTTCGCCCATCTCGGGGCCGGCCAGTCACGCATTCACCCATCCCGGGGCTGGCCATTCGCACATTTGGCCATCCCGGGGGCCCACCTAGAACACGGCATTCATTGAAGGGCACACCAACCACATGGAAGCTCATCCTGGTGGCGGCAAGGAGCATGTTCACCCATCCCACGGCCAGCCAGTCTCAAGGGCCCAACAAACGCACGGGCATCCATTCCAGGGCCAACTAAACGCATGGGCGCCCATCCCCATCTTCTACTTGCCGACATCCTTACAGAGTGATGCATGCCAAGTGTGTGTTCGCGCAAGGGGGCTCACCAAACGCACAAGTATTCATCCCGGGGCCAGCCAGTCGTGTGTTCGCCCATCCTGGGGCCGGCCAGTTGCAAGCAGGCCCACCAAACGCATGGGCATCCATTCCAGGGTCAACTAAGCACACGGCACCCATCCACACCTCCTACCTGTCGACATCCATGAGACCTACAAATCAGATGATGGCCCCCTCAGATTCGGTACTATGGACAACACCTTTAAATGGTGAGCACCTTTCTTCCGTAAATTTATCACATCAGGGTTGGTGCTGTCAAATAGCATTTATGGACTCTCCAAAGACATAGTGATAGGGAATTTAGATTGTGAGCCCCATCGGGGACAGTGCCAATAATGTCTGTAAAGCGCTGTGGAATTAATGGTGCTATATAAAAAACGGAAAGACCCTTTAAGACATAAGGAAGATCAGGGGGACAGGAGAGTCTACAAACACTCAGCAAATACAAAGCATTTTGTGGGTTGCGCCACCTCTTTAAGGAACCCACGGCGCTCTCCTATACAAACCTAAAAGGAGCTAGGTACGATACAATACACGAGTCGTGTATTGTAAGAGTGTGAAACCGGCAAAAGGAGGGGCCGAGAGAAACCACAAGTGCCAGAAATGACAAAAGCTGGCAGAAAAACACGCTGCAATCTGGAGATAAAAAGTGCTGGAGCACTCACTGCTGTCCTCTGCTGGAGGACAGAGACATTACACAAAGGCTGATGCAAGAAATTACTTGGAAGGGAGGAGAAAAGGGGAGTTTGGTCTTGCAAGAATCTAAAGAGAATGTAAAGATCTTGGGAGGGTGGGGGGTATATATGTTGGAGGGAACTTAGGCAGAGGACGACCAGAAATAAGATTAACCGTCTGTAATTAAACTGATCCAGTAATTACTTTCTTACACAGTATGGGGCCATCTGGTGGTCATAGTGTGCAGCAAGGTGAACGTCCATCTCAGCGCTGGTGGTCACACATGCTCGGTCACTCTCATCACACTATATTGTCAGCTGCCAGAGGAGGAAGGAGACTTATTCTGTCCAATAGCAGCACAAATTTAGGCTATTGAACACTAGATAATTAAAGGCATTATTTACCATCTTTATAAATGTGTATTGCTGGATAGAGCTTGTAAAAACAAGCACTTTTGCAATTTACTGATCATTAAAAAAAATTCCGTTCTTGAGATATTAACACTTTTCTGTTAGTTTACAGTTTGTTGCCTAGGAGACCGACCACCTCTGCTGTCTGGCTTGTAAGGGCTACGCTGTACTGTGCTGAAGCTGGCGAGCTTAAAAGTGATCCTTTTTCCAGCTTCAAAACTGTGGTTATTAGCTCTATACAAAAGAGCTTATAAGCACTAACCGTTTTGCAGTTTAGCAGCGGTGGTCGGTCTCCATGGCAACGAGCTATAAACACACAGAAAAGCATTGTTATCTCAAGAACGGCTGAAAATTTTAAAAAGCAGTAAATTGCTTGTTTTTACAAGTCCTATCCGACAATACCCATTTATGAAGATGGGAATAGCCCCCTTTCACTACAGAAGAGCTCATCAAAATGACCGCTGCTGCAGTCACTGGTCATAGGGACGCATACGTAATCCCAATCTCGCCAGCTAGGGACGTAAATTAGATCTTTTCCCCTTCCCTCGAATGTCACATCACCGAATGGCTGGAAATAGCCCCCCGATGTGTGACCACTTCTGTTTTTACGTTGCTCGCTTGCACGGACGCTCTCTGTAGCAGAGGGGGCGCTCAGGGCTGAATCATCAGCTGGATTTAGGGTGGGTGGAGAGATCCCGGTGATAAAGGGCGCCGACCCCCTCCTACACACTTGGCAGTGTAAAAGGCTGTTGTCTCATCACACATTCCTCTCCTCCTACTTCCCCCAAGGAACCAGAAGGCTCTGGATGAATATGTTGCGGCTGATACTATGAAACTTCCAGAATTGTTCACCCTGTGCTGCCTGGTTCCCGATTAGAATACGAATATAGTAATTCTGGAAATCAGTGTCAGTCTAATAATCAGGAAGCTCAAGCTGAATAATGAATGCACTACCGCAGTTCCTCTATTATACACATGAACCAGGAAGCCCTGACTGAACAGTTAATGAAACACCACCGCTCATAGTAGTTCTGCCACATACATGAACCAGTGGGTTCAGGATGAATAATGATATACTGCTGTCCAGAGTAGTTCTGTCATTTCTATATTTTCAGTATTCCTAAACCAGCAAGCCCAGGATGAGCAATTCTTTACTTGAAGTTTTATAATTTCAGCATATTTATGAACCAGGAGGCACAGAATGAACTATGCTCTCCCGCTGCTGATAGTATTTATAGGAGTTCTAAAGCTGGAGCGATCAGGAGGCTCAGGATGAGCAATACTATATAATGTAGATAGTAGCAGCAATGGAAGCTGCAGATTTTTTTTTTTATCTACATGAACCAGGGACCCTGGATGAACAATGCTATATTCTATACTGAGGCAGATAGTAGGTAAGGAAATTATATATATATATACAGTGGGGCAAAAAAGTATTTAGTCAGTCAGCAATAGTGCAAGTTCCACCACTTAAAAAGATGAGAGGCGTCTGTAATTTACATCATAGGTAGACCTCAACTATGGGAGACAAACTGAGAAAAAAAAATCCAGAAAATCACATTGTCTGTTTTTTTTTCATTTTATTTGCATATTATGGTGGAAAATAAGTATTTGGTCAGAAACAAAATTTCATCTCAATACTTTGTGATATATCCTTTGTTGGCAATGACAGAGGTCAAACGTTTTCTGTAAGTCTTCACAAGGTTGCCACACACTGTTGTTGGTATGTTGGCCCATTCCTCCATGCAGATCTCCTCTAGAGCAGTGATGTTTTTTCGTTGCCCTGGTGGTGTGCTTTGGATCATTGTCATGTTGAAAGACCCAGCCACGTTTCATCTTCAATGCCCTTGCTGATGGAAGGAGGTTTGCACTCAAAATCTCACGATACATGGCCCCATTCATTCTTTCATGTACCCGGATCAGTCGTCCTGGCCCCTTTGCAGAGAAACAGCCCCAAAGCATGATGTTTCCACCACCATGCTTTACAGTAGGTATGGTGTTTGATGGATGCAACTCAGTATTCTTTTTCCTCCAAACACGACAAGTTGTGTTTCTACCAAACAGTTCCAGTTTGGTTTCATCAGACCATAGGACATTCTCCCAAAACTCCTCTGGATCATCCAAATGCTCTCTAGCAAACTTCAGACGGGCCCGGACATGTACAGGCTTAAGCAGTGGGACACGTCTGGCACTGCAGGATCTGAGTCCATGGTGGCGTAGTGTGTTACTTATGGTAGGCCTTGTTACATTGGTCCCAGCTCTCTGCTGTTCATTCACTAGGTCCCCCCGCGTGGTTCTGGGATTTTGGCTCACCGTTCTTGTGATCATTCTGACCCCACGGGGTGGGATTTTGCGTGGAGCACCAGATCGAGGGAGATTATCAGTGGTCTTGTATGTCTTCCATTTTCTAATTATTGCTCCCACAGTTGATTTCTTCACTCCAAGCTGGTTGGCTATTGCAGATTCAGTCTTCCCAGCCTGGTGCAGGGCTACAATTTTGTTTCTGGTGTCCTTTGACAGCTCTTTGGTCTTCACCATAGTGGAGTTTGGAGTCAGACTGTTTGAGGGTGTGCACAGGTGTCTTTTTATACTGATAACAACTTTAAACAGGTGCCATTACTACAGGTAATGAGTGGAGGAAAGAGGAGACTCTTAAAGAAGAAGTTACAGGTCTGTGAGAGCCATTAATCTTGATTGCTTGTTTCTGACCAAATACTTATTTTCCACCATAATATGCAAATAAAATGAAAAAAAAACAGACAATGTGATTTTCTGGATTTTTTTTTCTCAGTTTGTCTCCCATAGTTGAGGTCTACCTATGATGTAAATTACAGACGCCTCCCATCTTTTTAAGTGGTGGAACTTGCACTATTGCTGACTGACTAAATACTTTTTTGCCCCACTGTATATATATACACACACACACACACACCAGGAAGCCCTGGCTGAAAAGAGCTGTAATGTGGCAGAGAGAGTGGCGGTTAGCGCTACTGGATGTCGTGAAGGGTCAGTATTTTATTTATGAAACAGAAAGCGCAGGATGAACAATAATATACTGCACCTGATGGTAGTTCTGGAAGTTTTAAGCATTATATACATTAATCAGGCGGCTCAGGATGAGCAATTCTATATTGAAGCTGATCGTCACACTGTAAGATGTAGATTTTCATTATTGTATATATGAACCAGGGGGGCTCAGGATGAAGAATAATATACTGCAGGTCACAGTAGTAGATCTGGAAATGTTTCAGTACAAGATTCAAGAAACAGGCGGCTCAGGATGAACAATACTATACTGCAGGTCACAGTAGTAGATCTGGAAATGTTTCAGTATAAGATTCATGAATCAGGAGGTCAGGATGAGCAATACTATACTGCAGATCACATCAGTAGATTAACCTCCATTAGGGTCAATCAGAGCCGCAGACACAGAGACAGAGACAATAAGCCCAGCGAGGGCTGAACGGGGCGATATCATAGGAATGGAAGGGTTAAGCCATTTCGGGCCGTTCTCTGGGGACACTTATGCTGCAGAGATAATGAGGCCGGGACTTTCTGGTATGTAGAGATGGATATAGATATTCTGTAGGTTCCTTCCCGTCATGGAGGAGAAAGCTCGTCACAGATCGGCTGGCGGAGGCTCACTCCCCTCTCCCCATTACCAGGCTTGGTGATCGATGCCACTGATTGGACACCTGGGTGTAAATTCTAAATGGGAGCTCCCCCTTCTGGTCAAAGAATAATAAATCCAAAATATTGGTAAGATTTGCCACACGTTATTATCAGCGCAACCAAAAAAAGGATCTGTCAACCGCAACACAATGTAAAGGGAAACCGCACCCAATATTCGCGGAGCAGAGAAGTACCGGGCTCCGCGCTTTGTCTCGAAGGTGGCGCATCGGCGTGGTTTCCTGTACGATAACACCGCTTTCCCACTGCCATTGTGACTAGTCATCTAGCGCCATTGCAAAAGGGATACGGTCCTAGCTGTTCCTTAATTTTCCCGTTATGATGTTTTTTAGGTTTTCCTTCAATTCTCTGCATTAGGTTTGATATGGGAGGGGCAGAGGAACAAAACATGGCAGATCCTGATAGTATAAGGAAAAAGAGGGGGAGAAGCCAGCGCTGCTTGTGGTCAGAACGTAATACAAGAAGTGTGAAAACACACATAGGTTTCAATCTGTATTCAAAAATGAGACATTTAGCAAAAAATTGATCAATTGTTTGAGCTACCCCGATTTTGAAATGCTTGAGGTACAGTGTGCATGTAATGAGGTCTTGCTTTTATACATTTAGGAGGCCGCAATGGCACAGCGAACATAAAAAACGTAGAGTAGGACTCCCCATACGAGACTGCCTTGACGTGGCGGGGTAGCTCAAACAATTGATCAATTTTTTGCTAAATGTCTCATTTTTGAATACAGATAGAAACCAATGTGTGTTTTCACACTTTATGTATTACGTTCTGACCACAAGCAGCGCTGGCTTCTCCCCCTCTTTTTTCCTGATAGTATAAGGGTATCCTTTAATAGCGGGAGAGAGAAGGGAGCAGAGGAAGAGCGCGAGTGCTAGAGAAAGAGCAGAGGAAGAGCGCGGGCGCTAGAGAAAGAGCAGAGGAAGAGCATGGACCAAGAAGCAAAGGGGTAAGGCAGGTTTCACACTTGCGTTTTTTTGCGCTGTTTTTGCGCAAACATGGGCCTGCGTTTTTTTCCTATATTTAACATGGGTGCGCACTGTTATGCGTTTGTACGCGCTTGTATGCGCATGCGTTTTTTTGTAGTGTGCGCCTGCATTTTTTGTGCGTCCGACCTGTCTAAAAAAAAACAAAAAAAAAACGCATGCGCACGCAATTCACCCAAAAACACATTAATGTCTATGGGAGCGCTGACGTGCACATGATCATGCGCACGTCAGCATTTAAAAACGCATGCGTTTTTAGGTAAAAACCATGCGCAAAAAAACAAGAAAACGCATAAAAATGCATGATGCGTTTTTTATGCGCGTTTGCACTGCGCACGCAGCGCAACGCAAAAAAACGCAAGTGTGAAAGGAGCTTTAGCATCAGAGGAAGGAGGAGAAAAAAAAAAAAAAAGAGAAAGAGAGAGACTCCATGTTGATGTTATAGCGGCCATACACCTTAGGCCGGGGTCACACTTGCGAGAAACTTGCACGAGTCTTGCATCTCAATACCCGTCACTGCCGCCAGAACTCGGATAGGAGCGTTCAGCTGCTTAGAAATACATGCAGCCGCACACTCCGGTCCCGAGTGCCGGCGGCAGTGATGGGCAATGAGATGCGAGACTCGTGTGAGTTTTTCGCAAGTGTGACGCCAGCCTTACAAGGACTTCCTCGGACGCCCCATTTACATTATATAATTATACACATATATACACTGCTCAAAAAAATAAAGGGAGCACTCAAATAACATATCCTAGATCTGAATGAATGAAATATTCTCATTGAATACTTTGCAAGTGGAAACAAGTCAAAATGATGCTCAGTATTGTGTGTGGCCTCCACGTGCCTGCATGACCTCCCCACTGTACAACGCCTGGGCATGCTCCTGATGAGGCGGCGGATGGTCTCCTGAGGGATCTCCTTCCAGACCTGGACTAAAGCATCCGTCAATTCCTGGACAGTCTGTGGTGCAGCGTGACGTTGGTGGATGGAGCGAGACATGATGTCCCAGATGTGCTCAATCGGATTCAGGTCTGGGGAATGGGCGGGGCCAGTCCATATCTTCAATGCTGACACGCTCCAGCTACATGAGGTCTGGCATTGTCCTGCATTTGGAGGAAACCAGGGCCAACTGCACCAGCATATGGTCTCATAAGGGGTCTGAGGATCACATCTTGGTACTTAATGGCAGTCAGGCTACCTCTGTCGAGCACGTGGAGAACTGTGCAGCCCTCCAAAGAAATGCCACCCCACACCAATACTGACCCACTGCCAAACTGGTCATGCTGAAGGATGTTGCAGGCAGCAGACCGCTCTCCACAGAGTCTTCAGACATATGTAACATGTACTCAGTGTGAACCTGTTTTCATCTGTGACGAGCACAGGGCGCCAGTGGTGGATTTGCCAATCCTGGTGTTCTCTGGCAAATGCCAAGCGTCCTGCATGGTGTTGGGTTGTGAGCACAACCCCCATCTGTGGACGTCGGGCATTCAGACCATCCTCATGGAGTCGGTTTCTAACCGTTTGTGCAGACACATGCACATTTGTGGCATGCTGGAGGTCATTTTGCAGGGTTCTGGCAGTGCTCCTCCTGTTCCTCCTTGCACAAAGGCTGAGATAGCTGTCCTGCTGCTGGTTTGTTGCCCTCCTACGGCCCCCTCCACGTCTCCTGGTGTACTGGCCTGTCAACTGGTAGCGCCTCTATCCTCTGGACACTAGGCTGACAGACACAGCTACCCTTCTTGCCACAGCTCGCATTGATGTGCCATCCTGGATAAGCTGCACTACCTGAGCGACTTCTGTGGGTTGTATACACTGCCTCATGCTACTGTACAGTACCTCTAAGGATGAGAGCAATGACAAAATGCAAAAGTGACCAAAGCAACAGCCAAAAAGGATGAGAAAAGAGAAATGGTCTGTGGTCACCCCTGCAGAACCACTCCTTTATAGGGGGTGTCTCCCTAATTGCTGATCATTTCTACCTATTGTCTGTTCCATTTGCACAACAGCAGGAAAAATTGAGTCACAATCAGTATTGCTTCATAACTGGACAGGTTGATTTCACAGAAGTGTAGTTGACTTGGAGTTATATCGTGTTGTTTAAGTGTTCCCTTTATTTTTTTGAGCACTGCACATATTATACACAAATATATGTGTTATATATACACTCACTGGCCACTTTATTAGGTACACCATGCTAGTAACGGGTTGGACCCCCTTTTGCCTTCAGAACTGCCTCAATTCTTCGTGGCAGAGATTCAACAAGGTGCTGGAAGCATTCCTCAGAGATTTTGGACCATATTGACATGATGGCATCACACAGTTGGCGCAGATTTGTCGGCTGCACATCCCTGATGCGAATCTCCCGTTCCACCACATCCCAAAGATGCTCTATTGGATTGAGATCTGGTGACTGAGGAGGCCATTTGAGTACAGTGAACTCATTGTCATGTTCAAGAAACCAATCTGAGATGATTCGAGCTTTATGACATGGCGCATTATCCTGCTGAAAGTAGCCATCAGATGTTGGGTACATTGTGGTCATAAAGGGATGGACATGGTCAGCAACAATACTCAGGTAGGCTGTGGCGTTGCAACGATGCTCAATTGGTACCAAGGGGCCCAAAGAGTGCCAAGAAAAAATTCCCCACACCATGACACCACCACCACCAGCCTGAACCGTTGATACAAGGCAGGATGGATCCATGCTTTCATGTTGTTTACGCCAAATTCTGACCCTACCATCCGAATGTCGCAGCAGAAATCGAGACTCATCAGACCAGGCAACGTTTTTCCAATCTTCTACTGTCCAATTTCGATGAGCTTGTGCAAATTGTAGCCTCAGTTTCCTGTTCTTAGCTGAGAGGAGTGGTACCCAGTGTGGTCTTCTGCTGCTGTAGCCCATCTGCCTCAAAGTTCGACGCACTGTGCGTTCAGAGATGCTCTTCTGCCTACCTTGGTTGTAACGGGTGGCAATTTGAGTCACTGTTGCCTTTCTATCAGCTCGAACCAGTCTGCCCATTCTCCTCTGACCTCTGGCATCAACAAGGCATTTCCGGCCACAGAACTGCCGCTCACTGGATTTTTTTTCTTTTTCGGACCATTCTCTGTAAACCCTAGAGATGGTTGTGCGTGAAAATCCCAGTAGATCAGCAGTTTCTGAAATACTCAGACCAGCCCTTCTGGCACCAACAATCATGCCACGTTCAAAGGCACTCAAATCACCTTTCTTCCCCATACTGATGCTCGGTTTGAACTGCAGGAGATTGTCTTGACCATGTCTACATGCCTAAATGCACTGAGTTGCCGCCATGTGATTGGCTGATTAGAAATTAAGTCTTAACACACAGTTGGACAGGTGTACCTAATAAAGTGGCCAGTGAGTGTATATATATATATACACATACACACACACACACACACACACACACACACAAACACACACGCTGGGCACTTTTCATGGGAAAGGATCATCTTAGGCTGTGTTCACACCTTGCATTGTTTTGTAGTCCAGATTTGTCACAAAACCTGAATGATTTCCTTGTTCCCAGCAATGCGAGTGAGAATCCTGAAGTCTCGCGCACACATCACTTATTTCTGACTTGCACTTGCCAATCCTTTCAGGGTTTTTGCTGCAGATTGCACCCATAATAATGAGTGGGGAAATATCTGCACCAAAAACGCAAGTAGAAACGAGATGCAGAAATTTTTGCACCAAATCCCTAGTGTGTGCGGAATTTTCTGCACGGAATCTGCATCTCTTGGCAGAATCCGCAGGTCAAAATCCACGTGTTCTTTATGCGGATTTCCTGTGGATTTTGTGCGGATTTCGCCTGCGTTTTTACACCTGCGGATTCCTATAATGGGATGGATGTAAAAACGCTGCGGAATCCGCACAAAGAATTAACATGGTGCGGGGAAAAAAAACACTGCGTTTTCGCGCTGATTTTTCCGCAGCATGTGCACAGCAAATTTTTTTTCCCATAGAATAACATTGTACTGTAAATCACTTGCGGATCTGCAGCAAATCCGCAACGTGTGCACACAACCTTACCATCTGCCTTTGTGGATTATGGACCCCCGATACACATTACACGCTCATCCGATCCCGTACATGGCTCAGGGCAACATAAATCTAATGTGTATGGCCACCTACAGACACATCCGGCCGTCTATGCCCTATAGCACGATGTGGTGATATCAGCCCCGTGTACTGTGATGTGCGCCAGCTGCGCCTGACACTAATCTATATTCTAAAATGATCGCTACTCAAATGCCAATGGCTCCGGCTCTGCGGAGGACGAGCAGATACTCATCACCCTAATTAGCTTGCACAATGGACACTTATTTCGGGTCCACGGGTATCGGCTACGCAGCAGATATTCCATCCAGAAGAGCCAAATACAGATGACGAATCTGACGCGTTACTTCATGATAATTAATAGTAAATGACAGTGTCGGCTCTGCTACATCTGTGAAGGCCTGTGCGGATCTCTCAGGTCACACTCCACTATCGGCCACTAGAGGGTGCACCGAGACTTCTGATCTGTATATATCCGGGATATAGGAGGAATTTACTACAGAAGAATGTTCAGTGCTCCTTCCTGGAATCTAGGACTCTCAGAGCGAGCACCTGACACGTGAAGTCCCTCCGCCGCTCCTCCCCACATCTTTTGGGTGTGACCCTTCCAGTTATATGGTGTCTCATGAGGTTGTGTGACTGTGACTCAGCGTCTGAGAAGATATAAAATAAAAAAAAAAAAAAAACAGCCACACGACAAAAATACTAGCACTACGTCACAAAGTGCAGACACAACTACTACTCTCAGCATTCACAAAGAGAGTGGAATGCCACTACAGGGTGAGGGAGAAAGAAAAAGCACGAAACAGGAAAGGTTAAGAAAAAGATAGCGATAAAGGAAAGCTAGACAGAGCCCGATAAAGAAAGATGGCGAGAGAGAGAAAGAGCGGAAGAAAGATGGCAAAAGGAAAAGAGCAGGAACAAGAGCAGAAGAAAGAAAGTTAGGAAGAAAGAGCAGAGCAAAAGAGAGCAAAAAGAAAGATGGTGAGAACAAAAGAGCAGGAACAAGAGCAGAAGAAAGAAAGACAGAGAAAAAAAAAGCTGGAAAGAAAGTGAAAGTGCAAGAAAGGAAAACAGCAGAACAAAGAAATATGGTGAGAAAGAAAAAGAGCAGAAGAAAGATAGCGACAAAGGAAAAAAAGCTGGAAAGAAAGTGCAGGCAAAAATGGCGAGAGAAAAAGAGCAGAAGGAGGAAAGAAGGTGAGAGAAAAAGAGCGAAAGAATAAAGCAGAAAAACAAAATGAAAAAGAGAACAATAGTCAGAAATAGAAAGCAACAAAAAGAATGAGAAAGCTAGTAAGACAGCAAGAGACTGAGCAGGAAAAGAGTTAGGCTGGGATCACACATGCGAGAAACATGGCCGAGTCTCGCATGTTAATACCCGGCAATGCCGCCGGCACTCAGGAGCGGAGCGTTCAGCTGCATGTATTGCTATGTGGCCGCACGCTTCAATCCGAGTGCAGGCGACAGTGCCGGATATTAACATGCGAGACTCAGCCATGTTTCTCGCCTGTGTGATCCCGGCCTTAGACAGAGTGAGAGTAAGGCCTCATACAATGGTCATCTTTTGTTGTGTGGGTTCTATCCCTGTTTTTCAAACAACACAAGAAAGAATAAGAAAGGAGGAAAGAGAGAGCAAGACAGAGAAAGAACAAACATCAGAAAGACAAAGCAAAAGTGAAAGAGAGAAGTTTCGCCTGAAAGGGGAAAGAAGAGCGGGGAAAAAATAAAAGGGAGAACAAGAAAGAGAGCAAGTTAGAGAGCAAGAGTACCTAAAGAGAAAGTGGCAAAGAGCAAAAGAAAGCAGAGGGGAAAAAAAGAGTAAGCATTAGAAAAACAGAACGAGCACAAGAAGAAACAAAGAAAAAGCGAAAGAAAGAATGCGGAGAAAAGAGACGGTGCACACAGAGGAGGAGTGTGCATGGTGAGAGTGAACACTCGTCGTTCACTCACTGCACACTTTCTATACACTGAATCAGATGATCAGAGCACAATATGCCTGGTGCCGAAGTCGTCACAGAGCAGACAGAGAGACCGCCACCTTGTGTCCAGTGTTACGATGACCAGACAGCAATCCAATATTATACCTTAGCAGTAATCCTGAGGGACGTTGACCCCACCACGGAAGGATCAACGTCTGCCCCCGCCACCCTCACCACAGAGGAATCGACGTCTGCCTCCGCCAGCCTGACCTTACCATAGAGGGATCGACGTCTGCCTCCGCCAGCCTGACCTTACCATAGCGGGATCGACGTCTGCCTCCGCCAGCCTGACCTTACCATAGCGGGATCGACGTCTGCCTCCGCCAGCCTGACCTTACCATAGCGGGATCGACGTCTGCCTCCGCCAGCCTGACCTCACCATAGCGGGATCGACGTCTGCCTCCGCCAGCCTGACCTCACCATAGCGGGATCGACGTCTGCCTCCGCCAGCCTGACCTCACCATAGCGGGATCGACGTCTGCCTCCGCCAGCCTGACCTCACCATAGAGGGATCGACGTCTGCCTCCGCCAGCCTGACCTCACCATAGCGGGATCGACGTCTGCCTCCGCCAGCCTGACCTCACCATAGCGGGATCGACGTCTGTCTCCGCCAGCCTGACCTCACCATAGAGGGATCGACGTCTGCCTCCGCCAGCCTGACCTCACCATAGAGGGATCGACGTCTGCCTCCGCCAGCCTGACCTCACCATAGAGGGATCGACGTCTGCCTCCGCCAGCCTGACCTCACCATAGAGGGATCGACGTCTGCTTCCGCCAGCATGACCTCACCATAGAGGGATCGACGTCTGTCTCCGCCAGCCTGACCTTACCATAGAGGGATCGACGTCTGTCTCCACCAGCCTGACCTCACCACAGAGGGATCGACGTCTGCCTCCGCCAGCCTGACCTTACCATAGAGGGATCGACGTCTGTCTCCATTAGCCTGACCTCACCATAGAGGGATCGACGTCTGTCTCCACCAGCCTGACCTTACCATAGAGGGATCGACGTCTGTCTCCACCTGCCTGACCTCACCATAGAGGGATCGACGTCTGCCTCCGCCAGCCTGACCTCACCATAGAGGGATCGACGTCTGCCTCCGCCAGCCTGACCTCACCATAGAGGGATCGACGTCTGCCTCCGCCAGCCTGACCTTCACCTCACCGTAGAGAAATTGACATCAGCCCCACCATCCAACTAGGACTATTATAGAGGGATCTACGCCAGAACCCACCATCCAACTATGACTTTATTATACATAAGCCCCACCATCCGACTTTATTGTAGAAGGATTAACATCATCCTGGACATCCAACTAGAACTATTGTAGAGGGATCAACATCAGCCTCTGCCACTCAACTACAACTTTATTGTAGAGGGATCGAGGTCAGCCCCCACCACTCAACTATAACTTTATTGTAAAAGGATTGACATCAGCCTCCACCATCCGACTACGACTATTATAGAGGGATCAACATCAACCCCACCATCTGACTTTATCGTAGGGGGATCGATGTCTGCAGCTACCACCCGACTATGACCTCACTCTAGGGGGATAGACATCGCCCCCTACTTATTACAACTCACTCTGTGGGAGTGATTGAGGACAACTCCCGCCACTATGATCTCACCGTGGGGGGAGGGAAAAAAAAAAACTATTGCCATGTTGCACTTGTACAGCAGAAAACTCTTAAGGATTCATGGACTGTTAATTGTGATGTCGGAGGCTGGTGTGGGATTAACAATCACTCCCGTCTGGCAGATATTGATCCCGCTCATCTTCGCTGACCTCTTGTCGATAAAGCATTGCACTGGAGAGTGATGGCCGCCTGCAGATTACAATACACGGGGGTGGGGGGACGTCATATTCCCGACTCGTGTGGCTTTAATCCAGAGCCTAATGGATATACATCTGATTGGGCATCAGCTGCTTGTTTGACCAATCACGAGCCAAGGATAGACTGATACATTTAACAAAACTAACATGATGCAGAGGATTGGTGTTGCCTGTTTTTGCTCACAAGAGTACTTTCTTGGCTGGCTACAACTGTAACAAATCTTCAGCTATGAGCAGAATTTACATGGCCATACATATGAGTTATGTCTGTTATCACGGCTCCACTGGGTGAATAAGTCGGATTGGGCATATTAGAATCCAACGTGCCTGATCCTTCTTTTTCCCAACATTTGGGCCCCCCCGATACATATCAAATTGTCGGTCAATCCTCAGTTTATCTGACTAAAGGGATCGATGATCACAAGATCTTCTTCATTGCTAATCCTGCACAGCGACATACATCCAGTAGTGGCCATTGCTGGTATCGCACTCCGATCCTGCAACGCAGCGAGCTGACGGCACACTACCACGCGTTTCATCCGAGCTGAATGTGACCGTGGCAGGCAATCTGCGCAGACAGCAGGGAAGGGATTCTCTAATGTGAGAAGGAAGTGTGTGGGAGTGCAGCATTAACCCCTCCACTCCCAGGCCGGAGCACACCGAAGCAATGCCATGATCGAGTGACAGGGAAGGGGGACGTTGTAAGATCACCATATTAAACACCTATATGCAGTATCTACTTGACATGAAGTACAAGCGACACCTTCGACTTTCCATTATTTTCTTATTCTTTCAATACCTCTGCTTGTTGTCTGTGAACTGGGACATTCTAGGCTCGATCCTAAGGGTTTGTTAGTATTGCATCCAGTCAAACGCAACAGCCTAAATCTCTGCCCATCTTTGCATCCCCCCTGATCTTTCCTGTTTACAGTCACTGACTGCAAGCGGAGATCTTGAAAAGCCGGACCAGAAATGTCACAGAGCGTTTCTTCTTGCGGGTGGATAAACGTGCGAGCTCATCAGAAAGAGTCCGCAGTGGCTTTCCCCTCCTCCCCACCAACTCACTCACCGTCAGCAAAATCAGGAGGCTTGTTAAAAAAAAAAAAAAAATGCTGTGTCTCTTTAAATACACTTTATAAAAAAGTTTGGAAATTCATTAAAACAAAAAAGTACAGTAACTTAAAAAAAAAAAAAAATTCAGCTCGACAAAATGGGCAATTATGGAATTTAATGCCACGACCGAAGGGAATATTAACACTGGAGTCAAAGGCTGTGTGCACACGCTGCGGATTTTGCTGCGGTTCCGCAGCGGTTTTGGCCGCTGCGGACCCGCAGCAGTTTCTGCTGTGGTGTACAGTACCATGATTCCCTATGGGAATCAAAAACCGCAGTGCAGACGGTGCGGAATTTTCCGCGCGGATTATCTGCGGTTTTCAATCCGCAGAAAGAATTGACATGTCAATTCTTTCTGCGGACTCTGCTGCGGTTTGCCATCTCCTCCATTGAGGAGATGAAAAACCGCAGGGCAAAACCGCAGAGCAATCCGCAGGTAAAACCGCAGGTCTTTTGACCTGCGGTTTCACCTGCGGATTTTAAAAAATCCGCGCGGATGAATCCGCACATAATCCGCAGCGTGTGCACACAGCCTAATAGGAGCGGAGGACGGGTAGGGATGGTTCTCGCTTTCAGGCTTTTTTATTTTTTTTTTAGAAAACGGTCGCCCCGGTTACCTGTTGCCGAGAAACGGTTTTGTGTCACTGATGACAGGGGGACGAGGCTCCCTTAACCCCCGCTCAGCCGAGCAGAAGACACCCACGGGGAAAACCGCGCGGTGGCGGAAGATGCCTATTATAGATGGAGGCATTATCTCTGCATGAGAGAGCGAGGAGGAACGTTCAGTGAGCTCGGCGGCAATTAGAGCAGAAGAAGAGGGCAGCAGACAGTGGCGGCTATGGACGCGGCTACGTGCTGCCCTCCACGTATCCAGGGCACTATAGGGGCTCAGATCCGGGCACCGACACGTTCTTCATCCGCATTCACTTGTGGCTCTTGCAGTGGTTGCAAAACTACAACTCCCAGCTAGCGGGTATATGGTTTCCATCCGCTGGCAGCAAGCAGACATATTGAAAATGTACATTAAAAAATTGCATTAGGAGATGTTGATGTCGTTACATAAAAGTGAGAAATCCCTATAAGGCTTTTTATATTGGCGACTGGATGTGATGTAAAGCAGATGGTGGGAGTTGTAGTTCCCCGGGTTGCAGACCACTGCTATAATCCAATAAATAATGACCATTCGATACGAGTGCCGGGCGGGGTAGCATACACACGTGCAGGTTGGCTCCAGCGGGGCCTGTATTACACTCCAGTCTGGACAAGAGACTTGGGGGGGTGTTTTGTTCAGAGGCGGTCCTCATGCACAGGCCCGTACAGAGAGCAGCTAACAACATGCCAGCAGCAAGGACAAGTCACAGCGGGCGCTCCAACTACTCAGGAGGAAGGAGAGATAAACACCGGCAGCAACCCCTTACTTTGACGGCCATATTGGCAGTCAGAGTACTTGGCATCAGGAGCCGTTCTAGATGGGTTGGACAATTCTGCACCGACCGACGCTGCAAAAGGAGAGGTGGCAGAATTCACTCCCAGCACAGGACTATGGCTAAGAGCAGAACTGTCAATCATATGGTAGCGCCACCCACTACAGCTGCAGAGCATAACTGTCAATCAAAAGGTAGCCCCGCCCACCACTATAAACAATAGAGGGCTGCGTACCAACTGACATGAGGAATAGGGGTGCATGGCACACATTTTTACCCCCCCCCCCCCCCAGCTCCGTTCTCTGCAGTGCAGTGATTACTCCTTGCGGACATAAATAGATCTGACGGCGGTAATGAGCACGGTACATGGCGCCCGCGCACACACTTCCGCTACGGCTCGGGGAGCTGAGACATTTCATTCACACTTCCAGGCGCCGTCAAGTCACACTCACAGCTCAGGGTCACAGGGAAAAAAAAGGAATGTAGGAGCAGATGGTGCAGGAGAAAAGCGGAGATGGGTGAAGCTGGTGCTACGAGGCAAGCACAGACAACTGCAACGGCACTGCGGAAGAAAAACGGGTAACTTCCCCAACATGGGGAACACTGGGAGACCCCAATATGGTCCCTATCACACAATCACACCCAGCTGTACTGGCTGCCCGAATGGTAGACCTGCCTGGTTATGGAAGCCTGGACGAGCATGCATGTGTATAGAGGAGCCAGGAGAGATGGCAGGCGGCCAGGGTGAGCGTGCATGTGTATAGAGGAGTCGGGAGAGATGGCAGGCGGCCAGGGTGAGCGTGCATGTGTATAGAGGAGTCGGGAGAGATGGCAGGCGGCCAGGGTGAGCGTGCATGTGTATAGAGGAGCCGGGAGAGATGGCAGGCGGCCAGGGTGAGCGTGCATGTGTATAGAGGAGTCGGGAGAGATGGCAGGCGGCCAGGGTGAGCGTGCATGTGTATAGAGGAGCCGGGAGAAATGGCAGGCGGCCAGGGTGAGCGTGCATGTGTATAGAGGAGTCGGGAGAGATGGCAGGCGGCCAGGGTGAGCGTGCATGTGTATAGAGGAGTCGGGAGAGATGGCAGGCGGCCAGGGTGAGCGTGCATGTGTATAGAGGAGTCGGGAGAGATGGCAGGCGGCCAGGGTGAGCGTGCATGTGTATAGAGGAGCCGGGAGAAATGGCAGGCGGCCAGGGTGAGCGTGCATGTGTATAGAGGAGTCGGGAGAGATGGCAGGCGGCCAGGGTGAGCGTGCATGTGTATAGAGGAGTCGGGAGAGATGGCAGGCGGCCAGGGTGAGCGTGCATGTGTATAGAGGAGTCGGGAGAAATGGCAGGCGGCCAGGGTGAGCGTGCATGCGTATAGAGGAGCCGGGAGAAATGGCAGGCGGCCAGGGTGAGCGTGCATGTGTATAGAGGAGTCGGGAGAGATGGCAGGCGGCCAGGGTGAGCGTGCATGTGTATAGAGGAGTCGGGAGAGATGGCAGGCGGCCAGGGTGAGTGTGCATGTGTATAGAGGAGCCGGGAGAAATGGCAGGCGGCCTGAGTGCGTGTGCATGTGTATAGAGGAGTCGGGAGAGATGGCAGGCGGCCAGGGTGAGCGTGCATGTGTATAGAGGAGCTGGGTGAGATGGAAGTCAGCAGTCATGCATGTGCAAATGTTTAAGCACCATTCTTAAAATGGGCTGTCCTACCCAGGGTTTTTCATCTTGGTCATTTGGATGGGGGAGGGGTTTTGTAATATATGATGTGAGCGGGGGAGGGGAGGAAAAGAATTTGACAACGGAATTTGGTGACACAAAGAGTAGGGGCTTCATAGAAATCTGAATATCCAGAAGCTAAAGAAGACTAGGATGACCTATGAACAGTGAGAACATAACCAGGGCGGCACTGCAGAAATGATGAGAATTCCCCTAGTATCAGTGCCTGTGAGCGTGGGCCGCCGCTTACTGTCCAGTTATTCCATGCTGGGGAGAGGCCGAGGCCACGAACTTCCGAGGGAGCGCTGGACAGGAAGCCTGCAGAGCAAAGAAAACCACAAACCACCCCACTCCAAACACACAGCTGCTCCTCCATTAGACCAAGGTCTGGGACGTTACTGTATACGAGGTCGGTGCGGGCTGGTATACAGAGAAACAAGTGACGTTCCGCATCACTCCAGCCAGATATGAAGCGGCTGATAACAGAAACCAATACACCGACCCACTGCATGGACAATCCAGGACCCAAAGTACACGACTGTTACCCTGGCGGGAGTCACACACACACACACACACACACACACACACACGATGCCCCCAAGAAAAATAGATTTTTAAAGTAACATCTATAGCGACTATATGATAACTCCATGGTGTAGCTGCTCGAATGGTGGAATTCCCTTTAAAGGGGTCATCCAGGATTACAAAAAGATGGCCGACTTTCTCCAAAAGAAAGAGAAGGGGTCGAGTTGCAATACCACAATTGACCTGCGGACAAGTGTAGAACTGTTCATCTTTCTAATCACCTCTAAAGGGAAGCTCCACCTTTCTGGCAGTTTTTCAGTTTGAGGGATCATGCAGTGATAGTGGTATATAACAGCATGGATGCGGAGCAGTCACTTACCTGTGCCCGGCCGTCCCATGATGATCTCTTTCTTAGGAGCGGGATGGCTACTGTAGTCGCTGGGCACGATAACGGGTAGCAGAGCGGCGGGCGACGGATGGAAGGCGACAGGCTGGAATGGAGAAGAGACGCTGAATATGGCCGGAGGGTGATCCGAAGGCCGGGATGAGGTGCAGGTGGTCGACTCTCCGACGCTCGTTTGACAAGATGGCAGCGATCGTGCCACGTTCTGTATCTGGGTGGCATTGATGGGCACTGGTATCTGGAGCGGAGTCTTAGAGGGATGCTCCTTGGAGCACACTTTAACAAGGTGTCTGGGACTGCCGCCTCCTCCCACGACTGCTCCGCCGATGCCACGAGATCCACCATCGGAAGGCTTTTCCACAAACTTTGAGGGTAGAGGGACATCTGGGTTACGTACAATGACGGGCGAGTCTCTCTGCACGGCTGGGACCCTGCGAACAGTGGGGCTGGGGTCTGAAGTCAGGCCAGCGGGAGGCGACAGGAGCAAAGATGGGGAGGCCTGCTGAGATCGCGAAAAGATGGCGGGTGACACCGATCGGAAACCGGCAGGTGTGGATGGGGTCGGGGTGTGAGAGACAGAGTCCACCCCGGAGTCCATACTATCAGTCTTCTGAAAGTCAGCAGCCGAGCTGGAGCTGCCATGATGGGACTCTGGTTTCCGCTTGCTAGGGCTCATGGGTACGGTGAAGGTGAGGTTGGTCTGGAATGAGGGTAGGATGCCAGTCGCTTGCCTATCTCGGTGGTGAGGGTGGTGAAGCATCTCTGGGGTCAATACTGCTTGCCCTTTGGGGGTGCTTGCGCTTACGTGACGGCTACGAGCTCGCTGGATGACGGGGGAAGCATTGATGGGGCTGAAATTGGCAGGCCTGAAGCCGAAAAGTGGAGAAGGTGAAGGAGACGGAGTTGGGGAGAATGGAGACTGGTTTGAGACAGGCGAGAATGATGGTGTCCCCGAGCGGGAACTTCCCAGAGACACTAACATATTTGCAGCTTCACATTCGTCAAAGTCAAAGCGGGAGAGATCCGCGGCAGCCACCAGGCGGGGACGGGAGTCGGTACGTATGCTGCTGACCTCGCTGTCCCGCGAAGTATCATCCCACTCAAATTCCGCACTCCCCTCCCGGCCGCCACGGCCTTCGGACAAGCTCTCCATCTCCTTCGTCCTCATGGACAGATGTCGGGAGCAGTAGCCTCTACGTTGGGACTCCTTCATGCAGCCGTCTCGAGAGCACAGTCGCCTCCACTGCTTCCCGTTAAACTTCTTACGGATCCCGTTCGGGGTGCAGACTACGTCTCCCTTCTTGTACTTCTGCTGCGCTGCTGTCAGCGGGGTCCGGGAACGGGATCCTGGTGTACTGCACTTATCTAAAGACACGCTGCTGCAGCTGCTGCGGCTCCCCGCATCTGGACTTAGCAGCGGGGAGGGTTGCTCCGGTAGACGGCTCATTATCCCGTACGCCGGTGACTTGGGTGGAGAGAGAATACAGTGCTGGACAGAAGACATCTTCTCCTCACTCACGGGCATGCTAAAGCTGATCTTTGAGACCTCGGCATCCTCAAGATGCTTTGGTTCTGATGCCGGCATCTCCATGGCCCCACTGGACTGCAACTCAGGAGGATGTGTGCTGGAGAATCTTCCAAGCGTTTGAGGCAGCTTCTCCTCTGCCACACGGGGAACCATCAATATTGGCTCCTTACACCAAGGGAAGCGCACCAGACGGATACTATTGTGGGGGACCCAGCCGTAATCCCGATCCCGCCGCCCAGGACTCTGTTGAAAGCAAACTTTATAAGACAGCGGGTTCTCAATGGTTTCCACAACTGTCCCCTCCCGAAAAGTTGTGCTCTCGGGTCCAACACACGCGCACACCGCCGAACTCACTTTAACTTCACCCGGTGCCGGGATCTGGTCTAAAAGAACGGGTTCCTGCATGATGTCCAGAAATGTAATGGTCTGTGAGCCAGGAAACAGCACCCCAAGTTCATGGTTCCTACGGACTTGCTTTACTTGGCAAAGATGAAAAACGTCCTCCTTCCTGGCCAGGACCTTCTGGGGTTGCAAGAGACCTCGCATGTCCATCTCTGGCCAAGATGCGGCAGGTGGTTCCAGCTCCGTTTGGACTTTCTCAGTTTCTTCTTCTAAATCAGCGGAGTGCTCGCTGGCCGTGTCTGTGCTAGAGGACCTGACAGAGGGACAGATGTCCTCTGCTTCCATGGAAGGTGCGGTGGCTGCGGACTGCTCCAGCATGCACTCCTGTGGTGCTGGAGGACCTTCACTGCTGCTGGAGGAATCTTCTTGAGATCCTTGGCCCTCCACGCACTTTCTTTTGGGCACTTTAGACTTGAAAGTTGCAGTTTTCCTGCTCGAAGGCATTTCCCATCGAGGTGGCTCATACACACCTTTACTCATCACTTGGTCATTGTTAGGGGCTTCTGTGCCAAACTGAGAGGTGCCCGCCTGCGTCTCAGCCGCCATCATCTGTTCAGGTGGCAGTTCCTGTTCTTTTATCCTGGTCCCGCTGAGGTCAGTCACCGCAGACTCCACTTTTACCTGCATATTCCTTGCATCTACAAACGCCAGGTGGTGTCCCGCTTCCTCTGCTACCTCCTCCGTAGCCTCCTCCTCTGTGGCCTCTTCCTCCTGCCTTTCTTCCTCCACCTTTCTTTTTGGTTTTTTGCTGCGGGTGGAATTTGAGGCTTTCTTTGATGGTTTCATCTTCGGGGGATCTCTTCTCGAAAGATGGCACCTGTAAAAAAAAAAAAAAAAAAAGGGAAATGATCAGTACATAATGTACAAAAAATTTAAAAAAAAAAAAAAAATCAATGTCACATACAGCACAATGCTAAAAATAGGACTTAAAGGGGTTGTCCAGATATAACCAAACACTAGAAAAAAGTAAAGAAATTAGCAGCGCCACGAGAATTGCTGAGCTTCCTGAACATTTGTGCGAGACGGCAGGACAAAGTTACTGGCAACCACCACAATCCTTTTGCATTCAAAGTCAACATCTATTTAAAGGTTTTCATTTCAGGTATCCTAATAGGTGTCTGACCTCTGGGAACCTCACCGATCCTTACCGTAAGGTCGGATTCACACATCCATATTTATCAGTCTGTACTCGGACCGCGCTGTGTGGCTCCAGCATTAACCTCAATGGCCACATAAGCTTTAATTAGACTGTCGAGGTAGCACCCCAGTGACAAGTACAGTCACACAGGTCATAGGATGGGATCTCGCCGCCATGCACCCTGCCCTCCATTATTAGTAGAGCTATATGATCATTGTAGGTTGGAAAAGTGATATGTATTCTGTATGTCCAAATACATACTAAGAGTGATACACATTTCCCCGGAGACTCGTAAATGAAAAAAATAAAGCAAATAAAATGTAGTAAAATTAGAAGAAATTCAAGTAATGTTACCAGACGACAGAACTACCTACCCTTGATTAAGACCCCTTTAAGGTACCCTATCCACCCTTGATTAAGACCCCTTTAAGGGACCCTTTTGAAGTTAACACACGGGCACTTACTGAAGAAAAAAGGTACACAGGCTTTACTCGCTTTCCTATTGGAGCCAAATTTCACATTTTTTTTTGTGCTTTCTTTACTCCGCCTTTCTTCCAAGGCCATAAGTTTTTGGTTTTTTTTTTTTAATTTTTCCGTCAAATCAGAAGAATTTGGGGCTCGTTACTATGGGATGAGTTGTAGTTTCGAACAGTGCCATAAAAAAATACTGGAAAATTAGGAAAAAAAAAAAAAAATATATATATATATATATATATATAATATATATATATATATATATATATATATATATATATATATATATATATATATTAATTCTGCCATTGCTTTCAGCTCATTGCCTTGGAGACCAGCCATCTCTGCTCCACTGCAGAGCGAGTGCAGCGCTTACAAGCTCTTTTACATCCGCTCGTGTCTACTCCTGTTTTCCCTTCAGCTGCTTGGCCACGCCCCTCACCCATAAAATTAAACCCAACCTGTGATTGATGCCCATAGTAGCCAATCACGGCCCAGATTTCATTTTACCAGAGCATTGTAAAAAATGGAAGCTCAACTATTCGTGTTGCCCACAGCAACCAATAACAGCCCAGCTTTCATATTTCCAGAGGGGTGTAAGAAATGAAAGCTGAGCTCTGATAGGTTGCTATGGGTAACACAACCAGCTCTTCTTCCAGGCCTGATGTTCTCATTCACTGACACACGCAAGAGTTCTCGTACAGCGAGGAACTGAAAAGTCAAGAGTAGCTGAGCGTCGCACAACGTTTCGAGTAGATTATATCGTCTGTGTAAAATTAGAAACAACCAACCATAATTGTGAGATTTACGACGGAAAAATTAAAATTATAAGTTTTTGGTCAAAAACAAAGACAAGGTTGGTGTTCAGAGGGGGGGGGACCTACTGGGCCCTGTGCACACTGCATATATATGGAGCGGGCTCAGGCTCCGGATGGTGGAGGGGCCGCCTGTGCTGCACAGCCGGCAGCCGGGGGTCTATTGTTGCAGTCGAGCAGCAGGTTAACCCCTCAGATGCTGTAGTCAATTGGGAAAGTCGCATTTAAGAGCTTGGAAATGGGGTTGTCACAGCAGCGCAGGGGGTTACTGAAAGCCCCCCCCCCCCCCCATGTCCGCCATGTATGTACACCCACATGCGCCAGCCTGAGCTTCATAGATCGGTAACTTTACAATGTATGGCAATATTATATGAGAAATCGCAGGATAATGTAGGAGCAAAATGAACAAAAAAAAAAAAAAAAAAAAATTGCAAAACCTTAATAAGGCTATATATACACAGTTGTGGCCAAACGTATTGACACCCCTGCAATTCTGTCAGATAATAC
Organism: Dendrobates tinctorius; assembly: GCF_039654945.1. Lineage (NCBI taxonomy): Eukaryota > Metazoa > Chordata > Amphibia > Anura > Dendrobatidae > Dendrobates > Dendrobates tinctorius. The sequence continues at coordinate 53,115,595 of NW_027361696.1, forward strand.
TCAGTTTCTTCCTGAAAATGATTGCAATCACAAATTCTTTGGTATTATTATCTTCATTTACTTTGTCTTAAATGAAAAAACACAAAAGAGAATGAAACAAAAAGTAAAACATTGATCATTTCACACAAAACTCCAAAAATGGGCCAGACAAAAGTATTGGCACCCTCAGCCTAATACTTGGTTGCATAACCTTTAGCCAAAATAACTGCGACCAACCGCTTCCAGTAACCATCAATGAGTTTCTTACAATGCTCTGCTGGAATTTTAGACCATTCTTCTTTGGCAAACTGATCCAGGTCCCTGATATTAGAAGGGTGCCTTCTCCAAACTGCCATTTGTAGATCTCTCCACAGGTGTTCTATGGGATTCAGGTCTAGACTCATTGCTGGCCACCTTAGAAGCCTCCAGTGCTTTCTCTCAAACCATTTTATAGTGCTTTTTGAAGTGTGTTTTGGGTCATTGCCCTGCTGGAAGACCGATGACCTCTGAGGGAGACCCAGCTTTCTCACACTGGGCCCTACATTATGCTGCAACATTTGTTGGTAGTCTTCAGACTTCATAATACCATGAACACGGTCAAGCAGTCCAGTGCCAGAGGCAGCAAAGCAACCCCAAAACATCAGGGAACCTCCGCCATGTTTGACTGTAGGGACCATGTCCTTTTCTTTGAATGCCACTTTTTTTCCTCCTGTGAACTCTATGTTGACGCCTTTGCCCAAAAAGCTCTACTTTTGTCTCATCTGACCAGAGAACATTCTTCTAAAACTTTTTAGGCTTTTTCAGGTAAGTTTTGGCAAACTCCAGCCTGGCTTTTTTGTGTCTCGGGGTAAGAAGTGGGGTCTTCCTGGGTCTCCTACCATACAGTCCCTTTTCATTCAGACGCCGATGGATAGTACGGGTTGACACAGTTGTACCCTCGGACTGCAGGGCAGCTTGAACTTGTTTGGATGTTAGTCGAGGTTCTTTATCCAGCATCCACACAATCTTGCGTTGAAATCTCTTGTCAATTTTTCTTTTCCGTCCACATCTAGGGAGGTTAGCCACAGTGCCATGGGCTTTAAACTTCTTGATGACACTGCGCACGGTAGACACAGGAACATTCAGGTCTTTGGAGATGGACTTGTAGCCTTGAGATTGCTCATGCTTCCTCACAATTTGGCTTCTCAAGTCCTCAGACAGTTATTTGGTCTTCTTTCTTTTCTCCATGCTCAATGTGGTACACATAAGGACACAGGACAGAAGTTGAGTCAACTTTAATCCATGTCTACTGGCTGCAAGTGTGATTTAGTTATTGCCAACACCTGTTAGGTGCCACAGGTAAGTTACAGGTGCTGTTAATTACACAAATTAGAGAAGCATCACATGATTTTTTGAACAGTGCCAATACTTTTGTCCACCCTCTTTTTTATGTTTGGTGTGGAATTATATCCAATTTGGCTTTAGGACAATTCTTTTTGTGCTTCTTCATTTAAGACAAATTAAATGAAGATAATAATACCAAAGAATTTGTGTTTGCAATCATTTTCAGGATGAAACTGAGTATTATCTGACAGAATTGCAGGGGTGTCAATACTTTTGGCCACAAGTGTGTGTGTGTGTGTGTGTGTGTGTGTGTGTGTGTGTGTGTGTGTGTGTGTATATATATATATATATTATTGTAATTTTTTTTTAGCACTTTGTCTCTCAACCCCCCCACCCCCAAAGAAAACAGAGAAAGGGAAAGAAAATAAAAATAAAAAAAAAGACAAAAATAGTCCGGATAGAACGTTATACCGAAAAATAAAACAGAGCTAGAGGGTAAAAAAAAGAGGGAAAAAAAAAAAAAAAAAAAAAATCAAAAGCGAAAAGGATTCGGCTGTTACTCAGTTGCATAAACCCTGAGTAAACATGGTTACTCGTGTCTGGACAACTACCCCCATCATTGCCGGCCACAACCTTACAAGGGCACATTTATTAATGAGTCACGTGGACAGAGCGAGGTGCAATTTGGTGGCAAACTTGGTGCAAATAGTGGCGGCGTTTGTGTATATGATTCGGATGATATTTTGCAGTGAAAAAATAAAAATCACCGATCCGTAATAATAAATTGCGTCACGTCGCAGCACCCAATTAATAATAGCACACGTCTTCCATAAATGCGGCACGCGTCGTTCACGCCGTACTTTATGGCCGCCGCATTACATTTGATAATGGTGCCCCGATGTCTATAGAGGGACATGAGCAGACAGGACTCTGATAGCCCATCCCCCCCCACACATACACATCCCCTTCCCCCCCAACCTTCTCTCTGCCAGGCAGAATGGCAATGAGGAGCAGTGAAGGGGTTAAGGGCTCTTATGAAGGATGCACGGCACCGTATGGCAGGGTGCATATGTTATCGGCATCATGGGTCGGCTAATCGTACACACGACGAAGCATGCAGACATGTCCCGACACGTATCCACCGTGCAACCGGCATACACACACAAACATGGAGGTATACCTGAGCACGGCCGCCTAAGCTTTCACATAGGTATGCCGTACGCCACCGCCAAAAATGACTTCTTGGACCCAGACCGACGCATTTCAAGCAACCGATTGGCAGCCGTTTGTCTGAAACGCACGAAGATTACCATACTGGGGGTCTGCTCTTCTACCCCCTGCTGTCTGACGATGTCGGCTCACAAACGTCACCAAGTTGATAGATCTCGGCCATCGGAGTATATAGTGAACCGCAGCATGAATGTAAGCTAGGACCCCTCTCCCCCCGTAATACCTGGTCATCTAATGTGGTGAAGGTGCACGACAATGCCCCCAACCTGAGTGTATATGTGCCTGTACCGAAGAGGACGTGCTAGCACACATATGCCTTAAAGGACATGTTCAGGCACATCTTCATACAAATATGCAAATGGGTACACGTACCCACGCAACCCGCGGCTGAGCACAGACACCCACACAGACTGCAGAAGAGGTGGACACGCCGTGAACATCATATGTCCGGAAAAGCACTGGCATGTATTTAAGCCCGTAGACAGACATGCAAAACGCGCTCATGCAGAAAACACACGACACGCAGGGAATTCACGAACAGACCGAGACATCCAGACTCTCTCCCACATGCACACCTACGCGTTTCACTCACAAGTTCTCACCCCCTCAAGTCACATCACAATCTCGCTGCCAACGATGCTTGTGGAGGGTGCAGTGCCAACGTACGATACCCGGCAAAGCCATGGCTTCCTACTCGCCGTCCACGCCCTCGGTAACGTGGGAGGGGAGGTGGGGGGGGGCTTTTCTAATGATAGTTGCAACTAAAATGGAAGTAAATGAGAGTGAGGTTACATTAATCTTCAGTTCCCAAAGCTCTCTGTCCCCACTGCTGACCCCAATAATACTGTATCGCACTGTGTCCCAGCGGTACCACACGCAGGACTTTTATTTTACTTGTGAGCACAATTTCATTAGTGCACAACACTAGTGATCCCATTACTACCACCCTCATGCTCACATCTACTATACACGACACTAGTGATCCCCATTACTACCGGCCTCATGCTCACATCTACTATACACTACACTAGTGATCCCCATTACTACCGGCCTCATGCTCACATCTACTATACACTACACTAGTGATCTCATTACTACCGGCCTCATGCTCACATCTACTATACACTACACTAGTGATCCCCATTACTACCGCCCTCATGCTCACATCTACTATTCATTACACTAGTGATCCCCATTACTACCGGCCTCATGCTCACATCTACTATACACTACACTAGTGATCCCCATTACTACCGCCCTCATGCTCACATCTACTATTCATTACACTAGTGATCCCCATTACTACCGGCCTCATGCTCACATCTACTATACACTACACTAGTGATCTCATTACTACCGCCCTCATGCTCACATCTACTATACATTACACTAGTGATCCCCATTACTACCGCCCTCATGCTCACATCTACTATACACTACACTAGTGATCCCATTAATACCGCCCTCATGCTCACATCTACTATACACTACACTAGTGATCCCATTACTACCGGCCTCATGCTCACATCTACTATACATTACATAAGTGATCCCCATTACTACCGGCCTCATGCTCACATCTACCATACACTACACTAGTGATCCCCATTACTACCGGCCTCATGCTCACATCTACTATACATTACACTAGTGATCCCATTACTACCACCCTCATGCTCACATCTACTATAGATTAGTGATCCCATTACTACCGCCCTCATGCTCACATCTACCATACACTACACTAGTGATCCCCATTACTACCGGCCTCATGCTCACATCTTCTATACACTACACTAGTGATCCCCATTACTACCGGCCTCATGCTCACATCTTCTATACACTACACTAGTGATCCCCATTACTACCGGCCTCATGCTCACATCTACTATACATTACACTAGTGATCCCATTACTACCACCCTCATGCTCACATCTACTATAGATTAGTGATCCCATTACTACCGCCCTCATGCTCACATCTACCATACACTAGTGATCCCCATTACTACCGCCCTCATGCTCACATCTACCATACACTACACTAGTGATCCCCATTACTACCGGCCTCATGCTCACATCTTCTATACACTACACTAGTGATCCCCATTACTACCGGCCTCATGCTCACATCTTCTATACACTACACTAGTGATCCCCATTACTACCGGCCTCATGCTCACATCTACTATTCATTACACTAGTGATCCCATTACTACCACCCTCATGCTCACATCTACTATAGATTAGTGATCCCATTACTACCGCCCTCATGCTCACATCTTCTATACACTACACTAGTGATCCCATTACTACCGCCCTCATGCTCACATCTTCTATACACTACACTAGTGATCCCATTACTACCGCCCTCATGCTCACATCTACCATACACTACACTAGTGATCCCCATTACTACCGCCCTCATGCTCACATTTACCATACACTACACTAGTGATCCCATTACTACCGGCCTCATGCTCACATCTACTATTCATTACACTAGTGATTCCATTACTACCACCCTCATGCTCACATCTACCATACACTACACTAGTGATCCCATTACTACCACCCTCATGCTCACATCTACTATTCATTACACTAGTGATCCCATTACTACCACCCTCTTGCTCACATCTACCATACACTACACTAGTGATAACCATTACTAACACCCTCATCTACTATACACTACACTAGTGATCCCCATTACTACCGCCCTCATGCTCACATCTACTATACATTACACTAGTGATCCCCATTACTACCGCCCTCATGCTCACATCTACTATTCATTACACTAGTGATCCCATTACTACCGGCCTCATGCTCACATCTACTATACACTACACTAGTGATCCCATTACTACCGCCCTCATGCTCACATCTACTATACACTACACTAGTGATCCCATTACTACCACCCTCATGCTCACATCTACTATACATTACACTAGTGATCCCCATTACTACCGGCCTCATGCTCATATCTACTATTCATTACACTAGTGATCCCATTACTACCACCCTCATGCTCACATCTACTATAGATTAGTGATCCCATTACTACCGCCCTCATGCTCACATCTTACACTACACTAGTGATCCCCATTACTACCGCCCTCATGCTCACATCTACCATACATTACACTAGTGATCCCCATTACTAACGCCCTCATGCTCACATCTACTATACACTACACTAGTGATCCCATTACTACCGGCCTCATGCTCACATCTTCTATACACTACACTAGTGATCCCCATTACTACCGCCCTCATGCTCACATCTACTATACACTACACTAGTGATCCCCATTACTACCGGCCTCATGCTCACATCTACTATACACTACACTAGTGATCCCCATTACTACTGCCCTCATGTCCACTGCATTATTTTGGTGGCAGGCGCACCCCACTCTGTCACTACACCCCCCCACACCTTACCCCAGCGCTACGCTACTGCTCACCACATCCTCTCTGTACGTGGGAGAACTCCCTGCCTGCAGATACAGCAGAGCTGACTGTGCCTTTTAAATGTGCACTGCGATTACAGTCTATAGGTTTATAGTCAGCCTGCAGTCCTATGTAAATCAGTCTATAGGGAACTGTAATGTCGCCATAAGTTGCGCCAGGCGTCGAACGAACAGAGTGGTCTCTGCTGCATCATTCCACACGCTGAGTGTCGTATACGCACTACATCTTTGGAGGATGGCGCAATCACCCTGGGACCCGAGGGATATACTCCGGGTGTCGGAATCCAGAACTTAACCCTTTACATCTTGCAGCACTTCTGTCTTCCTGTATGAGACAAAAGGCCGTGTGTGCACTGGGCGCTGTGCAGATTTATTTATTCTCCTCGCAGTTGGGTAATAATAACTCGGAGGATGTCAGACGGCCGAGTGGGCAACACCCACATTCTTTGCCACATGGCACGGCCACTGTCCGGGATGTGGGCAGGGTCACACACTGGTATATTATAGTGACTGGGATGGGGGGGCCGATCACATCATCAGAAATAACGGATGGACCCAACTTTTCTTAAACCCTGATGGGCGACTCCAAACTGTTTCCAAGCTAGCACAGCAGAGGCGCCCCGTCTGCCAATAAGGGCTTTCTACATCATTTTTAATAAGTTTGGGTTTCCAACCGATCAGAGAGACAGTCCATGAAAGTACGTATGCTCCTCGCCAAAGTGCCGCCATCCCCCTGTGCCGACACGCAGAAGCTGGCACATACATGGTGAGGAGGGAGACATAAGAGGACACATGCCCAGACTTGTAAGAAGGAAGTCGTCACTCACCGCGGAGACATCAGTCGTGATGGTGTAAAGATACAAGGAGCAATGTACCGCCATATGTGTGCATTGTGCGTCATATCGAGTACAGACATATGGCTATAATGTAGTGTGCACGACGTATGCGATGTCTGTGTGCAGCAAGGGCAAAAACTACAGCCATCTACATGAGATACACATCACATGTATAATACCACGCACACGTATAGATATAATGTGCACGTGAGGACGGTGTAGTACACGATGTGTGCAGTAATATACAGTATGTAACAGGCACATCGTACAGTATATAATACAGGATCCGCATGACATACCCGTCATATACATGTAGGACAGGACGTAGATACACAGTGTGCGGTTTATAATAGTCACACACACCATATAACTTATGTGAATATATATATATTTACACACACACATGCCATGTCTGTACGGGATATACAAGTTATATACACAGGTCAATTATGCAGCACATTACATGTAACATACACACGAGGTGACACGTGTCACACTGTATATTACAGACACACCATGGAAATGTGACGCCACAGTAATCGGTAGTAATGGTGATGATATTATCAGGGGGTATATGGCGGTATTCACTATGTAAATACTTGTATGTCCTGGTGATGGTGTGATTGGGGAGTGTATGGCGGTATTCACTACACAGATACATTGTATTCCCTGGTGGTGATGTGATCAGAGGTATATGGCAGTATTCACCATGCAGATACACTGTGTGTCCTGGTGATGGTGTGAATGGGGAGTATATGGCGGTATTCACCACACAAATACATTGTATGACCTGGTGTTGATGTGATCAGGGGTATATGGCGGTATTAACTATGCAGATACATTGTATGTCCTGGTGATGATGTGACCAGCATATGGCGGTATTAACTATGTAGGTACATTGTATGTCCTGGTGATGATGTGATCAGGGGTATATAGCGGTATTCACTACACAGATACATTGTATGTCCGGTGTTGATGTGATCAGGGGTATATGGTGGTGGAGTCCTGGGTTTGAATCCCACCAAGGACAACAACTGCAAGGAGTTTGTATGTTCTCCTCGTGTTTGCGTGGGTTTCCTCCGGGTACTCTGGTTTCCTCCAACATTCCAAAGACATACTGATAGGGAATTTAGATTATGAGCCCCATTGGGGCCAGTGATGATAATGTGTGCAAACTGTAAAGCGCTGCGGAATATGTTAGCGCTATATAAAAATAAAGATTATTATTATATTCACTATGCAGATACATGGCATGTCCTGATGATAATGAGATCAGAGAGAATGTGGTAGTATTCACTATGCAGGTACATTGTGTGTCCTGGTGATGATGTGATCAGGGAGTATATAGTCGTATTCACTATGCAGATACATTGTATGTCCTGGTGAAGGTGTGACCAGTATATAGGGGTATTCACTATGGAGATACATTGTATGTCCTGGTGTTGATGTGATCAGAGAGTATATGGCGGTATGCACTATGCAGATACACTGTGTCCTGGTGATGTTGTGATCGGGTGTATATGGATGCATTCACTATATGTCCTGGTGATGATATGATCGGGGTCATATGGCGGTATTCACTATGCAGATACATTGTATGTCTGGGTGATGATGTGATCAGGGGTATATGGCGGTATTAACTACGCAGATACACTGAATGTCCTGGTGATGATGTAATTAGAGAGTATATGGCGGTATTCACTATGCAGATACACTGTGTCCTGGTGATGGTGTGATTGGGGAGTATATGGCGGTATTCACTATATGTCCCAGTGATGATATGATCAGGGGGTAAATGGCGGTATTCACTATATGTCCCAGTGATGATATGATCAGGGGGTAAATGGCGGTATTCACTATGCAGATACACTGGGCCCTGGTGATGTGATCGGGTGTATATGGATGCATTCACTGTATGTCCCGGTGATTATATGATCGGGGTTATATGGCGGTATTCACTATGCAGATACATTGTACGCCCTGGTGATGATGTGATCAGGGAGTTTATGGCGGTATTCAGACATGATTTGTGAGGTGCGGATATATCATGTGTAATAGTCATGCCTACAAGTCCCAGGACAGCAATCCTGCCCCATCATCAGTGCAGGGACATATGGGAGGCAGGCAGGAGAGCGGAGGACACAGGAGCACACACAGAGAGAAGCTGCAGCCGGGACATTGCACAACACAATAGGAGGCTGAAGCAGCGAGCAGACACGGGGAGGAACACACGGTGCGGGGCGTCCTGTGCACATGTCCAGGAAGGCGAAGCTCTAGGTGACCGGAGGGGAGCCGCGGACACTCACCTGGCCCTCACTCACGGACATCCACACACTGCTGCCTGGCCCCCTTACTCCAGGAGACAAAATGGTGAATGAAGCAGGAACAGCTGGAGAAGGCAACCAATCACAGCCCACAACTAGCCCAGTGACAGAGTCCTCAGCCAATGGGAAGCTACAGGAGGCGGAGCATAATGACAAGTGGGCGGCAAAAAATGAAAAAAGCTTGAGCGACACATACAGTAGCCAACCACTGGTGGTTAACTGTGAAAAGTAGGCGGTGACATGCTAATAAGCAGGTAACAGGCTGGTACAGTAGCCTATTGGAAATCAGGTAGGGTGTGGCCATAGCCCTCCAACCATAACGCGAGATGAAGAGCCTTGTTTATCAAGAGCCGATTCTGCCACAGGGCCTGCCGGGAGTTGTAGTTCGACATGGAAAAGGTTCGCCCAGACAGGAAGCATAAACTACGCGATAGAGAACTACAACTACCAGCAAGTACAGCGTGAAGTAGCTTGGATTGTTGAAGAGCTGCAGAAATCCCTCTCGCTCCTTGAGAAACGGCCATCGGAGTTTGGAAGTGAAGTCCTTCTATGACAGAAAGAACTGGAGCAGGTGCTGAGAGCGGGCTCTAAGTGACTCACCCCTCTTTCCCCTCTCCCGGCTCTTCATCAGAAACCGGCAGCTCCAAAGCCGTCTCTCCCCACACAGCAACAGCAAGAGCCCGTCAGGCTTGACCAATCACCTCCGGTTTTGGCGATGACGTCATGGCTCAGAAGGCGGAGCCGCTTTTAGAGGAGATCAAAGTCCCCGCCCCCCTCGCTCGACCACTCCCCCTTCTGTCGGCGCGTGCTTTGGGTTAGTTACTAAGCTGACGTCACCTCAGCGGCCATCCATTGGCTGTCGCTGCGGCCAATAGCGAGGGGTAGAGGTGACGTCTGGCAGCGTGTTGCCATCAAACTGGAAGGTGTGGGCGTGGCCCAGCCGGCGGTAAGAGACTTGTTACACACAGAGGGGCGTGGCGAGCCCAGCCAATCACTGAGCAGCGAGTGAACATTTAGCCAATGGGCGTGGGAGAGGTGGATACTTTGTGGCATTCAGGAGTTCTTTAACTTTTTGTGCCACCACAGAGTAACTACAGGCCTGCGTACTGGTACAAGTGTCGGTTTTTCCTCCTGAATAGTTGAGCGAAACAGGTCGGTCAGATTCAAAAATCGCCGACTTTCACCAAAGTCGGGTTTCGTCGATCAAAACCTCACCATAGCGTGAGGTCAGCCATGAGGTCGCCGATCAGCGCACCAAAGTCGCGTTTTAAATAATGCTTCCAGTGCCTTTGCTCACCCAATGATGGAGGACGCACGCTGTGGGCAACGCGATGACATAGGCAGCGGCCACCACCATCTTAGAGAAGGGCATTGAAGTGATTGGCTGGCTTTGTGTGGCGTCACGGGCTATAAAAGGCTGTGACCGCCATCTTACTTCTGCCGATCTTAGAATAGGGAGAGGTGCTGCTGCTGATTCTGAACAGGGAGAGCGTTAGGCAGGGAAGAAGAAAAAAAACTGCTTCTGCTGATAGCGCTTTTCACTGTACAGTTAGTGTGCAGTGATAGGGGAGGATTTTTGTTGTGTGCAGCAGCGCTGGTGGTGATTAGGCTGCCTCTTAAGGCTACCGGCTAGCTGCATTGCTGTGTGCACACTGCTGTTCTAACTGCTTTTTTCAAAGCACTCCAACTTTTATTATTTTGTCCTGGTGAGTTGCTAAACATTCTTTTTTTCACACACCGTCTAGCGGTGTACGCTCCTCACACACTTCCATGTACCAGCTGGTATCACGGACAAATTGAAGCTATCTGGGTGTGACTCTGGAAGAAAAAGCCGATGAGTTTGTCCGTTTTTCCAGACCTACACCTTAGAGTCCTGTCCGTTTTTCAAACAGTTTCGTATATCTGCTGTTTGATTACGGTCAAAACTAGACAGAGACAGCGTGTGTCAGCCCGTATACAAATACACGGAGCTTGACAATTTTCCTTACACACATCGTATAGAGCTGTCCGATTCTCCAACAGTATTGTATATCTGCCGTTCGCATTACAGTCACTTTTATACCTAGTCAGCGTGTGTGTGACACTCTGTAAATACATATACGGAGATTGTTAGTTGCACAAAAATCGTATACAGCTCTATACTTCTGATACAGTTCCGTATATCTGCTTGTTGGATTATGGTCCAATACATACTGTGAGAGCGTCTGTGACTAACATAATATATACGTTGATTTAATACACCTTACACAGCTGGACGCTCCTCATACAGTACCATCTCTTGGCGTTCCAAGGTCAGGGACAGTGTTTGTGCATGACTGTAGGGATGTGGATTTGCCAGAAACTGCTCCTCCACCCAGCACTCGCAGTGCATCATTGACACCTGGAACATTGGCCCACATGTGCTATTATGCCTTGCAGATCCTAAAAAGGGACCTCCACATTGCCAAAATGATGAGGGATCACGACTACTGGCTGGCCAGCATCCTCGATCCACGCTACAAAGGCAAATTACACAGCATCATGCCACAGGAGCACCTAGAGCTAATATTGGCAAACAAGCAAATCTGGTAAACCGTTTGAGGCTTTCCCAGCACACAGCAGCGGCGCTGGTTCTCCCACGAGCCGTAGTGGGCACAATGGAAGAGGTGTTCGTGGTGTACACAGCCGAAGTGGCGTTGGAGACGGGTTTAATGACCATGTTGTGGAATGATTTCTCAAGTACCGCTCACACGACTGGTAATACTGCATCGATTAAAAGTGACAGGAGGCAGCAATTGTCAACTATGGTTACAAACTACTTTTCCTCCCATATCAATGTTCTCCCTCACAGGTCATTCCACTCTGACTATTGGGCCTCTAAACTGGACGCCTGGCCTGAATTGGCACAATATGCCTTACAGGAGCTCGCTTTCCCTGCTGCTAGTGTGTTATCTGAAAGAGTCTTCAGTGCTGCTGGATCAATCCTGACAGAAAAAAGGACCTGTCTGTTGACCCAAAATGTTGATGATCTAACCTTCATTAAAATGAACCATGCATGGGTTTCAAAGGATTTTGTCCCACCTTCCCCTGATGACACATAGGTTACCAGAAAAGTGCCCCGGTTGTTTCCTCCTCTTCCTCGGACTTGCCCAATTACGCCCTTTGCAGCAGCTGAATGTACAGCCAACACATCTACATATGCCAATTTTTAAACCTCCCTAACTGGGCTGCCCACCCCTCCCCCAACGGCTGGAGTCAAGACCTGGCGCACCCGGGCAAGTGCCGTTGCTCTGAACAGGTGGATGGGCCCACTGATGGCCGATGTCAATGGCACAGAGCCCCCTCATAGTACAATACAGTGTCTCAGACGGTAGGAGGGCCCACTCGCTGTCAGACACACCAGCGTACTATGAGGGGCCCTGTGCCAGTACCGTCGACCACGATTGTGCCCCCCCTGCTTGGTCATGGCCACAGCACTTGCAAGTTGCAATTCTTACCTCTCCCTGCTCCACCGCTGTGTAGTCTGGGCAGTTAAATCCTTCACAGGGACGGCCACTAGAAATTTGGTGTATTGATCAATGATGGTTAAGATGTAGCTATGGCCTGTCCTGCTGGCCTCTACCTTTAGATGATCAATGGCTATTTGAAATGGACGTCAACTTACAAGCGGATGCAGTGGTGGTTTATGATCACCTTTCACAGTTGTGATAGTCACAGACGTGTGACATTCCTGCCACCATTTTTCAATGTCTCCTCTCATGCCAATCCAATAGAATTGCCTACGGCCAGTGGCTTCTGTCTTTTGCACTCCAAAATGACCAGACACATCATGATAGGCTGTGAGGACCATGTCTACATCTCTCCCTGTGATCACAATTTGATGGAGATGAGTAACGGTGATGTGATCCACGCTACTGCGATAAAGCAATCCTTACTTCACATAGAAACTTTTTCGCGTTCTCCACAGACACAGTAATTGAGGGTCTGCATCGCCTCTGCAACATCTTCCGGGAGGTTTTCCCACGATGAGTAATTCCAAAATTTCTGCTAACACTCGACTTTGCATCTATACTTGTATCCATGTAGTTTCCAGTAGTGGAGATTCTTGACTGGCTTACTGAGATTGAAATATATACAAAGATTTAAAAGTACCACAACACTGTATACTGGTGTACTCTATGAATACCTTTCCCTTTTTCTACTTTTGTAATTCTGGTGTAATACATAGTGAGCCTGTGAGTGTCTGTGTCTGACTCCGGAAGTATAGACGGAAATTTAACCCTAGAATGGACACACCTGGTATGTGCTGATACAGTACCTTGTTTCCAATATTTGTATTAAGGTATCATCTGTAGGATAACCAACTGTGGGGGGGGACCCTCTTCTTGCCGCAGACAAACATGAGACTGAGACAGAGTTTGTATTGAACAGGTCCGTTTTTAGTGCTCATCCTTCTGTCGACAAAAGCAATTCACCACAGCCATTTCACATTTCTCTGTACACAGGCCCCGGTACCTTCACATCCTTTGTAACTATAATCGCAGCGTCCTCTGTGGCTCTTCCACTGTGGCTGGCCTAGGCCCAACCACACACAGCGCTGCACCAGTCTGAGCACACCGTCCATATGATAGCCCCAGGCCGTCTTCGTCTGTGGCTACCGTCCTCTTGGCCACCCCCCCGTGACCGCCTCAACTGTCCGTCTTCTCTGGAGCCTTTCCACTGTCTCTATTTCCTCAGCATAACTTCCTCTTTACTGTGCTCCCTTCGCTGACTGACTTCCAGAACCTTCCCTCAGCCTTTTATACTTCCAGTTCTGGTAACTCCGCCCACCATCACCTAACAGTTTCTCTGACCAATGGCAGTTATTCAGTCCCACTCCTACACTCTCCACTGCCCTCCAATGGGCAAGCTAAAACACTGCACCCTTTCTCTTTATCTTAGCGGTTTCACACCTACACTGCGCTACACCTCTGCTTCTCACTACAGGCTGGTTTGTCTGTCAGTCCACCTTCCCTACATCATCCATAGTGAATGAGCGTGTGTGGGTTATGCCTTCTATATATACGATGAATCGGAGAAACAAATTTTTACACTATACTCGATATAGCTTGTATCTTGTTACACAGTACCTTTGTTCGACATTTAGCATTACGGTTAAATCCATACTGTGTAAGCGTCTGAGAGTGACTACGGGACGATTTATACGGAGATTTCAATTGTACCCTAAAAAATATATACTTGCTATCATGATATCCAGGACCTTTTTTACAACATTTTTTATTATGGTCAAAACGAAACTGAGTGAGCGTCTGAGGGTGAATACGGAAATATATACCAATATTTTCAATTTGGCCAACACTGTATACAGCAGAACACTTCTGATATAATAACCTTTTTAGCTATTTAGATTCTGGTGTAATCCATAATGAGCCTGTAAACGTCTGTCTGTTACTCCGGCAATATATTTGGAACTTTAAGATTACCCCAACACTGTATACAGCTGTACGCTTGTGTTACAAAACCCATCTACAGCTTTTCATATTCTTGTGTAATCCATACTGGGCCTGAGAGCATTTGTGTCTGCCTCCTGAAATGTATACGGAGAATCAGAATGTTTACACTATACTATATATACCTTGTATCTGGTGATACTGTACCCTTTTTCAACTTGTTATTTTATTGGGTAATCCATACTGAGCCTGTGAGCGTCTGTGTATGCCTCATGAAATATATACGGAGCTTTACTGTTATCCATAGACTGCATAGAGCTGTACGCTTCTAATACAGTACCATATATCTGCTGGTATTTTGGGTCCATTTTCAAAAACATGAGGAAGTATGGTGGAAGAGGACACCGATGTGGGAGTGGAGGGCCACCTGGTACTGATGGTGGTGGTGGTGCATCTGCTGGTAGTGCCAAAAACACAATAGCAGCTAAGGCAGGAGGTGTTGAGCCAGCGTCATGGTGTAGCTCTGTGAGGCCTGTAAGGCTCCCTTTTCTGGGAGTAGGTAGACTGCTTTTAAAGCCGGAGTATCAGGAACTGTTTGTGGCTTACATTGCTGAAACAGCCTCCAGCTCTATTGCCTCCTCTTCTGAAGTTGTAAAAAATGCAAGCACTGAGTCATAACTGCAGGCTTCTGGTCAGGAGCAACCCCTTTCCTTGTGTCCTTCACCCACACCAAAAGTGAAGGATGTGGAAGCACGCACCTCAGATTACTCCATGGAGCTCTTTTCACATACCATGCCTGGGTTAATTAAAAATAGGGCCTATCATGTACTGGAGCAATGTAAATGGGACAGATCAGACACTGGAGCAGCATCTAAGGGGCACATTATACACTGGAGCGTTACCAATGGGGCCTATTATATATGGAGCATTATTAGGGCCCATTATACACTGGAGCATTATCCATGAGGCCCATCATGTACTGGAACATTGTAAATGGGGCAGATCAGACACTGGAGCAGCATCTAAGGGGCACATTATACACTGGAGCATTACAAATGGCGCCCATTATATATGGAGCATTATGTGGAGTTCATCAGATACTGTATGGAACATTATATGTGACTAATTATTTGGTATGGAGAAATATATGGGGCTCATTATTCTGTATGGCGCACAATGTGGTGGCCATAACACTGTATGGAGTAATATACTGTCCTGTTTTTGAGCTATTGTACAATTTAAAATAGATCAATCATGTCATGTAAGCAGTGAAGTATGTGTCATTGTACTATACCTATATTTCTGTGGCGTATCAGAGCATCATGAGTTGTGGTATGTGTTAAAGGGGCGCACTGACACTCTTTGGCCCAGGGCACACGAAAACCTGGAGCCAGCCCAACCCCCCCACAACTTTAGCCAAATAACCCCGGGTTTTCAATGCGTAGCTATTATTAGGAAGTAAATTAAGGTTGGCAAGCTTCAGTTATAAGAATTGATGTTTTTGGCATTGAAATGGGCACTGTAGGTGTGTTTACTGTCTTACACTCCCTGCCGACTTTGCTTCCCCATTGACTTGCATTGGGTTTCATGTGTCAGTCGGCCTCCGACTTTTCGTCTGTCTTGTTTCTTTTTCGTCCAGATTTTGCATCCATATATTACCAAAGAAAATACCAGACTATGTCTTCATTGTCAGTGAAATGATCCTCAATTTGTAGGCCTTGTCCAGTGACTTCATTTTAGATTTCTCCTATTGGTTTCCGGTGTCGTCGCTGCATCTTGAGTGATCATTGATCCGAGTAGGTTGAAGTCCTTTACAACTTCCATTTTGTCACCGTCAAATATGTCCCAGTCGTACCTGGCACTAATCAATATCTTTGTCTTCCTTGTATTGAGTAGGAGTCCCGTGCTCCAACATTCTATGTTGACACTCAGTAATACATCCTTCATTCCATCTACGCTTGTTGTTATCAATGTATCATCTGCGTATTTATGATTGTTGATGATTCGTCCAGCAATTTTAATTCCATCTTCATTTTCGGCAAGTCCAACCTTCCTGAACATGGCATCTCCATATGAATTAAAGAAATAAAATGGTGACAAGATGTGGCCTTCTCTGATGCCTCGCTCAACTTTGAGCCATGCTATGTTCCATACGGACTGTTGCTTCTTGATGCATAATTGTCGTCTCCATCAAGTTTTCTTGACGTAATGCAAAAGTAGATTGTGAAGCCTTTCTTCCTCTCAGTAATGTGGCACCCATGAAGGAACCACATTGAATCAACTTTGCATGTTGTCAATATAATCCGCCTCATCACACAACGTCCTTCTGCTGGCGCTGGATAGTACAATTTGTCTGGCACCATAGTTGAAACCTGTCCACCTTTTGTGTCTGGGCTGGAAAAATACACTGCTGACAGCATGGCTTTCAACAACACTGATGCACACAAGCTCCAATGGTGTGAAAAACTGGTGCTGCCATGAACGGGGATCATCAAGCTACAGGACAATAAAATAGAGATGTCCCACTCCCTATATTAGACGCCAATTGACCGTCCAACATACCTCAGATGGGACAATTTTAATCCCAAACACATAACATTTTTTATTGCCTACAGATACAATTAGATATGTTTCGACCCTACAGAGTAGAGACAAACACCTTGGTGGCCTCAAAAAGACCTTTTTGAATCAAGGCTACTGTCACGGGGATACTGCAACAGAGTGGGGTCAGACGATTGCAGCGTCTGGTGACAGATACACCTGCTGTAGTTAGAACAGCTTCACCGTCCTATTAGCAGTTCTGGCTTTCTTTGCTCTGGGTCTGCAAGTGTTAAACTGCTTAGTTGGAGTTATCTGTCTTGGGTGGTATCAGCTGTTCTGTGTTCATTACTCCCAGCAGATATAAGATCCCTCCTCCTTGCTTCTGAACTTGCCAGTGATAGTTCATTTTGCCTGGTTTGGTGTTGGAGAGAAGTTTGTGCTTGGAGTAGGCATTTGGAGAGTTGTACTAGAGATTGTTGCGTGGAGTTTGTTTGAGTGCTCATCCTTATCCTCCCCTATTTAATTTCTCCTACCTATGCCTCCCCTGTGTTCCACTCTATTGTATTTTGAGTGTATTTATATGATTGTACTTTTCTTTTATCTCTGGTTTGTGTAATCCTATACATTTTGGCCTCACACATTCCTGGTTGGAGGCGGGAACAGATAAGGGCTAAGATCGGAGAACAGCAAGGTATGTGACCGCGCTGACTCTGCTATCTGGAGAATAGGGTTAGACTAGGGATCATGTTAGCGCCCACAGTTCCTAGTCACTATGTGACATTATCACTGGCCGTTTTTTGGGGGTAAATTATGGATCTTTTGGCTGCCCTGGCAGGACAGCTACAATAACTCAGCCTGGGGGTGGTGGACTTGAGCTCAGTTGCTTTACAGTGACCATTAACTAAAGGCTTAGGACTCGTGCCTCCCGGGCCACCCCAGGAAGAGCCCAAGATCTCTCTGCCAGATTCTCTGGTCTGGGGGTCGGGATATGTTCAGGGTTTTCAGGGAGTCCTGCAAGCTTTATTTTAGGTTGGGTCCTCACTCCTCGGGTACCGAGGAGCAGCGGGTGGGTATTGTAATCTCTTTTCTCCAGGGTGACCTTCAAGCCTGGGGATTTTCTCGCTCATCTGATTCCCAGCCTCTTCAGACGGTCAAGGATTTTTTTCAGGCTCAGGGCCTTTTCTATGATGACCCCGACCGTGTCTCTCTGGCTGAGTCAAAACTATGTCAGGTTCAGCAGAGGGAACAGCCAGTGGAGGAGTATTGCTCCAAGTTTCATAGGTGGTTTACGAATACTTGGTGGAATTATCTCGCTCTCCATAGTCAGTTTTCTCAGGGACTTTCTGAGAGGGTAAAGGATCCCTTTGCCATGTATGAGACCCCAGTTTTCCTTGAGGAGGCCATGTCTCTAGCTATCCGTACAGACTGCTGTCTCAGAGAGAGACAAAGAGTGTCACCTCAATTTTCGGGAGGAGTCATGATGTGTCTAATGAACCTAGGCCTGAGTCCACTGAGGAACCCATGCAATTGGGGGCCAACTCATTGCACCGGTTCTCCAGCGATTCAGCAAAAAAAGGGGAGTGTTTGTTTTTTTCTGGGGGGGATGGGTCATTTTGTTGGTACTTGCCTATCCATACATAACCACAAACAGCCACCAGAAAACTAAGAAGCCCAGGCTGCGTGGAGTGTTATGATTGAGTCACCGAGGAGGAAAAAACAAAAATGCAAGCTCAGCCCAGAAAATCAGAGAGGTTGGAAACTAGCGGATTGCAGACCCCTAATCCTATCACACAACTAGCAGTAGCCGTGGAGTGTTCCTACGGTGATCCTAGGCACCTCGTCACAGCCGGAGATCTAAATAAGCCTAAAGAGAGAAAAGGGAAAAACTGACTGCCCCAGGGCAGACCCCAAAGCAATAGGCAGCCCCCAACATATAATGACGGTGAAGCAAGATGAAAACACTAACACAGATAGATAGGATGAGCAAACGCTGGGGCCCAAGCTAACTAAAAAGGACAGGACAGAAAAGCTGCTGTCTGCAATCTGAGAAAACCCTGCTAAAAATATTACCAACACAACTAATAAGCAAAAAGGACCCTGAAGTCACTAGACTTCAAACCCTATATCAGCACTCAGAATATTCTGAAAACAGAGCAAAAGAGAACACTGATCAAGGAATAAGAATCCAGCACACCCCCAGCCGGGGATGGCTGAACTCCAAAACAAGGAAAGCAAAACCAAAACTAATAAGTTCAATAGCAGAGCAAAAACTTATCTTTGGGAAGCAGGAATCAGACTGGTCTCCAAGAATCCAGCAGAGAAATCACCAGCCACTCAGAAGGGCATCGGCTGCCTTATATCCAGTCTGAAGTTCCTGTTACCCAGTCACAATCCACCTGATCAGGTGTTTGGTTTCTTTCATCCAAATCAGCCTCACTACCTTCCTTCACCAGAAGAGGGAGATCCTCGGACACAAAAGGTGAATGAACAGCTGAGCTCACAACAGTGGAGGTTAGCAACCTCAGTGTACATATTTTCTCCATGGGTAAGTCAAAATTCTTTTTCTCCGCCAAAATCATTTTGGGAGGTAGAAAGGTTTTTTGCCTCTTTGGACAGTAGAGCAGGGCTTAACCTGCTTGACGCATGGTTCGTACAGATCCAGGGCCTTATTCCTCATGAGTTGTGAAGGCCAATTCCAATAATCACTGTAGATTATGCACCCCTGAGTCAAGAGTATTTTACTCAGGGTATAAGACTCCAGGTAGGGGCCATCAGGGCATTACTGCCCTTACTGGTGCATAGGGCCCGGTGAGCAGAAGTAGAGAGGGGGGCCCGAATCTAGAAAAACTTTATTTTAATTAAATTAATTAAAATGGTGTGGGGGTAGCAAAAGATGCTGCGTTGAGGCTGGGAGATGTGAAACAGTAAATGATGCTGTATTGAGGGTGTGGTGGGGGAGCACAAATAATCACAAGTCACAAATAATCATGAATTGGGGGTGGGGGAGTGCAAATGATGAATTGAGGGAGGTGGGGTAAAGAGAGTAAAGGATTATGTAACAACCCTGCCGGCATCACTGCATGGCCTCCCATCCCCCACACACCATAATACTCACTGCTCCAGGCCATGCTGTGACTTCTGTCTGCTGCCGGCTCCATGCTGTGTGCCTCTTGCTTCCTGCCTGCTCTCTGCATGCTTCCTGGCTGTGTGCATAGGGGGGCGGCATCAAAACTCTATGGTTCTTATGGAATCAGGATGCACCTGTCTAATGTGTCCCTGGCCAATTACCAAGAGGCCTCTAGTATTAAGGGCAGCTCCACCTGGTGGTAGCGGCCTGAGCAAAGCCTTTAGTTAGTGTCTTGCTACTGAGTTGCCAGGTCCTGTCCTATATTTCGCCTTCTCTGGAGGCTTGATTCCTTGTTCTGTATCTTGTACCTGTCTGTCTGCCCACCAGGTGGCAGTATATCCTGGTCTCTGTGTCCGTGTTCCTTGGCTTGCCTTGTACCTGTCCATCCGCCATCCAGGAGGCAGAATATCCTGGTCCCTATGCTACTGTGCTATTGATCCTTGCCTTGTCTCGTAACTGTCCTCTCTGCCCACCAGGAGGCAGTATATCTGGGTCTCTGTGTCTTTGTTCCTGTACCTTGTCTTGTACCGTTACCTTGTCTGAACTCTGTCCAACCTCTGTCTCTCAGTCTCCTTGTCTGTGGCTCCTTTCCCTGCAGTGTCTATCCTTGTGTCCTCTCCGTCCGCCTGTGCTCTGCACTCTTGCGGCTCTGCCTGTGTTTCGCACCCTTGCAGCTCTGCCTGTGCTCCGCACTCCTGCGGTTCTGCTTGTGCTCCGCACTCCTGCGGTTCTGCCTGTTCTCCACACTCCTGTGGTTCTGCCTGTGCTCCGCACTCTTGCGGCTCCGCCTGTGCTCTGCACCCTTGCAGCTCTGCCTGTGCTCCGTACTCTTGTGGTTCTGCTTTGTTCTGCTTTTGCTGCTGCAGAACCTCTTGCTGCTATCTGCAGCTCCTCTCCGCAGCCTTGCGGTTCTCCTCCAATGTGAACAGGTCCAACCCTGTTCCTTCATACTCCACTCCTTCCTGCCAGTACCAGTACCTGCACCTCCTGTGTGAATTGGTCTCTACCTGTTCCTTCATACACCACTCCTTCCTGCAAGTACCAGTACCTGCACCTGCTGTGTGAACCGGTCTCTACCTGTTCCTTCTTACACCACTCCTTCCTGCCAGTACCAGTACCTGCTGTGTGAACAGGTCTCTACCTATTCCATGCACCACTCCTTCCTGCCCATGTCCCAGTGTCTCAGCCGTGCCCGCTTGCCAGTGTCTCAGCCGTGCCCGCCTGCCAGTGTCTCAGCCGTGCCTGCCTTCCAGTGTCTCAGATGTGCCCACCTGCCTGTGTCTCAGCCGAGCCCACCTGTCAGTGTCTCAGCCGAGCCCGCCTGCCAGTGTGTCAGACGTGCCCATCTGCCAGTGTCTCAGCCGTGCCCGCCTGCCAGTGTCTCAGCCATGCCCGCCTGCCAGAGTATCAGCCGTGCCTGCCGTGCTTACCTGCCTGTCTGTCAGTTGCACCTGTTCTAGCATCCTGTTCCCCAGTGGGATCAGCCACAGCCAGACACCACCCTAGAGTGGCACCTGGCAGCTACCTGCCGCACAAGCCTGACCTCACCATCAGAGGCTCTAGCGAAGACCGAGGTAGCTGTCCTAGTCACGCCCCTTCCAGGGTAGTCTGGTCTGTGGCACAGTGGGTCCACAACCCCCTGCTCGCGCCAGCCTGCCAAGGTGCCGGCGTGACAGATTATGTATTGTAGGTGGGGAGAGTAAATGATTATGAATTGAGACTGGGGTGGGGAACATCAAATCATGAATTGAGAATTGGGGAAGGAGAACATCAACTGATGACTTAAGGGTGTGGAGAGCAAATGATGAACTGAGGGGGGGTTCTGTTCAGGGTCGAACTGGGGTGTCTGGGGCTCACCAAGGGAATGGACTCTAGGGGCCCAACTTACAGCTCAATGCAAATATCTGTAAGTCGTTATCCCCATTATAGTTGAGCATCGACTGTAAAACACGGGGCTCCTGCATATCTACTATGCGCCCCCATAACTGGGATGTACAATTACGGTATTTTACATTAAAGGTTCTATGGTTAAAACAAGTTTTCACCGATCCATGGACTCCACAGGATAGGTGATTGCTTAGGTCCGACCATTAGAAACTGCACCGATCAGAAGAATGGGGAAGTTTTATCCATGACAGGACACTTATCCCCATTTTAAAATGCAGCAGCTGTTCAGATGTCTGACTGCAGCTCCATTCATTCTCTTTCATTCCAGAAAAAAAACAAGAGCAGCCACAGAGTGAATGAATGGGATCAATGGTCAAGTTGGACATACCGCTCCAGTCTAATGGGCATAAAATTTCACATTCTGCCGACTGGGTCCCAGTAGTCAGAGTATACTTGTTGCTCGTGTTTTCCCAAGCATGCTTGGGTGGTCTCCGAGTATTTTGGCATGCTTGGAGATTTAGTTTTCATTGCCTCAGCTGCACGATTTGCGGCTGCTAGACAGGCTGAATACATGTGGGAATTCCTAATAAATAGGCAACCCCCACATGGATTAAGGCTACATGTAATACAGTGATCACCAGTGACATTATACACAGGAGCTTTGTGTATAGTGTGCAGGTAATATAGTGATCACCAGTGACATATATAGGAGCTCTGTGTATAGTGTCAGTGTACAGGTAATACAGTGATCACTGGTGACATTATATACAGAGCTCCTTTGTATAGTGTCAGTGTACAGGTAATACAGTGATCACCAGTAACATTATACACAGGAACTCTGTATATAGTGTCAGTGTACAGGTAATACAGTGATCACCAGTGACATTATACACAGGAACTCTGTACACAGTCTATAGTGTATAGTGTGAATACACTGACTCACCTGTGAGGTCTTTAGTTGAAGTTCTTCACTTTTCTTCTTCAGCCAGCACAGACAGCCATCACTTCTTCCAGCCAGGACTCATCTCTGCAAAAAAATAACACGCAGTCATCAATAGCTGATCGCTTCCAGAGCACTTTCCCCACTTTTTCCCTGACTTCTACACTACGTCAGATGAAGAAAAAGAGATGTAGTGCCACCCTGCACAGTAATAGGATCCCCCTTTTGTTCCCTCCATGGAAAACAGTTTTGTAGAAAGTAAATTATATTACAGTAGTAATATCCCTAATTGGACCCTAAAGAAATTATGCTCCCCTCTTATCACCATATACTAATATAGCATGTTCCTCATTCTGGCCCCAAAACAGTAATTAAGTCCCTCATCCTGGCCCCCTTTATTTAATAATCTCACCCAGCCAGGCTCTCTTATTTTATAATATGCCCCAGATTGGCCCCCTTTGTCCCTTGTGCAGCCTGGCCCCCAGATATCTATCCTGCTCCCCAGCTATCCATACTGGTCCCCATATGTCCCTTGTCCTGCCCCCCCCCCCCATATATCTCTCCTGGACCCCATATCCATCCTGGTGCGTTGTCCTGGCCTCCCCCCATAAATCCATCCTGGCTCCCCCATATAGCCATCCTGGCCCCCCTTATATATGCATCCTGGCTCCCCCATATATAACCATCCTGGCTGCTCCATATATATACTATATATGCATCCTGGTCCCTTGTCCTGCCCTCTCCATAATTCCATCCTGCCCCCATATATCAATCCTGCCCCCTCATATATATGCCTCTTGGCTCTACCATATATCCATCCTGGACCCCATATATATGCATCCTGGCTACCACCATATATATCCATCCTGGCTCCCCCATATATATATCCATCCTTGTCCTGCCCCCCATATATACTCCTGGCCCTCCATATATATCCATTCTGTCCCCTCATATATATGCATCCTGTTCTCTTGTTTTGTCCCCCCAATAAATCCACCCTGGTCCCACATATATCGATCCTGGCCCCCCATATATATGCATCCTGGCTCTACCATATAGCCATCCTGACTCCCCATATATAAGCATACTGGTTCCCCCATATATCTGCATCCTGGCCCCCCATATATATATGCATCCTGTTCCATTGTCCTGACCCCCATAAATTCATCCTGGCCCCCCATATATTAATCCTGCCCCTCCCCATATATATGTGGATCGCCCTCTCAGGGCTGTGGGGTACTCGGTACCGGGCCAGTCCTTCAGAGGGGAATGTCACAGCAGCGGTCCGTGGCCCTGGGCGCCCAGGTAAAAAGGGTTGAGCGATTGGAATAAAGTTTATGAGTGGATGATTCGTGATGCCACCTGTGGTGTTCGGCAAGGGAGGTGTTAAGCCAACGCTGCAAACAGATCCTCTGGGACAGATGGCGTAGTGCAGAAATGATGTTGTAGCCCTCCACAGGCAGGGCTGTAGTCCCCGGGCAGTGAGGATAGGTGTTTAGGAAGAGGGTGCAGTGTTTGGCACAGAAATGTAGCAGTGCTGAAGAGGTTGCAGGAAGGAGGCAAGGACACAACAGGGTGCAGTTTCTTTACCTTTACTTTGTAAGTGCAGTCCAGGGTCCCGATTACAGATGGCACAGGAGCTGATTAGCCTGGAAGCAACTCCGGAATCTCTCTATGCAGATGGGTTGTGTAGTTTATTCCTAGCGCTTATTTGAGGTACATGCAGTACTGTGTTACACTGACGCTCCTCCTTTTTCCCTTTTGGATCTACCTCGTATGGCAGACAGCGGTAGCCTTCTATCTCCTTTGGCTCACACGTCGCTGTTGTACCTCCGAGTCTTAGATGGGAATAGAGCATTTACAGCTTCCTATTCCTCTGGTTTCTGTTGCAGGACCGTCAGTATCCTTACATCCTTGGAGACCAGGCTCCAGATCATGCGCTCCAGCTGGGAACGAGCTCTCAACTACGCTCAGTCTCCCAGCTTCTCTCTCCACGTCTACACACTTTGCCTCCTCACACTAACTGACTCACTTCCCTTCCTGGCCCTCAGAGAGCACTCCTCCCCTAATTCTGGTTCAGAGCTCCCTCTGCTGGCCCGGAGTGGGAACTGTGTTGCATGTTATGGTTAACTGCTAGAGAGACCCTTCATTGCTTCCAAGCCTGACATCACCCTCCCTGGAGGAAGGCAATGCCACTGTGGCGACCATACTCCTGGGGGCACCACATTCCCCCCTAGTGCAATTCAGTACTCCTGGACTGATAAAAAAAATATGAACATATAAACAAAGGAACAATAAAAAATGTGCAAGATTTAAGAAAAATGAAAAATTACAAAAAACAAATGCTCCAAAAATAGTCCTGTGATGATTAGTTCATGCGTCAATGTCCATGGTCCATTCCTGGGCAAATGGTGAACTATGTACAAAAGAAGTTTTTGACCACACCTAGTCCTTTGGCCCAATTGTCCATCAAAACAAACTGGAAAATTCAAAAAGGGGATTTCTTACAGAGTAGGCAAAAAACTTAAACGTTACATATATACATGTACAGGTTAACATTTACATTATTTGAATAACTTGTTTAGATGCAAAACCTGAGGGGTGGTATGCCTTGGGTACTACGGACAGACCTGCGTAACACTGGTGTGGGTAAACTGGGTAGTAGCCGTCTACGGACTCTTAGACTCACCATGGGTATGACAGATTCACCACTGGCAGGGCGTGGATTCTCTGGCTCCACTGCTGGTGTGGCATCTGCTACCTGAACTTCCTGACTTTCAGAGTTCTCTTGAGTCACTTCTTCCTGTACTACCAGTTGGGGAAAGGTCAAAACTGGCACCACTATGGCATTATTTGCTCTAGTCCAATTAGCAGGGAATTCTCCAAGTACAGTGCTGACCTTTTCTTCTTCCTCTATGGGTTGGATGTTGTTTTGCTCTTCCATTCTTTCTTTTAACTGGTCAGGGCACAATTTCAAATGATCCCTTGATACTGCTGCTGAGGTTTCTCCCCCATCCTTACTGATAAGGCACACCTTGGTGTTATCTAAGTTTGATGGTAAGATGGTGTAGGGTTCAGCTTCCCAGTGGTCATCTAATTTATGCATCCTCCTCTTCCTTTTTAGGACTTGTTCTCCTGGTGACAAGGGAACTGCAGGTGCATGGTGATTGTAGTGCCTTTCTTGTTTTTGTCTCGCCTGAGCTAGACTCTTTTCTACACACTCTTGTACTCTTCGATACTGTTGCTTACTCTCTGTGTCCCAGTCAGCATCTGGTGATGTTACCTCAGGTGTAAGGACTCCCATATCCAAATCAATAGGCAACTTACCAGGCCTCTCTCTCATTAGGTAGGCTGGAGTGCAGTTGATGGAATTCACAGGAATGTGGTTGTAGAGGTCTACCAGATCTGGCAACTTTTCTGGCCACAGATTCCTCTTCTCCAAAGGCAAGGTCTTCAGTAGGTCGATCACCACCTGATTCATCTTTTCACACATGCCATTGGTCTGTGGATGGTACGGGGTTGTCCTGATCTTCTTGCAACCGTACAAGTTACAGAATTCCTGGAACACTTCTGCCTCAAAGGCTGGACCTTGATCTGTAAGCACTCGCTCGGGGTATCCATGTGGTCGACAAAAGTGCTGTTGGAAGGCTCCGGCTGCTGTCCTGGCTGTTTGATCCTTGACAAGCACAACTACCAAGAATCTTGAGTAGTGGTCAATGATGGTAAGAGAATAAATGTAGCCTGAATGGCTTGGGACCAGCTTCACATGGTCCAGGGCGACCAACTCGAGTGGCTGTTTGGTTACTATTGGCTGCAAAGGTGCTCGCTGGCTGCTACGGTCCTTCCTGCGCAGGTTGCATTGTCCACACTCTCGGCACCAATTTTCAATGGCTTTCCTCATACCAGCCCAGTAGAATCTCTCTTGGAGCTAGGCCTCCAATTTCTTCCATCCGAAGTGTCCAGCTCCATTGTGGTATGCTTCCAAGACCATTGATGCTTTCCTCTTTGGGACTACCACTTGCCAAACCAACTCTGCTTTCTGGCCTTCCTGGGCTGACCCACCAGAAGATTTTGCATAGGAGTGGCTATCTCAGTGAAGCCTTTGATGAACCTTCGGTAGTAGCCTACCAGCCCAATGAATTGACGTACTTCATGGAGGTTGTGGGCTTCTGCCAGTCCCGGATGACTGTGACTTTGTCAGGATCCGGTGCCACACCTTCTGCACTCACTACATGACCAAGGTACTGAACCTTGGGCTTCAGGAGGTGGCATTTGGAAGGCTTCACCTTCAGGCCAAAGTTGGACAAGGCTTCAAACACCTCAGCCAGGTGCTTCAGATGGTCTTCGTAAGTCTTGGAGAAAACAATGACATCATCAAGGTACAACAGGACTGTCTCGAAGTTCTTGTGCCCAAGACAGCATTCCATTAGCCGTTGGAATGTCCCTGGAGCGGTGCAGAGCCCGAATGGCATGTAGTTGAACTCACAGAGACCCATTGTGGCGGTAAACGCTGTTTTCTACTTGTCTGCCTCTGCCATGGGAACCTGCCAATACCCACTAGTGAGATCTAAGGTGGAAAAATAGTTAGCAGTTTTAAGTGCAGCTAATGATTCCTCAATTCTGGGTAATGGGTAGGCATCTTTATGTGTAATGCTGTTAATTTTTCTGTAATCAACACACATTCTCATGGTACCATACTTCTTTTTCACAAAGACTATTGGCTACAACTGTCTCTGATCACCCCAGTCTCCTTCATTTCCCGCAATATACCTTTGGCACACTGGTATTGTGTTGGGGGAATAGGCTGGTACCTTTCTTTTATGGGTGGATGATCTCCAGTGGGGATATGGTGTTGAACCCTGTGATGGTGTTGTATGTTATGTGGATATCATTTTTTGTATATTCCTATTTTTAACAATTCCAGTTATTTTCATAGTGTTTTTCTTATTACATTGTAAGTCTACAGCCTCACTGTATCTGTCTCTTGATGACCCCTTGTAGTGCATTAATCCCTAAGGCCCTTTGTTCTCCTCTGGGAGGCCTGGAAACCGCCTCAACTTGTTTGACTACCCCTGGACAAGGAAGGGGGTGGGGGGAAGAACAGCAGCTGGACAAGTCAGTTCCGGTGTGGACAGGATCGCGTACAGACAGCACTTCAGAGAGAGAAGGACCCATTTTATCCTCTGGTGCTAGAGTTTTGGAATCTCGTTTCCCTGGACATTTTATCCTGATACTAGACTGCATTCTTATTCTGGACTATCTTATCCTTTGTGTAGTGTACTGAATAGGAACCTTTTCGTATTTTTGCCTGAATAAAGGTCTTGGAATTGTTCACTCTTCGCTTGCTCTGTTGATTGTGTGATACCAGAGAAGGACCCCGTGACAACTGGCGGCAGCAGTGGGATCAACCGAGCGTCACCCAATGGAGAACCACCCACAGAGTGAGTACAGAAATTGGACTGTATGCAGTTTACAGGAGAGAGCCAGAGACCTGGGCCTGAACTACCAGGGACTGACTAAAGAGGCCTTAATCGATCTACTGGTGGGCGCTAGCATGGCCACCTCCTCCCAGATGTCTGAAGGACGAGCACTGGAGACATGGATCCCCATCCAGAAAAGCCAGTGGTTGGTGTGGTATGAAGAAGAGATGGCGGTTCTGGGCCCCGGCGTCTCTCAGGAGTACAAGGAGGAGGCTGCCCGCCGGGCACAGCGGAGACAGGAAGCAATGGAGCTTGAAAAAGGGAGTAATGCAATTTGAAGTGTAACCCCAACAATCCGGGAGCCTGTACAGATCACCCGGACAGAGTTTAAGCCATTTGATGAGGCTTCTGGAGATGTGGAGAGGTTCTTCAAAGACTTTGAGCAGCAGTGTGCTGTGATGGAGGTGCCCCACTCTAGCTGGATGCGTTTGTTAGTGGGGCTCCTGAACGGAAGCATGGCAGAGGCTTACCGAACCATTGATGCACTCCGGAATCGGGATTATAACATTGTAAAGCGGACTATCCTGGATTACCATGCTATCACCCCTGACTCATATAGGGCCAAGTTCCGAGACCTCCCATGCACCACAGGGGGATCATTTAGAATGTATGCACATAAGATGTCCGAGGCATGTCGGAGATGGCTGGAAGCAGAAAACGCCTTTACTGTGGAAGATGTTATACAGGCGTTCCTTATAGAACAATTTCTTGCCAAGTGCCCTGCAGAGATACGGGAATGGGTCCGGGAGCGCACGCCGTGTACCGTGGATAGAGCTGCAGCCCTGGCCGATGAAGCCCTTACTATCCGGCTGCAATGGAGGAGGCTTCTGGACAATGAACCACGGCCTGCTCCCGCGCCCCATCCCCCTCCAATTATATCTGCCCTTCCACCTAATAGCAAGCCGATGACCATCACGCCTCACAATCCTAGGCCCCAACAGTTCCGACCACGACCTGGGGGTATCACAGAGAGGAGGTGTAATGGGTGTGGGCAACCTGGACATTTGCAGTCTGGCTGTCCCTCCAGGAATCGGAGGGAGCCCCACGCAGCCCCACCTCGTCCAGTGCATCTTGTACATTCCACCACACCTGAGGAAGAGCTACCACCCCCCCCACCAGAGTGGACCACCGACCACGGCACCATAGATACCCTCCTGGAGTGTACGGACTCCGGCCTCTGTCCTTTAGCTACTCAGAGCAGCGGCAACGCCACCTGCAGGATGTCTTTATTGATGGATACAAAGTGTCAGGATTTAGAGACACGGGGGCATTCTTGACTATCGCTGACCCCGTGTGGTTCAACCCGAGGCAATTTACCAGGGTCCGGGAATTCCCATTGTCCTGGCGGGCGGTGCCCGCAAATATATACAGCGAGCTTCTGTGCGTTTGGATTATGGTTGTGGAGAAAAACTGTGTTGGATTGGAGTTATGGGAGGACTTCCTGCAGATATCCTCCTTGGGAACGACATTGGGGAGTTACAGTGCCAATTTGTGGGAGCAGTCACCCGACTACAGGCCCTTCAAGCACTACGTCATCCGGACCCCACCGGGGAGCAACCACCACGAACCGCATCAGAGTCGGTAAGCAATACTTTCGCTGCTACTACATTGGGAGAGTCTTGGGACAGAGAGGAGTTTAGGAGAGAAATAGAGGGTGACACTACCTTAGCAGCCCTTAGGCGAAAAGCAGAAACTGGGCACATGGGAGATAATGGGGATGGCTTCACTCGAGAAAACGGACTGTATTATCGTGTAACAAAGGGCAGTGACCAGGGCAACCCTGACGCAACGACCAGGCAACTCATTGTCCCTCAGAAGTACAGGGCACAGCTACTTCAACTGGCCCATGACATTCCCTTAGCTGGGCATCAAGGGAGAAAAAGGACTGAAAAGAGACTCACCCAAAATTTTTACTGGCCGGGCGTCTCGCAGTCAGTAGCCCATTATTGCCGCACCTGCAATGTGTGCCAGCGAATGCGGCATCCAGGAGCTCGACATAAGGTACCCCTGCAATCCCTGCCCATAATTGAGGAACCATTTCAACGTGTAGCCGTCAATATCATAGGTCCTCTGGCCCACCCCAGCAGGTCGGGGAAAAAATATAGCCTGACCGTGGTGGACTATGCCACTAGGTATCCTGAAGCTGTGGCCCTGTCCAGTATTACAGCAGTAAAGGTAGCCGAGGCTCTTGTTACCATCTTTACCCGGGTAGGGTTTCCTAGTGAAATATTGTCGGATCAAGGCACTCAGTTCATGTCAGATCTGGTCCAGTCCCTATGGCATACCTGTGGTGTTCGAGCCATTCGCACCACGCCATACCACCCGCAGACCAACGGACTATGTGAACGCTTTAATGGAACCCTAAAAAATATGCTGAGGCCTTTTGTTGACGTTGAAAAAGACTGGTAAAAGTACCTGCCACATCTCCTCTTCGCCTATCGGGAGGTTCCCCAAGAGTCCACAGGGTTCTCTCCCTTCGAACTACTGTTTAGCAGGAAGGTCCGTGGGCCTCTCACTCTTCTGAAAGAACATTTGGAGGGAGACATCTCAGATACCGGAATGCCCATCGTTCCCTATGTTTTAGAGCTCAGAGACCGTCTCGCCCAGCTAGCTACCTTCGCTAAAGAACATCAGTGAATGGCCCAGTCCAGACAAAAAACCTGGTATGACCGTAATGCCAGGAACTGGGAATTTATGGAAGGACAGCAAGTGCTCATGATTACTGCTTCCCCTGCCAACAAGCTTCAAGCAGTGTGGGAAGGCCCTTATCAGGTTGTCAAGAAAATTAATGACCCTAACTATGTTATTGCCCTGGACTCTAGTGGTCGACGACAGAAAACCGTCCACATTAACATGCTGAAAGACTACCACGACCGATCTCTGCCTGTTCTAGCTGTCTGCCACCCCCCTAGTGATACCGCCGCCGACGAGTATCTCCCAGATCTCCTCCAGGTTGCCCAAGCGGGAGGATCACTGGAACAAGTGCCCCTGGGCTTCCATTTATCGGATATACAAAAGGACGATATTATCGCCGTACTAAGGCCGAGGGTTGCTGCTTTCTCCTCAAAGCCGGGGAAGACTACTCTCACCAGCCACCATGTGGAAACCCCCGGACAACGCCCCATCCAGCAGGCTGCCTACCGGGTTCCAGAGGCTGTTCAAGGCATGATAAAGAACGAACTGGAGGAGATGAAACAACTGGGAGTTATTCAGCCATCTCACAGTTCTTGGGCCTCTCCTGTCGTCCTGGTCCCCAAGAAGGATGGTATAACACGATTCTGCGTTGATTACAGATGACTAAATGATGTCACCAAGAGTGATGCTTATCCCATGCCCAGGATTGATGATCTATTGGATCGTCTGGCCAGTGCCCAATTTGTGACCACGTTAGACTTGAGCAAGGGGTACTGGCAGATACCCCTAACGGAGGACGCTCGGGAGCGCTCAGCCTTCATTACTCCATTTGGGCTTTATGAGTTCCTGGGAATGCCCTTTGGGATAAAACTGCCCCCACTACTTTCCAGAGACAGGTGGATCGACTATTACAACAATGTCAGCACTTTGCCTGTGCTTACTTAGACGACATTGCCATTTTTAGCACAACCTGGGAGGAACATCTTAAACACTTGGGCATAGTGCTGGACTGTATCCTTACTGCAGGACTGACCATTCGCCCTGATAAGTGCCAAATAGGGATGGCTGAGGTGCAGTACCTCGGGCATAG
The DNA here is from genome assembly GCF_039654945.1 of Dendrobates tinctorius. Classification (NCBI taxonomy): domain Eukaryota; kingdom Metazoa; phylum Chordata; class Amphibia; order Anura; family Dendrobatidae; genus Dendrobates; species Dendrobates tinctorius. The sequence goes on from NW_027361696.1 coordinate 53,147,897, forward strand.
AGTAGGGGGTGGGACACTAAGGCCTGAGCCTGACAAGGTGGAAGCCATTAGCAACTGGTGTAGACCCCAGACTAAAAAGCAGGTACTTGCATTTTTAGGAACTGCTGGTTACTATCGCAAATTTGTTTCTAACTTCAGCACCTTGGCCAAGCCCCTAACCAACCTGACCCGCAAGAACATGCCTAGGAATGTGACGTGGACGATGACATACGAGGATGCCTTTTCAGCGTTAAAGACTGCCCTCGTCACTGCTCCTGTCTTGGCTGCCCCAGATTATAAACGCAGGTTCCTCGTGCAGACAGATGCATCCACCTTTGGGATTGGGGCAGTACTTAGCCAAGTGAACGCCGCCGGAGAAGAACATCCTGTTGCTTTTGCCAGTCGGAAACTACTGGATCGGGAAGTTGCCTATGCCACTATTGAAAAGGAGTGCCTTGCCATTGTATGGGCGCTAAAAAAATTGCAGCCCTACTTGTACGGCAGAGACTTTACAATTGTTACAGACCACAACCCCCTCACATGGCTGAATCGCATATCAGGGGACAATGGAAGATTGCTGCGGTGGAGCTTGTCCTTACAACCCTACAGCTTCTCCATCCAATACAAGCGGGGAAGCCAACACCAGAACGCTGATGGACTGTCTCGACAAGAAGAACCATAGGCTCCCCAGGCCGACCTACCCCTGCCACTGTACAAGGAACTATAAATAACTGAGCAATGTGGACTAAAGTGAGCAGGCCAGAGGTCTGTGTAGACTTCATTGCGTGCTCACTTATTATGGTGGGGGGGGGGTTGTGATGGTGTGATATGTTATGTGGATATCATTTTTTGTATATTCCTATTTTTAACAATTCCAGTTATTTTCATAGTGTTTTTCTTATTACATTGTAAGTCTACAGCCTCACTGTATCTGTCTCTTGATGACCCCCTGTAGTGCATTAATCCCTAAGGCCCTTTGTTCTCCTCTGGGAGGCCTGGAAACCGACTCAACTTGTTTGACTACCCCTGGACAAGGAAGGGGGTGGGGGGAAGAACAGCAGCTGGACAAGTCAGTTCCGGTGTGGACAGGATCGCGTACAGACAGCACTTCAGAGAGAGAAGGACCCATTTTATCCTCTGGTGCTAGAGTTTTGGAATCTCGTTTCCCTGGACATTTTATCCTGATACTGGACTGCATTCTTATTCTGGACTATCTTATCCTTTGTGTGGTGGACTGAATAGGGACCTTTTCATATTTTTGCCTGAATAAAGGTCTTGGAATTATTCACTCTTCGCTTGCTCTGTTGATTGTGTGATACCAGAGAAGGACCCTGTGACAAACCCCTTTTGCCTTCCCAAAATCTAGAGGGTGTTTACTGAATACCCGCTCATACTCCTGAGTCACTCGGTAAACCCCATTCTTTTGGTATGAAGGGGTGGAGTCAGTCCCCACTTGCAGTTGCTGGTACCATTCCCCCAGCTGCTTTATAGATCCATTGTCCTCCACCTGGTCGGATGAGACCAAGGGCTCTGCTGCCTGCATTGCATTGTTACTGACAGTATGCAGCTTAGCAACTGTGGCATACCGAGGTATTGTGGCCTCCTCCTCCCCACAATTCAAGAGGCGTACAGGTACTCTCCCTTTGCGGACATCAACTACCCCTCTGGCTGTCAGGACAGTGGGCCTGCTATCAGAGTACACTGGTTCTACCATTGCCTGGTAATTTTTTCCTCTGAGGCCTATGGCTGCCCGACACCAAATCGACATTTCACATCTGGGGGGTATTGCAATTGGGAAAGAATCACTCACTCTGATGCTGCCAATTTCTCAGCCAGAGAATGCTACCTGCTGTCTTTGCATCAGGGCCCTGATCTCCTTCTGCAGGACTCGTTGTTCACTGGAACCAGCTGTCTCAGCCACCTGTTGCAACAAGACAATAACATCGGAAAGACAATTTTCAATCACATTGGTACCAAGAGTCATCATTGGGTTACATTCTCGTCGATCAATATCCACAACTATCAGACCTTGAGATTTTAACTCTACTCGACCCACTTTAACAGTAATTTCTTTACATCCCACTTGTGGTAAAGACTGACCATTACTGGCAACTACTGTGAGTTCATCACTTGGGCCGCGAGTAAGTTCAGAATCAGCCCAATACCGCTTGTAAAGGATATAGGGCATAGTTGTCACCTGGGAGCCAGTGTCCAGCAAAGCGTTCATGAGGATACTGTCAATCACCAATGGGAGGACTGGTCTCCCTCCAACATACCTGGCTCGCCATTTCTTTGGGCCTTGTGGTCCCACTCCTGGGGGTTGGCCCTCTGCCCCAGGGGTTGCTCGTTTAAATAGCAGAATCTTGCAAGGTGGCCTGCCTTGTGGCAGTGACGACAGATGGGACGTCCGTCCTGGTCATAACGATCGTTGTTCCTTCCTCGGAGTGGCGGGATCCTCTTCTTCGTTAGCCACGGGACATCCTCTGGACTGGAGGCGAGCTTGATCTTCTCCTTGGAGGATACCTGCAGGGACTGCACGGTTTTAGCAAGTGCAGCCATACCCTTGGTCAACTCCTGGACCTGAAGACGCAGCTCTGCAGATGGATCTTTGTCCAGAGTCTGTGCATCAGCCTCCACAGGGATGGAAGGGAAAGATGTTGCTTCCTTGTGGTATGTAATCGCTGGGCGCCTAGGGGGCGCTGGACAGCTGACATTTGGTTCATGCAGCACCCGGATAGCCCTGTCTTTGAAATCAACAAAGTCTAGGTCAGGGTTTTGTAGGGCTATGATGCGCAGCTGTGCTCTGTGGGTACTGGATAGGAGTCCCTCAATGAATTGCTCCTTTAACAGTCCGTCTCCATCTTTCGCACTGTCTGGGTCAATCTGCTTGACAGCTCGCAGCGCCTCCTGCAGGTTAAGAGCATAGTCCCGTATACTGTCCTGCGCTTTCTGCTTACACCCAAAGAATCTCATCTTGATTTCAGCTGCAGTGCGGGTGTCAAAGGTGCTTCTTAGCTTAGCCAGGATCTTTTTAACAGTCTCTTTATCAGTGTCCTGCCAGGCTTTTACTTCTCTCTGTGCTGCACCTGTTAGCTGCCCAATAAGGATGTTCACCTTCTGGCTTTCAGACAGAGGATACACTTCAAACAAACTGCACAGTCTCTCTTTGAAGTCACTCAGGGTATGTGACTCCCTTGAACACTGCAGTAGCCATGCTGCTCCCGGTATGTAAGGCATAGACAGCGGCATTATGGGGACCGCTGCGGTGGGTGCTATTGGAGCCGCAGCCGCGTTGGGCCCTGCATCTTGCGGTGCTGAGGGGTTGGCGGGGGCGTCCGCCGCTGCATCGGCGCATGCCTCCGACATTCTCTTCCCCCCTAGTTAACGTTAGCCACGCCCCGGGGTTGAGCAGGCTTAGCGGCTGCAGCTTTGCAGGCTGGATGATCGGGGCTGCAGGCCTCCACTTCCCACTTCTCGCGCGCTGGCCTCTTCCCGTGCGGCACTTTACTTCTTTGCGCTCTTCGGCCGGCTCCGCCCATGACGGCCCGCCTCTTTGGTTTCCCGCGCGCACCAAGCAGTGAGATAATGGCGGCAATAATACAAACAGTCTAATGCACACAACACAGTCTCTGGCACACAGGACCCGGGGACACCGGGCTCCGTAAATCCTGTTTGTGACGACAAAATGGGTTGCCCTCCCAGGGCTGTGGGGTACTCGGTACCGGGCCAGTCCTTCAGAGGGGAATGTCACAGCAGCGGTGACCCGGTCCGTGGCCCTGGGCACCAATGTAAAAGGGGTTGAGCGATGGGAATAAAGATTATGAGTGGATGATTTGTGACGCCACCTGTGGTGTTCGGCAAGGGAGGTGTTAAGCCGACGCTGCAAACAGATCCTCTGGGACAGCTGGTGTAGTGCAGCAATGATGTTGTAGCCCTCCACAGGCAGGGCTGTAGTCCCAGGGCAGTGAGGATAGGTGTTTAGGAAGAGGGTGCAGTGTTTGGCACAGAGATGTAGCAGTGCTGAAGAGGTTGCAGGAAGGAGGCAAGGACACAACAGGGTGCAGTTTCTTTACCTTTACTTTGTAAGTGCAGTCCAGGGTCCCAATTACAGATGGCACAGGAGCTGATTAGCCTGGAAGCAACTCAGGAATCTCTCTATGCAGATGGGTTGTGTAGTCTCCTTCCTAGCGCTTATTTGAGGTACATGCAGTACTTTGTTACACTGACGCTCCTCCTTCTTCTTCCCTTTTGGATCTACCTCGTATGGCAGACAGCGGTAGCCTTCTATCTCCTTTGGCTCACACGTCACTGTTGTGCCTCCAAGTCTTAGATGGGAATAGAGCATTTACAGCTTCCTAGTCCTCTGCTTTCTGTTGCAGAACCGTCAGTATCCATATAACCTTGGAGACCAGGCTCCAGATCATGCGCTCCAGCTGGGAACGAGCTCTCAACTACACTCAGTCTCCCAGCTTCTCTCTCCACGTCTACGCACTTCGGCTTCCTCACACTAACTGACTCACTTCCCTTCCTGGCCCTCAGAGAGCACTCCTCCCCCAATTCTGGTTCAGAGCTCCCTCTGCTGGCCCGGAGTGGGAACTGTGTTGCATGTTATGGTTAACTGCTAGAGAGACCCTTCATTGCTTCCCAGCCTGACATCACCCTCCCTGGAGGAAGGCAATGCCACTGTGGCGACCATACTCCTGGGGGCGCCACATATGCATCCTGGCTCTACCATATATCCATCCTGGTCGCCCATATATCTGCATCCTGGCCCCCCATATACAGTTGTGGCCAAAAGTATTGACACCCCTGCAATTTTGTCAGATAATACTCAGTTTCTTCCTGAAAATTATTGCAAACACAAATTCTTTGGTATTATTATCTTCATTTAATTTGTCTTAAATGAAAAAACACAAAAAGAATTGTCCTAAAGCCAAATTGGATATCATTCCACACCAAACATAAAAAAGAGGGTGGACAAAAGTATTGGCACTGTTCGAAAAATCATGTGATGCTTCTCTAATTTGTGTAATTAACAGCACCTGTAACTTACCTGTGGCACCTAACAGGTGTTGGCAATAACTAAATCACACTTGCAGCCAGTTGACATGGATTAAAGTTGACTCAACCTCTGTCCTGTGTCCTTGTGTGTACCACATTGAGCATGGAGAAAAGAAAGAAGACCAAAGAACTGTCTGAGGACTTGAGAAACCAAATTGTGAGGAAGCATGAGCAATCTCAAGGCTACAAGTCCATCTCCAAAGACCTGAATGTTCCTGTGTCTACCGTGCGCAGTGTCATCAAGAAGTTTAAAGCCCATGGCACTGTGGCTAATCTCCCTAGATGTGGACAGAAAAGAAAAATTGACAAGAGATTTCAACGCAAGATTGTTGAAATAAAGAACCTCGACTAACATTCAAACAAGTTCAAGCTGCCCTGCAGTCCGAGGGTACAACAGTGTCAACCCGTACTATCCATCGGCGTCTGAATGAAAAGGGACTGTATGGTAGGAGACCCAGGAAGACCCCACTTCTTACCCCGAGACATAAAAAAGCCAGGCTGGAGTTTGCCAAAACTTACCTGAAAAAAGCCTAAAACGTTTTGGAAGAATGTTCACTGGTCAGATGAGACAAAAGTAGAGCTTTTTGGGCAAAGGCATCAACATAGAGTTTACAGGAGAAAAAAGAGGCATTCAAAGAAAAAAACACGGTCCCTACAGTCAAACATGGCGGAGGTTCCCTGATGTTTTGGGGTTGCTTTGCTGCCTCTGGCACTGGACTGCTTGACCGTGTGCATGGCATTATGAAGTCTGAAGACTACCAACAAATTTTGCAGCATAATGTAGGGCCCAGTGTGAGAAAGCTGGGTCTCCCTCAGAGGTCATGGGTCTTCCAGCATTTCAATGACCCAAAACACACTTCAAAAAGCACTAGAAAATGGTTTGAGAGAAAGCACTGGAGACTTCTAAGGTGGCCAGCAATGAGTCCAGACCTGAATCCCATAGAACACCTGTGGAGAGATCTAAAAATGGCAGTTTGGAGAAGGCACCCTTCAAATATCAGGGACCTCGAGCAGTTTGCCAAAGAAGAATTGTCTAAAATTCCAGCAGAGCATTGTAAGAAACTCATTGATGGTTACCGGAAGCGGTTGATCGCAGTTATTTTGGCTAAAGGTTATGCAACCAAGTATAAGGCTGAGGGTGCCAATACTTTTGTCTGGCCCATTTTTGGAGTTTTGTGTGAAATGATCAATGTTTTGCTTTTTGCTTCATTCTCTTTTGTGTTTTTTCATTTAAGACAAATTAAATGAAGATAATAATACCAAAGAATTTGTGATTGCAATCATTTTCAGGTATTATCTTACAGAATTGCAGGGGTGTCAATACTTTTGGCCACAACTGTAATATATATGCATCCTGGTCCTTTGTCCTGCCCCCATATATATATATATATATATATATATATATATCTATATACAGTATATATTTATATATATATCCTGGCCTTCCCATATGTATACATCCTGGCTCCCCATGACCTATGGGTATCCATCATGGCCCCTCATATATTTCCATCCTGGTCCTTTGTTCTGCCCCCCATAGGTCTATCCTGCCGCCCCACCTTATATCCTTCCTGGTCCTTTTTTCCTGCCCCCATATATCCATCCTGCCATTCCCCTCCCCCCCCCCCTTATATCCATCCTGGTCCTTTTTTCCTGTGACCCATATATCCATCCTGGCCCCTTATCCTAGCTTCATGGAGAGAGAGACAGAGAGAGAGAGAGAAAAAAAATATTCCTCATACTTTCCTGCGCTCCCAGCGCCGGGCGGCGTCCTCCTACCCTGCGGGTCCGGCGTGGACATAGTAAAATGGCCGCCGACCTAGCAGAGGCCGGCGGCTGTTGTGCGCCCGTCGCATGCAGTGCATGATACGTCATACGCCGGTGACAACAGGCGCACACTTGACAGATGCGATCAGGATGTGTGACACTGCGGTTCAGGTAATGAATGCTGCGTGCGCGCGTCCCTGCTTCTCTGTGATTTTAAAGGGCCTGCGACCCTAAAAACCACCCACTTTTTTTTTCTTCTTTTTCTCCTCTTCTCCTTCTTCCCACTGCCAAGGGCCCACTTGGGATTTTCCTGATGCCCCGCCAGGCCAGACTGACCCTGGTCCTGTTACTGTGCAGTGCAGCACTATGTCTCTTTTTTCATCATCTTCTTGTAGAAGTTGGGGAAAAAGTGGGGAATGTGCTCTGGAAATGGTGCTCTAGATAACTGTGTTATTTTCTGCAGAAACGTGTCCTGCCTAGAAGAAGTGATGGCGGTTTGCGTTGGATGAAAAAGAAATGTGAAGACGAAGGACTTCAACTAGAGATGTCACTGATGAGTCACTGTATTACCTGTACACTGACACTATATACAGAACTCCTGTGTATAATGTCAGTGGTGATCACTGTAAACTGATACTACAGTGGGGAAAACAAGTATTTAGTCAGCCACCAATTGTGCAAGTTCTCCCACTTAAAAAGACGAGAGAGGCCTGTAATTGACATCATAGGTAGACCACAACTATGAGAGTCAAAATGAGAAAAATCCAGAAAATCACCTTGTCTGATTTGGCAAGATTTATTTTGCAAATTATGGTGGAAAATAAGGATTTTGTCACCGAAAAATATGCAAGATTTCTGGCTCTCACAGACCTGTAACTTCTTTAAGAGGCTCCTCTGTCCTCATCTTGTTCAGTATAAAAGACACCTGTCCACAACCTCAAACAGGCACACTCCAAACTCCACTATGGTGAAGACCAAAGAGCTGTCGAAGGACACCAGAAACAAAATTGTAGCCCTGCACTAGGCTGGGAAGACTGAATCTGCAATAGGCAAGCAGCTTGGTGTGAACCAACTGTGGGAGCAATAATAAGAAAATGGAAGACATACAAGTCCATTGATAATCTCCCTCAATCTGGGGCTCTACACAAGATCTCAACCAGTGGAATCAAAATGATCACAAGAACTGTGAGCAAAAATCCCAGAACAACACTGGGGGACTTAGTGAATAACCTGCATAGAGCTGGGACCACCGTAACAAAGGCTACCATCAGTATCACACTACGCAACCAGGGACTCAGATCCTACAGTGCCAGAAATGTCCCCCTGCTTGAGCCAGCACATGTCCGGGCCTATCTGTAGTTTGCTAGAGATCATTTGGATTATCCAGAAGAGTATTGGGAGAATGTAATATGGCCTGATGAAACCAAAGTAGAACTGTTTGGTAGAAACAAAACTCATCGTGTTTGGAGGAGACAGAATGCTGATTTGAATCCAAAGAACACCATACCTACTGATTTGGGGATGTTTCTCTGCAAATGGACCAGGATGACTGATCAGTGTACATGAAAGAATGAATGGGGCCATGTATTGAGAGATTTTGAGTGCAAACCTCCTTCCATCAGAAAGGTCATTGAAGATGAACATGGATGGGTGTTTCAGCATGATAATGATCCCAAGCACACCGCCAGGGCAACAAAGGAGTGGCTTCATAAGAAGCATAAGAAGGTCCTGGAGTGGCCTAGCCAGTCTCCAGATCGCAACCCCATATAAAACCTTTGGATGGATTTGAAAGTTCATGTTGCCCAGCGACAGGCCCAAAACATTACTGCTCTAGAGGAGATCTGCACGGAGGAATGGGCCAACATACCAACAACAGTGTGTGCCAACCTTGTGAAGACTTTCAGAAAACATTTGACCTCTGTCATTGCCAACAAAGGATATATAACAAAATATTGAGATGAACTTTTGTTGATGACTAAATACTTATTTTCCACCATAATTTGCAAAATAAATCTTGCCAAATCAGACAAGGTGATTTTCTGGATTTGTTTTCTCATTTTGACTTTCATAGTTGTGGTCTACCTATGATGTCCATTACAGGCCTCTCTCATCTTTTTAATTGGGAGAACTTGCACAATTGGTGGCTGACTAAATACTTTTTTCCCTCACTGTATATACTGAGCTTCTGTGTATAATGTTGCTGGTGATCACTGTATTACCTGTACACTGACACTATATACAAAGCTCCTGAGTATAATGTCACCGGTGATCATTGTATTACTGACACTGTATTACCTGTACACTGAAACTATATAAAGAGATCCTATGTATAATGTCACTGTGATCATTATATTACTTGCACACTGACACTATATACAGTGCTCCTGTATATGTCACTGATGAGTCAGTGTGTTATCTGTACACTGACACTATACACTATGTACTATATACAGAGCTCCTGTGTGTAATGTGATCACTGAATTACCTGTACACTGTTACGGCTGGCGGAACGCACCAACTTATAAAATAGTAGTAGGTGCGTTCACAGCCCGGGGTCCACCGTGCAGAGGTGGTACGCTACTGCTAGATAATGGCGGTAGACTTAAGCGGTGTGAAAACAGTCACACGTTGGTTACGTCACCCAATGTGAACAGTAGCGAACTCTGTTAACTCACAGAGCCGCACCACCGCTGAAAGTAAATGCCGGAGCCTGTTAGCTCACAGAGCCCGGCCAAAAGAGCGCACAGTGAACGGCCACAGAACTCTACCCCAAGGACACGGGGTTAGAGTCCCTCTAGGCACACTGAGCGCGCGGCGTCGCTGCCACGAGCGCCGCTAAAGACACTGGCTATGGAATGTGGAGCACTCGCACTGAGGCGTGCCGAGTCACTGGTGTGGACTAAAGCCTGACTCCAACTCTGACCTACCTACACCTAAGCCTGGGTGCTAGCAAGCTAGGCTGCACAACACATGCGTACATGCGTAGGGGTTTCTTAATGAGTCAGTCACCAGAGACATTCATACGTGCATACATCACTCACTCCTCATAGTCTGAAATTACAGTCTATCCTAGCGCGTGGCCGAGCGGCCATGCAAACCTTTTATAGCCGCGAGCGTCCGGGACCTTCCTTGCTTCTCGGATGGGCCAATCCGAACACGAGCAGGACCTGAGCACGTGACCTTCGATCTCCAATGGGAGATCACTCCACGGGCACGCTCAGTGCCCGACATGAGAACTTAGTCCCTGGAGAATGTCGCTGCTGAGCAGCATGCATTGCCATAGCTTTGCCAGAGGTGGCAGCAGCAAGCAAACCAACGGAGCTGGTCTGGGCAGAGTGCCGGGACCGACGAGCAACCTCCTCTGCGGCTGGAGAGGAATGGGAGACCGTCGGAGGCAAGGCTTGGGATTCTCGCTGTGCAGCGACAGAAATCCGACGCCTAACATACACTGACACTATACGCTATGTACAGATATGCTGTATATAATGGCACTTATGGTAATATTAGTATTTTTTTGTTTTATTAATGGTCAGTATTGTAGCATTTGGTCACTATGAGGTGGTAATATGTGACCTGGTCATGGTGTGGTGAAATTTGTCCCTTTTATGTGGTATTATTCAGTCACTATGTGGTGGTACTATGTAGTCTGGCCATGGTATGGTGGTATTTGTCCCTTGTATGTGGTATCATTCGGTCATTATGTGGTCTGGTCATGGCGTGGTTGTATTTGTTCCTTGTATGTGGTATTACTTGGTCACTATGTGGTGGTAATATGTAGTCTGGTCGTGGTGTGGCGGGATCTGCTCCTTGTATGTGTTGTATTTGATATTATTTGGCCACTATGTGGTGGTAATATGTAGTCTGGTGAAGGTGTGGTGGTGTTTGTTCCTTGTATGTGGTATTATTCAGTCACTATGTGGTGGTAATATGTGGTCTGGTCATGGTGTGACTTTATTAATCCCTTGTATGAGGTATTATTTGGTCACTATGTGGTGGTAATATGTGATCTGGTCATGGTGTGACGATATATGTCCCTTGTATGAGGTATTATTGATCATTTCAAAAAATGTATCTGACTCATTCTCTTAAAGAAATATAAATATAATATACCTAAAAAGAGTATTGGGTATTTTAAGAAATGTTTAACAGGCTAATGTAGAGTAAAGCCTTGCCAAAAAACTCTACCTTGTTGTGGTGGCGGATTAAAAAGTATTTTAGCCAAAACAAAAGCAGCTTGTTATGTATGTGATATGGTCAGGGCCGGTTTTAGGCAAAGTGGGGCCCTAGGCAAAGTTTAAAATGGGGCCCCAAATGCTAACATATTGCACATCACAGAAGCATTTCGATTGTATTTACATGCGCTGAGTTCAGGCCGCTAAATGAGTGTGATCGACAAAACTGAAGAAAGAATGATGGGAAAGAATGATGGGAACAGAACGATTACTAATGGCACACTAAGGGTGTGTTCACACGTTGCGGTTTTTGCTGCAGATCCGCAGCGGATTTGGTCCTGCGGATCCGCAGCAGTTTCCATGCGGTTTACAGTTCCATGTAAACCTATGGAAAACCAAATCCGCCGTGCACATGCTGCGGAAAATTCCGCGCAGATTTTCTGCAGTTTATTTTCCGCAGCATGTTATTTTTTGCGGTACCGCAGCTGCAGTGTACGTTCCGGGACATACAAATCAATCCCTCTCTCTCATCCGCACTGCCAAACCTCACTAGAACCTGCATCAAATCCGCTGTACACATGCTAGGAATCTGCAGGAAAAATGCATATGTTTTACCCTGCGGTTTCTACCAAGATATATGGATTCTCTGCAGAAAAAGCCACAGACTAATCCGCAACGTGTGCACACACCCTAACAGATCACCATACAGTATCATATTATCAGCAGCACATCTACAGTTTACACCCCATAGTCCTCCATATAGTATAATGTGCCCCATAGTCCTCTATATAATATAATCTGCCCCATAGTCCTCCATATATTATAATACACTCCTCAGTCCTCCATATAGTATAATACACTCCTCATAGCCCTCCATATGTTAAAATACACTGCTCAGTCATCCATATAGTATAATACACTCCTCATAGTTCTCCATATAGTATAATACACCGCCATAGTCACCTATATAGTACAATTCACTTCATATAATGTATTCCCCATAGTCCTCGATACAGTATAATGCAGCCCACATATAGTATAATGCAGCCACCCAATAGAGCCTAATGCAGCCACCCCACAGAGTAAAATGCAGCCCCGCCATACAATATAATGTAACCCCCATAGAATATAATGCAGCCCCCCTTAGAGAATAATGCAGCTACCCCAGAGTATAATGCAGCTACTCCACAGAATATAATGTAACCCCCCCATAGAATATAATGCAGCCACACCCCCCATATAGTATAATGCAGCCCCTCCATAGAATATATGGCAACCCCCTCATAGGATATAATGCAGCCCTTTATATAGTATAATGTAGCCCCTTCATAGAATACAATGTAGCCCTCCTCATATAGTATAATGCAGCCCCCATCGAATATAATAAATATAATACAGCCCCCCCATAGAATATAATGTAGCCCCAAGTAGAATATAATACAGCCCACCTCCCCACAGAATATAATGTAGCCCCCCATATTATATAACACAGCCTCCCCCTATAGAATATAATGTAAAATGTACCCCCATGGTATATAACACAGCCGCATAGTATATAGCCCAGCACCACATGGTATATAGCCCAGCACCACATGGTATATACCCCAGCACCACATGGTATACAGCCCAGCCCACCATGGTATACAGCACAGCATGGTATATAGCCCACCATGGTAAAATACAGCCCACCATGATATACAGGCTGTATACCATGCTGGGCTGTATACCATGGTGGGCTGTAAAATACAGCCCACCATGGTATAATACAGCCCAGCATGGTCTAATACAGCCCAGCATGGTATATAGCCCCCCAGAATGGTATAATACAGCCCAGCATGGTATATAGCCAGCCCTTAATGGTATAATACAGCCCAGCATGGTATATAGCCCCCCCAGAATGGAATAATACAGCCCAGCATGGTCTAATACAGCCCAGCATGGTATATAGCCCCCCCAGAATGGTATAACACAGCCCAGCATGGTATATAGCCCCCAGAATGGTATAATACAGCCTAGCATGGTATATAGTCCCTCGAATGGAATAATACAGCCCAGTATGGTATAATACAGCCCAGCATGGTATATAGCCCCCCCAGAATGGTGTAATACAGCCCAGTATGGTATAATACAGCCCAGCATGGTATATAGCCCCCCCAGCATGGTATGATACGGCCCAGCATGGTATATTGCCCGCCCAGCATGGTATGATACAGCCGAGCATGGTATAATACAGCCCAGCATGGTATATAGCCCCCCAGAATGGTGTAATACAGCCCAGCATGGTATATAGCCCCCCCCCCCAGAATGGTGTAATACAGCCCAGCATGGTATATAGTCCTCCCAGAGTGGCCCCACAGTCCAGTACTCACACTGATTTAAAAAAAAAACAAAAAAAACACTCCTCACCTTCTCCTCGTGCCTGTGCTGCTGGCTGCTCCTGTCTCCTCCTGCTCTGTCTGGCACACACACAGTGAGAGCACGATGACGTCATCGCGCCCCCTCTGTGTCAAAGACAGCGTGGGAAATGATGGGAGAGGGAGTGTCAGCTGACGCTCTCTCCTCCACCATCACTGCTGCCTCCTTCAATGCGGCGGCAGGAGTCGGTGTTGGGGGCAGGCGGGCCCCCCTGCCTCACAGGGGCCCCATAGCAGCTGTGTGATGTGCTGCTGGCTGGGGGCCCCTGGAGGAGCGGGGGCCCTAGGCAGCTGCCTGGTCTGCCTGCCCCTAATGCCGGCCCTGGATATGGTGTTCGATGGGAACTGTTAATGTGTGATTGTTGAGGGTGTGGTGTGATTGTTGAGGAAGTGGTGTAGAAGTGGAGTCTTTCCAAGAGTGGGCAGTGGGACTATGGAAGGTTCCAGGGGTGGAGGAAGAGCTGTGGTGGAGGTAGAATTGTGGTGGAGCCTGGGCAGAGGCTCAAGGGGCCCTGAAAATTTTGCCAGTGTGGGGTCTTGAAATTCCTGGTGGCAGTCCTGGGGCAATGCACACTGAATCCATAAAATTTTGTGTTAGAGGACTTGCCTTCCCCAGTGGTTCTTGATCTACCTTGACCGATGTTACACAATCCTGTAGTGGACTGGCAGGCACGGGAGGTAGTGAGGTGAAGCAGTTACCACCAAAATAACTGTATGAGCACTCGTTTATCCATGATAACTACCAGATCTCTACTGGAGTATGTGTCTGATTACGAGGATGTGTTTTCGGAACAAGGTTGTCAAGAACTACCACATCATCGCTCTTACGATTGCTCAGTCAATCTGATTCATGGAGCTAAGTTGCCTAAGAGCAGGTTGTGTAATATTTCAGGTCCTTAGATGCAAGCCATGAAAGATTACATTACAGAGAGCCTGACTAAAGGCCCCGTTACACATAACGATGTCCCAGCGACCCCACCATCGATCCGACATGGATGGGATCGCTGGGACATCCTTAGGCTGATCGCTGGTGAGCTATCACATAGACAGCCCCTCCAGGGATCAGGACCAGTGAGCAAGCTGGTTTCCAATGTAAACAGCGGGTATCTAAGCTCAGCGCGGCTCTTGGATACCCGCTGTTTACCCTAGATACCAGCGTGCACACTGGTATCCAACGTAAACATCGGGTAACTAAGAGCCGCGCGGCACTTGGATACCCGCTGTTTACCCTAGATACCAGCGTGCGCTGGTATCTAGGGTAAGCAGCGGGTATCCAAGAGCCGCACGGCTCTTAGTTACCCGATGTTTACGTTGGAAACCAGCGTCCAGCGTCGCTGATCGCTGGTCTCTCGCTGCCACACGTGCTGGCCAACGGGAGACCAACGATCAAAAAATGGCCCAGGACGATCCTGCACAATCAGCGATACCCGGCAGGGGGGCTGGTCGCTGATCCCCATCACACACAGCGATATCGCTGGAGAGATCGCTGATGCATCACAAAATCAGCGATCTTGCTAGCGATCTCGCTGTGTGTGATGGGCCCTAAGGGATATATCAGACCTACATCATATCTTGTGCTGGCTGGTGTTTTCTTAGTTAAAAAAAAAGATGGCTGCACCCATGCCTGGAACTAAATTGGATCACTGTTTCGGACCCATACCCTCTCCCTTTCATTTCAGATATCTTTAATCAGATCATCGGGGCTAAGTGGTTTTCTAAATTGGACCTTAGAAGGGCTTATAATCTCATCCTTATTAAGGGGTGGGATGAGTGGGACTGCTTTTAATACACCAGAGGGACACTACAAAAACTTTGTTATGCCATTTGGGTTTACCAATGCAACTGCCGTATTTCAGCACTTTGTAAACAACATTTTCTGTCATCTGGCAGGTAGATTTGTAATAGTCTATTTGGATGATATATTGATATATGTGACAATCCTTGAGTCATATCCGGTACATGTCAGGCAGGTCCTAAAAATAGTCAGGGAAAATAAACTTTATGTCAAGTCATAAAAATGTATGTTTATGGTTCAGTAGATTCCTTTTCTGGGATATCTATTATCTTCCTACAGCTTTCATATGGCTCCTACAAACGTCCGGGCTGTACTGGATTGGGGGGATCATCCTGAAAATTTAAAAAGCTTTACAGCAGTTTCTGGGTTTCGCCAAATACTATCGCAAGTTCATCAAGGACTTTTCTGGATATGACCACGAAAGGAATAGACTTTTGTTCTGCTGATCTTGAGCATTTGTTTCTGCCTGTAACCCTGTGCACACTGCAATCTGTCTGACTGATGAAGGTCATCTTCTTTATTTTGGATCACCTGCATACAATAAAATAATCTGCTTACAACATTTACCTGAATGCCAAGTTTTCTACATTACGTATCCTTGTCGGCAGGTAACACAGTAATAATGGTGGTGGGTCCTGACCTGTGTGTGGGTTATTTGGTGTGGTGTGGTGATCCTCAAAGAATATTATTATTATTATTATTATTATTATTATTATTATTATGCATTTATATAACGCCATTTATTCCATGGCGCTTTACATGTGAAAAGGGTAAATATAGACAAGTATAATAAACATGTGTAAGACAAGGGACACACAAGCACATAAGGAGAGGGGACCCTGCCAGCGAGGGCTCACAGTCTACAGGGATGGGTGAGGATACAGTAGGAGAGGGTAGAGCAGGTCAGGCTGTGGTTCAGTAGACCGAGGATCATTGCAGGCTGTAGGCTTGTCGGAACAGGTGGGTCTTCAGGTTCTTCTTGAAGGTTTCCGTTGATGGTGAGAGTCTGATGTGTTGCGGCAGAGAGTTCCAGAGTATGGGGGAAGCACGGGAGAAGTCTTGTATGCGGTTGTGGGAAGAAGAGATAAGGGGAGAGTAGAGAAGGAGATCTTGAGATGATCGAAGGTTGCATGTGAGCAGGTACCTGGAGACCATGTCACAGATGTATGGAGGAGACAGGTTGTGGATGGCTTTGTATGTCATGGTTTGGGTTTTGAATTGGAGCCTCTGGGCAATAGGAAGCCAGTGAAGGGCCTGGCATAGGGGGGAGGCTGGGGAATAGCAGGGAGACAGGTGGATTAGTCAGGCAGTAGAGTATAGGATGGACTGGAGTGGTGCCAGAGTGCTAGAGGGGAGGCCAGAGAGTAGGAGGTTGCAGTAGTCGAGACGGGAGATGATAAGAGCATGCACTAGTGTTTTTGTGGTTTCGTGGTTGAGGAATGAGTGGATCCGGTAAATATTTTTGAGTTTGAAGGTTCCTTCTTGTTAACTAAGACCCAGGTTCATTGGTCCCTATAAGATTGTTGCCATCTTCAATCCAGTGGCGCTTTGCCTTGTCCTACCATCTACTTTTAAGATCCATAATGTATTTCACCATTCTCTTCTTAAAAAATATGTGGCCTCCTCGGTACCAACCCTACCACCACCTTTCCCTATCATGGTTACTGAAAGTCTGGAATTCTAGATAGCTAAAATTGTTGATTGTTGCTTTGTTCGTCGGTCTCTTCAATATGTGGTACACTGGAAGGTTTACAGTCCAGAGAAAAGAATGTGGGTACCAGTGTCCGATGTTCATGCGACCAGGTTGGTTCCGGCCTTTCAAACCTCTCATCCTGATAAGCCGTGTTTTGAGGGTCCAGAGTCACCTCTTAGGAGGGGGGTACTGTCACAGGGATACAGCGAGTGGAGTCAGACGATCGCATCGTCAGGTGGCGCATACACCTGCAGTAGTTAGAATGGTTTCACTGTCCTATTAGTAGTTCTGGCATTCTTTGCCATGGCGCTGCGAGGGTTAACCTGCTTAGTTGGACTCCTGGAGTTCTCTGTCTTGGGTGGTATCAGCTGTTCTGAGTTCGTTACTCCCAGCAGGTATAAGAACCCTCCTCTTTGCCTCTGACCTTGCCAGTGATAGTTCATTTTGCCTGGTTTGATGTTGGAAGAGCAGTTCGTGTTTGGTCTAGGTGTTTGGAGAGTTGTTCTAGAGATTGCTGAAGGAGTTGATTTGAGTGCTTATCTTTATCCTAACCTATTCTCCTGGTTTCTCCTACCTATTCCTCTCCTGTGTTCTACTCTGTTATTTTGTGATTGTATTTGCATGATTTTAGTTTTCTTTTAGCTCTGTGTGTCTGGTTAGTGTAATCCTATACACTTCGGCCTCAAATCTCCCTGGGTGAGAGAGGGAACAGATAAGGGCTAAGATCAGAGCATAGCAAGGTACGTGACTACGTGACCCAGGCATCACCACCATCGGGGGTAATCAGGGGGGCAGGTATAGACTAGGGCGCCCCCTAGTTCGAGGGATCAGGTAAGTGACCTCAGTCCCTAGTTACAACAGCTGCCATCCAAGAAAAAGTGAAAACCAGAATTCAACAGTCAACCTGATATCAAAGCATCATCTTCTACATGACAAAACTAAAGAAGAAAGCAATTTTGTCCCTTTACTAGTCATCTACAATCCACATCTAAGGGGAGCTGCACGGAAATTACAACTGTTAATGCAAAAAGATGCACAATTAAAATCCATATTTCCAACCCCCCCCTTCCATGTTTTATGCAGCCCCCAAATCTAAGAAGCACGAATGTAAGGATCTCTCTGTCCACAACAATAACAACAAGTATGTTTCCCTGCAACCAGAAAAAAAAAGTAAAACCTGTGAGTATATAATGACAACAGATAAGATAAAGATCCAACTCACATCAGGATTACAAGATTCCTGATTCCTTCAGCCTCACCATATCTAGTGGGGTGTACTTAATTATATGTCCAACTGGGGGTCTGTATGTGGGAGAGAAAGGGCAAAAACTTAGAACAAGGATAAATTCTCATTGTCACACAATAAAAGCAAAAAAGAATAGATCTACCTGTGGCCAAATATTTTTGTAGCCCTGGACATATCATCATGGACATGAAATTGCTGATACCAAAAGTGTTCAAATTGCCTATTCAATGTCCCAGAGAAACATTTTATGGCCTTTAAGTCTCCTTACACTAGTATGTCAGGCATGTCACTCTCCACGAGGAGAAATGTTACCCCTTAGACCCCAGTCAGGCATTTTATACTGCTAAATCAGATTTCATACTTTGCACTAAGGAAGGGAAACAAACCTGAAACGTGTCTGAAAATTAGGATTCTGGTTTGGCTTTTATTCTAAGTATATAGCTAGCAGGGCTGGCGTTTGGGACAGGCAGATGCCTGGGACCCCACCTACAAAGGGGGCCCCCTGCATCTACAGCCCATTTATCAAGTGCCCAGAGGGTGTACAGCAGTGAATAATGCTGTGCAATGCTCTGAAGTCTTGGAGTGTCTCTCGCAAAGCCCCTTGAGCCCCCCTGTCTCTTTCTCCCTGCAGTTAGGTTAAAAGTTAAGAGTGAGGGGAAGGGGCGATTACAGCACAGTGATAGCAAGGAAGATGCCTGAAGCTCTGTATGTCTCCTCCTGAGTCCTGATCATGGCTGCTCCTAGCACTGACCTGAGAATAGATATGCCTAAGTGAAGCCGGAGAACCTGGTAAGAGCAGCTATAACAGGTCAGAGTGCAGTGATTTACTCACTGTGGTCCCAGAGCTCTGTGCTGATCGCTGCAGCATCAGGATTCACAGCCACATACAGCAGAGATCAGCATCAGCTCTGACCACAGTCACTAATCACTGCTTGTAATGTGACAGGGTGACCTCCTGTCACTACTGTCTGGATGACACAAGACAGGGATATTGTCTGCTGAATCAGGGGATTTATGTTATAGAAATAAAAGAATTCCCATGTGAAATAATAAGGGTAAACCATACATATATATAGTACAGGTGTGCATTTGAATCAGGGTTTTTGGTGCTTTTTTTTTTTTTGCTGCCAAAGCCTGCTCTCTTGGAAGTAAAAACACTGCTTTCAAAATGCCCATTTTTTAGGGTATGTGCAGACGATCCGGAAATGGCAGCACTTTGGACGCAGTGGACATGTGCTCCATCTAAAGTGCTGCCATCTTGCTGTAACATCTGTCCGCTGCGGGTTGGATGCTGCGGATGTACGCAGCATCCAGAGTTTACTGATTGTGGACACACATACCCTTTGAGCTTTTGCTGGTTTTTTTGTATAGTATTCATTTTGTCTACAGTACATGTTTAATAAAGTTCGTTTTATTCACCAAAAACACAGCGAAAAACAACGTTGCGACATTTGCAGCTTTTCTATAACTTTTTCATTACTTTCTACGGGTGAAAAAAATTGCTGAAAGAAGTGACACGCTGCAGATTTAAAAAACGCTGCAGTTGTGAAATTCAATCAGGAGAAAATAAAAGGGTGTGCGGGAGATTCCTGAAAATCTCAGTCTTTGCTTTTGCTATAAAATGCTGTAAACTTATTTGCAGAAGAAAAAGCTGCAAAAATTCTGCATATGAACGTGGCCAAAAGCTGCTTTTTAAAGAGCCAGCAAAACATATGAGATTTCTGAAATCGTGTGTTTTCACCAGTAGAAAGCAATGAAAGAATATAAAAAAAGAACGCTGCAGATATTGCAACAGCATTTTTCGCTGCAATTTTTGGTGAATTAAACAATCAAGTCTCGTTTACAGGTCAGTATCTGGTCAGTATTTCACATCAGTATTTGTAATGCAGAAACAGCAGTGGAACAATCAGAGGAAAAGTATAGTAGAAACACGTCACCACGTCTGGATTTCTCACCCTCCTGGTTTTGACTTGCACATACTGATGTGAAATACTGACTGAATACTCAACGTGTGAACGTGGCCTTAAACATACTGTAGACAAAGCAAACATCCTCACTTTCAAAAAAAGCTGAAAAAAGTGTAAAGAACACCAGAAAACAAGCTGAAAAACAGGTGTTTTGAACTCAACATTTTTACTGCCAATAGAACAGGTTTTGGCTACTGAAAAAAATGCATGTGAACATAGCCATAGCGTTTCAGAGTAAGACTATCTGTGGTGTTACACAGGACTGCAGGTGACATCTACTATATTATCTGTTCTCAGAGAGTTATCACTGCTATCTCTGGTGTTACATAGGATGAGGTCACAGTCATGTGACTGGTTCACTTGAGCCGGGGAGGGTTTCTGTTCTGGAGTGTGCTGTGCATAGAGGGAATTGTATGGCGATCGGTACACAGTCTCTTATGAAATGACAGGTGGGCGTGGCGGCTGATTTTCAGTGTGGGAAAACTACAATCCCACAGGTGGGAGTGTGAAAATTGGGACTGTCCCGCTGGATCCGGGATGGTTGGGAGCCCTGCAGTGTTTCTGCAGTGTTAAAAAAAAAAATTAAGAGGGGGTTTGGGGACAACTCTTTGTCTTTGGGGCTTGGGCCCCCCAATCTTTTCTGACCCTAGCAACACTCCTGTGTAATGCTAATAGTGGCAGACCCGTCGGCCGATATAAGGCCCCTGAATATGGAGGCCACAGTGTCAGCACTGGCTCCAGGCCCCTCTGCCAACTGTTCATGTAATGTAACCTAAATGTATGATTTTACAATGTTAGCATTTGGAGCCCCACTTTGTCTAAAACCGGCCCTGATGGCTAGTCTTGTTAAAGGACCAATATTGACTTTTAGGAATGCTACTTCCAATAGGTGGCGATAAAACCTACAAAAATTACTCCCATCAACAAAAATCATTATAAAACAAAATATTTTATTGAATCAATAAGATATAAAAGCAAGTAAAAAGTAGAGGTCATACAGAAAAGAAACAAATGCTAAATATAACAATTAGTAACCACAAAAATCACATGATCAATTGGTTACAAACATCTCACATGCCCATGTGGAGAAAAGAGAGAAGCACTGCAATATATTGGATACCATAGAAATACATAGATTTATATTCTATAAAGTGCAAGTGCATAAAAGTTACCAATAAAGTGCATAAGACAAGAGAATATCAAATAAATCAATATACATATATCTAGTGATGATCGAGTATACTCGTTGCTTGGGTTTTCCCGAGCATGCTCGGGTGTCCTCCGAGTATTTTAGCGTGCTCGGAGATTTAGTTTTCGTTGTCTTATC
This sequence comes from Dendrobates tinctorius, assembly GCF_039654945.1. Taxonomy (NCBI): domain Eukaryota; kingdom Metazoa; phylum Chordata; class Amphibia; order Anura; family Dendrobatidae; genus Dendrobates; species Dendrobates tinctorius. Next base: position 53,169,318 of record NW_027361696.1, read on the forward strand.
TGCATGCTTTGCATCTTGTAGACAGGCTGAATACATGTGGGAATTCCCTAACAAACAGGCATTCCACACATGTATTCAAGCTGTCTAGCAGTCACAAATCATGCAGCTGAGGCGGTGAAAACTAAATCTCCGATCACGCCAAAATACTCGGAGGACACCCGAGCATGCTCGGAAAAACCCGAGCAACGAGTATACTCGTCGCTCATCACTACATATATCACATCAGGAATATATATATATTTGTTATACAGTGGCAGTGCATAAAAAAACACACAACATAAAGAACAATAAGTTTCCTTTATATCAAATAAATGCCCCCAGTGTTTCAACCATTAGAGCATGTGCTCACTTGCAGGGGCAGATATCAGAGGCAAAGAAACAAAAGACATAGTATTCATGAGATGACAAGCATGGACATATATTTACCAATACACACCCTTTTACGTGCGTTTCGCAAACAATGCTTCCTCAGAAAGGGTTGGTGCCAGCCCTTTCTGAGGAAGCTGTTAGGGACGGCGGAACGCACTAAATATTAAATAGAAAGTGTGTTCACCGCCCGGGGTCCACCGTGCAGTAGGTGTTAAAACCACTGCTAGACAATGGCAGACGCGCTATATGGCGGTATAATGCGCACAGGTTCAGCGTCACCCAATGTGCGCAGAGCGGACTCTTAACTCACAGAGGCGCTGTAACAAACACCGAGCCTGTTAGACTCACAGGTCTCAGCGAAATTACACGCACGGTATCAGGTCACATGACAGTGTCCAAGACAGGGGACGGTGTCCATCTAGACTTACCGTGCGTGCGGCGTCGCTACTGCGGATGCCGGTAAGTGCTGCTGAATGCAGCGCGGCGGCAGACAGAGCCGCTATGCGATAGTGCCGTGAGAGACGTGACACCACCGGACGCTAGTGTAGAGGTGCGGTGTGCACAGTGGCCTAAGGTTTGCCACTGACTGGCGCTGACTCTTTCTATGGTTCCCTATCCACATGCGTAATATCAGAGGGAGGGGAATCTTAATAAGTCAGTCACCAGAATCATAAATCCATCACCATTCACACATCTAGCAAGAAGAGCCAATACTAGCACATGGCCAAGCGGCCATGCGGGCCTTTTATAGCCGTGCGCTGCCGGGACCTTCCAGATCTCTGAGATGGACCAATCCGATCAGGAGAAGGACCTGAGCACGTGACTCCCGATCTCCAATGGGAGATCGTCTCGTGAGCATGCCAAGTAGTGGGACGAGAGGACTTAGCCTCTGGAGTGGCTTGCTGTAGGACAGCCTGCGCTGCTATTGCTGACCCAGAGGTGGTAGCAACAACCAGTCCTACAGAGCTGGTCTGAGCAGAGCGTCTGGGACGCTGAGATTGCTGTGCAGGCTCCTGAGCGGTCAGTGGAGAATGGGAGACCACTGGTTGCAAGGCTCTGGATTCCCGCTGTGCAGCTGCAGGAACTCGACGCCTAACATTACCCCCCTAGTGCCTCGCTATGCTCAAAGGCCGCGATCAGGAGCAGGACGTGGATGTTCTCCACTGGCTCACAGGTCCAGGCCTCTGGACCATGACCCTTCCAGTCCACCATATAAAATTTTTTGCCACACACAATCCTGCGTCCCACAATGGCGTTAACCTCAAACTCATCCAAAGACAAGTCTGATGACCCGGCAGATGACTCGGAGAACCGGGCCATGTGAACAGGTTTGAGAAGGGACACGTGGAAGACGTCAGAGATGGCTAAATGTGGTGGAAGAGCAAGGCGGTAGACCACCCAGCTGATTCGCTCGAGAACCTTAAAAGGTCCGATGTATCGCGGCGCGAACTTGGTGGACTCGGCCCACAGCTTGATATTTCGAGCAGAGAGCCACACCAAGTCGCCGGGGGAAAAGGTTGGAGCGGGGCGCCGATCTGTGTCGGCGGACGCCCTCATTCTTTCTTTAGAGGCTAGAATAGCATCCTGGGTGTGATCCCAAATGTCGCGAGCCTCCACTGCCCAGTCTGCCACCCTAGAATCAGTGGAGGACACTGGCATCGGGACAGGGACGCACGGATGCTGGCCGTAATTAAGAAGGAACGGCGTCTGACCAGTGGAATCAGCCACTGCATTATTCAGGGCAAATTCGGTCCATGGTAGTAAGGATGCCCAGTCATCCTGCCTGGCAGAGACAAAATGTCGCAGGTACGTGACTAGAGTTTGGTTGGCTCTCTCAACCAACCCGTTCGTCTCGGGATGATAAGCGGAGGACAGATTTAGCTCAATACTGAGTAGACTGCAGAGCTCCCTCCAAAACCGAGACGCGAATTGGGGACCTCGGTCACTAACAATTTTGTCCGGCATGCCATGCAAGCGGAATACATGTTTTATGAACAGTGTGGCAAGACCACGAGCGGAAGGCAGCCGCGCGAGTGTCACCAGATGCACCATTTTAGAAAAATGGTCGGTGACCACCCAGATGACCGTACTGCCACCAGACTTGGGCAGGCCAACCACAAAATCCATGCCAACCATCTCCCAAGGTCTGTCTGCCACCGGCAGAGGATACAGTAACCCAGCCAGCCTCTATTTAGAGGACCTGTTCCGCGCACACGAGACGCATGCCTGTATGTATTCCTTCGTGTCCCGGGCCATGTGCGGCCACCAATAAGACCTTGCCGGGAGTTCTGTGGTCCGCTTATTGCCGAAGTGACCACCCACCCTGAACGCGTGTGCCCACGCGAGAACCTCCGGCCGTAGCTGAGGAGGGACAAAGGCCTTGCCCGGCGGCACTGACTCGAGAGCAACTGGGGCCACGGTCCTGAAACTTCAGTAGGGAGAATTAGCCGAGGCTCAGCCTCCTCTTCCTCCACTGAAACCACCGAGCGAGAGAGAGCATCCGCACGGACATTCTTCTCTCCAGACAGATAGTGCAAGGTGAAGTGGAAGCGGGAGAAGAAGAGCGACCACCTAGCTTGACGAGAGTTCAAGCGCTGGGCCGTTTGTAAATAGACCAGGTTTTTATGGTCCGTATACACCTGGAAGGGAAACCGGGCTCCCTCCAGGAGATGTCTACACTCTGAAAAGGCCAACTTCATTGCTAGCAGCTCCCTGTCCCTGATAGAGTAGTTATTCTCCGCCGCCGGTGAGAAGGTCTTTGAGAAGAAAAAGTAGGGATGCTTCCGACCTTGAGCATCCTTCTGAAAAAGGACTGCTCCTGCACCAATGGAAGAAGCATCCACCTCTAGGATAAAAGGTTTATCCACATCGGGACGGTGTAAGATGGGAGCGCCGGCAAAATGGGTCTTCAGAGACGAGAAGGCCTTGGAGACCTGTTCTGACCAAGCCTTGGGATTAGCTTCTTTCTTAGTGAGGGCAACCAGAGGAGCTACCAGTGTGGAGAAGTGGGGAATGAACTGGCGGTAATAGTTGACGAACCCCAAAAAGCGCTGCACCGTTTTGAGTGAATGGGGCTCCTGCCAGTCCATTACCGCTTGCAATTTGGCCAGATCCATAGCCAACCCCTGGGCCGAGATGATGTAGCCCAGGAATGGCAAGGACTCCTGCTCAAACTGGCACTTCTCCAGCTTGGCGAAGAGAGAGTTCGCCCGCAGACGGTCGAAGACCCTGCAGACGTCTCTCCGGTGGGAGGTCAAATCTGGCGAAAAGATGAGGATGTCATCCAGATATCCAGATAGACCACCACCGAGGTAAAGAGCATATCGCGGAAGACGTCGTTAACGAAATCCTGGAAGAAAGCAGGCGCATTACAGAGGCTGAAGGGCATGACCAGATATTCATAGTGGCCATCCCTGGTATTAAAGGCTGTCTTCCACTCGTCTCCTTCGCGAATGCAGATCTGGATGTACGCACCCCGTAGATCTAATTTTGTAAAGATCCGGGACCCTCGCAACCTGTCAAATAACTCAGAGATCAACAGAAGAGGGTACTTGTTTTTAACTGTTATGGCGTTGAGACCTCTGTAGTCAATGCAGGGACGTAACTCTCCAACTCTTCTTCTGCACGAAGAAGAACCCTGCACCAGCCGGCGACACCGACTTTCTGATAAAACCTCTTGCCAGGTTCTCCCGGACATATTGAGACATAGCCTCCATCTCGGGGAGTGATAGCGGATACCCGCAACCTCTAGGAGGTTCCATGCCTGGCAATAGATCTATCGGACAATCGTAAGGACGGTGCGGCGGGAGCGTCTCCGCAGATTTTTTAGAGAAGACGTCCGCGTACTGGTGGTATGGTTTGGGAAGCGCAGAGAGATCCACGGGCACTTCAGTGGAGGCTACCTGAACACTGCCCTCAGGCACCTTCCCTCACAGTCCTTGCTCCAACCCAGTATATTCCCCGAAAGCCCAATCAATATGAGGGGAATGGCAACGGAGCCAGGCAACTCCGAGAAGCACCTGGTCGATGCCATCTGACAAAATGAACAGGGACAAAATCTCACGGTGGGATGGTGAGATTGAGAGCCCGAGTGGTGCTGTCTGGTGGGTAACCTGAGATGGTAAAGGTGCACCATTAACCACCCTGATGGTCAAGGGTTGGGGCAGTAACACCAGCGGAATAGCGTGCTTTTGGGCGAAGGACGAGGACATAAAGTTCCCTTCTGCCCCGGAATCCACGGTGACCTCTGCCTCCCAGGTGGAAGCTCCGCTATCTAAGGTCCCACGGAATACCGGTTTGGGAGAGAAAGGTTTCATATCTGATAGACCCCCACCTACGACGTGATCGTTTTTTCAACCGCAGTGAACACGTGTTAGCCGAGTGACCAAACTGCCGGCACTGGTAACAACGTGCGGAGCTTCGCACCGGACGCGGTTGGAACCAGCGTGAGACACCTCCATAGGTTCAGAAGGTATCAGCTCCTGAGCGGGAAATTGTAGCAGCTCGGAGAAGGTGGGAGCCAACATAACCCATCGCCTGGATTGCGCACGCTCCAGCCCGCGCTCCGTAAACCGGAGATCAATGCGGGGGGAAATGGCAATCAACTCCTCCAGAGTTGTGGGGACCTCTCTGGTTGCTAGAGCATCCTTGACATGCTCCGCTAACCTACTCCAAAACACAGGGACGAGTGTCTTATCAGGCCACTCCAGCTCAGAAGCCAATGTCCGGAAATGGAGCGCAATGGCTGACCGAGAGGGACCCCTGTGTTAGGGCTATAGTTGGAGAGAGGTGTCGTGAGTGACCCGTGGTCCCAAAAAGACCTGCTTAATGGGTGTGAGAAACTGAGCGGCGCTCAGAACCACGGGGTCATCACGCTCCCACAATGGCGTAGCCCACTCTAACGCCCTGCCCGACAGGAGAGAGACAATAAACCCCACCTTAGCCCTCTCTGTAGGGAACCGTGCGGCCAGTAGCTCATGCTGAATAGAGCACTGGCTCACGAATCCCCTACAGGTGGCGCTGTCACCCGAAAACTTGCCGGGCAGCGGGATGCGGCATAATATCAGTGCCGGTGTGAGCGTGGGCATACGTGAGACAGCCTCTGCGACTGCGTGAACAGCGGCCGCAGTAGCATTCGCAGCTGAGTTGGGACTCTCAAGAGCCACCAATCTGCCCTCCAGCTGCCGAATGTACTGCCGCAGCTGCTGTTGGTCCGCCATTACTAGCCAGACCCTGGCGCTAGTATAATGTTAGGGACGGCGGAACGCACTAAATATTAAATAATAGAAAGTGCGTTCGCCGCCCGGGGTCCACCGTGCAGTAGGTGTTAAAACCGCTGCTAGACAATGGCAGACGCGCTATATGGCGGTATAATGCACACGGGTTCAACGTCACTCGATGTGTGCAGAGCGGACTCTGTTAACTCACAGAGGCGCTGTAGCATAAACATAAACACCGAGCCTGTTAGACTCACAGGTCTCAGCGAAATTACACGCACGGTATCAGGTGACAGGACAGGGTCCAAGACAGGGGACGGTGTCCATCTAGACCTACCATGCGTGCGGCGTCGCTACTGCGGACGCTGGTAAGTGCTGCTGAATGCAGCGCGGCGGCAGACACAGCCGCTATGCGATAGTGCCGTGAGAGACGTGACACCACCGGACGCTAGTGTAGAGGTGCGGTGTGCACAGTGGCCTAAGGTTTGCCACTGACTGGCGCTGACTCTTTCTATGGTTCCCTACCCACATGCGTAATATCAGAGGGAGGGGAATCTTAATAAGTCAGTCACCAGAATCATACATCCATCATCATTCACACATCTATCAAGAAGAGTCTATACTAGCGCATGGCCGAGCGGCCATGCAGGCTTTTAAAAGCCGTGCGCTGCCGGGACCTTCCAGATTTCTGAGATGGACCAATCAGATCAGGAGAAGGACCTGAGCACGTGACTCCCGATCTCCAATGGGAGATCGTCTCGTGAGCATGCCCAGTAGCGGGACGAGAGGACTTAGCCTCTGGAGTGGCTTGCTGTAGGACAGCCTGCGCTGCTATTGCTGACCCGGGGTGGCAGCAACAACCAGTCCTATGGAGCTGGTCTGAGCAGAGTGTCTGGGATGCCGCGATTGCTGTGCAGGCTCAAGAGCGGTCAGTGGAGAATGGGAGACCACTGGATGCAAGGCTCTGGATTCCTGCTGTGCAGCTGCAGGAACCCAACACCTAACAGAAGTATTGTTTGCGAAACGTGCGCGGTTGGAATAATGAAGCGTTAGTGGCTACATTCTGGGAGGGGCTCTCTGGTAAGGATGAGCTAGCAGGTCATGACCTACCAACTACCTTCAATGACCTGGTCTCCTTGGCTATGCGTATAGACCTTTGTTTCCAAGAGTGCACCCCTGAGGTGGCACGTAAAAGATGATCATGGCATCTGGCTCCGTCCTTTCAGAGACCGCTTGTTCCTCCTCCCTCCCTTGTCAAGGCCTCACTAGAACCCATGCAGGTCGACAGCTTTGCTTTTGCCAGTCAGCGACAGAAGGATTGCCGTGCTAAAGGCCAGTGCCTGTATGTGGTGACACAGGTCACTTCATTCGCGCCTATCCGGTCAGGCCGGAAAACTCCAGCGTCTAGGATCAGTAGGAGAGGCCTTCCTAGACGGAAAGAATCCTCTCAACCCCTAACTCTTACTGTGGCCGTGACAACTGTGAATCCCAGTTTGTTGAGATAGCGTGTGTGGATACCGGGGCAGCGGGAAAATTTGTCCTCCAGGCTGTAGTGGATCGTATCCAAATTCCAGTCCGTCCACTTCAATACCCTCTGGCCATAACTTCTGTTGATCTGTTGACGGGAGAACTCTATGGGAGGCGGTTCATCTGGTTACTGAGCCACTTGTGGTCCGTATTGGGATACTTCACACAGAGAAGATAGTCTTCTATGTTCTTCCGCACATGTCTCACTCCTTTCTCTTAAGTTTGCCATGGCTACGACAACACGAACCTGTGTTGGACTGGGCAACTGGAGAGGTGCTCTGCTAGGGAAATTCCTGTCATGAGAGATTTCTGGTTCCAGTAAGTCCAGCTAAGGTCCCATCTTCTCCAGCATCGCTGCTTGGTTTGCGGTCTGCATATTGGTCCTTTGCTGATGCTTTTGACAAGAAGGAAGCAGATACTTTGCCGCCCCACAGGCAATATGACTGTCCTATCGACTTAATTCCTGGATCTACACCCCATATAAGTCGAATTTACCCTCTGTTCCCAGCCGAGACTCAAGCCATGTCGGACTACATTCGGGAGAATTTGGCCCGGGGGTTCATTCAGAAGTCCTCCTGTTATGACCGTAGGAGGCAAAAGCAGAAATACAAGCTAAGTCCAGAAAACCAGAGAAGTTGGCAACTATCAGATTGCAGACCCCTGAACCTATCAAAACAACTAGCAGTAGCCGTGGGGGGTTCCTACGATGCCCTAGACCCCTCGATCACAGCCGGAGAATTACATAGGCCTAAAGAAAGAAAGGGGAAATCTAAACTGCCCCAGAGCAGACCCCAAAGCAATAGGCAGCCCCCAACATATAATGACGGTGAAGCAAGATGAAAATACTAACACAGACAGAAAGATAGACTGAGCAAAGACGGGGCCCAAAACTACCTAGATAGGAAAGGACAGGAAGGCTGCTGTCTGCAATCTGCCAAAACCCTATCAAAGACATGAGCCAACAAGCTGATATGAAAAAGGCCCTGAAGCAGCTAAGCTTCAAAAACTAAATCAGCACTCAGGTATTTTCAGAAGACAGAGCTAAATGAATTCAGCACACCCCAGCAGGGAATGGCAGAAATCCAGAAAAACAAAGCAAAACAAAGTCAAAGCACAAAAGCAAAAGGCCGAGCAGCAAACTTAGCTTTAGAGGAGCAGGAATTCAGACTGGTCTCCAAGGATCCCACAGAGAAATCACCCGCAGGGCAGAAGGGCGTCGGCAGCCTTATATCCAGTCAGTAACTCCACTCAGCCAGTCATCATCATCAGCCTCAGGTGTTTGATAATCAGGCTCACTACCTTTCTTTGCCAGAAGAGGGAGTTCCTCGGGCCTCAGTAATGAAGGGGAAAATGAACTCACAACAGTACCTCCCCCTTGAGGAGGGGTCACCGAACCCTCAACTACGCCACCAGGGCGATCAGGGTGAGCCCGATGAAAGGCACGCACCAATCTTTTGGCATGAATATCAGAGGCAGAGACCCAGGAATTATCCTCCTGACCATAACCCTTCCACTTAACCAAATACTGGAGTCTCCGTCTAGCCAGACGGGAATCCAGTACTTTCTCTACCTCGTATTCCATGTTACCTTCAACCAATACAGGTCTGGAGGTGCCACCCCGGAACAACAGGTTCAACAAACCTCTTCAACAAAGATTTATGGAACACATTATGGATTTTAAATGTGACAGGAAGAGCCAAACGAAAAGAGACCGGATTAATAATCTCCACAATCTTGTAAGGTCCAATAAATCTAGGCTTAAACTTAGGAGAAGCCACCTTCATAGCAATATTTTTTGATGATAACCACACCATATCACCAACCTTAAACTGGGGACCAATGGTCCTATGTCGGTTGGAAAACCGCTGGGCCTTTTCCTGGGAGAGAGATAACTTATCCACCACTTGGTCCCAGATCTGGTGCATTCTCTCCACCACAGTGTCAACACCTGGGCAGGCAGAGGGCTCCACCTGCCCTGAAGAAAATCGAGGATGAAACCCAAAGTTACAAAAAAAAGGTGACATCAAAGTGGCAGAACTAGCTCTATTATTTAAAGCAAATTCGGCCAAGGGCAAAAATGAAACCCAATCATCCTGATCAGCAGAAATAAAACATCTCAAATATGACTCCAAGGTCTGGTTTGTTCTCTCTGTCTGCCCATTGGTCTGAGGGTGAAAAGCAGAGGAGAAGGACAACTGAATTCCCAGCCTGGAACAGAAAGTTCTCCAAAATCTAGACACAAACTGGACTCCTCTGTCAGATACAATGTTCTCAGGAATCCCGTGCAAACGAACCACCTGTTGTAAAAACAGGGGCACCAACTCAGAGGAAGACGGCAACTTAGGGAGTGGTACAAGATGAACCATCTTAGAGAACCTATCACAAATCACCCAAATAACAGTCATCCTCTGAGAGACAGGCATGTCAGAGATGAAATCCATTGAAATGTGGGTCCATGGCCTCTTGGGGACAGGCAAAGGCATCAACAACCCACTAGAGCGAGAACACGATTTAGACCGGGAGCACGTCCCACAGGACTGCACAAAATTCCTGACATCACGAGACAAGGAGGGCCACCAAAAAAACCGACTCACCAGATCTCTAGTACCAAAAATACCTGGATGACCAGCCAAAGCAGAGCAATGAACTTCAGACATCACTCTCTTCTTCCACTGGTCAGGAACATACAACTTTCCACTGGGACAACGCTCAGGTTTGTCCTCCTGGAACTCTTCCAGAGCACGTCTCAAATCGGGCGAGATGGCAGAAAGAACTACCCCTTCGCCTAAGATGGTAGCAGGCTTGGTCACCATAGGAGAATCAGCAAAGAAGCTCCTAGAGAGGGCGTCTGCCTTGACATTCTTTGTTCCAGGAAGAAAAGAAACCACAAAATCAAAACGTGTAAAAAACAAGGCCCACCTAGCCTGTCTAGGGTTCAAGCGCTTAGCCGACTCTAGGTAAATCAAATTCTTGTGGTCAGTGAGGACCACGACTTGATGCTTAGCTCCCTCCAACCAATGTCTCCACTCCTCAAATGCCCATTTCATGGCCAACAGTTCCCTATTCCCCACATCATAGTTACGTTCAGATGGAGAGAACTTTCGGGAAAAGAAAGCACAGGGATTCATTTTAGATGTTACAGGATCCTTTTGGGACAAAACAGCTCCTGCACCAATCTCAGAAGCATCCACCTCTACCTGGAATGGAAGTGAGACATCAGGTTGCCGCAAAACCAGGGCGGAGGTGAATCTTCGCTTCAGCTCCTGAAAGGAAGAAACAGCCTCCGGAGACCAATTTAACACATCAGCACCCTTTTTAGTCAAATCAGTCAATGGCTTGGCAACACTAGAAAATTTTGCTATAAATTTCCGATAAAAATTAGCAAAACCCAAAAACTTCTGGAGGGCCTTCAAAGAAGTGGGCTGAACCCAATCGTGAATGGCCTGTACCTTGGCCAGGTCCATTTCAATAGTTGACGGGGACAAAATAAATCCCAAAAAAGAAATCCTCTGTACTCCAAAAAGGCATTTAGATCCTTTGACATACAGGGAATTCTCCCTCAAGATCCGGAACACAGTCCGAATATGTTCCACATGAGAATCCCAATCCTTGGAGAAGATCAAAATGTCATCCAGATAGATAATCAAAAATTTATCGACAAAATCTCGGAAAATATCGTTCATGAAGCACTGGAAGACAGAAGGGGCATTAGTGAGCCCAAAAGGCATCACCAGGTACTCAAAATGTCCCTCCGGAGTATTAAACGCCGTCTTCCATTCATCCCCATGCTTAATGCGAATAAGATTATACGCCCCCCTGAGGTCAAGCTTGGTAAACCAGCAAGCACCTTTAACTCTGGAGAATAGATCAGAAATCAGGGGTAACGGATACTGATATTTAACAGTAATTTTGTTGAGGGCACGATAATCAATACAAGGTCTTAATGATCCATCCTTTTTGGCTACAAAAAAAACCCGGCACCTAAGGGTGACGAGGATGGTCTAATATGACCCTTCTCCAACGCCTCCTTAATATAGGATCGCATAGCCTCGTGCTCGGGTACAGATAAATTGAAGAGCCGACCCTTGGGAAATTTACACCCTGGGCTCAGTTCAATTGCACAGTCATAACTCCTATGAGGAGGCAGAGACGCAGACTCATTCTCACTAAATACATCATAAAAGTCCGCCAAATAATCAGGAACATCATGCGACTGAGGAGAGGTGGAAAACACCGGAGCCTCACTAAAGGCACACCGACAACCCCAACTCACCACAGACACAGATTTCCAATCCAAAACTGGATTATGAATCTGTAACCAGGGAAACCCCAGAACAATAGTATCATGCAGATTATGCAACACCAGAAATCTGCAATTTTCTTGATGGTCTGGGGCGACCCGCATTACCACCTGGGTCCAAAACTGAGGTTTATTTTTAGCCAAAGGAGTAGCATCAATCCCCCTCAAAGGGATAGGCATCTGCAGAGGTGTCATCGGAAATCCACAACTTTTAGCAAAATCCAAGTCCATTAGGTTTAGGGCTGCTCCCGAATCCACAAAAGCCTTGGCGGAAAATGTGGACAGGGAGCAGATCAGAGTAATAGCCAGAAGAAACTTAGGTTGAACACCCCCAACAGAAAACATGTGTGCAAAGCGTTTCTCTCGTTTAGGACAGACAGAAATAATATGCGAGGCATCTCCACAGAAAAAACACAACTTATTACGCCTTCTGAACTCCTGACGCTGCTCTCTGGAAAAAACTCTATCACATTGCATAGGTTCAGACATTTGTTCAACAGGTGGCAACACCTCTCGTGCAGCTTTGCGTTCGCGCAAACGCCGATCAACCTGAATGGCTAATGACATAGAATCGTCAAGACCAGAGGGAACAGGAAATCCCACCATAGTATCTTTTACGGCTTCTGACAACCCCTTCCGAAAGAGAGCAGCCAAGGCATTATCATTCCAGGTAGTAAGTACAGCCCACTTTCGGAATTTTTGACAGTACAATTCTGCAGAATCACGACCCTGGCTCAATGCCAGCAGGGTCTTTTCAGCCTGATCAATGGCATTAGGTTCGTCATACAACATCCCCAAAGCTTGAAAGAATGCGTTCACATTAGTCAGAATAGGATCATCTGGTTTCAAAGAAAACGCCCAATCCTGGGGATCGCCACGCAGCAAAGAGATAACAATTTTAACCTGCTGCGCGGAGCTCCCTGACGAGTTAGGCTTCAAGGCAAAAAATAATTTACAATTATTTTTGAAATTCAAAAATTTAGACCGATCCCCAAAAAATACATCAGGTGTAGGAATCTTTGGTTCAGCAGCATGTGAATGAGCAAGGTAGGCGGAAATTCCCCGCACTTCCGCAGCGAGCTGTTCCACACGATCAGACAATTGCTTTATCTCCATTGAGAGAAAAAAAATTCCCCCTACGGCCTCAGAGATATAGAGGAAAAAATATACACACATTTTTTTTTTTTTTTTACAATTCTTTCCTGCTATTGAGTACCCTAAAATCTGCGTTATGGCGGGTGATTCTGTTATGAATGAGTCACCGTAGGAGGCAAAAGCAGAAATACAAGCTAAGTTCAGAAAACCAGAGAAGTTGGCAACTATCAGATTGCAGACCCCTGAACCTATCAACACAACTAGCAGTAGCCGTGGGGGGTTCCTACGATGCCCTAGACCCCTCGATCACAGCCGGAGAATTACATTGGCCTAAAGAAAGAAAGGGGAAATCTAAACTGCCCCAGAGCAGACCCCAAAGCAATAGGCAGCCCCCAACATATAATGACGGTGAAGCAAGATGAAAATACTAACACAGACAGAAAGATAGACTGAGCAAAGACGGGGCCCAAAACTACCTAGATAGGAAAGGACAGGAAGGCTGCTGTCTGCAATCTGCCAAAACCCTATCAAAGACATGAGCCAACAAGCTGATGTGAAAAAGGCCCTGAAGCAGCTAGGCTTCAAAAACTAAATCAGCACTCAGGTATTTTCAGAAGACAGAGCTAAATGAATTCAGCACACCCCAGCAGGGAATGGCAGAAATCCAGAAAAACAAAGCAAAACAAAGTCAAAGCACAAAAGCAAAAGGCCGAGCAGCAAACTTAGCTTTAGAGGAGCAGGAATTCAGACTGGTCTCCAAGGATCCCACAGAGAAATCACCCGCAGGGCAGAAGGGCGTCGGCAGCCTTATATCCAGTCAGTAACTCCACTCAGCCAGTCATCATCATCAGCCTCAGGTGTTTGATAATCAGGCTCACTACCTTTCTTTACCAGAAGAGGGAGTTCCTCGGGCCTCAGTAATGAAGGGGAAAATGAACTCACAACATCCTCCCTCCTGCTGGGGCAGGGTATTTTCTTTGTTAAGAAGAAGGACTGATCACTCTGAACCTGTATAGACTATCGGGGCCTCAACCAGATCACGGTCAAGAATAGATACCCTATCCCATTAATTCCTGAGTTGTTTGACCGGTTAAGAGGTGCCAGGATCTTCACCAAATTAGATTTGAGGGGCGCCTACAATCTGATCCGCACTCGCCGCGGAGAAGAATGTAAGATGGCTTTCAACACCAGGGACGGAAATAATGAATACCGCGTGATGCCCTTTGGTCTCAGTAATGCATCAGCCGTTTTCCAAGAGTTCGTGAATTATATCTTCCAGGACCTGCTTTATTCATGCATTGTGGTGTACCTGGACGATATTCTGGTATTTTCCCCGGATCTGGCCTCCCATAGATGAGCAGTTCGGCAAGTTCTTCAGCACCTTAGGGAGAATCGACTCTACGCCAAGTATGAGAAATGCGTTTTTGGACAGTCCTCTCTTCCTTTCTTGGGTTATATTGTCTCAGATAACGGACTCAGGATGGATCCTGAGAATGTCTCATCCATCCTTAAATGGCCGCTGCCCATAGGAGTCAAAGTAATCAAAAGATTCCTTAGCTTTGCTAATTATTATCGGCAATTTATTCGTCACTTCTCCACTCTGACTGCTCCCATCTCTGCTATGACCCGAAAGGGAGCCGATCCAAAGAACTGGTCCTCTGAGGCTGAAGAGGCCTTCCACTTTCTTAAACGGTCCTTCTCCACAGCACCGGATCTGAGCAAACAGTTCTTCCTTGAGGTAGATGCATCCTCGCTAGGGGCCGGAGGGGTGCTTACTCAGAAGTCCTCTTCGGGTTGCCGCGTGTCCTGCGGTTTCTTCTCCAAGGTCTTCTCCACTCCAGAACGTAACTACTCCATTTGGGACTGGGAGTTGCTCGCTATTAAGATGGCTTTGGAGGAGTGGCGATACCTGCTGGAGGGCGCAGTCTATCCAGTAGTTATCTACACGGACCATAAGAACGTGGCGTGTCTCCAGTCCGCCCAGAGACTTAATCCTAGCCAAGCTAGGTGGTCTTTGTTTTTTGCCTGCTTTAACTCTCTTTTACATATCAGGTCCAGTGACAAGAATGTCAGAGCTGATGCTCTCGCTCGCTCATTTCTGTCAGGGGACCAAGAGGAGGACCTTCAATTTATCATCGAACCCTCCAAGATGGTTACTGTTGCCCCAGTCAGCCTGTCACAAATTCCCCCAGGAAAGACCCTTGTGGGTGAATCTGAGAAGGAGCGGATTTTGTTTTGGGGCCACTCGTCCAAAGTGGCTAGTCACACGGGACAAAGGAAGACATTACAAGTGATCTGTCTTCACTACTGGTGGCCATCCATGAGGAGGGAGATCTATGCTTATGTGGCTGCCTGTCCGATTTGTGACCGCAATAAAGTTCCTAGACGACTTCCTGTCGGTTCTCTCCTGCCGTTACCCATACCATCTAGTCCATGGCAGCACATAGCAATGGACTTCATTACGGATTTGCTAGTTTCTGAGGATTGACTGTGGCGCCCCTGAGGTTCAGTCACCACAGAGGTACTGCACCTTCTCCTAAGGTGTAGTGCCCCACCACCTAGGTAAGTTGGGAACTCCTTTCCACACTCCAACACCTGCACCCCACACACAGGATAGTTCAGCACTGACCACATTGCGGCTCATGCTTAGAGGGTAGCAGAGCACCTTTCGTGGCTCCTTGCTTCGTAACACGAGATGTGCTGGGAGGTGGGTGGAGTGGAGATCCATATAAAAGAGTGGGAAGGTTTAGAATTACAGGTCAGTCTGACAGGAGGTCAGCGAGGAAGGAAGCCACTCGGGAGGAGTGGGGATCTCTGGAAGAAGGGATGGAGGAAGGAGTGCTGCAGCTACCTCAGTGACCTGAGCCAGCTGGCACGGGAAAGGAACAGAAGGAGAGAGACGTAGAACTGCAACCTAAGCTTCCATAAGAGAGAGAAAGAACAGTGCGGAACGAAGGAGTAGGAGAACAGAGAGGAGTTGTGGGTTGGAAGAGGAACCCTGCCTATAGGTTCTCAGCGCAAGGCCGGGGCCCGGTCCTCGAGGTTGTATGGACACTTATGGTTCTGCAGCAGACACCGGTGGAGTAGTTGGCTGTAAATGCATTACTCCCATCCAAGACTCGGGGCACAACAGCAACTGAATAGAGAGCCAGGACTCCGGAGAAGGGAGTCCCCGAGAGAGGCTACAGCTGTCTGCCATACGAGTAGAGTTGTTAGGAACATCTGACAGGAGGAACTTCAGAGTACCACGGTACTGGAGCTCTTCACACTGTAAGGCGCAATAGAGGAGTCGTTCAGGAAAGGTACATGTTGGCGGAGTGTTGGAGAGGAGAATCCTGACTTGCCCGGGAGGTTGATTGAGTCTCTGCCCCGGAGGACACGGCACGGAGGCAGGCACCAGTGTGTACCACGGACTGTGAGTAAAGCTTTGGAACTACAAGCCCTGGTGTCCTCCATTCATTTGTGCACTAACACCGTCAGCACCGCTACATCTGTGTACCAAAATTCCTCACACTACCTGCGCCTATACACTGCCCTGGGGTTACAGCTTCACCTGTGGGGAGCTACACCATCTATGCTGCAACACTCCATCAGCCCCAGAGGATCTGCACGCAGTGTTGGCTTAACATCTTGCTTGCCAAACACCACAGGTGGCGTCACGAACTATTCCATTCCATAAACTACATCACATTCCACCATTACTTGGGTGCCCAGGGCCACGGACCGGGTCGCCGCTGCTGTGACAAGTTCCCCTGACACCGGCCCGGTACCGAGTACCCCACAGCCCTGGGAGGGCGACCCACACCATCATCTGGGTAGTTGTGGATCGCTTCTCCAAAATGGTGCATTTTACCCCGTTGTCTGCTCTTCCGTCTGCTCCTGAATTGGCTGACAGCTTCATCAAGCATATATTCAGTCTGCATGGATTTCGTTGTCACATCGTATCTGATCGAAGTTCACAGTTGACTTCCAGGTTCTGGCGAGCGCTCTGGAAACATCTAGATATCGTCTTGGATTTCTCCTCGGCCTATCACCCTCAGTCCAATGGACAAGTGGAGCCTGTCAACCAGGTCCTGGAGAACTACCTGCGACACTTTGTCAATGCCCACCATAATGATTGGGTGAAATTACATCCCTGGGCTGAGTTCTCCTACAACAATCACGTTGGTGAAACCTCTGGAGAGTCTCAATTCTACATTGTATTTGGTCGGCAGTCCGAGGTTCCCCTACCGGTGACTGTTCATTCTGATGTCCCTGGGGTAGGTATCCTTTCCAAGGATTTTGTAAAGTTGTGGAAGGAGACCAAAGCCACTTTAGAAGCATAAAATGCGTCTGGATCCTCAGTGCTTCCGCCCTGATGACAAGGTGTGGCTCTCGTCCAGGTATGTCTGGCTGAAGGTTCTCTCGTACAGGTTGGGTCCTCGTTTTATCAGGCCTTTCGAGGTGCATGAAGCGGATCAATGAGGTCTCCTATAAACTGAAGTTGCCTTCTTCGTTCCAGATTCCAAACGCTTTCCATGTATCTCTGCTGAAGCCGGTCATCCTGAGCCCCTTCTTTAAGGATCCCAGTAGCAAACCCATGCCAACTGCCTCAGATGATGTTTTTGAAGTGAACATCTTGGCCATGAAGTGGGTGAGAGGCAAGGTCTTCTTCCTGGTCGACTGGAAAGGATTTGGTCCCAAAGAAAGATCTTGGGAGCCTAAGGAGAATATTCACGCTCCGTTTCTTCCCCAGAACTTCCTAGATGGCCTGAAGAAGAGGGGGCATAAAGGGGAGGGCGTACTGTTAGCACCACGCTGGATCCCTGCTTTGACAGGGTCTCCGGCATGTCTCTTCACTCACCCATGCTGCAGACAGTTCTTCCTTTCCCCATGCTCTGCATGCTTCCAGCCGGTTCACTAGCCAATAGTCATGTCCTTAGGGCACGTGCACGTGCGCTCCCGCCCTCTTAAAGGGTCAGCGCGTGCTCTTGCTATTTCCTCCCCAGCCAATGGCTGTGGGACATTATGTATATATTGCTTCCTCCCCAATGAGGAGGTGCCTGAGCAACCTTCCTGTTTACTACAGTCTATGTTGTGTAAGGTCGCATACCAGTGGAAGTCCTGTTTGCTACACACTAGTGCAAATCCTGCTTGCTGCACTCTGATGCAAATCCTGCCTGCTGCACTCTAAGTGCAAATCCTGCCTGCTGCACTCTGATGCAAATCCTGCCTACTGCACTCTGATGCAAATCCTGCCTGCTGCACTCTATGTGAAAATCCTGCCTGCTGCACTCTGATGCAAATCCTGCCTGCTGCACTCTAGTGCAATGCCTGCTTGCTACACTCTGAGTGCAAATCCTGCTTGCTGCACTCTGATGCAGACCCTGTCTGCTGCACTCTGACACAAACTCTGTCTGCTGCACTTGGATACGAACTTGGTCAGCTGCACTGTGATGCAAGCTCTGCCTGCTCCCTCCATCCAGTCTGTCCTTCTGGGTCCAGCTGCTGCGCAACTGTTGGTCTATCCTCGAGTGGCGCCTGGCGATCATTGGGAGCCAAGTCTAATTTCACCATGAGAGGCTCTAGTGAACAGTCAGGTGATTGCTTAGACATGCCCCTCTAGGTTCTCCGTGGCTCGTGGCACAGTGGTTCCACAAACCACGTCCGTGACAGTTATCAGAAAATACTGGAGGCAAATTTGCAATCATCAGCCCGGAAGCTGCACATGGGACGTACTTGGACGTTCCAACATGACAACGATCCAAAACACAAGGCTAAGTCGACCTATCATTGGCTGCAGCAGAACAAAGTGAGGGTTCTGGAAGGGCCATCTCAGTCTCCTGACCTCAATATCATTGAGCCACTCTGTGGAGATCTCAAGCGCGCAGCTCATGCTAGACAGACCAGGAATTTACAGGAACTGGAGGCTTTTTGCCAAGACGAGTGGGCAGCTTTACCATCTGAGAAAATAACAAACCTCATCCACAACTACCACAAAAGACTTCAAGCTGTCATTGATAGAGGGGGCAATATACGTTATTAAGAAATGGGGTATGTGAACTTTTGATCAGGGTCATGTGGATGTTTTGGGTTGTCATTATGATTTAAAAAGAGAAAACACAGTAGTTTGACAATAAATGGCTTCACCCAACCACTAACCATGAGTGGAGAAAAAGTTTTGGTGTTATCATTCATATTGTCTGAAAAAAAGGCGAAGAAAGCAAAAATTCTGCCGGGGTAGGTAAACTTTTGAGCACAACTGTATATATATAAAGTTGTTATCAGGTATTGTAATCCTGTGAGTGTACTATAAAGTGTATTGGCCCGTGTGAAGATTTCAGATTTTTTTGTAATATAGAAAGTCATATCATGGAAAACTAAATATACAGTTGTGTGAAAAGGGGTTTGCCCCTTCCTGATTTCGTATTGTTTTGAATGTTTGTTACACTTAAGGCTATGTGCACACGTTGCGGATTGTAAGCGCTTTTGCCGCGTTTTTTTGCCGCGAAAACACTTACGCAACGCAACCCGTTGAATTCAATGGCATTCCGCACAAGCTGTGCTAATGCTGCATATTTTTCCGCAGCGGAATCGCATTGCGGATAAATACGCAGCATGCTCATTCTTTGCGGGGAATCGCGGGGAATGGGAATGCATTGATCCATGCTCATTCTTTGTGTGGAATCGCAGGGAACATAGGAATGCATTGATCCACTTACTTTCCGCATGTGGCTATGCCCACCATGGGCAAAGTATGCGGATCATGTGCAGATGGTACCCAGGATCTGGAGAAGAGGAAACTTTAAAATAAAAAATCGAGATATTCTCACCTTCCGGCGGCCCCCGCAGCTTTTCCGATCCTCGCGATGCTCCTGGCAACTCCCGTTTCCAGTGATGCCTTGCGACAATGACCTATGATAACGTAGCGGTCTCGCGTGGAGCTACGTCATCTGGGGACATTGTCGCAAGGCATCACTGGGAACAGGAGTTGCCAAGAGCATCACGAGGATCGGGAAGGCTGCGGGGGACGCGGGAAGGTGAGAATATCACGATTTTTTATTTTTTTTTATTATTTTTAACATTATATCTTTTTACTATTGATGCTGCATAGGCAGAATCAATAGTTAAAAAGATGGTCACACTTGTCAAACACTATACTTGACGAGTGTGACCAACCTGTCAATCAGTTTTCCAAACGATACTATAGATAGCTTGGAAAACGCTAGCATTCTGCAAGCTAATTACGCTTGCAAATCGCTAGTGTTTAGCGGGAATTTGCATGCCAATTCCGCATGCGTATTTCCCGCGGCAGGGAGTTGCGGAAATTTCTGCAGCAATTCCGAACGTGTGCACATATCCTTAATGTTTCAGATCAACAAACAACTGTAAAAATTAGACAAAGATAGCACAAGTAACCACAAAATACAGTTTGTATGTCTCCCCTTGTTTCCTCCGGAGTCTCGAGCTTCCTCTCGCACTCCAAAGACATACTGGTAGGGAATGTAGATTGTGAGCCCTAATGAGGATAGTGATGATAATGTCTGTAAATTGCTGTGGAATTAATGACGCTATATAAGTGAGAAAGATAAATAAATGAAGGTCTTCATTATTAAGGGGAAAAAATCCACACCTACAGGGTCCTGTGTGAAAAGTGATTGACCCCTAAACCTAAAAACTGGTTGGGACACACTTAGCAGCAAAAACTGCGATCAAGCGTTTGCAATAATTGTCAATGAGTCTTTTACAACTCTCTGGAGGAATTTTGGCCACTCATCATTGCAGAATTGCTGTAATTCAGCCACGTTGGAGGGTCTCTGAGCATCAACCGCCTTTTTTAGGTCATGCCACAGCATCTCAATCGGATTAATGTCAGGATTTTGAATCGGTCACGCCAAAATCTTAATTTTGTTTTTCTTAATTCATTCAGAGCTGGACTTGCTGGTGTATTATGGATCATCGTCCTGCTGCATAATCCAAGTGCACTTCAGCTTGAGGTCACGAACAGATGGCTGGACATTCTCCTTCAGGATTTTTTGGTAGGCAGCAGAATTCATGGTTTCATTTACCACAGCAAATCTTCCAGGTTCTGAAGCAGCAGAACAGCCCCAGACCATAACACTACCACCACCATATTTCACTGTTGGTATCATGTTTCTTTTCTGAAGTGCTTTGTTACTTCTACACCAGATGTAATGGACATACACCTTCCAAAAAGTTCAACTTTTGTCTCGTCAGTCCACAGAGTATTCTCCAAAAAGGCTTGGTGACCATCAAAACTGAGACTAGTCTTTATGTTCTTATTGCTCTGCAGTGGTTTTCTTCTTGTAACGCTGCCATGCAGGCCATTTTTGCCCAGTTTCATTCTTATGGTGGAGTCATGAACACTGACCTTAGCTGAGTCAAGTGCAGTATGCAGTTCTTTGGATGTTGTTGGGTCTTTTGTGACCTCTTGGATGAGTCGTCGATGCACTTTTGGGGTAATTTCAGTCAGCCAGCCACTCCTGGGAAGGTTCACCACTGTTCCATGTTTTCACTTTTTGTTGATAATGGCTCTCACTGTGGTTTGCTGGAGTCCCAAAGCTTTTGAAATGGCTTTATAAACTTTTCCAGACTGATAGATCTCCATTACTTTGTTTCTCACTTGCTCCAGAATTTCTTTGGATCAGGGCATGATGTCTAACTTTTTGACAAGCTTTTGGTGTACTTCACTTTGTCAGGCAGGTCCTATTTAAGTGATTTCTTGATTGAGAACATGTGTAGCAGTAATCAGGTCTTGGTGTGGCTAAGGAATGGTAACTCAGCTTCCCAAAGATGTAATAAACCAGTTACTTTATGTTTTAGGGGGGCAATCACTTTTTACCTAGGACCCTGTAGGTTTGGATTTCTTTTTCTCTCAATCATAAGGACCTTCATTTATAAACTGCATTTTGTGATTACTTGTGTTACCTTGTCTAATATTTACATTTGTTTGGTGATCTGAAACAGTTAAGTGTGACAAACATGTAAAAGAATAAGAAATCAGGGAAAGGGCAAACACTTTTTCACACCACTGTATATATTTCACTTACCGTAAATACCTGACTCAAACACTAGTTTCCATTTTTGATGCTACGTTACCTTTAGTCGGTCAAGGAAGTTTGTTGATATTACTGAAGTTGTAGCCGCATGGATATTAACGTGATACCATCGGTGGGACAAATCATGTGGCCTCATGTCGTGTGTCTGCGGCCGACGGAATTCAGCCTGAATGAGAACCTGTCAGCTGATACATGCTGCCCAAACCAAGTGCAATTTGCCAGGTATGTTCTACCCTGAAACACCCCTCCGAGGACTCTGAGATCTGATCATGTCTCATCCCATTACTGAATGGCTGTGGGTACGATGACAGCCGTCACCAATATCAAACACCAATGACATGGACGGGAAGATGGCTACCCAGTTGGAGCATGATGTGGGAAAAAAAAGATAAAACCTTGCATTGCAGATTGCACAAGCCAGTTTTTCCCGTTACTTTTCAGATTTAGGAGAAATATTCATTTTTTTAATGTATTTTAATGTAAATCAGACTATCCAGCATCTACAGCACATGCAGCACCGCCATCTGGTGGACAACTAAGGCATTACACCATAAAATGAATAAAAATGTGTCATCTTAATTTTTTTATTCTTTCTTGATCGTTTACTTTACAATGGTGTCATTTTTTTTTCTTTTTCTTTAATAAGGAAATCACTTTTTTACGTCCGTTCAGAGCTGATTACTAATAAACTATGAGTAGCATCATTTCGCATACATGAAAGGGTGCATGAGATTTCATAAGAAAAAAATAAAACAATAATTTTTATTTTATACACGAATAGCACCACCTTTGTGTTTAGGTAGTGCCTGGTACTGCAGCTCATCTTTGCTTACTTGCTGGGGGCTGAGATGCAATGCCAGACACAACCAAAAGTGGTGCTATTTTTTAAAAAAGACCTTATAGACCCTGCAGAGTTTTATGCTTCTGGCCCAGCTCGGCCTCAGGCACTGCAGAGAGATGGACTAAATCTTGTTTTTGATTTTTAACTCTCAGACTCAATGGGGTCTGTGAAATTGGACCCCCACCAAGCACAATCAGTTTGCCTTTCCTTTGCCGTCAAATTATTTTTAACTATTTAAAAGGGGTTGTCCTTTTTTTTTCTTACTTAAATGCGTGTATTTTTGGCTAAAAATCAGTTTTATTATTGAGTTTCATTAAAAAGTTTGCAGTGTCTGCCTTCTGTAGCCTCTGTGTTTCACTTCTCTACTGTTGGTTGCAGAATGAGCTAACTGAGGATCCATCAGTGAGCTCATTCTGATGGGAGAATTTGTATTTCTTTGATGTGTCTTTTTCTCAGCTCTATTCAGCTGATTTATGACAAAAGACCACATCAAATTTGAATGTGCCTGGAAATAAAGAGCCTGTAAAAGCCCATCGGTGCAATTTTTTTTATAAAACCCAATTGCAAAAATGCAACCCAAGCTGGAGCCTTACAGATCAGATCGTCATGTTGCCTTTGCCTCCTGGCATGAACAGTTCTCTTGGTAAGGAGACTGCGCCCAGCCCTGATCGCTTTCTGTGGTTGTGCTAGTGTCATGTAGATCAGATCACGTCATCTAGAAGACTGGAGGGGAAGAATGAAGCGATGCCCGGGCTCGCTGAACGATGCCATCAGTGACATTTACGTGTATGAAGTTCATTTTGCAGCAGGTCCTTCATTGCATCAATTTTGTAATAAACCTTCATGAGGGTCAGAACTTGCTTCTCTTTATATAGTAGTAGAATATAGAATTAGCATACCGGTCCTTTAATTAACAAAAAAAAAAGAAAGAAAAGTAGAATCTTTACGCCGTTGTCCCCCACAAGAAGGCAAAACTGTTTTTTTGGTGCCCATTCCAGTCTAATATGTCCAGGAATTGTCCCGGATTCTTATCTTCTGTAACTTAGCATTCTCTGTGAGTGGGCAGTTCATTTTTCCATCAGCATTCTGCCAGCACTATTGGAGCTGGAACGTTTGTTTCCTTAAGTCCGAGCCTGCGTTTTCTATTGGCTTGCCTGCTTTGAACTGAATGTCTGCCTTTCTGTTATGCCTGAATTCAGTGTGACAGACTGGAGAAAAGGAGCAGAGAGAAAGACTCGCCCCAATTCCCATAGAGCAGTAAAGACCCGCCCCCACTTCCCATAGAGCGCTAAAGGTCCGCCCCCACTTCTTATAGAGCCGTAAAGACCCACCACCACTTCTCATAGAGCCGTAAAGACCCACCACCACTTCTCATAGTGGTGAAGACCCGCCCCCACTTCTCATAGAGCTGTAAAGACCCACCCCCACTTCTCATAGTGGTGAAGACCCGCCCCCACTTCCCATAGAGCAGTAAAGACCCGCCCCCACTTCCCATAAAGCAATAAAGATCTGCCCCACTTCCCGTAGAGTGATAATACCCCGCCCCCACTTTCCATAGAGTGGTAAAGACCCGCCCCCCCTTTCCATAGAGCGGTAAAGACCCGCTCCCACTTCCCATAGAGCGGTA
The DNA here is from genome assembly GCF_039654945.1 of Dendrobates tinctorius. NCBI lineage: Eukaryota > Metazoa > Chordata > Amphibia > Anura > Dendrobatidae > Dendrobates > Dendrobates tinctorius. The sequence goes on from NW_027361696.1 coordinate 53,193,352, forward strand.
AAGACTCTCCCCCACTTCCCATAGAGCGATAAAGACCCGCCCCCCCACTTCCCATAGAGCGGTAAAGACCCATCCCCACTTCCCATAGGGTGATAAAGACCCGCCCTCACTTACTATAGAGCGGTAAAGACTCGCCCCCACTTCCCATAGAGCGATAAAGACTCGCCCCCACTTCCCATAAAGCAATAAAGATCCGCCCCACTTCCCATAGAGTGATAATGACCCACTCCCACTTCCCATAGAGCGGTAAAGACCCGCCCCCACTGCCCATAGAGCTATAAAGACCCGCCCCCAATTCCCATAGAGCGATAAAGACCCGTCCCCACTTCCCATAGAGTGATAATGACCCGCCCCCACTTCCCATAGAGCGATAAAGACCCGCCCCCACTTCCCACAGAGTGATAATGACCCACCCCCACGTCCCATAGAGCGGTAAAGACCCGCCCCCATTTCCCATAGAGCAGTAAAGGCCCGTCCCCACTTCCCACAGAGTGATAATGACCTGCCCTCACTTCTCATAGAGCGGTAAAGACCAGCCCCCACTTCCCATAGAGCGATAAAGACCCGCCCCCACTTCCCATAGAGCGATAAAGACCCACCCCCACTTCCCATAGAGCGGTAAAGACCTGCCCCCACTTCCCATAGAGCAGTAAAGACCCATCCCCACTTCCCATAGAGCGATAAAGACCCGCCCCCACTTCCCATAGAGCGATAAAGACCCGCCCCCACTTCCCATAGAGTGATAATGACCCACTCCCTCTTCCCATAGAGTGATAAAGACCCACCCCCACTTCCCACAGAGTGATAATGACCCACCCCCATGTCCCATAGAGCGGTAAAGACCCGCCCCCACTTCCCATAGAGCAGTAAAGACCCATCCCCACTTCCCATAGAGTGATAATGACCTGCCCTCACTTCCCATAGAGCGGTAAAGACACGCCCCCACTTCCCATAGAGCGATAAAGACCCGCCCCCACTTCCCATAGAGTGATAATGACCCACCCCCACTTCCCATAGAGCGGTAAAGACCCGCCCCCACTTCCCATAGAGCAGTAAAGACCCATCCCCACTTCCCATAGAGTGATAATGACCCGCCCACACTTCCCATAGAGCGGTAAAGACTCCCCCCAATTCCCATAGAGCGGTAAAGACCCACCTCACTTCCCATAGAGCAGTAAAGACTCACCTCCAATTCCCATAGCGCGATAAGGACCGCCCCACTTCCCATAGAGTGATGAGTCATAGATTTTTTGTATGTTGGAAAAGAGCTTCAGAACGTACATTATAGCACGAAGAGGCCCAGGATTCAGGTAATTATACCAGTATGGGGGCAATATACTAGGAAGGGGCCTATAATGGGAAAATTATACCAGGAAGGGGTACAGGAGGAAAGACATTACATCAGGAATGAGCCCACAATGGGGGTCATTATACCAGGAAGGGGCTCAGTATATGAGGGACAGTATACCAGGATGGGGGACGTTATATCAGTATGGGGTTCAGGATGGAGAACATTGCATCAGGAATAGGCCCATAATGGAGGTCATTATACCAGGATGGGGGTCATTATATCAGGAAGGGGCCCAGGATGGGGGACATTGTTATAGGATGGGTGACATTATACAAGGAAGAGGTCCAAATTTTGTACCAGGGCCCATGGGACTCTAGTTACACCACTGCACATATACACACATTCAATTAATTAATGTCTTAGCGGAAGTGCTCCTTTAATTCTGATATTGCCACATTTTTGCAGGACTTATTTGTACAATTCTATAGTTTAATCTCTATATGTTTATTTTAAGGAGGGAGAAGCAAAAAAATAAAACCCCATTCCTCCCATATCATGGATTTTCTTAGGAATTATGCCAGGGGTGCAGCAAGGGGTAAATGTCGAGTCACCAGGTGACGTCGTCCAGCAGATCTAATGCCGCATTTAGTCAACCTACATCCCTCCCGTAGAGATCAGTGGACGGAAAATAAACCCATCAGAAATCATTTAACTGCTGCAAAATCAAATCATAAAGAAGCTATTACCTTCTCAATGGCCGTGTGATCCATGACAGCGCCGCTTACATGACACATAAAAGGGACACAGAGACGAGGGGCAGATCTGTATCCAGTGCAAACCTAAAGTTCAGCCCGGCTGCTATACAGTGGCGCAGTGGGGCCAGATATTATATTCCGGGGGCAATGGGGCCGGATGTTATACACCGGGGCAATGGGCCAGATATTATACACCAGGGCAATGGGCCAGATATTATACTCCTGGGGCAATAGGGCCAGATGTTATACATTGGGGCAATGGGGCCAGATATTATACACCGGGAGCAATAGGGCCAGATATTATACATTGGGGGCAATAGGGCAGGATGTTATACATTGTTGGCAATCTGGATGGATGTTATACACCAGGGCAATGGGGCCGGATATTATACTCTTGGGGAAATAGGGCCAGATGTTATACATCGGGGGCAATGGGGAAGGATGTTATACATTGGGGCAATGGGGATGGATGTTATACATTGGGGCAATGGGGCCAGATATTATACACCGGGGCAATGGGGCCGGATATTATACTCTTGGGGAAATAGGGCCAGATGTTATACATCGGGGGCAATGGGGAAGGATGTTATACATCGGGGCAATGGGGATGGATGTTATACATTGGGGCAATGGGGCCAGATATTATACACCGGGGCAATGGGACCGGATATTATACACCGGGAGCAACAGGGCCAGATGTTATACACCGGGGCAATGGGGCCGGATATTATACTCCTGGGGCAATAGGGCCAGATGTTATACATCGGGGGCAATGGGGAAGGATGTTATACATCGGGGCAATGGGGATGGATGTTATACATTGGGGCAATGGGGCCAGATATTATACACCGGGGCAATGGGACCAGATATTATACACCGGGAGCAACAGGGCCAGATGTTATACACCAGGGCAATGGGGCCGGATATTATACTCCTGGGGCAATAGGGCCAGATGTTATACATCAGGGGCAATGGGGAAGGATGTTATACATCGGGGGCAATGGGGAAGGATGTTATACATCGGGGGCAATGGGGAAGGATGTTATACAACGGGGCAATAGGGCCAGATATTATACACTGGGGCAATGGGGCCAGATATTATACACCGGGGCAATGGGACCGGATATTATACACCGGGAGCAATAGGGCCAGATGTTATACATCGGGGGCAATGGGGAAGGATGTTATACATCGGGGCAATGGGACGGGATATTATACACTGGGGGCAATAGGGCCAGATGTTATACATCGGGGGCAATGGGGAAGGATGTTATACACCGGGGCAATGGGGCCAGATATTATACACCGGGGGCAATAGGGCCAGATGTTATACATCGGGGGCAATGGGGCCAGATATTATACACCGGGGCAATGGGACCGGATATTATACAGCGGGGCAATGGGGCCAGATATTATACACCGGGGCAATGGGACCGGATATTATACACCGGGAGCAATAGGGCCAGATGTTATACATCAGGGGCAATGGGGATGGATGTTATACATTGGGGCAATGGGACCGGATATTATACACCGGGGGCAATAGGGCCAGATGTTATACATCGGGGGCAATGGGGCCAGATATTATACACCGGGGCAGTAGGGTCGGATGTTATACACTGAGGGCAATGGGGCCGGATGTTAAATACCGGGGCAATGGGGCCTGATATTATAAACTGGGGGGGACTGAATGTTATGCACTGTGGGGGGGGGGGGTGAGTAGTCAGTATATCAAGGTGCGAGAGGCTGGTTGCTACATACCAGGGGGCAATAAGACTAAATACAGAATGCCATATGACGCCACCTGACACTTTTCTCCATATGGAGCATCTACAGCTCTGTCTATACACTGTATACACGTCGGTACTGTACCTTGCTGCCCTCTAGTGGCAGTCAAGTGCTAACACACACTACAAGAGCATGGGGACCCTGAAGCCCCTCAATAAGGACTGGCCGAATGACTACTCTTTCCTGACACCATTGGTAAGTCTGTACACTCCTTTGGCCAACCGCTATCTCTCCAGACTGCTCCTCATACACATGATCACTTGGCTCAAGGCCCCAGATGCATTTAAAGGGGTTTTCCACATTTGGGGTCATCTTGTTTTTCTTACATTCTTGCATTTGTGGCTAATAATCATTCTTGCAAAGTGATCAAATTAAAAATATTGCACCATCTCCTTTCTTCCGCCTCTGTGTGTTGCACTATTACCGGCTGCAAGAAGGAGTAAGGCCGGTTTCACATTCGCGCTTTTGAGCGCAGCGACGGCCTGCGCACGGCCGCCGCTAAGCCCCGCCCCTGCCCCGCCTCCACCGGTATCTCCGCCTCCGGGCGCATGATGTTGCATGCGTCGTGCGTCCCCTATCTTCATCACAGAGGGCGCAGGCCGTGCGCAGTCTGCGCACAGTCTGCGTTTGGCGGCGCATGCGTCCTTTTGACGGTGCGCCGAGCAGCGCCAAACGCAACCTGTTGCATTTTGGTTGTGCTCGGCGCACCGTCAAAAGGACGCATGCGCCGCCAAACGCAGACTGTGCGCAGACTGCGCACGGCCTGCGCCCTCTGTGATGAAGATAGGGGACGCACGACGCATGCAACGTCATGCGCCCGGAGGCGGAGATACCGGTGGAGGCGGGGCAGGGGCGGGGCTTAGCGGCGGCCGTGCGCAGGCCGTCGCTGCGCTCAAGAGCGCGAATGTGAAACCGGCCTTAACTGAGTATCCATCAGTGAGCTCGTTCAGTCAGGAAAATTTGTAACCACAATTACCTGCATTTAAGTAAAAATAAAATGTCATCCCCTTAAGCCTAATGTGTATCAGGTTTTTTCAGTTAGTGAAACTATTTGTCTGGTTAACCCTGATAAGGAACGTGACTATATACTGGGTAGTTATACCGCCATCTGCTGTGCCAGGCGTTGTAACATAGTTAGTAAGGCCGAAAAAAGACATTAGTCCATCCAGTTCAGCCTATAAAATTCTGTCAGAATAAATCCCCAGATCTACGTCCTTCTAAAGAACCTAACAATAACTGTAAGATACAATATTGTTACGCTCCAGGAAGACATCCAGGCCTCTCTTGAACCCTTCGACTGAGTTCGCCATCACCACCTCCTCAGGCAGGGAATTCCAGATTCTCACTGCCCTAACAGTAAAGAATCCTCTTCTATGTTGGTGGAAAAACCTTCTCTCCTCCAGACGCAGAGAATGCCCCCTTGTGACCGTCACCTTCCTTGGTATAAACAGATCCTCGGAGAGATATTTGTATTGTCCCCTTATATACTTATACATGGTTATTAGATCGCCCCTCAGTCGTCTTTTTTCTAGACTAAATAATCCTAATTTTGCTAATTTTGTATGGCCCCAAGATCTTAGCAGCAGGGATTGTCTCAAAATAGATATTTAAAGCATAGCCCCTAGGGCTCAAAATGGGCAGTGGACGATATCCCACCCTACATAGGTGCCATTGTCACCAGATAATCAAATCTTGGCCTTCATGGACATGTAAAATAAGGGAAAACTATTTCATAAAGTTTTCAAGGCAAAACTAAATCTTCATACTACTAATGTGCAGGTCTCACTGGTGACCAGTAGGTGGCGCCGCTCTTCTAATATCTCCATGTCCAGAGCTCCAGCTCCAGCAAATGTCCCTTTATTTATTCATGTATTTATTTATTTATTTATTTGGGGGGCGTTATAATTTTTTTTGTTCCCTAAAGCTTTTTTTATACCTTCTATGGAGCAGAATCCATCAGAATCCACAGGAAAAGAAGTATCGTGCACTTATTTTTTTCCAGCAGGAACTATAAAAATGCTTCAAAAAACTTCTCATAGGAGCAGAAAAGTGGATTTGATTTAGAAATTAGAGAAAAGTTTTCCACGCATTGTTGGAGTGTTTTGTTTTGTTTGTTTTTTTCTAATGCGAGCTGCCATCCTCAAAAATTGAAACTATTGAAAAAATGTAAAGTAATAATGGCTTATTTTTATTTATTTTTTTTAATATTATAATTTGTTTTTAATGGACTAAAATATGAAAAATCATTTTAAAACACTTTATATCGAGATATGTTGGCCCCCTTATAAATAAAGATTATTATTATTATTATTATTATTATTATTATTATTATTATTATATTTTAGAAATATATACTATACAATACTATATACAAATTATTATTACTATTATTATTATTATACTATACAATACTATATAAATAAACATTAATAATAATAATAATAATAATAATAATAATAATAATAATAATAATAATAATATTATTACATGTTCCACTGGGGGAGACAGCTTCTGAAATTGGATTTTGGAGTGGATTAGCTCCAGAAGAGATCTTAACGTTATGTTCACATGTGCGTTTTTATTGCTGTGCTTTTTTTTCTTTTTTTTTGTCGTCCATTAGAAAAATTATCCAAAAATGCTGAGAGAATTTCTAAAAACGAAAACAAAAAAAACCTCAAGGAAAAAAATCAAGTGTCTGCATGAGATTTTTGAAATCCAATCCAATTCACTTTGCTGGTGCTGAAAAACACAGAAAAAAATGCCAAAAAAGTCTTAAAAATCTGTTTGTGAACGCAGCTGTACCGATAAACAGGTTTATATCCTAAAGAGACAAGTCAAAAGATGGCAATTGGGGGGGATCAAGGCAGTGAGCCCCCCAGGATCTCCAGAACTTATTTTATCATGATATCACTCCTCTGTGACTTCCATCCTACCCTGGTGACTTTTGGTGGGCCCCTTAATATATGTGACCTTTTGTGATGAGAGGTCAGACCCCCCATACTGTGTGATCATTGCCTCTCTGGACAATCTGATGAGCTCAGAATTCCATTTCATGATGTCATTGCTTCCAACATTCCATTCCGGGGCTCTGCACCCATTGGCTCTCACGGGGTTATAGGGCTAAATGCTATCAGGTGTGGGTTAAATGATAACATACGATGGATTGTTACATTGTTGCACGTTCTATCCATCTCACTCACACCTTTCATTGGTGCTGAGCTTTTCCCTTCTGCCTCCCTTCCCTTTAGATGACCAGGTGACTCTTAGGTCATGAACTGATGACCTGGAGGTGGTGGTTCGGCCTCAGACTGCCTTTCATGTAGCCCTGTGGGGGTCTGACCATTTTATCACCCCTAGGAGCAATCACTGGTGCTCTTGAGTCAATCTGTTTTATCTATGATGCTTGGTGTGAACTTTTTTGGCTGTTTGTTTTTTGCTTTATTAATTCAATCACTTTGATGTGTTATTTGGACTTGTAGGATATGGTGGTGGTGGGATTTTAGTGTCACATTATACCTGTTCAACTCACTCTTGGCACAGGTAATACACCGATCGGGGAAGGTCGCCTGATGGCCAAAACTGAACCATCGTCTCCAGTTGCGTTGCTCATAACGTTTGCTGATCTTTCTTGGGTTATTTCAGTCCAAGAATGTCCTAGAATCTTCAAAAAAAGGCTCATTTCCTCCTTCCAAAGCCAAGATTCCATTGCACACGCCTTGGGTGGCTGTACAGAAGAAGTTGGCCGTGCCGTAACTTGAAGCCTGTAGGTCCCAATGCAAAATCTCTCAACATGGCCCCCAGTGCCCCAACTAATAGTTTTGGACCACCTAGGTTTTCAGGATGACTACAACCTCTATGGTTACACCCCTGGATGATAGAGGCTTGGCCAATAGAGGACAATAGATGAAACCTGTCTTGTCTAGATCTATGGTAGATGTACAGCTTGGGACCATGAGCAAATCTAATGGCAAACGCTGACCAGAACGCTCATTCCCGATCACGTTGCTCGGATCTATCAACCTCCGGCAATTGCATCTTTTATTTGCCCTATAAAGGCGGTAATATCCATCATGTAGGCCACACGGGGAGCGAATTGTTAATTCCCATACAATTTGCATTTAAAGGTCCTTTAAATGATCCCTGATCGTCCCCTAATGTTCTAGGATTTGGATACTCTAAAGTGTTTCTAATTCAGGCCCTGAAATAGTGTCTTTATCTCTGGACGACCTGACTCATACATCCGTTACACAAACAAATTGCACCGAGTGGCATGTAATGCTTCATTCCTCCTGCGGTGGCACTGCAGGAAAAGCACACACTTCCTCCCAGGATTCCTCTATGGATCATTTGTGATCGCTGCATATCCCTGATTACAATACTTTCATCTTTGTCATTTTTCAACACTTTTTGATTATTTTGATCACTTTTCTGCCATTATAACCACCTTTACGAGTCAGATTTAAATAGTAATTTTTTCCGTATTTGGCTTTTTTAACCAGTGGGCGGTAATAAAAGATATCTTCACTTAACGGCGGGTGCTCCTATGCCTGGCGGGACCGTGTACCTCTTGTATGATGGGTGCGGGTGTGCTCAGTAGTATGCATGCTCGCTTTTGATCACCCGGCTCGCCTGGATATAAACAATCCGGTATGACATGTCCCTGCCAGTCTCTGGAGCTGGAAGAGGAGTTGTCTGGATTTAAGAAGTAGGAAACTGTCCTGACCCAGCCACCCACTATAAATAGCCGCCGGCTCAGCTTCTATCGGCAGATGGTTTATTATAAACTCTGTTTCTATATTCTGACTTAGGAACAAACTTTTCCTCTCGCCCTCCCACCCGGCTGATATGTCTATCCCAGCGTCACCCCCACCACCACCTTCCCTTCTCTTGGCGTCCTTCTGCTAGAATTCCGCCTGGCGTCCTGCCGCAAAGTCTGTCAAACAAGAACCGCACCCTGGGTCTAGGGGTTTCTGGTGTGAGAGCGACGGAGACTACTAAAAATACCCTTCCCATAAAAAAAAAATGTGTCCCGTGTGTGGAATCGATCTCGTCTTTCCCAATCCCCACCCTCGGCTGCCTCTCCTTCCGTTTATAATGCCTGCTGTGGACACTTCTCATTTGGGATACGCTCGTTGGCGGTCTGAAGGATCCCACCCTTTCTCCTGTAAGTTACGACACGGGTGTTTCCTTTTCTACCTTTTTTTTTAATTGGGGGACGGTATACGGGGTTTCACAAGTTTGAGTTGCACACAATAGATAAAAGTTTTCAAAAGTTTTCAAAAGTTGGAAAAGTTCTAGTAAAAGGGGGGAAGAGGGGAAATCCCAGGAAAGTATTGTCAGAACTGAAGCCATGTTATAAGAGGAGCACGTCCTCGCGGCTTCCATCGCAGAGATACCACACAGAGTCTAGTAAATCCCCGGCCCATGGTCTCTAATGCTGTGACAGAGCTCCCTGGCACGGCTGGACTTACTAGAGCCGTAGGGGGCAATGTGACTCATGAGACTGAGAAGATAAAAGTTTCTCCGGGTCATGTGGTAACTTTTTTTTAAAAATTTGGTCAGCTTACAGAATCACGGACATAAATTATAATTAGTGTCTGCGTCTGAGAACTCGAGAATCGACTTATGGAATCCTCAAGAGGTTCCGCAGCGTCGAAACCCGATACATTCTACAAAAACTTTTAGCTGAAGTCTTTGTTGGTCCTACAAGGTTACATAGTTGGAGAGCGAAGTCTCATTCGACAAACAACTTTCTCTCTCCAACCCTTCTATTCAGCTCATCAGGGCGTGAATGTGTTCCTAGTAGGTAGGAAGCGGAGAAAAAGCTCCTGCTGGATCAGGCATATTGGAATCCATCTGCCCGATCCATAGCTTCCTCGAGATCTCAAAACATATTTCAGATTTTAATATCCCCTCATGAAGACAGTTTGTTCAGGGGTCTCATATAATATGTCTTCATTTATACCACCATGGATCAGGGTCCGCTCTGGTGCACACCAACATCCAACCATAGTATTAATCAGTAAGGATTAATTTATTAGGGCCAGTATATTTTACTCACATAGCTAAAACAGCACTTCAGAAATCCATAAACTACCTTGCTTCATGGAACTTACTTGACCCAATGTTCTGCTCTTCTGGCTTTGTTACTGGATAAAGCTGGAAGGGTGAAACCCTGGCTTAGGCAAGGGTCAAACATTATATTTATTTTTTTATTTGGAGACTTGTAAATGACATTTTGCCTAGTTGTTGTGTACTATTTATATATTTATTGAACCATTTAGGTATATTTTGACTGATCAAATTGTTTATCACTTGTGATGTACATTTTTTTTTTGGCTCCATATTATAGTATTTATTCTCCCTCCCTAAGTCTGACCCTGTATTTGGGGTTTGGGGGCTTAAGAAATTGGCATTTCCAACACATTCAAACAACTTTTTATCTGGATGGACAAGCCCTTAAGCATGGACGTATACATTAGCTTGGCTGACCGGCCAACTATCTCATGTTTGTGATGGTGCTCTGACTTGTCCCCCAATGGTGGTGCCCATCCCTTTCATTCTTGCCATGTTCGGTCGAGGGAGCGTTCGCATGTATGGCCGGGTTCGGATGATTAAGTCATAGAATCATAGAATGGTAGAGTTGGAAAGGACCTCCTGGGCCATCTGGTCCAACCCCCTGCTCAAAGCAGGATTCGCTAAATCATCCCAGTCAGATGTCTGTCCAGCCTCTGTTTGAAGACTTCTATGGAAGGAGAACTCACCACCTCTTGTGGCAGCTTGTTCCACTCATTGATCACTCTAACTGTCAAAAAGTTTTTTCTAATATCTAATCTGTGTCTCCTCCCATTCAGTTTCATCCCATTGCTTCTAGTCTTTCCTTGTGCAAATGAGAATAAAGTTGATCCTTCTACAATGTGACAGCCCTTTAGATATTTGTAGACAGCTATTAAGTCTCCTCTCAGTCTTTTCTTTTGCAAGCTAAACATTCCCAAATCCTGCAACCTTTCCTCATAAGAGCAGTTTCACACGTTAGTGTCTCCGGTACGTGTAGTGACAGTTTTCTCATGTACCGGAGACACTGACACACGTAGACACATTCGAATGAATGTGTCTATGCAGATGTCAGCGTGTTTTCACGGACCGTGTGTCCGTGTGCAAAACACGCTGACATGTCCATTTTTGTGCAACAGCACGGATCACACAGACCCATACAAGTCAATGGGTCCGTGTAAACACGTACCGCACACGGATGCTGTCCATGTGCGATCCGTGTGCGTTTTTAAAAGTCAAAGGGTTAACATTGAAAATAATTTTTCAAAAACACGGACACAGACACACGGACAGCATACGGACAGCATACGGACAGCACACGGACCGCACACGGACCGCACACGGATGGTACACACAGACATACGGATAGCACACGGATGTCACACGGATGGCATACGTATGCACACGGACACGGATAGCTCCGGTACTGGTTTTTCCGGTACCGGAATTATCTGGACGTGTGAAACTGCCCTAAGACAGGGTTTGCAGACCGGTCACCATTCTGGTCGCTCTTTCTGAACTTGCTCCAGTTTGTTGATGTCTTTTTTTAAATGTTCAGGGCTGGGCCAAAGTAGCCGGCTTGAATGATGCGCTTCCTAGCCATCTCCTTACATGGTTATAGGAGCCTTTAGGGGGCTTTTTTCTCCAAAAAAAATGCATATCACGCTTATCTAAGGCTAGTTTCACACTTGCTTTTTTTTGCAGCGCGTTTTTCCCGCAAAAAAACGCATTGAAAAAACGCATACATAAGCATACAACTGCTGCGTTTTTTTCAAGCATTTTTATGAGCATGCATGAAAAAAACGCAGCGTTTTTATGCGTTTGTATGCGTTTTTAGTGCGTTTTTACCGCGTTTGCGTTTTTTTCCAACATTTTTAGGTGGCCCCTCACACTACCCAAACCATGACTTTACTAACCCTAACCCTGACCCTAACCCTGACCCTTAACCAAATCATACTTAACCCTAATCCTGACCCTAACCCTGACCCTAATCCTTAACAAAACCATACTTAACCCTAATCCTGACCCTAACCCTGACCCTAACCCTGACCCTAACCCTTAACAAAACCATACTTAACCCTAATCCTGACCCTAACCCTGACCCTAACCCTTAACCAAACCATACTTAACCCTAACCCTGACCCAAACCCCAACCCTAACCCTGACCCTGACCATAACCCTAACCCTAAACCCCCTTAACTAACCCTAACTCTAACCCAAACCCCTAAATTCCATGGTTAAAAAAAAAAAAACGCATACATGAGCATGCCAGTGCGCACATATGCGCATCCATAGGCTATAATGGCCATTTTTAGCGCAAAACATGCGCATATGTGCGCATGCGCTTTTTTGCAGGGCCAAAAAATGCAACATGCTGCGTCTGGAAAATACCAACGCACACCCCAAAAAAACGCAGCGCATGAAAATCGCATACATGCGCTTACCAGCGCGCAGGTATGCGCACCCATGTTAAATATAGGGGAAAAAACGCATGCGCAGGTATGCGTTTTTTTCCAGCGCTAAAAAACGCAAATGTGAAACCAGCCTTAAAGCTTGTGGACAGATCCAAGGTTTCACTCTCTATCCCTGTGCTCTAGAACAATAGACCAGTGTGCAATCAGTAATTAGGTGATATCTGTCTGTGGATCAAAGAGTCTGCGCTGAGCTCCAAGTCTTGTCCAGACAAGACCTCTCTCCATTGGGGAAATAGAAGGGTGCGGGGAGGGAAATATTTGTCTCCGTGCAGTGTCATGTATGTTTTCTCAGGAAATTGCCATGATATGCGTGCAGGTGAAACATAACATTGCAAAATTTGAGTCTAAATACAAATTAGATCAATTATTTATTCGGTATTAATTCTGGATTTTGTGACTTTACTTCTCTACAGTCCATTCGGAATGTGATTGGTTTCCTGTTACATAGTTACATACAGATTTTCCAGGTCTAGAATATTGTGGCTTATCTGGTTTAAAAAAAAAAAAAAAATGGTATTTTATCACCCTCCCCAGATCCAGCAGTAAGTTTCCACCTGCTAACATCACGTTGACAGCACTGCAGCCAATCATTGATCTCTACGGCTCGGCACCAGCCACTCAAAGCTGCAGTGCTGTCCATGTGATATCAGCTCTTAAGACAGTAAAAAATACTAAGAGCAGCATAGACTCACTGCTGGACCTGGGGAGGGTGAGTAAGGTATTACAAAAAACTGCAGCCAGGAGACAGGAGTTTTCCAAAATCAGAAAATCTATTTTAAGGCACATATACATTGGATAAAAGTTGGCTGGCCATCTTACATGTATGGGGGCCACCTGATTCCACCGAACAGAGGAAATAAAGATCCGTCCCAATCTGAATGGTCAGTCCTTTTGTAGATAAGCTTCTGCCAGACTCCTCTCTCATGGAGAGTGCAGGAGCCGAGGCTCCCTTTGTGGGCTAAATTTGTGAAATGTAGTAGTCAAACGAACAGCTATCTAAAGTGTATGGGAGCCACTATGATCATAGTTGTTGGTGGTGGTCCAACTTTGGGCCCCACTTACTGTTTGATGGGACTGTGATCACTGCAGCCTCTGCAACTGTCTACCTGCTTGTGGTATTGCTTCACTGGGGACAATTTTGCAATATTCAGCACAGACGATCACCAGAGGCCCGTCAAACAGCTAGTTGGCGGGGAAGCTGAGAGCCGGACCCCCAACAAATCAGATAAACCACCAATATTGTGAAACTGGCTGGAAAACCCCTTTAAGATTAGCTACAACTTATAAGGCTATGGTTATACAGTGGGTTTGAAAAGTATTCAGACCCCTTTAAAATTTTCACTCTTTGTTTCATTGCAGCCATTTGGTAAATTCAAAAAAGTTTGTTTTTTTTCTCATTAATGTACACCCTGCACCCCATCTTTTTTACTGAAAAAAAACAGAAATGTAGAATTTTTTTGCAAATGTATTAAAAAAGAAAAACTGACATATTACATGGTCATAAGTATTCAGACCCTTTGCTCAGTATTGAGTAGAAGCACCCTTTTGATCTAGTACAGCCATGAGTCTTCTTGGGAATGATGCAACACGTTTTTCACACCTGGATTTGGGGATCTGCCATTATTCCTTGCAGATCCTCTCCAGTTCCGTCAAGTAGGATGGTGAACATTGGTGAACAGCCATTTTCAGGTCTCTCCAGAGATGCTCAATTGGATTTAGGTCAGGACATTGGCTGGGCCTGTCAAGAATGGTTACAGAGTTGTTCTGAAGCCACTCCTTTGTTATTTTAGTTGTGTGCCTAGGGTCATTGTCTTGTTGGAAGGTGAACCTTTGGCCAAGTCTGAGGTCCAGAGCACTCTGGAAGATGTTTTCATCCAAGATATCTCTGTACTTGGCCACATTCATGTTTCCTTCAATGGCAACCATTCGTCCTGTCCCTGCAACTGAAATACACCCCAATAGCATGATGCTGGTACCACCATGTTTCACTGTTGGGATTGTATTGGTCAGGTGATGAGCAGTGCCTGGTTTTCTCCATACATACCGCTTAGAATTATCACCAAAAAGTTCTACCTTCATCTCATCAGACCAGAGAATCTTATTTCTCATAGTCTGGGAGTCCTTCATGTGTTTTTTCAGCAAACTCTATGTGGGCTTTCATATGTCTGGCACTGAGGAGAAGCTTCCGTCGGGCCACTCTGCCATAAAAACCCGACTAGTGGAGGGCTGCAGTGATAGTTGACTTTGTGGAACTTTCTCCCATCTCCTTATTGCATCTGTGGAGCTCAGCCACAGTGATCTTGGGGTTCTTCTTTACCTCTCTCACCAAGGCTCTTATCCCACAATTGCTCAGTTTGGCTGGACGGCAAGGTCTAGAAAGACTTCTGGTGGTCCCAAACTTCTTCCATGGATTATGGATGCCACTGTGCTCTAGGAACCTTGAGTACTGCAGAAATTCTTTTGTAACCTTGGCCAGATCTGTGCCTTGCCACAATTCTGTCTCTGAGCTCCTTGGCCAGTTCCTTTGACCTCATGATTCTCATTTGGTCTGACATGCACTGTGAGCTGTGAGGTCTTAGGCTGGTTTCACATTAGCGTTTGGAGGCGCAACGGACGCTCGCCGTGAAGCTCCGCCCCTTGCCGCGCCTCCTCCGGTCAGCTCCGCCTATGGGCGCATGCTACTGCATGCGGCCTGCGTACCCTATCTTTAGCTTTGGGTACGCAGGCCGGTATGCTTTTGACGCCGCATGCGTCCTTTTGACGGTGCGGCGACCTGCGCCAAACGCAACGTGTTGCATTTTGGTGCGATCACCGCACCGTCAAAAGGACGCAGGCGGCGTCAAAAGCATACCTGCGCACGGCCTACGTACCCAATGCTAAAGATAGTGTACGCAGGCTGCATGCAGTGGCATGCGCCCATAGGCGGAGCTGACAGGAGGAGGCGCGGCAGGGGGCAGAGCTTCACGGCAAGCATCCGCTGCGCCTCCAAATGCTAATGTGAAACTAGCCTTATAGAGACAGGTGTGTGCTTTTACTAATCAAGTCCTATCAGTTTAATTAAACACAGCTGGACTCCAGTGAAGGAGTAGAATCATAGAATCATAGAATCGTAGAGTTGGAAGGGACCTCCTGGGCCATCTGGTCCAACCCCCTGCTCAAAGCAGGATTTGCTAAATCATCCCAGTCAGATGTCTGTCCAGCCTCTGTTTGAAGACTTCCATTGAAGGAGAACTCACCACTTCTCGTGGCAGCCTGTTCCACTCATTGATCACTCTGTCAAAAAGTTTTTTCTAATATCTAATCTGTGTCTCCTCCCATTCAGTTTCATCCCATTGCTTCTAGTCTTTCCTTGTGCAAATGAGAATAAAGTTGATCCTTCTACAATGTGACAGCCCTTTAGATATTTGTAGACAGCTATTAAGTCTCCTCTCAGTCTTCTCTTTTGCAAACTAAACATTCCCAAATCCTGCAACCTTTCCTCATAAGACAGGGTTTGCAGACCGGTCACCATTCTGGTCGCTCTTTTCTGAACTTGCTCCAGTTTGTTGATGTCTTTTTTAAAATGTGGTGCCCAAAACTGGACACAATATTCCAGATGAGGTCTGACCAAAGAGGAGTAGAGGGAAATAATGACTTCACGTGATCTAGACTGTATGATTCTGTTAATACATCCTAGAATTGCATTTGCCTTTTTTGCTGCTGCATCACACTGTAGAACCATCTCAAGGAGAATCATAAGGAAATGGACAGCATAGGACTTAAATATGAGTGTCTGAGCAAAGGGTCTGAATACTTATGACCATGTGATATTTCAGTTTTTCTTTTTTTAAAAAATGTGCCAAAATTTCTACATTTCTGGATTTTATCAGTCAAGATGGGGTGCAGAGTGTACATTAATGAGAAAAAAATGAACTTTTTTGCATTTACCAAATGGCTGCAATGAAACAAAGAGTGAAAAATTTAAAGGGGTCTGAATACTTTCTGAACCCACTGTATACCAACATCAGAGCTTGTGTTCAAAACCTACAAGAAAAGTGCAAGGATTCCTTGCCATTATGGGATCAACCGGATCTCTAGGGCTTTCGGATCCATCATCCGAGAGTGACCGCTGTGTAAGACTCGCGCAGAAAAAACACAACCAGAAGCCAACGATATGATTTACCCTGATTCCAGGGAAGTGAGTTTTCTACAAAATAATTAAAAAAGATTCTCCTCTCTAATTTCTAGGTAATTGGTGTTACAAATTCACCCATACTGTGCAGTCAGCGGTCATAAATCCTTGTCTTGCATCTCTTCAGTTTGAAGGAACCACTTGGGTACGGCTACTTCTCATGAAAATGGGACTATGATTCCAAGCGTAAAATAAATGTTCCCTTTAATGGCCTATCTTCAAGGGATACATTAAGACACTCTCTCGCTTGGTCACTTAGCATCGATGCAGCCTCATACTTTAGAATCAGAGATGAAGGTACAGTAGGTCTACATTATGGACCACCCTCCAATATTACAAATAGGAACATAAAATCAAGCACATAGCCATGTAATCTTCATAGAGAAACACGGCAATAATATTGTAGGGCTGGAACTGGGACCCTAAATATCCCTGTCCCGGGGGTACTCTTGAAGGTAGAGAGGCCTGAGTCTCCGATCTTACTATGCTCCTGTTAAACCCTGATCTGTCCCCTCCTCCTTCCCATGAGGCATGGAACAGAAATGTGAGGTAAACAAGACACAAAGACAAAACAGGGATAGCAGAAAACCTCTATCATACAAAATCACTAACCAACAATAGGGAGGAGGATAGAGAAAGGGAGGAATAAACTAAATGGGAAAAGAGGGGACTAGGAGATAAACATATGCGTACTACAGCAAACCACAGACTAAAACAACTCCATTCCAAACACTTCTCATTAGCACACAGCACAGGAAGACAAATCTTTCACCAGCAGGACAAGAAGGTCTGACCAGTTTTTATAGGAAGAGGTTATGACCAGCTAAGAAGCAGCTGAAACGGAGCTGCATGTTTCTGACCAGCATGGAAATGGTTGTTAACTTCTTCAGCACCAGAGGAAACTAAATCCTTACAATATGGGACCCAAATCACACCATCTCTAAAGAAGACCTGTGATTCATTACCCGATGTGACCATCTAACTCCAGGTCTTCTTTGGGGAAGTGACACCCTTATGACAGTCTCACATCAAATGTTAAAGGATTCCAAAGTTGTTACAAGGTAGTTTATTATATTTTTGATCTTCTAGATCTGCCTCAGTCACCTGAAAGTGCTGGTAAACCATGTAAACGGATTTATGCCAAACCATGTGGAAGGTAAAAATTGCCTATAGTCTGTGTAGCATTCACTGCAGAGGTCAAAAGTCACAAAGTGACAGCACATGTGCCACATGGAATGGGTTTCCAAGGTTATGCAGTTATACTTAAGCCTCACATCACCAAGCACAATGCTGAGCGTTGGATGAAGTGGTGTAAAGCCACCATCACTGGACTCAAGAGCAGAGGAAATGTCTTCGGTGGAGTGGCTGAATATCTTGGCAGTCTGATGATGGATGATTCTGGGTTTGGTGAATATTAGCTACTGGAATACATCTTACCTAGTGTAAAATTTGGTGGAGGTGGGCTAATGATTTGAGGCGGGCTAAGGTTTGACCCTTTATTTACATTATTAGTTAAGGGTTAAACTTTACTTTTTGTAAACTTTTATCGTATATTTTAGATAATGTGGGATATTTTCAGAACTAGATCACTTACCAATCATCACAGGCACTGCCCAGGTCCCTCGCCGTTCTCTGACCCTTCTCTTCCGGAGGGAGCAGATCCCATTCCAGTGGAATAGTAACAGGAAACTAAGCATACCCCACTGCATCGTAAAAGAAGAGACCATCAGGGAGGAGAGGTAGAACCCATTTACGAGATTTGTACCAAGTTTTGTAGTCATCAGTTTCCCATAAAGTAGGGGAAAACTTTCTGAAGAGAAGGGCTGGAAGAGATGTGAGTGCTCGATCTCGGCTCTGTTCAGACAGCGCTCTTCAGTGCCCCGCTACAGGGATCAGTTCTTGTGATTGGACCCCAACCTGGGATAAAAAAAAAAACTTGGCAAAAACGTTGTCCACTTTTATTGCCCCATGCTGATGATCTATTATTTTCAGTTTTATTATACAATGAGTCACACAAAATAGGAATTCTTTGCCTGAAATATTTTCTGCCCCCAGTAATCCTGATACAAATCTGTTTTCACCCCGCGCACACGTCTATATTTCTGGCCATGACAGATATAGTAATTGGATATTATTTATAAAGCTCTGTAATAATAAATGACATTCCTCACATTACTTGCAACCATACCAGATACCACAGCAAAGGGGCCGGAGCATAATTACCCATCCAAATAGGAGCGATGACGGGAGGGGGGGTACATTAATAACATAAGAAGGGTCAGCTGTGCAAAAGGGGCTATTTAAAAAATGGCCACAGAATAGTGAGCACTTCTATGAAGGAGCAAAATGTGTGGTGTGAATGTGGTTTCTGTACGGAGACGAGCACTGATGCTGCAGGAAGGATTGGAGGGATTCTGACCAGAAAGATTTTTATGGACTGTTAATGGCTGTTCAGTGAATGTCAGGCACAGATTATATCATGGGTAGAAGGGGTAATTTCATTCAGGCCTTCAAAAGGCAAAATAAAATGGAGGGGTTATATGATCACTGACTGGCTAAATGTGGACAGTTTTGCAAGCCATGTAAAACCACCACACAGTGCCAAGATAATACTGTAATAGCCTTCATAATAGCACCATATACTGACAAGATACTAATACTGTAATAGCCTACATTATAACACCATATAGTACCAAGATAATAATAATGTAATAGCCTACATAATACCACCATATAGTACCAGGATAATAATACTGTAACATCCTTCATAATACCACCATATAGTACCAAGATAATAATAATGTAATAGCTTACATAATACCACCATATAGTACCAAGATAATAATACTGTAACATCCTTCATAATACCACCATATAGTACCAAGTTAATAATAATGTAATAGCCTACATAATACCACCATATAGTACCAAGAGAATAATACTGTAACAGCCTACATAATACTACAATCCAGTACCAAGAGAATAATACTATAATAATACCTTGACAACATACAAAAATGGCACCAGGATAATACCGTAACCCCCTACATAAGACCATCACTTAATGCCAAGATAATTATACTGCAACAGCCTACATAATACCATAATACAGTGCCAAAAAATGCCATAACAGCCTATATAATACCACCATATAGAACCAAGATAATAATACCATAAAACCACACATAATACCACCATTTAGTGCTAAGATAATACCGTAAAAATGTACATGATGGCACAATATATCACTAAGATAATACCGTAACATAATACCACTACATAGTGCCAAGATGAAAATACTGTGTAAAGGCTCATTCACACGTCAGTATTTGGTCAGTATTTTGCATCAGTGTTTGTATGCCAAAGCCAGGAATGGAACTTACCGAGAAAAAAATATAATTGAAAGACTGACTCCTGTTCCTTATTTTGGAGACATTTCTGGTTTTGGCATACAAATACTGATGAAATACTGATCAAAAATACTGATGTATGAAAGAGGCCTAATACTGTGACAGCCTACATTATACCTCCATTTAGTAGCAAGGAAATAACACAGTATCAGCCTACATGACACTGCTATGCTATCTAGTGTTCAAATAATATGTAGTATAAAAATAATACTTCCACATAATGCAGCCATAAAGTTCTCACATAATTCTGTAGTTACGAAATAATAACACTGTACACTGCTAAATAGTACTGAAATTTGGGGTCTTCATCTCAGAGATTTTCCATTAATAGAGAGCTCTGGGAATTGTCCTGTTTGCCACCCTGGCCCTAATTGTAGTATTACGGTATATTGGCACTCTATGGCACTATTATTTAGGCATTATAATAGCGGCATTACTCAGAAGAATAGGATTCATCCATCTGAATGTCGACGTTATTGATAAATCAGAAGACGACTATCCGTGAGACCCTTCCGTAGTTGTGTCTGGAGGTACATATTAGGGGGGGAAGTCCCTGACATATACCTCTTCCATATTATACTATATGGCCATAGTTCCTCCTGCAACACAAAAGCATACCAATAGGTTATTCAGTCCTGCATCTCACCCCAATACAAGTGACTACAAGCTTGCGGTACCATTCATGGCCACTGCATAATGCGTGGCGCTGTACCACTTCCCATGTGCCCAGATACCTTCCATCGGGGGAATGCCAGGAGTTGGATCACCACCGATCTAATACAGATTACCTATTCTGGGGGCTCCATGTGGATGGTACTGGGTCTTGGTGATGTAAAGATGAACACTCAGGACTTAGCACTCCTCCCTCTTCATTAAATATACATTCTCGTTATCCTTCTAAAATACAGATGGGTTTATTTATGGCTTAAATTAATAATGAGATGGAGGGGAGGTCGGGCCGCACATTCCTGTGTGTAATGTGTATATGGACATGAACCTAAAGTATCACATGAAAACACAAAAAATCAGACTATTCGGCTTCAAATCATTCCCGCCGGTCAGAGCTGCGGTTCCCATGCTGTCAAAAGACAGCATGAGTGCTCAGTTGTGATTGGAGGAGTAAAGCTTATCACCTCCGGTCACTGGTGTCAGCTGATGGGACTACTGATCCCATCATCCAACACCTGCTGCCGCTAATTACAGTGAGAGAAGGAGCGGCGCAGTAATCAAGCACGGCAATTATCAAGAATAGAGGGGTCCCCATGCTGTTTTTTTAATTATTTAAATAAATAATTTATTCCACCCACTTTTGACAACCAGCCTTGCTAAAGCAGACAGCTGGGGGCTGGTATTCTCAGACTGGTAAGGGGCCTAGGATATTGTCCCCCCAGCCTAAAAACAGCAACCCGCAGCTGCACAGAAAAGGCACATCGATTAGATGCCCCAATTTTGGCGCTTTGCCTGGCTCTTCCCACTTGCCCTGTAGCGGTGGCATGTGGGGTAATATTTGTGGAGTTGATGTCACCTTTGTACTGTCAGGTGACATCAAGTAGCCCTAGGTTAGTAATGGAGAGACATCAATATGACACCCCCATTACTAACCCCATAGGCACATTATAAGAAAGCACAGACACCCTGAAAAAAGTCCTTTAATTGAAAGAATGACACAGATTCCTTTAATAATCTCAATTAAACCATACTTACAACCTCACCTAATTCCACCAAAGCCCTCGATCTCCTGTAATAAGACTAAAATAATAAAACAACAATATACCATACCTGTCTGTCGTTTTGTCTCCATCTATATAAGTAGATATATAGACAGAGAGATAATAGATAGAATGATAGATAGATAATAGATAAATAGATACAGTGGGGAAAAAAAGTATTTAGTCAGCCACCAATTGTGCAAGTTCTCCCACTTAAAAAGATGAGCGAGGCCTGTAATTGACATCATAGGTAGACCACACCTATGAGAGTCAAAATGAGAAAACAAATCCAGAAAATCATCTTGTCTGATTTGAC
This sequence comes from Dendrobates tinctorius, assembly GCF_039654945.1. Lineage (NCBI taxonomy): Eukaryota > Metazoa > Chordata > Amphibia > Anura > Dendrobatidae > Dendrobates > Dendrobates tinctorius. Next base: position 53,215,320 of record NW_027361696.1, read on the forward strand.
AAGATTTATTTTGCAAATTATGGTGGAAAATAACCTAAAAACATGCAAGATTTCTGGCTTTCAAAGACCTGTAACGTCTTTAAGTGGCTCCTCTGTCTTCCACAAAGGGACCAGGACGACTAATCCGTGTACATGAAAACATGAATGGGGCCATGTATCGTGAGATTTTGAGTGGAAACCTCCTTCCATCAGCAAGGGCACTGGAAATGAAACATGGATGGGTCTTTCAGCATGATAATGATCCCAAGCACATCGCCAGGGCAACGAAGGAGTGGCTTCGTAAGAAACAAATGAAGGTCCTGGAGTGGCCTAGCCAGTCTCCAGATCTCAAACCCATTGAAAACCTTTGGAGGGATTTGAAAGTCCGTGTTGCCCAGCGACAGGACCAATACATCACTGCTCTAGAGGAGAACTGCATGGGGGAATGGGCCAACATGCCACCAACAGTGTGTGCCAACCTTGTGAAGACTTACAGAAAACATTAGACCTCTGTCATTGCCAACAAAGGATATATAACAAAACATTGAGATGAACTTTTGTTAATGACGAAATACTTATTTTCCACCAAAATTTGCAAAATAAATCTTGCCAAATCAGACAAGGTGATTTTCTGGATTTATTTTCTCATTTTGACTCTCATAGTTGTGGTCTACCTATGATGTCAATTACAGGCCTTTTTAAGTGGGAGAACTTGCACAGTTGGTGGCTGACTAAATAATCTTTTCCCCACTGTAGATGATAGATAGATAATAAATAGATAGAAAGATAGATAGATAGATAGATAGATGGATAAATTAAATTATCATCACCGGCACCTGCACTTCCTCTCACACAGACAGCAGTGCCGCTGGATGACATCATCATTCAGCGGCCGGCTGTGGTAGAGAGAGGAAGTGCGTACGCCTGTGATGCTGCAGGAGTGCCTGCGGTGCGGACAGGTGAGAGGTGATGTGCGTGTGTGTGTGTGTGTAGAGATAAGTGGTGGTGTGTATGCATGTGTAGCACTGCAGGGGAATGTGCAGAGAGGTGAATGGTGCTGTGTGTGTCTGTGTGTAGGTGGAGGAGAGCGCAATGATGGGGGTGATGGGGAGAAGGCAGTGATGGGGAGAAGGAAATGATGGGTGATGGGGAGGAGGCAATGATGGGGTGATGGGGAGAAGGAAATGATGGGGATGGTGGTGGAGGAGGAAATGATGGGGTTGATGGGGGAGGCAATGATGGGGGTGATGGGGAGAAGGCAATGATGGGGGTGATGGGGAGAAGGCAATGATGGGGATGGTGGTGGAGGAGGAAATGATGGAAGTGGTGGAATAGGCAAGGATGGAGATGTGGGGGAGGAGGAAATGATGGAGGTGGTGGTAAGGGCAATGATGGGGTGGGGTAGAAGGCAATGATGGAGATGGGGAGAAGTCAATGATGGTGGTATTGGAAAAGACAATGATGGGAGTGGTGGGGAAGGAGGCAATGATGGGGGTGATGGGAGAAGACAATGATGGGGATGGTGGTGGAGGAGGAAATGATGGAAGTGGTGGAATGGGCAATGATGGGGTGACAGGGGAGAAAGCAATGATAGTGGTAGTGGAGAAGGCAATGATGGAGGTGGGGGAGAGGACAATAATGAGATGTGGAATAGGAGGACAATGAGGGGTGTGGGGGATTGGGATGGGAGGAAAAGGGACTTATAATGGACTTAGGAATAGGGGAGGTGGAGGAAGATATTACCGCTTATTATTTCTAACACAGTTCCTTAGTATATAGTGTACTCACTTATTATGTCTAACACAGTCACTTAGTATATAATGTACGTACTTATTATGTATAACACAGTCCCTTAGTATATAGTGTACGCACTAATTCTGTATAACACCATCTTTAGTTACATAGTTTCCTCTTTTATTATGTATAACACCGTTCCTTATTACGCATCATCCTCTCTAGTTATATATGGTGCCATCCCTTATTATATAGCTTCCTCTGCTGTTATGTACAGTGCTGTCTCTTACATAGTGTATTCTTGTTAATTTGGTTATTCACAGCGCCCTCTTTTATTACATAGTCCCCTCTCTTGTTAGATATAAAATGACTGCTGATGGAGGAGCCGGTGACCAGATGACCCTGTCCATCAGCTCTTCCATTAGAAAAGAAGCTTTCCCATGCTCCATCAGCCATCACTGCATTGTACAGCTAACAAGACAGGACAGTATGTATTAAAAAACAGGGCTCTATATAATCCAATATGTAAGGGATGGTACTGTACACAACAAGAGAGGGCACTGTATAAGGGACGGCAATATACATAATAAAGGAGACTATGTAATATATATATATATATATGTATGTGTGTGGCTGTATATACAGTATATATATATATATACAGTAGCTTTGTCGCCATAAAAGGAAGGGGGCCCAGACACATTTCTTGCACAGGGGCCCCAAGCTGTCAGTGTCCGTGTCCGCCCCTGGATAGAAAGAAACATGGATAGATAGATAGATAGATAGTTTAAAAAAGAGAGATTTGAAAGCAGCACTAGCAAACAATGGCAATGTTAGTGCCAAACCTTCCTGGCATAGACCAATCCTCAAAAAAATGCAAAAAGATGAATGTATGTTATACACCGGGGAGGGTGGGGCGAGGAGCCAGTATTATATATGGGGGCAATGGTGCTGAATGTTATATATGGGGGGTGCAGGGTCAGATGTTATCTTCCAGTGGCAATGGGGCTGGATGACAAATTGGAGTTCAGTGATGAAACGTGTCCTGATATCCTGATACGTTTCTCCATATAGTGCCGATGATTACGTGGTGACGATAGTGAACCCCACCTTAGCTGTTTGACCACATGGGCCACAAACCCCCGAGGCCAGATATAGAGGCAAATGGTGCTCCGGGCTGACACACTGTAGCGAACATTAGACATTCCTTTTGGCTGCTCTCCGCCTGCACTGATACATTGTAACCTCTGCTTTCCAGGACCCTCGGTTACTTTGTATTCCGCCCTACATTAATATGGCCATATAGCGCCCGCTCTCTATCTTCCAATATGTGACAAGGTGTATAGCACACATGGCAGTGACGTGCCCTTCGCTCCTATTGTGCCCCACTGATCGTGGGCATATTCTCCCAGTACGACCGCGTTGACCCCTGACTCGCTTCCTTCATACGCTGACACCAGCAATTGTGTCTGGGATTTCATGGAGATCATAGCCTGAACAGCCGCGTGATGGTGTGACAGGCGTGTGACAGGGCGCAGATTTGCTCACAAAGGGACTGGGGCGTCCCCGGGGGATATTATTATCAAATAAGCACAGAGAGCGCAGCGGCCATAGGGAGACGGAGCAATTATAGGGGGACGGGCAGGGGGATGAGGCCGCGACACCAAGGGGAAATCGGAGCGGGGAAGAACAATTCATTATGGGCAGTGCAGAACATATGGGGCCATACATTACCGAATAGTCACTGGCTCCGAAATCACAGCCCGGCGGACCATCGCAACTATGGAAGCACTGAGCCTTGATTGTCGTTAATGGATAAAGTGACCATTTTTTATTTACTGGAGTCTATTTTTGTCTCTAGCGCTGATGTCACATTGACAGCGCTGCGGCCAATCATTGATGTCAGCGCTGCAGACAATAACAAGGGCAGGGAGCTGTGGCAGAAACTCAGTGCTGGACCAGGGGAGGGTGAATAGAGCTGCTAGAGGACTGTACAAAACCAGAAAAAAAAAATCATTGTAAGAAACATGAAAATGTCCCACAAATCTGCCTCTCTATAGAAAAGCGCTTTTCTACAGAGTTTAAAGAAAAAGGAGGTCAAAAGGCACCCCCATTGCTTCCTCATCCGGCAGCTCAGGTTGTGTCAGTCTGCACTGCCTGCAGGCAACATGTCAGGTGATGGCATCCTTATCCGGATGCCGATCTTGGAGATTTTGTAGGATGTTTCGTTACCAAGATGATGTGAGAGGAGTCATATGATGCAGAAAAGTGCACGGCCGCAAATCCCGGAAGGCATTGGATAAACCTCAGTTTTCTATGGGCTTTTATTAGTTTTAAAATGGGCCATGGTGGTCCTAAAATAACAAAACAGAACACATTGTTATCTTCCAGACCCCCCACCACTCCTCCATACTGATTCCAGAGTCAGCCACCAGTCTCCTGGCTTTCTCATCTAGGGAATTGTATCAATTGACCGCTGCAGCCATTAGAGACTACTGATCGGCTGCAGCGGTCACATTCTGTCCAAACTGGAAGAGAGAGGGTGGAGACCGAGGAGCAAATGGAACACCAATTAGAAAGCCTGCGGCCAAGTGGGATCGCCAAGAGGGCTCACATCTTAGCTTGAAGGATCTTGCAAAAAAAAAAAACTGGAAAAATAGAAGTGACCCTTAATGTAAAGAAAATCTGCATCGGATTGGACCTACACAACGTGTCAATTTGTGCAGTGAAATCTTTAGCAAATCCAAAAATAAAATCCTTACATTCTTATGTGTCTATGAGGATGGTCAGTCCGGGCATTACGATCCGTATATGTGAACCCTGAAATACGTCCATCTGAACCCGGCCTAAGGGTGCAATCAGACAGCCGTATGAATCGGAGCAAGATCAGAACGCAGTGCACAGACTGGCCGTCGGCTTTCCCGTCCCGACAGTGGCATAGAAATACATGAAGCTGTCACGCTCGGGTGGGTAGAGCCGTCGGCCAGTCCGTGCACCGGGTTTTGATCTCGCCCCGATTTACACTGCCGTCTAACTCTGCACTAAGGTCAGACATTCATGGTCCGAGGGCGGGCTGCGATGTCTCCCACAGTCTCATACACGCTCCACTTTTCAGTTTTTGAATTTCCACAAAAATGTAAAATAACCAATAAATTTCATTCAACTTTACAATTGTGTCCCACTTGTTGATTCTTCACCAAAAATTTACATTTGGTATCTTTATGTTTGCAGCATGATATATGGGAAAAGGCTGAAAAGTTCCAGGGGGCCGAATACTTTCGCAAGGCACTGTATGTCTATGAAACCGTTAATTTCGAGAGTGGAGGCCTACGACCAGTCCAGACGTCACACTTCATGCTCAGATTGAGAATGTCAGACATGTGATAGAGACTCTACAAAATCCGACACGTCTGTAATCTTTCCATCTGTATGCGACTTGTGACTGTAATCACCTTCCAGTTCGTAACCAGGAATAATCCTCATCATCCTCGCATTCCTCCGCTGCGCTCTAATTTTTGGCCTCGGGAGATTTTATCTCCAACTCACAGCAATTTTCAGCTTGTTAGTGTGACAATGTCTTCTAATTAAGAACTTCCTAACGAGATTCATCAGACCCTGGCGTTAGTCCTGACATCCCATCTGTTCCAGAACACACACATATATGTGTATATATATTACACCACATACATATCGTGCCAGCGCTGCACACAATACTCACTGCCGATGATTAAAGGGATGTTCTACGCTCTTCTAAGAATTCACACTGCATCATGTCATTAGGGGGTGTGAAGCATAAAAGGGGAGTGAAGAGCATGACATCATGTGTCCGGGTCACCATTGCTCTCGTATCTGCTGTAGTAAATGTATTCCAAATAAAAAAAATTTTTTTCCCAATGCTGCACTGTGCGGCCCTCTGTTATTCCTCCTGGAAATGTACAGTCGGATTGATGACTCAGTATTTCTATTTCCCTGGACTATGAGGCTCCAGTCTCATACTGTCCAATCAATGATAACAGACCCCATAGGAACAAGGGATATTGTAATGCCACGTTGTTAATTTATTTATATATTTCCAGGAGGAATAACAGAGGAACAGCACTGAATTATAAGATGTTACAGCTAAATTGACATTTCATGAGGAATGTAGAGATTTAGTTACTAATGGAGATTTGATATATATGAGGTCTTGTGAGTTGTTCCCGGTATACGGCAGGTCTTGTGGTGTGTTCTCGGTATACGGCAGGTCTTGTGGGGTGTTCTCGGTATACGGCAGGTCTTGTGGGGTGTTCCTGGTATATAGAAGATCTTGTGGGGTGTTCCCTGTACATTGGAGGTCTTGTGGGATGATCCTGGTGTACGGCAGGTCTTGTGGGGTGTTCCCAGTATACGGCAGGTCTTGCGGAGTGTTCCCTGTACACGGGAGGTCTTGTGGGGTGTTCCCGGTATACGGCGGGTCTTGTGGGGTGTTCCTGGTGTACGGCGGGTCTTGTGGGGTGTTCCCTGAACAGGGAGGTCTTGAGGGGTGTTCCTGGTATACGGCGGATCTTGCGTAGTGTTCCCTGTACACGGTAGGTCTTGTGGGGTGTTCCCGGTATACGGCGGGTCTTGTGAAGTGTTCCCGGTATACGGGAGGATTTGTGGAGTGTTCACAGTATACTGCAAATCTTGTGAGGAGTTCCCGGTATATGGCAGGTCTTGCGGAGTGTTCCCTATACACGGGAGGTCTTGTGGGGTGTTCCCGGTATATGGCAGGTCTTGTGGAGTGTTCCCGGTATACGGCAGGTCTTGTGGGGTGTTCACAGTATACTGCAGGTCTTGTGAGGTGTTCCTGGTATACGGCAGGTCTTGTGGGGTGTTTCCAGTATACGGCAGGTCTTGCGGGGTGTTCAAGGTATACGGCAGGTCTTGTGGGGTGTTCCCTGTGCATTAGAGGTCTTGTGGGATGTTCCTGGTATGTGGCAGGTCTTGTGGGGTGTTTCCGGTATACGGCAGGTCTTGCGGGGTGTTCAAGGTATACAGCAGGTCTTGTGGGGTGTTTCCTGTGCATTAGAGGTCTTGTGGGTTGTTCCTGGTATACGGCAGGTCTTGTGGGTTTTCCCGGTATACGGCAGGTCTTGTGGGGTGCTTCCAGTATACAGCAGATCTTGAGGAGTGTTCCCAGTAAATGTTAGGTCCTGTGGGATGTTCCTGAATCCTGATAAATGGCAGGTCTTTTGGGGTGTTTCCAGTGTACGGCAGGTCTTGTGGGGTGTTTCCAGTATGCGGCAGGTATTGTGGGGTGTTCCCAGTATACAGCAGGTCTTGTAGGGTGTTCCCTGTATATGACAGGTCTTGTGGGGTTTTCTTTGTATACGACAGCTCTTGTGGGGTGTTCCTCGTATACGGCAGGTCTCATGGCATGTTCCCGGTATACGACAGGTCTTGTGCGGTGTTTCTAGTATAGGGCAGGTCTTGTAGGGTGTTCACAATATGCAGTATGTTTTTTGGGGTGTTCCTGGTATACGGCAGGTCTTGTGGGGTGTTCCCTATATACAGTGGGTACGGAAAGCATTCAGACCCCTTTAAATTTTTCACTCTTTGTTTCATTGCAGCCATTTGGTAAATTCAAAAAAGTTCTTTTTTTTCTCATTAATGTACACCCTGCACCCCATCTTGACTGAAAAACCCCCAGAAATGTAGTAATTTTTGCAAATTTATTAAAAAAGAATAACTGAAACATCACATGGTCATAAGTATTCAGACCCTTTGCTCAGTATTGAGTAGAAGCACCCTTTTGAGCTAGTACAGCCATGACTCTTCTTGGGAATGATGCTACAAGATTTTCACACTTGGATTTGAAGAGCCTTTGCCATTCTTCCTTGCAGATCCTCTCCAGTTCCGTCAGGTTGGGTGGTGAATGTTGATGCACAGCCATTTTCAGGTCTCTCCAGAGATGCTCAATTGGGTTTAGGTCAGGGCTCTGGCTGGGCCAGTCAAGAATGGTCAGAGTTGTTCTGAAGTCACTCCTTTGTTATTTTAGCTGTGTGCTTAGGGTCATTGTCTTGTTGAATGGTGAACCTTCGGCCAAGTCTGAGGTCCAGTGCACTCTGGAAGAGGTTTTCATCCAGGATATCTCTGTACTTGGCCACATTATTATTATTATTATTATTATTATTTATTGTTATAGCGCCATTTATTCCATGGCGCTTTACATGTGAGGAGGGGTATACATAAAAACAAGTACAATAATCTTAAACAATACAAGTCATAACTGGTACAGGAGGAGAGAGGACCCTGCCCGCGAGGGCTCACAATCTTCAAGGGATGGGTGATAATACAGTAGGCGAGGGTAGAGCTGGTCGTGCAGCGGTTTGGTCGATCGGTGGTTACTGCAGGTTATAGGCTTGTCGGAAGAGGTGGGTCTTCAGGCTCTTTTTGAAGGTTTCGATGGTAGGTGAGAGTCTGATATGTTGTGGTAGAGAGTTCCAGAGTAGGGGTGATGCGCGAGAGAAATCTTGTATGCGATTGTGGGAAGAGGAGATAAGAGGGGAGTAAAGAAGGAGATCTTGTGAGGATCGGAGGTTGCGTGCAGGAAAGTACCGGGAGACGAGGTCACAGATGTATGGAGGAGACAGGTTGTGGATTGCTTTGTATGTCATGGTTAGGGTTTTGTAATGGAGTCTCTGGGCAATTGGGAGCCAGTGAAGGGATTGACAGAGGGGAGAAGCTGGGGAATAGCGGGGGGACAGGTGGATTAGTCGGGCAGCAGAGTTTAGAATAGATTGGAGGGGTGCGAGAGTGTTTGAGGGGAGGCCACAGAGCATGAGGTTGCAGTAGTCAAGGCGAGAGATGATGAGGGCATGGACTAGGGTTTTTGCAGATTCTTGGGTGAGGAATGAACGGATGCGTGAAATATTTTTGAGTTGAAGTCGGCAGGAAGTGGAAAGGGTTTGGATATGTGGTTTGAAGGAGAGATCAGCGTCAAGGATTACTCCGAGGCAGCGAGCTTGTGGGACTGGGGAGAATGGGCAGTCATTTACTGTAATTGATAGGTTCGTGGGGGGGTCACGTGAGATGGGGGAAAGATGATGAATTCTGTTTTGTCCATGTTGAGTTTCAGATATCTAGTGGAGAAGAAGGATGAAATAGTGGACAGACATTGAGGGATTCTGGTTAGTAGGGAGGTGATATCTGGTCCAGAGATGTAGATCTGTGTGTCATCAGCATAAAGATGATACTGAAAGCCATGAGATTCTATGAGCTGTCCCAGGCCAAAGGTGTAAATAGAGAACAGCAGGGGCCCAAGGACTGAACCTTGTGGGACTCCGACAGATAGGGGGCGAGGTGAGGAGGTGGTGTGTGAGTGGGAGACGCTGAATGTCCGGTCTGTTAGGTATGATGAGATCCAGGAGAGGGCCAAGTCTGTGATGCCGAGGGATGAGAGGGTCTGTAATAATAGGGAATGGTCCACTGTGTCAAAGGCAGCCGACAGGTCCAGGAGGAGGAGGACAGAGTAGTGTCGCTTGCTCTTGGCAGTTAAGAGGTCATTGGTGACCTTAGTAAGGGCAGTTTCAGTGGAGTGGTGTGACCGGAAGCCAGATTGTAAGCGGTCGAAGAGGGAGCGAGAAGAGAGATGGGAGGACAGTTCAAGGTAGACGTGTTGTTCCAGTAGCTTGGAGGCGTATGGGAGAAGTGATATAGGGCGATAGCTAGATACAGAGGATGGGTCAAGAGAGGGCTTTTTGAGGATAGGTGTGATGGAGGCATGTTTAAAGCTTGAGGGGAAAACACCAGTTGTTAGTGACAGGTTGAAGAGATGGGTTAGGGTTGGGATGAAGACTGTGGTGAGGTTTGGGATGAAGTGGGATGGGATCGGGTCGAGTGCACAGGTGGTGAGATGTGATCTTGAGAGTAGAGTGGAGAGTCGATCTTCTGTAATGGTGGAGAAGTTGGTTTTGAAGGTGGAGGGCTGGGAAGTCGGGAGGAAGGGCTCTGGGGGTTGTTGACCAAAACTGTCCCTGATGTTATCAATTTTTTGCTTGAAAAATGAGGCAAAGTCTTCAGCTGAGATGAGTGGGGAGGGAGGAGGTGCTGGGGGGCGGAGGAGAGAATTGAAGGTGTTGAATAACTGTTTAGGGTTGTGAGACAGGGAGGATATGAGAGATGAGAAGTAGGTTTGTTTAGCTGTGGCGAGTGTGGTCTTGAAAGTAGTGAGGGACTGTTTGAATGCGATGAAGTGCTTGTTGGAGTGGGATCTTTTCCATCTGCGCTCAGCAGCCCTGGAAGCTCGCCTCAGCTCTTTGGTCAGGCTGGTGTGCCAGGGCTGTCTGTTGATTTTGCGAGTTTTGGTATGTGTAAGTGGGGCAGCGGATTCCAAAGCTACAGCTATTGTGGTGTTATATAGAGCGGCAGCGTCATCCGCATTGTGTAAGGAACTTATATCTGTAAGAGGGAGGAGGGATTCAGAGAATGAGTGTAGGTCAAGGTGTTTAAGATTCCTGCGAGGGTGTGAAAGTTTGTGGGGTGGGGATTGTAGACATGGAGTGAAGAGGGAAGAGAATGTGAGCAGGTTGTGGTCAGAGAGAGGAAGAGGTGAGTTAGAGAGGTTAGATAGGGAGCAGAGGCGGGTGAAGATGAGGTCCAGTGTGTGGCCATCTTTGTGGGTGGCTGTAGAAGACCATTGAGTGAGGCCGAAGGAGGAAGTGTTTCCTTCAATTGCAACCAGTCGCCCTGTCCCTGCAGCTGAATAACACCCTGTTAGGCGTCGGATTCCTTACAGAACCAGAAAAAGAATAATCCCTAAAAATTAACTTTTAATTCAATCACTAAAAAGCATGATATGGTAAAATCACTCACACCCACAATACCGAGAATAGAAAAAGTGAGGAGACAATTATTGTCTCGTGCAAAAAAAGTGCTGTAAACTTATCTCGTAGTCTAAAAAGTCTTTTGAAATGCTTGATTCATAATATGGGTTTCAGCAGGTAGAATAAGACTTATCTCGTAATCAAAAATACTCGCCTGCTTATATTAACGCTGTTGCTGAAATATTGCTTATACTGATATCATATGCACGTCTGCTGAGGTTGATTGAGCCTCAGGATATATCATCTGATTAAATTTAGGTGCATGTGCAACAGCTGTTTGACGGATACTATTTTTTCTGTCATCTAAGTGTTCAGTGTTTACAGTGTTTTTTGCTGGTCTTCAATTTTGGACAAACATATGTATTTTTGTACACTGTGGACTAGCGATATTGATCTGTCTGTAGACGTTTTTGTTTCAAGAGTTTTTTATGGGATTGATTTATTGCAGCAGGCGAGTATTTTTGATTACGAGATAAGTCTTATTCTACCTGCTGAAGCCCATATTATGAATCAAGCATTTCAAAAGACTTTTTAGACTACAAGTTAAGTTTATAGCACTTAGCACTTTTTTTGCACGAGACAATGAGACCGTGTGCACACGATGCAGATATCCAGCGGATCCGCAGCGGATTTTACCACGCAGAAACGCTGCATATCCGCATTGTGATGTACAGTAGCATGTTAGTCAATGAAAACAAAAACCGCAGTGCAGACGCTGCAGATTTTTCCGCGCGGTTTTCCTGCGGTACAAAATCCGCAGCCTGTTACTTCTTTGTGCGGTTTTCCACCTCCCCTGTCTCCAAATCCGCAGGGGGGAAACTGCAGTGGAAAACCGCACAAAAACCGCAAGAAAACCACATTAAAAATGGAAGAAATCCGCAGGAAAAATGCAGATCATTTGACCTGCGGATTTCTTCAATTCTGCGCAGAAAAATCTGCAGGGCAAAAAAGTCCGTCTGCACTCAGCCTTATTGTCTCCTCACTTTTTCTATTCTCGGTATTGTGGGAGTGGATATTTTTTGGGTCCCCTATTTTTTATACGTAGGGAGGTCTAGGGCATTACTAGGGACACCTACATTGAGCGGGGGCGCCACATCGTCAACAACTAGGGTGCCAACCTTCGCGGTCAGGAAGGGTCTTGGTAGGGGACATTAGGGCAAAGTAGCTTTTGGCCACTCATGTCTGTGAATTATTGAATTATTTGGTTGCCAGACCCTTTGCTCATTTTTCTAACCCCCTATGTATTGAGGTAATTTTACCATATCATGCTTTTTAGTGATTGAATTAAAAGTTAATTTTTAGGGATTATTCTTTTTCTGGTTCTGTATAGAGTACATAATCCTGAATATTTAGTCTTTTGGAGGTTTTTTTAGGCGTTGGATTCCTGCAGCGACACAACAGAAATCCTGAGCCTCACATGCTGCTATGCAGCAAGCCATTCCTGAGGCTAAGTCCCTCTGCCGCTCTACTGGGCATGCTCACAAGACGATCTCCCATTGGAGGTCGGGAGTCACGTGCTCAGGTCCTTCTCCAGATCTGATTGGTCCATCTCAGAGATCTGGAAGGTCCCAGCAGCGCACGGCTATAAAAGGCCCGCATGGCCGCTCGGCCATGCGCTAGTATAGACTCTTCTTGCTAGATGTGTGAATGGTGATGGATGTATGATTCTGGTGACTGACTTATTAAGATTCCCCTCCCTCTGATATTACGCATGTGGATAGGGAACCATAGAAAGAGTCAGCGCCAGTCAGTGGCAAACCTTAGGCCACTGTGCACACCGCACCTCTACACTAGCGCCCGGTGGTGTCACGTCTCTCACGGCACTATGGTATAGCAGCTGTGTCTGCTGCCGCGCTGCATTCAGCAGCACTTACCGGCGTCCGCAGTAGCGACGCCGCACGCACGGTAGGTCTAGACAGACACCGTCCCCTGTCTTGGACCCTGTCCTGTGACCTGATACCGTGCGTGTAATTTCACTGAGACTTGTGAGTCTAACAGACTCGGATTTTATGTTTATGTTACAGCGCCCCGTGAGTTAACAGAGTCCGCTCTGCGCACATCGGATGACGTTGAACCTGTGCACATTATACCGCCATATAGCGCGTTTGCCATTGTCTAGCAGCGGTTTTAACACCTACTGCACGGTGGACCCCGGGTGGCGAACGCACTTCCTGTTATTTAATATTTAGTGCGTTCTGCCGTCCCTAACATTATACTAGCGCCAGGGTCTGGCTAGTAATGGCGGATCAGCAGCAGCTACAGCGGTACATTCGGCAGCTGCAGGGCAGGTTGGCAGCCCTCGAGAGTTCCACCTCGGCTGCGTATGCTGCTGCGGTCGCTGCCCAGACAATTGCAGAGGCTGTCTCCCGGGCGCCCATGTCCACGCCCATGCCGACAATTTCCCGCCTCCCGTTGCCTGATAAATTTTCTGGTGACAGCGCCACCTTTAGGGGTTTCGTGAACCAGTGCTCTATCCAGCTCGAGTTACTGGCCGCACGATTCCCTACAGAGCAGGCTAAGGTGGGGTTTATCGTCTCCCTCCTGTCGGGCAGGGCGTTGGAATGGGCTACGCCACTATGGAAGCGTGATGACCCTGTGGTACTGAGCGCTGCTCAGTTTCTAAAATCACTAAAGCAGGTCTTTTTGGGGCCCCGGGTCACTCACGACACCTCTCTCCAATTACTTGCGTTAGCGCAGGGACCCCTGTCGGTCAGTCAGTACGCCGCCCGTTTTCGGACACTGGCTTCCGAGCTGGAGTGGCATGATAAAGCACTCATCCCTGTGTTCTGGAGAGGGTTGGCTGAGCATGTCAAAGATGCTTTATCTACCAGAGAGGTCCCCATAACTCTGGAGGAGTTGATTGCAATCTCCACCCGTATTGATCTCCGTTTTACGGAGCGCGGGCTGGAGCGTACTCAATCCAGACAGAAGCTTAGGTTGGCACCTGACTTCTCTGAATTTCTTGAACCCCCTGATCTGGAAGTTTTACCTCCTGAGCCCATGGATGTGTCTCGTACCGGTCCTAAACCGCATCCGGCACAGGGCTCCACATGCTGCTACCTGTGTCGACAGTCTGGCCACCTGGTTAACAGGTGTCCGCAGCGATCGAAAAAACGTTCACCTCCAGTAGTAGTTGGTGGGGATCTACCTAATATGAAAACTTTCTCCTCCAAACCGGTATTCCGAGGGACGTTAGACAGTGGAGCTTCCACCTGGGAGGTAGAGGTCACGGTGGACTCTGGGGCAGAAGGAAATTTTATGTCTTCAGCCTTCGCCCAAAAGCACGCTATTCCACTGGTGCCACTTCCTCACCCCGTGGCCGTCAGGCTGGTCAACGGATCTACCTTACCATCTCAGATTACCCACCAGACAGCACCCCTGGGGTTCTCAATCTCCCCATCTCATGGCGAGACGTTGTCCCTTCTCATTATGCCAAAGGGCATCGACCAGGTGCTTCTCGGACTCCCCTAGCTCCGTTGCCATTCCCCTCATATAGAGTGGTCCTCGGGGAGTATACTGGGCTGGAGCAAGGACTGTGTGGGAAGGTGCATGGGGGGCAGTGTCCAAGTAGCCTCTGCGGAGGTGCCCACGGATCATTTCGCAATCCTCACTGGGAATCTGAGGTCCATGGTTTCGGTCGTCCCTGAGCCAGTGCCACCGGGCAAGACCTTTGTCCCGCCTCACCTGCGGTCCCAGGTTCTCGCGTGGGCACACGCGTCCAGGGTGGGTGGTCATTTTGGTTACAAGCGGACCACAAAACTCCTGGCTAGCTCTAATTGGTGGCCGCACAGGGCTCGGGACACTAAAAAATACATTCAGGCATGCGCCTCTTGTGCCCGGCGTAGCTCCTCTAAACAGAGGCCAGTTGGCTAACTGTATCCCTTGCCCGTGGCAGACCGGGCAATGGAGATCCGCGACAGTCTGGGTCGCACCCCGCATGTTACTCAAATCTCTAAAATGAGTATGAAGACGCCCGCCAACACACATCGGCGCCCCGTTCCAACTTCTGCTCCTGGTGACTTAGCCATCCCTGACGCCTTCCACGTGTCCCTTTTCAAACCTGTTCACATGTCCCAGTTTTTCAAGTCATCTGCTGGGGCATCAGACTTGTCTTCGTATGAGCCTGAGGCCTACGCCTCTGTGGGACACAAGGTTGTATGTGGCAAAAACTTTATTTGGTGGATTGGAAGTCTCAGGTGGGAGGGAGCCCTAGGAGGGGGGGTAATGTTAGGCGTCGGATTCCTGCAGCGACACAACAGGAATCCAGAGCCTCACATGCTGCTATGCAGCAAGCCATTCCTGAGGCTGCATTCAGCAGCACTTACCGGCATCCGCAGTAGCGACGCCGCACGCACGGTAGGTCTAGACGGACACCGTCCCCTGTCTTGGACCCTGTCCTGTGACCTGATACCGTGCGTGTAATTTCACTGAGACCTGTGAGTTTAACAGGCTTGGTGTTTATGTTACAGAGCCTCTGTGAGTTAACAGAGTCCGCTCGCGCACATTAGGTGACGGTGAACCCGTGCGCATTATACCGCCATATAGCGCGTCTGCCATTGTCTAGCAGCGGTTTTAACACCTACTACACGGTGGACCCCAGGCGGCGAACGCACTTTCTATTATTTAATATTTAGTGCCTTCTGCCGTCCCTAACACCCCCCCATAGCATGATGCTGCCACCACGTTTCACTGTTGGGATTGTATTGGGTAGGTGATGAGCTGTGCCTGGTTTTCGCCACATACCGCATAGAATTATCACCAAAAAGTTCTATCTTCGTCTCATCAGACCAGAGAATCTTATTTCTCATAGTCTGGGAGTCTTCATGTGTTTTTTTTTAGCAAACTATATGTGGGATTCATATGTCTGGTACTGAGGAGAGGCTTCTGTCAGGCCACTCTGCCATAAAAGCACAACTGGAGGAGGACTGCAGTGATAGTTGACTTTGTGGAAATTTCTCTCATCTTCCTACTGCGGAGCTCAGCCACAGTGATCTTGGGGTTCTTCTTTATCTCTCTCGCCAAGCCTCTTCTCCTATGATTGCTCAGTTTGGCTAGACAGCCAGGTCTAGGAGGACTTCTGGTGGTCCCAAACGTCTTCATTTAGGATTATAGAGGTCACTGTGCTCTTAGGAACCTTGAGTACTGCAGAAATTCTTTTGTAATGTTGGCCAGATCTGTGCTTTGCCACAATTCTGTCTCTGAGCTCCTTGGCCAGTTCCTTTGACCTCATGATTCTCATTTGGTCTGACATGCACTGTGAGCTGTGAGGTCTTATATAGACAGGTGTGTGCCTTTACAAATCAAGTTTAATTAAACACAGCTGGACTCCAATGAAGGAGTAGAACCATCTCAAGGAGGATCACAAGAAAATGGACAGCATGTGACTTAAATATGAGTGTCTGAATAAAGGGTCTGAATACTTATGACCATGTGATATTTCAGGTTTTCTTTTTTAATAAATTTGAAAAAATTTCTACATTTCTGGGGGTTTTTTCAGTCAAGATGGGGTGCAGAGTGTACATTAATGAGAAAAAAATGAACTTTTTTGAATTTACCAAATCGCTGCAATGACACAAAGAATGAAAAAGTTTAAAGGGGTCTGAATACTTTCCGTACCCACTGTATGGGACGTATTCTTAAATAATAAGCCACCTATGCTCTTACATATAATATGATCATTATATAAACTCCAGGAATCAGATGTCACTTTCTGACGATTAGAGAAATAAACAGCGATGGGGTCTGTGCTGCTCTGTGTACCGTGGTGTTTTTCAGCGCAATGTGATGCATCTGCGGGGTATATACTCCTGCGTGATGTAATGTCTGCACAAACACAGAACGGCAGCCAGCATCTCCTCACCAAGTACTGTTCTGTCTGAGGCCGGCATGGGGGTCCGCGGGAGAAGCATAAAATCCATATTACTCAGGACCCTGCACATGTTCTCCAGATTTTTGTATTTGTGTCAAATGAGACTTCAGCGCTCAGATGGAGAAATGCAAAGTCCCAGTGGGCGATTACCCACATTTCCCAGACTAATAAGAGAGAGATGACGGTCAGACTGGAGAAAAAGTCTTCACTAAAGCTACACATAGGAATTATGGAGCAGTGGCTGCAGAGGAGGGAGACACACGTGGCCCATGGCTGTGCCCAAAGTTCCTTCTGCTACAGGGTGGCAGCACTGTACGTGGCTTCCTACATTTTGTGGGCTGTGTCAAAACTTTAGAAGCGTTATAAAAAGTGACTTTATTCCCAGAAACACAGCCACCCATCCCAGTAGGCCATGTGGGGCAAAGCAATTAGGGTCCTGCTTTCCGTGTGAGAGGACGTAGAGGGATCCAACATCCCCTGTGTGAATGGAGCCTTAGGGAACATACATGACTACCTCTCCCTTAAACACTAATTGGCCATTCATATGCATTTCCCCCGTTCTTGTGATCGCTGGGGAGTGGGGACCCCTGGTAATCATGCATTTATCAGTTATCCAATGAATAGGCGAGAAATGCTTTTTAAAACATAACCCCTATAAGAAAAGGCCTATTTTTGGGTGTTAAAGGTAACCTGTCACTTGTAATGTTTGTACCTGGTGTAAATATAGCTGTTCCCCTGAATCCGGTGATGTTTTTCTTCTGCTCCTGCGACTCTACATTCCTGAGATATGGCCCTGTCTTTCCTGTATATAAAGCTAGTATCATTACTAATGGGGATGGGATCCTCATGACCACACCCACTTGGTAACAAGACTAGATATATGTACAGGGAAGAGGGGTCCATATCTCAGGAATGGAAAGTCGCAGGAACAAAAGAAAAGCAATACCGGACTCAGGAGAACAGCAGCAATTACATTAGATTAAAAAAATATATATATTTATGGAAAGTGACAGTATTTTTTATGGACCAAACTATTTTATTTTCTTCACTATTGCATTTCAAGAGCTGTATGTTTTTTATTTATCCGTCGATCTAGCAGCATGGATGTTTGTTTTTTTCAATTACACTATTTCAGAGCACATAGAATTATTTGATGACTTTTATTAAATTATTTATGAATTTTAGTAATTTTCATTTTTTTATTATTATTATATTTTAAATTAATTTTTATGGTATTTAACCACTTGACTACCTTGGGACTTTCCATTTTTGTGTTTCCATTTCTTTGCTCCCTGTCTTCCCAAAGCCATAACTTCTTTATTTTTTTGTCAGCATGGCCGTGTGAGGGCTTGTTTTTTGCAGGATGAGTTGTACTTTTGAAGTACACCATTGGTTTTACCATATCATGTACTGGAAAATGGGAAAAAAATCAAAGTGCGGTGAAAAAGTGCAATTTCACAATTTTTTTTCATTTTTTTACCATGTTCACTAAGGCTATGTGCACACGTTGCGGATTTTGCTGCGGATCCGCAGCGTTTCTGGCCCTGCGGGTCCGCAGCGGAATCTGCTGCGTTGTACAGTACCATTTTACTCTATGTAAAATGGAAACCGCTATGCAGACGCTGCAGAATTTTCCGCCCGGTTTTGCTGTGGTTTCAAATCCGCAGAAAGAAATGACATGTCACTTCTTTTTTGCGGATTCCACTGCGGTTTCCCATCTCCTCCATTGTAGAGGTGATAAACCGCAGGGCAAAACCGCAGCCTAATCCGCAGGTAAACCGCAGGTCTTTTGACGTGAAATTTACCTGTGGATTTTGCAAAATCCGCGGGGAGAAATCTGCAGCACCTAAAAACTACATGGGCACATAGCCTTAATGCTAAAACTGACCTCCCATTATGATTCTCCAGGTCATTACGAGTCCGCAGATACCAAACATATATAGGTTCTGTTTTAAGTGGTGAAAAAAATGTCAAACTTTAGCAAAAAAAAACCATGGTGCCATTTGACCCGTAGCGCCTCCATTTTTTGTTATCTGGGGCTTGGTGAGGCCTTCTCTTTGTGCGCCAAGCTGACGTTATTATTGATACTATTTTGGTGCAGATATGATCTTTTGATCGCCTATTATTGCATATTTATTGCAATTATGCAGCGACCAAAAAAAACGTAATTCTGGCGTTTTGATTTTTTGTCTCTTTATGCCATTTACCAATTGGATTATTTTTTAAATATTTTTGTAGATCGGGCGATTCTGAACGCAGCAATACCAAATATGTGTATTTTTAATTGTTTTTTCTTTTTTTCTTTTAAATGGGTCGATTGCAGGGTCATTTGAACTTGACAGAGACATTTAACGTGTTAACAGCCGCGGGTGGAATCTCAATTCCACCCTCAACTGTTAGGGGCCCATGTTAGCTGATGAATGCTGGAACACGTGTGCTCAGCATCGAGTGTGGGGATACGACCTATGATGTGCCTATTCGTCATAGGTCGTGAAGGGGTTAAAGGTTTTCTCCCATCTTCATAGATGTTGGCTAGAGCTTGTTGTAAAAACAAGCACTTTTGCAACTTACTGCTTATTAACACTTTTGCTTTGTGTACAGATTGTTGCCTAGGACACCGATCACGGTTGCTGTCTAGCTTGTAAGCACTGTGTTGAAACTGTCTGGGATTAGGAAGTAACAAAGCGCTCCAGCAATCCTGGTCAGATTCATGCAGTACTTACAAGCTCAATAGAAAAGAGCTTGTGAGTGCTGAGCATGTTCTGCTGCCTAATAGCAATGGCTGGTCTCCAAGGCAACACACTGTAAAGAAAAGTATTAATATCTCAAGAACAAATGAGAATTTTAGCAAGCAGTAAATTGCAAAAGTCCTTCTTTTTACAAACTATATCAAATAATACCTATTTATGAAAATGGGGAAAAACCCATTTAAGGACTAAATTGTGTGGCCACTAGAATTCAGGCACATCTTGCTTAAAAAGTTCTACAGAGTTCATTTATCTTTGTAACGTACTCTGCGGAAGGTAGTCATTGCCCTTAGAGATGCATGGGTTTGCGTAGGAGCTGTAAACATAAAACGGCAGCTTATTTTACAAAAGACTCTTTTCAGAAATTTTAGAAGCAATGGAGTAACACAGATACAATTGTATCGCTATACTGATATCTTTGGCATTATCCGATGTGGCGACGTGACGTGTAGTGGGACCTGGTGATCGGCGCGCTGTGTGTCCTGGATGCAGGGGTGAGCATCCGCTGGGATATCACACATCTGTTTCTCTCCAGATTCCGTAAATGACTGCCACACACAGCGTTCCAGTAAGCGCAATCACTGTGAGCGCACGGCCTACATATCCCCTTTCAAGAATTATTAAGGAGATAATTGGAGACACATTCCTTTGCATGGGATCCTATGAGCTGGCTCCGTTCCTGGAATATTGTGATATCGGACGAAACATCGCTCTGCTTGGCGTGACCGCCATATTGTGCATGCTGCATGCCTGTAACGAGCGCAGGAGCAATGCAGCATGTGGCTGGCGTATGTGGGCGGCTGGGAATGATTGATCTCACGTCCATTGGCCCAATTAGAAAGTCTTTTATTCTTCCCTCAATTTCAGGGAAAAAATGGGGCCCATGTGTGCGCCTGGTCTGCCGCAACAGGAGATAACGGCGTATGGGGGGGCTGTAAAGTGCCGTCATTAGCAGCTGTAGGGAAAACATACTGATGCCCCCTGGAGCCTGACAACATTTCTGGGGATATGCAAGACTCCCCTTAACCCAGTCGGCAGCTATGCTATAGATTTTGGTGGGTGTATACTTTATGTCTATGAACGGCACATAGACCAATCACTAATAGGATTTATTTCACTTAGTTCTCACACAGCCTCTTTATTTTAGGGTCCCTTTAAGTGAGAATTGCGTACAACGTGGCAATATAACTACATAGCAGTATTGACTTTGGACCATATTGCACTATTATGTAAACTGTATATATAGTATTATGTGAACAGTCCATAGAGGTATTATATAGATATTGTTTGGTGGTATTATATGGACCTTGTTTGGCATTATATAGGCCTTGTATGGCAGTATTCCATAGGCTTGTTTGGCGATATTACATAGGTATTATGTTTTCTCTCCCCTCATCTCAGTCTCCTGCAAAATTTTCTTACACCACCAATCGGATTGGGGAGTACTGACCCACCATTTCATTGAGAAATTTTCTCTCCCCTCATCTCAGTCTCCTGCAAAATTTTCTTACACCACCAATAGGTATTATATGACAGTATTATTTAAGCTTTGTTGAACGGTACTATATAGATATTGTGCGGCAGTATTATATAGGCCTTGTTTGGTAGCATTAGATAGACTTTGTTTGACGGTATTATATAGGCATAGTATGGCGGCATTATTTATGCCTTATTTGATGATATTATAAAGGCATTGTAAGGTGATATTATATAGGCCTTGATGAGTGGTATATACTGTAGGCATTGCATGGCGATATTAGATAAGCCTTGTTTTGCGGTATTATATAGCGATATTATATAAACCTTGTTTAGCAATAATATATAGGCATTGTATAGTAAATAAATAAACTTTATTTTTATATCGCGCTAACATATTCCGCAGCACATCACAGTTTGCACACATTATCATCACTGTCCCCGATGGGGTCACAATCTAAATTCCCTATCAGTATGTCTTTGGAATGTGGGAGGAAACCGGAGTACCCGGAGGAAACCCACGCAAACACGGGGAGAACATACAAACTCCTTGCAGATGTTGTCCTTAGTGGGATCCGAACCCAGGACTCCAGCGCTGCAAGGCTGCATTGCTATCCACTGCCCATATAGTGGTACTATATAGGCCTTGCCTGTTTGAGGGTGGTGTATACGTAAATGTTGTGGATCAGGCGCTTTTCTATGAGATTGGGGTATTCTTAGGAGGGGCTAAACCTTCCCTGAAATGTTAGGAACTACAGTAGGGAAAAAAAAGTATTTAGTCAGCCACCAATTATGCAAGTTCTTCCACTTAAAAAGATGAGAGAGGCCTGTAATTGACATCATAGGTAGACCACAACTATGAGAGTCAGAATGAGAAACCAAATCCAGAAAATCACCTTGTCTGATTTGGCAAGATTTATTTTGCTAATTATGGTGGAAAATAAGTATTTGGTCACCCCAAAACATGCAAGATTTCTGGCTCTCACAGACCTGAAACTTCTTTTTTAAGAGGCTCCTCTGTCCTCCACTCATTACCTGTAGTAATGGCACCTGTTTGAACTTGTTATCAGCATAAAAGACACCTGTTTACAACCTCAAACAGTCACACTCCAAACTCCACTATTTGTGAAGACCAAAGAGCTGTCGAAGGACACCAGAAACAAAATTGTAGCTCTGCACCAGGCTAGGAAGACTGAATCTGCAATAGGCAAGCAGCTTGGTGTGATGAAGTCAACTGTGGGAGCAATAATAAGAAAATGGAAGACATAAAAGAACACTGATAATCTCCCTTGATCTGGGAATCCACGCAAGATCTCAATCTGTGGGGTCAAAACGATCACAAGAACAGTGAGCAAAAATCCCAGAACCACACAGGGGACCTAGTGAATGACCTGCATAGAGCTGGAACCACCGTTTAAAAGGCTACCATCAGTAACACACTATGCAGCCAGGGACTCAGATCCTGCAGTGCCAGACATGTCCCCCTATTTAAGCCAGGACATGTCCAGGCCCATCTGAAGTTTGCAAGAGAGCATTTAGATTATCCAAAAGAGTATTGGTAGAATGTCATATGGTCTGATGAAACCAAAGTAGAGCTGTTTGGTAGAAGCAAAACTTGTCGTGTTTGGAGGAGACAGAATGCTGAGTTGCATCCAAAGAAAACCATACCTACTGTAAAGCATGGGGGTGGCAACATTATGCTTTGGGGCTGTTTCTCTGCAAAGGGACCAGGACGACTGATCCGCGTACATGAAAGAATGAATGGGGCCATGTATCGTGAGATTTTGAGTGCAAACCTCCTTTCCTCAGCAAGGGCATTGAAGATGAAATGTGTATGGGTCTTTCAACATGATAATGATCCCAAGCACACCGCCAGGGCAACGAAGGAGTGGCTTTGTAAGAAGCATATGAAGGTCCTGGAGTGGCCTAGCCTGTCTCCAGATCTCAACCCATTACAAAAACTTTGGAGGGATTTGAACATGCGTGTTGCCCAGTGACAGGCCCAAGAAATCACTGCTCTAGAGGAGAACTGCATGGGGGAATGGGCCAACATACCATCAACAGTGTGTGCCAACCTTGTGAAGACTTACAGAAAACGTTTGACCTCTGTCATTGCCAACAAAGGATATATAACAAAATATTGAAATGAACTTTTGTTAATGACCAAATACTTATTTTCCACCATAATTTGCAAAATATATTTTGCCAAATCAGACAAGATGATTTTCTGGATTTGTTTTCTCATTTTGACTTTCATAGTTGTGGTCTACCTATGATGTCAATTACAGGCCTCTCTCATCTTTTTAAGTGGGAGAACTTGCACAATTGGTGGCTGACTAAATACTTTTTTTCTCCTACTGTATGTATCTCCTATCGACAGGATGGGTGATAATGTGCCGATTGCTTGGGATCCCAAGTACAAGGCTTCGCAGTGCCCCTTTGCAAAGACACGATGGTCGCACATGTGCACCACCGATCCAATATTTAATTCTGGGGTGTCAGAACCCCATATCCAGCAGCCCTGCTCCATGTATAATGAACTTGTCACTGCAAAAATATATATTTTGATTACAAAACAAACTGTAAAAAAAATTCTGAAATAACTGAAAATTTACTCTCCGTGTTTAGAATGAAGCATGTTCTGCCACAGGGAAAAGAGAAGGTACCACGTGATCTCTGGCCGAGGTAAGAAGAAGAAATGTATGATATGTGCAATATACTGTATATATATACTAGCTGAAGAGCCCGGCGCTGCCCGGGCATAGTATCTAACTACGGTTAGTTATAACAAATTATAATGATTATATCTATATATATAAAGCTGAGTGTATAGCCCCACCCACTCCGCATAGCCACATTCACTATAATATCCCACATCAGCTCGTCAGCCAGAGCTACTGGACTACTACCCCTAATATCCCACATCATCCCGTCAAAGCCACCGGACTACTACCCCTAATATACCACATCATCCCGTCAGCCAGAGCCACAGGACAACTGCCACTAATCTCCAACTTCATCCCGTCACAGCCGCTGGACTACTACCCCTAATATCCCACATCATCCCGTCAAATCCACCGGACTACTACCCCTAATATACCACATCATCCCGTCAGCCAGAGCCACCGGACAACTGCCACTAATATCCTACATCATCCCGTCACAGCCGCCGGACTACTACCCATAATATCCCACATCATCCCGTCCGCCAGAACCACCGGACTACTACCACTAATATCCCACATCATCCCGTCAGCCAGAACCACCGGACTACTACCACTAATATCCCACATCATCCCGTCAGCCAGAACCACCGGACTACTCCCCCTAATATCCCACATCATCCCGTCAGCCAGAACCACCGGACTACTACCACTAATATCCCACATCATCCCGTCAGCCAGAACCACCGGACTACTACCCCTAATATCCCACATCATCCCGTCAGCCAGAGCCACCGGACTACTACCCCTAATATCCCACATCATTCCGTCAGCCAGAGCCACCGGACTACTACCCCTAATATCCCACATCATCCCGTCAGCCAGAGCCACCGGACTACTACCCCTAATATCCCACATCATTCCGTCAGCCAGAACCACCGGACTACTACCCCTAATATCCCACATCATCCCGTCAGTCTGGGGTCAGAACCAGAGCGATGAGTGGAACGGTCCTAACTTCCATACCAAGGATCCCTTTAAGAGAGGCCTGGGGTCAGTACCAAAGCGCAGAGTGGATTTGCCCTCACTTCCATACCAGGGATCCCTTTAAGAGAGGCCTGGGGTTAGGACCAAAGCGCAGAGTGGATTTGCCCTCACTTCTATACCAGGGATCCCTTTAAGAGAGGCCTGGGGTCAGGACCAAAGCGCAGAGTGGATTTGCCCTCACTTCCATACCGGGGATCCCTTTAAGAGAGGCCTGGGGTCAGGACCAAAGCGCAGAGTGGATTCGCCCTCACTTCCATACCAGGGATCACTTTAAGAGAGGCCTGGGGTCAGGACCAAAGTGCAGAGTGGATTTGCCCTCACTTCCATACCGGGGATCCCTTTAAGAGGGGCCTTGGGTCAGAACCAGCGTGCTGAGTGGATTTGCTCCAACTTCCATACCGGGGATCCCTTTAAGAGAGCCTGGGATCAGAACCAGAGCGCTGAGTGGATTTGCCCTTACTTGCATACCAATGATCCCTTTAATAGAACTCTGGGGTCAGAATCAGAGTGCTGAGGGATTTTCCCTATCTTCCATACAGGAGATCTCTTTAAGAGAGCCTGGGATCAGTACCAGTGCATTTGAAGGCAATTGCCCTGACTTCCATACCGGGGATCCCTTTAAGAGAGGCCTGGGGTAAGAACCAAAGCGCTGGATGGATTTGCCCTGACTTCCATACCGGAGATACCTTTAAGAAAGGCCTGGGGTCAGTACCAAAGCACAGTGTGGATTTCCCCTAACTTCCATACCAATGATCCCTTTAAGAGACCCTGGGATCTCTCTCTCTCCCATTTTCCAGAGTTCTGTTCCTTTAAATTTCATACACTGGCTGCTGCGACAGATCCGTCCAAAACCGGATCCGGTGCATCAGTTTTTTGCAAATCTGCAACGGATCTGTTTTTTTGACACTTTGACGGTTTGGTATGGAGGATATGTGATGGGTATATAGGCACGGGAGGGGGGGATTCATTTCTGTCATGTGCTCTCTGCTCCTTTCTGGGGGGCAGACAATGGTTGGGAGCTTATGTTCCCAGGGATGCTAGATTTCTCCCACCATGTCAATGTCTGCTGAGGTGTTGTCAAGTGGGAACACTTGCTCATAGCAACCAATCACAGCTCAGCTTCTTTTAACCAGATCTGGTGAAATGAGAGATACTTAGTGATTGGTTGCAAGGAAAACTGTTGCTCATAGCAACCAATCACAGCTCAGCTTCTTTTGAAAAGCTCTGGTGAAATGAAAAATGCTTCGTGATTGGTTGGTGATTCACACATACATACATTCAGTTTTATGTACTGTATATGTGTGTGTTTCAAGATCATGTTATATATACAAACGATGTACATTTACTCTATTATAATTATTATTATTTATTTATATACCGAAGAACAAGGACATACCCATAGGGGATATAACAGGGGAGGTCTCAATTTCTACAGGGGACCCAAAAGTTTGCATACGAGCCCTGAAAATGTGGAGCTATCCTAGTCTAAGTCTGAGTTTATACAAACCCAGCCTAAAGGTTGCCATTTCCATCCAATTTGGGGTCTTCTTGGGTTTGGGGGTCATTCCAAGATACTCTGCACTTCAGTGTTCTGTCTTGAATCCCCCGTAAATGTGCCCCAACTCTCCCACCTCAAACGTTATCATCTAGTAAATTGGATTCTGAAAACTAAAGAGGTGTAAATAAAAATCCATAAGCAACATTTTCGTTCAATTTAAGGAGGATCTGTCACCATGTTATAAATGGCAATTTTTTGCTCGTTTTAATCCTGATGCTCCCCTGAGTATTCTGTTTTTTGTTTTTTTTTCAATTCCACCACACGGTTCCAGAGATAGCAGCCTTTTTGTATAGTACTCATTTTTATGGCCTTTAGAGAAAAGGCGTGGCTCTAATAAGGTAATTATGTAGACACGCCCCTAGAGAATCATGAGCCACGCCTTCTTATTCAATCAATATTCGCACTAAATAAAAAAGGCTCCTATCTCTGAAACCATATGTCGTATTTGAAAGAAATAAAAAATGGAATAATCAGGGGATCATCGGGAATAAAATATGACCAATAACTGATCACTTTTGATTTGGTGACAAATCCACTTTAAAGCGGATTCGCCATGCCGTGATTTAAAGGATATCTAAATAGATGGTCAGAACTATACTCAAATTTTTGGGTGCCATCAGGGAAACGATCCCCAGTATGTAAATTTCCTATTGCCACTCAGCTCTTCCTGCTATCATGTCTCCTTTCTGCATGCTGGGACAAATGCTCATTACTTAATATGCAGTATTTTCTTAAGCATAACTTAAAGGGAAATGTAAATCTTTTAAGTGGTTTCAGCAGATGAATGACAAGAATTTGAGGAATGAGTCCCTCTCAAATAGAACAGAGACACGGCAACCCAAAGCTTAACGTTAAGGCTATGTACCCACGTATGCAGAAAATTTCTGGCTGGAAACCGGACTCCTTCCCAGGAAACGCGCGTTTTTTGCACGTTTTCCATGTGTTTTTTGCGCGGTTTTTATGTGTTTTTTCCGGTGCATCCCCAGTCTCATAGAATATAGTTAGAAATGCGGATTTTTCCGCGAAATTAATGAGCATGCTGCGTTCTTTACCGCGATGCTTTTTTTTTTTTTGCAGAAAAAAGCGCATCAATATGCACAAAAAGTGCAGAATTCATTAAAATGAATGGGATGCTTCTTGTAAGCATTTTTTTAAGCATTTTTGCCAGTAAAAACGCTTAAAAAACGTGAAAAAAACACTTACGTGTCCACACAGCCTAAGAGTAAATAGGGGAAACCCATGTAGGCTCGTCTCTGTTAATTTCATTCGTGGTTGAAGACTGGAGCTCATTAGGCTACATTCACACTGAGGCTTTACTTTAAAGAGTTCAAAGAACACTAGTTTTCAGGCAGACACCGCTTAAAACTTTGCTTTTTTTTTTACTAGGTTTTGGAGGAGTTTTTTTCCTAAAGCTGTTTTGGAAGAGTTTTTGGCTCTTTTTCTAGAAGAGTTTTTTTTACAGTCCTTTGATTGGACAGTGTCTAGATTGGTGATGTTTCCGCCAGGAAGCCATGACCATGCACTTTATTTTGTTCCCCCACCAGAAGTTTTCCGGAAAAAAAAAAGATTAAAAAAAAAAAGTGGATTGGATTTGCCATAGAAATAAATTGGAAGATTTTTCCAAGAATTTTTAAAGGAGGATTTTGGAGAGTGCTAAATACTAAAACCTAATAATACTTGTAGCCATATTAGCCTGCATATAAAGTAAAGGCTAGATGTACAGAAGTTTGGGGGTTTTTTTGTAGAAATTTTGTCATTTTTCTGTATTTCTTGGGTACTAAAAATGCTTTTGGTAGAGGGAAAAAGCAGTAAAAAATATCTTGCAGAGGAATTCTCTTCATTTTTAAGGTGTCCATACATAGGCTGAAGGAAACATTTATAAATGCATTGTTCTCATTTTTGGACAAATGCTATTTTTACATTTTTTTTGCTTAAGTGCATGTATTTTGCCAAAGATTAATTTTTGTAATTGGATTTCATTCAAATTTGTGAACCGTTTGCTTTCTATAGCTTCTGGGTTGCACTGTTTATTGCCAGCTGCAGAATGAGTCAACTGAGAAACCTTCAGTGAGTTTGCAATTCTTTTATTTCTCGTTTCCTGAGCTCTTATTGACTGATTTATGATCATATATCAGATCAAAGTTAATTGTGCAGGAAACATAGAGCCTGTAAATGTCAAGTGTGCAAATTTTTTAATTACACTGAATTGGAAAAATAAATAAAAATATCCCCAAAAATAATTTGCATGTGTCACTCTTGAGCTAACACGGACCGCCACTTTCTGGATGACCAACTGTTAAGCTGCCTTATGCAACTGAGATATCCGTCAGCCAATTGATTGTTCAGCTGGAAGCTCTCTCCCCATCCCCTATGTAAATGCACGCTCAATTCAATTGAGCATGCAAGTGTTTTCAATAAATGGAGGAAAAAAATTCATCCTGTCTCTCCCTCTATCATCAGGGGTGGGGAACGCACTTTGTGTTGGGGGAGCTGCACTATACTGTGTGTTGGGGGAGCTGCACTATACTGTGTGTTGGGGGAGCTGCACTATACTGTGTGTTGGGGGAGCTGCACTATACTTTGTGTTGGGGGAGCTGCACTATACTTTGTGTTGGGGGAGCTGCACTATACTGTGTGTTGGGGGAGCTGCACTATACTGTGTGTTGGGGGAGCTGCACTATACTGTGTGTTGGGGGAGCTGCACTCACTATACTGTGTGTTGGGGGAGCTGCACTATACTGTGTGTTGGGGGAGCTGCACTATACTGTGTGTTGGGGGAGCTGCACTATACTGTGTGTTGGGGGAGCTGCACTATACTGTGTGTTGGGGGAGCTGCACTATACTGTGTGTTGGGGGAGCTGCACTATACTGTGTGTTGGGGGAGCTGCACTATACTGTGCGTTGGGGGAGCTGCACTATACTTTGCGTTGGGGGAACTGCACTATACTTTGCGTTGGGGGAACTGCACTATACTGTGTGTTGGGGAGCTGCACTATACTGTGTGTTGGGGTAGCTGCACTATACTTTGTGTTGGGGAGCTGCACTATACTGTGTGTTGGGGGAGCTGCACTATACTGTGTGTTGGGGGAGCTGCACTATACTGTGTGTTGGGGGAGCTGCACTATACTGTGTGTTGGGGGAGCTGCACTATACTGTGTGTTGGGGGAGCTGCACTATACTTTGTGTTGGGGGAGCTGCACTATACTGTGTGTTGGGGGAGCTGAACTATACTGTGTGTTGGGGGACCTGCACTATACTGTGTGTTGGGGGAGCTGCACTCACTATACTGTGTGTTGGGGGAGCTGCACTATGCTGTGTGTTGGGGGAGCTGCACTCACTATACTGTGTGTTGGGGGAGCTGCACTCACTATACTGTGTGTTGGGGGAGCTGCACTATACTTTGTGTTGGGGGAGCTGCACTATACTTTGTGTTGGGGGAGCTGCACTATACTGTATGTTGGGGGAGCTGCACTATACTGTATGTTGGGGGAGCTGCACTATACTGTGTGTTGGGGGAGCTGCAATATACTTTGTGTTGGGGAGCTGCACTATACTGTGTGTTGGGGGAGCTGCACTATACTTTGTGTTGGGGGAGCTTTGACACAAGCTTTGCACATGCTCATTAGACACTTTAATACAAAAGATAGGATTGGAGTCTGACGTTCATTGTTGCTTATGTGCAGTGTTGATTCCTTAAACAACAGGAAGTTAGAGTCTAAAACAACAGCCCCAGTGGTGAGAATTGCAAGATTTTTATTTTGCAATTTAAATACAGATTGTGAAATAAAATAAAATTAATAGATTTAACACAAAAACCTAAAACAATAGTTCATTTTCTGATGATGGTGTCCCTTTAAGGTCCAAACTAGACAGCGTCCTTTGAGGGTCTAAATAGAAATTGTAACTTTGGCTTGTGGAGAATGACGCTGAAGTTGCTGGCACATCTGCCATTGTATTTGGATAGCATATATCTTGGAAACTAAAAAAAACCTGATAATATCACATATGCCCTCATAAAAGAGGAGGCAACATGGCTTAGTATATACGACAGATGCTTCATTACCAGAAGGTTCACCATATGGACTAGTAAGACTCCTACTATGGACATATACTGGCAGTCATAGTTCCTTTGCCATTAATATAATTAGACATAAGCTGCAATACCTGAAGTAACCACTGAAGAAGCGTGGCACTGTTTCCAGAAAATGATAAAACCTTTTTCTAATCACTTTCAACCACTTTATCCTGTTCCTGTCTTCTGCGTCAGGTCCTCTTGCATATCAAGCACAGGCGCCATAGGAATAATTAATGGAGAAACCTCCCGTGTCTTCCATATCCCACATTTCAGCGCTTTACTCTTTCTTATGCTGGAGTCACACATAACGACTTACCAGTGATCACGACAACGATATCAACGTGTCAGGATCGCTGGTAAGTCGCTATGTGATCGCTGGTGAGCTGTCAAACAGACAGCTTCACCAGCGATCAGCACAGCGACGCCGAGCGTGCGGCGTCGCTGTGTTCGTTAGTTACCAGCGCGCTGATGCAGGGAGCTGGTAACTAACGTACACATCGGGTATCCAAGGGACGTGCGTCCCTTAGATACCCGATGTGTACGTTAGTTACCAGCTCCCTGCATCAGCACGCTGGTAACTAACGTACACATCGGGTATCTAAGGGACACACGTCCCTTGGATACCTGATGTGTACGTTAGTTACCAGCTGATCGCTGGTCTCCCGCCTATCACACGCAGCGATGCGTGCTGGCCAGCAGGAGATCAGCGACGAAAGAAATGTCCAGGGGTCTCTTGCAGCGATCAGCGATACCGGCAGGGGGGGCGGTCACTGATCGCTGTCACACACAGCGATCTCGCTGGTGAGATCGCTGTTGTATCACAAAACTTGTGACTCGGCAGCGATCTCGCTAGCGAGATCGCTATGTGTGACGGGGCCTTAAGACACGAATAATGGAGGAACAAAGCGGAGGAATCTTATAAATTATAAATGTTACTGACCACTCTCATTTGCAGGTGTCTGCGGTAATCTTTTACTCATGTGAACGAGAGCGTAGCATGATTCATACTGCCTGGTAATCATAATAATGGATAGTGGAGAATAGCGCTGGTGATTAATTAATACCTGCAACCGCACGAACACAATGTAATGGCACAAATACGTCAATAGAATACCACACGCTCGAAAAAGATGGAATTAATAGTCTCAAAATGACTTCTTGTTTATATCAGGTTTTTGTGATACATGCATTTTTTTATTTTTGCCATTTTTTTTCCATATGTATTAAACATTTAAAAATATGAATCTTGTAATTCTCACACTGGCCACCGGGGCTTTTTTTTTTAGACTAACTTTATGTTATTTCAAGAAACAATACATGTACATTAGCAACAATGCACAGACTCAGATGCTGGATATAGAGATGTTATCAGTCATTGTACAAGAGGAGGAGAAGGTGAGCTGTGACATCACCTATCGTGAATGGTGGATCCTGTGTTATCTACTGTATATAGAGGTGTTATCAATCATTGTACAGGAGGAGGAAGTGAGCTGTGACACCACCTATTGTTATTGGTAGATCCTGTGTTATCTATGGTATATAGAGGTGTTATCAGTCATTGTACAGGAGGAGGAAGTGAGCTGTGACACCACCTATTGTTATTGGTAGATCCTGTGTTATCTATGGTATATAGAGGTGTTATCAGTCATTGTACAGGAGGAGGAGGAGGGGAGCTGTGACATCACCTATTGTGAATGGAGGATCTTGTGTTATCTGCTGTACGGTATAGAGAAGTGTTAGCAGTCTTTGTAGAAGAGGAGGAGGTGAGCTGTGACATCACCTATTGTTATTGGTAGATCCTGTGTTAGCTACTGTATATCGAGGTGTTATCAGTCATTGTACAGGAAGAGGAGGTGAACTGTGACATCACTTAGCATCTATTGTGAAGGGTGGATACTGTGTTATCTGCTGTATGTAGAAGTGTTATCAGTCGTACAGGAGGAGGAGGTGAGCTGTGACATCACTTATTGTGAATGCTGGATCCTGTGTTATCTACTGTGTATAGAGGTGTTATCAATTGTCACTTTAACCTGCTCTGATGATAATGAGCCTGCTGAAATCTCTACATGAAAGTACAGGAAGCATGAGCTTAAATAGCCCCTTATATTGGCTCAACTAAGTTTTCTGAATTGACCATATCCAAATCCTGAATTAAAGGGCAATTCTTTCGCTTTAATCGCTTCCTGGTGGGACCAATTTTTCATTTTTTTCCTCCTCCTTCTTCCAGTAGACATAATTTTTTGTTTTGCTTTGTTTTCTGCTGACGCATCGGTACGAGAGCTTATTTTTTGCAGTTGAGAATGACACCATTCACTTAGCAAAAAAAAAACAGGAAAAAGTGAAAAAAATCCAATTTCTCCACAGTTTTTTATTTTTAACTAAATTATTACTTAAACTCAAGCGTTTTTATGCAAATGACCTGGTAAGATGATGAGTCAGGTCGTAACAATTGTGACGATAACATAGTTTTTTTTTATATTTTACCTGTAAAAAAAATTAAACTTTGCAAAAAAAAAATATTTGGTTTGTGTCATCATTTTCTGACAACTGTAACGTTTTTTTACCATTTTTTTTCCATTGGTAAAATTAGAAAATTATCTATATTTTTCATTTTACATGACAATTTGTAGTTTCACACAAGATGTGCTTTACTGTAGATTGTTTTTTTCTTTACATTATTTTACAGGTTAATTAATTTGATATTTCCTTACATCAGACTTTTGCGGATGGTGGGGGGGATACCAAATGTTTTTTTAGTATTATTTATTTGTTTTTTATTTTTGCATTGGGAAAAGGGCGAAGATTCAAAGTTTTATGCACTTTTTAGTTATTATTTTTTTGTTACTTTTTTCTACTTTTTTATAGACACCCTTTATTACTTGAACCTGCAATCCTATATACTGCAATAGTATAGAATTGAATTGCAATAATCAATCAAATTAACAATCTCTTATGAAGCCCAGCCATGTGCTGGGCTTCCTAGGGGTACAAATACAAATGGCGACAGGGGCGGCCACACCACATATGTAGCCGGTTCGGCTGCACAGGGACCCAGAGGCTCCAGGGGTGGCCCTGCAGGGCTGCTTATAATGAGTGCAATTTGGCCTGTTTATCCGGCCCGAGGCTCCAGGAGGCCCCTGGCCAGACTGGCCTCATGTGTGGCGGGCAGGGAGAGATCCCTGCAGCTCCGCTGCCTACAAGAGAAAATGGCAGCGGCGCTGCAGCGATCCATCCTGCTTCCTGTCTCACACAGCAGTCAGCGGCATGGCTGGATGACATCAACATTCAACACCGCCGCTGCAGCTGTCAGAGAGAGGAAGCCGATGGTAATGCTGTGGCTGCCGGAAAGCGTGCGGAAAGGTGAGTGGTGCTGTGTGTGTGTGTGCATAGCGCTGTGGGGCAATGTGCACAGAGGTGAATGATGCTGTGTGTGTCTGTGTGTGTAGGTGGAGGAGAGGGCAATGATGGGGTGATGGGGGAGAAGGCAATGACGGGGGTGATGGAGAGGGTAATGATGGGGTGGTGAGGAGAAGGAATGATGGGTGTAGTGGGGGAGAAGGCAATGATGGTGGCAGTGTAAAGGACAAAGATGGGGTGGTGGGGAAGGAGGCAATGATGGAGGTGGTAGGAAAAGGCAATGATGGTGGTGGTGGAAAGAGCATTAATGGGGGAGGTGGGGGAGGAGGAAATGATGGAGGTGGTGGAATGGACAATGATGGGGTGGTGGTGGAGAAAGCAATGATGGAGGTGGTGGAATGGGCAATGATGGTGGTGTTGGAAAGGACAATGATGGTTGTGGTGGAAAGGACAATAATGGGGTAGTGGGGGAGGAGAAACTGATGGATGTGGTGGAATGGGCAATGATGGGGTGGTGGGGGAAAAGGCAATGATGGTGGTAGTGGAAAGGACAATGATGGTGGAAAGTGCAATGATGGTGGTGATAGGGGAGGAGGAAATGATGGAGGTGGTGGTATTGGCAATTATGGGGGTGGTGGGGGAGAAAGCAATGATGGAGGTGGTGGAATGTCCATTGATGGGGTGGTGGGGGAGAAAGCAATGATAGAGGTGGTGGAAAGGGCAATTATGGGGGTGCTGGGGGAGAAGGCAATGATGGGGGTAGGGGAGAGGACAATAATGGGATTCAAGGGGAGGAGGACAATGAGGGGAGAGGGATTGGGAAGGGAGGAAGGGGGATTTATAATGGATTTAGGAACAGGGGGAGGTGGAGGAAGATGTTATTTTCGATTATGTTTTTCACAGTCCCTTATTATATAGTGTGCTCACTTATTATACATAGCACAGCCCCTTAGTATATAGTGTACTCACGTATTATGTATAGCACAGTCCCTTAGTATATAGTGTATTCACTTAATATGTATAGTGCCATCCCTTAGTATATAGTGTAGTCACTTTTTATGTATAGCACAGTCCCTTAGTATATAGCGTACTTATGTATAACACAGTCCCTTAGTATATAGTGTACTCACTTATTATATATAACACCATCCTTGGTTACATAGTTTCCTCTTTTGTTATGTATAACACCGTCCCTTATTATATACCATCCTCTCTAGTTATATATGGTGCCGTCCCTTACTATATAGCTTCCTCTGCTGTTATGTACAGTGCTGTCTCTTACATGGTGTATTCTTGTTACTTTTGGTATTCACAGTGCCCTCTTTTATTATATAGTTCGCTCTCTTGTTAGATATAAAATAACTGCTGATGGAGGAGCCAGTGACCAGATGACCAGTTCATCAGCTACTAAATTAGAAAAGAAGCTTTCCCTTGCTCCATCAACCATCATTTCATTATACAGATAACAAGACAAGACGGTATGTAATAAAAAAACAGGGCTCTATATAACCACATATGTAAGGGACGGTGCTGTACATAGCAAGAGAGGGCACTGTATAAGGGACGGAAATATAAATAATAAATGAGACTATGTAATATATATACATGTATGTGAGTGTGGCTATATATATCCCAGACATATTTCTTGCACAGGAGCCCCAAGCTGTCAGTCTCTGCCCCCGGTCGGTGATGGGGGCTTTTAGTAGGTCCTTGGCTCGACCACATTGCGGTGAGTACGATGAACACTGGATCGCGTGGATTAAATGCCATTAAGCAGCAATCAGAGCTTGCTGCTGTTCGAGGCAAGTGCGGGCTTTATTACACAGCTGGCATCCATTGTGTGTATGGTGCATGCACACCCCACATCCACCATACATATATGACTGATTTTGGAAGGGTTTAAAGATAGTCCAGCAGCTATTACGGCACCTACATAATTCATGTGACCACTGCCCCATTTCTTTGCCCTCAGCTGGCATATATGGTACTTGGGTCCCCAGGGCCAACGACTGGAGGCATTGCTTATATGAACAGCCCACAGAACGTGGCAAGATCAGCAGCTGCGGTGCTGAAACAGAGGAAGATTTGGAAGGCGAGTTATGCCGGCAAATGTTATAACATTCCGGACGACCCCTTTAAAATACCATTACATAGGGCGCCCCATTGACCAGCCGTCCTCTAGACACAACATATTCCGTTTCAATGATTATATAAGTGCGGAGGTAAAATGCAATAAAAAGTTATATGTTTATTCTGCGTTTTATTGTCCCTCTCCGGCTATTGCAGAATCTCGGATGTCGGGAAATGCCAATGCACCTATGGTTTGCTTGGATGAGAGCCGTGCTTTACACTAATCCTCTGCATGAAGGGTTAATGCATGATGTTGATGGACATAAAGTTTTTGTTTCTGTGCATGTCGGAGTCCTTCCTACCCCCCCAGCTCTCTGCACATGAAGGGAATGTGATGGAATGTGCTATTATTGTTGGGTAATGTTACTGGAGCCTGGTCATTTCCTGGTGCAGGACCTCTGACCCCAGCACAGACACGGGATTTACATCACTGCTCCACAAGTACTGGCATGACTCTGACGTCTCCTAAAAAAATCCCCCCCCCAAAAAAAAAATATTGGTGTAAATTGCCATCTAATGGAACCATATGAGGCTAGTTTGTCTCATACCATTTGGAAATAAGGGAATATTTGGATATGGAAATCACTTTTTTTTGTAAGAATCCTCCAAGCATAAGATGATCAGGTAATGCTGCTGAAATCCCTAATGATCGGGGAACTCAGTAAGTGTTTATTTTCTCTGCAGCACCCCCGCAGGAGAAATTAAGTATTACAACGGTCCAATTCAGAGCAATAGGCCATCTATGTAATGCACAGATCTGTCAGGTCCTCCAGTTAAAGACACGGCTTTTAGCTTCTTTCCACTTTGATAGATAATATTCCTCTCCCGATTAATTCCTTAATCCCATTTAGTGAATAGAGGGTGTACTTAGTTCTAGATCCTAAATTCTTGGTCCGAGTGGAGAATGGTGACAAACAGCGTCTCTTGTTATGGAGGACTTGTCCTTTACCATACAGATAGATGACCACTTAATATGAATAGGCAAAGTGTAATACTTCATTTGTCCTGCGGTTGTGCTGTGGGAAAACACAACACCTACTACTAAATTTCTTCAAAGATTGCAACTGATCGGTGGATGTCATGAAGTTTACAGTCATGGGAACTCTTCCATGCAAACCGTCAAATATAAAGGATTCCTTTAACGCATCCGATTTCCCAATGAGAGACAAGAAAGTAATGATCAGTTGCTTAATTTCTAAAAGGTTATTCTGACAAATGACATATGAGCCTGTAATTGGGAAAAACGCCCTCCTTCTGTCCAACCGTTTAGGTGCCCAGTCACTATGGACGTCGGTATCCCAGGGATTAACCTACCTGGATGGGAGTTATCTCCGATCTGGGCTGTGTATCAGCCGTGGTTCTGCCAATGATATCATGAGTACAGTGTCCAAATTAGGACTGTACAAAATACTGGAGCTTGTCAACCCACCTTCACAGGCTTCATGATGTCTTCAGTATGACCATCCGACCTACTACAGTCCAACTGGATAATTCTTGTAAGGGTCAGCTTTTTCCTATTATGAGTTCAGCTCTGAAGCTTGCAAGATTGTAAATGTAGCTCTGACCAAACATACAGCCTGATCATCCCTTTTAGAGGGAGTTTTTACAGTCTGTAAAATACAAATGCAAACTACTCCAAATGTAAAAAAAAATTAATATTATTATATTAGGGGTATTATATTTGCCTCCTTTCATCATGAAAACTAATTGGCTGCAGCAGGACAATGGTGTTGAAACGAAACGTTGGTGTGTGATTGTTGTTTTGTCACTCGTCCCAGGATGCAATCAGTTGAATTTCAGCCATCTATACAATGAACATGTCAGGTAAATCACAACCAAACATTCCAATCTTTTGCCAAAAAGTCCTGCCACATTTGAGTATGTATACTATGTGATACTCTACAGTAATCCCCTATACACTATACTAACAACAGTCGCACATCAACCCCCTCCTCATAAACACAGTGGAGCACTGCTGACACAGCGGGAAACCCCATTCATTACCTTCCTAAAGTGAGTATTTGGTCTGCAGCCAAAAATATTGGTGAACCACATACATGAGATGTCACCCATCATATCTGCAGCCTGTACTACTCACATATATAACATGTCACCCCTCACACCCGCAGCCTGTACTACACATATACACTGTTCAAAAAAAATAAAGGGAACACTTAAATAACAGAATATAACTCCAAGTAAATCAAACTTCTGTGAAATCAAACTGTCCACTTACGAGGAAGCAACACTGATTGACAATCAATTTCACATGCTGTTGTGCAAATGGAATAGACAACAGATGTAAATTATTGGCAATTATCAAGACACCCTCAATAAAGGAGTGGTTCTGCAGGTGGGGACCACAGACCACATCTCAGTACCAATGATTTCTGGCGGATGTTTTGGTCACTTTTGAATGTTGGTTGTGCTTTCACACTCGTGGTAGCATGAGACGGACTCTACAACCCACACAAGTGGCTCAGGTAGTGCAGCTCATCCAGGATGGCACATCAATGCGAGCTGTGGCAAGCAGGTTTGCTGTGTCTGTCAGCGTAGTGTCCAGAGGCTGGAGGCGCTACCAGGAGACAGGCCAGTACACCAGGAGACGTGGGAGGCCGTAGGAGAGCAACAACCCAGCAGCAGGACCATTACCTCAGAATTTGTGCAAGGAGGAACAGGAGGAGCACTGCCAGAGCCCTGCAAAATGACCTCCAGCAGGCCACAAATGTGTATGGGCCTGCACAAACAGAAACCGACTCCATGAGGATGGTCTGAGTGCCTGACGTCCACAGATGGGGGTTGTGCTCAAAGCCAAACACCGTGCGGCCCTCCAAAGAATCGCCACCCCACACCATTACTGACCCACTGCCAAAGCGGTTATGATGAAGGATGTTGCAGGCAGCAGATCACTCTCCACGGCATCTCCAGACTCTGTCACATCTATCACATGTGCCCAGTGTGAACCTGTTTTCATCTGTGACGAGCACAGGGCGCCAGTGGCAAATTTGCCAATCCTGGTGTTCTGTGGCAAATGCCAAGCATCCTGCACGGTGTGGGGCTGTGAGCACAACCCCATCTGTGGACGTCGGGCACTCAGACCATCCTCATGGAGTTGGTTTTTAACCGTTTGTGCAGACACATGCACATTTGTGGCATGCAGGAGGTCATTTTACAGGGTTCTGGCAGTACTCCTCCTGTTCCTCCTTACACAAAGGCGGAGGGAGCGGTCCTGCAGCTGAGTTGTTGCCCTCCTACGGCCCCCTCCATGTCTCCTGGTGTACTGGCCGGTCTTCTGGTAGTGCCTCCAACCTCTGGACACTGCGCTGACAGACACAGCAAACCTTCTAGCCACAGCTCGCATTGATATGCCATCCTGGATGAGCTGCACTACCTTAGCCACTTGTGTGGGTTGTAAAGTACGTCTCATGCTACCCCGAGTGTGAACGCACAACCAACATTCAAAAGTGACCAAAACATCAGCCAGAAAGCATTGGTACTGAGATGTGGTCTGTGGTCCCCACCTGCAGAACCACTCCTTTATTGAGGGTGTCTTGATAATTGCCAATAATTTTCATCTGTTTTCTATTCCATTTGCAGAACAGCATGTGAAATTGATTGTCAATCAGTGATGCTTTCTAAGTGGACAGTTTGATTTCACCGAAGTTTAATTTACTTGGAGTTATATTCTGTTGTTTAAGTGTTCCATTTATTTTTTTAAGCGGTGTATAACATGTCACAACCTTAGCCTGTACTACACACATATAACATGTCACCCCTCACAACCTCAGCCTGTACTACATATATATAACATGTCACCCCTCACAACCTCAGCCTGTACTACACACATATAACATGTCACCACTCACACTGGCTGACTGCACTAAACACATATAGAACATGTCACCCCTCACACCCTGCAGCCTGTACTACACACATATAACATGTCACCCCTCACACCCTGCAGCCTGTACTACACACATATAACGTCACCCCTCACAACCTCAGCCTGTACTACACACATATAACATGTCGCCCCTCACACCCACTGCATGCACTACACACATATAACATATCACCCCTCACACCCACTGCCTGCACTAACACATATAACATGTCACCCCTCACACCTGCCTCTTGCACTACACACATATAACATGTCACCACTCACACTGGCTGCCTGCACTACACACATATAGAACGTCACCCCTCACACCCTGCACTACACACATATAACATGTCACCCCTCACACCCTGCAGCCTGTACTACACACATATAACATGTCACCCCTCACACCCTTGATTTCACCAAAGTTTAATTTACTTGGAGTTATATTCTGTTGTTTAAGTGTTCCATTTATTTTTTTGAGCGGTGTATAACATGTCACCCCTCACAACCTCATCCTGTACTACACACATATAACATGTCACCCCTCACACCCTTGATTTCACCAAAGTTTAATTTACTTGGAGTTATATTCTGTTGTTTAAGTGTTCCATTTATTTTTTTGAGCAGTGTATAACATGTCACCCCTCACAACCTCAGCCTGCATTACACACTTATATAACATGTCACCCCTCGAAATCTCATCCTGTACTACACACATATAACATGTCACCCCTCACAACCTCAGCCTGTACTACACACATATAACATGTCACCCCTCTCACCCACTGCCTGCACTACACACATATATAACATGTCACCCCTCACAACCTCATCCTGTACTACACACATATATAACTTGTCACCCCTCACACCCACTGCCTGCACTACACACATATAACCTCACCCCTAACACCCTGCACTACACACATATAACATGTCATCCCTCACAATCTCATCCTGTACTACACACATATATAACATGTCACCCCTCACAACCTCAGCCTGCACTACACACATATATAACATGTCACCCCTCACAATCTCATCCTGTACTACACACATATAACATGTCACCCCTCATAACCTCAGCCTGTACTACACACATATAACATGTCACCCCTCACATCCACTGCCTGCGCTACACACATATATAACATGTCACCCCTCACAACCTCATCCTGTACTACACACATATATAACTTGTCACCCCTCACACCCACTGCCTGCACTACACACATAACATGTCATCCCTCACAATCTCATCCTGTACTACACACATATATAACATGTCACCCCTCACAACCTCAGCCTGTATTATACACATATAAACATGTCACTCCTCACACCCACCTCTTGCAATACACACATATAACATGTCACCCTTCACACCCACTGCTTGCACTACACACATATAACATGTCACCCCTCACAACCTCAGCCTGTACTACACACATATAACGTCACCCCTCATACCCTGCACTACAAACATGTAACATGTCACCCCTCACACCCTGCACTACACACATGTAACATGTCACCACTCACACCCTGCACTACACACATGTAACATGTCACCCCTCACACCCTGTACTACATACATGTCACCCCTCACACCCTGTACTACACACATATAACATATCACCCCTCAAACCCTGTACTACACACATATAACGTCACCTGTTATGATAGAGTCACCGTAGGAGGCAGACACAAAAATAGAAGCTACGTCCAGAAAACCAGAGCCGGAGCGCTAAATAGCCTAAAGACAGAAAAGGAAAATCTAAACTGCCCCAGAGCAGACCCCAAAGTAAAAGGCAGCCCCCAACATATAATGACGGTGAAGCAAGATGAAAAAACACTCACACAGATAGAAAGATAGGCTGAGCAAACGATGGGGCCCAAGCTAGCTAAACAGAACAGGAAAGGAAGGTTGCTGTCTGCAATCTGCCAAAACCCTATCAAAGACATAAGCCAACAAGCTGATATGAAAAAGACCCTGAAGCAGCTAGGCTTCAAAAACTAAATCAGCACTCAGGTATTTTCAGAAGACAGAGCTAAAGGAATTCAGCACACCCCAGCAGGGAATGGCAGAAATCCAGAAAAACAAAGCAAAACAAAGTCTAAGCACAAATGCAAAAAGCCGAGCAGAAAACTTAGCTTTAGAGGAGCAGGAATTCAGACTGGTCTCCAAGGATCCCACAGAGAAATCACCCGCAGGGCAGAAGGGTGTCGGCAGCCTTATATCCAGTCAGTAACTCCACTCAGCCAGTCATCATCATCAGACTCAGGTGTTTGATAATCAGGCTCACTACCTTTCTTTACCAGAAGAGGGAGTTCCTCGGGCCTCAGTAGTGAAGGGGAAAATGAACTCACAACAGTACCTCCCCCTTGAAGAGGGGTCACCGAACCCTCAACCACGCCACCAGGGCGATCAGGGTGAGCCCGATGAAAGGCACGCACCAATCTTTTGGCATGAATATCAGAGGCAGAGACCCAGGAATTATCCTCCTGACCATAACCCTTTCACTTAACCAAATACTGGAGTCTCCGTCTAGCCAGACGGGAATCCAGTACTTTCTCTACCTCATATTCCATGTTACCTTCAACCAATACAGGGTCTGGAGGTGCCACCCCCGGAACAACAGGTTCAACAAACCTCTTCAACAAAGATTTATGGAACACATTATGGATTTTAACTGTGACAGGAAGAGCCAAACGAAAAGAGACCGGATTAATAATCTCCAAAATCTTGTAAGGTCCAATAAATCTAGGCTTAAACTTAGGAGAAGCCACCTTCATAGCAATATTTTTTGATGATAACCACACCACATCACCAACCTTAAACTGGGGACCAATGGTCCTATGTCGGTTGGAAAACCGCTGGGCTTTTCCTGGGAGAGAGATAACTTATCCACCACTTGGTCCCAGATCTGGTGCATTCTCTCCACCACAGTGTCAACACCTGGGAAGGCAGAGGGCTCCACCTGCCCTGAAGAAAATCAAGGATGAAACCCAAAGTTACAAAAAAAAGGTGACATCAAAGAGGTAAAACTAGCTCTATTATTTAAAGCAAATTCGGCCAAGGGCAAAAATGAAACCCAATCATCATGATCAGCAGAAATAAAACAACTCAAATATGACTCCAAGGTCTGGTTTGTTCTCTCTGTCTGCCCATTAGTCTGAGGGTGAAAAGCAGAGGAGAAGGACAACTGAATTCCCAGCTTGGAACAGAAAGTTCTCCAAAATCTAGACACAAACTGGACTCCTCTGTCAGATTCAATGTTCTCAGGAATCCCGTGCAAGAGAACCACCTGTTGTAAAAACAGGGGCACCAACTCAGAGGAAGACGGCAACTTAGGGAGTGGTACAAGATGAACCA
This sequence comes from Dendrobates tinctorius, assembly GCF_039654945.1. Lineage (NCBI taxonomy): Eukaryota > Metazoa > Chordata > Amphibia > Anura > Dendrobatidae > Dendrobates > Dendrobates tinctorius. Next base: position 53,258,066 of record NW_027361696.1, read on the forward strand.
TCTTAGAGAACCTATCACAAATCACCCAAATAACAGTCATCCTTTGAGAGACAGGCATATCAGAGATGAAATCCATTGAAATATGGGTCCATGGCCTCTTGGGGACAGGCAAAGGCATCAACAACCCACTGGAGCGAGAACACGATTTAGACCGGGAGCACGTCCCACAGGACTGCACAAAATTCCTGACATCACGAGACAAGGAGGGCCACCAAAAAGACCGACTCACCAGATCTCTAGTACCAAAAATACCTGGATGACCAGCCAAAGCAGAGCAATGAACTTCAGACATCACTCTCTTCTTCCACTGGTCAGGAACATACAACTTTCCACTGGGACAACGCTCAGGTTTGTCCTCCTGGAACTCTTCCAGAGCACATCTCAAATCGGGCGAGATGGCAGAAAGAACTACCCCTTCGCCTAAGATGGTAGCAGGCTTGGTCACCACAGGAGAATCAGCAAAGAAGCTCCTAGAGAGGGCGTCTGCCTTGACATTCTTAGTTCCAGGAAGAAAAGAAACCACAAAATCAAAACGTGTAAAAAACAAGGCCCACCTAGCCTGTCTAGGGTTCAAGCACTTAGCCGACTCTAGGTAAATCAAATTCTTGTGGTCAGTGAGGACCACGACTTGATGCTTAGCTCCCTCCAACCAATGTCTCCACTCCTCAAATGCCCATTTCATGGCCAACAGTTCCCGATTCCCCACATCATAGTTACGTTCAGATGGAGAGAACTTTCGGGAAAAGAAAGCACAGGGATTCATTTTAGATGTTACAGGATCCTTTTGGGACAAAACAGCTCCTGCACCAATCTCAGAAGCATCCACCTCTACCTGGAACGGAAGTGAGACATCAGGTTGCCGCAAAACCGGGGCGGAGGTGAATCTTCGCTTCAGCTCCTGAAAGGAAGAAACAGCCTCCGGAGACCAATTTAACACATCAGCACCCTTCTTAGTCAAATCAGTCAATGGCTTGGCAATACTAGAAAATTTTGCTATAAATTTCCGATAAAAATTAGCAAAACCCCAAAACTTCTGGAGGGCCTTCAAAGAAGTGGGCTGAACCCAATCGTAAATGGCCTGTACCTTGGCCGGGTCCATTTCAATAGTTGACGGGGACAAAATAAATCCCAAAAAAGAAATCCTCTGTACTCCAAAAAGGCATTTAGATCCTTTGACATACAGGGAATTCTCCCTCAAGATCCGGAACACAGTCCGAATATGTTCCACATCAGAATCCCAATCCTTGGAGAAGATCAAAATATCATCCAGATAGATAATCAAACATTTATCGACAAAATCTCGGAAAATATCGTTCATGAAGCACTGGAAGACAGAAGGGGCATTAGTGAGCCCAAAAGGCATCACCAGGTACTCAAAATGTCCCTCCGGAGTATTAAATGCCGTCTTCCATTCATCCCCATGCTTAATGCGAATAAGATTATACGTCCCCCTGAGGTCAAGCTTGGTAAACCAGCAAGCACCTTTAACTCTGGAGAATAGATCAGAAATCAGGGGTAACGGATACTGATATTTAACAGTAATTTTGTTGAGGGCACGATAATCAATACAAGGTCTTAATGATCCATCCTTTTTGGCTACAAAAAAAAAACCGGCACCCAAGGGTGACGAGGATGGTCTAATATGACCCTTCTCCAACGCCTCCTTAATATAGGATTGCATAGCCTCGTGCTCGGGTACAGATAAATTGAAGAGCCGACCCTTGGGAAATTTACACCCCGGGCTCAGTTCAATTGCACAGTCATAACTCCTATGAGGAGGCAGAGACGCAGACTCATTCTCACTAAATACATCATAAAAGTCCGCCAAATAATCAGGAACATCATGCGACTGAGGAGAGGTGGAAAACACCGGAGCCTCACTAAAGGTACACCGACAACCCCAACTCACCACAGACACAGATTTCCAATCCAAAACTGGATTATGAATTTGTAACCAGGGAAACCCCAGAACAATAGTATCATGCAGATTATGCAACACCAAATATCTGCAATTTTCTTGATGGTCTGGGGCGACCCGCATTACCACCTGGGTCCAAAACTGAGGTTTATTTTTAGCCAAAGGAGTAGCATCAATCCCCCTCAAAGGGATAGGCGTCTGCAGAGGTGTCATCGGAAATCCACAACGTTTAGCAAAATCCAAGTCCATTAGGTTTAGGGCTGCTCCCGAATCCACAAAAGCCTTGGCGGAAAATGTGGACAGGGAGCAGATCAGAGTAATAGCCAGAAGAAACTTAGGTTGAACACCACCAACAGAAAACGTGTGTGCAAAGCGTTTCTCTCGTTTAGGACAGACAGAAATAATATGCGAGGCATCTCCACAGAAAAAACACCAACTTATTACGCCTTCTGAACTCCTGACGCTGCTCTCTGGAAAAAACTCTATCACATTGCATAGGTTCAGACACTTGTTCAACAGGTGGCAACACCTCTCGTGCAGCTTTGCGTTCGCGCAAACGCCGATCAACCTGAATGGCTAATGACATAGAATCGTCAAGACCAGAGGGAACAGGAAATCCCACCATAGTATCTTTTACGGCTTCTGACAACCCCTTCCGAAAGAGAGCAGCCAAGGCATTATCATTCCAGGTAGTAAGTACTGCCCACTTTCGGAATTTTTGACAGTACAATTCTGCAGAATCACGACCCTGGTTCAATGCCAGCAGGGTCTTTTCAGCCTGATCAATGGCATTAGGTTCGTCATACAACAACCCCAAGGCCTGAAAAAATGCGTTCACATTAGTCAGAATAGGATCATCTGGTTTCAAAGAAAACGCCCAATCCTGGGAATCGCCACGCAGCAAAGAGATGACAATTTTAACCTGCTGTGCGGAGCTCCCTGACGAGTTAGGCTTCAAGGCAAAAAATAATTTACAGTTATTTTTGAAATTCAAAAATTTAGACCGATCTCCAAAAAATACATCAGGTGTAGGAATCTTTAGTTCAGCAGCATGTGAATGAGCAAGGTAGGCGGAAATTCCCCGCACTCCTGCAGCGAGCTGCTCCACACGATCAGACAATTGCTTTATATCCATTGAGAGAAAAAAAAAATTCCCCCTACGGCCTCAGAAATATAGAGGAAAAAATATACACTTTTTTATTTATTTTTTTTTTTTTACACAATTCTTTCCTGCTATTGAGTACCCTAGGATCTGCGGTATGGCGGGTGATTCTGTTATGATAGAGTCACCGTAGGAGGCAGACACAAAAATAGAAGCTACGTCCAGAAAACCAGAGAAGTTGGCAACTATCAGATTGCAGACCCCTGAACCTATCAACACAACTAGCAGTAGCCGTGGGGGATTGCTACGATGCCCTAGACCCCTCGATCACAGCCGGAGCGCTAAATAGCCTAAAGACAGAAAAGGAAATCTAAACTGCCCCAGAGCAGACCCCAAAGTAAAAGGCAGCCCCCAACATATAATGACGGTGAAGCAAGATGAAAAAACACTCACACAGATAGAAAGATAGGCTGAGCAAACGATGGGGCCCAAGCTAGCTAAACAGAACAGGAAAGGAAGGTTGCTGTCTGCAATCTGCCAAAACCCTATCAAAGACATAAGTCAACAAGCTGATATGAAAAAGACCCTGAAGCAGCTAGGCTTCAAAAACTAAATCAGCACTCAGGTATTTTCAGAAGACAGAGCTAAAGGAATTCAGCACACCCCAGCAGGGAATGGCAGAAATCCAGAAAAACAAAGCAAAACAAAGTCTAAGCACAAATGCAAAAAGCCGAGCAGAAAACTTAGCTTTAGAGGAGCAGGAATTCAGACTGGTCTCCAAGGATCCCACAGAGAAATCACCCGCAGGGCAGAAGGGCGTCGGCAGCCTTATATCCAGTCAGTAACTCCACTCAGCCAGTCATCATCATCAGACTCAGGTGTTTGATAATCAGGCTCACTACCTTTCTTTACCAGAAGAGGGAGTTCCTCAGGCCTCAGTAGTGAAGGGGAAAATGAACTCACAACAGTCACCCCTCACACCCTGTACTACACACATATAACATGTCACCCCTCACACCCTGTACTACACACATATAACATGTCACCCCTCATACCCTGCACTACACATATATAACATGTCACCCTCACACCCTGCACTACACACATATAACATGTCACCCCTCACACCCTGCACTACACACATATAACATGTCACCCCTCACACCCTGCACTACACACATATAACATGTCACCCCTCACACCCTGCACTACACACATATAACATGTCACCCCTCACAACCTCATCCTATACTACACACACATATAACTTGTCACCCCTCACACCCACTGCCTGCACTACACACATATACCCTCACCCCTAACACCCTGCACTACACACATATAACATGTCAACCCTCACAACCTCAGCCTGCACTACACACATATATAACATGTCACCTCTCACACCCTGCACTACACACATATAACATGTCAACCCTCACAACCTCAGCCTGCACTACACACATATATAACATGTCACCCCTCACACCCACTGCCTGCACTACACACATAACATGTCACCCGTCATACCCTGCACTACACATATATAACTTGTCACCCTTCACACCCTGCACTACACACATATAACATGTCACCCCTCACAACCTCAGCCTGCACTACACACATATATAACTTGTCACCTCTCACACCCACTGCCTGCACTACACACATATTACCTCACCCCTAACACCCTGCACTACACACATATATAACATGTCACCTCTCACACCCTGCACTACACACATATAACATGTCATCCCTCACACCCACTGCCTGCACTACACACATATAACATGTCACCCTTCACACCCACACCCTGCACTACACACATAACATGTCACCCCTCACACCCGCTTCTTGCACTACACACATATAACATGTCACCCCTCACACCCACTGCCTGCACTACACACATAACATGTCACCCTCACACCCTGCACTACACACATATAACATGTCACACCCTTCACACCCTGCACTACACACATAACATGTCACCCTCACACCCTGCACTACACACATATATAACATGTCACCCTGCACTACACACATATAACATGTCATCCCTCACACCCACTGCCTGCACTACACACATATAACATGTCACCCTTCACACCCACACCCTGCACTACACACATAACATGTCACCCCTCACACCCTCCTCTTGCACTACACACATAAAACATGTCACCCCTCACACCCTGCACTACACACATAACATGTCACCCTTCACACCCTGCACTACACACATAACATGTCACCCTCACACCCTGCACTACACACACATATAACATGTCACCCCTCACACCCGCCTCTTGCACTACACACACATAACATGTCACCCCTCACACCCTGCACTGCACACATATAACATGTCACCCCTCACACCCGCCTCTTGCACTACACACATATAACATGTCACCCCTCACACCCTGTACTACAGACATATAACATGTCACCCTTCACACCCACACCCTGCACTACACACATATAACATGTCACCCCTCACACCCGCCTCTTGCACTACACACATATAACATGTCACCCCTCACACCCACTGCCTGCACTACACACATAACATGTCACCCTCACACCCACTGCCAGCACTACACACATAACATGTCACCCTCACACCCTGCACTACACACACATATAACATGTCACCCCTCACACCCGCCTCTTGCACTACACACACATAACATGTCACCCCTCACACCCTGCACTACACACATATAACATGTCACCCCTCACACCCGCCTCTTGCACTACACACATATAACATGTCACCCCTCACACCCACTGCCTGCACTACACACATAATATGTCACCCTCACACCCACTGCCTGCACTACACACATAACATGTCACCCTCACACCCTGCACTACACACACATATAACATGTCACCCCTCACACCCGCCTCTTGCACTACACACATATAACATGTCACCCCTCACACCCTGCACTACACACATATAATATGTCACCCCTCACACCCACTGCCTGCAGTGCACACATATAACATGTCACCCCTCACACCCTGTACTACACACACATAACATGTCACCCTCACACCCTGCACGACACACACATATAACATGTCACCCGTCACACCCACTGCCTGCACTACACACATAACATGTCACCCCTCACACCCACTGCCTGCAGTGCACACATATAACATGTCACCCCTCACACCCTGTACTACACACACATAACATGTCACCCTCACACCCTGCACTACACACACATATAACATGTCACCCCTCACACCCACTGCCTGCACTACACACATAACATGTCACCCTCACACCCTGCACTACACACACATAACATGTCACCCCTCACACCCTGTACTACACACACATAACATGTCACCCTCACACCCTGCACTACACACACATATAACATGTCACCCCTCACACCCACTGCCTGCACTACACACATAACATGTCACCCTCACACCCTGCACTACACACACACATAACATGTCACCCCTCACACCCGCCTCTTGCACGACACACATATAACATGTCACCCCTCACACCCTGTACTACACACATATAACATGTCACCCCTCACACCCGCCTCTTGCACTACACACATATAACGTGTCACCCCTCACACCCACTGCCTGCAGTGCACACATATAACATGTCACCCCTCACACCCACTGCCTGCACTACAAACATAACATGTCACCCTCACACCCTGCACTACACACATATAACATGTCACCCCTCACACCCTGCACTGCACACATATAACATGTCACCCCTCACACCCGCCTCTTGCACTACACACATATAACATGTCACCCCTCACACCCTGTACTACACACATATAACATGTCACCCTTCACACCCACACCCTGCACTACACACATATAACATGTCACCCCTCACACCCGCCTCTTGCACTACACACATATAACATGTCACCCCTCACACCCACTGCCTGCACTACACACATAACATGTCACCCTCACACCCACTGCCAGCACTACACACATGTCACCCTCACACCCTGCACTACACACACATATAACATGTCACCCCTCACACCCGCCTCTTGCACTACACACACATAACATGTCACCCCTCACACCCTGCACTACACACATATAACATGTCACCCCTCACACCCGCCTCTTGCACTACACACATATAACGTCACCCCTCACACCCACTGCCTGCACTACACACATAATATGTCACCCTCACACCCACTGCCTGCACTACACACATAACATGTCACCCTCACACCCTGCACTACACACACATATAACATGTCACCCCTCACACCCGCCTCTTGCACTACACACATATAACATGTCACCCCTCACACCCTGCACTACACACATATAACATGTCACCCCTCACACCCACTGCCTGCAGTGCACACATATAACATGTCACCCCTCACACCCTGTACTACACACACATAACATGTCACCCTCACACCCTGCACGACACACACATATAACATGTCACCCGTCACACCCACTGCCTGCACTACACACATAACATGTCACCCCTCACACCCACTGCCTGCAGTGCACACATATAACATGTCACCCCTCACACCCTGTACTACACACACATAACATGTCACCCTCACACCCTGCACTACACACACATATAACATGTCACCCCTCACACCCACTGCCTGCACTACACACATAACATGTCACCCTCACACCCTGCACTACACACACACATAACATGTCACCCCTCACACCCTGTACTACACACACATAACATGTCACCCTCACACCCTGCACTACACACACATATAACATGTCACCCCTCACACCCACTGCCTGCACTACACACATAACATGTCACCCTCACACCCTGCACTACACACACACATAACATGTCACCCCTCACACCCGCCTCTTGCACTACACACATATAACATGTCACCCCTCACACCCTGTACTACACACATATAACATGTCACCCCTCACACCCGCCTCTTGCACTACACACATATAACGTGTCACCCCTCACACCCACTGCCTGCAGTGCACACATATAACATGTCACCCCTCACACCCACTGCCTGCACTACAAACATAACATGTCACCCTCACACCCTGCACTACACACACACATAACATGTCACCCCTCACACCCGCCTCTTGCACTACACACATATAACATGTCACCCTCACACCCTGCACTACACACACACATAACATGTCACCCCTCACACCCGCCTCTTGCACTACACACACATAACATGTCACCCCTCACACCCTGCACTACACACATATAACATGTCACCCCTCACAACCTCAGCCTGCACTACACACATATATAACTTGTCACCCCTCACACCCACTGCCTGCACTACACACATATAACCTCACCCCTCACACCCTGCACTACACACATATAACATGTCACCCCTCACACCCACTGCCTGCAGTGCACACATATAACATGTCACCCCTCACACCCTGTACTACACACACATAACATGTCACCCTCACACCCTGCACGACACACACATATAACATGTCACCCGTCACACCCACTGCCTGCACTACACACATAACATGTCACCCCTCACACCCACTGCCTGCAGTGCACACATATAACATGTCACCCCTCACACCCTGTACTACACACACATAACATGTCACCCTCACACCCTGCACTACACACACATATAACATGTCACCCCTCACACCCACTGCCTGCACTACACACATAACATGTCACCCTCACACCCTGCACTACACACACACATAACATGTCACCCCTCACACCCTGTACTACACACACATAACATGTCACCCTCACACCCTGCATTACACACACATATAACATGTCACCCCTCACACCCACTGCCTGCACTACACACATAACATGTCACCCTCACACCCTGCACTACACACACACATAACATGTCACCCCTCACACCCGCCTCTTGCACTACACACATATAACATGTCACCCCTCACACCCTGTACTACACACATATAACATGTCACCCCTCACACCCGCCTCTTGCACTACACACATATAACGTGTCACCCCTCACACCCACTGCCTGCAGTGCACACATATAACATGTCACCCCTCACACCCACTGCCTGCACTACAAACATAACATGTCACCCTCACACCCTGCACTACACACACACATAACATGTCACCCCTCACACCCGCCTCTTGCACTACACACATATAACATGTCACCCTCACACCCTGCACTACACACACACATAACATGTCACCCCTCACACCCGCCTCTTGCACTACACACACATAACATGTCACCCCTCACACCCTGCACTACACACATATAACATGTCACCCCTCACAACCTCAGCCTGCACTACACACATATATAACTTGTCACCCCTCACACCCACTGCCTGCACTACACACATATAACCTCACCCCTAACACCCTGCACTACACACATATATAACATGTCACCTCTCACACCCTGCACTACACACATATAACATGTCACCCCTCACACCCACTGCCTGCACTACACACATATAACATGTCACCCCTCACACCCACACCCTGCACTACACACATAACATGTCACCCCTCACACCCGCCTCTTGCACTACACACATATAACATGTCACCCCTCACACCCTGCACTACACACATATAACATGTCACCCCTCACACCCACTGCCTGCACTACACACATATAACATGTCACCCTTCACACCCACACCCTGCACTACACACATAACATGTCACCCCTCACACCCGCCTCTTGCACTACACACATATAACATGTCATCCCTCACACCCACTGCCTGCACTACACACATATAACATGTCACCCTTCACACCCACACCCTGCACTACACACATAACATGTCACCCCTCACACCCGCCTCTTGCACTACACACATATAACATGTCACCCCTCACACCCGCGTCCCGCAGTACAAACTCCTCCAGTTCCCCGTCACGAGGACGTGTACGGCGCGTCGTTGAGGAGGGGGTCGGTCTCCATGGCGACGCTGTGTGCTGCGTGACGTCATGAGGGGGCGGCTCCCCATGGCGTGGGCGTCCCGCGGGTGTAATGTGAGCGCGGGGGGGAGAAGGAGGAGGAGAGCCCGGGGCCCGAGCGGGAGGTGGAGACGATTCTCACACCGGAGCCAGGCACCGAGAGGAGAGCAGAGCAGCAGTCAGCGGGACACAGCCATGAAGACCCCGGCGGGCGAGCCAGGTAACAACAGCCGCAAGTACAACTCCGCCAAGTGTGAGCGCCGGCCACATGGCGCCCGCCCGCCGCACCGCGCACTTGTTGCTGCACAACTTTGTCCCGCGAGCTGTGATTGCGCCGCCGGGTGTCCTGCACTTTGTGTCCATTCACACTGGAGACTTTACACCGCGCTTGTCTTTGCATTCTGTCCCTATGGTTAGTTGTTACATAGCAGTGACACTTATACTTGGGTGGGTTGTTGTTGGTCGTGTTGTGTTCGTGTCCACTGTGGATCTGTCCCACTTTTTTAGGGAGCTGTCACCCGACGTGAGGGGGGGATCCTTAACACCGGCCGGTTTCTAGTTCCCCCCCTTCACCGGGCGGATACAGTGTATCCGATCCTCAACGTTCCAAATGGAACTCTCCTTTATTTTTTTCCTTGCACACAACGTGCTCTTAAGGTGGCCGGGAGTGCAGGGGTTAAGCTCTAAACTTCGTCCAGAAGCTGCTAATGGCAATTTACTTTCCATGAGCCTGCTCCCTGGATTAACCCCTGGGTGGCTGCAGCACATTGGGGATGATCAATTGAATCCTCTCCCTTTTTTATTATATATATATATATCTATCTTCTCCGGTGTCTGATTGTTGTTTCTGTTACTTCTTTGCTCTTCAGTTTACTTCCTTGTCTTGATAAATGCTCCTGGAGTGATTGTGATGGGCTGGCTGCTTGTCACCTCACATGGCCCCTGTACCCCCCAATATTATGTCAGATTAATCCAGGAGGTAATGCTGTAATCGTTCCGATTTTCTAAAATAGTGAGTGTGATATATATATATATATATATATATATATATTATATATATATATATATATATATATATATATAATTTTTTTTTTTTTTTTTCATCTTAAGTCAATATGATCAATGGGTTTTCATAAAAAAAAAACACGAATTAAAAAAAAAAAAAAAATTCAGTGTGATATCCAATTCCAGAAAATCAGTGATCACTTAAGATTTATGAATCTAATAATCGCTCTTTAATCATCGCTTTTTAATTTGGCCTCATTTGGAGTTTCGCTCAGCGTTCCGGTTTCGACCCCAACAAAACTATTTCCAGGTGTCTATCTCCTTAGGACACAAGCTGTCATTTCTGGTGTCCAATCTCCCTCCTTTTTCTTTTTTTTTCCCCTCTTTTGTAAATGTTGTTCAGTATCCCCCTTTCCTTTTTATTTGGCGCCACCTTAAACCCACCCCCTCCCTTGGGTAGCCTGATTGTCTGTCTTTTGGAATTTGAAGCCTTCCCCCCCCCCCCCCTCCTCTTCTTCTTCTTCACCCTCCTCCTCCTCTTCTCTCTTCCTAAACTCTATTCTGCTTCTGTTGAGACTTGTCCCCAATTGTGAGGCTCCTGAAATGTTCACTTTTTTCCCCTTTATTAATGCTGAGCTAAGTCCATATTACCCATGTGCAGGGTATGAGGCTTTTTGAAAGATATTCCATAAAAAAAAAAAAAAAAAAATCTGAAAAAAATGGTGATTTTGTGCAGGAAACACATTAGATCAATGGACAAAAACTTGACACTTTTTTTTAAAGTTTTAAAATTCTTAACCCTTTCCGTTGGCAAGAAAATTCCACGCCTGTCTGACATGATTCCTCTTCCTTACCAATTTTGCTAAAAAAAAAAAAGTAAAATCGACTCGAGACCTAAAATCGTTCGGTCTCGACAGTGTGGAAAGAGTTAAGACCTTGTGTTAACTTGCAGGCCCAGACAGATGGAAATTCCTTGTAAACTTTCCACTGTTTAAATGTATAAATGTGGAGAGTGTGAGCGCTGCTCCTGCAGTCTCTGTGTCTTTAAAGCTGTCCTGGAATCAGGAGTGATGTAATGTTGGTTTTTTGAAACAGAGATTGAATTCCAGCCTTTTAGCTTTTGGCTCAAGGGATTAGAGAGAGGGTGGTGTGGTTTGGGATGGGGAAGAGGGAGGGATAGTTGAAGGGGGGGGGGGTGCTTTTAAAGAGATAGCAGCACCAGGGTTGCTTCCAGGAACAAATGTGCTGTGCAGTTATGGGTTTATTTTTTTCCAGAGCTTTGCTTCCTCATCTGGGAAGTCACAGGGACTTGGGTTAAAGAGTTGTCTTGTGTTATTATGGGACCTGGAAGGGGACTGTAGTGGGGGGGTGTTTGGTGCCTGTCAGGCTGTGCTAGACAAAGGCCAGTATATAGAGTGAGTGGCCTGTTTGTGTGCTTTAGATATGCAGATTGTACAGAAGGTGAAGAGGGCTTTCCCAATTGTAAATTCCCTCTTTTTATGTCCCTTTATTACCAGCACCATCCCTCCCCCTCTTTAAATAAACACAAAAAGGTGCTCTTGTGATAACACTGCTTTTACCTAAAAGATCCAGTTGGTGATAATATGCCCATAAGCTTGTGCTGCCCCCTATTGGGGAAAAAACCCCTAGGGTATGACTTGTATACAGTTTGACTTAAACAACAAAACTTCCTCCATATTCAGTGCCGCATTATAAAGAGGTAGGGTGCATTTCTGAGTGGGGCTCTTTAAATAAGTTTTGTTAAAAAAAAAAAAAATCCCTCTAGTTTAGATAGAAAGTGGAAGTTCAGGATTGCAGATGGAAACCCTTTTATCTGTGACATGACTTGCATGCCACTGCCCGCGCCATCCGGGTTGTGTCTTCTGTAGAGTCCGCTCGCCCTGCAGGATAAAACATGTTTCCAGAAAGGTGGATGGGGCGATAGGGCTGCGTTCACACTGCAGCTACAGTTTTTGTGATGCCACTAGCTTTAATGAGTATAAAGAATTTATGCACAAGGAAGGGTGCAGGGCATTGTCCCCATCTTACGGGACTTTCGATTGTCGCTTTTCAAAAACTATATGGAGCAACTTGAGCGGAATTTTTTTTATTTTTTTTTCTTGTGCATGGATGGGGAAAAAAAAATAAAAAATAATTCAGGCTATGTGCCCACGTATGCAGAAAAAAAACGCAGTTCTTCCCAGGAAAAAGCATGCGGGTTGTTTTTTTTTTGCACTTTTTTTTTCCGCGTTTTTCCCGCGATTTTCGCGTGCGAAATTCAAGCACTTTCTAAGTGATTTGAAGCATCACTTGGAATGTGATTGACAGGATGGTGACACGCGTCAAACATAGTGTTTGACGAGTGTGACCAACTTTTTACTATTGAGGCCGCCTATGCACCATCAGTAGTAAAAAGATCTAATGTTAAAAAAAATTAAAAAATCGGGTTATATTCACCTTCCGGCGTCCTGCGCCACCTTCCCGGACCTCAGCAATGCTTCCGTTCCAAGTAATGCCTTGCGAGACCTTTGATGACGTAGAGTCTCGCAATACTGTAGCAATCTCGCGAGATCGCTACGCTATCACAGGTCCTTGCCGCAAGGCATTACTGGGAACGGGAGCATCGCTGAGGCCCGGGAAGGCTGCGTTGGACGCCGGAAGGTGAATATAACCAGGGCTGTGGAGTCGGTGCTCATTTTGGTGGAGTCGGTATAAAATGGACCGACTCCGACTCCTAAAATATATAATAAATTGGGTACAGTAATTCAATGCAGGATGTGCTGAATATTTTTTCATAGGAGTTTGGGAAAGTTATGAAATGTCCTATAAATGGCTGTTCTATTCCTGATCTAAGGCTACATTCACACACAGCGTTTTTCCTGTGTTTTTTGAGGATACGTTTTTCAGCTGCAAAAGTTGATCATCTTTTTAAAAAACTGCATCACCTGAAAGGTTTTTGAGCTCATAGATAATGTTACTCAATAGCAAAAGCAGATTAGAAATCTGCTCTATCTATCCATTTATCCATATCTGTCTATCCATATCGTATCTGTACCAAAAAGAATGAAAACCGGGTAGTACACCAATATATATTCTGTTCTATCTAAATATCTTGATTATTGGATCATAAAAATGATTAAATGTCTGAGGTTCACATTGTACTACAATAAATTTTTCACTTAAATATAAGCAATATGTGTGGGAGTCGGAGTCAGAGTTGGAGTCGGAGTCGGTGTAAGGGAAATTGAGGAGTCGGAGTCGCAGGTTTGGCTTACCGACTCCACAGCCCTGAATATAACCCAAGTTTTTTTTATTTTTTTACACGGATATGGTACCCAGGACCTGGAGGACAGTCTCCTCTCCTCCAGACCATGGGTACCTTCCGCAGATGAGCCGCTCCCTTTGTGCATGGTGGGCATAGCCACATGCGGGAAGCAAGCGGATCTCATGCGTTCCTATGGGTGCGGAATCGCGGCAGTTCTTTTCGAAATTGCGGCGATTCCACAAAAAGAATGAGCATGCTGCGTATTTTTCCGTGATGCGATTCCGCCATGGAAAAAATCGCAGCATTAGCACAGCATGTGCGGAATGCCATAGGAATGCTGGGAGTGCGTTCTGTATGTTTTGTTTTTTTTTTTTTTTTTTTTTTTAAGCGTTTTTGTGGCGAAAATCGCGGCAAAAACACTTAAAAATCGCAACGTGTGCACACAGCCTAAAAGTATGTATTTGACACGTGCATGTAAGGATTGACATTCAGGACCTTGTCTTGAGTATGTAACCAGGAATAAGTTATAAATGGGTGCTTAAAGGGACACTCATAATGGTATCTGATCTGCAGGCAGGAGGAGCTGATTCGATCAGTCTATAAATGTTATTATTCAGTGATTGACTGTCTTCCCAGTCTGACTGCTTGTCGGGATAACTGTCAATCATTAGTAGCACCGCCCACTGGACTCCCCATTTGTCCAAACATCAGAGATCTCGATGACATAAGTATAAGTCATTCTGAATCTTTTTCCACCACACTTCTATATTGTTCTGCTCAGCTTCTTCGCTATACTGTGCTGTCCACACTTCGGACTGCATTATGTACTCTGTGACGGGTTCCTTTTAAATGGATTGAGCTGATATTTCTCTGGACACTTTTGATTTTTCCATAGCCTTGTGTTTTGTTATACAATTCTTCCTATGGGGAGAATCAGTTGTCCAAATAACTTGCAATTGTCGTGACTGGCCAGCGGCTCTCCCCACCCGAGTGTGGCAGCTGCATTGAAATACATGCTGCCATGCTCAGGTGGGGGGAGCTGCCGGCCAGTCCGTGCATCGTGTTGCGATCCCCGTCTGAGTTGTACGGCCATCTCCATCTGACTCTTCACTAAGGACATATAGATTAAGTGTTTTTTGGTGGTGTACCTCTATAGGCACGCGTTACGTATAGAAAAGTGTAGTCTCCGCTTTTTCTAAAGTCAGAGTAAAAAAAAAAAAAAAAGTCCAATAAAAGTGGGATGAAATGAACGCTATGGATTCTTTGATCATAGGGCTCAAAACACGGTGAGCGGAACATTACATGGGACTGTTCACATCAGGTTTGGCTGCACGGCCGTTCCGGACGGAGTGCAAATCTTAATTCTGATTTTCGGGGTTTTAGATTGACCGATGGAGTCACAAACATAGATGAGATGTGAACAGGCACTTAGAATCGTAGAATCATAGAATCGTAGAGTTGGAAGGGACCTCCTGGGCCATCTGGTCCAACCCCCCGCTCAAAGCAGGATTCGCTAAATCAAACAGAGGCTGGACAGACATCTGACTGGGATGAAGACATCCATTGAAGGAGAACTCACCACTTCTCGTGGCAGCTTGTTCCACTCATTGATCACTCTGTCAAAAAAGTTTTTTCTAATATCTAAGGCCTCTTTCACACTTCAGTTTTTTGCATCAGTTCAAATCCGCCAAAAAGGAAGACAAGCGGATCCGTTGTTAACTGATGTGAACGGATGGCACAGGATCCGTTTTTAGACGGATCCTGAAAATGCGGAAATTTAAAGGAAATGAGAGAGAGAATTTTTGTTTTGTCCGGCACCCAGAAAGAATTTCGGGTTAAATTAGTGTCTGGAGGATCCGCAAGAGAAAAAAACGTTACAAGGTCCGTTTGGAAATCTTTCAGGATGGTGACGGACAGCAACTTTTGGTGGATCCTCAAAAAAAACGGATGCAACGGACAGCAATCCGTCATTAATGCAAGTCAATGGGGAAAAAAACGGATCCTCAAAAATTGAGGATCCGTTTTTTTCAAAACCTGGCGGATTGTGACTGATTGTTAAAAACGGAAGTGTGAAAGAGGCCTAATCTGTGTCTCCTCCCATTCAGTTTCATCCCATTGCTTCTAGTCTTTCCTTGTGCAAATGAGAACTTATGTTCCGTACTGTAAGTGTGTATAAATCCAACAATGTAGACCAGCTCACTCCTGTGAACCACCTGGAACCTCAGCTGACCTGGTTAACTCCGTTGTGCCCAGATCTGGATGTAGGAGTCCATCCATACAAATGTGAACAACGACAAAGCAAAGTCCAGCAATAACGTGAGCAATCCAGGATGCTGTTAAAATTTTTTTCTTTTTATTCATAAATCCATTAAAATGCAATGGTCCAAGCAGTTCAGTTCAAAACAGCAATAACACAGGAAAGTCGTGCAGATAGGACAGTGTAAGTGTGTGTATGTATGTATGTATATATATATATATATATATATATACAGTAACGTAAGTTGTGCCAAATCCTAATGTACTCGACAAGTGCCACTTAGTGGTTGTACGATCTGCGTGTTCCTGTATACCGCGCATTATACAGGCGCTTGTACTGGATTCTTGCCTGGCTCATTTGCCAGTCTATGCCAAGCAGTTTCCCCCATCGGACTTGTTGCTATGGCCGTTTTTGAAGCTTCGCCCGTCCCTTTGGCACCGCCGGACGCCGCGTCCCTCAGGGGTTACGTTTGTCCAGTTGACAGCTCGGAGCCGCTCTGGATTACGAGGCCACTCTTCAGCAGTCACGCTCCCTCCGTGTGGAGGAGAGCCGCGTGGGATCCATGTTGTGTGCCCCCACATCTCAGGCTGTGATGTGGAGGGGGTGATCGAATGTGGGAGAGAGGAGTCTTGGAACAGGCCTGGTGAAGAGGGATGGGGTGTTCACGTTGTTGGCTCGTCACATGAAAAGATCTTTTCTTTCTGTCCCCCCGTAACAAATGTGTTTTTACAGTTTCCGCAAATGTTTGATTTAAAGTGAAAAAATGATTCAGATCAGGAATGGTTTCATGAGACAATTAGACCCATCTTGATTTATAGGATCTTTAGCAAATGTCCATATTTGCTGGGGACGGCCGGTCGGGTAGGTGAGTGGGTATGGCATGTTGGCAACTCTGACTTCCCCGTCCTTGGAGTTCATCGCTTCTCTGTTCACACTTTGCGACCATGATGCTGTTGACATGATTGAGGAAGTCAAGAGAGTAAGGGGCCATCTGTCCCCCCCCCCAAGGCTGATGCAACGGAGGCTGTACCTTTGGGGTGATAAAGATCTGTCACCTCTTTTTGTACTGGATGAATGATCGTATAAGTTCCCTCGCTCGTAAGAGACTGTATATATCATGCTTTACCCGTTGCGCGGTGCCCTCTCGTCCTCGGCTATTTGTGCTCGCAGTTCGAACTCCCGTTTTTGCTTTGCAGAACATGCGGCTAATTACAGTCACTGAAATCCTATTTATACAATGGTAATTAAATCAAACTCAGACAGCAGGCCCGAAATGTTCCTACCCCTACATGGACTATGACAGGCCCGTCTACCTCCGTGGCTGCCATGTATGTATTCCAGGCAGGTCAACTCCCAGCAGTATGAGACTGCTCCCGATGCCGGAAGATTTTTATTTTTTCCCGCTTTTTATAACCAAAGTCAATCCAAGCATCATGTATATTATAAGATCTGAATGACAGCAGTGACACTTGGAGCAGACTGTAAATCTGAACGAAAACTGGAACTTTGTGTTCGATTTAAGTAGAACAAGATGCAATGTGAACGCCATATGTTGCTTAACCGCAGAGTGCCCTGGGGGGCTGGTCCCCGCAGAGTGCCCTGGGGGGCTGGTCCCCGCAGAGTGCCCTGGGGGGCTGGTCCCCGCAGAGTGCCCTGGGGGGCTGGTCCCCGCAGAGTGCCCTGGGGGGCTGGTCCCCGCAGAGTGCCCTGGGGGGCTGGTCCCCGCAGAGTGCCCTGGGGGGCTGGTCCCCGCAGAGTGCCCTGGGGGGCTGGTCCCCGCAGAGTGCCCTGGGGGGCTGGTCCCCGCAGAGTGCCCTGGGGGGCTGGTCCCCGCAGAGTGCCCTGGGGGGCTGGTCCCCGCAGAGTGCCCTGGGGGGCTGGTCCCCGCAGAGTGCCCTGGGGGGCTGGTCCCCGCAGAATACACTGTCAGTTTTACAATATGCCATTATGTGCAGGGATCCTATGTGACATTTTTCCATACGTCACTTTGCATTTATTGTGTCTTCAAAGGTTGATTGGAAACTTTCTCATTTTTGCTTCCTGTTCCTTTTAACTGCATAAGGATAAGAAGAAAGCAGGAATGTGAAGGGAGATAATATTGGAATTTGTACCCTGGCACTGTAGTTCTGAACTGTAACTTTACAGGTCAATGCACTTGTATGGTGTGCTGCTGTATACATGTTGACGTACGCACTTGCATCAGGTATGAACATGCAGACTTGTGTTGCGGTGGAGTGACTCTGCAAGTGCGAATGACTTGACTCTTTTGGGCTTAATCCTTTTGAAGAGGGGCAGTTGAAATAAATCAGTCACCAGATTCCCCAATACAAAGTGCATATGTTCAGTAGCTCTCTTGGACCTGATGAGGCTGGCTTACTTACTTTTGAGAACCTGTCTGAATGGGACGTGGAAATTTCCCTGCCTAACAGAGCTTTGACTTGGTTCATAAAATGCTCCTTTTTTAAAGTTTAAATTGATTTTCAAAGTAAGTACATCAGCCTCATCTGGTCTAAAGAGCTATGTGAAATCTGGGGATAAATCTGCTTTAAAAAACAACAACCTGTTTTTGTAATGAAATTGGAGCTGTTGTTAAAGGGGCTCACTAGTTGCGGCTACACCTGGGCCCTATTTGACCAAGATGGCAGGGGGACTGAACACTAGAGTAATAGTTGTCTTTTTATTTTATCAAATTAAATTCCAGGGTAACTTCGCTAATGTTACGTCTGGAAATTGGGGATCCGCTAAAGCGTTTTTCTATATACAGTTGTGTATGATTAATTCTCGTGTTTGTCCCCCATTAATCAGGCAATTAGCGCTGCATGTTCTGTTCCCTTTGCCATATGGTAATGAATTGCTCTCGTTTTCCTCCTCCTATTGTAAACCAGATCTCTTTTCGTCCTTATTATCCATAATTGGTGCGGATTCCATATGTATGTTCTTCCATACACAAAGTGAACTCCGTTCTTGGAATCTCAAACATTTCCATCTCTTCGGTCAGTGCACCTTGTCTTAAGGCCCTTTTACATTTAGCGATGCACCAGCGATCCAACCAGCGATCCGACCCGGTCAGGATCGCTGGTGCATCGCTAAATGATCGCTAGTGAGCTTTCATACAGAAAGATCTCACAGCGATGCAGCAGCGACGCAGCGCACGATACTTACCATTCACACACAGCGATCCTGCGTCCTCCCGCCCGCCTCCACGCGTCGCTGGACGTCACAGCAGGAAGTCCCAGCAGGAAGCGCCCGACGAGAAATGGAGCCGGACATTCTCGCGCGATCAGCGATGGACAGCGGGGGAGCCGGTCGCTGGTAAGTATCACACATAGCGATATCACTAGCAATATCGCTATAACGTCACAAAACCAGTGACGTTTTAGCGATATTGCTAGCGATATCGCTTAGTGTAAAACCCCCTTAAGATTCCCTCTCTGAAACCAAGCTATCTGTAGGATTGATCCCTTAGGCCGTCTATATGGGTACTCCGGTCATAGGAAGCTGTAAATTGACACCTTGATATCTGCGGTCCAGTGTTTTATTCTAGAGAAATCCACGTTTTTCTTAATATGTAAATGAGCTGTTAAGATCTCTGGGCCGGACATAGATCTTTCAGAGAATCTGCTCAACGGCTTGTCGAAAGGGGGCGTTATATGTAGATCGAAAGAGCAGACTGTCTGTTATTACATGTCTTGTATTGGTAACGCCTTCCTTCATTATCTCTGCAAGAAAAATCTACAATAGAAGGAGCAAGGCCAAGAGGAAGACCAGCAACCTATCAAGATAACTGTGAAGACCCTGGTGGACCTATCTAGGCTTGACAAGGTGGATCTTCCTCCAGCCGACAGTGATCTATTGTATATGGAGGTCTCTTGACCAAGAGGAAGACCAGCAACCCTATGGCTTGATACTATCAAGATAACGGTGGAGAAGACCCTGGTTGACCAGGCTTGTACAAGGTGGATCTTCCTTCAGCTGCCAGTGATCTATTGTGTATGGGGTCCTATGGCCAAGAGGTAGACCAGCAACCCATTTGCTTGATGTTATCAAATAATGGTGGAGACCCTGGTTGACCTATCTAGGCTTGTACAAGGTGGATCTTCCTTCAGTCACCCTTGTGTATGGAGGACCCTTACTCTTTTGGTGTAGAAATATCTCATACATCTTTGTAGGTAGTCTGTGCCCCCTTTGATCTACATCCCAGACATTATGGCGTTAAGGTCCTAATGACTAATCTCTCTTCATCTTCAAGGGGGAGTGACCCTACCCTGGGAGGATAATTACATTGACAAGTTGTTTTCTTGTTTACATTCTTGCCTGCTGTTTCCATCTCTTCCTATTGACGCCCTCCCGGCATGAAACAAATGGGGTGGCTTCACATCGTTCCAAGAGTTGCCAAAAAAAACCTGCACTGTGCATTTTAGGTATGGGGACCATTTTGGAACCTTAACTTTTGTCTTTTTTTTTTGTTTCCAACAAACGTTTTTTTTTTTCTTTTTTCTGAGTTTGCATTGGTGTGTTTGGCTTTTGATGTGTTTGCACTGCTGAGCTCTCTGCATCCCTCCTCCGCACTTATGCCCAGCCTGCCCGCACACGCCATGCTGCTCCCTGATTACCTCAGATATCTGTACCCATTTGGGTTTGTTTGCTCTATTCACTCGCTCTTCTTGATCAGGTTTGCATTCTAATCGTGTGAGCCACCTTTAACACAGTCGATGCCAAATGTGCTTGACTCTTGCACACACTTGCTTTGGGTTATTCCCTTTGGAACACAAGGGGCGACCTACTGGGAATCCTTGACTGAAATAGATGTGCTGTTGAGATTTCTGGCTGTTGACATCCAAGAGTACATAATCCTATACTTAACCTGTATGCTGCTGAGGAGTACCTGGCTGGCAGAAGAAGAGTTAATGACCCATCGCAGGTATTACACCCACACACGCCAGCTCCTGCCTTCTGTAACTTAACCAGGGATGACAAGCCGCGCTTTGTTCAAGGGTTGTCACACCCAAGGGTGGGTTTTTGGGGCATTCGGCCAGGAAGAAGTGGCCTTTAATAAAGCAATGTTTGTTTGGGGTCCTGAACAAGGGAGGAGAACGTTTGGTAAAGTTCCTTTATGATGCTATGCCTTATGTGGATTTTAGTTTCATTGCTTGTAGACTCCCTCTCAGGTATTAGCGGTGTCCTATAAAAAAAAATAAATAGTTGGAACATGGAATTCTAGAATGTTAGAGTTGGAAGGGACCTCCTGGGTCATCGTGTCCAACCCCTGCTGAATGCAGGATTCACTAAACCATCTCAGACGTCTGTCCAGCCTTCCATTGAAGGAGAACTCGCCACCTCTCGTGGCAGCCTGTTCCACTCATTGATCACCCTCACTGTCAAAAAGTTTTTGCTAATATCTAATCTGTATCTTCTCCCTTTCAGTTTCGTTCCTTTACTTCTCATGTTTCCATGTGCAAATGAGAATAAGAATGGTCCCTAGTCAACAGGAGACCATCTTTGAGGCATGACCACCTATTGTAACGTGTTCCGCTTCCTCATCTCTTTAATGTGCAAGTGTGGTTGTCATGATGGTGGGGACCACAGACGTTCAGTTCTCCAGCTGTTGCCAGCCTACCGGGAGCTGTAGTTTCACGACAGCTGAAGAACCATCAAGATGCCGACCACCAGTTTCCAATAACACACCTGTTTGGACTTGTTAGTACAGGGATTTCAAAAGTTTCAGGTTCTTGTGTTTGCTGCAGGCTGCATACAGTGTGTGCTGTTGCTTATCAATCTTCTTGATGACTTGTGGAGGGGGAGAGTGACCCATACAATCTCAAAAGTGTCTCTGTGCCAATATGCACCCTCCTTCGACTGGTTCAGCGTTTGTCTTCCTGTCTAGGCTTTCTTTTTTTCTTTTCTAATTTTCCATAATCTCACTCTGTCCAGGAGTTCTTGGATCTGACCTGGAACCCCATTAAAAAACAAAACTTTCCAATGTAGCTTGACATATTTCAAATACAGAATTGGTATGTTTTGCTGACATGTATTCTTTGACAAAAAAAATAAAAAATTCTTCCATTATGGAAAAGTATATATAGTTTTAGTAATAGTCCACTTGACCTAATCTGAAAGGCAGTGTGTGCTTTTTACAGTCAGTTTTTTTGGAATAAAAGTCATAAAAAATAATAACATCTGACCACATCTATGATTTCCTGATGATTTGGATGACTCGTAGAACTAAATTTATGCAACTGCTTCTACAATGAGCACATTGATATGATTTGTGACCATGTCTGTTGCAAAGCGGAGCGCCATCGCTCATGGTCCTTCTGCGTCACATTTCCCTACACATGTTCTCAACTGATGTCCGAACTTTGTGTTCCGCTCTTTCCTCAATAAAGATAACTTATGGTTATTTTTTAGGGACAGGGCATAGTTTTTCCATTTTTCAGTCAACCAATGGCTAAAAACAGTAGAAATGTTTGACACCGGAATACTTAACTTTTCTTTTGGGATCAAAGAAAATCGTTCACTGTGACTTTGCTCAAGCCACGATTTCTTGCCCAATCATGGCTTCGTCAAGAAGCTTTTTTTTTTTTTTTTTTGAATCCCCGAAAAACTAGACTCCAATGATCCACTGGAGCCATTGACTTGAGTAATGCTAACGAGGGTCCAATATATGAAACTTTGGCCCACTCTAGTGATCACAATGTCATTGTCTTGTGTCTAAATTTGGCTTAAAAGATATTTGCCACCAAAAAGGAGGCCAACATTTTACATCTTGGACTTCTTCGGCTTGTTAAAATAAATGGGTTTGGCGTATGTTTTTGAATCCTTGTTTCTGATGGTTCAGATGGAAGCCCCCAACGAGTTATGAGCAGCTAGTCAACTTTTCCTCTGGGTCGTCTTTTTACAAGTAGATTTTTCTGGCCAACGTGAGCGCTGATCGATGGTGTTTTTTCACCACTTGGAGTGTATTTGCCATGAAGATGTCAACGATCCTTTTTATGATCGGTCATGGCCAATTTTTTTTTTTTTTTTTCTTTAAGGATTGAGAATGTTATAAGAAACAATAAAAACTCAACATCTGTCCTTTTTAGAATCATATGTCTGTTCCATATCTGTATATGTTCCTCCTGACCTGCTCATGCACTCTCGGTTCGACTGAACTTTTGTTCTCCGTGGAAAAGGAGTAAGTCTCTGATAACAAAAGATCGAACATGTTGAAATTCGGCGTGGTCAATTCTTTTTATTTTTTTTTTTGCCGTTTTTATACAAAAAAAGTCGTTTGAATGTTACACACACTAGTTGGTTAGCTAGTCCTGTCGACGTCGCCTGGTTCAGTTGTGTATGACCAGTTGTGGAGATCAATGTTGGCCAAACCCAAGAGAGAAAAGTTTGCCAGTGTCCAAAAGATCAACCAACAGTTATGTGTATGGTAACTTCAAGACTGTACTCCAGAAACTAAAAGTCAAAAGAAAGCACTATCGGACTTGTTTAATTTCAGCATCCCCGATTCTTTGTTATTGGGTGAGATGAGAAGGGTCTGGTGGAATGGAGTCTACGGTCTACTGCTTTTTCAGCTGACTGCTCCATGAGTTTGACCATGGAAAAGCCAAAATCGTCTTGACCGTCTGTACCAGATGGACTCTGATACCCACAGATCCAGTTGAGCTGGTACCATATTTTGGTTTATCGTACCCTTTCTATATCCCACTGAATGCTAGTTCTCCATTTCGGTGACATCCATGACATTTCAAAGACTCTTCTTGTCTGCCTTTTTCTTTCTTTCCCTCCCTCCTTTTATCTTCGCACAACAACCCAACCCCGTCGACCTTGGTGGTGTTAGTGGTGAGGTCATAGCGCTCACACGTTTGGCTTAGCATTTTCAGAAAGACGTTGCATATTGATTAGTAACTCTATCCCCCTGCCCTTGTGGTGGGTGATTACAGGGCAGTGCCAAGTGGCGCAGTGTGGTTAGTTTGTGTCTGCAGTCGCTCTCCGGGGGCTGCCTCCGTGCACTAGTTTCGGGTCTTTGCTTTGACCTTGATGTGCGGAAAACCAATATCTCCTCCACATCCGTCTACGTGTTGTGTTTTGCCTTCAGGCAATGTGATCTGAAATAATTTCCAGATATTTTAATGTATGATAACTCTTTATGGGGGGGGGGGGATTTGGGCATACTTTTATTTGGAGGGGTGGATTTATTTTTTGTAGCCCAATTATAGACCACAGTGTGATATTCATGTAAAAAGTAGCTGTTCTGATGCCAGTGTCAACTTTGACTAATCTGTCAATCTGTCATCTCAAATAGATTAAAGGGTTGTCCAGAACTTTAACATTTGTGGCCTAACCTTGGGACGGGTCATCAATGTCAGGTGGGAGTGCGACATCCGGTAACCCCCCCCCCCCCCCCCGATCAGCTGTTCCCGATGTCGGCATCCAGAGCTGCACAGCACCATCGACGGAATAGTGGCCGTGGCCAGGTACTGCAAATCCTGTTGATTTGAATAGAGGGCCAATGTGCAGTACCCGGCCGGGGCCACTGTGGAGTCGATGGAGCTGTGCAGTGCTGCTCTAGAACTGAGCAGTTCAAGCCGATACCGGGAACAGCTGATCAACGAGAGTGTCCCTCCTTCATAGGCCATCAGTTTTAAAGTCCTGGACAACCCCTTTTAGTTCTGTATACTCTTAAAGTCTTAAAGAAGTTGCTCATTTTTGCAGTATTACTAAGCAGTAAATTCACAAGAATTGTTTTTACAAGAAATATTGATCGTTTCCATCAAATAAAGATGGGGAATAACAAGATGCAACACCAGGCAAGGCCAATGGTCTAAAGTGGCGCCTCAAGGAGAAAATTCCCTCCCTCCACCGCCACTTTTGTTTTAAAAAAAAAATAAAGTTTTTAAACCCTTCCGTTGTTAATTAGCGTTATTCAGCCATCTTGAATGCTCGCTGTAAATGCTAAGCCCTCTAATTATTCACGCCATTGTCTTGTCAGTGACGGCATTAATGGCCGCTACGCCCATAAGACAATGTTTTGTGGGGGTTTTTTTTGTTACACAAGCCTAGGCAAATTTTTTTTTTTTTTTTTTGCATTCGCTCAGAAATTGACAAGTGGGGCAGATGTTGAAAGTTTGCATGGCGGATGGGCACCATGCAGCACCCACCAAATCTGCGGCAAGTTGGGTCTGTTTAGTTTCTCGTTCGGTGTCTGTACTTTTATCTAGTATGGGTTTGGTTTTTTTTTTTTTTTTTTTTTTTGTCATGGCTCATGTGATGGTTTTGGCATTGGCTGCCGTCAGTTGAGTGTAACGTGCATCCCCCATGGGCATCCTGGCACTGCCAGCGTCTTCACAATTACTCGTTATTCTGTTTGATGTGCTGTGCCCTCGGGAGCGGCGGAGGGTGGAAGGTGTGGTCATTGTAGGGCTTTGCCCCCGCTCTTTCCATTTCTGCAAAGTTAGTAATTAGCTCATTGTGTAGCTGGATGCCCACCCCTCGCTCGTGGGTGCCGTGCCGCAGCGCCGTCTTGCACACAGAGCCCCATTGAAGTCGGCTCTTAGGATACATTCAGACTGTGATGTCAGAGGCTGGTAACTTTTCCCTTTAATTAGGGAGAACAGGCTGGACTGTGTGCCTGAGTCAGACTAAAGGGAGGGGGGGGGAGAGGGAGGCTTGTTTGGATGGGGGCTTTGCAAGAGGAAGGTTGGGGGGGGGGGGGTGAGCACGAGCTGCAGAGCGCAGTGATTCACCAGGAGATGTGGGGGCTCATTTCTGGACGCCTGCCACGCACAGGCATGGCAGATATGAAACACGTGGCCCACCCGTGCACTTAACCCAGTCTGTGCCAGGTGAGGGGAGCATACCCCCACAATTCAGATTTATCCCACAACACACGTGGTTAACATCATTCCATCCTTTGTTTTTTTTTTTTTTGTTTTTTTGCTTTGTGTCTCCGTGATCCGGCGACATGGTCGGCGTCCACGTAAACGCCAGGAGTTAAAGGTTACGGTGACTGGTGGCCAGGGGTTAAGTGTCCCAGTAGAGTGGTCCAAGCCAGTTCTCCTCTCAATAGCCCCATTGTATACAGTCACCCACCCATCCACCGCCTCGTTCCCCCCCATGAGCTGTGTTTTCTCCAGCTGGACTCGAGCGCTCGGCGCAGGCAACTCCAAGCAAAATCTTAAGAAATCATCACCTGGGCTGCGTGACCTGTGAACGTGCCTAGGGGCGGGGACTACAACTAACAGCTTTGGATTATATTCATTTTATGTTACAGATGATGAATGTCCTTGGCTTTCAAAGAGTGTGTTGCAAAACGCCAACGTCCGACAATCATACTGCCGACTGTTCTCACTTTTTTCCAAATAGGCTGCCAATTGTCTGTCAAATTAACAATATGCTTGTTCGTCAGGTGAAATGATGACGCTGATTTAATATGATCGTTCTCGAGTCGGCAGCTCATCGTCCACCAGTGCAAACGGGCTGGCGAAAACAGTGATATTCTATGATGCGTCCAGAACGATTTTTGTGCTCATGGAAGTGCCACTCTGTGAAACCCTCCACAAGTTTGTAGAAATACAGAGAAATAATTAGATGCCCTTTTTTTGTTAACTTATTAATACTGAAATTTCACGTTTCAGCCGCATAGGACCTTTATTAAGCCATAAAAAAAAGAGCGATGCAGCTTTCTTTTTCATGGTGTAATAAAGGCCCTGCGCTGCCAAAACGTTATTTTTCTGTACTAATAAAGGTAACAAGGAGGACATCTGGTTTTTGGACGTTCATTAGACAACCACCGGTTGCTGGTCTAAATGGACCTTTAGGTTATGTTCATGTTTCATTTCTCTACACAACAAAGACAAACATCTGGCATATCACCCAACCTATAACTCCAATGTGCCCCATGCACCTGGTGTGAACCCCAAAAGGTTTTTTTTTGGACAACACGGAGCAGTTATAAGTTGGCACGCCTCCCATCTTGGGTAGTTTGGTAGATCCTCCCAGATGTCAGTTTGTCTCGGATGGAACGTGTACCCATGCGCTGCAGTACAAGACTCTTCCTTTGGATAGGATTGGCGCTGTTCCTTGGAATATGTTGGCGCTAAAAAAGGCAAGCAAATAAAAATAAAAAGTTTAATACAGTAGAATGGAGAAATGTTAATCAAGTTCAGCCGCCACTTTTATTGGCTGCGTATTATGGAAATGGGTTACATAAAGATCATTGGAAAAAAATTCTATTTGTTAGTGATAATTTATTAACCCCCACTGTGAAAATTCTCTGCGGTCCATGGGGAAAAAAAATGGCGCAGAAGGTGGAAGCAAACTTTAGCCCGCAGGGCAGTCGGGGATAAAGTCCTACAGTACAAGGGGTGTAATGGAGTCTTGGCACCTGTCCGGCCCAGTGCGTACAGGAAACCTAAAGAGGAAAGAGATGAAAAGGTCAGACACGGAGAGCGTTTTCACCTGGGCACGGAGCCAACCAAGCGAGAGGGCGGCCGGCAGCTTAACCCTTCTGGGTGTTGAGACCCGATGAGCGGCGGCAGAGTTCAATGCCTTTAGGGGGCTACTGGATGGCCTGTAAATCGGGGAGGACAGGAACCTTAAAAATATTTTTTTTTTTTTTTTTTTTTTTTTAATGAACCACAAAAAAAAAGCCTCCTCCATATTCTTTTTTGTGGAGGGGTGGGTTTTCTCTAATGCACCTACGGATTTACATATTTCTTCCTTTGTGGCGTCCATAAATCTTCCCGTTGGACGCAAAGCTCCTTGGCACGATAAATCAGTCTGCGAGGTGTTTATTAAGCGCAGGATCTTTTTATTCTGCGACTGTTTTAATAATAGATTTTGCTTCTTTCAGAGAAGCTACAAATCATCCGTTTTTATTTATATTTTTTTTCTTATAAATACTGTAATGGTGCAAGCTTAAGTCACAGCAACAGGAGACCCATTGAAGACGCAAAAGAAAAATTTCTCACTTTTCGTTTTTCTCTTTTTCAGCTTTGGTTCTGTTGCCATGCACACGGTTTTCATTCTGAAAACTCCAGCTTCAATGCGCTGTCTGCCAAATACGTCCGCGGTCGTGCTGCAACAGGTATCGCTGCAACTGCGTAGGATCTCCAAGACCTGAATGGCAACTATTGACTTTTTTTTTTTTTTTCCTGACCCCTGGTGGGTCACACAATCCATCAGTCGTGTTTGCTGCAATAACTTTTTTGCCTAATTTTACAATCTGCATAAAACTTTTTCTTGCCTGTATAGTATAAATTGACGCAATGGGAGGTGTAAATTGAATTTTTTTTTTTTTCTTTTAGACCCATGTGGATGAAATGTTTTAATAATACAATTTTTCAACTTTCTGTAGACTGCATCGGTGAAGAGCGCAGGACTGCGAGGGGTTAAGTGTATATTTGGTGCAGTTATAGATCTGGGTATATTTTGCTGCTTCTTATTCTTGAAGTAGCTTATTTTTAGCCTGGCTTTCACTCTTTCTTTCTCTGTATTTCCCGTTGCTTGGAGACCGGCACTCGTTTCTCTTTTCCTCCCCGTTCTGATGGCTGCCGCCTCCCATTTACATTTGCTTTGCACCCTTTCTTTGCTGGTGACGGGGCCCCGACGGGTCCCTTTCAGGCGAGGGTCTGAAAACGAGTGATCAGGGGGTGCGCATGTCTCTCTGTTAGCCTTGGGTCCTGATAGTCGCTGCCTCTTAGGTGTGAAATGTTTGTGACCCCCCCCCCCCCCCCCCCTAAATTAGGTGGGTGGAGACAAAAAAAACTTTGCTTTGTGCCCGTGCCACTTTCTCCTTCACCTTCCATAAGCACAAATGTTAAATCAACGTCCTTTTAAGATTGAAACCAATTTTCCATTTTTTTATTTTTTTTTATTTTTCCCTTTAAAGGGTTTTTTCCCATCTTCATACAGTTGTGGCCAAAAGTATTGACACCCCTGCAATTTTGACAGAGAATACTCAGTTTCTTCCTGAACATGATTGCAAACACAAATTTTTTGGTATTATCATCATTTAATTTGTCTTAAAACACAAGAGAATGAAGCAAAAAGCAAAACATTGATCATTTCACACACAACGCCAAAAAATGGGGCAAACAAAAGTATTGGCACCCTCATCCTAATACTTGGTTGCACAACCTTTAGCCAAAATAACTGCGACCAACCGCTTCCGGTAACCATCAATGAGTTTCTTACAATGCTCTGCTGGAATTTTAGACCATTCTTCTTTGGCAAACTGCTCCAGGTCCCTGATATTTGAAGGGTGCCTTCTCCACACTGCCATCTTTAGATCTCTCCACAGGTGTTTTATGGGATTCAGGTCTGGACTCATTGCTGGCCACCTTAGAAGTCTCAAGTGCTTTCTCTCAAACCATTTTCTAGTGCTTTTTGAAGTGTGTTTTGGGTCATTGTCCTGCTGGAAGACCCATGACCTCTGAGGGAGACCCAGCTTTCTCACACTGGGCCCTACATTATGCTGCAAAATTTGTTGGTAGTCTTCAGACTTCATAATGCCATGCACACGGTCAAGCAGTCCAGAGGCAGCAAAGCAACCCCAAAACATCAGGGAACCTCCGCCATGTTTTACTGTAGGGACCGTGTTCTTTTCTTTGAATGCCTTTTTTTTTTCTCCTGTAAACTCTATGTTGATGCCTTTGCCCAAAAAGCTCTACTTTTGTCTCATCTGACCAGAGAACATTCTTCCAAAACGTTTTAGGCTTTTTCGGGTAAGTTTTGGCAAACTCCGCCTGGCTTTTTTATGTCATGGGGTAAAGTGGGGGTCTTCCTGGGTCTCCTACCATACAGTCCCTTTTCATTCAGACGCCGACGGATAGTACGGGTCGACACTGTTGTACCCTCGGACTGCAGGGCAGCTTGAACTTGTTTGGATGTTAGTCGAGGTTCTTTATCCAGCATCCGCACAATCTTGCGTTGAAATCTCTTGTCAATTTTTCTTTTCCGGCCACATCTAGGGAGGTTAGCCACAGTGCCATGGGCTTTAAACTTCTTGATGACACTGCTCAAGGCTGACACAGGAACATTCAGGTCTTTGGAGATGGACTTGTAGCCTTGAGATTGCTCATGCTTCCTCACAATTTGGTTTCTCAAGTCCTCAGACAGTTCTTTGGTCTTCTTTCTTTTCTCCATGCTCAATGTGGTCCACACAAGGACACAGGACAGAGGTGGAGTCAACTTTAATCCATGTCAACTGACTGCAAGTGTGATTTAGTTATTGCCAACACCTGTTAGGTGCCAAAGGTAAGTTACAGGTGCTGTTAATTACACAAATTAGAGAAGCATCACATGATTTTTCAAACAGTGCCAATACTTTGGTCCACCCTCTTTTTTTTTTTTTTTTTTTTTTTTTTTTTATTTGGTGTACAATACAAAATAAAATTGTGGTACTGGTGTGGAATTATATCCAATTTGGCTTTAGGACAATTCTTTTTGTGTTTTTTCATTTAAGACAAATTAAATGAGGATAATAATACCAAAGAATTTGTGATTGTAATTATTTTCAGGAAGAAACTGAGTATTATCTGACAGAACTGCAGGGGTGTCAATACTTTTGGCCACAACTGTAGCAAAGTCCAGTGTGATTTATGGAGCAGACCAGTGCATGTAAATTGCAGTAGGCCCCTACAGGAGTCAAGCACATGGACTTGTAGACATGATGGAGGCACAACATTTGACACTTCTGAACTTAAAGGGGCTGTCCAACAAAATGTGCACACGCTACGGATTCACCCGCGGATTTGTATTTGTAAAATGACCTGCAGATTGGCCTGCAGTTTGCCACCTGGACAATGCAATAGGTGGCAAACCACAGCAGAATCCACAAAAAGTGACATGTTAATTCTTTCTGCGGATTCAAAACCGCAGCTTTTCCGCAGTTGAAAATCCGCAGCATGTGCACAGCAGACTGTAAATCACATAGACTTACATTCTACTGTACACTGTCTGCAGAACTGCTGCGGATCCGCAGAAAAAACTGCAGCGTGTGCACATAGCCTAAGAGTGCGGCAGTGGCGAAACATGACCTGACTGCTGCGGCTTCAACAGAACAGGCCTTGATGTAGACCTCTGGAGTGACTTTTACTGGAAACTGTGTGCGCACCATTTATAATTTTAATCAATGCCTTTTTAAAATTAAAAAAAAATCTAAATATTTTTCTTCAGATTTGGACTACGTGCAGCTGATTGCATTATGGAATGTTTCTATGAATAGTCCTTTTGAAAATGTCCTGATTGCCCTTATAGCTGTATAGGGCATACATGTGTGAACTCTCACACATACATTGCACACGCGTGCATACATTAAATACTCATACACACACACACATACATTACACATGCATAATTATACATGCGCGCACATACATGCACATGCATTACTTACATACATTACATCATTACATACATAGGTACATGCATTTACATACATGCACGCACATACATTACATACATTACATGCACGCACATGCGTTACATAGATATATTATGGATAGTATAAAGTATACTTTCTTGATGAGACTTGTATGTGTTCTTTCACTTCCCGCTGCTCCTGTCCTGACTCGTGTCCTTCTTTCCTACTGTGGTGGGTTTTTGATCTTCATAATTTAAGGAAGCTGCCTCAGCGCCCCCCCTTCTCCTTGCCAGCGAATGACCTCACCCTCTTAATGCCTTTCCCTGCGTCCTTGGCTTCTCTTGTCTTGCTCCCTGGCGTCCATTACAGGGACGTTAAATTATTGATGCCTCCTGATTTGTTTGGGGTTTGGGGAAATGGCAGAACCACAGAACTGCTCCTCCTCCTCTATAATGATCACAGATAGGAAGAATCTCGGGGAAACAGCGGGAGAGATGCTGGAAGGTATAGATTTGGGATTGGGGGGTCGTTATGAGTTTCAAGAATATCCTGCGGACAAAGTAATTTTTTTTTTTTTTGCTGACCACAGACGTAAACAGGGCATATTAGAGGTCATCATGCTGTACAAGTGTGTTCTCTCCTTACGCTCGCAGGCATCTACACATGGGTAACAATAGCCCCGTCCTGTCTGGGCATGTTGAGAATAGTGTGTGTTTGGGCACGGGATGTAGTTTCGAAGGTGCATGGGTCACCATGGTGTGTCTGGGGTGCCGTCTGTAGAGAGGAAAAGTTTCTAAAACGCTATATAATGAAGTGTCAAACTTGGGTTGAGTGACTTGTACCTACCGGTGACGCCACCTCTCGTTGAACTTGTATGTAGGAACTTCTGTGCCCTTTTGGCTGATCTAGTATCTAGACTATCCGGATCTCCTGATAACAGCCGGGTACGGGTAAGGACACCCGCAGCCAGTTCAAGACGTTGCATTCCGTACTTGGACCGTGTTTTCTCGGACATCTGAATTTAGCCCAAGTAGGACCAGAATATCTATAGGAATCCTATAAGCCGATTCTGATCGAAAACATGGCTCTGTAGGTGTGAAACGTTGTATGTAGAGGTCCATTAGCGTCAGTGCAAACCTAGCTGGGCTTTGTAGTTCTATTAGAAGCGGCAGGCTCTGACTAGCTCCCCAGATTGTTTGCATCGCTGAACGGCGCAGCTTTCCCGTTGACGTACACTTGCACAGGATTATCGGAGACTTTGTACGGAGTCATTATTTAGTAATGACTTTAAAAGGTGTTCCACGGACTGTAAATTGTCGCCCGGTTGGAAGTCGTTACGTCAGGATTGACGGTGACGCATAATGCCTCTCTATAGATTATTCCACCTTAATAAATAAACGTGAGCTCGTATTGAGTGCATTAGTCACTTCCACACTCCTCCATGTGTGGCGATTGACTCATGTGCTTATCGCTCTATTTCCAGATCTGTATAGATGAGCGTGTGTCATTGTTTGCTGTACGATCTCTCATCTTGTTTCCCCCTACACGGAACTTCACTTGGGATCATAGGGAAAAAATCAATGTCATCAGAAACATTTTATCCCAGAAAAAGCTGGGTGATGGCTGATGTGGCTGCCATTATCGCTTGCTTAGTGTTGGGTCTGACATTCTCCTTAGCTCCTCTAGTGTGTTGGGGACAAACCCTTTCTTAGTTTTGGTTGTGGCCATCTCTTTTGACTATTCCAATGGGGAGAGTGAAGAATGTTGCTGCCAAACATGCCTCACGAGCACAGTAATCTGCAAATTATCACATATCCTGGGGATTACTTGCATTTATGGTCCAACCATTTAAGAGGATGGAAGTGATCTAGAAAATTTGAAACTCTCCCCATCCACTACAAGTGTCTGCAATGTAATTCAACTTCTCGAAGACTTAAATCGTCTGAACTCAATTGGATGTGCATGAGTTTCTTAGTTCAGGTTTCTTTGGTTTTGTTTTTTGATCACCATTGTTTAAAGGGGGTAAAAACAAAAATTCTGGGGGCATATAATAGAAGTTGATACAAAAGAGCCAATTGCCAGTGAATGAGTCGAAAAATTACAAATCCAAACTTGGATGACTGAACTGAAGAAGGATCTTGGGCTTCTGTGACCAGATTACCTAATGGCCGAGTGTCTCCTATTTTATTTGACTGCACAATCATCCATCCCACACCCTCCTTGTTGGTTGATGATTCTTTCAACCTCGGTAAATTATCTTGATAGACTTGACATTTCTCCTGAGGGTTTATGAGCCGGTGAAGTGTCTACAGCTGACATTGCATTTGGACACTTCCTGTTGTCTTATATTGAGGGGTCCAGTTGATGTTTAATCCATGCTGTGCTGGAGCGTGGTTCCTCTTATCTACCTTTGGCCAAATGGACTTTCGGATTTTCAGCCACTGATGTAATTTTCCAGTACTTCTCCCCCAGCTGTAGACACCGCCACATCTGTACACATTTTATTGCATATAATTCAGCCCTTTACAAAAGTGGGAATGTTAACCCAAATCCTTCCCTTCCACTTCCAGCCGAAGAGCTTCAAGCAGACCGTGACTAGTGAAGGCTTCGAAGAAAAGACTCCATTGTGTGTCTGTGCACACCTCGTACCATGTTGTGTGACTGCAGGCACATGAACCAGGCTTGTGCTATCATGAGCTATAGATTTTGAACCCTTGGATAAATACTTCTGGAGAATCCTTATGAATGATGGAAAAATAACTTGGGAACAAATTTTTTTAGATTTGTTATTTTTCTAGAACGTTGAGAGGGTTCTCAGCTTGCAGTCTAGAACTATGAGTTTCAAAAAGACACCACCTTTAGTTGTACAATGTTATGTGATTGGGCATTCTAAAA
The DNA here is from genome assembly GCF_039654945.1 of Dendrobates tinctorius. Classification (NCBI taxonomy): domain Eukaryota; kingdom Metazoa; phylum Chordata; class Amphibia; order Anura; family Dendrobatidae; genus Dendrobates; species Dendrobates tinctorius. The sequence goes on from NW_027361696.1 coordinate 53,292,866, forward strand.
TTAGAATGTCTTTTTGGATCGGTTACACTAGTTTTATACTTTTTATCTGGCCACCTAATCTCCCCTTGCTATGCTGAGGAGGTCTACTTCTCATTTGAGACTCAATCACTTTGTTTCGTGGGAAGATTCTCTAAAATGTTACGTAAAAAAATGTAGGATATTCTATAATTCTAAAGAAATCAAATCTGTTTGGAAATAAGATGTGTGTTTTTGTTTTTTTATTTTTGTTTTTTTTTTCATCCAATCTTTAGAAATCAATTTTATAGTCCTTTTATTGAGAAGAAAAGATGGTTTCGCTATTCGGGCAATCTCCATTACACGACGAACAGAAGAGGGCTCCTGTGTAGGAACAATATATGGGCCTTTTGCGCTCCTATCTTCCACCTAATATTAAATCAAACCGTGCAAGTGGGCTCCCCTCTACCTCTTGGACCCTTGTGTGACACTCCAATGATATGTCAACATTATACCCAATCTTCTTTGCTATAGAAGCCAAGTTGTTGACACTGGTGCACATCTACTTCATGGATGAAGTTTAGAACTTCTCTAAACTTGACTTTTTGGTTTCGGACTTGTGCTCATAATGAATTGCTTCCACATGACACAAGGTTAATTTGAGTTTGCCATTAACAGTGGAAGCATCTGCAGGGTACGGTATGGCTTCTGGGTGGTGTAGTTGGGCTCCATGCACCTTTCCATAATAACCATGTGCATGAGCCCTTTAGGTGACCATCTACAGTTTGGCAAAATTGATGGCCTTCTGAGACAATAAAAAAAAAAAGCGTATTGAGATTAAATGCCGAATTTTCAGTAGAGGTAAGGTGTTTGGGAGTAGTAGCCTAACTTATCTCCCCCCATTAATTCCCAGAGGCGCACTGCACGATTTAGAAGTTTTGGCGTTGTAGTACAGTAATGCTATATGTATGGTTACCCTAATGGGGGAGACAGATTCTAAAATATTTTCATCATGAAACCAGTCTTGTGCCGTTTCAAAACTTGGCAATTGCCTAGCACTCTGCTGTAGATGAAGGTACTTGTGGGTACATCTATTGATCAGGAAGGGAAAGGATATTTACTGGAGTCAGGAAGGATTTTGATTTCCTCCGAGAAATGGAATTGCCAGGTGGTGGACGGTGGCGTTATTTATTTTATTTTTTCTTTTATTCTTTGCAGTCTTCCGGCAGGTCAATAGATCTCGCCCAGTAAAGCGGAGAACAGGAAGGATGAGGGAGCAGAGTCTACTGCCATCTGACAAGACATTATCCTTGAAGAGAGAATAAACTTGAAGAAAAAAATCCCTATTTACTGTACCCTCCCCAACCCCCCATGTCTTGCTCTCTAAAAATATATTTGCCTGTAAAGCCTTGAATTATCAATCGGTACATCAAATCTGCAATATTTCTTTTTAAAGGAGTTATCACCTATCCGCAGGATAGTTATTGCCCGGTGGCATCCTACTGAGTTCAGCAGTGATGAACACAATTGGGGGCGCTTATATTCCCTTTAAAATGGAGTGACAGTGCACTTCATGGGGTCTCCCAAGTGTTGCATCCAGCTTTTAAAGGTGTTGTCATCTGTCCACAGGATAGGTGTGATAACTTGTTGCCCGGGGGGTCCTACTGCTGGGACCCGCACTGATCGACAGAACGGGGCACTTGTATTCCTTTTAGAATGGAGTGGCAGTGCACTCCATGGGGGTGCTGAGAGCTACATTCAGCTTTTTCCAGCAAGCCCCCAAAGAGAATGAATGGTGTTGGCGGTTGTACGTCCAATACGTTTTGTAACCGGGATTAAATACAAATTTCCCATTCTGCTGATTGGTGTCTGATTTACTGATCAGTAACGGATCATTGGACAATCCTTTAATATTGCAATAATAATGGATGAATAGCTTATATATTTTTTTTCCCCATGAGAGTCCATCTAGACGAGCCAGTAAGCATACCGCAATCACTTTATTCCTTTGTTGGATTGTTCATACTGGCATTAAAATCATTAACAGTAGCACAGGACGTGGTTCCCGATGAGGGTGATATTCCATATAAACCATTGATCATTCTGTGCACCCCTTACAGTTCTGATTGTTCTCACTAAACAGGCGAGGAAATGACTACAGATTGGCTTGTGTATAACGGTGCATTGGTCATTTCACCAGCGGGGATGGCAGAGGGTCCCGACAGTTGAGACATCCAACAATTGCCCTGGCGTCCCACTGTTGAATGGATCAGCAATGGTGTCTGAGTAACGCAGCGCCAGCAGTCTCTTTTAAAGGGTTTTTACCACTTCCCTAGATGATGCACTTTTTCAGTTTCAGGCTCTCACTTTTCTATCCAGCTCGTTGCCTAGGAGACCGACCACCACTCCTGTGATAGTTTGTAAGTAGTGATGAGCGTGAGTGCTCCTTACTCTGGTATGCACAGAGTAGCGCAGGTGCTCGAGTGACATGTTAAAGTGTTAATATTTGCAGTCGTTCTTGAGATATTAACACAGTAAATTGTAAAAGTGCTTGTTTTTGTGAAGATTGGAATAACACTTTTTAAGGACTGGATTTTGTCCTTCTGATGTACTTCTTCATGTGCTGTCCTTTAACTGCAGGGTACTGACTTATCAGCAATTTTTGGCTGAGAGGTTTCCAGTGCAGTAAATCGCCACCTCCGATCAGACATCCTGTACATTTTCTAATAGTCGTGGGACATTTAAGAAAGTGCATAAAAGAGAATCTGTTATGGTTTCCCATAGCGACCAATCGCAGCTCAGCATTCACTTTCCAGAATCAGAATTTGAAATGAAAGCTGCATTGTGATTGGTTGCTATAGGCAAGTGTTTTTACAAAATGGCATAAATCTGCAATAAATGTCACCTGTATCCCCAAATGATATCCATAAAAACTGAGCTTTGATATCTCCATAATTCAACTGACCTGAAGAATATTCTTCTTTTACCGCACATTGCCATAAAAAAATCAAGGTACTGTAACTATGGAATTGTGGGAATTTTTTCTTTTGCCACTTTTCCCCCCTAACTTTTTTTTTCTGTAAATTTTACGTAAAAATTGTGTTATTAAAAACTATCTCAACTAAGCCAAAAAGTTATAGCTCCTGGAAGAAAAGTAGGAATAAATGAGCAAAAAAATAAAACTAACTTGGCCGGAGGGGGCGAATCGTTTATTTACGTTTCTAAACCAGAATATATATTGTGCTACAAGACCGCCAAGTGGTTGTGGACCACTAATCTGTAGCATAAGTTTGTTCACTTGTATTTTTTTTGGGGGGGTCGCTTTTGGTTTTGGTACTCGGCATCATGGTAAGACTTGGTACCAGCGATGGAGACAGCAGGAGGCGATGGGACAATCCCCCTTTACACGAGTGCCCGCCACCCCCTCTTATTTCTGTACTCCTGGAAGGAATGTGCAGGAGACGGCCCGCTCTCTGCCCTTATAAGAAAAGGGCCTTTGTGTAGGGATGATGTGACCTCAGATGGGAGCTATTTGGTGTGCGCCGTGGATGGAGGGAGCAGTGAGCTGGCAGGCAGCGCCACACACCACTGCCTCACATGTTTGGAGCGAGTTCACGTGGTTTCGCAGCAAACAGACCCATCCTGCATAGGAAGTCCTGTCTGTTTACTGCCACCCAGTCAGCACTTTACAATTTACTGCCGGACCCCTCTGTGATATTGTAGTCACTGCGGACCCTATATATACCCTGTGCTCAAATTTCCACTGCACGGGTATATCTAAAGCGGTACTTGTAATCTAATGCAGGTATTGCCTCCATCCCTCAGTTATATAGAAGTGGGAAGTGTTCTAAACAACTAATCCTAAAAATGTGGGATTTCAGTAACCACGCATGCTCACTCATTACTATAGGGAATGAGGTATGGAAACTGGGTATCGTGCCCGCTGAGCTTTCGTGCCTCCCACCGGCGCGCGCTCACTTCAGCTTTTCATGCATCCCACAGGAGCGTGCCCACTTCAGCTTTTCATGCATCCCACGGGAGCGCGCCCGCTGAGCTTTCGTGCCTCCTACGGGAGCGCGCCCGCTGAGCTTTCGTGCCTCCTACGGGAGCGCGCCCGCTGAGCTTTCGTGCCTCCTACGGGAGCGCGCCCGCTGAGTTTTCGTGCCTCCTACGGGAGCGCGCCCGCTGAGCTTTCGTGCCTCCTACGGGAGCGCGCCCGCTGAGCTTTTGTGCCTCCAACAGAAGCGCGCCGCTGAGCTTTCGTGCCTCCTACGGGAGCGCGCCCACTTCAGCTTTTCGGGCATCAGTTGCAATAGTGCCTGTCAGGGTTGTTTCCCAACTTTTCAGAAATGGCATGTAATCTTAAAAAATGTGTAATATGTGGGAGCCTGGGTGATAACTCTGGGAACTGTCAAAGCACCATGATAAGCCACCATAGTGCATCTGAATCTTTTCGCCAGCAGTAGGTGTCCTGCCCTGTATGCAGTGCCTAAATGGTCTTATTGAACAATATATATGGATGGTGGCCGAGATTTATCTCCTTCTGCATTCTACAACTTTTTTCTTCTTTTTTTTTTTTTTGTGTTAGAAGGTTAAAGTTAGAGCCCAGAAACTTTAATTCCATTCTCTTCTTGTTCCAGGGTTTGCTTTTCCTGACTGGGCCTATAAGCCAGAGTCCAGCCCGGGCTCTAGACAGATCCAGCTCTGGCACTTTATTCTGGAGCTTCTGAGAAAGGAGGAATATCATGATGTCATCGCCTGGCAAGGAGACTATGGAGAATTTGTTATAAAGGACCCCGATGAGGTGGCACGGTTATGGGGCGTGCGCAAGTGCAAACCTCAAATGAACTATGATAAGCTGAGCCGAGCTCTCAGGTAATACACTATTATGTGGAATTTTTAACTAGTTTAACAAAACCTTGTCCAATGTGGTTTTCCGCAAAAGGCCCCGCTGGATGGATTTGTTTTGGCTTCCATTTCAATATGGCAGATTCTAATGTGGTGTGTTTTTCTATGATGTGGATTGTTCTAATAAGCGGCAGGCTTCCCAAGATGTCACAACTTTCTGTAGGTGAAAGCGGTATCCAACTTCTTAAGGTGATCTGGTTAATCACTTTTTTTTTTTTTTTTCCTTTCTTAAATCTTATTTAAAGGGAAGGTGCTGCAAATGTTTTTCTTTTTTGTATTAAAAATGATTATTTATATAAACAACTTGTGAATGCTCCTCTCACTTACAGTCTCACACACATACAGCAGTGAGTTGTCTCAGCTCCTGCAGCTGTGGGGTGTGAGAAGTCTGCACAGCTCAGTCCTATTGTCTGTGTATCGAATCCTCCCCTGTGTGATACTGTCTGCTGAGCCATGTATCGAATCCTATCCTGTGTGATACTGACTGCTGAGCCGTGTATCTAATCCTCTCCTGTGTGATACTGTCTACTGAGCCGTGTATCTAATCCTATCCTGTGTGATACAGTCTGCTGAGCCGTGTATCTAATCCCAGAATCTGAGGAGGGGAATGGGGTCTTTGCATGCAAAGTCTGGATCAGAACAGGCCTTTAATCAGCAGAAATGTTTCCTGGATTTGTCGAGCAGACAAGCAGACTGTCCATCCATGTGTATAAAACACAGCGCTCTGTACAATCCCTGGCATCGAACAGGGTGCCCCCCATAGACCAGCACACTGCTCTCCTGAAATACTCTGTGCTGCTGTCACCCTGCTCCCTCCACCATATATCTTCCAGAATCCTTACTGCCTGCCATCCTCGGTGACTGTCTACTTGTCAGTATAACTTTGCAGTCACCAACAAAATGGCTGCTCACTGTGTTCCTAAATCTCATCCTCTTATCCCTTAGCAAACACCCAGAAGGGGAGGAGAGGAGTGACATCACACCCATGTCAGCAGACTCAGTCCATATTTACTGCAGGACAGTAATGTGAGCTAGTTGTACACAAGGTTTTTGTCAATTTTCAGAAGCTACTCCCCCTAGTGTTTAAAAGTGGAAATACCAAACCTTTAAAAAAAAAAAAAAAAAAGTTAATATTTTACTAAATTATAAACAAATGATAATCTTTTTTTAAGAAAATTTAAACATTAAATCTTTACACTTTTTTTCAATTGCTGGAAATTTTTTATTTTTTTTTATGGCACCTTCCCTTTAAATGAAGCCACTGCTGGAAAAAATGGTGAATTTATTACTATGCAACAGTTTCACAACAAAACGTATTGTACCCACAAAATATATAGTTGGGAAACTGGACAAGTACAAAACAGTGCTTTATACTTTTCTGACTTGAGTTTCACACAGTTTGTTTCATCCGGAGCATGTTCACTTCCATATCTCTATGTATTCTTAAATTTGTATGTTAGAAGAAGCAGCGAGTCCTCTTCAGAACATATTCAAAATTTACCATAATTTGGGCAGTTCTTGAAGTACCTCATCCAGCTCAGTCTACGTTTGGGACTCGTGGTTTTATTAAAAAAAAAAACAACAAAATATTTTTCCAAACAAAAAAAAAAAACTTAAATTAAAATTTGTGCTTAATAATTAACCCCTTTAGCTTGTAGTAACCTAAAAATACACACAAATGAATTGGATTGCTCCAAGTTAGGTAGTTATTACCTTAAGGTGTAATCTGAGCGAATGTCTGGACTCCAGAGGACCAGTAAAGAGCGCTGTGTGTCTTGATATGAAGTCAGATTGAATGACCTAATGAAGGAAACAGTGTTTTTTCCGAAACTAGTCGGAGAGGAATTGGTCCACTGTGCTCCCTGTAATTATCACGTGACTGGTGACATCACGAAGGTCCTGTTGGCTCATCTCACGCCACAGCTTCACATCGTGCACACGGCGCGCCGCTGGAAGAGGGAAGTGTGGAGTGTCTGTCACCGGCCGGGACAGCACTCCCGAAGAGCCGTGGTATTAACCCACGTTTATCTTGCAAAAATCATTCAATCTGACTTCACATCAAGACACACAGCTAAAGGGGTTCATTATTAAGCGCAAATTTTAATTATTTATATTTTATTGATCACATTGGTGGTGAGTGTTCCTAATTTGCAGCTAGTGTTCCTCTCTCTTTTCTACAGTTACTAGCGCCACCTACAGTCTATACTAAAAAAAAAAAAACCTTGTCTGAGGCACCCATGTGGTACTTTCCCCAGCATACAGTGGGTATGGAAAGTATTCAGACCCCTTCACATTTTTTCACTGTTTCATTGCAGCCATTTGGTAAATTCAAAAAAGTTCATTTTTAAAATTTTCCCTCATTATTTTTCAAATATGAGCTGCTGGCACAGACATCAGGGGCTTATCTACAGCATTCTGTAATGCTGTAGATAAGCCCCCGATGTAACCTGAAAGATAAGAAAAAAGAGATTATACTCACCGGTGTCGCGGTCCGGCGCCTCCCATCTTCATACGATGCTCTGCCCTCTTCTTTCTTTCCTGTTGTGGCTCCTGCGCAGGTGCACTGCTCTGAGGGCAGAGCAGAATACTGCAGTGCGCAGGCGCCGGACCTCTCCCGGCGCCTGCGCACTGCAGGACTCTGCTCTGCCCTCAACGACAGGAAGGAAAGAAGAGGATGGCATCGTATGAAGATGGGAGGTGCCGGACCGCGACACCCATCGGACCGTCCCGCCCCCCGGTGAGTATAATCTAATTTTCTTTTTTCAGATTACATCGGGGTCTTGGCTACAGCATTACAGAATGCTGTAGATAAGCCTCTGATGGCGGTGCCGGCAGCTCATATTCGAAAAAAGAGGTGACAGATTCCCTTTAGTGTACACCCTGTACCCCATCTTGAATGAATAAAACAATGTAGAAATTTTTGCAAATTTAAGAAAAACTGGAATATCACATGGTCATAAGTATTCAGACACTCATATTTAAGTCACATGCTGTCCATTTCCTTGTGATCCTCCTTTGGTTCTACTCCTTCATTGGAGTCCAGCTGTGTTTAATTAAACTGATAGGATTTGATTTGTAAAGGCACACACCTGTCTATATAAGATATAAGACCTCACAGTGCATGTCAGACCAAATTGAGAATCATGAGGTCAAAGGAACTGGCCAAGGAGCTCAGAGACAGAATTGTGGCAAGGCACAGATCTGGCCAAGGTTACAAAAGAATTTCTGCAGTTCTCAAGGTTCCTAAGAGCACAGTGTCCTCCATAATCCTTAAATGGAAGAAGTTTGGGACCACCAGAAGTCTTCCTAGACCTGGCCGTCTAGCCAAACTGAGCAATCGTGGGAGAAGAGCCTTGGTGAAAGAGGTAAAGAAGAACCCAAAGATCACTGTGGCTGAGCTCCACAGATGCAGTAGAGAGATGGGAGAAATTTGAGTTTGTGGAACAATCACTGCAGCCCCCTCCGCCAGTCAGGCCTTTATGGCAGAGTGACCCGATGAAAGCTTCTCCTCAGTGCCAGACATATGAAAGCCCACATAGAATTTGCTAAAAAAAACACATGAAGGACTCCCAGACTATGAGAAATAAGATGCTCTGGTCTGATGAGACGAAGCTAGAACTTTTTGGTGATAATTCTAAGCGGTATGTGTGGAGAAAAGCAGGAACTGCTCATCACCTGCCCAATACAATCCCAATAGTGAAACATGGTGGTGGCAGCAGCATCATGCTATGGGGGTGTTTTTCCGCTGCAGGGACAGGACCACTGTTTGCAATTGAAGGAAACATGAATGCGCCCAAATACAGAGATCCTGGATGAAAACCTTCTGGCTCTGGACCGCACAATTGGCCGAAGGTTCACCTTCCAAGAAGACACTGACCCTAAGCACACCGGTAAAATAACAAAGCGAGTGGTTTTGGAACAACTCTGTGACCATTCTTGACTGGCCCAGCCAGAGCCCTGACCTAAACCCAATTGAGCATCTCTGGAGAGACCTGAAAATGGTTGTCCACCAACGTTCACCATCCAACTTGATGAAACTGGAGAGGATCTGCAAGGAAGAATGGCAGGGGATCCTCAAATCCAGGTGTGAAAAACTTGTTGCATCATTCCCAAGAAGACTTATGACTTTACTAGCTCAAAAGGGTGCTTCTACTCAATACTGAGCAAAGGGTCTGAATACTTATGACCATAGATGGGGTGCAGTGTGTACATTAATGAGAAAAAAAGAAACTTTTTTTTGAATTTACCAAATGGCTGAAAATTTATTTCTATAGCGCCTACATATCCCGCAGCACTTTACATTTCAGAGGGGACTTGTACAGACGATAGACATTACAGCATAACAATCACATAGATCATAACAGATACCAAGAGGAATGAGGGCCCTGCTCGCAAGCTTACAATCTGAGGGGAAAAAAAAATGAAACGAAAGAGTGAAAAATTTAAAGGGGTCTGAATACTTTCCGTTCCCACTGTACATTAATAGCATAGCTGTAGATAAACCCTCAATATTTAGTCCACTGTGTTATTTGACTTATGGAAATTCATCTAATCTCTGAAAGGAAAGCAACAAAATCAGTTGTTGGATCCAAGGTGCTGGACTTCAATAGCTTATTTCGCCGGTTGCATGAATTATGAAATTAATGTTTGAACAGAATGAAACAAAGACCAGAAAAATTCTAAAGTAGTGAAGAACTGCTATACAACAACTTCACAACATTTTGTCAATGTACTTATTGTAATCACAAGATGTAGGTAAAACAAAACACAATACACTCGTGTTTCACCCGATTGGCCTCATCTGGGGGAAACCTTTTTAAAGATCCATACACGTATGTAATAACATTTACAGTGGCAGCTATATTTATTGCCCTATCAGTGGTTCCTGTTGTATTACATTATTACTGTAATTGCTGCTAGCAAGAATCTGCTTTACTTAAATGACAGGAATTGAGGTTTAACTCAATTAACTTTAACTGCAACTCAGAGCATTGTTAGTTTAATATCTCTAAAGGGAATCTGTCACCAGTTTTTTTGGCCTATCAACTAAAAATATAATCTAATAGAGTGTGAGGTATACATTCCCCAACTACTTGGGAAACCCATGAATCCCCCATAAAAACCTTTTTATATTGCCCCCGTGCGGTATTGTAATATCCTCGGTCCGGTCCGATGGGCGTTGGTTCTGGTCCCTCTCTCCACCCCAAATTGGCGTGCTGTACGTTCCGTTCTGTGAACAGCGTAGTCCGCGTACAGGTCCTGCGTGTGCGCATTCATATTGCCTCCTGCACGTGTGCAGTATGCTTTGCCCAACTGCGGGCAAAGCTGAAAAGCATTAGTGCGCATGCATCGGTGAACTGTGTCCCGGAACACAGCAAAATACTCCCGGGACATAGTAAATCCGGCACATGCGCACTAATGCTTTTCGGCTTTGCCCGCAGTTGGGCAAAGCATACTGCACACGCGCGGGACCTGTACGCAGACACACTATTCACAGAACGTAATGCGTACAGCATGCCGATTTGAGGTGGAGAGAGGGACCAGAACCAACGCCCATTGGACCAGACAGAGGATATTACAATACCGTGCGGGGACAGTATAAAATGTTTTTATGGGGGATTCATAGGGAGTCGGGGTTCACAAGTAGTTTGGGAATGTATACCTCACACTCTATTAGATGATATTTTTAGTTGATAGGCTAAAAAACTGGTGACAGATTCCCTTTAAATCTCATCCCAGTGGGCATAAATCCTGGTGTACACTTTTATACTGTGGATGTTGCCTATTTCCCAACTAAGAAGGGGTTACAGGCTGACAAGACTCGACTCTGCCCTCACCTATTTACTTTTCGGACCTGCGGTGGAAGGCAGGAGCCGAGATCTAATTACAAGGTCCTCGTGTCTTTGCTACACCTGGGTGTTTTGAAAAGTAAAGGGGTAATTACTGGGTTCCAGCCAGCAAAATATAACCCATGCGAAATAACAGGGCTGCAACTAGAAGGACAAGCAAACTCTTCTAAGGTGACTGCTAATGAAACAAGCAATTATTCCTCCGAATTCCCAAATCTGCAAATGATTGTTTTCCTGTTGGAAAACACCTGGAAGTCAGGGTGATGGACACTCGGAGGTGACTGGAGGCATGTAATAGGCCAAATGCTTGCGGGAAACGCTTCAATGCTTGCACAGTTCAGTAGCCGTATGCTGCATCAGCCTATCGTCGGTACATAGATGATCTACACCTATAAAATTGCTATATCGTGGACGACACTAAATTTTTTAATTTTTTTATTTTCATTCTTTTCTTTTAGGTATTACTACAACAAAAGAATCCTTCACAAAACCAAAGGCAAACGCTTTACCTACAAGTTCAACTTTAACAAACTGGTGTTGGTCAATTACCCCTTCATAGATATGGGCATGACGGGTAAGTCTTATCTGGCATTTTGACCCTTTTAACCACTGCTGTCCCATCGGAAGGGTTTCAGAAAGTTCGAGGCACACGTTCCCATCTCCTTATGTCACTGAGAGCGCCACAGCAGAAGAGGGAAGTACTTGACATGACAAGACCCTCTTCTTGTGCGGAGCTGTTTGCACACGAGACCTGACTGCTGAGACCTGTGATGGTCCATCCCCGAGGGCATCTCCTAGACTGTAGCACAGTAGCTAGCGGCTGAATGCTTCTTTAGCCTACCGTTATTTCTTCTGACTACCCCATACATACATATGCATACTCTCTTCGGGTGAGCATGCATATACCTCTCCTTCTGGCTGCATTTTTCACTGCAACAACTTTTTTTCCAAAAAAAATGACTGCTTTTGAAATTACTTTCAAGTGGGTGGAGTTGTTAACATTCACGTCATTGGGGGGGCGGGGGGGCAGTGTCAGACTGGGGTGACAAAGGCCCACCAATAACATTTACTCTGGGGGCACACTGCTCAGCTACATGCATATATTACATTTCCCTCCTGTTGGGGAGTAAGTGGCTCACTCATGCATCAGGGGTTCTCCTGTGGACTAGTCTGACCCTAGAGGGGGCGGGGTATCTCCTATTTTGGTCCTGATCAGTGGATCCGCCTAGGTGTTGTAGTCTCCAGTTCTGGTGTTGTGAAGTTGTACATGTTTTTCATGGACGGTCATTGACCTGAATGCAGAGGAAATGCCAGGCTAGCTGTGGTCTTCCACATAATTGTCAGTTTACCATTCCTTGTTTGGAGAGTTTCCCCATTACCTATAGCAATCATGACCACCTCCCTGGCAATAATGTGACAAAGACCAACAGTCAGAACACCCAAACCTCCACCATCTAGTATAATTCTGACGAACACTGTTCTTGGTGTCTAGATTTCGAGATGTTTTGGAAGTTAACATTTGCATGTGATTTGCCATTAATGTGACTTCCTTTTTGCCTTCCCTTTTTTTTTTTTTTATTATTATTTATAGGCGGGCCGGTACCCCAGAGTGCTCCACCTGTACCATCAGGAGGAACGCATTTCCGCTTCCCACCGTGCACCCCTTCAGATGTATTGTCTCCCACTGAGGAGCTCCGTTCACCAACCCTATTCTCCTCCGTGGCACGACGTCTGGCCCGTGGATCCGTCAGTGACTGCAGTGATGGTACTTCAGCTAACTCTGAAGTAGAAGAGAGCCTGAGCGAAGAGCAGCACCGACGAGGCCCGGGGCCTGACATCCCAGCGTTCAGAGGCCCGCCACTTCCTCGACTGGCTCATGAAGGCATTTTCAGAGTCTACCCTCGTCCACGGGTGCCAGAACCCCTTAGCCCGTTCCCAGTGTCACCTATGGGTGCTCCGGCTGGTCTATTGCCCCCACAGCTCTCGCCTGCCTTACCAATGACCCCTAATCATATGAACTATACCCCCTCGCCCACTCTTAGCCCAATGTACCCAGGAGGTAGTCATTTTTCATTCAACCCTGAAGACATGAAACGTTACCTTCAGGCACACACGCAGAGCGTGTATAATTATCACCTCAGCCCACGGGCTTTTCTGCACTACCCCAGTATTGTGGTGCCTCAACCACAGCGCCCTGAAAAACCTCTCCATTTGCCTCCTGATGAGCCACCCTTCAAATTTAAACTCCAGCCTCCTCCTTTGGGCAAAAAGCAGCGGGACCGACCCTTGGAACCCAGTTCATCTACCTCCTCCTCCTCTTCTTCTTCTGGTGTGCCACAAATCAAAGTGGAGCCCATCTCTGATGCCGAGGAAGACGAGGAGCTGATGGTGGAGGTGACTGACATCAGTGAAGAAGAGGAGGAAGATGAGGAGGTGTTTAAGGCACCCACAGCACCAGAGCAAAAAGCCCCTCTACCTATTCTGCCTGTAAAGGAAGATGAAGCGGTCAATGCAGGAAGCGAAACTGGCCGTTGTATCCCCCTTAAGTTGCGTTTCAAACGTCGTTGGAGTGAGGATCAACGTCTGGAGGCCGAGGGAGGAGCGGAGGAGTCGGACAAAAAAGTGAAAAGTAATCAGGAGGAGCCAAAACTTCCCCCACAGCCGGGTGGACCACCCTGTCGAAGGGTGAGCACCGACCTCCAGCGAGCCACGGAGGAACTGTCACTAGAAAGCAGAGATTCCTAATGGAGGACTTTCTGGGCCCACCAAGCGTAGCCTAGGCGCCTTTATGCAGATTGATTCCCTCTGTGGGATCATGATCCAGTGGAATTTAATTCCCCCCCCCCCCCCACCTAAGGAAAAAAAACTCCTTAAATTCCCTGGATGTGAGGACATATTTTTTTGTAACCCCATATTTTATTTTAATTATTTTATCGTTTTTATTTGATTGGGGGGGGGGGTTGTGGGGGCAGAATAAAAAAAAAAGGTGAAAGACATGAAAATTAATTTCCTGGGTTCGCTGTAGAAATGCTTTTATTTTTTTTAACATAAGAAAAATTGCTTTAATTGATCTTGCTCTCAATTTTGTGGCTCTCATATTAAAAAAAAACAAAAAAAAAAAACCTCCCATAATTTCGTACATATGTAAATATCGCATCCCAATCTGCATGGCATAAAGCTGGGACATCAAACGGGGCCCTTTTTTTATTTTTATTTTTTTATTTTACAAGTGGGAAAAATCCAAAGAAAACGGTATTCCGTATTTATGCCCAGGCCCTGCCCTTTGCCAGCTAAAGACTGGTGCTTTCTCAGGTTTTTTAGGGGTGCAGCACCCCCTCATTTCACCCTGGGCATTCATGCACCCCAGCGTTTTCGCTGCCATCTTTTACCATCAGGATCATTTAATCTTTTAACCGTTTCCCCGAGGAACTGATCTGTCCCGCAATGCCTCTACCAGACAGGGAGACGGTTAATCTGACACATGGATATTCATGAGGGTTGCCTTACAAATTTTGCGTTTTTATAAAATATTTTAAAAACAAAAAAAGAGTATTTTTTTCTTTCCCAAATTTTTTTTTTTTTTATACGGTAAACTTTTCTACCCTTAGACCTTCTGCTAATTATTTTTTTAAATGAAAAAAAAAAATATAGTGGTGTGTTTTATGTATTGCCCCTTTTAATAAAATGAAAAATATATATGTATAAATATAATCTATTCCATGGTTTTCACTGCAGGATATCGGCCACTAAAAAATAACATGGTGTACTGGAAGGTTTTTTAATTTTTTTTATTTAACTTTTTTTTTTTTTTTTTCTTTACGGCCTCAAAAGATTTAACTTTGCTCCTCAGACTCTGTAAATTTTCAGGGCGTATGTTGCTGCCGCAATGATGTTTTGCCGTCATGTAAAATTCTTAAAAAAATATTTGTGTCCCTAAAACTTATTTATGTGGACGGCTATTTTTTTTTTCTCCTTTTAAATATATAAAACACGGTAACCTTTGAGGTGGGCCCGCGCCTTGACGTCACAATCAGACCTACACAAATGTGCCTTATCGAGAGAACCTGCAGGCTGCATCACTAATAGTCTTAATATACCTGGCCCTATGCAGAAATTGTCTTTTGCCCATTTTATTATTTTTTTTCTTTTTTTTTATTGTAGTTAATTTTTATTTTACAATGTTTGGTCTTTTTTTAGGATTATATGAAGCTCCTGGCAGAAAAGGAGTTATAAAAAAATATATAAATAATTGGCGATTAACTTGGAGAAACGGTCATTTAAATTTAATTTTCGTAAGATCTATTAGAAAGTTCCTTATTTTCATGTGTAGTACTGATTAGAGAAACTTGCTGCTTTCACCTTCTGGATTGATCGATCATTCTCAATTCATGGATAAAATTTGTATTCAGTGTTGACAGTTTGCACTCATAAGATTCTATGGAAAGAGGAAGGAGCAACAGTTCTCCATAGAACTTTATGAGCACCAACTGTTGTCTCTTATCTTTAGTGAGGCCGGGATCATACACAGCGCGATACGGCAGAGTCTCGCAGGTTAAAACCAAGCTCTGGCGCCGGCACTCCGGAGCGTGCTGCTGCATAGAAATAAATGGAGCCGCACGCTCTGCTCCCGTGTGCTGACAGCAGTGCCGGGTATTACCATGCGAGACTTGGCTTTATTCCTCGCATGTGTGATCCCGGCCTAATGGTAAAATCTGCATTCACGGAGTAGACATTTTATCTGTGATTTGAGAATGAAATAACAGTCCAGGAGGAGAAATAAGCAGATTTTTCGTAAAATTACGAAGTTTCATATTTTCACTATTGATTTATAAAATTAAGTTAAATGACTGTTACTCTGAAATCAATGTAGATGTAAGAAACCATAAAAAATAAAGGCCTAAAGAGTATCGACCTTGACAGAAATCAGAATTTTAAATATATTTTTTTTTTAAAATCTGATTAATTCTGCAGCATGAGATGTGCTGAGTGACTTTGACTTTGTTACTATAGTTACACTTATCAACTAGGTGTTTTGTTTTGTTTTTTTGTTAAAGGTGTCTGTCAGGCAGCAGGTCCCCTGTATCTAGTCTGCATGAATAAAATCACCCGACTCAAGTTATAGCACATCTCATCCTGCAGTAGTGATCAGATTTTTTTTTTTTTTTTCTTAATGTAGTTTTAAGGGGTTGTCCACTTTTTTGGGGTGATTTATTTATTTTTTTTTCATATTTTTACCTTCATACACGGACTAAAAATTCGTCTAAGGGTTAGACACCAGTAGCTAAAAAAAATACTACCGGTAATTAAAACGGACACATGGGTGCTCACACCTATCTCTGCTATACATGCGCGCACACGGGTTCACACCCAGTTCTGCTATAAATACGTAAGCATGCGTTCACGGTTCACACATCTGTGCTGTACACACGCATGCAATCACCCACAACTCGGCTATACACACGCACAGACAATTAAGCACAGCTGTGTTACACATGCGCTCATACCCAGCTCTGCTATATATGGTATGTATACGCTCAGGCACTCGCATACAAACGCATGTGTTGACGCACAGCTCTGCTATACACACACACCCACGCATATCTCTGCTGTACCCACGCGTGCGTTTGCGCATATCTCTGCTGTACCCACGCATGCGTTTACGCATATCTCTGCTGTACCCACGCATGCGTTTGCGCATATCTCTGCTGTACCCACGCGTGCGTTTGCGCATATCTCTGCTGTACCCACGCGTGCGTTTGCGCATATCTCTGCTGTACCCACGCATGCGTTTACGCATATCTCTGCTGTACCCACGCATGCGTTTGCGCATATCTCTGCTGTACCCACGCGTGCGTTTGCGCATATCTCTGCTGTACCCACGCATGCGATCACCCACAGCTCTGCTGCACACACTCCCACCCCCAGCACTGATGTATATGAGCTGTGCGTCAGGCATATATGCGTTGACGCGCAGCTCTGCTATACACAAGGAGCGAGTGCTCACACACAGCTCTGCTATATACACACACTGGCACTCACACCCAGCTTTGCTATTCACCTACATACAATGCAACACAGACCATAGAAGACAAAATCTTTCATGTAACCCAATTACAAAAATGATTTTAAGCCAAAAATACATGCATTAAGTAAGAAAAAAAACTGGCCCCAACTCCTTTTAAGCAATGGCACATGTAGACAAAAATCCTCGGGCAGACTGAGCGGTTGTGGGACTAAGTCACCGGAGTCCTGGCAAGCAATTTGCTAGACTAATTTGATGGGACATTTTGGTTAGTAAATTACATTTACAAGGCTGTGCGTTTAAGTCAAAAAGTAAAAAATGGACAACCCCTTTTTAAGGCAAAATTTTCTAAAGAAAAAAGTTTTGGAATTGTTAAATGATTTCTCGATCATGTTGATCAGCGTTTTGTTAATATAAATTGAGATGAGGAATTTCCTTTTTAAAAGTGTTAAAGTTTTTGTATAAGATTTAAAACAAAAATTTCCCCAAAAAATGTGCCATTCCTGCCCAGGGGTTGCATTTGAGTATTGCAACATTCATACCATTTTAGGCAAATAGGTCTAAGCTGCAATACAATACACAGCCACTGGCCAGGGTGGCGCTATTTTTTTGTCAAAGCCAATCTTTGTTCATTTTAATCTGACACCCTATTAATTTAGAGACTGACTTGGAGATGTCTTTTCTCCATAGAACATACCGCATGATTAACTCTGTTCCTGCCAAGAGCCTCCACCACCATTCTCTGCTAATCCTCAGGACCTTCAGTAACCTCATAAGCGTCTGTGGGGTTTTTAACCATCTCACTGCCGGCCTACAGTCTGGGGGGGGAGAAAAAAAAAACAACCTCATGGCGCTGACCTATGGCACAGTGCATACCAAATTGACAATGCGAGTGGGCACAGGGCAGGGTGGGTGGTCTTGTTTTGGGACGGGTAGAAATGTCAGGTCTAACTTCATTCTGTATATTTAAAAAAAAAAAAAAAAAAATGTTCCCCTGTATACACAGATTGTAAATATATTTAGCAAAAGTCTGTTCACATTTAAGAATGTATATCTTAAAACAATAAAAAAAAGTTGGAATTTCACTTTTGGTTCAAAAGTTTGTTTTTTTTTAAATTTTTTCTGCCTTTTTATGTTTGCTAAAGTTTGAGTTTCACATTTCCTCCACTTGTTTAGCGAGATTGATCCCAGTTTTTTTTTTTTTCTTAATCTTTAAAAGGTCGATTTTAATCAGTTTGCGTTTTAAAAAAAAAAAAAAAAAAATTGTGAAACTGTTGCAAACGTCAGACACCAACTTTGTTGAATGAATAGGTTGTCAATTTTCGAATTTTAAAGCTAAAAATTTAGAATCATTTGTTGCGCTCATGCCTCCCCCCCCCCTCACCGTTGCGCTCGCGCCCCCCTCCACCCCACCGTTGCGCTCGCCCCCGCCCCCACCCCACCGTTGCGCTCGCCCCCACCCCACCGTTGCGCTCGCCCCCACCCCCACCCCACCGTTGCGCTCACACTGGACATTCTATAAGGAACTGTCATGTGCATGTTGGAAGCTGTCAGTTAAAGCCGGTGGGCGTTAGTTTCCGACACAGGTTGGCATGTGTGCATTAGTCTTTAGTCCATGGATCACTTCATTTAGAATTTCCTATGTGATTCTTCGCAAATAACCATCTTGCTAAACTACCTACAAATTTTTTTTTTTTTTTTTTTTTTTTACACCCATCTTCGAATACCGACTTAAAGAAGTGGAGCAGCTTTGCATTAATGAACAGCAAATTGCTTAAATAACATTTCACTAATTGCCTTAATTACCAGGAAGGCTCCCCTTGGTATCTGAAGCAATTTAAAGGAAATCTGGTGACGTGAAAGGGATTTTACACTTGCCTGACTGGCAGGCGTGTTAGTGTAATAAACCATCTTGCCTGCTGGGATTACGGCTCAAGGAGGTAGATCTGATCCTCCACAGATGTAGACTCCCTCCTTTCTAGTCCTGTGCAGGATTTGTACTGGAAATCAGCTGACATTGGAACCCAGATTTTTTTATTTTTTTTTTCTCAATTCCTTACACCGCCATTCTCCCCTGCCTGGAAAAAGGAATAGAAATGTTAATTCCTAGTGCAGGAATAAAATTCCAAAACAGTGGCAACTGACACAGGACAGTAGGAAAGTGGTAATGCAAAAAATGTCTTGGTGTCTGAATGTGACCTAAACTGGCTGTCCCAAGAACATCATTATCTATAGGTATGATCACCGAGATCCCTACTGATCCCAAAAAGAGGATCTGATTACTGAGATCCCTTCTGATCCAAAGAGGCTGAAATGATACTGAGCACTTGCGACCATCATACCTGGCGCAGTGGTCGCACATGCTCAGTAACACTGCAATCACAGAATAGACTAAGACCCCCATCCTTGTGATCAGTGGATGTGCCATTGGTCAGACCGACATTTGGGGTTATATATGTTTATGGGACAACCCCTTTAAGCATCTAGCGGCGTTTGATGTGATTATCTCTGAATACACCCATATCACCAAGGAGAGAGATAACGACACCTGCGTGACTGCACTCAAACTTTCTCACAGACCTTTCACATAGATATTACAAGGTCGTTTATTGACTGGAGTGCATGGCAGGTGTCACCTTTGATCAGCTTCTAGAAGAGTAGACGCCTGCACTGACTTCTGTGACTAGTCCCACAATTGTTCAGCCAGCCTAAGGATTTCTCTCCATATGACTTAAAGGGGGTGTCCAAATCTTACATAATTATTTTGGCTTCAAATCGTTCCATTAAAATTTTTGCATCGGCTGCAAAATGAGCTAACGGAGTATCAGTCAGTGAGCTTGTTCTGATGATAAAATGGGAGAGTTTAGCGGCTTGTTTGTTTTTTTTATATTTTAATATGAAAGCTCTCAACTCATTTATAACCATAATCACACTTGACGTGAAGTGTGCAAAGAACCTGTAAAAACCAAATGGTGCAAAATTTTTAATGAAACCAAATTGCAAAAATGATTTTTTGCCCCAAATATAAAAAAAAATAACAATTGTTCCTAGAGGTGGAGAGCCACTTTAAGCCGGTCCAGATGGGTCTGCTTCTGTTATCCAAGGGTCCGTCGTCTTACATGTGCACAGGACAGATGTTATCCATGCCGACTTCTCGTAATGCAACCCTCTCCCTTCTGACACTGCTCCTAATCCCACGACTGCCTTCCCCATGAGCAATCAGGCTTATGCAACAATTACAGCATGTGCTGCTTTATTTTTTCCGGGGGCCCGTGGGAGGGCGAAGTTCTGACTATCACAACAAAGGGTGGTAGATGGGGGCGATCCTGTGCCTATTCTCATTAACCTGTTCACAAGCTGCGATCATAGATTCACAGAAGTCTGGGGGGTTCATTGTACGGTATGGATGGGTAATCTACGGCATGGATCGGATGTGGGCTACCTCCCATACCGGAGCGTTACTAAAAGGGAAAGTCCACTGAAATACTAGAAACCCCCCCCCCCCCCACGGCTCCTGCAAATGGAATTATGGCGTATACTTCTGTAATAATCATGGATTATCCACCGAAAATCGTCCAAAAAAAAGTGCAATAAGGCGCATGCGAAAGTTTTTAAAATAAAAAAACCATTCAGTTGAAATTTTGCATGGATTTTACAGAATTACAAAACACGAGTGGATGCATTTAACACCTGCAAACTTGTTTCTGTAGCACAATTCTTCTGTTTGTGAATATAGCCTCATACTGCCCCCTATGGTCAAGAATGTGCGCACTATCACACTCATCCATACTATATAATACGATATACAGTGGCATATAAAAGTTTGTGCACCCCCTGGTCAGAATGACTGTTATTGTGAACAGTTTAGGAAGTTGAAGATGACACATTTCCTTTGCATTTTATGCAAAAAAGTGTTTTGTTTTTTATTTGACATATCACAAAAAAAATAAAAGAAATGGGATCATGTAAAAGTGTGTGCACCCTTGGAGGTTTATGTACTCTAATAACTTTGAACAAGGTTTCAGACCTTGATTAGCCTGTCGGGGCTCGCTCACACTTGCGATGAAATCGGACAAATGCAATCCAATGAAGTAAAGAGTTAACAGAGGATCGTTCAGTGAGCTCGTTCTGATGATAAAATAGAGTTTCTAAAGTTTTTTTTTTTATTATTATTATGAAGGCTCAACTCCTAACCATAAGTTGCATTTAAAGTGAAACGTGCAGAGAAGCAAAGAACCTGTAAAAGACGAACTGCAAAATTTTTAATAAAATTAAATTGGAAAAATGATTTTTAGTCCCAAATTTTAATAGGAATCCTGACATTTCATCAGCTGAGTACAGTAACTTGAGTATAACCTGTCGGCGTAGAATAGAAGATATATTTCACTGACCTCTATTCTATGAAAACATAACTATTACAGTGCATGTGTAGTTTAATGCCCATGTATTTAATCAATAGATTGCCAAAAAAAAAAAAATGGTGTGGGATCCCCCGAAATTGTTAATCAGCAGAGGAAAACCAAACAGCTGGGTGCAAATGTTTATAGCCTGGGAAGGGGGTAATAAACATGGAGCTTCCCAGGCTATTAATATCAGCTCACAGCTGTATATACTAAGCCTTTACTGGTTATTAAAATGGGGGTCCTAAATAAAAAAAAAATAGGGTCTTGCCTATAATTAATAATAATTTGTAACCAGCAAAGGCTATGCATACAGCTGCGGGCTGATATGAATAACTAGGAAGGAGCCGTGGATATTGGCCCAATCCCAGACTAAAAACATCAGCTCTCAGCCGCCCCAGAAATGGCGCATCCATAAAATGTCAATTCTGGTGCTTAGCCTCCGCTCTTCCCTTTTGCCCTGCCACGGTGGCAAGTGGGTGATAATATTGGGATTGATGTCAGCTTTGTATTGGCAGCTGCCATCAAGCCCAGAGATTAGTATTGGAGAGGAGTTTATAAGATGCCCCCCATAACTAACCCATAGTTAGGGTGGTTTCACATTAGCGCTTTTTAAGCGCACGCACGGCCGGGGGTAGCTCTGCCCCCGAGCCGGCTCTCTGCCCGGCGTGCCCGCCCCTTGCTTGTAGCGCCGCCTCCTAGCGCACAGCGGCGCCTGCGATCGGCGCACCCTATCTTTAGCATAGGGTGCGCAGATCGTGCGCAGGCCGTGCGCTAGTTGCGCTTTGACCTGCGCTGCGCACTTTTCGGATTTTGGCGCGCACGGCGCACCGTCAAAAGTGCGCAGCGCAGGTCAAAGCGCAACTAGCGCACGGCCTGCGCACGATCTGCGCACCCTATGCTAAAGATACAAGCAAGGGGCGGGCACGCCGGGCAGAGAGCCGGCTCGGGGGCGGAGCTACCCCCGGCCGTGCGTGCGCTTAAAAAGCGCTAATGTGAAACCACCCTTACATTGTAAATTAAAAGAAATAACTAAAGTCCTTTATTTTAAATAAAGACAGACACCTTTTTTTCTTAAAGCAAATTTCTACTCGCCTTGACGCCTAATCCCCTGAAGCTCATGTCCCCTGTAAAAGAGTGTAAAAAAAAAAAAAAGTATTCCTCACCTCTCCAAGGAGATAATCAATTTGTCCCTTGTCAAGTCTAGCTCGGCTACATTGATTTACCAGGCTGAATGCTGGCATGATGTGAGCGTTTGCCCTGCACAGCCAGCAGACACTGACTGCGCGTTGAAGCGCAGCATCAGTGCCTCACGGTGCTGTGAGAAAGGTGAGCAGAATACATAGCCAATGAAGTCCTTTCCAATCATTTCACCACTAGCGTGAAAACTTTCTCATGCCCTATCAGTGATGTCAGTGAGGTGAACAGTGTTAATCGGCTAAGAACGACGCTCATCTTAGCGTCGCGTCGGTGCCTCGCAGTGATGTGAATAAGGTGCGTGCAGTTCTTTGATGAACTCCTTTCTCCTCACTGATGGGATGTGAGAAAGTTCTCACGCTAGAGGTAATGCCATGGCGGTGAACCGAGTTAATTGGCTATAAACTCTGCTCACCTTTCTTACAACACCGTGAGGCACTGATGCGCTTTGACATGCAGCTCGGTGTCACTGCTGGCTGTCAAGCTGAATGGGCGCATCGTGCCTTCGGTCAGCCTGGCAAATCAATGTAGCAGAGCTAGACTAGTCAATGGACAAATAGATTGTCTTGGAGAGGTGAGGAATATGGTTCTTATTATTTTTACTCTTACAGAGGACATGGGCATCGATTATCGTCATGTCGGACAGGTGATATGAATGAGGTATTGCTGTCATCGTACTGACCCGATGAATACAACTGCTTTGTCAATCTTGCCACACGCGGAACGGGATAAATTCCCCCCACCCCCCAAAAGAAATTCATGAATTGCTGGTTTTTGTTCATTCTGCCTCCCAGAAATCGGAATAAAAAGCGATCAAAAAATGTCATGTGCCCAAAAATGGTACCAATAAAAACATCAACTCGTCTCACAAAAAAACAAGACCTCACATGACTGTGGGCCAAAATCTGGAAAAATTATAGCTCTCAAAATGTGGTGATGCAAAAACTATTTTTTACAATAAAAAGCGTCTCTTAGTGTGTGATGGCTGCCAAACACAAATACCTGCTATAAATCGGCGTACTCGGGACAAATTGTAAAACAACTTTTGAGGTCCAATTTCGCCTGTTACCCTTGGTAAATTAAAAGAAATTGGATCTGAAGTAAATTTTTTGTGGAAAAAAAAGTTAAATGTTCTTTGAGAAAAAAAAAAAATCAAAAAATTCCTGTGAAGCATCGGAAGGTTTAATAAACTTCTTGAATGTGGTTTTGAGGGGTGCAGTTTTGGGAATGGAGCCACTTTTGGGTATTTGCTATCATATAGACCCCTCAATGTGACTTCAAAAGTGATGTGGTCCTTTAAAAAAAAAAAAAAAAAAAGCATTGTAAATGAGAAAGCGCTGGTCAACTTTTAACCCTTATAACTTCCTAACAAAAAAAAAATTGATTCCAAAATTGTGCTTATGTAAAGTAGACATGTGGGAAATGTTATTTATTAACTATTTTGTGTGACATATTTCTCTGTTTTAAGGGCATGAAAATTCAAAGTTGTAAAATTTTCAAAAACTTTGCCACATTTGTTTTTTTTTTTTTTGTTTTTTTCCCCACAAATAAACGCAAGTCATATCAAAGAAATTTTACCACTATCATGAAGTACAATGTCACAAGAAAACAGTGTCAGAATCACCGGGATCCATGGAAGCGTTCCAGAGTTATTACCTCATAAAGGGACATTAGTCAGAATCGTAAAAATTGGCCCAGTCATTAACATGCAAACCACCCTGGGGGGGGGGTAAAGGGGTTAAAGAGAGTGAAAACTATGTAAAAGCTAATGTTAAAGGGAAGGTGCCGCAATTTTATATAATCTGCAAAAAAAGAGTATGTAACAAAACATGGTGTTTCAGCAAATGTTGTACTAACTAGGATTTATGGTTTGTTTGTAATAATGTTTTAATGTAGCCACTGGGCGCTGCCATCGTGATTTGCAGATCTGTGGAGGACTCATACAGTCTGCAAATATGGCCGTCCCTGGACATAGGAGACTGCGGTCGGCTCCCGACCCCACCATGCAGCCTCATTAGCAGTGAACTGGGCACGCCCCTGTGGGCTGCACCATTCACTGCTGTAGGTGTGGCTGGGTGCCATTTTACTGTAGCCCAGTGCTATCTGCTGAGCTCCACTTTCTGCACCGTGCTTCCTGCTCCAGCTCTACTGTCCTCCTGCTCTGTCTCCGCCTCCTCACTCACACACAGCCCCAGTGATCTCCAGTAATCTGACACCTTTTTCTTTTATGAGAGCTTTCATGGCTGTCTGAGGACAGTGACATATACAGCCCATAGTCTAGTGTATAATTGGGGGGGCTGGAAGTTTCACCAGTGTGGGCATATCTGTAATACTGTCTCCTGTGATACTGCCTGCTGAGCCGTGTATCTAATACTCTCCTGTGTGATACTGTCTGCTGAGCCATGTATCTAATCCTCTCCTGTGCGATACTGACTGCTGAGCCGTGTAATTCTGCTCTCCTGAGATACTCTGTGCTGCTGTCACCCTGCTGGTTTTATGTGTGATCTACATGGTGGTATTGTGTATGATCTATATGGCGGCATTGTGTGTGAAGTATATGGCGGTATTATTTGTGATCTGCTAAAAGGGGACCCATTCTAGGGTGGTTCTGGCTGAGCACCTGCACACAGGTCGGGGTAATAGGTGCAGTCAGGGGAGGGCTGGTGAGGCAGCAGAAGAGAGGGGTCTCATTTTTATCGTTACTGTATGGCTCCATTCCCCCCCCCATCCTGCTTCCCAGCGTCACCCCGGACTGCGCCTGTCGCCTCGCTTTCACACATTGCCAGGACAGAATCTGAAGAGGGGAATGGGGTCTTTGCATGCAAAGTCTGGATCAGAACAGGCCATCAATCAGCAGAAATGTTTCCTGGATTTCTGTGCTGCTGTCTCCCTGCTCCTCCCCCATCTCCCTCTGTGCCCCCCATAGACCAGCGCACTGCTCTCCTGAAATACTCTGTGCTGCTGTAACCTTGCTCCTCCCCCACAGACCAGCATACTGCTCTCCTGAAATACTCTGTGCTGCTGTCACCCTGCTCCTCCCCCATACATCGCCCTCTGTGCCCCCCATAGACCAGCGCACTGCTCTCCTGAAATACTCTGTGCTGCTGTCACCCTGCACCTCCACCATACATCTCCCTCTGTGCCCCCCATAGACCAGTGCACTGCTTTCCTGAAATACTGTGCTGCTGTCACTCTGCTCCCTCTACCATATATCTCTCTGTGTGCCCCCCATAGACCAGCACACTGCTTTCCTGAAATACTCTGTGCTGCTGTCACCCTGCTCCTCCCCCATATACCTCCCTCTGTGCCCCCCCATAGACCAGCACACTGCTCTCCTGAAATACTCTGTGCTGCTGTCACCCTGCTCCCAGAATCCTTGCTGCCTGCCATCCTCGGTGACCGAAGACCCCATTCCTCTCCTCAGATCCTGTCATGGCGATGTGTGAAAGCGAGGCGACAGGGGCCTGATATATGGTGGAAGGAGCAGGGCGACAGCAGCACAGAGTATTTCAGGAGAGCAGTGTGCTGGTCTGGGGGGCGCCCTGTTCGGTGCCAGGGATTGTACAAAGGGCGCTGTGTTATATACACATGGATGGACCGTCTGCTTGTCTGCTCCACAGAAATCCAGGAAACATTTTCTGTTGATTGATGGCCTGTTCTGATCCAGACTTTACATGAAAAGACAGTCAGTATAACTTTGCAGGCCCCATCAAAATGGCTGCTCACTGTGTTCCTAAATGTCATCCTCTCTTTTCCCTTAGCAAGCACCCAGTAGGGGAGGAGAGGAGTGACACCACACCCATGTCAGCAGATTCCGCCCATACAGTGTCCATTTTAGGGCATGATCATATATCAAAATCAAACATCATGGACACTGTATGCCCATAATTACTGCAGGACAGTAATGTGAGCTAGTTGTACACTAGGTTTTTGTGCCAAATTTCAGTATCTGCTCCCCCTTTGTGTTAGCAAGTGGAAATGCCAAACTTTTTAAAATTATTTTTCATATTTTACAAAATTAAAAACAAATGATAATATTAAGAAAATGTAAATATTAATTCTTTACATTTTTTCAATTGCTGAAAACATTTTTTGGGATGGCACATTCCCTTTAAGGTCGCGTTGCATACGGATCACTTTCGCATGTGATATGGATGCTAGGTGAGAAAAATCACATTTCACCAGTATGAAAATCGCATGACACTCGTCCCACTTTTCTGCAACATCGGACCAAATTTTTAAATGCTAGTTATGGTTATGGCTTGATCACTATCGTTAGGAAAGGCCAGGTGATGCAAATTTGCCAGCTTTATAAAATCCAGCCTCCTCTATCCTTGTGCCAAAAAAAAAAAAAAAAACAGCAAAAGCAACCATGGGTTCTTTTAAGCAGCTGCCTAGCACTGATAATGAAAATGGCGGAGGCCCACAAAGCAGGAGAAGGCTATAAGAAGATAGCAAAGTGTTTTCAAGTTGCCTTTTCCTCAGTTCCAAATATAATTAAGAAATGGCAGTTTACACAAACAGTGGAGGTCAAGATAAGGTCTGGAAGACCAAGTGAAATTTCAGTGAGAGCTGCTTATAGGATAGCTAGAGAGGCAAATCAGAACCCTTGCTTTATAGCAACACAATTTCAGAAAGATTTTGCAGACTTTAGAGTTGTGGCACACTGTTCTATACTTTTCAGAGGCACCTGCACAAATATGACCTATATGGAAGTCAGAAGAAGAAAACCTCTACTGCCTCCACACCATAAAATCAGCATCAGAAGTATGCAAAAGAACATCTAAACAATTCTGATGCATTTTGTAAACATGTAATGTTGATCGATGAGGTTAAAATAGAACTCTTTTGCCACAATGATCAAAGGTATGTATGGAGTAAAAAGGACCCAGAATTTCAGGAAATGAACATCTTGCCGACCATTAAGCATGGAGGTGGATCAGTCATGCTTTGGGGTTGTGTTGCAGCCACTAGCACATTGCAAATAACACCATCTGTGAAAAGCTGAAGTTGAAAAGAGGATGGCGTCTACTACTGGAGAATGATCCTATCCACACATCAAAATCCACAATAGACTACCTCAAAAGGTGCATGCTGAAGGTTTTACAAAGGCCCTCACAGTCCCCTGATCTGAACATTATTGAAAATCTGTGGCTAGACCTTTAAAGGATGCAAGACAGCCCAGGAATTAGCCAAAGAAGAATGGATTAAAATCCCTCTATCAAGTATAGAAATACTCTTGTCTGGCTACAAAAAGTGTTTACAAGCTGTGATACTTGCAATAGGGAGTGCTACTAGGTACTAACCATGCAGGGTGCCCAAACTTTTACAGGTCATTATACCTGTTCTAATACTGTCCCCTACAGTTACGAAGTCAGGAAGGGGCAAACACTTTTTCACATTCTTTTGCATGTTTGTCACCCTTACATGTTTCAGATCACCAAACAAATATAAATATTTGACAGAGATAACAAGTAATCACAAAATGCAGTTTATAAATGAAAATTATTAAGGGAAAAAAAGAATCCAAACCTACAGGGCCCTGTGTGAGAAAGTGATTTCTTCCTAACCCTCATAACTGGTTGGGACACCCTTAGCAGCAACAACTGCAATGAAGCGTTTGCGATAACTGGCAATGAGTCTATTACAATGCTTTGGAGGAATTTTGGACACTCATCTGCAGAATTGTTGTAATTCAGCCACATTGGAGGGTTTCTGAGAATGAACTGCCTTTTTAAGGTCACGCCACAGCATCTCAATAAGATTAAAGTCAAGACTTTGACTCTGCCACTCCAAAGTCTTAATTTTGTTTTTCTTAAACCATTCAGAGGTGGACTTGCTGGTGTGTTTTGGAACATTGTCCTGCTGCATAACACATGCGCTTCAGCTTGAGGTCACAAACAGATGGCCGGACATTCTCCATTAGGATTTTTGGTAGACAGCAGAATTCATGGTTCCATTTCTCGCAGCAAGTCTTCCAATTCCTAAAGCTGCAAAACAGTCCCAGACCATGATACTACCACCACCATATTTTACTGTTGGTATTATGCTCCTTTTCTGAAATGCTGTTACTTCTACGTCAAATGTAATGTGACCCACACCTTGCAAAAAGTTCAACAAGATATTTTCTGGCAAAACTGTGACGAGTCTTTATGTTCTTATTGCTCATCAGTGGGTTTCGTCTTGGAAATCTGCCATGCAGGCCATTTTTCCCCAGTCTCTTTCTGATGGTAGAGTCATGAAAACTGACCTTAACTGAGGCAAGAGAGGTCTGATGTTTTTTGGGATGTTGTTGTGGGGTCTTTTATGACCTCTTGGATTAGTCGCCGCTGTGCTCTTTGGGTAGTTTTGATTGGCCAGACACTCCTGTGAAGGCTCACCACTGTTCCTACTTTTCACCATTTGTGAATAATGTCTCTCACTATGGTTCGCTGGAGTCCCAAAGCTTTAGAAATGGCTTTATAACCTTTTCCAGACTGATGTCTCTCAATTACTTTGTTTCTCATTTGTTCCAGAATTTCTTTGGATTGCATCATGATGTCTAGCTTTTGAGGACCTTTTTGGTCTACTTCACTGTGTCAGGTCCTATTTAAGTGATTTCTTGATTGAGAACACGTGTGGCAGTAATTAGGCCTGTGTGTTACTATGGAATTTGAATTCTGCTTCCCAAAGCTTTAATAAGCCACAGTTAATTTAGGTCTTAAGAGGGGGCAATCACTTTTTTTTTTACACAGGACCCTGTAGGTTTGGATTTCTTTTTCTCAATAAATACCTTAATTTAAAAACTGCATTTTGTGATAACACAAGTAATCTTCATTTAACATTTAAATTTATTTGGTGATCTGAATACTGCTCCCTATGTACAAGAACATATCTGCTATAATATTGCCCCCTATGTACAAGAGTATAACTACTACAATACTGCTCCTATGTACAAGACTAAAACTACTATAATGCTGCCCCTATGTACAAGAGTATAACTGCCATAACACTGCCCCTATGTACAAGAGTATAACTGCCATAACACTGCCTAGGGCCGGACTGGGACTGAAAATCGGCCCTGGCACACAAACCAAAGCAGCCCACATACAAATCGCTATTCTTAAATAGTAAATGTATCTTCCATGCAACCTTTTCTGTACAGCTTGTAGGTGAGAACAGTAAGGCCTCTTTCAAACTTCAGTAGTTTGACGTCAGTCAAAATCCGCCAGGTTTATAAAAAAAAAAAAAACGGATCTGCCTTTTTTTTGGTGGATCCGTTTTTTTTTTTCCCATAGACTTGCATTAGCGGCGGATTATGACTGATGGTCGTCCGTTGCATCTGTTTTTTAACGGATTTGTTTATTTTTTAGCATCTGCCATCTGGAGTAGACAGACTAGGGAACGTTTTTTTCAGGGGTGGACCCACTATTTTAAACTGCGCATGCCCGGAACATTTATTCTGTCATGCATTTTAACCCCAAATTCCGTTCTGGCAGTGGCGAATCTCTCTCTTCTCTCTCTCTCTTCCGGTGCATTCTTTTTTTTGCATAGCGGAAAAGGATCCATTTTTTTCACACTTTGGGGGTTTGCAACTGACGTCAAACAACTGAAGTGTGAAACAGGCCCAAGGGAGTTCAATAGGTGAAAAATGACTTTTTCTTTAAAAGTTGGGAGATACAGCATTCTGTGTCTGCGCCTATGCCCCGTGACCCCGCTTGCAATTTTTGGTTTTGGAAGGGGGAATCATAATTAAGACGTCCTCAATGCCTTCCCTAGGTGCAGGAGGACCTAACATCACTACATATTATTTATACACTCAGCCCATACTCCAACATTGTTAAAGGGGTTTTCCACCCAGTGCACGTTGTTAGCAGTGCAGCTTGCTGAACACTAACAGAGTGTAATGTTGGGATTCGGCTTTACCAGGTGGTGCAGACAGTTGTTACGTAACCATAACTTTGTGATTTGCCAAACACATTCTCATTACTTCTCCAATTCTCTTACTTTTCTATTGATGGAGGCAGACGAGAACTTGTTTGGCGCAGCGAGGGCTCGCTCACACTGGCGTATACTACGGCAGAGTGCTGTGTGATATTTTATCAGATAGCACTCAGCCCAATGTTATACTATGGGGCAGAGCAGATCTGCGTTATTTTCTTCAGTCCAAATAGGTCTGAAATTTGCAGCATGCGGCAAGTGACTTTGGAATTTGGATCACCCGTACAAGTCTATGGGTGCGTGTGACACATTGGACTTCACTCTGACGTCACTCAACTACAGTCTGTAGACAATGGAGAAGGTGGTGACATTAAGTTCTCTGTCTCCTCCACACCTGTGATACCATACTCTCACGCGAGAGAAGCAGATCACAGTAAACTGATACTGACCAGACGCGGATCAGAGTGTGACCAAAGTCATTACCATAATCCATCTGATTCTCTGGCAATCAGCAATCATGTGAACAAGCCCTTAATGTTATCACCAGAAAGAAAATTAAAGCAGTTGTCGCCCTACTAAAAACAGACAGTCCTCCAGCCAGACCTCCACCAGGAGCTTATTTGGCCTAAAAGATCTGATTTATATAGGGACTGATTGTCCAGCACTGATAGAAATCAGATGTTCTTGGCCAAATAAGCTCCTGGTGCAAAACCGGTTGGAGGATTGGCCATTTTAGTAGGGAGAAAACGTAATTATCACAGCACCAAAAGTTAGCGACGAGCCAGGTTTGTACCAGAGGAGGGAAACATGAGTATTTAAAGGAGTTGCCCACTACTTTAACACTGATGACCTATCCTTAGGACAGGTGATCAATGTCTGACCGACGTTGCTGCGACACTTGGCACCATTGGCAGATCAGCTGTTCTCAGTGCCGGCGGGAACTGCTCAGTTACAGAACTGCACAGCAAAGCTCAATCTACTGTAAAGTGGCCACAACCGGGTTCTGCACATCCGCCCCTTATTGATTTGAATAGGTCACGAATGTGCAGTATGCGGCCGTGGCCAGTATACAGTAGACAGCTGTGCCGTAACTGAGCAGTTCCAGCCATCACCGAGAACAGCCAATTGGCAGGGATGCCAGGAGTCACACCCACACAGATCAGACATTGATGAGATAAGGATAGATCATCAATGTTAAAATAGTGGACATTCTCTTTAAATTTACTAAATTTGTCTCTGGGATGGCATAGAATCCTAACTCATCCAGTGACCCAGAAATGCTGCAGATTGGGGCAGGAACAACAACATACTGCGGCTGACTGATGGTCTGGAGCTACATGGAGTCCCAGAGCAAAAGTCCTAATAGCCCTGCAAATACTGTGATAGCCCCAAATATAATGGCATCACATACAGTACGATGGCCCCACCTGTATTCTCCCAAATAGTATACTGGCCCCACCTGTAATCCCCCATATAGTAAGCTGGCCCCACCTGTAATCCTCCATATAGTAAGCTGGCCCCACCTGTAGTCACCCATATAGTACGCTGGAGCCACCTGTCATCCCTCATAAAGTACACTGGCCCCACCTATGTCATCCACCATATAGTACGCTGGCCCCACCTGTGTTGTACCCCATGTAGTACACTGGCCCCACCTTTGTCATTCCCCATATAGTATGCTGGACCCTGATGTAGTCCCCCCATACAGTACACTGGCCTCACATGTCATGCCCCATACAGTACACTGGCCCCACATGTCATGCCCCATACAGTACACTGGCCCCACATGTCATGCCCCATACAGTACACTGGCCCCACATGTCATGCCCCATACAGTACACTGGCCCCATACAGTACACTGGCCCCACATGGCATGCCCCATACAGTACACTGGCCCCATACAGTACACTGGCCCCACATGTCATGCCCCATACAGTACACTGGCCCCATACAGTACACTGGCCCCACATGGCATGCCCCATACAGTACACTGGCCCCACATGGCATGCCCCATACAGTACACTGGCCCCCACATGTGGTCCCCTACATAATACTGTTTGATTTATAAAAAAAAAAAAAGTTAAAAAAAAGACACTCATCTGATTCTTGTTCCCTGCTGCTCTGGCTCGGCCACGGCTGCAGTGTAACCAGGGCCGTGGCTGCAGCATCACCAGGGCCGCACCGTCGGCGACTTGCCCACGTCACGCGCTCAAATTAAAAATGGCCGTGGCCGCAAGATCTCCTCCTGCTGCGGTCTGGGGGTGGAGCCTTGTCGGCCGACGACGTGCAGCGTCACCACGTCGCAGCACATTGTTAACCCCAGCTGCCTGCCGCCATGCCAGAAAATTTAAAGGGCCGGTAGCAGGAAAAAAGAGGCCGACCGGCCGCCGCCAGCGGCCCATAACCTCATGAAAATGGCGGCCCAGCGGGAAAATGCCCGGTTGGGTAAGTGGCCAATCCGGGCCTGACACTGCCCCAATGTATACGAGCATAACTGCCATAACACTGCCCCTATGTACACAAGTATAACAACTACTATAACGTAGCATATAACTAAAAAAGGAATGAGGGGGTATGTCAAAAGCAAAAGAAAAGTCTAAGATACTATAGGATTTTTACAGGATGAAAAAGGTGAAGTGGTCAAAAATGATGTTGAGAAGCCAAACTTTTAAATTCCCATTTTGCATCTGTGTTCTCTAAGAAAGCAAATGCAACAAAAACTGATCATCACAGTGGCATTGAAGGAAGAAAAGAACCTACTCTATCCATTAACAGAGAGATGGTGAGGGAACACTTAGCTAATTTACATGTCCTGGTCCAGATGAATTACATCCTAGGGAACTAATAGCATTGCAAGGCGAATAAGCCTCCTTACCTTGAGAAGCCAGAGCTGGTATGTCACTTTCCACAAGGAGAAACCTTACCCCTTAGATCCTAGGGAACTGAAAGAGTTAGCAGAGGAAATTGCAGAACTACTAGCCAGACTCTTTTAAAAATCCTGCAGAAAAGGTGAAGTCCTAGAAGACTGGAGAAAGTCAAATGTTGAACACATCTTCAAAATAGGAGAGAAGCCGGAGACAGGAAATTACAGGCCAGTGAGCCTTACGTTTAAGCTAGGAAAGATATTTGGACAAATTATTAAATGGCATGTATTTAAGTACTTGGATAAGAATACAGTACTTACACAGAGCCAGCATGAGTTTGTACCAAACTAGTCATGCCAGACTTATCTGATTTTCTTCTATGATGAAATCACTGGCTGGGTGGATCAGGGAAATGCGGTAGATGATGATGGTAGAGGATGACTGATAAGGAACAATGGATTGCATTCAAACACACAGTACATGGTGACCTTAGAATTTAGTTTTGGGGGTGCAGGAACTTAATGTTGTGAATGGGGTAAAGCAGATTACACGCATCTACACCAATAGTAGTCTACATGTATCCTAACACAGGAGATCTGGATGGTCCCTGATCAACAGTGACTTCCGCAGTCATATCTTGATCTTGTTAAAGGTTATTGGAACTCTGAATATACTGGACCAAAAAGCTTTGGACGGGCCTATGATTGGCCATGGTACCTTTACTGATCCCAGGTTCCCCTCCTGGTTTCCAGCGATGATGATTTTCCAATCAATTGATCAGCTCCCAGTAAAGCCAGAAAAGTGCCCACTTGACCCATATGTTAATTGATTACCCACATGTGCGCCATTTTACTTCCTGCTGTATACCACAGCCGGCCCCCGAGACTCGCACTGATTGAAGCAGTCATTTTGCAACCACAAAGGGTATAGTGATGAACAAGTGTCAAAAGACCCATTTGGGTGGGTGTTTGTACAACCCTAGGGTTTGATATATGACCCCTACATTACACAGCACAAAGAGTGCCGCGGTCAAGAATGAGGGTGGAAATGCTCTGTTTGATTCCTGTAAGCTTCCCCCCAGTACAACAGCATAGTAATGGGAGGTAGGAAAGGAAAGGGGCACCTATCGAACCCCTCTATACCTGTACACCTACAAATCCTAGTGTTGTAATGTATTAAAAAGGATGGTGTAATATATACACTGCTCAAAAAAATAAAGGGAACACTTAAACAACAGAATATAACTCCAAGTAAATCAAACTTCTGTGAAATCAAACTGTCCACTTAGGAAGCAACACTGATTGACAATCAATTTCACATGCTGTTGTGCAAATGGAATAGACAACAGATGGAAATTATTGGCAATTGTCAAGACACCCTCAATAAAGGAGTGGGTCTGCAGGTGGGGACCACAGACCACATCTCAATACCAATGCTTTCTGGCTGATGTTTTGGTCACTTTCGAATGTTGGTTGTGCCTTCACACTCGTGGTAGCATGAGATGTACTTTACAACCCACACAAGTGGCTCAGGTAGTGCAGCTCATCCAGGATGGCACATCAATGTGAGCTGTGGCAAGAAGGTTTGCTGTGTCTGTCAGCGTAGTGTCCAGAGGCTGGAGGCGCTACCAGCAGACGTGGAGGGGGCCATAGGAGGGCAACAACCCAGCAGCAGGACCGCTACCTCCGCCTTTGTTCAAGGAGGAACAGGAGGAGCACTGCCAGAGCCCTGCAAAATGACCTTCAGCAGGTCACAAATGTGCATGTGTCTGCACAAATGGTTAGAAACCAACTCCATGAGGATAATCTGAGTGCCCGACGTCCACAGATGGGGATTGTGCTCACAGCCCAACACCATGCAGGGTACTTGGCATTTGCCACAGAACACCAGGATTTAGCAAATTTTCCACTGGCGCCCTGTGCGCTTCACAGATGAAAGCAGGTTCACACTGAGCACATTTGACAGACGTGACAAAGTCTGGAAACGCTGTGGAGAGCGATCTGCTGCCTGCAACATCCTTCAGCATGACCAGTTTGACAGTGGGTCAGTAATGGTGTGGGGTGGCATTTCTTTGGAGGGCAGCACAGCGCTCCATGTGCTCGCCAGAGGTAGCCTGACTGCCATTAGTTACCGAGATGTGATCCTCAGACCCCTTGTGAGACCATATGCTGGTGCGGTTGGCCCTGGGTTCCTCCTAATGCAGGACAATGCCAGACCTCATGTGGCTGGAGTGTGTCAGCAGTTCCTGCAAGATAAAGGCATTGAAGCTATGGACTGGCCTGCCCATTCCCCAGACCTGAATCCGATTGAGCATATCTGGGACATCATGTCTCGCTCCATCCACCAACGTCACGTTCCACCACAGACTGTCCAGGAGTTGGCAGATGCTTTAGTCCAGGTCTGGGAGGAGATCCCTCAGGAGACCGTCTGCCGTGGAGGCCACACACAATACTGAGCAGCATTTTGACTTGTTTTAAGGACATTACAGTTCACTTTAATTTTGTGTGGGACTCCAAATACAGGCCTGAATTGGTTAATGAATTTGATTTCCATTGATGATTTTTGTGTGATTTTGTTGTCAGCACATTCAACTTTGCACAGAACAAAGTATTCAATGAGAATATTTCATTCATTCAGATCTAGGATGTGTTATTTAAGTGTATATGTATATAAATATATACATATATAATGTATTTGGTTTTGCTACATGTGAAACAGTCCTGTCTCTGGTGTCATAATTAGCAACTTTACTGTAATATTGCAATGTATTAAGAATAATAATGTAAAAAAAAATGATGACAAAATAAATAAATTACAATGAACGCAAAATAAAAACACAGACATGTTTGGAGTCACTGATAAAAAAAAAAAACAGTACTTATATAAACTGCAAAAAAAACACTAGTTCAATTTGAGAATAAAAAGGGGCCACATAACCCTGCTTTAAACAGGGGTTCAGAAAATTATGGCCATATGAAGTCATTCTAAGACTATAGAGTCCCTGTGCAGCACATGAGGCTCAGACACATACAAAGCTCAAAAACAGAGAATACAAAAAAAGTAGGATAAAAACGTCATCAAAATGTCTGCTGTGCTGGAGACAGTCACGTGACTTCAATTTTCCCTCTAACTTTCCCCTCTAGTAGCCGTCTCTCGCGTGACGTCAGCGTCACTGTGGTCTCGCGATGCGTGCCGGGAGGTGTAGTTCTTACCATCATTATAAAGCCCAGCGTAATGCTCCCGGAAGAGGAGCACACAAGATGTTTGTCCACAAGAAATACCGGGGGAAGCGGCTGCATTGTGAGTGTGATACGGTGGAGATGTGCCGGGCCTCGCTCAGCGCGTGTGTGTGACCGCTACGCGACGGGACGGGAATGGCCTTCAGAGAGGTCATCGCTGCGGGGGGCTGGGTGTAGTAAGATGGTGGCGGGACACTTCCGGGTGTACGTAGACACGTGGAGCAGTGGGTGTAGCAAGATGGTGGCGTACTTTGTTTAGTTGTAAGTGGAGAGATGAGAACAAGCTCCGAATGCTGCGCTGCTTCATGTATGTGCTTGTGTGATCTGTAGAACGTGAGAGGAAGGAGGCTTGTGACAGCTGAGCTCTACCACCGAGCCTGTGCGGTGTACAGCCCTGCAGGTTCCTCTACTATTTCCAGCTCTAATTTTTTTTTTTTCTCTCTTTTGCCTGTGGACCCCCTTTTTTGACCATTACTGCAGATTTTACTACTTTTTTTGGTCCTTACAACTAATCTTATTTTTGTATTTTTATTCTGTATTTTGGGGAGGTGAACGGCCTAAAATTCAAGAATTCTGACTTTCGCGTTCAGTGGTCTGAGCTTGGACAGATGCGGACCCCACAATACAGAAGTGATATTAATCAACTCATGTTGTGGGGAAGGGGGGGTGAATGTGTGCAGACAAAGGCTGGAAATAAAGCACCCCCCCCCTTAAGAAAAAAAAAAAAAAAAAAATCTGTGTGTGTATATAGAGAAAGCTGCAGAACGGTTATAGATGTCTATCCATATCCTCTATATAGTATACATAGAGATACAGAAAGGCTGTCTGTGTGTATATAATATATGTATATACTGTATATATTTTTTGCACCTTTTATCTTCATTTTATCACACCTGTCCTGTTCCCCCCCCCCCCCCCCCCTACACACCTCCACCCCGAGAACTGAATTTTTGACTTGTAGTATTGTAAAATTTGATCTCCTATATACTAATATGACAAAATTAGGCCTGTCAGTTTGCATTCTCCTGGCAGTACCTGTCCATCACCAGCCTGCATTGTGTAGCCTCCCCGGGAGCAGTGGGCACTATATCAAGCTAGTTGGGTTTCGCAATTTTCTTTTTTTTTTTTTTTTTTTTTTTCTAAGCCAACATTTCAGCATCCATATGACTTTTCTATCTTTTTTTTTTTTTTTTTTTTTTTTTTTTTTAGGTTAGAGAACCATAAAACATAGATTTTTGCCCTTTTTATTTCCTATTTCCGTTGCAGACATTGCAATACTAAGGGTTTTAGTCCTTTTCCTTCCTGGGAAGAGGTTGTGTATATGTACACATGTTTATTATACTTGTCTATATTTCCCCTTTTCACATGTAAAGCGCCATATAAATGCATAATAATAATTTGTGTATATATAATTTATTTTTCCTGCTCATTTTACCTGTTGTATATTTTGTCTTTTGGGGATGTGCAACTGTGAACACTTGTAATATGCATTGTAAAATGACTGACCTCCTGTGTACAAAGATGGCAGACGGGAGGGCTTCGGTAGCCCCTCACTGCCATGAAAATGTTTCTGCCACCCCACAGTCAAGTGTGGTATTATTTAGTGTGTATGTACATGTCGAAATATGTATTGGGTGGGCCTCCTAGGAGTAGTGGACCCCAGCAATTCCTTGTTTCCCTGCTTCTGATGCCGGCCATGCTTATTGGCCCCTCTAGACATGTAGAGGGACCCTGTGCTTGATGTGCTGCTGTGCACCATGTAGGGTGCATGGGAATGTTGGTTACATGTTATAAACATGACTTTCCACCTGTCCCATTCTGCATCTAAATTATTGGTGATGGGTCTGCTGCGTGAGTGCTGACAGTATACGGGATCTCAACCCTGAAAATCCTACTCCACTGCCTGTAATAATCATGAGATCCCCCTAGGTCACTTGCACCAGTGACCCATTTCCGTCACATCTCCTCCAGTCCCTTTCCCCTGCTGTCACCCCTCTCCTTACTAAAATACTTAACCTCTCTCTCCCTTCTGGTATCTTTCCCTCATTTAAGCATGCCATCATACATCCACTACTTAAAAAACCATCCCTTGACCAAAACTGTGCTGCTAACTGTAGACCTGTCTCGAATCTTCCCTTCATCTCTAAACTCCAGGAACTCCGCTATCTCTTTGATAACTCTCTTCTCGACCCTCTCCAATCCGGTTTCCGCTCTTTACACTCTACTGAAACTGCCCTCACTAAAGTCTCTAATGATCTACTAACAGCTAAATCAAATGGTCATTACTCCATGCTAATTCTCTTGGATCTCTCTGCAGCATTCGACACTGTGGATCATCAGCTCCTCCTCACTATGCTCCGTTACATTGGCCTCAAGGACACCGTTCTCTCCTGGTTCTCCTCCTATCTCTGACCGCTCTTTTGCTGGTTCCTCCTCCTCTCATCTTCCCCTTACTGTTGGGGTTCCTCAAGGATCAGTCCTAGGCCCCCTCCTCTTCTCTTTGTACACTGCCCCTATTGGTCAAACAATCAGTAGATTTGGTTTCCAGTACCATCTCTATGCTGATGACACCCAATTAAACGCTTCTTCTGACATCACGCCAGCCTTTCTAGAAAACACCAGCGATTGTCTAAACGCTGTGTCTAACATCATGTCCACACTATATCTGAAACTGAACCTGTCAGACTGAACTCCTTGTGATTCCTCCCGCTACTAATGTACCTATACCCGACCTTGCCATTTCCATCTGTGGTTCCACTATTACTCTCCAGCAACATGCCCGCTGTCTTGGGGTCATACTTGACTCCGAGCTTTCCTTTGCCCCCCACATTTGATCACTGGCTCGCTCTTGTCATCTGCACCTCAAAAACATTTCTAGAATTCGACCTTTTCTTACTTTTGACTCCTCAAAAACTCTTACTGTTTCTCTTATTCATTCTCGTCTCGACTATTGTAACTCCCTTCTAATCGGTCTCCCTCTTACCAAACTCTCCCCTCTCCTATCTGTCTTGAATGCTGCAGCCAGGATCATATTCCTCGCCAATCGTTACACCGATGCCTCTACCTTGTGCCAGTCATTACACTGGCTACCCATCCACTCCAGAACTCAGTATAAACTTATTACCCTCACCCACAAAGCCCTCCATGGCTCAGCACCACCCTACATCTCCTCCCTTGTTTCAGTATACCACCCTACCCGCTCCCTCCATTTTGCTGATGACCTGAGGTTAGCATCCTCAATAATCAGAACCTCCCACTCCCGTCTCCAAGACTTTACACGTGCTGCGCCAAT
The DNA here is from genome assembly GCF_039654945.1 of Dendrobates tinctorius. Lineage (NCBI taxonomy): Eukaryota > Metazoa > Chordata > Amphibia > Anura > Dendrobatidae > Dendrobates > Dendrobates tinctorius. Next base: position 53,332,512 of record NW_027361696.1, read on the forward strand.
TCTTTGGAATGCACTTCCCAGGTCAATACGATTAGTCCCCAATCTCTACAATTTTAAGCGTGCCCTGAAAACACATTTATTCAGACTGGCCTATCGCCTCAACACATTAACCTAATGTATCCCTGTGTGGCACAGCCAAAAGTTTTACCATAACCAGGTTCCTCCCATCATGTTCCTACATGCTTTATGCATCTATTAGCCCTCTGTGTCTGTACTGTTACACACTTAACATTATGGCTGGTCCATACAATCAGGGCAACGGTTACCACCCACCTTTTGTGTCTCTTTTTTCCTCATAGACTGTAAAGGGGGTTTTACACTAAGCAATATCGCTAGCAATATCGCTAAAACGTCACTGGTTTTGTGACGTTATAGCGATATTGCTAGCGATATCGCTATGTGTGATACTTACCTCCGACCGGCTCCCCCGCTGTCCATCGCTGATCGCGCGAGAATGTCCAGCTCCATTTCTCGTCGGGCGCTTCCTGCTGAGACTTCCTGCTGTGACGTCCAGCGACGCGTGGAGGCGGGCGGGAGGACGCAGGATCGCTGTGTGTGAAAGGTAAGTATCGTGCGCTGCGTCGCTGCTGCATCGCTGTGAGATCTTTCTGTATGAAAGCTCACTAGCGATCATTTAGCGATGCACCAGCGATCCTGACCGGGTCGGATCGCTGGTTGGATCGCTGGTGCATCGCTAAATGTAAAAGGGCCTTAAGCTTGCGAGCAGGGCCCTCATTCCTCTTGGTATCTGTTTTGATCTATGTGTTTATTGTTACACTGTAACGTCCATTGTATGTACAAATCTCCTCTGAAATGTAAAGTGCTGCGCAATATGTCGGCGCTATAGAAATAAAATTTATTATTACTATGTAGCTGGAAACCTCGCACTATGGCTGTTCTTCGTGCAGCGTCTGAGCCTCTGGTTCTGTGAGCGCTCACTATGGAATCTCATCTATAGTTTTGTTTGTTCTGAGACGGGAGAAGTTCAATAAGTCACTTATTCCTCTGTTATCAGGAGGGCGTGTGTCTCTAATGTGTGCCGTATGTTTGCAAAGCCGGTGTCACCTTTTATTATACATGGGGGAAGCGGTATTAGCTAAATATTGTACACAGGGGATAGTATTATAGTAGTTATATTCTTTTACATAGGAGCAGTATTATATAGTTGTTATACAGTGGGTATGGAAAGTATTCAGACCACTTTACATTTTTCACTGTTTCATTGCAGCCATTTGGTAAACTAAAACTTTTTTTTTTCTCATTAATGAACACTTTGTACCCCATCATGACTGGAAAAAAAACAAATGTAGAATTTTTTGTAAATTTATTATAACAGAAAAACTGATATCACATGGTCATAAGTATTCAGACCCTTTGCTTGAGTAGAAGCACCCTTATGAGCTAGTACAGCCATGAGTCTTCTTGGGAATGATGCAACAAGTTATTCATACATGGATTTGGGAATACTCTGCCATTCTTCCTTGCAGATCCTCTCCCGTTCCATCAGGGTGGATGGTGGACAGCCATTTTCAGGTCTCTCCAGAGATGCTCAATTGGGTTTAGGTCAGTGCTGTGGCTGGGCCAGTCAAGAATGGTCACAGAGTTGTTCTGAAGCCACTCCTTTGTTATTTTACCTGTGTGCTTAGGGTCATTGTCTTTTTGGAAGGTCAACTTTCGGCCAAGTCTGAGGTCCAGAGCACTCTGGAAGAGGTTTTCATCCAGGATATCTCTGTACTTGGCCGCATTCATGTTTCTTTCAATGGCAACCAGTTGTCCTGTCCCTGCAGCTGAAAAACACCCCCATAGCATGATGCTGCCACCACCATGTTTCACTGTTGGGATTGTATTGGGCAGGTGATGAGCAGTGCCTGGTTTTCTCCACACATACTACTTAAAACTTCTTGGTGATAATCAGGGCTGTGGAGTCTGAGTCGGAGCTCATTTTGGTGGAGTCGGTATAAAATGGTCTGACTCCTAAAATATAATAAATTGGGTACAGTAGTTCAATGCAGAATGTGCTGAATATTTTTTCATAGGAATTTGGGAAAGTTATGAAATGTCCTATAAATGGCTGTTCTATTCGTGACCTAAGGCTACATTCACACACAGCGTTTTTGCTGGGTTTTTTGAGGATACGTTTTTCAGCTGCAAAAGCAGATCAGGTTTTTAAAAAAAAAAAAAATACTGCATCACTTGAAAGGTTTTTGAGCTCATAGATAATGTTTTCAATAGCAAAAGCAGATTAGAAATCTGCTATATCTATCCATTTATCCATATCTGTCTATCCATATCTTATCTGTACCAAAAAGAATGAAAGCCGGGTAGCACACAGACTAACACTCCTTTTTTTTTTTTTTTTTTTTTTTGCACCAGTCAGGTACACCTCATAGCTTCCCAAAAGGATTCCCAGGACAGGCATTGCTTCTCTTCAGTAACACCAGCATCAATTGATAGTTGGAATAAATAGACTGCATTCACCACATCTTAAGGTGCAGGCTTTATTTTCAAGTGTAGGGGTGTGCAGTATAAGGTTCTGCAGTAGCTGAGGTGTGCAGTATGAGGTTCTGCCCCTCCTCCCCTCCCCTCCTCCTCCCCTCCCCTCCTCCTCCCCTCCTCCCCTCCTCCCCTCCTCCCCTCCTCCCCTCCTCCCCTCCTCCCCTCCTCCCCTCCTCCCCTCCTCCCCTCCTCCCCTAGTTTTGATCCTGGCTAAAACCGTTTCTTATAGATATGGCGAACCCTAAATGAAGGTCAATGGACACAGGTGGCTGAATTGAAGGAATTGCTTAATCACCTATTTACCGTGACTAAGCTGAGGATTTAACTCCTGGCATTTTCATAAGGGAGTGGAAGAACTTGCTATTTTGCCTGTCCCAAAGAGATTTAATCGCAGATGGCATTGCTGCTTCAATGAAACTGAGAGAGACACAGCTATTGGAAAATAAATTTTTTCTGGCAGCTGTTTGACTGTGGACCCAAGTCATCGTATATTGCTTGATGATCAACAGCTTACTAAAGGAAAAGAAGCTCTGACTGAGGTAGCAGTTAGGATGAGTGGCCTACAAGAGGACTGCCAGGTGCAAGAGGACTTGGGTCCTGACAGTGCTACTGCTGCCATATCTTCATCCTCATCAGATGAGGAGTTTGACTTTGACAAGTATTTGGATGACATGGAGCAGGCAAAGCGTTGCTGCAAGGAAAAAGATTTCACTCTGTCTCCTATAGCAAGCAGATTGACCATATTTCAGCAAATGTTTCACTTGCTCTCAAAGAAAAATTCAACCGTTCATCAAAACTGACTGTGCATGAGGCAATTCCTTTATACTTGGAAATTGTTAGATGTTGCCCATGTGGTTATGGCTTTGCCTCCAACCCAAGTTAGTGTAGAGAGGTTGTTCTCTGGCCTTAAAACTATCAGGTCAGATGTGAGGTCATCTATGAAGGAGGATCTGATGGAGGCAATTCTATTTCTTAGAACAAATTCATAGACTGCACAAATGTTATTTAGTATGTTTTTGTTGAAAACTGTTTTTTGCCACTTACATAGTTTTACATAGAGATATATATACACTGTGTATATATATAATCTATATTACATAGTGTATTACATATTTACAATTTATTACAGTTTTTTGTGTTCTAAAGTTGTATTCCAATAAATAGATATTATGTTCTATCTAAATGTCTTGATTATTGTATCATAAAAATGATTAAATGTTTGATGTTCACATTGTACTACAATAAATTTTTCACTTAAATATAAGCCATATATGTTGGAGTCGGTGGAAGGGAAATTGAGGCGTCGGAGTCGCAGGTTTGGCTTACCGACTCCACAGCCCTGGTGATAATTCTATCTTCATCTCATCACACCAATCTTATTTCTCCGTCTGGAAGTCCTTCATGCGTTGTTGTTGTTGTGTGTTTTTTTTTTTTTTTTTTTTGTTTTTTTTTAACAAACTTTATGCAGGCTTTCATATGTCTTCACCTGGGACTCGGAGAGGCTTCCGTTGGGCCACTTTGCCATAAAGGCCCGACTGGTGGAGGGCTGCAGTGATAGGAGAAAGTTGACATTGTAGAACTATCTCGCTACTGCATCTGTGGAGCTCAGCCACAGTGATCTTGGGGTTCTTTATCTCTCTCTCTCTCACCAAGGCTCTTCTCCCACAATTGCTCAGTTTGGCTGGACGGCCAGGTCTAGGAAGATTTCTTGTGGTCCCAAACTTCTTCCATTTAAGGATTATGGAGGCCACTGTGCTCTAAGGAATCTTGTGTACTGCAGAAATTCTTTTGTAACCTTGGCCAGATATGTGCCTTGCCACAATTCTGTCTCTGAGCTCCTTGGCCAGTTCCTTTGACCTCATGATTCTCATTCGGTCTGACATGCACTGTGAGCTGTGAGGTCTTATATAGACAGGTGTGTGCCTTTACAAATCAAGACCTATCAGTTTAATTAAACACAGCTGGACTCCAATGAAGGAGTAGAACTATTTCAAGGAGGATCACAAGGAAATGGACAGCATGTGACTTAAATATGAGTGTCTGAGCAAAGGGTCTGAATACTTATTACCATGAGAGATTTCAGTTTCTTTTTAATAAAGTTGCAAAAATTGCTACATTTCTTTTTTTTTTTTTTTTTTTTTTGTCAAGATGGGGTGCAGAGTGTACATTAATGAGAAAAAAACAAACTTTTATAAATTTACCAAATGGCTGCAATGAAACAAAGGGTGAAATTTAAAGGAGTCTGAATACTTTCTGCACCCACTGTATTCTTGTACATAGGAGCAGTAATATAGTAATTATAGTAGTTAATATTCTTGTACATAGGAGCAGTAATATAGCCAATAATGTCTGAAAAGCGCTGTGGAATTAATGGTGCTATATAAACGCGTAAAAAAAAAAAAATTGGTTATATTCTTGTACAAAGGGGGCAGTATTATAGTAGTTATAATAATTTTATTTCTATAGCGCCGACATATTCCGCAGCACTTTACATTTCAAAGGGGACTTGTGCAGACAATAGACATTACAGCATAACAATAATCATAGATTATAACAAATACCAAGAGGAATGAGGGCCCTGCTCACAAGCTTACAGTCTGAGGAAAGAGGTGGACACGAAAGGTGGGCGGTAACGTTGCCCTGATTGTATGGACCAGTCTTAATGTTAAGTGTGTAACAGTACAGACACAGAGGGCTAATGGATGCATAAAGCATGTGGGAACATGATGCGGGGAACCTGGTTATTGTGAAACTTTTGACTGTGCCACACAGGGATCGATTAGGTTAATGTGTTGAGGCGGTAGGCCAGTCTGAGTAAATGCGTTTTCAGGGCACGCTTAAAATAGTAGGGATTGGGGACTAATAGTATTGACCTGGGAAGTGCATTCCAAAGAATTGGCGCAGCACGTGTAAAGTCTTGGAGACGGGAGTGGGAGGTTCTGATTATTGAGGATGCTAGCCTCAGGTCATCAGCAGAACGGAGGGCACGGGTAGGGTGGTATACTGAAACAAGGGAGATGTAGGGTGGTGCTGAGCCATGAAGAGCTTTGTGGGTGAGGGTAATAAGTTTGTACTGGATTCTGGAGTGGATGGGTAGCCAGTGTAATGACTGGCACAAGGTAGAGGAATCAGTGTAACGATTGGCGAGGAATATGATCTTGGCTGCAGCATTCAAGACAGATTGGAGGGGGGAGAGTTTGGTAAGGGGGAGACCGATTAGAAGAGTTACAATAGTCGAGAATGAATAAGCGAAACGGTAAGTTTACTGTTTATTGTACGTAAGGGACTATTATGGTAGTTATATGCTTGTACATGAGGGGCAGTATTAGTTGTATTTTATATTCGCTTTTTATATGGGCTTGTCACTTAGGGTACTTTCACATTCCGTTGGTCCTCTGTTAAGTGGCCCCGTCAGGGCTTGTGTCTAAACCCCCACACAACTGGATTCGGACATATGTGCTGATGGTACTGACAGTCAATGTGCGCTCTCATACATCACTACATCTGGGTGTCCGCCTACTGTAGGTGTATATGCCCAAAAACTATGCAGAACCTCATTATAGTCTATGACCACATCGGCGCATATGTCCGATTCCTGTTTTGCGGTGGGTGGTTCAGACGCAAGCCTAGACTGTGCCAAGGTGCAGTGTGAAAGCTGCCTTATTCTTGGGCTGTGTGAAGGATCAGATGACAAGCGAGCGTGTTCCTTGGGGATGGTTGTACGCTTGTTCGGCCAGTCGTGGTTCCAGGTGAAGGGTCTTCGTCTTGGAATGTCAGTAATTTGTAAGAACCTGGACTCCAAGAACAGATTAGGGCAGTGATTGTTTACCTGCGACCTAGGATACATTTACCTTTCTGGTGGTGACTTTTCTCGGATTAGTGCAGTTGCTTATTAATCAGAATGACAAGGTTACCAGCCTCTCCTGCATCTAGGACTTTGCGAGAGATTTACTGGGAATCTGATCATCTGTGTATGGTGTAAACAATGGACTGGGGGACAATTGGAGGTGATGGGAGTATCCTGTGAGGAGTGACTGGGTAAATAGTCTTTTTAGGAGGGGTATCTTACCATTAAGGGCTTTACAGAAGGACTGATTTACTTCTTAATCCTCGAGGCCGATTGTTCACCATTTTAGGGTGTGATGGAGCCAGAATAGAAAGGCGTTTTATTAAAATCTGTAACAATGCTTTCCGATTGGGATTCCACTGTCTGTTGTACAACTCCCAGTGTGCACATGAGCTCACCTGTATCAGAGAAAAACTTTTTTCTCCTTGAACCCTCTTGGTCCTCTGTTATGTAAATGTAGTACAATGTCTTCCTTCAAGGATATGTTTGCCAGGACTATTGCACAGGTACTGGAGCCGTAAACATAAGATTAAGGAATAACTATTAAATAGATATTGCTGACCTGATGAGTCTGGTGCACTGAGTTTGAAGGGACACCTTTTGGCTTTAGCATTTTATTTTTTTTTATTTTTTAATTTCTGCCCCAGTAGTAACTCAGGATCAGTAATGTATGTACACAGTGATTGCACCAGCAGAATAGTGAGTGCAGCTCTGGAGTAGAATACAGGATGTAACTCCGGATCTGTAATGTATGTACATAGTAACTCCACCAGCAGAATAGTGAGTGCAGCTCTGGAATATAATACAGGAGGTAACTCAGGATCAGTACAGGATCAGTAATGTATGTACACAGTGACTGCACCAGCAGAATAGTGAGTGCAGCTCTGGAGTATAATACAGGATGTAACTCCAGATCAGTAATGTATGTACAGTAGTGACTGCACCAGCAGAATAGTGAATGCAGCATAATACAGGATGCATCTCTGAATCTTCATTGGATGAGTGTTCAGTGACATTGTCTTCTGTATACTCTCTATAATGGTCAGATTACGCACTCGTACACCAGTATGTAATGGTTACAGAAAATTGCTGTGATATTAGAATGAGAGGAAGTTGAGCAGGAAACGGAGGGGAAGGTGTCTGTATCATGTGGTTCAGTCTTGGCTGGAAGTATCGGCATTCGAGCCCCTATAGACATCACACAGTGTAAGTTATTTAGGTTTGGTTCACCGCTTCCGCACAATCTTCTCGCACACTGGAATTGCGCCTCCTTGTAGTTGCTCGCGTGTGGTGAGATTCCGATCTCCACCTGCTGATGTGCAATGATGGAGAGTGATATAAACTGCTGCTTCATCTCTGAGGGTTTTCCTTTGTAGCGATTACAACCTTGTCATGGAAGATTGCAGTATCTAAAAAAGGTTCTCCTGCATGAGGGAGGGGGTGATCGATTTTAATTGTTGGCACCTTCAGGCACAATGATGTTAAATGGCATTAAAATATGCTCCAACCAGCGCTCCGTAATGGAAGACTTGCCAAGTTTTGAAAACTGCCATAAGGGTGGTTCAAGAAGTGCAGCGTCCTGCAACAACTTATTTCTGCAGATGTAGTTGATTATCTGCAGTCCTATGTAAGGTTAGGTTTCCATGGTCAGGATTTCATCAGTATTTGCTCAGGATTTGATGCAGGTAAAATCTGCACCTGAGGTCACTGGCAGGTCACCTGCGTTTTTACATGCGGATTTGTATGTGTTTTTTTTTTTTTTGTAAGCTAAATAAAGGTCTATTTAACAAAAAGATTTGTGATGTCATTTCTGGTCCAACCTCCTCTTTAACATTTGTTCAACCCACACTCAATTACAGATAGATAATGGATAGATAGATATGGGATGGATAGATCAATAGATATATCTAGACATGGATAGAAATATCGATGGATAGCTATCTGTTAGGCCGGGGTCACACTTTACGAGAAACTTGCATGAGTCTTTCACCTCAATACCTGGCACTCAGACCGGAGCATGCGACTACATGCAGCCGCACTCTGGTCCCGAGTGCCGGCGGCAGTGCCGGGTATTGAGGTGCGAATTTCTCGCAAGTGTGGCCCCGGCCTCAAACGCAATATTAAAATAGGGGGGCCCAAAAAATGACGTGGGGTCCCCTATAACTAATAGCCAGAAAGGCTACGCAGACAGCTGCAGGCTGATATTCATAGCCTAGGAAGGGGCCATGGATCTAAGATGCGCCAATTCCAGTGCTTAGCGCCTCTTCCCACAGCCGTGTAGCGGTGGCATATGGGGTAATAAGGGGTTAATGTCACCTTTGATTGTAGGGTGATGTTGACCTGTTAATGGAGAGGCATCGATAAGACACCTATCCGTTATTAATCCTATAGTATGAAAGGGTTAAAAAGACACCTTTTTCTGGCTGTAGTTTAATGAAATAAAACACATCACAAGTTTGCCATTTTATTATACTAATCCATGCGAAGCCATCAATCTCCTGAAGAAAAAGAAAAAAACAATCGTATACTCCCTGATCCGACATGGTCCATATACGAGTGTCCCACGACGTTTCCAGCTCTGCTACATCTGGATGCATGACATCCAGATATAGCGGAGCTAGGTGACAACCGGAGATGTCTTCGGCGATCACCTACACTCTAGCTCTCACGGTCAGCTGACTGTGAAAACTAGCCTAGTGTGATCGGGGATAACCCCCAGTCACGTGCACAGCAGTTCTCACGATAACTTGGCTTATCGCGAGAACTGCAGTGGATGGGGGACATCAGGCTGGAGGGCAGGCGAGAACGTCATTTTATTAGTAGGCATGCATAGTAATCTGCGTTTACGACTTCACTGCACTCAAACAAGCAACACTTGCATTCAAATCAGCTCTCACCTCTGCTAAACAGGCCTTCTTTACACCCCTTGTATCTTCCTTATCCCACAACCCCAAACAGTTGTTCAATACTTTTAACTCCCTCCTCCGCCCACCACTGCCACCTCCGACTTCCCTAATCTCTGCCGAGGACTTTGCTGCACACTTCAAAAACAAGATAGACCAAACATGGCAAGTCTTTATTGCCCAACCACCTCAACCCCTTTGTATACCAGACCAATGCCCAAACCCCATAACCTCTCTCCAACATCACTGAAGAGGAGCTTAATCGCCTCTTCTCCAAATCGCACCTCACAACCTGTGCACTTGACCCGATTTCCACCTCCTCTGCAACCTCACCACCACACTTATCCCATCCCTAACCCACCTCTTCAACCTATCACTAACGTCCGGTACCTTCCCTTCTGCTTTCAAACATGCCACAATCGCACCTATCCTTAAAAAGCCAACCCTCGATCCAACAGCCACATCCAGCTATCGCCCAATATCGCTGCTCCCATTCGCTTCTAAACTCCTGGAGCAGCATGTTCACACTGAACTTTCCTCCCACCTCTCGTCTAACTTGCTCTTTGACAATCTACAATCTGGCTTCCGCCCCCATCATTCCACTGAGTCAGCCCTGACCAAAATGACCAACGACCTACATACAGCCAAAGCTAACGGACAATACTCTATACTCCTGTTTCTAGACCTGTCCTCTGCTTTTGACACAGTTAACCACTGCCTCCTACCACAGATCCTCTCCTCCTTTTGGCATCAAAGACCTCGCCCTATCCTGGATCTCCTCATACCTTTCCAACCGCACATTCAGCGTCTCCCACTCCCACACTAACTCCTCATCCCACCCTCTCTGTTGGAGTCTCTGTTGGAGTCCCCCAAGGCTCTGTTCTAGGACCCCTACTCTTCTCAATCTACACACTTGGTCTGGGGCAACTCATAAAGTCCCACAGATTCCAGTATCACCTTTGTCGATGATACTCAGATCTACCTCTCTGGCCCAGATATCACCTCTCTGCTCTCCAGAATCCCAGAGTGTCTATCAGCCATATCCTCCTTCTCCTCTCGCTTCCTCAAACTCAATGTGGACAAATCTGAACTGATCATCTTTCCCCCATCTCACAGATTTTCCTTACCCGATCTTTCTATTACAATTGACAACATCACACTTCCCCCGTACCGGAGGTCCGCTGCCTCGGAGTAACCCTTGACTCTGCCCTGTCCTTCAAACTGCACATCCAAGCTCTCTGCCTACTGTCGCCTCCAGCTCAAAAATATTACCAGAATCCGTTCCTCAACCCTCAATCTACTAAAATGCTTGTGCATGCCCTCATTATCTCCCGCATTGACTATTACAACATCCTTTTCTGTGGCCTCCCTGCTAACACCCTTGCACCTCTCCAGTCCATTCTCAACTCTGCTGCCTGACTAATTCATCTCTCTCCTCGCTACTCCTCCACTTCTTCCCTCTGCAAATCTCTTCACTGGCTCCCATTCCCTCAGCGTATCCAGTTCAAATTACTAATACTGACCTACAAGGCCATCTACTGTACAACCTGTCTCCTCCATACATCTCTGAACTAATCTCCATATACCTTCCCTCAAGGAATCTCCAGTCCTCCCAAGACCTCCTTCTCTCTTCCACACTTATTCGCTCCTCACCCAACCGCCTCCAAGATTTCTCCCGAATAGCCCCCATCCTCTGGAATTCCCTGCCCCAACACGTCCGGCTATCAACCACACTCGGATCCTTCAGACGGAACCTCAAAACCCACCTCTTCAGGAAAGCCTGCAGTGATCCCTGCTACCGCCTCACCATCACTGGAACTGCTGTAAACCCCCCCCCCCCCCCAACCTACTGTCTCCTTCCCCACCATCCTGTAGCATGTAAGCCCAAAAGGGCAGGGTCCTCTCTCCCCTCTATATCAGTCTGTGATTGTTAGTTTGTTTGCTGTAAGTGATATCTGTAATCTGTATGTAACCCCTTCTCATGTACAGCACCATGGAACCAATGGTGCTATATAAATAATAATGTGACTAATCATTAGATGCGGTTTTACCCCATCTAATGCGTCGCCGCATCGTAAAGACATGCTGCATTCTGAAAAGACGCCGCATGTCTGTTCACATTTTAACGCATAGTGGAGACAGGATTTCATGAATCCTCTATGCTGTAACATATGGACGCTGCGGCTTAACGCAGCGTCAAACCCGCAGTGTTTCCTGACCGTGGAAATACACCCTAAGAGTGGTAACACCAGCCAGCAAGTCACAAGTCGCGTTCCTTTTCTAATTTTGTTCTCTATTCAGCCCAGACCACCCCAACTAGTCTTTGCAGATTCATTTCTTTTTTTTCTAGTGCTTTCCCCCCACCCCAACCCCTCCCCATCTGCCTCCACTTGTCTGCTAACTATACAGTGCAATAACTCAGGTAGTAGTAATGGGCCCCACAGTGCTCTCATTTAGTGCTCCCCTGCACCATCTGCCATGGTAATATCCACCGTTTATGCCCCCTTCCAGGTCTACCATGCCAAGTTTTTGCCATTAACCCCCCCCCCCCCCCCCCTTCCAACAACAATCAGTGCTGCTCCCCTTCTACCATATGTGGCACTATGGTGTGATGTCATCGGTCTGCTGTCTGTCTTTTGGACCTCTGATGGGCAGCTGCAGTCCTCATGCTGCCGTTGGCTGAGGGTGCAGGCCAGCACGGTGGCTATCCCACCAAGGACAACATCTGTAAGGAGTTTGTATGTTCTCCCCGTGTTTGCCTGGGTTTCCTCTGGGCACTCCGGTTTCCTCCCACATTCTAAAGACATACTAATAGAGAATTTAGATTGTGAGCCCCATCGGGGACAGTGATGTGTGCAAACTGTAAAGCGCTGCGGAATATGTTAGCGCTACATAAAAATATTATTATAGAGTAAAGTCCATGAGATGGGACAACTCCTCCGATGGCCCAGGACTACCTTATTTCTGGGACTTCCTAGATATTATGGAAGAGTTGGCAAATATGGGCAATGGCTTCCCATCAGACAAAGGCGAGGTTTGCCTTGCTTTGTTTAATACCGCACGTGCTAGCTACTGGCATAGGAGACATTAGGAGTGCAATGTGTGTCACTCAGCTTTGTAGAAAATTTGTTTTGTTCCCATGGAAAGCCATGTTGTGACCTAGTATCGCACCCTAAAAACCCTCCATTAGGGCTGCTTTCAGACCTCTGTGGTGACCGAGGGGAAGGACCGCTCATTGGGGCTTGTGGGGGGGACTGCCAGTTGGGGTGATGTTGATTTCATGAACGGAGTTGCGACAGCCTAAGACTCGTTCAAGTAGAGTGAAATAAGCCTCAGGCCTTTCAGAAAGAGGGCATGGTAATCGCCCATCAGGCGCTTTGGAACGCTGGGGGGCAACCAATATGGCCATTATCTGGATTGTCACAACCTTTTTTTTTTTTTTTCTTCCCCCTAGAAGTTGCGCTCTATTCCAAATCATGCAGGGTGCCGATCACTATACAAATTTGCAAAACGCTCGTTTGTCGGGTGCGACTATCTTATTACACTTAATAGCTGCCGAAAAGAAGTCTGCGTACGCACCCAGCATGATCTATTAATGGCTATAGGATTGTCGGCCAGGTTATAAATGATTGCCGGTCGGCTTCTGTTCTGTGTAGCTAACAGTCGTTTACTGCCATGCAATATTAGCAAGCCACTGGGGGTAGTAGTTTACTTCATGGGCTCATGTGAGGTGGAAATCCCTAAGTTTTTATTCCATTTTACTATCAGTGTTGAATTTTCTGTTTTGTTTTTAACTGTTTCACTCTAAACTGGCTCAATCCTCCAAAAATATTGTTTTCCCGCGCTTTCCTACTCTTCCGCCCAAACTTAAAATGGCGGCCACGGACAACTGCCCAGTGATCGCCACGCCCATTCCTTTCAGTGTGTCGCGTCCGTGCTTTTATAGTTCTTTGTCTGCCGCGGTGTGTTTTGGGTATCGTAGTTATGACAATTTCCGACCATGACGAACAAACGCAGCGCGACGTATTTTCCCGTAACTTACGTTCTATACGTCTCCGCTACCCGCAAAGCTCACTGGGAGTTGTAGTTTCATTTTGTCACCTCTACACTCGTCTCCTGATCTTACGTGCACTCGAGCTCCCAGCATACTCTACGTCTAACTCGTCTTCTCACTCCTTTTCCTCCCTCCTTACCCCGCAGATTATGCCGGGAATTGTAGTCCAGTGAGGTGTTTTGTGATTGGTGGAAGGTAGATACGGACTCTGTTTCCCAGAGAGCTCAGCGAAGCGGCCTGGAGCCCCCGGGGCTGAGTGTGTGTGGCGGCCGCGGGGAGGGAGCCGCCGAGCCCGGCCACCATTCAGCGTCTGTGCGCTTCGCTCATCAGCATGAGCGGCGTCAACCGGAACCGGAGCGACGTCTTCGGTGACCAAAATCCGTCTGGAGCTGGGAAGGGTCCCGGAGGAGCTACGGGGGGCGCCTCCTCTGTGCCTGCGGGCTTCAGCGCCATCAAACTGGGCAGTGAGTATCTAGGGCTGGGGGGGGGTAAACATGGCCGCTGTAGGTGGCAGTCTGTGGGGCTTATGGGGTGTGTTATAAATGGCCCCTAATCTCTTGGCCATGATTAGCAGTGACCTGTAACCTCTGGGGGGCGCTGACCCTTATGTGCAGCCAATCTACGTATCTCTATTTTGAGGATGGGGTTCATGTTTTACCCTCTTTTAAGATGCATTTTTGGGGTCCACATTGCCACATGCATAAATGGGAGCCCCCTTAACTTTCTGGAGAGTCCCTTCAAATGGGATGAGACAATGTCCGCAGAGCCCCCATCTACCAGGCAGTGGGGGGCAGCGAGGCATACTTAAGGCCCCCACTGTTTGGCTTTTAGGACCTAGAGGTGCGGGGTGTCCTTGCTGCCGGAGGGGGGCAGCGGGGCATCCTTGGGGTAGGAGGGGGGTGGTGTCCTTAGGATAAGGGGTAGGTATTTAAGGCCGGCCAGCGGGGGCCCTTAGGATTTAGGGGTGCCAGGGGAAACCCCTTAGGACCTAGAGGTGCGGGTGTCCTTGGGGCTGACAGGGGAGGGAGGCAGTGGGGCCTCCTTGGGGCAGGAAGGGGGGGTGGCATCCTTAGGGTAAGGGGTAGGTACTTAAGGCCGGACAGTAGGGGCGCAGCGTCCTTAGGGCCATTTCTTAAAACATCTCAGTATTATGGTGGCCGAACCCCACGACCTCTATTCATCCGTGGTCCCCTGCATTGAACGACCCTCGTAGCAACACGTCCTACCGGAGATTCCCATTTGTCAAATTCTCTAGAAATCGCCCCTGTAATTAAAGGTGCATGAAACCAATTCAGGGCAATCAAAGTGGGTGCAAAAAAGCCTTTCTCATGACTCTTGTCTCCGTCCTTCTTTCCAGGTCTTTGCTCTTCGTCAGGCCCCACATAGTCGCACATGGCATAGCGCACAGATTAGTCAGTGTGAGGACCTAGTGACGCAAAATGCATGGAAGGGGCCGAGGACAGGAAAGAAATTCATTGTTTACTTTTGTTTTTTAACTTATTTTGTATTTATTCAACACTTAATTTTTATTTCTCTTTTACCACTTCCTCAGCCCTTGGAATTCCATTTTGTTAGAATTTGCACCAGTTGAATCCCACCCCTCCCAAAAAAAACAACTTTTTTTTTTTTTTTTCTTGCTTGCTGTGTATTTTGTTCTTGATGTCAGCGATGGAGACTTGGTTGAACGGAGTTGGCTTCAATTAAAACTCTGCCAAAAGTGCGAGGAAGGGTGCCATCCTTTTGCATGTAGGTGATACATGGGCCATATGATCCCCCCCCCCCCCCCCCCCTAATAGGTTAAAGGGGGGGGGGGGGTAACTTGGTCTTTTAGGATTTATGATGACCCCACACATTACAGAACATTCGCCTGCCCCCTCTCCTGTAATAACGCAGCGGGATATTGACAGATATCTGTTCTTCGTACTGTGGGGGGGGGGGGGGGGGTCACATTTTGGTGTACAGACTGGTGCAGGTCCCAGTGGCCAGACCCCACCAATCAACCTGTAATCTTTACTGAGCCCTTCTTGGCTCCGTCTCGTATGGCGACACATGGCATCCGTACAACGTTTACAAAAACTGCCTTGCGTCGACCAACTGGACGCTAGTGTGGCACTGTAAACAGTCGCATGCGTTCGCTGTAATTGTGCAGTAGTGTCAGTGGTGGTCGGGGCCAGTAGTGGTGGCACTTGGTTTACATCCATGCTGGGGCGTGTCATCAGGATGATTACTATCCGCCTTCTCATCCGCTGAGCTCATGGTTATTAGTTCTCTGCCTCTTATCCATTTTTTTTTTTTTTTTCTGGCTGGGGATATTTAAGACTTGCTCCGCTGCAGGCGACAATGAGGGAGAGGACTCACCTGGGGTTATGTAGCGGTAGAGAGATCCCTGCTGACATCCAGGAGGATCAGATACAAGTCCATACACATAAGGCACCGGTCACAACCGAGTCCTCTGTCATAAGTAGACATCAGGAGTAAAGATCGGCCTGGAGCTTTCATCATGTGCAACAGCTTAGTCGTGTAGGGGCTTATACATGGACCCTTGGCAGGCAGTGTACTCATGGCTTACACACCACCAGAGATGGAAGCTGCAGCCTGCACAGCGCAGTCCAGTTCAGGAATAGCTCCAGATAAGCAATGTATGTACACAGTGACTGCATCAGCAGAATAGTAAGTGCAGCTCTGGAGTATAATACAGGATTACTAGAAATATGTGAAGTCTTACACGCGTGGATTATCGTACCAGACGGTGCCGAGTTTCTGGGACCTTATAGGTCATTTCTTTCATATATGTATAATTTTTTTTATTTATTTTTTTTTTTTTTTATTTTGTTGGTTTCCCAGGGGACAATGGAAAAGTGACCACGGTGGTGGCCACTCCAGGTCAGGGGCCAGACCGTCCACAAGAAGTGTCGTACACTGACATCAAGGTCATTGGCAATGGCTCCTTTGGAGTGGTGTACCAGGCGAGGCTCGTGGACTGCGGAGAAATGGTGGCGATCAAGAAAGTCCTGCAGGACAAGAGGTTTAAGGTAAATGTGCTCTCTGGATAATGATCGCATTCTTCAATGTCCATGCACCTTGCACATCCCCGGAGAGCCTGTGGACTTTTATCATTGGCCTTTAATATGCCTGTGGTCCCCCCCCCCCCCCGGCTCCTCTTAAGTGCGGGCACCAGATTGTGTCCATTGATGGTCTGGCCAGTCTGAGGCTCGCGTTTCTTGCCTCACTTCTAACCGGACGTCTTCCATCCACGTCTGGCCGCTCCATCACGCTGGGCGTTGCTGTATAACGCTTCCTGTGTGCACTGTCGAATTCACTAGCGGTGGTCATACATCAGCTGATTCTCACCTGGTATGATGTGTAAAGCACTTGGCCTTTTCAGCATTTTTTTTTTTTTTGTTTGTTTTTTTGCACGGAGCTGTGAAATCTGTAAGCGGATCGCTGAATGTAACACTTGATACAAGGGCTGGACACCTGGTTACAGTGAATGTACATCGGGACGTGGCGACCAACTGTTTGGGGTCTTGTTGACTTCCTGTGTAGACCGGGACCAGTGCTCTTCTTGCAACGGCTGCACGGCCATTTTACATGGGTGACTGAAACATTTAAAGGGTTTGTGGTGGTGTGATCGCCTTCTAACCCAAACTTTGTTTTTTGCCAGAATCGTGAACTTCAGATCATGCGCAGACTGGATCACTGTAACATTGTGCGTCTTCGATATTTCTTCTATTCCAGCGGAGAGAAGGTGAGAACCATGGACAGATTTCTGCTTGAGAGAAGTTTTTGCAGATGCATCATTATTTTGTTCTTTCCCTCCCTACAGAAGGATGAAGTTTACTTAAACTTGGTCCTAGATTTTGTCCCAGAAACGGTGTATCGCGTTGCACGACATTTTGCAAAAGCCAAATCCACTCTGCCGTCCATCTATGTGAAGGTGGGGAGTTTGGGGTCTGTGTGTGTCTCTGAGGGTAGTTTTATGCTCGCATGATGGCTAGATTTATTGCGTTCTGCTCACACGCAGGTGTACATGTATCAGCTATTCCGAAGCTTGGCTTATATCCATTCTCAAGGCGTCTGCCACCGGGACATAAAGCCGCAGAATCTCCTGGTGGATCCTGAGACAGCCGTACTGAAGCTTTGTGACTTCGGCAGGTGAGTCCTGGATGAAGAGGATATAACGGTGGCGTATTTGTGCGTCATGTCGCTCGGATACTAATCCTCATTGCTTCTTTTTCCAGCGCAAAACAGCTGGTACGAGGAGAGCCAAATGTGTCCTACATTTGCTCACGATATTACCGGGCACCCGAGCTCATATTTGGAGCCACAGATTATACTGCAAACATTGGTAAGACCTTAAAGGGGGTTTTACACTAAGCGATATCGCTAGCACGTCACTGGTTTTGTGACGTTATAGCGATATTGCTAGCGATATCACTATGTGTGATACTTACCAGCGACCGGCTCCCCCCGCTGTCCATCGCTGATCGCGCGAGAATGTCCGGCTCCATTTCTCGTCGGGCGCTTCCTGCTGAGACTTCCTGCTGTGACGACGAGCGACGCTGGAGGCGGGCGGGAGGACGCCAGGATCGCTGCGTGTGAATGGTAAGTATCGTGCGCTGCGTCGCTGCTGAATCGCTGTGAGGTCTTTCTGTATGAAAGCTCACTAGCGATCATTTAGCGATGCACCAGCGATCCTGACCGGGTGGGATCGCTGGTCGGATCGCTGGTGCATCGCTAAATGTAAAAGGGCCTTAAGTCTGTGCATATGCAAAGAGGGACCTAAAAGGGGTCTTTGACTTATCGATGGGTCTGACACCCAGAGAATGAAGAGGTGGGTGGGTCATGCTGCACAAAAGGTCATTGTTCTTGGCAACTCTTCGTCCTGAGCTGCTGAAAAAAAGACTGCCCATGTGCCCTGAATTGTCCCTAGCATTAAAGTAGTGGCTGTCACCTTGTGTAAACTGACCCTTAGTGGCTGTGTATGTCCTGTGCTATCATATGTAGCTTTATAGGATTTGCAAGGGATGCAATAATTGGTACTAGCTGTTACAAATATCCAAGCTACTTGTGCAATATTGGTTCATATGCCCCCTCCAAAAAATGCTGCTTTTGCCTGCAGATTATCATATTTAGTAATTTTTTTTTCTGTGTCAGACATATGGTCGGCAGGTTGTGTCCTGGCGGAGCTTCTCCTGGGTCAGCCGATCTTCCCTGGGGATAGTGGTGTTGACCAGTTGGTGGAAATCATAAAGGTGAGTCCAACCACAGAGCTGGGCGACCATTGTGGCTCATTGAATTGCAGAATACGCGCATTGTGATTCATCAGAGGTGAAATGTTCTGTAGATTTTACAGTTTATTGACTTGGCACAGGTGAGGACAACAGTCAAGGTGCGAGGGGGTTGTGCCCCTTTATGGGGCAGGGATTCTAAATGAAGAGGTGGCTGCCTGTAACAAGCTCTGTGCAAATCTCCCTTCAAACCTTATTAGCTGCAGATCTGCAGAATCTCAACGCCAGCTACCTAAATGAGACAATAAAGATAAAAACTCTAAAGTACAGATATTTCTGATGTTTGTAAATTGACACACCATGTTTGTTTTGTTGCAAGCAGATCCTCACTAAATCCGCTACACATGACTCTACTATAAGAGTACCTTTACAATTGCTGGTAATCAGATAATAGGTGCTCCTGAGAATACAAAGTTTACCTAAAATTTCGCAGTGTTAACAGGGTGCGATCACCTTGGGAAGAAGCAAAACGCTCGTTTGTCAAGTGAAACTATTTTCAAGCTAGAAAATAGTTTCACCCGACAAACGATCGTTTTGGATAATTGTTCTTGGAAGCGCTTTGTCCAGTGCAAACAGGACCTACGCTGGTGAGCATAATGGCGAGCGCAGAACACCTGCTTTGAAGTAGTTTTGTGCATGTAGGAATTGCAGTCTGCTATTAAACGGGCATTTTAAAAGGGTCCAGATAAACTAAACACACAAGCCCCTTTCTTTCCCTGGTCCATTTCTAGCTCTTATCTGCTGCTCTGGTATAGAGCCTCGCTGCAGAGGTAAAGTAACGTCAACTGCTCACATCAGAGCTTCAGCCAATGCCTGAGCGCAGCGGTCTGTGCCATCTTCATCGCCAAAGCTGTGATGTGAGCTGTTCACATGACTGTGCGGCACATCAGGTGGGGGAGTTGGGACTACGGTCTGTGGTCATAAAATCATTTGGGGGCCAAGTGGAAAACCTCTTTAGCGCCACAAGTTGGGAAGTGTAAACGTACCTGAATTTTTTTTTTTTTTTATGTGAAATGATAAACAACCCCTGTAATTTAGATGTTGGACCCTTCTCTGGGGCTCAAAAAAAAAAATGGCTGGCTTAAGAGTGAAGTTGTAGAAGCTATGAACTGTTTGCATCCTCTGTATATTCTGGGGTATTTAGACTCCAGAATTAAAAATCCTTTTCTGTTTTATTTCTGCAGGTGTTGGGAACTCCCACGCGGGAACAAATCAGAGAAATGAATCCAAATTATACCGAATTCAAATTCCCACAAATCAAAGCACATCCCTGGACGAAGGTAAGGATTGAGGAGCTGCTGACCACTGTCATGGCTGTTACTGCTCTCCACCTCACTAGTTTCATTTCCTCACAAACAGGTCTTTAAACCCCGCACCTCTCCGGAAGCCATCACATTGTGCAGCCGGCTATTGGAGTACACCCCAGACACCCGGCTCTCCCCTCTACAAGCCTGTGCACACTCCTTCTTTGACGAGCTCCGTGACCCCAATGCGCGTCTCCCGAGCGGCAGGGAATTGCCTCCCATCTTCAATTTTAGCTCTGTAGGTGAGTCTGGCACAGCAGTGCAATGACTGTCCCGGGGCTGCCATCGTTGTGACTTGTGGCCACACTAGGTGGCGGCTCTCATAAATGCTTGTCGCTTCTCATTTGCAGAGCTCTCCATCGAGCCCTCGCTGAACACCGTCCTCATACCTCCGCACCTGCACCAGACTCATTTGCACGGTAGGTGACTGGATGGCACAAGGCGCGGTGAGCTGTATGGACTTGTGGTGGGTGTGCTACAATTGTGTGTTCTGATCTCGAGGGAACATTTCTTCAAGTGCATCTGTACCATAGATGTAGCTCTTGTAGATTAGCTCTCTGCCATAATTAGGATTAATTATAAGCCACACAGATAGCCCTCTACTACTCCATATAGAAAATTGTAAAGATGCCTCATATTATTATTTTTTTTTTTCTTACAGGTGAAGGGAGAACTGGATCAGACAGACTCAAAACCAGCGACGTAGCAGAACTGAGCACCTCCTGAGGAGCGCTCCTCGTCCCCTTCCCCCATCCTTTTCCAGCTCCTCTCCACATCAATTTCCCAGCTGACATCTTACACTTACCGTGTGGAAGACAAGCTCGGTCTGTGTGGGGGAGATCACGTCACTTCTCTTCAGCTCCTGGTCACAGACTTTCGATGGCTCTTGTTGTGGTCATCCTCAAATGGGTTTTAATCCCTGATTTCCTTCCCCCCCCCCCCCCCCCCAGTTTATTGGTCAGAAGTCATGGATCCCTCTACCCCTGCACAAAAAAGAACTGCCTGTAGCACTGTAGAGCGCTGCTCTGGATACCTCCAAGCATTGATGTGAAGGTCGAGGCTTCCCGCCTGATCCTCTTCTGGACATCTTAGTACTGATATATTCTTCTCCTTGACCGGTTTCTTGCAGACTCTGATCATGTTGTAAAGTGTTTTTGTTTTGTTTTTTTTTTTGAACCGGGCAAAGGTGCAAACTCCTATTTTTCTTTCCTTCTTGTCCTTTCGTGATTTTATTTTACCGAACAAAGCGGCCGGTCCTCCATATAGCGTTAAAGGCTTCCCCTAACCTATCTGTTTGTGCCTGACCCTCCCCAATCTAAAGGGGGCCACAGACACAAGTAATACTTGACTTCCTCCTGCTGCTTTTAGGGGAGATTGCTGGACCCCAGATCCTCACTGCGGTGTCACCATTAAGACCTGCAGCCATTATTGCCCCACAGGCTTTCATACTGTTACTCCACGTTTAGTGAAGTTTGTGCTGCTTTGCAATTACTACTCCCAGAAGACCTCATCTAGTTATGTTTGCAAAAAACATGATCTACTTGGAGAATTCACCTTTCTGGGGGAGTAAAGTGAAGACAGATGGTATCCCCACCATTCCCTGGTACACTTATTTCTCTGTGCCGCAGTCCCCCATGTATACGTTGTCTGTATCGAGTTTTATAATCTCTAGATGGTACTGGGATCTGATCTCCTTAGAAAGTAAGGGGTTGCAGTGCTGGATATTAAAAGGTTTTTAACGTCCTGTTTTTTTTTTCTTTTTTCGTTTACCCCTAAAATTTGTAGATTAAAAAAAATCACGTCTCAAAAGTTTTTGGTGATTTAGGCTAGTTTCACACTAGCGTTACCGCTAAGCTCCGGTCAGCTCCTCCTCTGATCGCATGACTCTGCATGCGATCAGTGTACCCTATATTTAGCGTTGGGTACGCTGGATGCGCGTTGGTGCCCTTTTTACTGGCACTTGCGCCCTTTTGGCGCTGTGCCGAGCGCACAAAAATGCAACAGTGCGTTTTTGTGTGCTCGGCGCAGCGCCAAAAGGGCGCAAGTGTACCAGCGCACGACCAGCGTACCCAATGCTAAATAAAGGGTACGCTGATCGCATGCGGCATCATGTGATCAGAGGAGGAGCTGACCAGCAGGGGCGGAGCTTAGCGGCGGCCATCTGCTGCGCCTGGTAACGCTACTGTGAAACTAGCCTTACTCTTATGGCGTTGACCATATTAGTCTCCGTGTGGATATGTTATGGTTTTGGTTTTTTTTTGGTGGGGGGTGATGCAGAGAGAAGCAGCAGTTCCTGGTAGATCAGGACACACATGCATTTGCTGGTTATTAATGGAAAAAAATGGCTTCCTCGAGCAATACCAAAATGTTTGCTGATCAGATGCATTTACTTGCATACTGCAATACCGTGCCTACTTGGGGGATGAGGTTGGCAGTGTATTCTTACATTTCCCTTTTATTTGTGGTCTGTCAGTGTTTATTGCTGATCACATGGGCTTCATTGGCCCATAATGGCTCCTTATTCCACAGCTGGGCAAGCTATAAGGCGCCGCTACAGCGTGATATCTTCTAAACTCACCACGAGCTTGGACCATGACGTCATGTTCTCTACCCTTGATCCGATGGAGATCTGTCTTTAGCGCTCCACAGCTCCCCCTAGTGTAGACTTTTAGCATATCATAATGTGCATTCAGCTGGAATTCTAGATTCTACCAGTTGTCTGAAGTCCTATTTCTCTGCGGAAAGATGCTCCTCTCATCTTTGTATGGGTTTGCCCTTCTCTAGCACTGTAGTACAGGAAAGTAAGTACACCCATCAGTTCTGTAGAATCTTTCCCCACAAATTTCCTGCCGGGGCAACTTTGAAACCATAGTCTGCTTCACTTTTTACCATATTCTTCAGATTCCAGTGCATTTTGGTGCAGCACACTGGGTACGTCGCTTATCCACACCACACTCCGGTAGAACTTTTTCTTCTCATTTCCAATTAAGTTACCCCCTATTTTTTTTTTTGTTTTGTTTTAAATTTCATTTTGGAATTTGCACCCAGCCATTCTTTCCCCCTCTTGTAAATATATATATTTCTGCCTACTACAATTTCTTATATCAGAGAAGATGTAGCTGTTGATTTCTTTGTAAATATGTTCATTTGTTTTATTTTTTTTTTTCCTTAATGAAGATGATGAGTCCACCTTGATTTTCTTCTCCCTTTGTACTTATTTTTAGCCTTTTTTTTTTTTTTTTTTTTTTTTTTTTTTTTACCCCTACCTCTTTCCAACCCTCCACCCCTAAAAAAAGAAAAATCAACTTTTTTTTTTTTTCCATCCCCCTTTTTAATTCCTGTTTTAGAATTGAGACGTGAAATACTGTATTGTTGTAGAAGCAAAAAAAAAACAAAGCCAGGATGTAGTATGGTAGAAGCCCGGCCTCCTGTCACTGGGCTGCTGTGGTTTCTGGAAATGTACAGCAATCTTCAATAAATTATTGGCATGAAGACGTTTCACTTCTGTTTATCTCCTCTGATTTCTTTCGTGTCTGGTTATTATTTTGTCCACTATACTCCCATTGGAAATAGACCTGGAAAATGGAGGTGAATCTGGTACATAAAGTACAATTGTAAAAAATATATATATATATATATATATATATATATATATATATATATATATATATATATATATATATATATATATATATATATATATATATTTTCCAGTATAAGCAGAGTTTTTCAGCACTTTTTTTTTTTTTTTTTTGTGTTGAAAAACGCCCCCCCTCTGCTTATATTGGAGTGAGGTGTCAAGAAGATGGAGGGGGAGCATTAGCAACGGGTCACAGGAGGCAGAAGTCGGCTGCTGCAGCTAAAGCCTGTGCCTGCTGCTAAAGAGAAATGAATATTCACCTCTCCACTCACATGGGTGTGGAGAGAGGTGAATTTAGTGGCACACATGACCAGCCAGTGGCTGACACTGCGTGCTACTGAATAGGATGGGGAGAGACAATGCATACCAGACTTATACTTGAGTTTAAGTCTTCCCATTTATTTATTTATTTTTTTTTTTGTGGTAAAACTGGGTGCCTTGGCTTATACGTGTGTTATATGAATAAACAAATTATATTTAATACTAGCTGAAGAGCCCAGCGCTGCCCGGGCATAGTAACTAACTGTGGTTAGTTATAACAAATTATAATTATCCTCCGTCCCATGCCCATATACCCATCATACATATCCACGATCTCAGTCGAGTGCCCATATACCCATCACACATCCTCCAGCCCATATACCCATCATACATATTCACCGTCCCATGCCCATATACCCATCACACATCCATTATCTCATAGTCCAATGCCCATATACACATCATACATATCCTCCATCCCATAGTCCCGTGCCCATATACCTGTCATACATATCCGCCATCCCATAGTCCCGTGCCCATATACCTGTCATACATATCCGCCATCCCATAGTCCCGTGCCCATATACCCGTCATACATATCCTCCATCCCATAGTCCCGTGCCCGTATACCCATCACACATCCTCCATCTCATAGTCAACCATTATGACATAATGAGTGTCGGGGCTTGCAACCTATGATGAATCGGCGTCGCCATGGCAACCATTGTGACATAATGAGGGGCGGGGCTTGATACGCACAGTTTCCCCATTATGTAGATGGGGGCATTATGACATAATGAGGGGCGGGGCTTGACGCACACTTTCCCCAGTATGTAGATAGGGGCAAAATTGGTGAATTGGAATGCTCGGGGTTAAAATTTCGCCTCACAACATAGCTTAGGACGCTCTCGGGGTCCAGACGTGTGTTTTGGCGTGCTCTGAGATTGTTTTCACCGCCTCATCTGCTTGATTTGTGACTGCTAGACAGCTTGAATACATGTGTGGAATGCCTGTTAGGGAATTCCCACATGTATTCAGTCTGTCTACAAGTTGCAAATCATGCAGCTGAGACACGGAAACTAAATCTCCAAGCACGCAAAAATACTCGGAGATCACCCGAGCAACAATGCTACTTGCCCATCACTAATAGTAGTTTTATTACAATTTATATATTTTAATATATTTTTCTCTATCCCCCATGACAGCACCATGGAGAGAGGGGATCCGCCCTTCAGGGACAAGAAACCTACTGATAATTTACTGTCCCTGACGGGTGACCTACAGGTTGCAGTACCTGGACAGATGAAGATCTGGGGCCGAACAGTCTGGATTCTGGCAGCGGGGAGGCCCCTGTTACGGCGGGTGTGGTTCACTAAACTGCCACCGCTGTGACCGATGTGTCTGCAGGGGGGGGGGGGATTGGAGCTGCTGCTCTGGATAGGAGGGTGGGGCTGCCAGGGACCCAGGGCAGATGCACGTGCGGTCGTGGTGCCGGAGTATACAGCGGTGAAACAAAGATGGCCACTGCCCCTGAAATAGAAAACACCTTCCAGGTCCCTGAGTCGGCATATGCGTGGTGCGTGCTCCTCAGGTAAACGCGATGCAGGGTGGGTGGGAGTGATGTTACACGCTGGGAAATTTGAAAATGGGCATTAGAAAATGCTGGCAGGAAGTGGTCCTGTGCAAAATGCAGGATAGTGACCAGTAGGAGCAGCAGCATCACCACCAACAGAAGGACAGGCGTGACACCTGGTCTAGTAGTCACCACGCAGCACAACAGATCAGCTGCAAGGAGCAAGTCACCATCCCTGGATCAATCCTATACAGGATCCGATTCCACCTCCTGAACCGGTACCTGTGCCCGCATCCATCTGGTGAGTGACCCTCGAATGTGTTCACCCTTGTAATAGGCTTCTTTTCTCTTATTAGGGAAAGAAGGGGAAAAGGAAGAACAGGGAATGCCCCACTTGTAACAGCGCCTTACCAGAATCATGGGATATAAACCCTGGATTTCGCCTCTCATCTTTGAGCTGTAATTAGATCAGAGGTCCAGAGTGCACCTTACATATCTAAAACGGGGATAAAGTAAAAAAAAAAAAAAAAAAAAAAGACACCTTAGTAGATTCCCAATCGGATCCCTCTACATCTGGAGAAGTTAACTTGGATATAACTGACTTTCGCCTCATCCTCAAACGAGGAAATGGGGCGTCATTGGTTTCCCTTAGATGAGGTAGACACACTAGTGAAAGCTGTAACATCTACCATGAGGGCGTCGGACCCTTGTCCAGATAGGTCAGTTCAGGACAGTTCGGGGTACTGGGCCAAAAGCAATGAAGGGGATGTCCACTAAATGAAAATGTGCAGGGCTTTATCAAAAAAAGAATGGGAGGTACCTGCTACAAAGCATCAGTGGACATGCACCAATTTAAGGAATCCTTTCAAATGATGATGATTGTAGGAGGAAAGGTGGGATTTTGGCTTAATGTCATAAATATACTGTACCTTTTCCTTGTTAAAATTGTTAAATTAATAGTTTAAAAAAAAAAAAAAAAAAGAATGGGAGAAGCCGGACAGGAAGAATTCCACGGTCCCTTCCCTTAAAAGGAAATATCCCTTTGAGGAAGAGGCATCCACATCTTGGGACAAAGCCCTGAAACTTGACGTGGCCGTAGCCAGGCCTCAAAAAAGTTCGCCCTTCCCTTTGAGGACATGGGTATGCTTAAGGATCCCTTGGGGAAAAAAAAAAGCTGACACCTTCCTCAAGGGGACCTGGGAATCGGCCATAGCAGCAACGTACCTCAAGATCCCTAATGGTATGGGTGGATCAACTCGAAAAACAACTGAGGGAGGGCGCACCTATCTAGAATCTATCCCAGTGATGAGAGGAGCAGCAGCCTTCATGGTGGACTCATTGGCTGATTCAGTCCACCTAACGTCTGAAGCAGCAGCCCGGTGAGCACTATGGCTCAAATGCTGGCCAGCAGATTTACAAACTAAACTTAAATTATGCTCAATCCCATGAGAGGGGAAATTCTTATTTGGGGAGACACTGGATATTCTCCAGAAGGCAGAGGGGTAAGAAAAAGGGATTTCCGAACCTGGGACTGTGGCGTTTAAATGGTTCTTTCGGAACAAAGTTTTTTGTAAAAAGCCATCGAGGGAACAGAACAGATGGGATGAGGGAAGAAAGAAGGATGGGGTTTACTCTTCGGCAGTTCTTCCCGGGACAAAAAATCCTCAGAGTGAGTTTCCCCGGGGGGGAGAGAGAGAGTAACCTTTTTCCTTCCGGCCTGGGGAAAAATCTCAAACAGCCTTTGGATATTAAATCTAATCGAGTCAGGCCTGCGGATAGACTTTCTCTATCCCACCTCAAAAATGTGGTAACTCCACTAAGACTTTTCTGTGGCCTCCCTGCTACCACCCTCGCACCTCTCCAGTCCATTCTTAACTCTGCCGCCCGACTAATTCATCTCGCTCCTCCCCTCTGCAAATCTCTTCACTGGCTCCCATTCCCTCAACGTATCCAATTTAAATTACTAATACTGACTTACAAGGCCATCTATAACCTGTCTCCTCCATATATCTCTGAATTAATCTCCCGATATCTTCCCTCACGTAATCTCCGATCCTACCAAGACCTCCTTCTCTCCACATTTGCTCCTCACCCAACTGCCTCAAAGACTTCTCCCGAATATCCCCCATCCTCTGGAATTCTTTGCCCCAACACGTCCGGCTATCAACCACACTTGGATTCTTCAGAAGGAAGCTGAAAACCCATCTCTTCAGGAAAGCCTACAGCCTGCAATGATCCCTCCTGCTCCCTCACCACTACTGGAGCTTCCCGCCTCACCATCACTGGAGCTGCTGCAACCCATCAACCTACTGTCTCCTTCCCCACCATCCTGGAAAATGTAAGCCCGAAAGGGCAGGGTCCTCTCCCCTCTTTATCAGTCTGTCATTGATAGTCTGTTTACTGTAAGTAATATCTGTAATTTGTATGTAACCCCTTCTCATGTACAGCACCATGGAATCAATGGCGCTAAATAAATAATAATAATAATAAGATCCTCTACACGAGAACAAAAAGCTCTAAAATGCGAGGTCCTAAATCTAGTAGAAAAAGCAGTTCTTCAGGAGGGTCCCCCTCAGGAGATGGGCAAAGGGTTTTACTCCCCGCTAATTTTAGTCCAAGCCGGCTGGCACATATCGAACAATGATAAATTTACAGAAACTAAATGGATATGTCGAAAATTCAAAATGGAATCAAAAGCCACCATCAAAATTCTGTTCCTGAACTGTTTCATGACTATTAGGGTGTGTACACACTTTGCGGATTCTGCTGCACTGTACAGTACCATTTAAGGCAATGCAAAATGAAAACCGCAGTGCCCACCGTGCAGAATTTTCCGCGTGGATTTGCCGCAGCATGTCACTTCTTTGCGCAGCGGTTTGGCACCTGCTTCATGACAGGTGTCAAACCGCAAGCTAATCTGCAGATAAACCGCAGGTCTTTTGACCTGCGGATTTAGATAAATCCGTGAGGAAAATTCCGCAGCAGAATCCGCAACGTGTGCGCACACCCTTAGATCTCAGCAACGCATACTATCACGTCCCCATTCACAAAGACTCCAGGAAATTCCTCAGACGAGCGGTTTCCATAGGAGGGGAAATAAGGGATTTCCAATACAGAGCCCTGCCTTTTGGCATATCTATAGCCCCACATGTGTCCACAAAATTAGTAGCAGAGATGATGGCCCACCTAAGGCTGGAGTCACACTAGCGATTAAAACGGTTGAATGCAATGCGATAAAAAATCGCATTGCATTCGAACCCATATTATTCTATGGGGCAGCTCACATCATGCGATTTTTTATCGCATCCGATCCTCGGACCGAGACAATCGCAGCATGCTGCGATTGTCACCGATTTTCGGATCGGATTCCCCAATGCAAGTCTATGGATGCGATAAAAAAACGCATGGAAAAGGCACCAAACGTGTGACTTGCGATTAAATCGCACAACTTCTCCAGGTCTACAGGATAGGGCATCAGGCATTGGCATTGGATGTCAATTTGATGCTTAGATGCGATTAAAATTGGTTCCTTGCCGGAAAATGGGATGACAGACGGATATCTGGCCAAGAATTCTTTGTGCGATTTCATACCGTTAAAATGGGACCGATTTTTTAATGGTTGTGTGTGACTCCAGCCTAAGGGAGCAAGACATCCTAATAATCTCTTACTTGGACGATTTCTTAATAGCAGGAAACCCGGCCCAAAACTGCAAAGAGCAGAGGGACAGAGTAATGCACACTCTACAGAACCTTGGCTGGCTTCTAAACCTGAAAAAAATCAAGGTTGGAACCCAGAGTGCAAGAATTCCTAGGGCTCATGTTGGACTCAAGAAAACGAGTGCCGCCTCCCAAGTCACAAAAAAGAAAAAATTACCCAGATAGTGGCAAAAGCCATACGGAGCCCCTCCATGACTCAAAGGAAAGTGATGTCACTGCTAGGTTCCCTTTCCGCCGATTTACCAGCAGTCCAGTGGGCGCAACTACATACAAGGGATCTCCAGTGGGATATTTTAGCAAACCAATCGGCATTAAGGGGTCACTTAGAGGGTCACATAACCCTAGATTTGAGAACTATTCATTCCCTAGCCTGGTGGAGGAATACCGACAACCTATCCAGGGGGATCTCCTGGGTAACAAAAATATCACGTAAAATCACCACGGATGCCAGTCCCATAGGATGTGGAGCACACATGGACAGCAGGGTTGCTCAGGGGGAATGGAGGGGCCAGGAACTAGAAGCTTCCTCATACCAGAAAGCGCGTAATCTATTGCCCAAAGTTCTATCACTCTTCCTACCTTCTCTATGGGGTCATAACGTCTGCATATTCTCAGACAACCAAGTGACGGTGGCCTATATAAACCATCAAGGGGGAACCAGGTCCCAAGCCCTAATGGATACTTCCTCCAAAATCATCAGCCTGGCAGAGGAAAATCTGCTATCCCTCTCCGCACTACACATTCGGGTGACCGAGAACCAAAAAGCAGACTTTCTGACCCGTACTCAACTGAGACAGGGCGAGTGGGTCATAAATCAGTCCATTTTTCAGCAGATTGTAAAGATGTGGGGAACCCCGGACATAGATCTGTTTGATTTAAAAAACAAAAAGGTGGAGGCATTCTGTTCTCTAGACCCCAGGGGGAGTCCTCGGGACCAAGATGCCTTTATGCTCCCATGGACTCAGAACCTGACATATGCCTTGATGTGGCAGGTAACCCATGGATAGCACGATTTATTAAAGCTGTAGCTAGGTCTAGGCCGATAATTGGGCAAAAATTACCATCGTGGGATCTGAATCTATTACTATCTGCACTAACAGGTCCCCCTTCGAGCCTATTGATTCAGCCCCTCTAAAAATCTTATAGTTAAAACCATTCTACTGGTAGCACTAACATCAGCTCGGAGGGTAAGAGAAATTCAGGCCCTATCTGCAGTACCACAAAAATTCTGGACGATAGTCATCCTAAAGCCTGACCCGGCCTACTTACCTAAAGTAGCATCGCTTTTCCATAGGTCCCAAGAAGTAGTCCTTCCTTCTGCCCAAATCCTAGGAATGGGGGAGAGGAGAGGTTTCACACCCTAGACGTGAAGAGATGCTTAGTTCAATTCTTAGAGGCCACCAAAAGGTGTAGGAAGGAAGGCTGTCTTTGTGTGTTTCCAGGGCCCCAGGAAGGGACTCAAAGCGTCCAAGAGTACCCTGGCAAGGTGTGATTGCCCTGGCCTATTCATCCAGCGGGAAAGCCATCCCGGCTGGTTGAGAGCCCATTCCACAAGAGCAATGGCGACCTCATGGGCTGAGAGACCTGAGGTTTTGATAGAACATCTGTAAGGCGGCCACCTGGTCATCTCCTTCAACCTTTTTTAAACACTATCGACTAGACCTAACCTCTACGTCTGACTTAACCTTCGGAAGAAGAGTCCTTCAGGCGGTGGTCCCTCCCTAAACTACCAGTCTCTGTAATTCTCTCCGTGGTGCTGTCATGGGGGATATAGAAAACCAAAGTTAATTACCGATAATGGTATTTCTCAGATCCCATGACAGCACCCGCTTATTCCCTCCCATCACCTGTGTGGTGAGCACATTTTACTGTTCGTAGAGTGTTTTCGTATAGGCATGGTGTTTTTTGATAATCAATATTATAATGTTATATATTTCTGTTGTTTAACTAACCTGGAGACCCTCTGATGCTCTGTAACCAACTGGGGGCGAAGGAGAGGTGCTGCCCTTTTATCTGTAGGTTTCCTGTCCCTGAAGGGTGGATCCCCTCTCTCCATAGTGCTGTCATGGGCTCTGAGAAATACTGTTATCGGTAAGTAAGTACATTTTTTTTTTCTTCTTATAGCCAGTGACCAATGTTAATGTTGCGCCGCTTAGTGTTCAAAGTGACTAACAGTGCACTTAATAATTGGAGTACTGGTGGACTCACATGCTCAATCAACCCTTAGTAGCTTTCTGTGCGTGGCTGATGAAGGGCTCTCCGTAGAATTGGACTCCTTCCCCTACTGGAAGATTTTACTTATTACACAAATGATAGAATACAGTGATCACCAGTGACACTATACACAGGAGCTCTGTATATAGTGCCAGTGTACAGGTAATACAGTGATCACCGGTGACATTATGCACAGGACCTCTGTATATAGTGCCAGTGTACAGGTAATACAGTGATCACTGGTGATATTGTACACAGGAACTCTGTGTATAGTGTCAGTGTACAGGTAACACACTGACTCACCAGTGACGTCTCTAGGTGAATTCCTTCAGCTTCGCATTTCATCTTTCATCCAGCACAGACCGCCATCACATCTTCGAGCCAGGGCTCATCTCTGCAGGAAATAACACGGTTCTCTAGAGCTCTACTTGCAGAACACATTAATTAATTTTTTCCCAACTTCTACAATACTCCAGATGAAGAAAAAAGGGTGACATAGTTTCGCTCTGCACAGTAACAGGACCTTCCCCCATTTAAAATAGTATTCTCAAAAAAATAAAATAAATACATCACTGCAGTAATAATATCCCTTAATTAGCCCCTATAGTAATAATATCCCCCATCCTGGCCCCGTGTGTCTCATTCCTGGCTCCAGCCATATTTTCTCTCATCCTGCCCTCATGAGTATCCATTCTGCCCCCATATAATCTCCCAATCCTGCCCCATTTGTCTACATAGTATCCATCCTGCCCCATGATCTTGCACCATGTGTCTCCCATCCTGCCCCGTGTCTCACATTCTGCCCCCTCCTGTGTCTGTCACATTCTGCCCCTTCCTGTGTCTTACTGTCACATTCTGCCCCCTCCTGTGTCTCACTGTCACATTCTGCCCCATGTCCATTCTGCCCCCTCCTGTGCCTCACTCACATTCTGCCCCCTCCTGTGTCTCACTGTCACATTCTGCCCCCTCCTGTGTCTTACTGTTACATTCTGCCCCCTCCTGTGTCTTACTGTTACATTCTGTCCCCGTGCCTCACATTCTGCCCCCTCCTGTGTCTTACTGTTACATTCTGCCCCCTCCTGTGTCTTACTGTTACATTCTGCCCCCTCCTGTGTCTTACTGTTACATTCTGTCCCCGTGCCTCACATTCTGCCCCCTCCTGTGTCTTACTGTTACATTCTGCCCCCGTGCCTCACATTCTGCCCCCTCCTGTGTCTTACTGTTACATTCTGCCCCCTCCTGTGTCTTACTGTTACATTCTGCCCCCGTGCCTCACATTCTGCCCCCTCCTGTGTCTCACTGTCACATTCTGCCCCGTGTCCATTTTGCCCCCTCCTGTGTCTTACTGTTACATTCTGTCCCCGTGCCTCACATTCTGCCCCCTCCTGTGTCTTACTGTTACATTCTGTCCCCGTGCCTCACATTCTGCCCCCTCCTGTGTCTTACTGTTACATTCTGCCCCCTCCTGTGTCTTACTGTTACATTCTCTCCCCGTGCCTCACATTCTGCCCCCTCCTGTGTCTTACTGTTACATTCTGTCCCCGTGCCTCACATTCTGCCCCCTCCTGTGTCTTACTGTTACATTCTGCCCCCTCCTGTGTCTTACTGTTACATTCTGTCCCCGTGCCTCACATTCTGCCCCCTCCTGTGTCTCACTGTCACATTCTGCCCAGTGTCCATTTTGCCCCCTCCTGTGTCTTACTGTTACATTCTGTCCCCGTGCCTCACATTCTGCCCCCTCCTGTGTCTTACTGTTACATTCTGTCCCCGTGCCTCACATTCTGCCCCCTCCTGTGTCTTACTGTTACATTCTGCCCCCTCCTGTGTCTTACTGTTACATTCTCTCCCCGTGCCTCACATTCTGCCCCCTCCTGTGTCTTACTGTTACATTCTGTCCCCGTGCCTCACATTCTGCCCCCTCCTGTGTCTTACTGTTACATTCTGCCCCCTCCTGTGTCTTACTGTTACATTCTGCCCCCTCCTGTGTCTTACTGTTACATTCTGTCCCCGTGCCTCACATTCTGCCCCCTCCTGTGTCTTACTGTTACATTCTGCCCCCGTGCCTCACATTCTGCCCCCTCCTGTGTCTTACTGTTACATTCTGCCCCCTCCTGTGTCTTACTGTTACATTCTGCCCCCGTGCCTCACATTCTGCCCCCTCCTGTGTCTCACTGTCACATTCTGCCCCGTGTCCATTTTGCCCCCTCCTGTGTCTTACTGTTACATTCTGTCCCCGTGCCTCACATTCTGCCCCCTCCTGTGTCTTACTGTTACATTCTGTCCCCGTGCCTCACATTCTGCCCCCTCCTGTGTCTTACTGTTACATTCTGCCCCCTCCTGTGTCTTACTGTTACATTCTGCCCCCTCCTGTGTCTTACTGTTACATTCTGTCCCCGTGCCTCACATTCTGCCCCCTCCTGTGTCTCACTGTCACATTCTGCCCCGTGTCCATTTTGCCCCCTCCTGTGTCTTACTATCGCATTCTGCCCCCATGTCTTGCATTCTGATCCCGTGTCTCGCATTCTGCCCTGGGCCGCCCGGATTGCCGCTTTCAATGAAAAAAAAAAAACAAGTTCTTCTTACCTGGCCGCGCTTCTGTGGCAAAGCTCCCTCCACGCAGCTGAAGCGCGCACTCGCTGGTGACTGACAATGAT
Organism: Dendrobates tinctorius; assembly: GCF_039654945.1. Classification (NCBI taxonomy): domain Eukaryota; kingdom Metazoa; phylum Chordata; class Amphibia; order Anura; family Dendrobatidae; genus Dendrobates; species Dendrobates tinctorius. The sequence continues at coordinate 53,366,466 of NW_027361696.1, forward strand.
GGATCTGGCTATCATTCCTAATGTAAGTGTGATGTTTCGGGGTGGGGGTGTGTTGGGGGGTAGGACTTCATTAACACCAACATTTTTTTGCATCTTTGTAAAACGTTGCAATTGAAATTATGGTAATAAAAAGACAAATTAATAGAATAACTCTGTGCATAGCTAAAATGGATTTAAAAAATCAAAGTGCAAATGCAATAATGAATGGGCCCATAATGCAGTAGGTGGTAAGTGCCCTTTAAGTACTTGGCTTTCTGGCTAAGGTGTCTATCCCCCACTTTCTATTATGAGCCTGTAGCTCGCGCTGAAGAATACTAGCCATTGTGATCCAGTCCATTAATTGCTGCCAGTTTATACCTGCTGACCCTGAACGCATTCTTTTGGAAAGTCATTAGCGTGTAGGAAAGAGCCAGGTTCATTGCCATGTTCTTCCAGCTCTTAATGTATCTGCGGAATAATGCTGAACATAGGACAAACGCAAACTCGTCAACAAAGCCGCATAGACGCTACCAGACAGCTTACCCAAGAGCGTAGCCCGAAAAAAGCTTTCAAGACTGAGCTAAAAGAAAGCCGAGGACACTGCTAATTGATTCCCTCTGAGCCGTGGCACCAGCTAATCCGGTTTATGTAAAGCCCCCGTTACACACTGCGATATCGCTGTAAAGTCACCGATTTTGTGACGTTGCAGCGATATTGCTTGCGATATCGCTGCATGTGATACTTACCTCCGACCGGCTCCCCCGCTGGTTATCGGTGATCGCGCGAGAAGCTCCTGGACCATTCCTCGTCGTCAGCTTCCTGCGGCGCTTCCTGCTGTGAGGACGAGCGACGCGTGGAGCCGGGCGGGAGGACGCAGGATCGCCGCGTCTGACAGGTAAGTAGCGACCCCCGTCCCCAGCGAGTGGCAGCTCACTAGCGACCACTTAGCGATTCACCAGCGATCCTGACCGCGTCATATCGCTGGTCGGGATCGCTGGTGCATCGCTAGGTGTAACAGTACCCTAAGAGCGTCGCTTGCAGCTGTAACAGAGCTGCTTGATTTTTGGCGGTTTCATCTAGTTTGGGTAAAAAAAACCTGTCACCTTAAAGGAAAACGTGGCTGTTCCCAAACCCCTAACTCCCCCGAGAATCAGCGCCACTTTCATACATGGCTGATGTCTGGATTTCTACAGTGCTGTGCAAATTAATTGGGACCAAGCATTTTTTTAAGTAAAATCGTAAGTTGGTTACCAGTCAGTGATTCAAACCAGTTTTAACTGCTTTGAACAGGTGTGAGTGCCGGTTCAAAGCAGTTAAAACTGGTTTGAATCACTGACTGGTAACCAACTTACGATTTTACTTAAAAAAATGCTTGGTCCCAATTAATTTGCACAGCACTGTAGCTAGACTTCTTGGCACAGAACAAGGTCTCCTACCTTCCTCCTGTACACATCGGTGTCTTATCTGCACCACAGAATGCCCGTTCCTGGAGCGGCAGATCCTCCATCCTGCCTTGATAACTGGAGGGGAGGAACGCAGCTGTATGGGCTCAAATACAATTAGGATAGGGCTAATTTTTTATGTTTATAACCCTGACCAGTTATCTAACCATGAGGCATCGAGGCCGGTAACAGAAATGTAACGGACAACCTCTTGTATGAATGAGAAATGGAACTGCAGAAATACGGTGTGCTATTAAAGAAAATCATTTGTTAAATGTACAGTATTAAAAATAGAATTGAGAATTTTCTGCAATTAACAATGGCAAAATAATAGATCACCTGCTCCTTCTGTACAATGACTGATAACACCTCTATATACAGTAGATAATACAGAATCCACCATTCACAATAGATGTCACAGCTCACCTCCTCCACCTTCTGTACAATGACAGATAACACCTCTACATACAGTAGGTAACACAGGATCCACCAATCACATTTGATGTGACAGATCACCTCTTCCTCCTGTACAATGACTGACATCTACTGGTTATACAGGTGTTAGTCATTGTTCTGGAGGAGGAGGTGATATGTGTCATCACCTATTGTGATTGGTAGACCCTGTGTTATCTACTGTACAGTGGGTACGGAAAGTATTCAGACCCCTTTAAATTTTTCACTTTGTTTCATTGCAGCCATTTGGTAAATTCAAAAAAGTTCACTTTTTCACATTAATGTACACTCTGCACCCCATCGTGACTGAAAAAAAACAAATGTAGAAATTTATTAAAATTTATATAAAAAAAGAAAAACTGACATATCACATGGTCATAAGTATTCAGACCCTTTGCTCAGTATTGAGTAGAAGCACCCCTTTGAGCTAGTACAGCCATGAGTCTTCTTGGGAATGATGCAACAAGTTTTTCACACCCGAATTTGGGGATCCTCTGCAATTCTTCCTTGCAGATCTTCTCCAGTTCCGTCAGGTTGGAAAGTGAATGTTGGTGGACAGCCATCTTCAGATCTCTGCAGAGATGCTCAATTGGGTTTAGGTCAGGGCTCTGGCTGGGCCAGTCAAGAATGGTCAGAGTTGTTCTGAAGCCACTCCTTTGTTATTTTAGCTGTGTGCTTAGGGTCATTGACTTGTTGGAAGGTGAACTTTTGACTAAAGGTACTGTCACACTTAGCGATGTACCAGCGATCCCGACCAGCGATATGACGCGGTCAGGATCGCTGGCACATCGCTAAGTGGTCGCTAGTGAGCTGCCACACAGGCAGATCTCACCAGCGACATCGCTGGGGACGGGGGTCGCTACTTACCTGTCACACCAGGCGATCCTGCGTCCTCCCGCCCGGCTCCACACATCGCTCGTCGTCACAGCAGGAAGCGCCGCAGGAAGCTGATGACAAGAAACAGTCCTGAACGTTCTCGCGCGATCAGCGATAACCAGCGGGGGAGCAGTCGGAGGTAAGTATCACACACAGCGATATCGCTAGCAATATCGCTATAACGTCACAAGTTATAGCGATATTGCTAGCGATATCGCTTAGTGTGACAGGCCCTTAAGTGAGAGATCCAGAGCTCTCTGGAAGAGTTTTCATCCAGGATATCTCTGTACTTGGCCACATTCATGTTTCCTTCAATTACAACCAGCCGTCCTGTCCCTGCAGCTGAAAAACACCACCCTAGCATGATGCTGCCACCACGTTTCATTGTTGGGAATGTATTGGGTAGGTGATTAGCAGTGCCTGTGTTCTCCACACATACCGCTTAAAATTATCACCAAAAAGTTCTATCTTCGTCTCATCAGACCAGAGAATCTTATTTCTCATAGTCTGGGAGTCCTTCATGTGTTTTTTTTAGCAAATTCTATGCGGGCTTTCATATGTCTTGCACTAAGAGGCTTTCGGCAGACCACTTTGCCATAAGCTCCGACTGGTGGAGGACTGCAGTGATAGTTCCACAAAATCAACTTTCTTCCATCTCCCTACTGCATCTCTGGAGCTCAGAATTATCACCAAAAAGTTCTATTTTCGTCTCAAAAGACCAGAGAATCTTATTTCTTAGTCTGGGAGTCCTTCACGTGTTTTTTAAGCAAACTCTGTGTGGGCTTTCATATGTCTGGGACTGAGGAGAGGATTCCGTTGGGCCACACTGCCATAAAGGCCCGACTGGTGGAGGACTGCAGTGACAGTTGACTTTGTGGAACTTTTTCTCATCTCCCTACTGCATCCGTGGAGCTCAGCCACAGTGATCTCAGGGTTCTTCTTTACCTCTCTCACCAAGGCTCTTTCCCATGATTGCTCAGTTTGGCTGGACGACCAGGTCTAGGTAAACTTCTGGTGGTCCCAAACTTCTTCCATTTAAGGATTACGGAGGCCACTGTGCTCTTAAGAACCTTGAGTACTGCAGAAATTCTTTTATAACCTTGGCCAGATCTGTGCCTTGCCACAATTCTGTCTCTGAGCTCCTTGGCCAGTTCCTTTGACCTCATGATTCTCATTTGGTCTGACATGCACTGTGAGGTCTTATATAGATAGGTGTGTGCCTTTACAAATCAAGTCCTATCAGTTTAATTAAACACAGCTGGACTCCAATGAAGGAGTAGAACCATCTCAAGGAGGATCACAAAGAAATGGACAGCATGTGACTTAAATATGAGTGTCTGAGCAAAGAGTCAGAATACTCATGACCATGTGATTTCAGTTTTTCTTTTTTTAATAAATTTGCAAAAATTTCTACATTTGTTTTTTTCCAGTCAAGATGGGGTGCAGAGTGTACATTAAGGAGAAAAAACCAAACTTGTTTGAATTTACCAAATGGCTACAATGAAACACACAGTGAAAAATTTAAAGGGGTCTGAATACTTTAAGTACCCACTGTATATAGAGGTGTTAACAGAGGATCCAGCATTCACAGTACATCCCCTGTACAGTGACTGATAACACCTCTATATACAGCAGATGACAGGTTTCCTTCATTTTTCCTGTACACCGCCGATTTCTTGTGAGCACCATTGATATGCCCGCTCCTGGACCTGCAGCTCCTATATCCTGCGTCACACACTGCACAGAATATAAAGTTTTCTTCTCAAACCTTGTGCCAACTCCTTCCAACAGAACAAGTCTAAAAAGGCTCATAATAATGCATATATATTTGTATACTTTTTTTTTTGCTGTCTTTGAACCTTCTACACCACCAATAGAGCAGGTTTTGACTGCAGGAAAAAAAAAAACACTGCATGTAAACAGGATAAATGACTCAAGGGAAAAGGTACCGTCACACTAAACGATGCAACAGCGATCCCGACAATGATACAACCTTGTCAGGATCGCTGGTGCATCACTACATGATCGCTGGTGAGCCGCGAAACAGGCAGATTTCACCAGAGATCAGGACCAGCGAGGACGCTGGTATCCGAGGTAAATATCGGGTAACTAAGCGAGCGCATCAGTTACCCGCTGTGCACCTTGGATACCTGCGTGCTCGCGCTGGTATCCAAGGTAAATATCGGGTAACTAAGCGTGCGCGTCACTTAGTTACCCGCTGTGTACCTTGGATACCAGCTACCAGCGGCAGCACGCAGGTATCCAAGGTACACAGCGGGTAACTAAGCGACGCGCGCGCTTAGTTACCCGATATTTACCTTGGATACCAGCTCCCAGCGTCTGCTTACAGTGCTGGGAGCTCGCTGATCGTGGCTCTCCCGCTGCCACACGCAGTGATGCGTGCTGGCCAGCGGGAGACTAACGATCAAAAAATGGCCCAGGACATTCGGGCACGATCAGCTATACCCAGCGGGCGGGGCCGGTCGCTGATGCGAGTCACACACAGCGAGATCGCTGATGCATCACAAAATCAGCGATCTCGCTGTGTGACGGGGTCTTTAGATTGATCAGGCATGTTCAATCCTTTTATTCCCAGAGATAAGGCGCTATGTCCAGTGGCAGAATGATTTTTGGGCTAACGTCTAGCTAATGTGCATGGCGGCCTTGTGCTTTGTCAGAGCCTTAAAAAAGAACCTGTCAGCAGGATATTTCACCCCTCACTAAAGGCATGAGTCTGAAGCTCCTCTGGCTCCCCCACCTGCGTCTAATTGACAGGTCACTCCTCTCTGTCACTCCTTGTTGGAGATTTTGCACAGGTGCCACCACTGACCAGTTTTCTTGTCTTATGGGGCGGCGCGTGTGCAGTAAGCTCCTGATGGTGTTGCGGGAACCATTTAATTGATCTCGCAACTTCATTAGGAGCAGTTCTTCTGCTGACACAAACCGGAACAATGATAGTGCTTGAGCAAGGGAGACGTATCATGTACAGGGGAAAAGGGAACACGCACAGCAGAACTGGAAGTAGTGTCTGCCCCGCTGTTCAAGGATGGATTTCTCAAAAAATGCCCTAAATAAATACTACAAGCAAGGGACGAAAGATTGAATCAGAACACCAGTAATCAAGTTATTATCAATTTTGTACAAACTCTAATTTTTTTATGAAACTGAATTGGGAGTGGAGGAGTTTGCATTTTTACAGTTCGCTCCTCGGCTCGGAGCTAGAGGTTACTGGGACGGTTGTGACACCAGCTGGAGTGACCTCGGTGTCCTCCCACACTGCTCCTCTCTGCCATCAGTTTGTCAACGACAATTTTAATATTTAACAAAAAAAAAAAAAAAGACACAGAATGACGAGTTCATCTTCAAATTCGGGGATTGTTACCATCTGTAATGACACAAGGGTCATCGACTGTGGGTCAGGCACACATATAGAGTAGTGATGAGCGAACGTGCTGTTCGAGAGCATGCTCGGGTGCTAATCGAGTGTCTTAGGCATGCTCCAAAAATATGTTTGAGTCCAAAGTTTCCAAACCATTTTTTTTTTTTTTTAACAAGGGTATAAAATAAATTCTACTATAATAACCCATTGCTAATGCTTCACCGGTGCCCAACAGCCTCCATTGATGTCGTGTTTACCCACAACATGATTGCATGAAGTGATCGGCTGCAGCAGTCCCACTGTTATTGGAGCCCAGTGAGCACGAAGAGGCGGGGAAATATCGACACGATAGTTGTAGCAGGGATTAATTTTATACTATCACTGTTAGTTAAAAAAATGTTATACATGTTGGATTCCCCACTTCTAAGTGATGCAGTGCGCAGGACCGGAGCACGACACGACAGTTCTCCTTTGCAATCCCGAAGCAACAGGGATAGTTTTGCTATTAAGGGTTGCAATTTCACGATACCATTTTTCACCACCCAGCGCTGTGAGACAATGCATCTGTTTTTTTTTTTATTAGTAGTGTTTTTTTTTTTTCCCTTCGAGGCCATGTTCCCACGGTGAGCTATTGGTGAGTGTTTGACGCTGTGTCAAAAAAAGTAGCGTCTTACAGCTCCAGCAAAGAGAATGGGATTTATAGAAACCACCCCCCCCCCCCCCATGCTTCTCAGCGTAAACTGATCTGCAGTGCGGCTTTCAGATTTGCAACGTGTCAATTTCTCACGCGGGTACACCAAGTTTTCTGTGCAGATTTTTCCCGTAGATTTACATCAGGTGCATTTTCAGTGCGTTTCTACGGCACAAACACATCAAAATCACGTGTAATCCGCACCTAAAAATATCAATAAAGTTTTGATAAAGCAGAAAAAACCCAAAAGTATCAAAAACAAAGCAGCTTTATTTAAAGAATCACAAACCAGAGACAAAAAAAAACGCAATAAAAATGCATGTTAAAAAAAAAAAAAAAACGCAATAAAAAAAATTTACCGATCATGAAAAACTCACCATGGGAACATAGCCTTAGGGTCCCGTTTCACTTAGCGACGCACCAGCGATCCCGATGATACGACCTGGTAAGGATCGCTGGTGTGTCTCTAAATGATCGCTAGTAAACTGCCAAACAGGCAGATCTTTTCAGTGACGCAGCAACCATCCAGCGATCCTCGGCAGTTGTTGGTACCTTGACACACAGCAGCGATTCTGAATGATTCCAGCCTGCGTCCCTGAGTTCTGCATCGCTAACGAGGTCGGTCGTCGGGTCAAACATAGCGATGCGCGCTGGCCAGCGGAACGCCGACGACGAAAAAATGGCCCAGGACATTCAAGCACGATCAGCGATATCCAGCGGGGGGCGATCGCTGCTGCGTGTCACATGTAGCGAGATCGCTGGCGAGGTCACTGTTGCGTCACAAAATCGGTGACGCTTCAGCGATCTCGCTAAGTGAGAAGGGGGCTTTAAATATATCCAATCCATTAAAAAAAATGCTTCAAAGATGCCTCATGGTCAATCCAAATTAGGCTATGTTCACAAGTTGCGCTTCTGCAGACTTTATTTTGTGCACCGGAAGAGAAAAAACAAAAAACTGCCTTTTACAGTACCAGCAAAATGAATGCGATTTCTAAAATCTTATTCACAAAGTGCATTTTTTGAGCTACAGTGTGTTTTTTTAAACACCATGTCAATTTTTTCACCTTTGCAAATGAATGCATAAAAAAACGCAAATAGAAATGTGTCTATTGAACGCTGCCAAGAGATGTGCTTTTAGTACACGCAGCGTGCGAACAGAGCCAGGTTTTCTTTTTCTTCCCCACTTGATATTTAAATTAAAAAAAAAAAAAAAAAACCCAGGTAAGAAGAAAAAAAAATGCACGTGGCAAACTAGTCACTTGGCTCACTTTAGATGGGGAGGAAAAAAAATGGAGCATTTTCTAACTCAGGTTCCACTAGAAAAAAAAATTGTTTTTGATCGCCGCAAAAAGGAAAACTCTGTCTGGACAAAGCCTTAGTATTTCAGAAGCCAGAAATCTTCCGCTTTGACCCTTCCGCAGTGGGTGCACACATACACTGTAGCAGTCAGTGTGAACACGTCCATGTCAGGATAGTGCAGAGATGGCTAATAATTAATTGCGGCTTTATGCCCAAAGTTACATCAGGAAAGTGCAGTAATGAAGCGGCGACCATTTATAAATCTAGGCCTTTTATATTATGAATAAATACCTCCTATCACATTAACGAAACAGAAAAAAAAAAAAAACACACTGTAATATACACTGAACACAGGGTGGGGGGGGGAATCTCTATATCGTCACATCCTCCACCTGTAAGTTCCCCTCAAGTGCGGCCTGGTAGATTTCGATAGTTTCGGCTAAAGGGAGCGGTTCCACGCTCTCGATGATGGCTATGGTTTCGCCCAGTTCTGTGCACATGATGGTCTGCTGTGGCTGTGCCGGGGTCTTGTGCTTTTGTATATGGCTCCGTAGATTAGAAAGGGACTTAAACCCCCTTCCGCAGTCTGGACACAAGTGGGGTCTTTCTCCAGTGTGGATGTGTTTGTGTTCTGCTAGGTGCAAAGATTGGACAAAAGTCAGGCCGCAGACCTGGCAGTGATAAGGCCTTCCGTCTGTGTGAATTCGGCGGTGCTCCCTTAAATGAGAAGCCTGGCGAAACTTTTTGCCGCAGTCCAAACAAGGAAATGGACGCTCCCCCGTGTGCGTTCTGAGATGGAGCCGTAAACTGAAAGAGGCGGAAAAAGCTTTCCCGCAATAGGTGCACTTATGAGGTCGAACCCCGAAGTGAAACTTTTGGTGCCTTGTCGCTGTTCTTTGGCTGGTGAAACATTTGCCACATATAAGGCACTTAAAGGGGCGCTGACCGCTGTGTAGGAGAAGGTGAAGGTTTAAACTGGACTTCGAATTTAGGACCTTGTTACACGTTGGACAGATGTGCTGACTCGAGCGTCTGCTCCGGCATCTATGTTCGGAGAGCTCCGATTCGTCCACGAACACTGCTCCGCACTCCTTGCAGTAGATAGGAGCTTTGCCCTGGTGATCGAGTTCATGCAACTGCATTAAATTTTTCCGCAAGAAAGACTTATCGCAGTCTGGACACTTGTAAGGGAGGATGCCCGTGTGTTTTATCTGGTGCAATGTAAGCTTGGAAGCGGTGTTAAATTCCAGGCCACACACATTACAGGGGAAAGGCCTGGACCCGGTGTGCAAGGCACGATGCTGCTGAAGATTAGAATTCTGGGTGAAGCGACGGCCGCACACCTCGCACGTGTACGGCTTTTCTCCCGTATGGATGAGGTGGTGACGTATCAGATTGGCATGGGTCCCAAAAGCCTTGCCACACGATGTACACGGAAATGGCCGCTCGCCTGTGTGAGTGCGCATGTGGTTCCGCAAGTCCACCTGTTTCTTAAAGTTCTTCCCGCACACGCTGCACTTGTGCTTCCTTTCGGTGACGTGCACGGCCCGTCTGTGCTGCACCATTTTCAAACGGGTGGAAAATTCTTTGCTGCACTGAGGGCACTTGAAGCACTCAGTCTGACTGTCCGGCCCGGTCTTTGGTTCTTCCGATGAAATGTGGGTGGTAGCGAATCCATTTTCTTTGGACCCTACGTTCTCTATAGTCTCTTGTTCATTGGGCACGGCCACAAGCGGCACCTCCGGGGCGTGCAAAATCGCTGGAGTCAGCATTGCAGAAATCTGGGGAAAATGACCCAAAGAAAGAAGCTTCTCCTTGCTGAAGATGGCAGGCCTCTCCGGCCGGGGTATACGTGTGCCGCTTTTACCAACATGGGTTCTTCTGTGGTATAAGAATTTTGTCATGTTGCTGAAGGTTTTCCCACAGTGGCAGCGATGCAGAGGGTCCGCCGTGTGGCTTTTGCGATGTAAGACTAAGGTGATTTCTGTGCCAAAACCTACACCACAGTCCACACATAGGTATAGAGCCTCCCCCCGATGGACTCGCATGTGCTGCTCCAGGGACGCCTCTTTTTTAAAAACCTTATAGCAATTTGGGCACTGTAAGGTGCCCTCCACATGCACCCGACGGTGGGACTGCAATCTGCTAGCAGAGGTGAAGAGGCGGTCACAGTCTGGACAGGGGTACTCCTCGTTCTGGTGTTGCTTGCGGTGCTTCCGTAGCTCCTCACTAGAACCGAACTGTTTCTTACACTCCTGGCACTGGTACACCCTATGAACTACCCCAAACCTATCCTTGGTAAACTCGTCTTTTGCTTCTATCATCCAGTCTTTTCGCAGCCTCTCTAGAATTATGGGTGAAGGGGAGGCATTATCCGAGCTTCCGTAGAGTGAAGACGCCGAACTTTCCTTCTCCGATTCCAAAAAGTGTCGACCTTGGTGGTCAAGGAACTCCTCAGGCGTGTGAAATACCTGGCTGCACTCTGAGCACTCGTATGGATGCATCTCTGGGAGCTGGATCACCTCTCCCAGTGCAGATGAGTTTTCAGACGACGTTCTTGGCACAGGTTCTACGGCACCGTCAGCCGCTACTACAGCTGGCATTTCCACTCCCCACCCGTTTAACGTCCTTTCGTCTAAGAGAACATTTTGCAAACTGAGTACGGCCTGGATGCCGGATCCGGTCTGGAGGACGACGCTTTGCTGAGATTGGTGCTCCTGCTTCTCGTGTTTCTGGCGGTGAGTCAGCCACAGTTCTGGAGACGTAAAGAGTTCTTTACAGTCGGAGCACTGGTAATGTATCTGGCCATTGGTTAATGAGGGAGATGCAAGGGCATGAGGAAATTCTCGCATGTGCATCTCTTGGTGATGCAGCAGCTCGTCCGCGGACAACAGGACTTGTTCACACTCTAAACACTGGTACTGGCTTTCTTGTACTAAGCCTTGCAACTCCCCCAACTGCAGGGACACATCCTGGGAAAGCGTCGCTTGGACTCCACTTCCAATGTGGTTCTGTTGATGAACCAATACGTCTTCTAGAGCGTTGAACAGCAAACCACATTCTGAGCACATGTACTGGTGCTGAAAGACCACTGGAGCCTGGACATCCTCCGCCATGATGAAAAACAGGGATCACTACTTGTACGACAGCTGTAAAGAGAAAATGAGAAACCAATAAAAATACAAATAAGGTAATATATCATCCCAATCACCACCCCTTGTCCTGACCCATCAGATGCCACTCCCTTACAATTCTTGAGCCTCCAAGGTTATAATCTGCAAGCATGTCCTACTTATCCTGAGTTACCTCCTGTATTACACTCCATAACGGAACTCACTATTCTGCTGGTGCAGTCACTGTGTACATAGATTACATTACTGATCCTGTATTATACCCCAGAGCTGCACTCACTCTTCTGCTGGTGCAGTCACTATGTACATACATTACTGATCCTGTACTGATCCCGAGTTATATCCTGTATTATACCCCAGAGCTGCACTCACTATTCTCTTGGTGCAGTCACTGTGTACATACATTACTGATCCAGAATAACATCATGTATTATACCCCAGAGCTGCACTCACTGTGTACATACATTACTGATCCTGTACTGATCCTGAGTTACATCCTGTATTATACCCCAGAGCTGCACTCACTATTCTGCTGGTGCAGTCACTGTGTACATACATTACATTACTGATCCTGTACTGATCCCGAGTTATATCCTGTATTATACCCCAGAGCTGCACTCACTATTCTGTTGGTGCAGTCACTGTGTGCATACATTACTGATCCTGAATTACATCCTGTATTATACCCCAGAGCTGCACTCACTATTCTGCTGGTGCAGTCACTGTATACATACATTACACTGATCCTGAGTTACATCCCGTATTATACTCCAGAGCTGCACTCACTATTCTGCTGGTGCAGTCACTGTGTACATACAGTACAGACCAAAAGTTTGGACACACCTTCTCATTCTAAGAGTTTTCTTTATTTTCATGACTATGAAAATTGTAGATTCACTCTGAAGGCATCAAAACTATGAATTTCCACATGTGGAATTATATATTTAACAAAAAAAGTGTGGAACAACTTAAAATACTGTATGTTTTATACTCTAGGTTCTTCAAAGTAGCCACCTTTTGCTTTGATTACTGCTTTGCACACTCTTGGCATTCTGTTGATGAGCTTCAAGAGGTAGTCACCGGAAATGGTTTTCACTTCACAGGTGTGCCCTGTCAGGTTTAAAGTGGGATTTCTTGTCTTATAAATGGGGTTGGGACCATCAGTTGTGTCGTGCAGAAGTCTGGTGGACACACAGCTGATAGTCGTACTGAATAAACTGTTAGAATTTGTATTATGGCAAGAAAAAAGCCGCTAAGTAAAGAAAAAGGAGTGGCCATCATTACTTTAAGAAATGAAGGTCAGTCAGTCCGAAAAATTGGGAAAACTTTGAAAGTGTCCCTAATAATAATAATAATAATAATCTTTATTTATATAGCGCCAACATATTCCGCAGCGCTTTACAGTTGAACAGTTTCAAACACAACAGTCATAAGTAACAACGTTAACAATACAATAATTAAAGCGAAATAAGACGACCCTGCTCGTGAGAGCTTACAATCTACAATGAGGTGGGGGGGATACAAAGCACAGGTTTGTATTTACAATTATGTATTTACAATGACGGTCCAGCCATCTTCAGGGGGTGGGGGTTAGATGGAGATAGTGAATGGGCTACACACACAAACATGACTTTGATTACTGAATGTGATAGGCCGCTCTGAACAAATGTGTTTTGAGCGAGCGCCTAAAACTATGCAAATTGTGGATGGTCCTAATATTTTGGGGTAGAGCATTCCAGAGGATTGGCGCAGCACGGGAGAAGTCTTGGAGTCGGGAGTGGGAGGTACGGATTAGGGCAGAGGTTAGTCGAAAGTCATTTGCAGAGCGCAGCGGTCGGTTAGGCCGATAGACAGAAATGAGGGAGGAGATGTAAGGGGGTGCCGCACTGTGGAGAGCTTTGTGGGTGAGAACAAGTACTTTGAATTGTACCCTGTAATGAATTGGCAACCAGTGTAACGACTGGCGAAGAGTGGACGCGTCTGAGAAACGATTAGCCAGATGGACAACCCTGGCTGCTGCATTAACGATAGACTGGAGAGGGGAGAGTCGAGTGAGAGGGAGGCCAATTAATAGAGCATTACAGTAGTCTAGGCGGGAGTGGATCAGGGCGACAGTGAGAGTTTTTGTTGTTTCCATGGTGAGAAAAGGGCGAATTCTAGAGATGTTCTTTAGGTGTAAGCAGCATGAGCGGGCAAGAGATTGTATATGGGAGGTGAAGGAGAGATCGGAGTCGTCCCCAAGTGCAGTGGCAAAAACTATCAAGCGCTACAAAGAAACTGGCTCACATGAGCACAGCCCCAGGAAAGGAAGACCAAGAGTCACCTCTGCTGCAGAGGATAAGTTCATCTGAGTCACCAGCCTCCGAAATCGTAGGTTAACAGCAGCTCAGATTAGAGACCAGGTCAATGCCACACAGAGTTCTAGCAGCAGACACATCTCTACAACCACTGTTAAGAGGAGACTTTGTGCAGCAGGCCTTCATGGTAAAATAGTTGCTAGGAAACCACTGCTAAGGACAGGCAACAAGCAGAAGAGACTTGTTTGGGCTAGAGAACACAAGGAATGGACATTAGACCAGTGGAAATCTGTGCTTTGGTCTGATGAGTCCAAATTTGAGATCTTTGGTTCCAACCACTGTGTCTTTGTCCGACACAGAAAATATGAACGGATGGACTCTACATGCCTGGTTCCCACAGTGAAGCATGGAGGAGGAGGTGTGATGGTGTGGGGGTGCTTTGCTGGTGACACTGTTGGGGATTTATTCAAAATTGAAGGCATACTGAACCAGCATGGCTACCACAGCATCTTGCAGCGGCATGCTATTCCATCCGGTTTGTGTTTAGTTGGATCATCATTTATTTTTCAAAAGGACAATGACCCCAAACACACCTCCAGGCTGTGTAAGGGCTATTTCACCAAGAAGGAGAGTGATGGGGTGATACACCAGATGACGTGGCCTCCACAGTCACCAGACCTGTATCCAATCGAGATGGTTTGGGGTGAGCTGGACGGCAGAGTGAAGGCAAAAGGGCCAACAAGTGCTAAGCATCTCTGGGAAGTCCTTCAAGACTGTTGGAAGACCATTTCCGGTGACTACCTCTTGAAGCTCATCAAGAGAATGCCAAAAGTGTGCAAAGCAGTAATCAAAGCAAAAGGTGGCTACTTTGAGGAACCTAGAATATAAGACATATTTTCAGTTGTTTCACACTTTTTTGTTAATTATATAATTCCACGTGTTAATTCATAGTTTTGATGCCTTCAGAGTGAATCTACAATTTTCATCGTCATGAAAATAAAGAATGAGAAGGTGTGTCCAAACTTTTGGTCTGTACTGTACATTACACTGATCCCGAGTTACATCCTGTATTATACCCCAGAGCTGCGCTCACTATTCTGCTGGTGCAGTCACTGTGTACATACATTACTGATCCTGTATTATACTCCAGAGCTGCACTCACTATTCTGCAGAATTCAGAGACCTAATATCCCAGGTTCAGGCATTCCTTACTAGTTCATTATAGGCAGACTGTGGATGCTCATATTTTAATCTCCTACCAGGCATTGTACAGTCACTTCATATAACAATTAGCAGAACAGTGAGTGCAGCTCTGGAGTATAATACAGAATGACCGTCGGCATCGGTACAGGAGGAGGCAAGAGTTGCAGTTGTGTTGGGACCAGATCAGTGACTTGCAGTTGTGAAGTTACAACTCTCACCAATCCACCACTATGCTGTATGTACCACCACGGTGTAAATCAGGGGCGGGGAACGTCCGGCCCGCGGGCCGTATACGGCCCGCCATATCATTTGATCAGGCCCGCAGCCGCTCCAGAGCCGCGATCGGGTACCTTGTTGCAGGAGCCAGAGGAGCACTATTTCTCTGCTTCCTAGCCCCGCCCGCTGGATACCGCGCACTGATATGTGCACGCACTGACGGGGACTGAGCACACCCCACTGGACCCCAGCGGCCCCCGCGCACTGATACTAATGAAGAGGACGAGTAACCGCGCGCCAGAGTGTGAGCTGCGCTGGACTAGTCTGCGGCCTGCCTTCATCACCCCGGTCACCAATGCGGTGGTGACCGTGTGCTGCTGTGTGTGCGGGGCCTGGGGGCCATCCAGGAGTCACTGTGTTCAACACCAGGTCAGTATGTGCTGCCTAATGGGGATATTTGCCTGCCTAACGGGAGCCTGTGCTGCCTAATGGGGACCTGTGCTGCCTAATGGGGACCTTTACCTGCCTATTGGGGACATTTTCCTGCCTATTGGGAGCCTGTGCTGCCTAATGGGGACCTATACTGCCTATTGGGCACCTGTGCTGTCTAATGGGGACAGTTACCTGCCTATTGGAGGACCTGTGCTGCCTATTGGGGACCTATGTTGCCTAATAGTGACATTTACCTGCCTATTGGGGACCTCAGATTTAGTTTTCGTCGCCTCAGCTGCATGATTTGCGGCTGCTGGACAGCCTGAATACATGTGAGGAATGCCTGTTTAAGGAATCCCCACATGTTTTCAGGCTGACCAGCAGCCGCAAATCATGCAAATGCGTCGACAGAAACAATCTCCGAGCACGCCAAAATACTCAGAGGACACCCGAGCAAGCTCGAAAAACCCGAGCAATGAGTATACTCGCTGATCATTATTAATAATTTTATGCGGCCCCCGAACGCTATTATAAAATTCCAAATGGCCCTCGGCAGAAAAAAGGTTCCCCACCCCTGGTGTAAATAGTCCAAAACAGCGAGGTGTGAAATATATATATATATTTATTTATAGACTCAGGGTTAATACTAACATATTGCAACCCGCAAACGCTGGCCAGGAAGGGGACGTCTCCCCAATTTCTGCCTTAAATGCAGCAGACTAGTGTGCCCCGCACAGGCCGTACGTGTGCGAGTTCAGCTGTCAAATCTTGGTATAGCTGGGAGTTGTAGTTCTACTAAAAAAGGCCAAAACAATGGAAAATAGCGGAACAACCAATCAGAACATAGCTCTCATTTACAGACCCCCCAAGGAGAATAAAAGTTGGCTGCTCCAGGCGACAGCGCCACTTCCCCAGAGCTGACAGCTTTTCCCTCACTCCCGGGGCCGTGTCTATCTCTACCTCACCCTTCCGGGCTGACTCACACTAACCTTCCGCCTCCCGTTCCCTGCCCATTTGCCGCCATGTCTGAGGCCATATCTCCGCCCTCCCGCTATCCCGGCACTTACACACTGAGTGCCCGACTTCCCCTCCTCCTGCTCAGCTGCCGTCTCTTCGGGAACCTTCCAGCATCCTCTCACCTGATTGGCTGCAACTCCTCGTCCTATAGGAATGCGGCACCTCCACTTCTGGAATAGAGGACTTGCAGAATGACGTAGTCTGAGGTGAAGACGAGGCTGAACAATCCCATAGTGCTTTGCGGCGACTATTTTATTTTTCTTTTGAGCAGAGCTTCAGTATTGGGCCAAATGCTGTGTAATGAGGCTGCTGATGCCACACTTTGGGGGGGTTGGTTTATAATAAGAGCTCTGATTGATTTCTTTAAAGTATATTGGGTTTGACCATCCTTTTGGGATGTTGCATTAAAGCTGCAGTCATGGACTTTGATTTTGGCCACCTGAAGATCAAGTTGTTACATTGTTCCATTACCTCTAATGCTTGTCACTGCTGTCACATGTCGGTAGTCTCAAGAATGTAAATTCTATGGAAAAAATTAGCAAACAATGAAATGGAAAATTAATCAAAATGGCAGAATTAGGTTTTCTAAGTCTTTTCCTCCCAAATTAATAAGGATACAAATAGATCAGAAAGTCTTAAAGACCCCCTTAAACTTACACATTATGGTTTATGAGGGTCCCCCAAATTCTCTCTGGCAGATGACGTCAGGGAAGAAAAGGATGTTACATGTCCGATTGCTGATAACTAGTAGTGTAGCTGTTCTTTAATATCCAAGTGGCCCCTAACCACGTAACCCTAATTATAACTACAGTGGATGACCCTAATTGTGGACATAGGAGAACCTCAGCAGATGACCTTGCAGTTACTGAAAGACCAACACTGAATTTACCATCATATGGTCAGTGGTAGACACCAGTCCTACAAACATATTAGAGATCACAGCACAGTTACAGATGGTGACTTACAGCTGACGTTCTTTCTGATGGAATTGATCATTTTTCCCATCTTTTCCATCTGGCCCAGACTGACATGACAACTTTTCGACTGCAGAGATTACAACAAAGACATATCTGACTTCTCACATTTCCTGCACTGTCCCCATCTATTCCCAACCTGCACAAACTCCTCATCCTCTTACTAGCACCACCTCTGTGTGATGGCTCCTTAGTGGGGCCAACTCTGTATGAGGGCCCACTTCGTAGCTACCACTCTGCATGTGGACACCCTTAGTAGCCACCATTCTGTATCATGCCCCCCTTATGAGATTGCACTCTGTAGCAGGGACCTTTCACTATCCCCCACTCTGTAGAAAAGCCTCTTTAATAGATCACACTTTGTATGAGGTTCTCCCTTAGTAGCCCCATGCTTTGTTATGGCCCCATTAGCAGTCTCCACTATAGCAGCTTGGAAAAGTATTCCTTCTCTGGCTTTTTACCAATTTTCTTATAGTTCAACCAGTGTTTAAATATTTTTGTAATCTGATGTGTGCGATGCATCGGCACTAAATAGTCTAAGTTGGTGAAGTGAGAAAAATATAAGCAAAAATTACATTTATGGGACCAAATAACTAAAAATTGGCATGTGTATATGTATTCACCCCTTTTGTACGGAAACCCCTAAAAATTTCTGGTGTAGGCAATCACCTTCATTAGTCACATGCTTTGTGACAGGATGTCCCCCTGTGTGCAATCTAAGTGTCACATGTCTGTCAGTATATAACTTACCTTTTCTGAAAGACCACAGAGGTTGCAACATTAACAAGAGGCACCACTAACCAAACACCATTAAGACCAAGGACATCTCCAAACAACATCATGAAGACGAAGGAGATCTCCATACAACACCATGAAGGCCAAGGAGATCTCCAAACAACACCATAAAGAACAAAGAGATCTCCATAACACCACCATGAAGACCAAGGAGATTTCCAAACAAGACCATGAAGACCTGGGTGGTCTCCAAACAAGTCATGGACAAAGTTGTTGAGAAGTACAAGTCAGGGTTGGGTTATAAAAATAATCTCCCAATCTCTGATGATGCCCCGGAGCACCATCAAATCTATTATCATATAATGTAAAGAACATGATACCACAACAAACCTGCAAAGAGAGGGCGCCCATCAAAATTCTCAGCCCAAGCAAGGAGGGTATTAATCAGAGAGGCATCACAGAGACCAAAGGTAACCCTGAAGGAGCTGTAGAGTTCCCAAGCAGAGACTGGAGTATCTGTCCATACGGCCACAATAAGCCATACATATTGTAGAGGTGGCCTTCATGAAAGAATGGGCAGAACAAAAACTTTACACATAAAAATTGTAAGTCTTATTTTGAGTTTGCCAAAAGACATGGGAAACTCCTCAAATGTATGGACGAAGGTGCTGTGGTCAGATGATTTCAAAATTTGGCCACCATGATAAACGATATGTCTGGGGCCAAATCAACACAGCTAATCAGCCCAAGAACACTATCCACAGTGATGAGATCATCATGCATCATGCTGTGGGGATGTTTTTCAGCAGCATGGTCCAAGTCGAGGTGAATATGGATGGTGCGAAATACAGGGATATTCTTGGGCAAACACTGTTTCACTATGTCAGTGATTTGTGACTGGGATGGAGGTTCACCTTCCAACTCAATGACCCAAAGCAATACTGCTAAAGCAACACTCGCATGGTTTAAGGGGAAACATAAATGTTTTGGAGGGACCTAGTCAATGCCCAGACCTTAATCCAATTTACAATCTGTGGTCAGACTTGAAGATTGCTGTTCACTAGAGGAGACATCTAACTTGAAGGAGTTGAAGCAGTTTTGCATGAGGAATGGACGAAAATCCCAGTGGCAAGATGTGGAAAGCTCATAGAGACTTATCCAAAGCGACTTACAGCTGTGATTGCAGCAAAAGGAGGCTCTACAAAGTACTGACTTTCCTGGGGTGAATAGTTATGCACACTGACGTTTATAGTTATTTTGCCCTATTTGTTGTTTGCTTTACAACAAAAAGAAAACCAAATGTTCACAGTTGTAGGCATGTTCTTTACATTAACTGATGCAAACCCTAAAAGAAGTGAAATTCCAGGTTGTGAGGTAGCAAAACACCAAAAAATGCCAAGGGGTGAATACTTTTACAAGCCACTGTATGTATGATGGTCCCCTTAGTATTCCCAACTATGTATGCGGGGTAATAGCTATTAAATGTTTATGGTCACTTTAAAATGTTGGGCCATAAATGCAAGGTACCACTATCCACAGTATCAGTGATAACTTACTGATCGCAAGGTCCCCAACTTTTACCGAGAATAGGGCTCTGGTCCCACATGCAAACCCTTGCTTTGTTCATTGTCTATAATTAACACTAGGAGAGAAAAGCGCCAATAAGGTATTATCCGATGGAGGTATTAGAGATTACAATCAGACTGCACTCACCTGATGTATTTTACACAAGAGCATGTAAACTCATCGACAGCTGCTGCAGATCCACAGGTCAAACTAGTGACCTAATCGTAGTATAGAAACTTGAATATTTGTGGATAATCCCCACACTGCTGTGCAAATTGAAAACCAGGCAGGTTCGTAGATGAAAAATTGGTGGTTTATTCACAATCTCAACGCGTTTCAAAGTCAATCAGGACTTCTTCAGGTGAGATATAGATATACAATATAGGTATGTAACGATATTGTATATCTATATGTATATCTATACAGGAGAGACAGAACCATCTATTGTGTATGGGGCATTTTAGCAAGTATTTATCACAGATGGGCAACCTCCAAGGTGAAGGAGTAGTCATTGCCTGCCCATATTACACACTGACCCAACCAGTGGGGTAATTTCCAGGGGAAGAAGTCATTGCCTACCCATATTACACACTGAGCCAACCAGTGGGGTAATTTCCAGGGGAAGAAGTCATTGCCTACCCATATTACACACTGAGCCAACCAGTGGGGTAACTTCCAGGGAAGGAGAAGTAATCACCTGTCCATATTACACACTGAGCCAACCAGTGGGGTAACTTCCAGGGGAAGGAGAAATCATCGGCTGCCCATATTACACACTGAGCCAACCAGTGGGGTAACTTCCAGGGGAAGGAGAAGTCATCGGCTGCCCATATTACACACTGAGCCAACCAGTGGGGTAACTTCCAGGGGAAGGAGAAGTCATCGGCTGCCCATATTACACACTGAGCCAACCAGTGGGGTAACTTCCAGGGGAAGGAGAAATTATCGGCTGCCCATATTACACACTGAGCCAACCAGTGGGGTAACTTCCAGGGGAAGGAGAAATCATCGGCTGCCCATATTACACACTGAGCCAACCAGTGGGGTAACTTCCAGGGGAAGGAGAAGTCATCGGCTGCCCATATTATACACTGAGCCAACCAGTGGGGTAACTTCCAGGGGAAGGAGAAGTCATCGCCTGCCCATATTACAGAGCCAACCAGTTGGATAACTTGAAGTTAATGGGCCCCAATGCAAAAGTTCCAACGGGGCCCCCAATTATTGTAATTTTTTAATGGTATTGGTGTTTTTATATAGTTTATCTGATATAGTGCAAGTACCATATGTTGTATCAGACATAAGATACTACCTTGACCTACAAAACATATGGTACCTTACTATTTGATTTTTTCCTGCACCCTCTATCCTCTAAACAGGACCATCCAGGATAAGGGAGGGATAGACGACGAGCAGGGGGCGCCACTGCGCAGGTTTAGGCTATGTGCACATTGTGCGGAATCTGTTGAGGAAGTTTCCGCACAGATTTTACTAAATCCGCAGGTAAAATGACCTGCGGTTTACCTGCAGATTTAGTGCAGATGTACTGCGGATTTACTGCAGTGTTTGTGCGGTTTTCCCCTGCAGTTTTACACCTGCGGATTTCTAGAATGGAGCAGGTGAAAACTGCAGCAGACCGGCAAAAAAAAGGGAAATGCTGCAGTTTTCGATCCACAGCAAATCTGCGTGGAAAAAAACGCAGCATGTGCTCTGCCGATTTTGATTTACACTGCCTTTAATGGTACTGTACATCACTTGCAGTTCTGCTGCAGATCCGCAGGGCAAAATCCGCTGCGGAACTGCAGCAGAATCCACATTGTGTGCACACACCCTTAGTGTGCCAACCTCTGCAGGCAGGTAGGGAGACACTAGTTAGATACTAGGGTGATGAAAACTTCCTCTTTTTGAATACAGACAAAAATTTGGACTTGAATCTATATTTTATGGAAAAATATAAAAATTATCTTTTAAGTATTATAATAAAGGATTTGTTTTATATGATTTAACTGTAAGATTTAGTACCTATTCTTGGCGAATGGTCTTTTTATATAGGCAAAAGGGACTTTTGGGACCCCCTTGGCTCCGGGGCCCAGGTTCGATTGCAACTCCTGCACCTATTATAGTTACACCCCTGGAGCCACCAATGTCACTGCAGAGTACGGGTGGTTTCCTCTGATATGGACATCTCTGGGCCACCCTGAACCTCCTGTCTGGATGTGTTGGTGCCCTTTACGACTGCAATCATACCTTACTTGGTGCCGTTATAGGACAATTCCTTTAAATATACCAATGAAGAAAAGGATTAACATAAGATGAAGGATCAGCATCACAAAGAAATGGGAAGTAAATTATCTGTATATTCATTAATAGGTTCGTCAACAATGAACTACAAAATAGCCAATCCATCATTATCACTTCTTGCTGTTAGTGGTGAGCAGTAATGTCTGATCGTGAGGGGGTTCAGTTCTGGAGCAGAGGAGTAAATTGTGTCGACTGAAGTGCGAATTCTGGAAGTTTTTAGTGAGTGTGAGTTTGGAGGGTAGATGAGCATAGACTGCCCCATGAAAAAAGATTTCCAGCGGCTTCTTCCTTACCTGTCTACAGCAGGAGATCTTGCATTGTAAAGCTGATGATGCAGCTCTTGGCACCAGCTGGGCCATAGCTGTTTCCAGTGCAAAAGTCAGAATATCCACGTTACTTATGCAATAGAGCCTCTAATCTGCGTGTATCCTGCTTACTAACCATTAGTGATGAGCAAGTATACTTGTTCCTTGGGTTTTTCCGAGCATGCTTGGGTGACCGAGTATTTTGGCATGCTCGGCGATTTAGTTTCTGTCGACGCAGCTTCATGATTTGCGGCTGCTGGTCAGCCTGAATATATGTAAGGAATGCCTGTTTGTTAGGGAATTCCCACATGTATTCAGTCTGTCTAGCAGCCATAAATCATGCAGCTACTTCGACAGAAACTAAATCTCCGAGCACGCCAAAATACTCGGAGGACACCCGGGTATGCTCGGGAAAACCCGAGCAACGAGTATACTCGCTCATCACTACTAACCATAACTAGGCCCTTCTGTTTCACATATACTGTATATTCAGCTATGAAAAAAATAATCCCTATTACTACTTTGTTACAGTCATCTGTAACCTGTGACAGTCCAGCTGTTGTGCGACTACTACTCTCAGCATGGCTTGACTTAATCCTACTATGGGACTTGAACACTCAATAGCCTGAACGCTAATCTTCACCCCTGGGTGGTGGTTCCTCATCCTCCTCCATAAAGAAATGCCAGCATCCTCACTGCTTCGGCCGCACGGCTTGGTCCCCATCTCAAGTCCCTGATTCATGGCCTGTGCATCTCGCACATGCTTCCCGGTGGCACAGCTAGTGCGTGTATAAGGGGAGGCCAGAACTGTGGTCATGGCCAGAGACACTGAAGCATCTGTGTCCCGACCTTCCCTCACAGAAAACTGTAATCTATTGCTCAGCATACCTGCGTCTTCAGGTTTAGGTCCCTCTGGGCGCTTCCCAGACAGTGACGGCCCTTCTTCCAGGCGACCCCCAGTAATGGAGACACAGTCTAGTATAACTTGAACATTCTCTTTACTTAGAACTTCACACATTATATCTGTCACATGCCCCGTCCTGTGTGACACGGCCAGCGGGCCGGTAACTAATACAACAGGAC
Source organism: Dendrobates tinctorius (assembly GCF_039654945.1). Lineage (NCBI taxonomy): Eukaryota > Metazoa > Chordata > Amphibia > Anura > Dendrobatidae > Dendrobates > Dendrobates tinctorius. The sequence continues at coordinate 53,389,842 of NW_027361696.1, forward strand.
AAGGCACATGTAATTGTCCAGTGTGACGCGGCCCGCAGGCCGGTAACTAATACAAGACAATAAAAGGGAAAACCTGGGTAACAATAACAATGGTGGCCCTGCGATAGGGAAACGGGGAAGTGGAGACCTCCTGCACTCCCGTGAGTCAGTGTCTCTACACTCCTAATGTTCCCTAGGCCGGTTCCGCAGCGGGCGCTGATCAGGATACCTAATATCCCTAGCTCGCCCTGCACCTAAACCCTCACTAGTGAAGTGGACGGTGCGGAAACTAATCCCACCACTGCACTAAAACACACATAAGGAAAAGAGACAGAACAGGGAAACACCACTTAGCTTTGCTCTGTTGCTTACGCTCCCAGCAACAGAGCCCACCACCTGCGTGCATCTTTTCCTCCGACCGGATCCAACACCATAGTGCAGCCTTGGAGCAAACAGAGTCCACCACCTGCGTGCAGCTGTCCAGAAACAAAGTCCAGCTTTCCAGCAAAAGAGTTCATCATCTTGAGTGCAGCTTTCCATCAACCGAGTCCAGCATCATGAGTGCAGCTCTACACCATAGCTGCCACCACCAAGACATGCAAGAACTCCTTGCTGACACCATAGCTGCAACTCCACCAAGCCATGCCAGCCCTCCTCGCAGACACCATAGCTGCCACTCCAGGACTCTCACTGAGCTGCCCGGGACTCTCCTTCAGGTCCATCCTTCACCCAGGCTTGCTTGTAACTGAGGACTATCACCAACAGTGATTGACACACCTGACACTCTCTTATAGAGCAATCACACCTGTTAAATAATAACGTGCACTAAACCAAAAGAACCAGAGTGCAATGACCCTAATGGCCACCGGGGGGAAGACCACCTTTAGCACAGCTAAAGGAAAAAAAAAAAGGTTACTTGAACATTTAGTCTGTCAGATCCAACCTGGATCATGAGAATATCCACTGTTGCCACATCATGGAATTCACATTCAACTTTACTTGTTTCCTTAGCTTTCCCTGTTTTGCTGATGCTTCTGTGCGGCAGACGTCCAGACCGGACAGTCTTAGACTGCTCCCCAGATTCTTCCTGTCCTAACCTCGCCATGATGACAATTCCTTCTGCCTGTTTCGCCCCAGACTTGAAACTATCTGCCACCCGGTTTAGTTGCCTCTGGAAAAGCATCTGGCCTGTCTGTTCCGTTCCCTGCAAAGCTTCAACTTCCTTCTTTTCCTCACTCCAACTGACTCCTGCCCTAAAGGCGTTCGCCCAGGCTATGAGTCGCCACATCTTCTTCCTACTGTACTGGCCCACTGCAATGATGCCCAGTGGCCGTGGATAACGTGGGCTGCAGTTGCTTATTGTTGCGTGGCTGACGAGCCGTCCTGGGCCTATAGCCCATGTGGACACTCCATCTGACTAACTTCCCTTCTACTCTAACCTTAACTTTCAGCAGCCCCTCCTACACTTAACCCTATACTACCTACTAACTATTCTGTATACTAGAGTGCCCCCCTCTAGTGTCCAACCAAGAGTACTACACATTCCCTAAACTGTACACAAAACATAGTGAACATTATCACACTATATGAAATCTAAAGAAAAAAAGAACTCAGCACCACCAGAAATCACACACATACTCTGTAATGCCAGAAAACCCACTTGGAACGGGTGCTAAATCCATGAAACAAAACAAGTAGAGTACCTACATATGAAGAAATGAAGGATGGCTGTTATGAATGAGTCACCGTAGGAGGCAAAAACAGAAATACTAGCTACAGTCATATGTAAAAGTTTGGGCACCCCTATTAATGTTAACCTTTTTTCTTTATAACAATTTTGGTTTTTGCAACAGGTATTTCAGTTTCATATATCTAATAACTGATGGACTCAGTTATATTTCTGGATTCAAATGAGGTTTATTGTACTAACAGAAAATGTGCAATCTGCATTTAAACAAAATTTGACCGGTGCAAAAGTATGGGCACCCTTATCATTTTCTTGATTTGAACTCTCCTAACTACTTTTTACTGACTTCCTGAAGCACTAAATTGGTTTTGTAACCTCATTGAGCTTTGAATTTCATAGCCAGGTGTATCAAATCATGAGGAAAGGTATTTAAAGTGGCCACTTGCAAGTAGTTCTCCTATTTGATTCTCCTATGAAGAGTGGCATCATGGGATCCTCAAAACAACTCTCAAATGATCTGAAAACAAAGATTATTCAACATAGCTTTTCAGGGGAAGGATACAAAAAGTTGTCTCAGAGGTTTAACCAGTCAGTTTCCACTGTGAGGAACATAGTAAGGAAATGGAAGAACACAGGTACAGTTCTTGTTAAGCCCAGAAGTGGCAGGCCAAGAAAAATATCAGAAAGGCAGAGAAGAAGAATGGTGAGAACAGTCAAGGACAATCCACAGACCACCTCCAAAGACCGGCAGCATCATCTTGCTGCAGATGGTGTCACTGTGCATCGGTCAACAATACAGCGCACTTTGCACAAGGAGAAGCTGTATGGGAGAGTGATGCGAAAGAAGCCGTTTCTGCAAGCACGCCACAAACAGAGTCGCCTGAGGTATGCAAAAGCACATTGGGACAAGCCAGTTACATTTTGGAAGAAGGTCCTGTGAACTGATGAAACAAAGATTGAGTTGTTTGGTCATACAAAAAGGCGTTATGCATGCGCTGTATTGTTGACCGATGCACAGTGACACCATCTGCAGCAAGATGATGCTGCAGGTCTTTGGAGGTGGTCTGTGGATTGTCCTTGACTGTTCTCACCATTCTTCTTCTCTGCCTTTCTGATATTTTTCTTGGTCCGCCAAAACCCTATCAAAACAAGAGCCAACAGACTGATAGGGAAAAAACCCTGAAGACGCTAGGCTTCAAAAAGACTATATCAGTACTAAGGTATTTTCTGAAGACAGAGCAAAAAGGAATACAGCGCACCCCAACAGGGAATGGCAGAAATCAGAAAAACAAGGCAAAACAAAACCAAAACAAAAATGCAAAAAGCAGAGCAGAAAACTTAGCTTTTGAGGAGCAGGAATCAGACTGGTCTCCTAGAATCTCTCTGAGAAATCACCAGCAAGGCAGAAGGGCGTCGGCTGCCTTATATCTAGTCAGCAATTCCAGTCACCCAGTCATCATCATCCTGCTCAGGTGCTTGGTAATCAGCCTCACTACCTTCCTTCACCAGGAGAGGGAGTTCATCAGACCTCAATGGTGAAGGGGAAAATGAACTCACAACAGTACCTCCCCCTTGAGGAGGGGTCACCGAACCCTCATCCACGCCACCAGGGCGATCAGGGTGAGCCCGATGAAAGGCACGCACCAATCTTTTGGCATGAATATCAGAGGCAGAGACCCAGGAATTATCCTCCTGATCATAACCCTTCCACTTAACCAAATACTGGAGTCTCCGTCTAGCCAGACGGGAATCCAGTATCTTCTCTACCTCATATTCCATGTTACCTTCAACCAATACAGGGTCCGGAGGTGCCACCCCAGGAACAACTGCTTCAACAAACCTCTTCAACAAGGACTTATGAAACACATTATGGATTTTAAATGTGACAGGAAGAGCCAAACGAAAAGAGACCGGATTAATAATCTTCAAAATCTTGTAAGGTCCAATAAATCTAGGCTTAAACTTAGGAGAAGCCACCTTCATAGCGATATTTTTTGATGATAACCAAACCATATCACCAACCTTAAACTGGGGACCAATGGTCCTATGTCGGTTGGAAAACCGCTGGGCCTTTTCCTGGGAGAGAGATAACTTATCCACCACTTGGTCCCAGATCTGGTGCATTCTCTCCACCACAGTGTCAACACCTGGGCAGGCAGAAGGCTCCACCTGCCCTGAAGAAAATCGAGGATGAAACCCAAAGTTACAAAAAAAAGGTGACATCAAAGTGGCAGAACTAGCTCTATTATTTAAAGCAAATTCGGCCAAGGGCAAAAATGAAACCCAATCATCCTGATCAGCGGAAATAAAACATCTCAAATACGACTCCAAGGTCTGGTTTGTTCTCTCTGTCTGCCCATTGGTCTGAGGGTGAAAAGCAGAGGAGAAGGACAACTGAATTCCCAGCTTGGAACAGAAAGTCCTCCAAAATCTAGACACAAACTGAACTCCTCTGTCAGATACAATGTTCTCAGGAATCCTGTGCAAGCGAACCACCTGTTGCAAAAACAGGGGCACCAACTCAGAGGAAGATGGCAACTTAGGGAGTGGTACAAGATGAACCATCTTAGAGAACCTATCACAAATCACCCAAATAACAGTCATTCTCTGAGAGACAGGCATATCAGAGATGAAATCCATTGAAATATGGGTCCATGGCCTCCTGGGGACCGGCAAAGGCATCAACAACCCACTAGAGCGAGAACAAGGTTTAGACCGGGAGCAAGTCCCACAGGACTGTACAAAATTCCTGACATCACGAAACAAGGCGAGCCACCAAAAAGACCGACTCACCAGATCTCTAGTACCAAAAATACCTGGATGACCAGCCAATGCAGAGCAATGAACTTCAGACATTACTGTCTTCTTCCACTGGTCAGGAACATACAACTTTCCACTGGGACAATGCTCAGGTTTGTCCTCCTGGAACTCTTCCAGAGCACGTCTCAAATCGGGCAAGATGGGAGAAAGAACTACCCCTTCGCCTAAGATGGTAGCAGGCTTGGTCACCACAGGGGAATCAGCAAAGAAGCTCCTAGAGAGAGCGTCAGCCTTGACATTCTTAGTGCCAGGAAGAAAAGAGACCACAAAATCAAAACGTGTAAAAAACAAGGCCCACCTAGCCTGTCTAGGGTTCAAGCGTTTGGCCGACTCCAGGTAAATCAAATTCTTGTGGTCAGTGAGGACCACGACTTGATGTTTAGCTCCCTCCAACCAATGTCTTCACTCCTCAAATGCCCATTTCATGGCTAACAGTTCCCGATTCCCCACATCATAGTTACGTTCAGATGGAGAGAACTTTCGGGAAAAGAAAGCACAGGGATTCATTATAGATGTTACAGGATCCTTTTGGGACAAAACAGCTCCTGCACCAATCTCAGAAGCGTCCACCTCTACCTGGAACGGGAGTGAGACATCAGGTTGCCGCAAAACCGGGGCAGAATTGAATCTTCGCTTCAGCTCCTGAAAGGAAGAAACAGCCTCCAGAGACCAATTCAACACATCAGCACCCTTCTTAGTCAGATCAGTCAATGGCTTGGCAATACTAGAAAATTTTGCTATAAATTTCCGATAAAAATTAGCAAAACCCAAAAACTTCTGGAGGGCCTTCAAAGAAGTGGGCTGAACCCAATCATAAATGGCCTGTACCTTGGCCGGGTCCATTTCAATAGTTGACAGAGACAAAATAAATCCCAAAAATGAAATCCTCTGTACCCCAAAAAGGCATTTCGATCCTTTGACATACATGGAATTCTCCCTCAAGATCCGGAACACAGTCCGAACATGTTCCACATGAGAATCACAATCCTTGGAGAAGATCAAAATATCATCCAGATAGATAATCAAAAATTTATCCACAAAGTCCCGGAAAATGTCGTTTATGAAGCACTGGAAGACAGAAGGGGCATTAGTGAGCCCAAAAGGCATCACCAGGTACTCAAAATGTCCCTCCGGAGTATTAAACGCCGTCTTCCATTCATCCCCATGCTTAATGCGGATAAGATTATACGCTCCCCTGAGGTCAAGCTTGGTAAACCAGCAAGCACCTTTAACTCTGGAGAATAGATCCGAAATCAGGGGTAACGGATACTGATATTTAATAGTAATTTTGTTGAGGGCACGATAATCAATACAAGGCCTTAATGAACCATCCTTTTTGGCCACGAAAAAAAACCCGGCACCTAAGGGTGACGAGGATGGTCTAATATGACCCTTCTCCAACGCCTCCTTAATATAGGATCGCATAGCCTCGTGCTCGGGTACAGATAAATTGAAGAGCCGACCCTTGGGAAATTTACACCCCGGGCTCAGTTCAATTGCACAGTCATAACTCCTATGAGGAGGCAGAGACGCAGACTCATTCTCACTAAATACATCATAAAAGTCCGCCAAATAGTCAGGAACATCATGCGACTGAGGAGAGGTGGAAAAAACCGGAGCCTCACTAAGGGCACACCGACAACCCCAACTCACCACAGACACAGATTTCCAATCCAAAACTGGATTATGAATTTGCAACCAGGGAAACCCCAGAACAATGGTATCATGCAAATTATGCAACACCAAAAATCTGCAATTTTCTTGATGGTCTGGGGCAACCCGCATTACCACCTGGGTCCAAAACTGAGGTTTATTTTTCGCCAAAGGAGTAGCATCAATCCCCCTCAAAGGGATAGGCGTCCGCAGAGGTGTCATCGGAAATCCACAACGTTTAGCAAAATCCAAGTCCATTAGGTTCAGGGCTGCTCCCAAATCCACAAAAGCCTTGGCGGAAAATGTGGACAGGGAGCAGATCAGAGTAATTGCCAGAAGAAACATAGGTTGAACACCACCCACAGAAACGTGTGTGCAAAACGTTTCTCTCGTTTAGGACAGACAGAAATAATATGCGAGGCATCTCCACAAAAAAAACACAGCTTATTACACCTTCTGAACTCCTGACATTGCTCCCTGGACAAAACTCTATCACATTGCATAGGTTCAGACACTTGTTCAACAGGTGGCAACACCTCTCGTGCAGTCCTGCGTTCACGTAAACGCTGATCAACCTGAATGGCTAATGACATAGAATCGTCAAGACCAGAGGGAACAGGAAATCCCACCATAGTATCTTTTACGGCTTCTGACAAACCCTTCCGAAAGAGAGCTGCCAAGGCATTATCATTCCAGGTAGTTAGGACCGCCCACTCGGAATTTTTGACAGTACAATTTTGCAGAATCTCGACCCTGGCTCAATGCCAACAGGGTCTTTTCAGCCTGATCAATAGCATTAGGTTCGTCATACAACAACCCCAAGGCTTGAAAAAATGCGTTCACATTAGTCAGAATAGGATCATCTGGTTTCAAAGAAAACGCCCAATCCTGGGGATCGCCACGCAGCAAAGAGATGACAATTTTAACCTGCTGCGTGGAGCTCCCTGACGAGTTAGGCTTTAAGGCAAAAAATAATTTACAATTATTTTTGAAATTCAAAAATTTAGACCGATCCCCAAAAAACACATCAGGAGTAGGGATCTTTGGTTCAGCAGCATGTGAATGAGCGAGGTAGGCGGAAATTCCCCGCACTTCTGCAGCGAGCTGCTCCACACGATCAGACAATTGCTTTATCTCCATTGAGAGAAAAAAAAAATTCCCCCTACGGCCTCAGAGATATAGAGGAAAAAATCTACACACTTTTTTTTTTTTTACAATTCTTTCCTGCTATTGACTACCCTAGGATCTGCGGTATGGCTGGTGATTCTGTTATGAATGAGTCACCGTAGGAGGCAAAAAGAGAAATACTAGCTAAGTCCAGAAAACCAGAGAAGTTGGCAGCTATCGGATTGCAGACCCCTGAACCTATCAACAACAACTAGCAGTAGCTGTGGGGGGTTCCTACTGTGCCCTAGGCCCCTCGATCACAGCCGGAGAACTACATAGCCTAAAGACAGAAAGGGAAATCTAAACTGCCCCAGAGCAGACCCCAAAGCAAAAGGCAGCCCCCAACATATAATGACGGTGAAGCAAGGTGAAAAACACTCACACAGATAGAAAGATAGGCTAAGCAAATGATGGGGCCCAAGCTAACTAAATAGGACAGGATAGAAAAGCTGCTGTCTGCAATCCGCCAAAACCCTATCAAAACAAGAGCCAACAGACTGATAGGGAAAAAAACCCTGAAGACACTAGGCTTCAAAAAGACTATATCAGTACTAAGGTATTTTCTGAAGACAGAGCAAAAAGGAATACAGCGCACCCCAACAGGGAATGGCAGAAATCAGAAAAACAAGGCAAAACAAAACCAAAACACAAATGCAAAAGGCAGAGCAGAAAACTTAGCTTTTGAGGAGAAGGAATCAGACTGGTCTCCTAGAATCCCACTGAGAAATCACCAGCAAGGCAGAAGGGCGTCGGCTGCCTTATATCCAGCCAGCAATTCCAGTCACTCAGTCATCATCATCCTGCTCAGGTGCTTGGTAATCAGCCTCACTACCTTCCTTCACCAGGAGAGGGAGTTCATCAGACCTCAATGGTGAAGGGGAAAATGAACTCACAACAGATGGCACTCACCGTTCAAAAGTAGAAGGCTTTATTCAGGACTAAAATACATCGGCACGGGAGAAATGTGTTGAGTACGGACTACGGCCGTTTTGTGCTGCTGCGCTTCAACGGGTCCTGGTCATGTGTGGCAGCATGATGTATTGACCAGTAGCAAAACTAGAGTCCAAAGGTCCCCTGTGCAAAGTTTGCACCTGGACCCCAACTTGTATGTTGGTCAGATGTATGTTCCCTTGTAGCATTCTAGATCTTATAAATACATGTGTGTTTGAGCCTCCATGTAATAATGTCCCCCATCCTGGCTGTTGCCTTTAATAATCTTACCTATTGTGGCCCCCAAACTGTAATTATGTATCTCATCCTAGGCCCCTTCCTGGTATAATGTCCTCCATCCTGTGCTCCTTGATGTTATTATATCTGCTGTCCTGGGCCTCTTTCTGTTGTAATGCCCCTCATGTTGGTCTCTTTCCTGGTATAATATCACCCTTCCTGGTATAATGTCCCCCATCATGGGCCCCTTCCTGGTATAATGTCCCCCATCCTAAAACAATGTACTTCATCCTGGGCCCCTTCCTGGTATAATGTTCCTCATCCTGAGCCTCTTCTTGATATATTGTTCCCCATCCTGGGCCCCTTCCTGGTATAATGTCCCCCATCCTATAACAATGTACTTCATCCTGATCCCCTTCTTGGTATAATGTTTGCCATTCTGGGTCCCCTTCTGGTATACTATACTCCATCTTGGGCCCCTTCCTTGCATAATGTCCTTCATCCTCGAACCTTCCTTGCATAATAACCCCCATCCTGAGCCATTTCCTTGTATAATGACCACAAACCTGGGTCTCTTCCTTGTATATTACATCCAGCATCCTCGGCAGCTCCAACAATATCATTCCCAGCTCTTCTCCAACATATTTTTTTTTAAATAAACAATTATCTTTACCTTTCTCTGCTCCTATGAAGTGTGGGTCCCCTTCTATAGATGGTGGAAGCTGACTTTGGCTTGCCCAGCACAATGCATGATGTCACGTCATGCGCCGCCAGTAATGGGCATGCCATCAGCTGCCAGCTTCTGATTGGGCCTGTGGCGTGTATTTCAGTGCAGGGAGCCACATTTTTCTGTATAGATTGTGCTTAAATGTTTATTCCAACAAAGGCAATATATTTTATAAAGCACAACATCTGCATGGCTATTATTAATATATAGTACAAGCCAGAGGTGTAGCTAGAGTTTCAGCTTGGGGGATGGCAAAAAATCTGAGTGGGTCTGAGTGGGTCCCTAACAATCCTGACTTTAGCTGCTGTGGCGCCCCTTAATTGTGAGTATAGGGGAACATCACCAGATGACTGCGCTGTGATTGAAAATAAATCTACATACAAAAACGAACATTGATATTACAGTACTAACTACCTACTGTATACATGGTGACCATATAGTGGTTAGATACCAGTCCTGCAGACCATATAAGATATCACAGTACAGTTTTAGATGGTGACTTACAGCTGATGGTCTTTTTTATGAAGTCGTTCACTTTTCCCATATTTCTTTCTTATGAAGTCGTTCACTTTTCCCATATTTTCCATCTGGCCCAGACCAACAAGACAACTTCTCCAGCCAGGACTCAGCTGCAGAGATTACAATGACACATCTGACGTCTCACATTTCCAACACCGTCCATATCTATCCGCAACCTACACAAATTACTCATTCCGCTGATACCCCAATACTGAGCCACTGCTGCCATATGTGTCCTACAGCACCTGCTGTGTAATACAATAAGGCCGGGGTCACACTTGCAACTGCAATGCGAGAAAGTCACGCGAATTTCTCATCTCAATACCTGGCACTGCCGCCGGCACTTGGGACTGGAGTGTGCGGCTGCATGTATTTCTATACAGCCGAGCGCTCCGCTCCTAGGTATTGATGCGAGTTTCTCGCATTGTAGTTGCAAGTGTGACCCCGGCCTAACAATAATAATATTTATTTTTATAGAGTGCTAACATATTCCGCAGAGCTTTACAGTTTGCACACATTATCATCACTATCATCAATCTAAATTCCCTATCAGTATGTCTTTTTGATGTGGGAGGAAACCAGAGTACCCGGAGGAAACCCACGCAAACACGGGGAGAACATACAAACTCCTTGCAGATGTTGTCCTTGGTGGGATTCAAACCCAGGACCCCAGGGCTGCAAGGCTGCAGTGCTATCCACTGAGCCACAGTGCTACCCTAACAATACTCCTCTTACTACCCCACAAAATGCTGCCACCACTGTGCCCCTTACTTTATGCTCTATAGATAGTAAAATTCCCCCCTATAAAATAATAATGCCCTGTGATAGTGCCCTCCACATTTTGTCCCAAAAAAGGAATAATATATGCAACTTTGATGGTCACAATACTTTGAGTGCCCCTATAACAATAATGCTTAAGTCCCAACTTAACATTTATTAATGTCCTCTAGGTTCTCCACATGTACAGATTCCCTATACACAAAATAATGTCCCCACAGCTCCCCTATACATTGTATGATGATCCAACTACTCCCCTATACACTGTATGATGTCCCCACTGCTCCCCTATACACAGTATGACGAGGCCACAGCTCCCCTATACACAGTCTTATGCAGACAGAGCTCCACTCTAGAAAATGGGTCAACAGCTCCCCTATGCACGGTATAATGCCTTCACAGCTCCCCTATACATAATATGGTGCGACCACAGCTCCCGTAAATACAGTATGATATCCCCCACAGTTCCCTAGTACGCAGTATAATTGGTCAACCACTTCCTTATACACAATGTAAATCCCCCACAGCTCCCCTAAACACAGCATGGTTGGGCCACAGCTCCCTTATACACTGTAAGATGGGCCCATAGCTCCCATATATACAGTAAGATGTCCCCCACAATTCCCCTGTACACATTATTATGGGCTAACCGCTCCCTTATACACAGTATAATACCCAAAACAGCTCCCTTATACACAGAATGGTAAGCCCACAGCTCCCTCATACACAGTATGATGGGCCCGCAGCTTCCCTATACACAGTCTTATGCCGACAGAGCTCCACTATAGAAAGTATAATGCCTCACAGCTCCCATATATACAGTATTGTGGATACACAGCTCCCGTATACACAGTAGGGATTGCACACACATTGCGGATTTTGACGTGTTTCTGCAGCGTTTTTGGATGCGCGGAATTGCATCAAATCTGCAGTGTAGTGCACAAGCAATGTTAGTCAATGGGAATTACAGAATTGCTGTGCACATGCTGTGGAAAAATACGCACGGATTTGGAGAGTTTTATTTTCCGCAGCATGTCAATTCTTTTTGCGGATCTGCAGCGTTCCTGCACCCATTGACTTCCATTGAGGCAGTCAAATCCACAGCAAAATCGCAGGTGTAAAAAGATTTGCAATTTTGCTGCAGAGTTGCGTGCGAGAAACGCTGCAGATCGGGAGGAGGAAGAATGTGTGTTGGCAGAGTGTGGGCAGAGACTATATGTGTGTCTGTCTGCGGGGGTCTTCAAGTATGTGTGTGTGTGCGGGTCTGTGTGGGTCTCTGTGTGTGTGCGTGTCTCTGCGTATATTTGTGCGGGTCTGTGTATAGCCAGGCATCGTCTGATGGGACTACTGCTCCCATCCGGCTATGAATGCTGTTACATATGACAGTGACAGCTTGCCGATGATGGTACAGTAGTCCCATCAGACGATGCATCTGTTCAATAGCTAAAAAAAACAACAACATACAGTACTCACCAATCACCTAGTCCCCGATACCCTCGTTCTCCTGTAACAAAAATAAAATAATAAACCAACCTATACTTACCTTTCCGCTATAGTCCATTTAATAACGAGTGTCCCACAACGATCTCCCGTATAGAACATCGGGAGATGTCACTGTTCTCCGAAACCCTCCGGCATGCACTGAGTGGAGGTAATCCTCTGCGTTGTATACCTCCGCCGCCGGCAGAGAGGTAACCTAAGTTCATGCTGTCATCGGCAACGCTGGCATGAGAGAATTCTCACGCAGAGTTGCCGTGAAGTGAGAGCCTGAACTCCGGTAACCTCTTCAGTGATGCACTGCAGGAGCCATTACCTCCCATCAGTGCATCGCAGGAGGCCTATAGAGGGGTCACATCTCCTGATGTGAAAAGGAGGATGAATGAACTCATGGAGATCAACATCCGACACTGCGGAGACACCATCACGTGTTTCTCAACGCAGTGATTCTAGAGCACTGCCCTCATCCCTTATGGGAAATATGTAAAACATGCAAAACAGAAGCCGCGGAGACACCATCACGTGTTTCTCAACGCAAGCAATGACCTGCCAGGTCTTTGTTCGGGAAGGAACAACCACGGGAAGGGCAGTCTCCAATGAAGGAAACCACCTATGCCAAAACATGGTATCCATCCACATACAGCTGTTTCGGGGTATTGCCCCTCATCAGTGTGGAGTAGGAAACTGGCTGGTAGGAGCAATGCCTAGTAAAAAGACTATGAAAAGGAGGATGAATGAACTCATGGAGATCAACATCCGACACTGCGGAGACACCATCACGTGTTTCTCAACGCAGTGATTCTAGAGCACTGCCCCCATCCCTTATGGGAAATATGTAAAACATGCAAAACAGAAGCCGCGGAGACACCATCACGTGTTTCTCAACGCAAGCAATGACCTGCCAGGTCTTTGTCTGGGAAGGAACAACCACGGGAAGGGCAGTCTCCAATGAAGGAAACCACCTATGCCAAAACATGGTATCCATCCACATACAGCTGTTTCAGGGTATTGCCCCTCGTCAGTGTGGAGTAGGAAACTGTCTGGTAGGAGCAATGCCTAGTAAAAAGACTATGAAAAGGAGGATGAATGAACTCATGGAGATCAACATCCGACACTGCGGAGACACCATCACGTGTTTCTCAACGCAGTGATTCTAGAGCACTGCCCCCATCCCTTATGGGAAATATGTAAAACATGCAAAACAGAAGCCGCGGAGACACCATCACGTGTTTCTCAACGCAAGCAATGACCTGCCAGGTCTTTGTCCGGGAAGGAACAACCACGGGAAGGGCAGTCTCCAATGAAGGAAAGTGCTCTAGAATCACTGCGTTGAGAAACACGTGATGGTGTCTCCGCAGTGTCTGATGTTGATCTCCATGAGTTCATTCATCCTCCTTTTCATAGTCTTTTTACTAGGCATTGCTCCTACCAGACAGTTTCCTACTCCTCACTGATGAGGGGCAATACCCCGAAACAGCTGTATGTGGATGGATACCATGTTTTGGCATAGGTGGTTTCCTTCATTGGAGACTGCCCTTCCCGTGGTTGTTCCTTCCCGGACAAAGACCTGGCAGGTCATTGCTTGCGTTGAGAAACACGTGATGGTGTCTCCGCGGCTTCTGTTTTGCATGTTTTACATATTTCCCATAAGGGATGGGGGCAGTGCTCTAGAATCACTGCGTTGAGAAACACGTGATGGTGTCTCCGCAGTGTCGGATGTTGATATCCATGAGTTCATTCATCCTCCTTTTCATAGTCTTTTTACTAGGCATTGCTCCTACCAGCCAGTTTCCTACTCCACACTGATGAGGGGCAATACCCCGAAACAGCTGTATGTGGATGGATACCATGTTTTGGCATAGGTGGTTTCCTTCATTGGAGACTGCCCTTCCCGTGGTTGTTCCTTCCCGGACAAAGACCTGGCAGGTCATTGCTTGCGTTGAGAAACACGTGATGGTGTCTCCGCGGCTTCTGTTTTGCATGTTTTACATATTTCCCATAAGGGATGGGGGCAGTGCTCTAGAATCACTGCGTTGAGAAACACGTGATGGTGTCTCCGCAGTGTCGGATGTTGATCTCCATGAGTTCATTCATCCTCCTTTTCATAGTCTTTTTACTAGGCATTGCTCCTACCAGCCAGTTTCCTACTCCACACTGATGAGGGGCAATACCCCAAAACAGCTATATGTGGATGGATACCATGTTTTGGCATAGGTGGTTTCCTTCATTGGAGACTGCCCTTCCCGTGGTTGTTCCTTCCCGGACAAAGACCTGGCAGGTCATTGCTTGCGTTGAGAAACACGTGATGGTGTCTCCGCGGCTTCTGTTTTGCATGTTTTACATATTTCCCATAAGGGATGGGGGCAGTGCTCTAGAATCACTGCGTTGAGAAACACGTGATGGTGTCTCCGCAGAGTCGGATGTTGATCTCCATGAGTTCATTCATCCTCCTTTTCATAGTCTTTTTACTAGGCATTGCTCCTACCAGCCAGTTTCCTACTCCACACTGAAGAGGGGCAATACCCCGAAACAGCTGTATGTGGATGGATACCATGTTTTGGCATAGGTGGTTTCCTTCATTGGAGACTGCCCTTCCCGTGGTTGTTCCTTCCCGGACAAAGACCTGGCAGGTCATTGCTTGCGTTGAGAAACACGTGATGGTGTCTCCGCGGCTTCTGTTTTGCACATCTCCTGATGTGACAGCTCTATAAGAGAGCTCGTTGTGGGACAATCATTATTAAATGGTTACATCGGAACAGGAAGTATTTGTGTTTGTTTGTTATTTTATTTTTTTGCAGGTGATCGAGGGCTTTGCTTAGCAGTACAATAAATATGGGAAAACTGTGTTTAGTGTTTTATTTCATTAAAAGACTTTATTCTGCCTGTGTGTTTATTTAACCCTTTCAACACTATAGGATTAGTAATGGTTAGGTGTCTCATTGACACCTCTCCATTACTAAGCAGGACTTGATGTCACCTTACAATACAAAGGTGACATCAACCCCCAACTATTACCCCATATTCCATACATGGCAGTGTGAAGAAAGGGACTTAGTTCCGGAACTGGCGCAAATGTGCCATTTCTGTGGCGGTTGTGAACTTATGTTTGTAGCCGGGGGAGCCAATAACCATGGCGCCTTCCTAGGCTATTAATATCAGCCCGTAGCTGTCTGCATAGCCTTTTCTGGCTATTAATTATAGGGGGACTTCTATGACGGGTCCTGTCTTAACCCTTCCATATCCTACTGTGCATGCCACTTTCTGGTTAAAAAAACAGGACAGACATGTTTGTCCATTATTGTAGGACCCGTCAGAGAAGTGTCACCTTGCCGCGATTGATGGGCACACATGAATTAGCCAAATCGCTTTTTTTGTAAGTACCGTATTTTTTCGACCATAAGACGCACTTTTTTCCCCCCAAAATTTTGGGGTAAAGTGGGGGTTGCTTATTATGGTTGCAATACCTGGTACTAACCTGGTGGCCGGTGGCAGCGGGCGGCGCTCTGCGGTGCGGTGGTGGCAGCGGGCGGCGCTCTGCGGTGCGGTGGTGGCAGCGGGCTGTGCTCCGGTGCAGGGGCGGCGGCTCCGCCGGCATTTCTTCGCAGCCCGGAGGCCTCCGCACTTCCCTCGCTGGCCGCCGCCATGTTGCGGTGGCCTCCGGGAGCATGGACGCCGGGAACATGGCCGCCGGTCCGGGGACGGCACATGCACAGCTTCAGATCTCGTCCCGAGATCTCGGGGGACGAGATCTCGTTGCCGAAATTTGAATCTCGTCCCCCGAGATCTCGGGATGAGATCTGATCCCGCGCATGCGCCGTCCCCGGACCGGCGGCCATCTTTCCGGCGTCCATGCTCCCGGAGGCCACCGCAACATGGCGTCGGCCAGCAAGGGAATTGCGGGGGCCTCCGGGCTGCAAAGAAATGCCGGCGGAGCCGCCGCCCCTGCACCGGAGCACAGCCCGCTGCCACCACTGCACCGCAGAGCGCCGCCCGCTGCCACCACCGCAGAGCCCACCAGCCCCAGCACAGCTGCCCCTGCCTCAGCACAGCTGCCCCAGCCCCAGCACAGCTGCCCCTACCCCAGTGCAGCTGCCCCAGCACAACCAACCTGCCCCAGCACAGAGCCGCCACCGCACGAGCCTGGACCACTGAATGACCCGTGTGACTACTTCTCCACCTGTGCCGGATCCCTTCCCAGGTAAGCTGAATTCGGACTGTAAGACGGACCCCCCATTTGACACATTATTTTTTTCCCCTATTTTCCTACTGAAAATTGGGGTGCGTCTTATGGTCCGGTGCGTCTTATAGTCCGAAAAATACGGTACATCTTGCTGAGGGACAGAGCATTTGGAAGTTGTTATTTCCTTTGACATCATATGTCTCGGCATTCACAGGGTGCTGCTGCACCTTTTCCATACATATAGCTATATCTATCTATTTATAGATATATTTATCTATCTATAGATATATCTATCTATAAATATATTTATAGATAGATAGATAGATAGATAGGTCCAAAGAAATGAAGGCAGCACTCCAAATTGAAAAAATAGATGTGGTTTATTGGCCCATGTGCGACGTTTCGGTCCCAGGTGTGGACCTTTCTCAAGCAGTTACAAAGTGCAAATGTATATGCATATATAGCAAATAGATCACTAAAAGCAATTAATGACAATCAGTGAATTACCGTACATGATATAAAATAGTTACAGTGAATTCACAATAACATGTCCACACCTGGGACCACATCTATTTTTTCTATTTGGAGTGCTGCCTTCATTTCTTTGGACCTTAGTATGAGGTTTGGTACATACCTGGAAGGATTTTTTGCATCCCATATGTCTTTTTGGTGCTGTTTTTTTATTTCTATTTTTGTAGATAGATATATCTATCTATCTGTAGATATATATATATATCTATCTAGATATATCTATCTATACAGTATATCTATCTATAGATAACTATATCTATAGATAGGTCTATCTATCTAGACAAAAAAGAGCACAGCAGCACTGTGCATGAATCTTGGCCATGTAAAAACAGAAAAACATTAAAAACATTCAATTTAAATTATACTCAAAAAGATTTTTATTTTTTTTTAACTTTCAGTAATAGATGAAAATGAAGGTTCTTAGCGCACAAATTGGCCAATTCATATATGCCCATCAACCACGGTAAGGTGACCTCCCTCTGATGGGTCCCTGCTCTACTGTATATGCCTCTCTTTTGTGCTACCAGCCTACAGTTATGGGCACTCATGTCACTCCCAGGCTAAGCCTACAATATATTCACATTAGGAGGTGCTATTCAGGTATTCAGGTTTCTCTATATATATTTAAATATTGGATGTTGGCTGCCTCCAGCCCGATCTTGCACTCCTCCCATTGACCTGCAGGTGGCCGTAATCAGCTCTACCTGCCCATAAATTGTATGCTTAACCTACCACCCCGGTCGCACTTGTTACACTCTGTCCCCTTCCCCCACAGTACCCCATCCACTCACATTCACCCGTGCTCTGTCCCCCACCTCTTCAGCCCTCACAATACCCCCATCCTCTTATATTCACCCCACTGTGACCATGACATGCCTTCATTTAAGCAATCTAATAAATTCCATCCTTGCCGATGAAGTTGGCAATGAGGCAGGACCAGGAAGTATCTGAGTGAAATGTTATGTGGACACTAGGACCCAGCCTGCCTGCCCTGAGCCAATCCGATCGTGCACAGAGTGAAGCAACCTGCAGCCTGGCAGAAGCTCCTCAGGTGACAGGCCAGTAAAGCCTGCACCGTACAGTGCAGGAGGGAGACTCTGCAACTGGCCACTGTGCTACCAGCCTGCAGAATCTCCGTCAGGCAGGGGAGCAGGCATTTTGCTGCTCTCCTCCAGTGCTATGCTCTGCCTCATCACTGAAGTGACAGTGACTCCCGGTGAGCCCCTTCAGAAACCCATGGCGACGGCCCCCTCTGCCCTTCGGTAGCTACGCTACTCGTACAAGCCCAATATAAAGAACTGGATTGTCGATTCTATTCTAATCTGCTAAAACTATATTTCCCAGCAGCACCCTGCTTCTCCACAGTGCTTCAGTCCCCCAACCACACAATCCCTTTGCTTTCCTGTGCGCGTTATGATAGAGATAGATCTCTTAATGGGCAATCTTTATTTATATGGATGAGGTGTCCAATGTTAGTTATGAAAGTAGTGACTGTGTCCCACTATTTGAGTAAAGTTAATGACTATTTCGATGCTACACATTTCAGTGGTGGTTCTTAGTGATCTTTGGAGTATGATCACATTCTCTCCTGCATTCATAGCAGATCTGGGCGTAGCAAAGCTGAGCTATGCTGTAATACGACTGTCAGGGCAATGAGGATATAGTGAGAATTTCTGGGAGGTGTTTTATTAAACAGGGTTTGTTTTTCATGAATTAGCTAGGGACAATAGGTGCAAATGCAGATGGTATAAGTGAGCTTTTCAGCATAGCATAGCTGAGCTGTGCTGCAATGCGACTGTCAGATGTTTTATTAGACAGGGTCATTTGGTGCATCTGCATGTTTGACTAACAGCATTAGAACAAGGATGGATCCATATATTCATGATTTGCCAATATATATTGCCTAACATTGGCCAGCATTACAAGCAACCCCCCCTGCTACTTTATTGGGTAGTATTTGATCCCCAAGCTCAACCTTATAGCGCAACACATGGTGATGCTACTGACACGTCTTTGGTTACTTGCCATATTTCTAAGAAAGAGATGTTATTTCTTTGCCTCTCTTTAGGTATGAGCAGATATCATGGAACGCATGCCGAGAACCATATAGCATTTTCGAAGCTGATGGAGAGACACACAGTCCTTCCCAAATGTCCACCTATGAACCTCCAGTCCTTCCCAAATGTCCACCTATGAACCTCCAGATTGAAAAGTTAAATGCATCAGGTTGAAATACAGTGGATCATTGTGTTAATCTCTTTTAGAAGTTATTTGAATATTTAAATTCCCACGGGAGCATTGCATGGCCTATAAAGCACTCCATACTAATCTGAGCAATGACAACTGAACACGACAATATTGAAGAGTTTGGCAGACACCCTATAGTATAAAATATATTTTAGACTTTATTACAATTTCATATTTATATACTACTAGTTGAAGAGCCCGGCGCTGCCCGGGCATAGTAACTAACCACGGTTAGTTATTACAAATTATAATGATTATATCTATCTATCTATCTATATACATATATAGCTGATTGTAAAGCCCCGCCCACTCCGCATAGCCACATTCACTATAATATCCCACATCATTCCGTCAGCCAGAGCTACCAGACAACAGCCACTAATATCCCACATCATCCCATCAGCCAGAGTTACCGGACTACTACCCCTAATATCCCACATCATCCTGTCAGCCAGAGCCACTGGACTACTACTCCCAATATCCCACATCATCCCGTCAGCCAGAGCCACCGGACTACTACCCCTAATATCCCACATCATCCCATCAGCCAGAGCCACCGGACAACTACCACTAACATCATCCCGTCAGCCAGAGCTACCGGACTACTACCTGTAATATCCCACATCGTCCAGTCAGCCAGAGCCACCGGACTACTACCCCTAATATCCCACATCATTCAGTCAGCCAGAGCCACCGGACAAGTACCACTAATATCCCACATCATCCCGTTAGCCAGAGCCACCGGACTACTACCCCTAATATCCCACATCATCCCATCAGCCTGGGGTCAGAACCAGAGCGCTAAGTGGAACGCTCGTAACTTCCATACCGGGGATCCCTTTAAGAGAGGCCTGGGGTCAGAACCAGAGCGCTGAGTGGATTTGTCCTGACTAGAGTTGAGCAACTTTGGTCGGATCGGGTTTCATGAAACAAAATTTGTTTCAGATGAAACTGGTCCGACTAGGGCAAAAAAAAGTTGGAGTTTCGTCCGAAACCCGACCCCAATGCAAGTCAATGGGAAATAAAAGTCGGCATTGAGCGGATGACATTCATATACAAATCCGCGGGTGAATCCGGAGCGTGTGCACATAGCCTAAGAGAAACTGGGGTCAGAACCACAGAGCTGAGTGGAACGGTCATAACTTCCATACCGGAGATCCATTTAAGAGAGGCCTGGGGTCAAAACCAAATCGCCTGATGGATTTGCTCGGACTTCCATACCAATGATCCCTTTAAGAGGGAAGATGTGCCTATATGATGGAGGATGTGTGATGTGTATATGGGCACAGGAGGGGGGATTCATTTCTGTCATGTGCTCTGTGCTCCTTTTTGGGGGGCAGACAATGGCTGGGAGCTTATGTTCCCAGGGATTCTAGATTTCTCCCACCATGTCAGTGTCTGCTGAGGTGTTGTCAAGTGGGAAAACTTGTTCATAGCAACCAATCACAGCTCAGCTTCTTTTAACCAATTCTGGTGAAATGAGAGATGCTTAGTGATTGTTTGCAAGGAAAACTGTTGCTCATAGCAACCAATCACAGCTCAGCTTCTTTTGAACAGCTCTGTTGAAATGAAAGATGCTTCGTGATTGGTTGGTGATACACACACACACATTCAGTTCTATTATTACTATAGTTTAATAGTTTTGCTATAATTTAATAATAGTAATAAAGCATTTCATTTTTACTATTATTTATATTACTAATTATTAATATAATTATATTTAAATATGTTATTGTTACTATTATGTTACATTACTAATATTCTATTGTATTATTAGGCTATGTGCACACGCTGCAGATTCTGCTGCGTTTCCGCAGCGTTTTTGGCCCTGCGGAAACGCAGCAGTTCCGCAGACATGGTACAGTACCATGTTAGCCTGTGGCATTACAAATCCGCTGTGCTCATGATGCATTTTTTTCCGCGCGGTTTTGCTGCGGTTTACAAACCGCAGCATGTCAATTCTTTGGGCGGATTCGGCAGCGGTTTCACACCTTTAACATAGTAGAGGTGTGAAACCGCAGGGCAAAACCGCAGGAAAACCGCAGATCACTTTACCTGCGGTTTTACCTGCGGATCCGCGCGGAAAAACCCGCAGGTGAATCCGCAGCGTGTGCACATATCCTTATTATTTATTTATTTATTTATTTATATAGCACCATTGATTCCATGGTGCTGCACATGAGAAAGGGTTACATACAAATTACAGATATCACTTACAGTAAACCAGGCCCGAATTGATAATGTGCTCAACCGGGCATTTTCCCGCTGGGCCGCTGTCATGTGGGCCGTGGGCTGGCAGCGCCCGCTCATCTGGCCTCTTGCCAGCTGATGCGGCCACTGGCGTGACTGTTCTTCATGTCGCCGGCCCTCTGCGGGCACGGCGCTTATAGCAGGGAGATAAGCCGCCACGCCCCCCAGCAGCCACTCACAGCGTCGCTTGGCTGCTCTCTTCTCTGCGAACAGGACCTGTGATGAGGTCACAGGAGGGGAGGAGTCAGGGGGTCCCATGATCAGGATCCTCTGTCCAGACCCCTGATCATGTGACCCCTGACTCCTCCCTCCTGTGACCTCATCACAGGTCCTGTGCGCACTTCCTTGCCTCTTGGTGTCTGCAGGAGTCTGCTGTGCTGGTTGTCATGGTGCTGAATGAGGGAAGTTTGTTTGGGGTCAGGAGGGGTTTACAGGGTGGATGTAGCAGAGCTGTGTGTGTGTACGAGGTGTACGGAGCGGAGCCGCGTGTGTACGAGGTGTACAGAGCGGAGCCGCATGTGTACGAGGTGTATGGTGCGGAGCCGCGTGTGTACGAGGTGTACAGAGCAGAGCGTGTATGAGGTGGATGGAGCAGAGCCGTGTGTGTACAAAGTGTACGGAGCGGAGCCGTGTGTGTACAAGGTGTAAGGAGCAGAGCCGGATGTGTACGAGGTGTACGGAGCGGAGCCGTGTGTGTACGAAGTGTACGGAGCGGAGCCGTGTATTTATGAGGTGTATGGAGCAGAGCCGTGTGTGTACGAGATGTGCGGAGTGGAGCAGAGCTGGGGGTGTACAGAGCAGAGCTGTGTCTGTACAAGGTGTATGAAGCGGAGCTGGAGGTGCACGAGGTGTACGGAGCAGAGCCGGATGTGTACGGGGTGTACGGAGCAGAGCCGGATGTGTACGGGGTGTACGGAGCGGAGCAGCATGTGTACGAGGTGTACGAAGTGGAGACGAAGGTGTACGAGGTGTACGGAGCGGAGGTGTGTACAAGGTCTACGGAGCAGAGCCGTGTGTGTACGAGGTGTATAGAACGGAGCCCTGTGTGTACAAAGTGTATGAATCTGAGCCTTGTGTTTACGGAGCGGAGCAGATCCGGGTGTGTATGGAATGAAGCCGCGTGTGTGCGGAGCGGAGTGGAGCTGCGTGTGTATGGAGCGGAGCCACGTGTGTACGAGGTGTATGGAGCAAAGCCATGTGTGTACAAGGTGTATAGAGCGTGGCCGCGTGTGTACAAAGCGTACAGAGCAGAGTCGCATGTGTATGAGTTTTATGGAGTGGAGTCGTGTGTGTACGCGAGGTGTACGGAGCGGAGCCGTGTGTGTACGAGGCATACAAAGCTGAACCGTGTGTGTATGAGGCGTGCGTAGCGGAGCCATGTGTGTACAAGATGTACATAGCGGAGCCATGCGTGTACGAGGTGTATGGTGGGGAGCATTCATACCTCCCAACCGTCCCGTATCCAATGGGACAGTCCCGATTTTGAGAGAGATTGCCCCAGCTGGGAGCTTACTTTTCCCGCGGACACAGGAGTACATGGCGGAGCCCCGAGGAGCACTTTAAAACTCGCACGTGACGTTCTACCGTAAGTGACGTGCTAGAAGCTGACCAGAAATGAGGTAATTTCGGGAGGAGATTGCGACGGAACCATGGAGGCACTTCAGGGAATGCTTCAGATCACCGTGTCCTCCTCCGGCAGCACGGACAGCGGAATTGCCTTGGAATCGGGGATGCCGGCAATGTGAGCGGATCATGGTATGTCCTGCACCGGGAGGCTCAGGTGGGCACTACAATGGGAGCCGGGCTGCTATAGTATCTTTATAGAATATTTCTTTATCTCTCTGTATCTTTCTCTCTCTGTTCTTTCCTTCTTTCTCTCTCTAATCTTTCTTTTTTCTTTCTCTCTCTCTCTCTCTCCGTTCTTTCTTTCTTTTCCTCAGTACCATCCACTGTGCCCAAAATGGCTGATGTACAGTATATACACTGTACACTGTATATACATCAGCCTCGAGTCAGCACCTATCTATACGTAAGCCTCAGCAACAGTATATATGTAAGCCTCAGCACCAGTATATACATCAGCACCTGTATAATACACAGGTGCTGGGGCTGAAGTATATACAGGTGCTGGCGGGGGTGATGTATATACTGGTGCTGACTTGAGGCTGATGTATATATGGGCTGTATTTATATACATCAGTGATCAGCCTCTAGTCAGCACCTATATATACACCAGCCCCAGCACCTGTATATACATCAGCCCCAGAACCCGTATATACATCAGCCCCAGCACCCATATATACACCAGCCCTAGCACCCGTATATACATCAGCCCCCCGCACCATATATACATCAGCCCCAGCACCTGTATATACATCAGCCTTAGCACCCGTATATACACCAGCCCCAGCACCCGTATATACATCAGCCCCAGCACCTGTGTATACATCAGCCCCAGCACCCGTATATACATCAGCCCCAGCACCCGTATATACATCAGCCCCAGCACCCGTATATACAGTGGTTGGACAAAATAATGGAAACACCTGGAAACATCAACAAAAGTTGGTTAATATGGTGTAGGTCCACCTTTTGCGGCAATTACAGCCTCAATTCTCCGAGGTATGAATTCATACAAGGTGTGAATTGTTTCTAAAGGAATTTTAGCCCATTCTTCAGTTAAAACATCCTCCAGTTCTTTGAGCGACGATGGCGGCGGAAATCGACGTCTAACTTGAATCTCTAAAATCGACCATAAATGCTCAATAATGTTGAGGTCTGAGGATTGTGGGGGCCAGATGAGATGCTCAACTTCATTAGAATGTTCCTCATGCCATGCTTTAACGATTCTAGCTGTATGAATTGGTGCATTATCATCCTGAAAGATGGCGTTCCCCTCCGGGAACAGTGTTTGAACCATAGGATGCACTTGGTCGCCCAAAATGCCTAAATAATCTCGGCTGTTAATTCTTCCATGAATGGATATCTTTGGCCCGCCAGATCTCCACGAAATAGCACCCCAGATCATCACAGAACCTCCACCATGTTTTACGGTTGGGAGGAGGCAGTCTGGGTGGAATGCTTCTTTCGGCTGTCTCCAAACGTACACTTGGCCGGTGGTAGGAAATAGGGTAAACGATGATTTGTCTGAGACTCTCACGTTTTCACTGCTCGAGGGACCAATTCTGGAGGTTTCTACACCACTCTAAATGCTTGGAAACATTTGTCATTGAGAACAGCGGTTTTCTAATTGCAGCTCTTCCGTGGAATTCAGATTTGTGCAGCTCCCGACGAACAGTTTTCGTGGAAACTTGGTTCTGTAGGTGTTCATTGAGCTCAGCAGTGATTTTCGGAGCCGTGGTCTTGCGATCCTCTCTCACAATTCGCTTTAGAGTCCGACGGTCTCTCCGTCAACTTCGACTTTCGGCCGGACCTGTGCTTTGTTGCGGATGTTTTTCCTTCTCTTTCAAACGCAGTCATTACTTTGGAGACAGTACCTCTTGACACGCCAAGCATTCGGGCACTTTCTGTTACACTAGCGCCTGCCATACGAGCATCAACAATTTGGCCTCTTTGAAAATCCGAGAGGTCTGCCATTGGTATCAGGTTCTCATCAATGTTCTTACAATTCTGCAAAACAAACAGTTAATTTACATACACATATCACATAACACAAATAATCAACTACAATACATTACCATATGTCACGGTTTGCATATTTATAACATGTTCGAAGATTATGATGCCAAAACGTTAGGTGTTTCCATTATTTTGTCCAACCCCTGTACATAAGCCCCAGAACCCGTATATACAGTCATATGTAAAAGTTTGGGCACCCCTATTAATGTTAACCTTTTTTCTTTATAACAATTTTGGTTTTTGCAACAGGTATTTCAGTTTCATATATCTAATAACTGATGGACTCAGTTATATTTCTGGATTCAAATGAGGTTTATTGTACTAACAGAAAATGTGCAATCTGCATTTAAACAAAATTTGACCGGTGCAAAAGTATGGGCACCCTTATCATTTTCTTGATTTGAACACTCCTAACTACTTTTTACTGACTTCCTGAAGCACTAAATTGGTTTTGTAACCTCATTGAGCTTTGAACTTCATAGCCAGGTGTATCAAATCATGAGAAAAGGTATTTAAAGTGGCCACTTGCAAGTAGTTCTCCTATTTGATTCTCCTATGAAGAGTGGCATCATGGGCTCCTCAAAACAACTCTCAAATGATCTGAAAACAAAGATTATTCAACATAGCTTTTCAGGGGAAGGATACAAAAAGTTGTCTCAGAGATTTAACCAGTCAGTTTCCACTGTGAGGAACATAGTAAGGAAATGGAAGAACACAGGTACAGTTCTTGTTAAGCCCAGAAGTGGCAGGCCAAGAAAAATATCAGAAAGGCAGAGAAGAAGAATGGTGAGAACAGTCAAGGACAATCCGCAGACCACCTCCAAAGACCTGCAGCATCATCTTGCTGCAGATGGTGTCACTGTGTATCGGTCAACAATACAGCGCACTTTGCACAAGGAGAAGCTGTATGGGAGAGTGATGCGAAAGAAGCAGTTTCTGCAAGCACGCCACAAACAGAGTCGCCTGAGGTATGCAAAAGCACATTTGGACAAGCCAGTTACATTTTGGAAGAAGGTCCTGTGAACTGATGAAACAAAGATTGAGTTGTTTGGTCATACAAAAAGGCGTTATGCATGCGCTGTATTGTTGACCGATGCACAGTGACACCATCTGCAGCAAGATGATGCTGCAGGTCTTTGGAGGTGGTCTGTGGATTGTCCTTGACTGTTCTCACCATTCTTCTTCTCTGCCTTTCTGATATTTTTCTTGGCCTGCCACTTCTGGGCTTAACAAGAACTGTACCTGTGTTCTTCCATTTCCTTACTATGTTCCTCACAGTGGAAACTGACTGGTTAAATCTCTGAGACAACTTTTTGTATCCTTCCCCTGAAAAGCTATGTTGAATAATCTTTGTTTTCAGATCATTTGAGAGTTGTTTTGAGGAGCCCATGATGCCACTCTTCATAGGAGAATCAAATAGGAGAACTACTTGCAAGTGGCCACTTTAAATACCTTTTCTCATGATTTGATACACCTGGCTATGAAGTTCAAAGCTCAATGAGGTTACAAAACCAATTTAGTGCTTCAGGAAGTCAGTAAAAAGTAGTTAGGAGTGTTCAAATCAAGAAAATGATAAGGGTGTCCATACTTTTGCACCGGTCAAATTTTGTTTAAATGCAGATTGCACATTTTCTGTTAGTACAATAAACCTCATTTGAATCCAGAAATATAACTGAGTCCATCAGTTATTAGATATATGAAACTGAAATACCTGTTGCAAAAACCAAAATTGTTATAAAGAAAAAAGGTTAACATTAATAGGGGTGCCCAAACTTTTACATATGACTGTACACCAGCCCCAGCACCGGTATATACATCAGCCCCAGCACCCATATATACATCAGCCCCAGCACCCGTATATACATATGTATATACAGCAGTCTCAATGTGATATATATTCAGCAGTATGTAACATAATATAGTATAATACTGTCAATTATAATGTAGAGTTGTGTGTATATAGTGTAGAGCTGTTCATACAGTATGTTGCTGTGTATATAGTGTGAGGTAGCGCTGTCATCTAGTAGGGGATCACTCGCTTGGCAGCGAACAAAACACATCCGGCACCAGGTTTTCCATAAAAACATAGCAGTACATGCGGTTTACTCACCCTCATAAACCACAGCAGCAATGTACCACAGCTTCATATCACCAGCATAGCGCCCATTAACCAGGGTATTCAGCCCCAGTGTTATCTCACCCGTCAGGGTTCCTTATGCGGCTTATCAGGATGTTTTATGTTAGTTCCCTCCAGGGAGCTCTCAGGCACACATCGCCCTTGCACACGCCCAGCCGCTCCACAGGCTGTTAGTGAGGAGATCCTTCTCCTCACGGGACCTTCCAAACTGGACCAACCTGGTCCCAGCATTCACCCCCTGTGACCAGACCTCAGGTACCTTATATGGTTCATAACCACACCCACAGGTAATCACATGACTATGACCTCACCCAAGGTCCTATTGCACACAGCCACACACAGGCTTCCCTAACACATTGTAACGGAAGGTACTACTCAGCAGTACCTCTGCTGATCATTATGATCTTTCAGTATCCTACACCTATCAGGGTAATGGAAATGCTTATATGTCTGTCCTGAGACACCCACACAGCGCCCCCTAGCGGACACAGCGGTCACTGCACCACAATAGTATATAGTGTGGAATCCACACTATATACATTGGCCCATCTCTACACTATATAGTATATACACAGCTCCACTCTATCTATATTCCTTACCACAGCATATATTGTGGAGCTGTGTACATTGTGTATACTCCTCCTGTCCTGTATACATGGTGTAAATATAAGTATCTGCTCTAAGTGTGTGTATCTATGAAAATAAAAAGTGCTCCGATGAATTGTGCAAAGTGGTGGACTCTTTATTAGCCCATGTGACAAAATTTTGGATCTATAACAGATCATTTCTCTGCTATGGAATTGAAATATTACCACATGGGCTAATAAAGAGTCCTCCACTTTTCTCTTATTTAATCATTTAATCGGTGTGCTGATTATTTTCTTTTTATAAATGCCTTTGATTTAAGGATGTGTGTCCTAAAAGCATTTCACCTACTGCTTAATATTTGGAGGTGCTCAATTATTACACATATCAAGGCTGACATCACCACCCGGCAAAAGTGGGCAAGTGCCGTCGGGGACTTGGCATGCTATGGGGCTTGTAAGTAGTGGGGCTCCGGTGCCAGCGCCGACACAGTTGAAAACAATGATGAGTGAGGGAGCCATCTGCTGATGCTCCCTCTCTCATCATTCCCCCTCTGCGTCTGAGCTCTGTGACGTCTTAGTGCAGAGGGTGCAATGACATCACTACAGCGAATCGTTTGTGCCAAGCAGTGCAGAAGATCCGAATACACTGAGGAGACCAGAGCAGTGGGGACAGGGAGAAGTATTATATGGGGCCCATTATACTGTATAAAGTAATATATGGGGCCCATTATACTGTATAAAGTAATATATGGGGCCCATTATACTGTTTGAAGTAATATACAGTTTGAGGGCCCATTATACTGTATGGACCATTATATGGGGCCCATAAAACTGTATGCAGTAAAGTATGGGGCCCATAATAGTGTATGGAGCATTATATGGGCTCATTGTACCATATGGAGGAATATGTGGGGTCCATTGTACTGTATGGAGCAATATATGGGGCCATTATACTGTATGGAGCATTATGTGGTGCCCATAATACTGTATGGAGGACTATGTGATGCCCATAATACTGTACGTAAGACTATGTTGTGCCCATAATACTATGAAGGACTATGTCGTGCCCATAATACTGTATGGAGGACTATGTGGTGCGGCGCCGATAATGCTCTATGGAGGACTATATGGTGCCCATAATACTGTATGGAGGTCTATGAGGTGCCTATAATACTATATGGAGGACTATGTGGGGCCCATAATACTGTATGGAGGACTATATGGTGCCTATAATACTCTATAGAGGACTATATGGTACCCATAATACTGTAAAGAGGACTATGTGGTACCAATAACAATGTATGGAGGACTAAGTTGTGCACATAATACTGTGTGGAGGACTATGTGGTACCCATAATACTGTATGGAGGACTATGTGGTGCCCATAATACTGTATGGATGGTTATCCAAATTCGGAAGTTCTCCCCTATCTTTTGGATAGGGGATGACTTTCTGTTTGTTGTGGATCTGACCGCTGGGACCCCCATGATCCTAGGAAACGTAGCTTTGAAGAGCACCATGTAAAGGAAGCTGTGGTCCAATCATACGCACTGTGACGCCATTAACATGTGGCTCTTTAAATAACTCCTTTAATAGAGTGATGAGGGGACGAAAAAGTATAGCAAATATTCACTGATCGGGGCTGATGAGTGTTATAGTTTGTGGGCTGGTGGGGTTTGTGTGGCAGGGCTGCTTTTTTGTCCCAGTCCGGCCCTGCAGTAAACAAACTAACAATGACAGACTGGAACAGAAGGAAGAGGACCCTGCCCTTGCGGGCTTACATTCTACAGGATGGTGGGGAAGGAGTCAGTAAGTTGGGGGGTTGCAGCAGCTCCGGTAGTGGTGAGGAGGCAGCGGGGTCATTGCAGGCTGTAGGCTTTCTTGAAGAGGAGGTGGGTTTTCAAGTTCCGTCTGAAGGATCCAAATGTGTTTGATAGTCGGATATGTTGGGGCAAAGAATTCCAGAGGATGGGGGATAGTCGGGAGAAATCTTGGAAGCGTTTGGGTGAGGAACGAGTAAGTGTGGAGGAGAGAAGAAGGTCTTGGGAGGACCGGAGATTATGTGAGGGAAGATATCGGGAGATTAGTTCAGAGACATATGGAGGACACAAAAAGATAGCCTTGTAGGTCAGTATTAGTAATTTGAATTGTATACATTGAGGGAGTGGGAGCCAGTGAAGAGATTTGCAGAGGGGAGAAGCGAAGGAGTAGCCAGGAGAGAGATGAATTAGTCGTGTTGCAGAGTTAAGGATGGACTGGAGAGGTGTGAGGGTGTTAACAGGGAGGCCACAGAAAAGGATGTTGCGGGAGATAATGAGGGCATGCACAAGCATTTTAGTAGATTGAGGGTTGAGGAAAGGATGGATTCTGCAAATATTTTTGAGCTGGAGGCGACAAGAGGTAGAAAGAGCTTGGATGTGCAGTTTGAAGGACAGGGCAGAGTCAAGGGTTACTCCTGAGGCAGGGGACTTCTGGTACGGTGGAAAGCGTGATGTCGTTAATTGTGATAGATAGATCAGATAAGGAAGATCTGTGAGATGGGAGAAAGATGAGGAGTTCAGATTTGTCCACATTGAGTTTGAGGAAGCGATAGGAGAAGGAGGATATGGCTGATAGACACTCCAGGATTCTGGACAGCAGAGAGGTGACCTCTGGGCCAGAGAGGTAGATCTGAGTGTCATCAGCATAAAGGTGCTACTGGAATCCATGGGACTTTATGAGTTGCCTCAGGCCAAGTGTATAGATTGAGAAGAGTAGGGGTCCTAGAACAGAGCCTTGGGGGACTCCAAGAGAGGGTAGGATGAGGAGGTAGTGTGGGAGTGGGAGACGCTGAATGTGCAGTTGGAAAGGTATGAGGAGATCCAGAATAGGGCGAGGTCTTTGATGCCAAAGGAGGAGAGGATCTGTAGTGGTCAACTGTGTCGAAAGCAGAGGACAGGTCTAGAAGGAAGAGCATAGAGTATTGTCCGTTAGCTTTGGCTGTAAGTAGGTCGTTAGTAATTGTGGCCAGGGCTGTCTCATTGGAGTGATGGGGGCGGAAACCAGATTGTAGGTTGTCAAAGAGCAAGTCAGATGGAGTTTGGAAGCGAATGGGAGCAGCGATATTGGGCAGTAGCTGGACATAGCGGTTGGGTCGAGGGTTGGCTGTTTAAGGATAGGCGTGATTGTGGTATGTTTGAAGGCAGAAGGGAAGGTACCAGAAGTTAGTGATAGGTTGAAGACGTGGGTTAGGGATGGGATAAGTGTGGTGGTGAAGTTGGGGAGGAGGTGGGATGGGGTCGAGAGCACAAGTTGTGAGGTGCTATTTGGAGAGGAGACAATTAAGCTCCACTTCAGTGATGTTAGATAGGGAGGTTATGGGGTTTGGGCATTGGTCTGGTATACAAAGCTGTTGTGGTGGTTGAACAATGAAGACTTGCCTTGTTTGGTCAAACTTAATTTTGAAGTGTGTGGCAAAGTCCTCAGCAGAAATGAGGGAGTTTGGAGGGGGTAGTGGTGGGCGGAGGAGGGAGTTAAATTTTTAAATAACTGTTTGGGATTGTAGGATAGGGAAGATACACGGGTTGTGAAGTAGGCCTGTTTAGCAGAGGTGAGGGCAGATTTGAAAGCGAGTGTTGCCTGTTTGAATGTAGTGAAATCGCCTTGCGAATTTGTTTTCTTCTAACGCTGCTCTGGAATCCTGGACACTTGTTGGAGCTTTTTAGTGGTGTTATTGTGCCAGGGTTTTCTGTTGATACGTCGCACTCTGCCATGAACGAGACGGGCAACCGCGTCAATAGTTGATGCGAGAGTGGCATTGTAGAAAGAAGTGGCACTCTGTGTCGTGGATTGAGGATGTGGATGCCAGTGGTAGACTAGAGTCAGAGAGCGTGTGGGTGTCTAGGTGTGCGAGGTTTCTGCGGGGGTGCGCATGTTGCTGGACATGGGTGGAAGGAGAGAAGGACAGGGATGAGAAAGTAAGTAGACGGTGGTCGGATAGAGGGAGAGGGGAGGTGGTGAAGTTAGATAGAGACCAGATGTGGGTGAAGACCAGGTCTAATGTATGTCTGTCTATGTGGGTGGCTGAGGAGGACCACTGAGCAAGTCCAAAGGATGAAGTAAGGGACAGGAGTTTGGAGGATGCTGACTGAAGGGTATCAGTGGGGATGTTGAAATCATCCATGATGATAGTGAGGATGTCAGTGGAAAGAAAGTGAAGAAGCCAGGTAGAGAATTGGTCAATGAAGGCAGTGGCCGGACCCGGAGGTCGGTATATGACGGCCACTTGGAGGTTGGAGGGAGACTAGATGCGGACAGAGTGGACTTCGAAAGAGGGGCAGATTAGGGAGGGAAGAGGTGGGATTGGGTTAAAGGTGCAGTTGAAAGAAAGGAGAAGACCCACTCCTCTACCGTGTCTGTTTCCAGGGCAAAGAGTGTGGGTGAAATGGAGGCCGCTGTAACACAGTACAGCAGGGAGAGCGGTGTCAGAGGGTGTCAGCCATGTTTCTGTGTGGCCAAGGAAGGCAAGATTGCAAGAGAGAAGAAGGTCATGAATCACATAAAGCTTTTGCAGATGGAGTGGGCATTCCAGAGTGCTCCAGAGAGAGGGAGCAGGGGAGTGGGCGTCAAGGATAGGAAGCAGTAGGAAGGGGTAGTAATGGGAGGTATGCGCTGTGGGGGTGTCCAGGATTGGGAGATACACTACCATTCAAAAGTTTGGGGTCACCCAGACAATTTTGTTTTCCATGAAAACTCATATTTTTATTAATTAAATGAGTTGCCAAATGAATTTAAAATCTAGTCCAGACATTGACAAGGTTCGACAAAAAGGTTTTTATTTGAAATAATAATTTTCTCTTTCAAACTTTGCTTTTGTCAAAGAATGCTCCCTTTGCAGCAATTACAGCATTGCAGACCTTTGGCATTCTAGCAGGTAATTTGCTGAGATAATCTGGAGAAATATCACCCCATGCTTCCAGAAGCCCCTCCCACAAGTTGGTTTGGCTTGATGGGCACTTTTTGCGTACCATACGTTCAAGCTGCTCCCACAACAGCTCAATGGGGTTGAGATCTGGTGACTGCGCTGGTCACTCCATTACAGATAGAATACCAGCTGCCTGCTTCTTCCCTAAATAGTTCTTGCATAATTTGGAGGTGTGTTTTGGGTCATTGTCCTGTTGTAGGAAGAAATTGGCTCCAATCAAGCACTGTCCACAGGGTATGGCATGGCGTTGCAAAATGGAATGACAGCCTTCCTTATTCAAAATACCTTGTACAAATCTCCCACTTTACCAGCACCAAAGCAACCCCAACCATCACACTACCTCCACCATGCTTGACAGATGGCATCAGGCACTCTTCCAGCATCTTTTCAGTTGTTCTGTGTCTCACAAATTCTTCTGTGTGAGCCAAACACCTCAAACTTGTATTCATCTGTCCATAACACTTTTTTCCAATTTTCCTCTATCCAATGTCTGTGTTCTTTTGCACATATTAATCTTTTCCTTTTATTAGCCAGTCTCAAATATGGCTTTTTCTTTGCTATTCTGCCCTGAAGGCCAGCATCAATGAGTCGCCTATTCACTGTAGACGCTGACACTAGCGTTTTGTGTGTACTATTTAATGAAGTTGCCAGTTGAGGACCTGTGAGGCGTTGATTTCTCAAACTACAGACTCTTAATGTATTTGTCTTGTTGCTCAGTTGTGCAGTGGGGCCTCACACTTCTCTTTCTGCTCTGGTTAGAGCCTCTCCTCTGAAGGGAATAGTACACACCGTTGTAGGAAATCTTCAGTTTCTTGGCAATTTCTCGCATGGAATAGCCTTCATTTCTAAGAACAAGAATAGACTGTCGAGTTTCACATGAAAGTTCTTTTTTTCTGGCCATTTTTAGAGTTTAATGGAACCAACAAATGTAATGCTCCAGATTCTCAACTAGCTCAAAGAAAGGTCAGGTTTATAGCTTCTCTAATCAGCCAAACTGTTTTCAGCTGTGCTAACATACTTGCACAAGAGTTTTCAAGGGTATTCTAACCATCCATAAGCCTTCTTAAACAGTTAACTAACACAAAGCACCATAAGAACACTGGAGTGATGGTTGTTGGAAATGGGCCTCTATACACCTATGAAGATATTGCATTACAAAACAGAAGTTTGCAGCTACAATAATCATTTACCACATTAGCAATGTATAGAGTGTATTTCTGAATCATTTAATGTTAGCTTCATTGGAAAAAACTGTGCTCTTCTTTCAAAAATAAACAAATTTCTAAGTGACCCTAAACTTTTGAACGGTAGTCTATGTAAACATGGTGAAGGAATAAGAGGGTTAAGAGAAAAGCTATTATTACTGCTCCTTTCTAATACTGCTATTATTCTATTATATCAATAGTATTATTTTATTGCAGTATTACTTGTCTTTATAATATTGCTATTATTCTACAAATTTAATACTATTTTATTATTGTTATTATTCTGTTATTCTTGTTACTATTTCCTTACAATATTCCTAATATTCTATTAAGTTAATACAATTATTTTCTATTTATTCTGTTTATTTTACATTTATGTTATTTATTTTATATTATGTTTATTTTATATTGGTGTTATTTATTTTGTATTATTTATATTTGTGTTATTTCTTTTGTATTAGATATATTTATTTTATATTTGTGTTATTTATTTTGTATCATTCATATTTGTGTTATTTATTTTGTATTATATACAGTTAGGTCCATATATATTTGGACAGAGACAACATTATTCTAATTTTGATTCTAGACATTACCACAATGAATTTTAAACAAAACAATTCAGATGCAGTTGAAGTTCAGACTTTCACCTTTCATTTGAGGGTATCCACATTAAAATTGGATGAAGAGTTTAGGAGTTTCAGCTCCTTAACATGTGCCACCCTGTTTTAAAGGGACCAAAAGTAATTGGACAATTGACTCCAAGGCTATTTCATGGACAGGTGTGGGCAATCCCTTCGTTATGTCATTCTCAATTAAGCAGATAAAAGGCCTGGAGTTGATTTGAGGTGTGGTGCTTGCATTTGGAAGGTTTTTTTGTGAAGGAAACATGTGGTCAAAGGAGCTCTCCATGCAGGTGAAACAAGCCATCCTTAAGCTGCAAAAACAGAAAAAACCCATCCGAGAAATTGCTACAACATTAGGAGTGGCAAAATCTACAGTTTGGTGCATCCTGAGAAAGAAAGAAAGCACTGGTGAACTCATCAATGCAAAAAGACCTGGGCGCCCACGGAAGACAACAGTGGTGGATGATCGCAGAATAGTCTCCATGGTGAAGAGAAACCCCTTCACAACAGCCAACCAAGTGAACAACACTCTCCAGGAGGTAGGCATATTAATATCCAAATCTACCATAAAGAGAAGACTGCATGAAAGTAAATACAGAGGGTTCACTGCACGGTGCAAGCCACTCATAAGCATCAAGAATAAAAAGGCTAGACTGGACTTTGCTAAAAAACATCTAAAAAAGCAAGCACAGTTCTGGAAGAACATTCTTTGGACAGATGAAACCAAGATCAACGTCTACCAGAATGATGGAAAGAGAAAAGTATGGCGAAGGCGTGGTACAGCTCATGATCCAAAGCATACCACATCATCTGTAAAACACGGCGGATGCAGTGTCATGACTTGAGCATGCATGGCTGCAAGTGGCACTGGGTCACTAGTGTTTATTGATGATGTGACAGAGGACAGAAGCAGCTGAATGAATTCTGAGGTATTCAGAGCCATACTGTGTGCTCAGATCCAGCCAAATGCAGCCAAACTGATTGGTCGTTGTTTCATACTACAGATGGACAATGACCCAAAACATAAAGCCAAAGCAACCCAGGAGTTTATTAAAGCAAAGAAGTGGAATATTCTTGAATGGCCAAGTCAGTCACCTGATCTCAACCCAATTGAGCATGAATTTCACTTGTTAAACACTAAACTTCAGACAGAAAGGCCCACAAACAAACAGCAGCTGAAAACCACCGCAGTGAAGGCCTGGTAGAGAATCAAAAAGGAGGAAACACAGCGTCTGGTGATGTCCATGAGTTCAAGACTTCAGGCACTCATTGCCAACAAAGGGTTTTCAACCAAGTACTAGAAATGAACATTTTATTTACAATTATTTAATCTGTCCAATTACTTTTGGTCCTTTTAAAAACAGGGTGGCACATGTTAAGGTGCTGATACTCATAAACCCTTCATCCAATTTTAATGTGGATACCTTCAAATGAAAGCTGAAAGTCTGAACTTCAACTGCATATGAATTGTTTTGTTTAAAATTGATTGTGGTAATGTCTAGAACTAAAATTAGAAAAATGTTGTCTCTGTCCAAATATATATGGACCTAACTGTATATTTTATATTTACCCGTATCGTGTATAAGCTGACCCGAGTATAAGCTTACCCCCCTAATTTTGCCACAAAAAACTGGGAAAACTTATTGACTCGAGTATATGCAGCAGCTACTGGTAAATTTGAAAAATAAAAATAGATATCAATAAAAGTAAAATTAATTGAGACATCAGTAGATGAAATGTTTTTGAATATCCATATTGAATCAGGAGCCCCATATAATCCTTCATACAGTTCATGATGGCCCCATAAGATGCTCCATACAAAATACACCCCATCTAATGCTGCACAAAGGTTAGTAATGGCCCTATAAGATGCTCCATAGAATATGCCCCATATGCTGCTCCATAAAGGTTATTCCCCATATGCTGCCCCATAGAATGCTCCATAGATTATGCCCCATATGCTGTTCCATAGATTAGGCCCCCATAAGATGCTCCATAGATTATGCCCCATATGCTACTCCATAGATTATGCACCCATATGCTGCTCCATAGATTATGCACCCATAAGATGCTCCATAGATTATGCCCCATATGCTGCTCCATAGATTATGCCCCATATGCTGCCCCCATAAGATGCTCCATAGAATACGCCCCATATGCTGCTGTACATAATAAAAAAAAAATGACATACCTCTTGTCACTGGGGACCAGGTGCAGGTGTTCTGAGCAGGCGGGGACACTGGCGCGCTATGGGGGACAGGTGCCGGTGTCACCGCTGGCTCAGGGTCCCGGCACCTGAGATATTCACCTGTCCCTGTTCCACCGCTGCGCGCCGCTCTGTCTTCCGGGTCCTCTGTCAGTAACTGTCCAGGCAGAGGGCACGGCGTGCACTAAGTACGTCATCGCTCCCTCTGACCTGAACATCACAGCCAGAGGACGTGGATGACAAAGCACCACGCAGTGGTGGAACGGGTACAGGTGAATATCGCGTATACTTACCCCCCTCCTGGTGCGGTGTCTGCATGATTTAGCGATGTACCGTCATTCTGTGACGGACCCTCGGAAGTGGTCTGCAGGGTCTAGTGCAGATGCTTCTCTGCGCTAGGGCGATCGCATAACGCGACCTTAGTATGATCTGACACCCTCGCCCCCCTCCCCCGCTGACCCCCTGGCGTATATGACTCGCGTATAAGCCGAGAGGGGGACTTTCAGCCTTAAAAAATGGACTGAAAATCTCGGCTTATATGCAAGTATATACGGTATGTCATTTATTTTCTATTAGACATTTATGTAATTTATTTTGTATTATATATATTTATTTTATATTTGTGTCATTTATTTTCTATTATTTATATTTGTGTTATTTATTTTCTATTATTTATATTATATTTGTGTTATTTTCTATTAGGGCTCATACTGACATGCGAGAAACTCGGACAAGTCTCGCACGTCAATACCCAGCACTGCCGCCGGCACTCGGAGCGGAGGGTTCAGCTGCATAGAAATACTGTACATGCAGCTGAACGCTCGGATCCGAGTGCTAGCGGCAGTGCCGGGTATTGACGTGTGAGACTCTTCAGCGTTTCTCGCTTGTGAATATGAGCCCTTAGGCATATTTGTGTTATTTATTTTTTATTATTTATATTTGTGTTATTTATTTTCTATTATATATATATATTTATTTTATATTTGTGTCATTTATTTTATATTATTTATGTTTGTGTTATTTATTTTCAATTATTTATATATTTGTGTTATTTATTTTCTATTATTTATATTTATTTTATATTTGTTTCATTTATTTTCTATTTATATATGTGTTACTTATTTTATATTATATACAGTATATTTATTTTATATTTGTTTCATTTATTTTGGATTGTTCATTTGATATTTGTATTGTTTCCATTGTTCTGTTATATTAATGCTATTGTATAAATGCAATGCCCAAAAAACATAAATAAAAAAAAGCAATATTTTTACTTAAAGAAAAAAAAAAAGACTTTTTTTTGTCATTGACCTCTGCATTGTATTCAATCAATTTGTCAGCCAGGACTGGAGTGAATGTTCCACCACCTGTAGGGAATTTTCTGCAATCCTGCTGTCAATATGAATTAATAATTTGCTTTGTACTGACCTCAGTGATGTATCCTTGGCATTGTAGAAAGGGCAGATACTCCAGGACCAAGTGCGCTGTTACATAATAGATTATTTACAGATTAGATAGAAACGTCCGCGGGTGCATAAACTTCTCCATATACCTGTGCAGTATTAGTATATATGCCATCTGTAGTGCACTGAGGCATGCCGAGGAAATCATCTACTAGTTGCAGATCAGTCATTGCAAAGCCAAGAGGTAGCAGTGCAGGATCCAGCTTGTTCGAGCCAGATGGGCTGTCAAGGGTGACTATTTGGGAGAGGGGCACCACCCCTGTGACTCTTTATAGTGTATATGATGCACATAGTGCTTTATGGGATTGCCCTATTTTGTGATAGAGGTCTGCAATCACTCTGCGTGGTTGCAGGCTTCTGATCCTTACAGTGCGCAGTGCAGACGCTGTCGGGATTTACCACTGTTGCAGACTAGACTTGCTCAGCTTCTTTCAGTTCACTTCTTTTGAGAGAAACCAGGCACCAGGGGCATAACGATGGCGGTGGCAGAAGTCACGACCAGGCCCGTGTGGGTGAGGGGACCGCGAACGGCAGAGCATACTTCAACTGGACGAATGTGTGTCCTCGGACGCACATTCAGCTGAAGTGTATTGCGGCGCTCAGATCCGCCGGGTCCGTGTACTGCAATACACACTGACGGCCAATTTGAGGCCAGCAGCTGATGTTGGCATGCACATGACTGTGTGCGCATGGCAGTGATGTAATATACTCCTGTCTCTTGCACGCTTAAGTCAGCTGCTGGCTTCAGAAGAGGATGCCGTGCGATGGAGAAGCTGAGGGAAGGTGAGTAGATTCAATTATTTTTTTCTATGCAGTAAAGAAAAGTGGCAGAACGGGGGGCATATGCCAAGATGGGAGATTTATATACAAGGATGGGGGATATATACACCAGGAAGGGGAATATATATACCTGGATGGGGGATTTTTTTCAGGATGAGGGACATATATACCAGGATGGGGGATATACAGTATATACCAGGAATACCAGGATGGGAGATATACCGTATATACCAGGATGGAGGATTTACATTCCAGGATGGTGGACATATATACCAGGATGGGGGATATATATACCAATATTGAGGATTTATATACCAGAATGGGGGATATATATACCAGGATAGGGGATATACTGTATATACCAGGATGGGGGACATATATATCAGGATGGGGGATATATAACCTAGGATGGGGGTTATGTATACCAGGATAGGGCCCAGGATAAGGGACATACAGTGGGGACAATAATTATTTGATCCCTTGCTGATTTTGTAAGTTTGCCTACTGACAAAGACATGAACAGTGTATAATTTTACGGGTAGGTTAATTTTAACATTGAGAGATAGAATATCAATTTATTTGCATTTTGCAATAAGAAAAAAGTATTTGATCCCTCTGGCAAACAAGACTTAATACTTGTTGGCAAAACCCTTGTTGGCAAGCAGAGCAGTCAGACGTTTTTTGTAGCTGATGATGAGGTTTGAGCACATGTCAGGAGGAATTTTGGTCCACTCCTCTTTGCAGATCATCTCTAAATCATTAAAATTTTGAGGCTGTTGCTTGGCAACTCGGAGCTTCAACTCCGTCCATAAGTTTTCTATGGGATTAAGGTCTGGAGACTGGTTAGGCCACTCCATGACCTTAATGTGCTTCTTTTTGATCCACTCCTTTGTTGCCTTGTCTGTATGGTTTGGGTCATTGTCTTGCTGGTAGACCCAGCCACGACCCATTTTAATGTCCTTGCGGAGGGAAGGAGGTTGTCACTTAGGATTTTACGGTACGTCTCCATCCATTCTCCCATTGATGCGGTGAAGTAGCCCTGTGCCCTTAGCAGAGAAACACCCCCAAAACATAATGTTCCCACCTCCATGCTTGACAGTGGGGATGGTGTTCTTTGGGTCATAGGCAGCATTTCTCTTTCTCCAAACACATCAAGTTGAGTTAATGCCAAATAGGTCAATTTTTCATCTGATCACAGCACCTTCTCCCAATCACTCCCAGAATCATCCAGGTGTTCATTGGAAAACTTCAGATGGGTCTGCACATGTGCCTTCTTGAGCAGGGGGACCTTGCGGGCACTGCAGGATTGTAAACCTTTACGACGTAATGTGTTACCAATGGTTTTCTTGGTGACTTTGGTCCCAGCTGCCTTGAGATCATTAACAAGTTCCCCCACATGTAGATTTAGGCTGATCTTTCACATTCCTCTTATTCATGGATACTCCATGAGATGAGATTTTGCATGGTGCCCCAGATCGATGACTATTGACAGTCATTGTGTATTTCTTCCATTTTCTTACTATTGCGCCGACAGTTGTCTTCTTCTCACCCAGCGACTTACTTATGGTTTTGTAACCCATTCCAGTTTTGTGCAGGTCTATGATCTTGTCCCTGACATCCTTAAAAAGCTCTTTGGTCTTGCCCATGTGGTAGAGGTTAGAGTCTGACTGATTACTTGAGTCTGTGGACAGGAGTCTTTTAAAAAGATGACTATGTAAGACAGCTGTCTTTAATGCAGGTAACGAGTACAATGTGATTTTCTGGATTTTATTTTTGATATTCTATCTCTCGATGTTAAAATTAACCTACCCTTAAAATTATAGACTGTTCATGTCTTTGTCAGTGGGCAAACTTACAAAATCAGCATGGGATCAACTACTTATTTCCCCCACTGTATATACCAGGATGGGGGATATATATACCAAGATGGGGGATGTACAAACCAGGATGGAGGATATATATACCAGGATGGGGGATATAGCTTCCAGGATGGGGGATTTATATACCAGGATGGGGCCCATGATAAAGTACATATATACCAGGATGGGGAATATATATACCAGGATTGGGCTCAAGATAATGGATATATATACAAGGAAGGGGCCCAGGATAAGGAATATATACACTAGTATGGGGGCTATATCTACCAGGATGGGGACATATATACCAGGATGGGGGACATATATACCAGGATGGGGGAGATATATACCAGGATGGAGGATTTATATACCAGGATGGGGGATTTATACACCAGGATGGGGGATAAATATACCAGGATGTGGGATATACAACCCAGGATGGAGGATATATATACCAGGATGGACGATTTATATACCAGGATGGGGGGATATATATAACAGGATGGGGGATATATCTACCAGGATGGGGAATATATAGACCAGGATGGATGATTTATATACCAGGATGGGGCCCAGGATAAAGTACATATATACTGCGAGAAAGAGAACTATAATATGCCATGGACTTCTATGGCCCCCACCCTGGATCTGCCCCATGCCCCCCATCCACCTTCCCTATACCATGGACTTCTATAGCCCCATCCTGGATCTGCCCCCATCCTCTCATCCACCTTTCCTATGCCATGGACTTCTATAGCCCCACCCTGGATCTGCCCCATCCTCCCATCCACCTTCCCTATGCCATGGACTTCTATAGCCCATTCTGGATCTGCCCCCATCCACCTTTCCTACAGCCCCTACCCAACATCCCTACAGTCCCTATCCCTATTCCCTTTTGTACACTTGCTTTGGCAAAACTAATGTATATTTAGTCATGCCAATAAAGCTTATTTGAAT
Source organism: Dendrobates tinctorius (assembly GCF_039654945.1). NCBI lineage: Eukaryota > Metazoa > Chordata > Amphibia > Anura > Dendrobatidae > Dendrobates > Dendrobates tinctorius. The sequence goes on from NW_027361696.1 coordinate 53,431,468, forward strand.
TTGAATATACCAGGAGGGGATATATATACCAAGATGGGGAACATACCAGGATGGAGGACATATATACCAGGGTCGGGGACATATACCAAGATGGGGGATATGTATAACAGGTTTGGGCTCAAGATAATGGACATATATACAAGGAAGGGGCCCAGGATAAGGAATATATACACCAGTATGGGGGATATATCTACCAGGATGGGGGATATACAAACCAGGATGGGGATATATCTACCAGGATGGGGGATATATACCAGGATAGGGGATTTATATACCAGGATGGGGGATATATATACTGAGATGGGGAACATACATACCAGGATGGAGGACATATATACCAGGATGGGGGATTTATATACCAGCATGGGGGATATATATACCAGGATGGAGGATATACATACTAGGATGGAGGACATATATATCAGGATGGGGGATATACAAACCAGGATGGAGGATATATAAACCAGGATGGACGATTTATATACCAGGACGGAGGATATATACCAGGATGGAGGATATATATACCAGGATGGACAATTTATATACCAGGATGGGGGATATATCTACCAGGATAAAGGACATATATACCAGCATGGGGGATATATATATACTGAGATGGGGAACATACATACCAGGATGGAGGACATATATATCAGGATGGGGGGAATTATATACCAGGATGGGGGATTTATATACCAGCATGGGGGATATATACCCTAATGGGGGATTTATATACCAGCATGGTGGATATATATTCCAGGATGGGGGATATACATACTAGAATGGAGGACATATATATCAGGATGGGGGATATACAAACCAGGATGGGGATATATATACCAGGATGGACGATTTATATACCAGGAAGGGGGATATATATACCAGGATGGAGGACATATATACCAGGATGGGGAACATATACCAGGATGGGATATATATACCAGGATTGGGCTCAAGATAATGGACATATATACAAGGAATACAAGGAAGGGGCCCAGGATAAGGAATATATACACGAGTATGGGGGATATATCTACCAGGATGGGGGACATATATACCAGGATGGGGGAGATATATACCAGGATGGAGGATTTATATACCAGGATGGGGGATTTATATATCAGGATGGGGGATAAATATAACAGGATGGGGGATATAGAAACCAGGATGGAGGATTTATATTCCAGGATGGGGCCCAGGATAAAGGACACATATACCAGGATGGGGATATACTGTATATACCAAGATGGGGAACATACATACCAGGATGGAGGACATATATACCAGGATGGAGGACATATATACCAGGATGGGGGACATATACCAGGATGGGGGATATGTATACCAGGATTGGGCTCAAGATAATGTACATATATACAAGGAAGGGGCCCAGGATAAGGAATATATACACCAGTATGGGGGATATATCTACCAGGATGGGGGATATACAAACCAGGATGGAGGATATATATATACCAGGATGAGGGATATATCTACCAGGATGGGGGATATATATACCAGGATGGGGGATATATATACTGAGATGGGGAACATACATACCAGGATGGAGGACATATATACCAGGATGGGGGAATTGTATACCAGGATGGGGGATTTATATACCATAATGGGGGATTTATATACCAGGATGGAGGATATACATACTAGGATGGAGGACATATATATCAGGATGGGGGATATACCAACCAGGATGGGGGATATATAAACCAGGATGGACGATTTATATACCAGGATGGAGGATATATATACCAGGATGGGGGATATATATACCAGGATGGGGGATATATATACCAGGATGTGGCCCAGGATAAAGGACATATATACCAGGATGGGGGATATATATACCGAGATGGGGAACATACATACCAGGATGGAGGACATATATTCCAGGATGGTGGAATTATATACCAGCATGGGGGATATATATACCATAATGCGGGATTTATATACCAGCATGGGGGATATAGATACCAGGATTGGGGATATACATACTAGGATGGAGGACATATATATCAGGATGGGGGATATACAAACCAGGATTGGGGATATATACAGTATACCAGGATGGGGGATATATATACCAGGATGGACGATATATATACCAGGATGGGGGATATATCTAACAGGATGGGGGATATATATACCAGGATGGACGATTTATATACCAGGATGGAGGATATATATACCAGGATGGGGGATATATCTAACAGGATGGGGGATATATATACCAGGATGGGGGATATATATACCGAGATGGGGGATATATATACCGAGATGGGGAACATACATACCAGAATGATGGACATATATTCCAGGATGGTGGAATTATATACCAGGATGGGGGACTTATATACCAGCATGGGGATATATATAACATAATGCGGGATTTATATACCAGCATGGGGGATATAGATACCAGGATTGCGGATATACATACTAGGATGGAGGACATGTATATCAGGATGGGGGATATATATATACCAGGATGGAGCACATATATACCAGGATGGGGTACATATACCAGGATGGGAGATATATATACCAGGATTGGGCTCAAGATAATGGAGATATATACAAGAATCGGGCCTAGGATAATGGATATATACCAATATGGGGGGATATATCTATCTTGGAACTTATAGGCCAGTAAGTTTAACCTCAACTGTGGGTAAAATCCTGGAGGGTTTTCTAAGAGATACTATACTGGAGTATCTGGAGAAGAATAACCTTATGACCCAATATCAACATGGGTTTACAAGGGACCGTTCCTGTCAGACTAATCTGATAAGCTTTTATGAAGAGGTAAGTTCCGGACTGGACCAAGGGAATGCAGTGGACGTGGTGTACATGGACTTTTCAAAAGCTTTTGATACGGTACCACACAAAAGGTTGATACATAAAATGAGAACAATGGGGATAGGGGAAAATATGTGTAGGTGGGTTAAGAGCTGGCTCAGGGATAGGAAACAAAGGGTGGTTATTAATGGAGCACACTCGGACTGGATCACGGTTAGCAGTGGGGTACCACAGGGGTCAGTTTTGGGCCCGCTTCTTTTTAACATATTTATTAATGACCTTGTAGGGGGCATAGAGAGTAGAATTTCAATATTTGCAGATGACACTAAACTCTGCAGGGTAATGAATACAGAGGAGGACAATTTTATATTACAGGAGGATTTATGTAAACTAGAAGCTTGGGCTGATAAATGGCAAAAGAGCTTTAATGGGGTTAAATGTAAGGTCATGCACTTGGGTAGAATGAACAAGATGTATAATTATGTGCTTAATTGTAAAACACTGGGCAAAACAGTCACTGAAAAAGACCTGGGTGTATGGGTGGACGACAAACTCACATTTAGTGGCCAGTGTCAGGTAGCTGCTGCAAAGGCAAATAAAATAATGGGATGCATTAAAAGAGGCATAGATGCTCATGAGGAGAACATAATTTTACCTCTATATAAGTCACTAGTGCGACCACACTTAGAATACTATGTACAGTTCTGGTCTCCGGTGTATAAGAAAGACATAGCTGAACTGGAGCGGGTGCAGAGAAGAGCGACCAAGGTTATTAGGGAACTGGGGGGTCTGCAATACCAAGACAGGTTATTACACTTGGGGTTATTTAGTTTGGAGAATCGAAGGCTTAGGGGTGATCTTATTACAATGTATAAATATATGCGGGGACAATACCAAGACCTTTCTAATGATCTTTTTACTCTTAGACCTGTGACGGGGACAAGGGGGCATCCTCTACGTCTGGAGGAAAGAAGGTTTAAGCATAATCACAGACGCGGATTCTTTACTGTAAGAGCAGTGAGACTATGGAACTCTCTGCTATATGATGTTGTAATGAGTGATTCCCTACTAAAATTTAAGAAGGGATTGGATGCTTTTCTTGAAAAGTATAATATTACAGGGTATATACACTAGTTTCCTTAATATTGTGTTGATCCAGGGAGCTAGTCTGATTGCCGTATGTGGAGTCGGGAAGGAATTTTTTTCCCCAATGTGAAGCTTACTGTTTGCCACATGGGTTTTTTTTGCCTTCCTCTGGATCAATATGTTAGGGCAAGTTAGGATAGGATATGGGTTGAACTAGATGGACTTAAAGTCTTCCTTCAACCTTAATAACTATGTTACTATGTTACTATGTTACCAGGATGGGGGATATACAGTATATACCAGTATGGGGATATATCTACCAGGATGGGGGATATATATGCAAGATGAGCATGCGGCGCAGGATAAGTGAAATATATACCAGGATTGGGGATATATTTGCCAGTGCCATGATGGAGCCAGGAATGAGAACATACAGTGGGGCAAAAAAGTATTTAGTCAGTCAGCAATAGTGCAAGTTCCACCACTTAAAAAGATGAGAGGCGTCTGTAATTTACATCATAGGTAGACCTCAACTATGGGAGACAAACTGAGAAACAAAAATCCAGAAAATCACATTGTCTGTTTTTTTTTTCATTTTATTTGCATATTATGGTGGAAAATAAGTATTTGGTCAGAAACAAGCAATCAAGATTTCTGGCTCTCACAGACCTGTAACTTCTTCTTTAAGAGTCTCCTCTTTCCTCCACTCATTACCTGTAGTAATGGCACCTGTTTAAACTTGTTATCAGTATAAAAAGACACCTGTGCACACCCTCAAACAGTCTGACTCCAAACTCCACTATGGTGAAGACCAAAGAGCTGTCAAATGACACCAGAAACAAAATTGTAGCCCTGCACCAGGCTGGGAAGACTGAATCTGCAATAGCCAACCAGCTTGGAGTGAAGAAATCAACTGTGGGAGCAATAAATAGAAAATGGAAGACATACAAGACCACTGATAATCTCCCTCGATCTGGTGCTCCACGCAAAATCCCACCCCGTGGGGTCAGAATGATCACAAGAACGGTGAGCAAAAAACCCAGAACCACGCAGGGGGACCTAGTGAATGAACTGCAGAGAGCTGGGACCAATGTAACAAGGCCTACCATAAGTAACACACTACGCCACCATGGACTCAGATCCTGCAGTGCCAGACGTGTCCCACTGCTTAAGCCTGTACATGTCCGGGCCCGTCTGAAGTTTGCTAGAGAGCATTTGGATGATCCAGAGGAGTTTTGGGAGAATGTCCTATGGTCTGATGAAACCAAACTGGAACTGTTTGGTAGAAACACAACTTGTCGTGTTTGGAGGAAAAAGAATACTGAGTTGCATCCATCAAACACCATACCTACTGTAAAGCATGGTGGTGGAAACATCATGCTTTGGGGCTGTTTCTCTGCAAAGGGGCCAGGACGACTGATCCGGGTACATGAAAGAATGAATGGGGCCATGTATCGTGAGATTTTGAGTGCAAACCTCCTTCCATCAGCAAGGGCATTGAAGATGAAACATGGCTGGGTCTTTCAACATGACAATGATCCAAAGCACACCGCCAGGGCAACGAAGGAGTGGCTTCGTAAGAAGCATTTCAAGGTCCTGGAGTGGCCTAGCCAGTCTCCAGATCTCAACCCTATAGAAAACCTTTGGAGGGAGTTGAAAGTCCGTGTTGCCAAGCGAAAAGCCAAAAACATCACTGCTCTAGAGGAGATCTGCATGGAGGAATGGGCCAACATACCAACAACAGTGTGTGGCAACCTTGTGAAGACTTACAGAAAACGTTTGACCTCTGTCATTGCCAACAAAGGATATATCAAAAAGTATTGAGATGAAATTTTGTTTCTGACCAAATACTTATTTTCCACCATAATATGCAAATAAAATGAAAAAAAAACAGACAATGTGATTTTCTGGATTTTTTTTTCTCAGTTTGTCTCCCATAGTTGAGGTCTACCTATGATGTAAATTACAGACGCCTCTCATCTTTTTAAGTGGTGGAACTTGCACTATTGCTGACTGACTAAATACTTTTTTGCCCCACTGTATATACCAGGATGGAGGACATGTATATCCCCTTAACGACCGCCGATACGCCTTTTAATGGCGGCAGTTAAGGGTACTCAGCACCGCTTTTTAACAGCGCTGAGAAATAACTGCATAGCGCCCCCCAGCGTCGTAATCTCTCTGGGGTCTCGGCTACCAAGAACATGGGTCGGTTTTTCGGACCCCAGTGTTATGATCGCCGTTATTAACAGAATGACAGCGACCGCCAAAAAAATCTAATTATATATATATCAGGATGAGGGACATATATACTAGGATGGGCCCAGGATGGGGGACGTTACTACATAATGTGGTGAAGGAGGTTTACCTTGTACTTATAGGATTTAGAACACTACAATGGCCCATACATCTGATCAACATGCAGGGGAGCGGTCTAGGTTCAAATCTTGCACTGGGGGCCCATCAGCCTGTTATGCCACAGCCCGGCACGTCTTGACGGAATGTGGACGGAAGCATGCAAATCAGATTCTTGCGGTCACATGGCAGTCCGCTCTCACAGGGAATACCAGTGAATCCTGACAGTGTGCGCACCACACACTGTCAGGATTTAAAGTCTACAGTCACAATAGAGTGACTGTTTGCAGACCTTTATCAGACACCCAGAAAATCTCTTTAAACCGTGTTATCAAATAAGCCAAGTTCTAATAGATACCTAGAGTTTCAGATACCAGTTGCAGCCGCACAAGGGCCCAGGAGGTAAAGAGGCCACTTCTACCACCAAAGCAGGTGCAATTGTGCATTATGAGGATCTGTTGGACTGCAAAGGACCCGAATATTGTTCTTGCACAGGACTTCTTCTGTCTGTGTCCACCATTGTACCTTTATATGTTCTTTTTCAGCATTCAGCTTGTTTTTTTTCCCCTTTTTTAGCCAAGTAGGCGTGGTACTGCTCTCTTCTCTATGGGAGTCTTGAGCATCATGCCCAGTTGGCTAACAAGACTAGAATCTTATACAGGGAAGAGGAGGCCATATCTCGTGAATGAAGAGTCGCAGGAATGAAAGAAAAGCATCGCCGGATTCAGGAGAACAACGGCATTTACACCAGGTAAAAAAAAGGTAAGTCACAGGTGCTATTTAACCCCTTCACGACATATGATGTACATGTCAACCTGTTAAATCTCGCTGTCAGTCTCTGACAGCAGCATTTAACATGGGGATGCATCATTCCATGCTCTCATCGACGTGCTCGTGACGTGATTGTGGGGTGCTGGTGGGTTGTTATGATAGCTGGGGGTCTGCTGATGACCCCTCTGCCTGTCATTACGACCCTCGTGTGAAAGCCAGCCCATTGATAGCATAAGCAATCAGACAATCACAGATTTAAGTCCCCTAAGGGGACTAACAAATACAGTAAAAAGTGAAGGAAATTTTTTTTTTTTAAATATATGAAAAAAAAATTATAAAAAAACCTCACAAAACTTCAAATCATACCCCCTTTTGACCCATTAAAAATAAAACAATAAAAAAAATATACATATATTTGATATTATTGCATTCACTAATGTGTGATGTATCAAAATATAAACCAAATTAATCTAATCAGTAAATGACATAACGAAAAAAAAAATTGAAACACCAAAATTAAGATGTTTTGGCCTCTACAAACATTGCAATAAAATGCAATAAGAGGAAATTAAAACATCCTATCTTCCCAAAATTGTATTACTTTTAGTAATACAATTTTAATACAATTTTTAATACAATTTAATACAATTTTTAATTCAGCTCAGGGTGCAAAAAGTAAGGAATCACACAGCCCCAAAACCTGAAAAATGAAGACGTTATGGGTCTCGGAAAATGGCAAAAAACAAATTTATTTATTTTTTTAACAAATTTCTGATTTTTTTTTTCACTACTTAAATAAAAAAAATACATGTTTGGTATCTGAGTACTCATACTCACCTGGATAATCATATTACCAGGTCAGTTTTACCATATAATGAACATAGTAAATAAAAAAAAATCCAAAAAAACAATTGTGAAATTGCACTTTTATTTGGAATTTAAATTGACTTGGAATTTTTTTTCCCATTTTCCAGTACACTATGTGGTATCATTCAAAAATACAACTCATCCCACAAAAAAAACAAGCCCTCATACGACTATGGGGATCGAAATATATAAAGGGGAGTAAAAAAATATATGTATATATGGAAAATTCCCATGTCTTAAAGGGGTTAATACTTTTTTATGCAAAGTGCTTGACGATGACACCATTGTAGCGAGAATATTACTTTATGTACAGAGCATCAACGAAGCGAAATTTGACGCAAACGCTGTGTTACCACATTCTTCCAGCAGATGGCAGTATTGCAGAGCTACTGTCCATTACTAGTCCCAGCTGAGAGATGATACTAGGCAAAACTGAGCCATGTCAGGTCTTCCAGGATGTGACATCTGCAGATTAACCCTATATATCATAAACTGAGAAGTGATGATGCAAAAAGCTTTATATTTATTTGCAAATGACGACACAAGTCAAGCGCATGTGTTTAAAGCAGCTTTAAATGCCATTATTTTATGCATGCACCTATGATCGCTGTATGTATACGTGCATGTATAGGGTCCGATCTGTACAGCTGAGGATATACACTTCTTCGACAAGGTCACCTATTTTGCAATTGTTTTACCCAATCTCAGACCTTGGCACCTATATGATAATAGCTGTCTAATGGGGACACATCTCAATCCACCTGGGTAACCAGGAAAAATGGCATTTTTTTTATGCCATTGTATGTTAGAATTCTAGCTACGACTGGACCTAATATGATGGATACTAGCAGTAATCACTATAAATGGTTAATGGCCATAATCCATTGGATGCAGTCACTGTCTGACCTATATACAAGCCTCCTACATGTAATTGCCGCTATCACTATGATAATTGAAGGGGAATCCATTAAGGGGAATATCTGACCTTTCATTTGCTAGAATGGAAACATATTTTTCCCTTCCACCCACCACCCCCTGGAAAACAAAAGGGAATAACTCCACCATGGAGCGATTATTGTGACGCCGGAGAGGAGATTGATAGACGCTGGGCTGAGGGTTCAGGAGTCAACCTTGCAATCAGGTGCGACCTTGGAGATGATGTGATGACAGCAGTCACATACGAGACATCCTTGTGTTATAAGTGTGGCCACAAGAGCTGACACTGTTATCATGTGACATCAGGGCTAAGCTGTACGTGGCCTTTACCATGGCGGAGCGGAGCATCCATTCAATTTCAAGTTTTTTGTTTGTTTTTTTGCGGCAGGGGCAAAACTTGATTAGATCCATGTCAGGCCAAGTGGCACTGAGATCTTCTAAAACACGACTTGTGTTAGTGAACGTAGTTGCAAAAAGTTGGCAGAAAGCAAAAAAAAAAATCGAAACCTGATTAATTTCTTTGGGACCACATCCATTATCAATTTTTGCACTACTTCCAGGCCTTGACTGGCCACCTGGAGAACAGGAGAATCCTCCAGAGGGCCACCACACTCTTATATGAGCAGTACTCTAATCACTATGTACAGACAGAGGTGGCATCTAAGTCATTTAACCCAGTTCACCTATAATAATAAATGCCCTAAGTGGCTTCCGGTTGTAACAACTTCTGTCCAGTTGTAACCGGTGACGTCACTGCACACCTCTTTCCATGTTAACCCTCAACACACCACTCCTCCTCAACACACACACTCCTCTCACCTTTCACCATCTCCACTCACGTCCTCTCACTCTTTCACTCCACATACGACCCTTTCTCTCACTCCGTCTCTCATACTCACGCCGTCATCGCCGCTGATCCACGATCCCCGACATCATCTTCCGCCGGCGCCATCCTGGATCCAGACGTCCTCCACGCCGGCGACATGTTCTTGCGGCGACGCCATTTTGGATCGGCGAAATCCCGCGATAGTCAAGATGGCGTCGCCGCAAGAACATGTCGCCGGCGTGGAGGACGTCGGGATCCAAAATGGCGTCGGCGAAATCTCACGAGATTTCGCCGACGCCATTTTGGATCCCGACTGCATCCAAGCCGGCGACATGTTCCTGCAGCGACGCTATTTTGGATCGGCGAAATCCCGCGATACTCAAGATGGCGTCACCGCAAGAACATGTCGCCGGCGAGGACGACATCGGGATCCAAAATGGCGTCGGCGAAAACTCGCGAGATTTTGCCGACGCCATTTTGGATCCCGACGTCGTCCACGCCGGCGACATGTTCTTCCGGCGATGCCATCTTGAGTATCGCGGGATTTCACGATACTCAAGATGGCGTCGCCACAAGAACATGTCGCCGGCGTGGACAACGTCTGGATCCAGGATGGCGCCAGCGGAAGAAGATGTCGGGGATCGTGGAGCAGCGGCGATGACGGCGTGAGTATGAGAGACAGAGTGAGAGAAGGGGTCGTATGTGGAGTGAAAGAGTGAGTGGAGATGGTGAAAGGTGAGAGGAGTGTGTGTGTTGAGGGTTAACATGGCAAGAGGTGTGATGCTATCGCATCCTCCCGATACGATAGCATCGGGCCATAATCTAGTTAGTATATAAATGTGTGATTGAGGATAATGTCACATTTGCATGTAGCTGAAAATTTGGGCCCTGGAGTTGGTAACTGGTGGACCCTTGGCACTGATGGTGTGCATGGAAAAAAATTGCAGCATGCGCTGCTTTGGTCTGTTTCCACAGCACAATAACGCACGCAATGAAAGGGGAACGGGCAGAGCCAGTCACTTGATTGAGTTGCAAGTTAAAATATAGATGACTAGACCCATTCTAACAATAATTCGCCCCCCATAATCTCCAAGCCTCCCTTAGCACATTAGAAGTGTATAGAGGAGGCGCATCTATGTCCTAACATTTGATGTTAGGAATCAAGCATGCAGAATTTTTCACATATCTGATAAGTGGTGCCATATTTATCTGGCAGCCTCCTCTCTCTAGGATGTGAACATGTAGATTGAGGGTTTGCTTGAATTGTTCCTTAATAGTATTCTGCACCATAAAACCACATATCTCCAAAACCTAAGATATCTCCAAAATACTGATTTACCTTGTACACTTTACCCATATCCAGGGGCAGGGGTTTCAATTGAGCTTAGAGTGGTCCAAAATGTCGCTATGGCCCATATGAACAGATCAATACGTGATATTTGGGACCTTGTTGGAGATTTTGCATTGTGGCCCACGAGCTTCATCACTGCCTGTATCAGCTCAGGTTAAAGGAACACAATTAGGATTCCTCTAGTGTTTGAAGTTAAAGGAGTTGTGCAAAGTTTGTAACTTATGACGTCCACAAGATAGCTGATAAATTGCTGATCACTGGAGGTCCAACACTAGGGCCTTTACCAAACCCAAGAAGGGCACCTCGTTTAAACGGAGCCATGGCCGAGCATTTGCATAGTCTAATGGGACTGATGCTGATCACCAAGTGTAGAAATACAGTGGACAAAGCCTGATTCCCAAGACTAGTGGGTTCCCAGAGGTGGCAATCCCAATGTTTAGGACATTATCACTTATCCTGTGTGGATAGGTTATACCTTTCTTTCTAAGGATATTTCATTTAAAGGGTACCTGTCAATTGCCTTAAATATGTAATTTTTTTTGCTTGGTGTGAATTCTGATGTTCTCCTGAATCCGGCGTTGTTTTTCTTTTGATCCTGCGCCTCTCCATTCCTGAGATATGGCCTCCTCTTCCTTGAATGTAAATCGAATCCTGTTATGAAAGTGGGTGTGGTCATGATTTTTTCTCAGTGGACCTGTTTGTGAGTACCACACCCAGTTGCCTATATACAAGGAAGAGGAGGCCATATCTCAGGATCGGAGAGGTGCAGGAAGAAAAGAAAAACAACGCCGGATTCAGGAAAATGGCATTTACACTAGGTACCTATACTACATATTTATGGCAAGTGACAAGTCCTATTATAATGGGTTCAGGTAACAGTAATATGACCGCAAGAGGTGATTTACTGGACCAAACATAGTCTGTAGGATTGTAGGACGACCTTAATGTGGATTTTACAATACATCATTACTGTACATGAGCATACATTTCCTTTATTGTCACATTATATGATTTTGTTATATAGGCCTCATTTAAATGTGACGACTGATAATAAGCAACTGCTGAGTACTGGTATGGGTCTGCCTGTAACCACGTGGCATTATCTATATTCACATGTCCTAAAATGTAAATGCGCGCGATGATCAATGTAGGGAAGGAGAATCGATCGGACGTCTGCGGTCACATCCTCCACACAGGGCAATTATCATTACGAGCGCTCATTATTAGCCATGTAGACAGGTAATTGCTGCTTGTAAACAGGATGCCAGCAGTATATATATATATATATATATATATACACACACATACACCTGGCTGCATTGTTCGATGATGGCTGCACTTGACACCGGTGAATGTTGATGTGGGCTATCTATAGGATTCGATTTATTCTGACACTTTATGCCTCCGCCCTTTTCCTGTTGCTTTTTTTTGCTTTTTTTCTGATATATGACTTGAGGTTACGATACGGGGGCCCCTGTAATGTCAGCTCATAAAGTGTAAAAATTAAATTCACAATATAAACTCCGGCCGTGTAGGGACGACGGCGGTCTCCTTGCAATCTTGATGACCCCCCTTTTGTCCTGTTAATTTGCCATGTCGATGTCCTTTACAGTCACCGAATCCCCCCTCCTTTAGTGCTGTAGGACAAAGGGTTAAGCCGTGCTTCATAGCTGACCAATCTCTGCACCGGCGGCCACGGGTTATCCGGATTTTTATCTGTAAGGTCTTACAAAATACTGATTTTTCTAGATGCAATGGGGGTTAAGGGAGAGTATAGCCCCTTTAAGAAAGATATTGTGCATGTAGGTCTGTGGCATTTGCTAGCCTTCCTCCCCCCCTAGCGTGCGGGGGTACTTCTGGCTGAGGGAGGTCAGGGGTCAACCCAGCCAGCGTTGTCACTGGCTGACTGACGGAGCGAGAGAGGTAGAGAGTGCTGTTGTCACGGCAACCGAATACCCAGGACATTTCATTATTACAAAATAATTGTTTTTTTTTTTCCCCTTATCGATCGGTTCTGGCAGAGAGCGGAGTCCGGGCGGCCGTAAAGACACCGAGGAAATGGCAGCTGGAAGGAGGGGTGTGGGGGAAAAAAATTCTGAGTGATCATGCTCAGAGACACATAGAAAATATCACAATATGTGCGCGGACATATCCACCGATACAGACGATGTATATACATGTATAAAGACAATCTGTGTGCTCATCATATATAAATGTACAAAAATATATATATATATATACAGTATATACATATATATTTATCCATCCATCTGGTATATGGCAGGTTCACCACATACAGTAGGCCCAGCGCGACGCCATCTGTGAGCTGTGCTGCAGCGTCATGACGACACACGGCCTAGCAATCAGAAGAGGCACCAGAGTTACGGGCAGACAGAAAGAGGTACGCAGGGGTATGGAGAGGCTGTCACAGACCACCGATGGGGCCTCCGAACCAGGGTCCTGCATATCTTTATACATTGCAGATAATCCAGGTCTAGATGACATGTCAGTAGTCTATGGCTGCCAATCCAAATTATCCTGGTCTAGAGGATATGTCGGTAGTCCATGGCTGCCAATCCAGATGATCCTGGTCTAGAGGACATGTCGGTAGTCCTTGACTGCCAATCCAGATAATCCTGGTCTAGAGGACATGTTTGTAGTCCATAACTGCCAATCCAGATGATCCTGGTTTAGAGGACATGTCGGTATTCTGTGGCTGCCAATCCAGATGATCCTGGTCTAGAGGACATGTCGGTAGTCCATGGCTGCCAATCCAGATGATCCTGGTCTAGAAGACATATCGGTAGTCCATGGCTGCCAATCCAGATGATCCTGGTCTAGCAGACATGTCGGTAGTCCCATGGCTGCCAATCCAGATGATACTGGTCTAGAGGACATGTCTGTAGTCTATGACTGCCAATCCAGATGATCCTGGTTTAGAGGACATGTCGGTAGTCCATAGCTGCCAATCCAGATGACCCTAGTCTAGATGACATGTTGGTAATCCATGGCTGACAATCCAGAGCCCTGCAAACCTTCTACTACCTGTGTCATCTAGGCGCCTCTTCTGATTTGTAAGGCCACTGTGTGTCATGCCTCAACAATCATATTGTGACTGGGTAGAGATGACTGAACCCGAACTTTAAAAATCGGGATTAATACTGGATACCCAGTGTCCAGGGGTTGAACTCCGAACACAGACTTCTCCCGAAAGTTTGTTTTAGAATTCAGAAGGAGAGAGAAAACCCTGGGCCTTACTATGACCATTTTACAGCTCTTTTACAGCATCAAAGTTCGGGTTCCTATTGACTTCTATTGGGTTCGGGTTCAGTTCTGGTACCCAAACTAAACTTTGGATTAAAGCTCGGTCGAACCAGACGAACCCAAACATCCACAGGACCGCTCATCCCTAGTGCTCGGCTTAGTGCCAGTGATAGCAGATAGGAGAGGTTTTGACTGAAAGTCATGGACTACCAATATGGCCACTCCAACAGTGTTCTGCATAACATTATAAAGTAGCAGAACACTGGTCTGATGTTCATGCCGGTAGTCCATGACTGCTGATTCAGAGACTTAATAAGCTGGACGCAATGTCATAATTACCACGCGACACGCGCACATGGTCATATCCTGCTTACTAATCAGATGAGGCATCAGAGATGCCACCAGGTGGGAGGAGGTCTGCACGGTTCTGGTCTGACAGTTGTAGGCCATCAATTTGACCACTGAACCAGGTTCCAGCAAATCCTTTTGATTATGTCTAATATACTCGTATATCACATACATATCACACGGTATGGAGCGGGCTCAGGAACTTATGGGACTCAATGTCATGACTCTTGAAAGAAGTGGAGGAAAGAACAAAATCACAAAAACATGTACAGTTGTGGCCAAAAGTATTGACACCCCTGCAATTCTGTCAGATAATACTCAGTTTCTTCCTGAAAATGATTGCAAACACAGTGGCATTACCTTCCTCCTAGGGAGTGTGATGTCATGCTTGGAAGCAATGAAGGGTCTCTCTATCAGTTAAATACAACACACAGCATAGTTCCCACTCCAGGCCAGGCCAGCAGAGGGAGCTCTGAACCAAAACTGGGGAAGGGCTGCTCTCTGGGGGCCAGGAAGGGGAAATTAGTTAGTTCGTGTGAGGAGGGAAACGTGTGTGGACGTGAGGAGAAGAGCTGGAAAATTGAGCAGAGTTCAGGCTCACTTCTAGCTGTAGCGCATGATCTGGAGTCCGGTCTCCAAGGTTGTACGGATACTAATGTTCCTGCAGCAGAAACCGGAGGAATAGGAAGTTTTAAATGCTCTGTTCCCACATAAGACTCGGAGGCACAACAGCAACGTGTGAGCCAGAAGAAGAAGGCTACAGCTGTGTAACAACCCTGCTGGCGTCACTGCATGGCCTCCCATTCCCTGCACATCAACTTACTCACTGCTCCGGGTCATGCTGTGAATTCTGTTGCCAGTCCTGTGCTCTGTGCCTCTGCTCTCCTGTATGTTCCCTGGCTATGTGTGTATAGGGGGCGGCACCAGAACTCTCTGGTTCTTATGCAGTCAGGGTGCACCTGTCTAATCTGTCCCTGACCAATCACATAGAGCCCTTGACTATTTAGTTCCACCACACCCACTGAAACATTGCCTGTGCAATGTCTAAACTCAGTTAGCTCCTTGCTGCTGAGTAAGCCATGCCCTGTCCTGTGTATCTCCTTCTCTGTAGGAATACTCTTAGCCTTGCTTTGTCTGCCTGCCAGGAGGCTGACTATCCTGGCCCTTGAGTCTTGGTCCCAGTACTTTGTCTGTACTCTGTCCTACCTTAGTCTCCCTTTCTCCTTGTCTGTGGCTTCCTTCCCTGCTGTGTCTTTCCTTGATTCCTCTCTGTCTGTGCATCTGCTCCCTTGCAGCTCTGTTTGTGCATCTGCACCCTCGCAGCTCTGTCTGTGCATCTGCACCCTTGCAGCTCTGTCTGTGCATCTGCACCCTTGCAGCTCTGTCTGTGCATCTGCACCCTCGCTGCTCTGCCTGCTCGGCTCCTTAGCCGCTCTGCCTGTTCGGCTCCCTAGCCCCTCTGCCTGCTTGGCTCCCTAGCCCCTCTGCCTGCACGGCTCCCTAGCCGCTCTGCTTGCACGGCTCCCTAGCCGCTCTGCCTGCACGGCTCCCTAGCCGCGCTGCCTGCACGGCTCCCTAGCCGCGCTGCCTGCACGGCTCCCTAGCTGCTCTGCCTGCACGGCTCCTTTGCCGCTCTGCCTGCTCGGCCCCCTTGCAGCCCAGCCTGCTCCGCACCCCTGCGGCTCTGCCTTCTCCACACTCCAGCCTATATCCATACCTGCACCTCCTGTGTGAACAGGTCCAAATCCTGTTCCAGCATACACCACTCCTTCCTGCCTACACCTCCTGTGTGAACAGGTCCAAATCCTGTTCCAACATACACCACTCCTTCTTGCCTACACCTGCTGTGTGAGCAGGTCCTTACCTGTCCCTTCTCTTACCACGCCCGCCTGTCCTGTGTCTCCAAGCAGTGCCCGCCTGTCCTGTGTCTCCAAGCCGTGCACGCCTGTCCTGTGTCTCCCAGCCGTGCCTGCCTGTCCAGGGTCTCCAAGCCGTGTCCGCCTGCCCTGTGTCTTCAAGCTGTGCCTGCCTGCCAGTGTACCAAGCCGTGCCTGCTTGCCCTGTGTCTCAGCCGTGTCCGCTTGCCCTGTGTCTCAGGCTGCTTGTCACTCACACCTGTCCAGGTGTCCTGTTCCCGAGTGGGATCAGCAGCCACAGCCAGACACCACCCTGGAGTGGCACCCGGCAGCTACCTGCCGCACAAGCCTGACCTCACCATCAGAGGCTCCAGTGAAGACCGAGGTAGCTGCCGTAGTTACGCCCCTTCCAGGGTAGTCTGGTTTGTTGCACAGTGGGGCCACAACCCCCCGGCTCGCGCCACACAGCCAAGGCGCAAGCGTGACAAGCTGTCTGCCATACGAGGGAGTTCTAAAAGAGAACAAGCAAGTGGACCTTCAGTGTAACACATTACTGCAAGTACCACAGAAAGCGCTAGAAAGGAGACTACACAACCCATCTGCATAGAGAGATTCCTAAGTTGCTTCCAAGCTAGCCAGCCTCTGTTCCATCTGTAATCTGGACCCTGGACTGCACTTATAAAGCACAGTAAAGGTAACGGAAACTGCACCCTGTTGTGTCATTGCATTCTTCCTGCAAACCCTCCAGCACTGCTACATCTCTGTGCCAGACACTACACCCTCTTCCTCAACACTTATTACCACTGCCCTGGGACCACAGCTCTACCTGTGGGGAGCTATTACATCTTGCTGCCTTACACCATCTGTCCCAGAGGATCTGCCCGCAGCGTCGGCTTAACCCCTTCATTGCCGATCACCACAGGTGGCGTCACGTATCATCCACTTATAAACTTTAACCACCCACTCATAACCCCTTTTACATGGACGCCCAGGGCCACGGACCGGGTCACCGCTACTGTGACACTTCCCTCTGAGATACCGACCCGCTACCGAGTACCCTAATGCCCTGGCGGGCGACCCACATGCAATGACTGACAGTCTGCTCTTCTGATCTACTGTACATGTCCCACCCTGGCAACACCCCTTTTCAACAAAATATGCCCGGAGGCAGATTCTCAAGGAGATCTATGTCCGGCCCATAAATCCTAACAGCTTATTTGCATGTTAAGAAAAATGTGGATTTCTTAGGAATAAAACATTGGATCACAGATATCAAGGTATCCGTTTATTCAGCTTCCTATCACCTATATACCTTTACAAATGGCTTAGGAGGGTTGATCCTACTGGTAGATTCCCTTTAAGAACTGTTTTCAGCATAAAGAACAAGGAGTCATGGAAGTGATGGTCTGGCCTCCATGGAGCCCCGATCTTATCATCCTCCAGTCTGTCTGGGATCACATGAGGAGACAGAAGGATTTGTACAAGCACATCCATAGAAGATCTGGGGTCAGTTCTCCAAGATGTTTGGAACAACCTCCCTGCTGAGTTCCTTCAAAAAGCATGTGCAAGTACCTAGAATATGCATTGAGTGAAGATACAATCATACATGAAAATAAGCAGGGACTATGCTGTACATATGGACAGCAGTTGACTATAGATAGATATGTGTATGTGCACTAATTGTTTGAGATACGAATTGGGTTTCTTTGTCTTGTGTGATAATGTTAGGCGATAACCTACAGATCGCTGAGGCTCTGTATCCCTTTGATTCTTCCCATTACAGAGCTTTGGAAAAAAATGGAATTTTGCTCCACTGAAGTTCCTGCACAGTGCAGATCAGGTGCAAGAAAATATCTGAAGGGGCTACTGTGTTGTAGGACCCCCACACTGGTGCCAATAGACTGCTGTGTGTTCATAATGTAGCTCTATTGGGCGATTTTGGGCATTTTCTCCAAGTTGGTGAGAAATAATAATCTTGGTGTATAAATCCAGAAGCAGCGGTAGAATATGAGCACAGAACAGTTTAGACTCGGCATTGTATTACCGATTCATGGTATAATTGTGTCCACAAGACCCAACCCAACACCCTGACGTAAGACAATAAAACTGCTACCCATCAGCTGACAGCCTGGTGGCAGTCTGGACACTGATACTAAGGCCGGGGTCACACTGCGTTATAGGCAGTCCGTTGACGGACTGCGTTACACCGCGGTATAACGTGGTGTAATGCAGTCCGTTATTGCAGCCATTGAGCCCCATTGTCGGGCGCATCGTGACGCATGCCATAAGGACAGGTTCACATCACGTTTTAGCAGCCCGTTCAACGCATAGTGTTGACTGGCTGCTAACAGTATAGCATAATGTGATCGCATTATGCTATACCCGCTAGCGCAGATGAATCATCTGTGCTAGTACAGATGATTCATCTGCGCTAGCGGTGACAGAGCCTCAGATGCTGCAGGCCGCGTCTGAAGCTCCGTCAGCGAATGACGGCACATTGCGAATGCTTGCCGCTTTATGGCTTGCATTGTGATGCACCCGACAATGGGGCTCAATGGCAGCGTTAACGGACTGCCTATAACACAGTGTGACCCCGGCCTAAAGCAGAAAGTGTTCGCGATGTGCCGTCATTCGCTGACGGAGCCACGGACGCGGCCTGCAGCGTCTGAGGCTCCGTCACCACTAGTGCAGATTGCTAGCGCAGCAATAATTTGAAGTAATAGTTTTTTGTTTGACTTTATCAGATTAATACATCGTTCTGAAGGAAATTTGTCCAGTCTTGTGGGCATTCGTTTAAAGTCCCACCAGAGCATTTCTATTAGGGCTCATAGTCACTTGCGAGAGACTCACACAATTCTTGTGCGAGTCTCTTGCATGAAAACCTGGCACTGCAGTCGGCACTCAGGCTGGAGTGTGCAGCTACATGTATTTCTATGCAGCCGCACAGTCCAGTCCCAGTGCTGGCGGCAGTGCCAGGTTTTCATGCAAGAGACTCTTGCAAGTGAGTATGAGCCCTTAGGTTGAGGTCTAGACTTTGATGGCGGCATTGCAAGACCTTGTTTCTTGTCTTTTTTGGCCTATCTGATGTAGGTTTGCTGCTTAGGATCATTGTCCTGTTGCATAACCCTGTTTCAGACAAGTTTTAGTTTTTGGAAAGATGTTCTCACATTTGACTCTAGAATACTTTGGTGTACATGGTAAACTCAATGATTGCAAGGTGCCCAGGTCCTGTGGCTGAGGACAAGCCCAATCATCATCCTTCCAATATTGTGATTGATGATTGGTTTGATGTATTTGTGCTAACATGCTGTGTTTGGTTTTCGCCAAACATGGTACAGGGCATTAAGGCCAACTATCTTCACTTTGGTATCATCTGTCCATAGGACACAGTTCCAGAAGTCTTGCAGATTGTTGTGATTAAACTTTTAAAACTTGAGCTTTGCTGCCATGTTCCTCTTAGAAAGAAGAGATTTTATTCTGGCACTCCTACTAAACAAGCCATACTTGTTCATTCTTTTTTTTTAATTGTCATAAACTTGGATAATTAACTTGCTAACTGAGGCCTTTAGAGTCTGAGCTTACAGTAGGCATTTATTTTTATTATTTGCAGATTTTCTGAACACTGCATGGTCTTAAATTAGGATGAATTTTCCAAGAGGTCTACTCCTGGGAAAATAGTCAAAGGTCTTGTATGTTTTAAGGCTGATGACTGTTTCTCAATGTAGAATGATGGATTTTTTTTAAATAGCCTTATAAACCTTTCCACATTGATGGCCAACAACAATTGCTTTTGTAAAAGCATTGGCAATGTCTTTCCTCCTTGGCATTATGTTTACACAAGCCTGAATGCTCTTGGCCAGCAAATTGCCCAAACTTCTGCTTTTATAGCGGTAGCCACATATGTTGACGAACAATTAATCAAGGACAATTTATTAGTCTCTCCTGGTTGCTATTTACCTTTTTAATATTGAAGCTGTAAGGGTGTACTGAACTTTACATACTGCTTCTACATTCTATGTTAAATAGATAATGACACTGTTACGCAGCAGCACTGCAGATAAATGCAGAGTAAGGCCAACTCCACTGGATGGCAGCAGTGTGGATAGAGGGCTGAAATCCTGCTCAGAGCAGACCAGCAGAACTGCAGCGAGGCTGCCACCAGATGGCAGTAGAATAGTTAGACAAGCCGTGTCGATACCAAAGAGTAGTGTAATACCAAGGAAAACCCAAACACAGGGTCAGAGGTGCGCCAAAAGGTCAATACCAGTCCATAGCAGAAGTACCAGAAGGAAGAGACAGAATCAGGTCAGAGCCAAAGCATTGGGGAATCCAAACACACAGGGACACACAGAGATGGCACGGGTAGGAGAGGAGTGCACAGACATGGGTAAAGTCAGCTAAATGCAGCAGGACAAATAAGGCTTTCACCAGAGCCAACTACAAACGCCGTAGGCAGAAAATATAACTGGCACTGCCTGCAGGATGCAGCGCAGAGAAATAGCAGACCCGTCACGAGAACAAGGCAGAGAAAGTTAACAAACCTCAAAAAGAATAATCTCGGGTTCAAAAATTCAAGTAGTGTACCAGAAAGCACCAAGGGAAGAACCCCTAAAATATAACTTTTAATTCAATGATTAAAAAGATACATACAATACAGACCAAAAGTTTGGACACACCTTCTCATTCAAAGAGTTTTCTTTATTTTCATGACTATGAAAATTGTAGATTCATTCTGAAGGCATCAAAGCTATGAATTAACACATGTGGAATTATGTAATTAACACAAAAGTGTGAAACAACTGAAAATATGTCTTATATTCTAGGTTCTTCAAAGAAGCCACCCTTTGCTTTGATTACTGCTTTGCATACTCTTGGCATTCTCTTGATGAGCTTCAAGAGGTAGTCACCGGAAATGGTCTTTCAACAGTCTTGAAGGAGTTCCCAGAGATGCTTAGCACTTGTTGGCCCTTTTGCCTTCACTCTGCCGTCCAGCTCACCCCAAACCATCTCGATTGGGTTCAGGTCTGGTGACTGTGGAGGCCAGGTCATCTAGCGTAGTACCCCATCACTCTCCTTCTTGGTCAAATACCCCTTACCCCGTCTGGAGGTATGTTTGGGGTCATTGTCCTGTTGAAAAATAAATGATGGTCCAACTAAATGCAAACCGGATGGAATAGAATGCCGCTGCAAGATGCTGTGGTAGCCATGCTGGTTCAGTATGCCTTCAATTTGGAATAAATCCTCAACAGTGTCACCAGCAAAGCACCCCCACACCATCACACCTCCTCCTCCATGCTTCACGGTGGGAACCAGGCATGTAGAGTCCATCCGTTCACCTTTTCTGCGTCGCACAAAGACACGGTGGTTGGAACCAAAGATCTCAAATTTGGACTCATCAGACCAAAGCACAGATTTCCACTGGTCTAATGTCCATTCCTTGTGTTCTTTAGCCCAAGCAAGTCTCTTCTGCTTATTGCCTTGTCCTTATCAGAGGTTTCCTAGCAGCTATTTCACCATGAAGGCCTGCTGCACAAAGTCTCCTCTTAACAGTTGTTGTAGAGATGTGTCTGCTGCTAGAACTCTGTGTGGCATTGACCTGGTCTCTAATCTGAGCTGCTGTTAACCTGCGATTTCTGAGGCTGGTGACTCGGATGAACTTATCCTCCGCAGCAGAGGTGACTCTTAGTCTTCCTTTCCTGGGGCGGTCCTCATATGAGCCACTTTCAAAGTTTTCACAATTTTTCGGACTGACTGACCTTCACTTCTTAAAGTAATGATGGCCACTCGTTTTTCTTTACTTAGCTGCTTTTTTCTTGCCATAATACAAATTCTAGCAGTCTATTCAGTAGGACTATCAGCTGTGTATCCAGCAGACTTCTGCACAACACAACTGATGGTCCCAACCCCATTTACAAGGCAAGAAATCCCACTTATTAAACCTGACAGGGCACACCTGTGAAGTGAAAACCATTTCTGGTGACTACCTCTTGAAGCTCATCCAGAGAATGCCAAGAGTGTGCAAAGCAGTAATCAAAGCAAAAGGTGGCTACTTTGAAGAACCTAGAATATAAGACATACAGTATTTTCAGTTGTTTCATACTTTTTTGTTAATTATATAATTCCACATGTGTTAGTTCATAGTTTTGATGCCTTCAGAGTGAATCTACAATTTTCATAGTCATGAAAATAAAGAAAACTCTTTGAATGTGAAGGTGTGTCCAAACTTTTGGTCTGTACTGTATATGTGAAATCACTAAATACCAGGGGGTCCAACATCAATCAAACATCGAACATAATCCTTTTACAGAATCTGTATATATCAGAGGGGCAATAAGCTATAATGCCCTAATACACCCTAATGCAGCCCTTCCTGACTGCAGAGGTTGGCACCCTAGTTGTAGATGACATGGCGCCCCCGCTCAACGTCGGCATCCCTAGTAATGCCCTAGACCACCCTGCGTATACAAAAAAGGACACAAAAAATTGAAAAAAGTGCTATAGTGCGGTAAACTTATCTCGTAGTATGAGTATCCAAGGTAGAATCTTATCTCGGAGTCAAAAAAGGGTATAAAAATGCAGCTTAATAAGACTTATCTCGTAGTCAAAAAATGCTGACAGCTGCTAATATGAAGATAAAGGGTAAATACCCCTTTGAAAAAAACGTCTTAAGGTACTGTCACACTTAGCGATGTACCAGCGATCCCGACCAGTGATATGACGCGGTCAGGATCGCTGGTACATCGCTAAGTGGTCGCTAGTGAGCTGCCACACAGGCAGATCTCACCAGCGACATCGCTGGGGACGGGGGTCGCTACTTACCTGTCACACCAGGTGATCCTGCGTCCTCCCGCCCGGCTCCACGCTCGTCGCTCGTCTCTCCACAGGAAACGCCGCAGGAAGCTGACGACGAGAAACAGTCCTGAACGTTCTCGCACGATCAGCGATAACCAGCGGGGGAGCGGGTTGTAGGTAAGTATCACACACAGCGATATCGCTTAGCGTGACAGGCCCTTTACAGAGAAATATAGTGAAAGAACAGTAATTATCTCATAATATAAATATCCCCATAATAGAATCTTATCTCGAAGTCAAAATAAGGGTATATAACAATTGCAGCTTAATGACACCTATCTCGTAGTCAAAACAAATATTGAAAGCTGCTACTCGATAAGTCAATACTACCCCATGAAAAATTGAATATAATAAACAGCACCTATAGACAGTGTCCAAAGATTCAGGACACCCTGCAGAAACACATTGCACATAGATTGATGGACAGAAAAAAATTCCATATGTGGTATACGGTATATGACATAAAATGAAGATGAAGGAGCGATACTTGTGTAGCAAGAGGCTATATCCACCTTGCCAGATGATGACTGGCACAAAAATTGCTCACTCTTGGCCAGGGGGTAATTGGACCCCAATCTCTTGACCCCTGATGAACCCTCGCTACCTGAGAGGGGGAAATGCGTCGGGTTTTGCTGTCATCAATGGCTGATAGATATTTATCTTTTACACATTGCACGTGACAGACCACCTGATTGAGCCTGATTTGAGAAACTTGGGCAGCCTTATGAGATGGCATTCTATTGAGAAGTAAATGTGGTACATGGGGGAGTGTATATTTTATGTAACCTCTTTGAGCAATTTTTGTGCCAGTCATCAAAGGTGTTGGCCTTTGTATTCCGGGAACACCCAACAAGATCCGCCATATAGATGGAACACCCCTCAAGACTGGCTGTATACCAGGAACACTCCATAAGACCTGACGAATACTGGAAACACCTCAGAAAACATGATGTATAAAAGGAACGCCCCACAAGAGCTGTCGTATACTGGGAACACTCCACAAGACCTGTCGTATACCGGGAACACTCCACAAGACCTGCCAAATCTCGGAAACATCCCACAACACATCTCATTTATTGCATAGGGCACTGCCATCTGCATTGATCTTGTAGACTGATAGATGGCATTTCTTATTCCGTATGTACTGTATTTGCACAGATCAATTGTTAATATGATCGATCTGTGTACATAAAATATCTCTGCTCTCGGCAGCATATGTCCTGGTTACACAGGATGATATGCTGCCAAAAACGAGATATGAGAGTTCCTAGGAATGCACTCTCATTCTTAGTAGTTTAATGAAAATAACCTTTAAAAGAGTTTTCTCATCAGATAAAATGATAGTGTATCGCCAGGTTAGGAGGTGCAGTTAATTCACAGTCCAGTCACTGAAGATCCCTTTACACCAGGATAATGGGGAGGTGTTCTGCAGAGTAAAAATGTTAATGGACCATATCACTGAATTGACCCCTACATTCTTCTGAACAGTGGAGGTTGAACCCTCAGAGATTGTGTAAGGTTCCTATGTCAGTGGACTCATGGCTACAGTATTTGAAGAGAATCAGTCACAACATTTTTCTTGAAGGCAGCGTAAAGTAGGACCATAGACGGTGATTTCAGCAATGTGACACATATTGGGCTTCTTGCTGTAGTTTGGATAAAATCATAGTTTTATGTACTGTAGCTTTTCTAGTCCTCTCGATTAGCTCTGGATATATCGACACCCATCCACTGATTAGAAGATTTTTGCTTATCCACAGTGAAGGCAAAAAACTGTAAATCAATGGTGTGGGTGAATATAGTCAGAGCTCATCATTGAGAAGACTAGCAGAGCTGCAGCAGAAGAGAATGATTTTTGTAAAACATCAGTGAGAAGCCCAGTAAGTGACGTGTCCCTGAAATGGCAGTCTTTTTACCTATTTTACGCAACCATCTGACTGGAAAGAATAAGCATCATGACAAACTCTCTTCACGACATCTCCTTCAAGAATTCTCTTATCTTAGGCTGACGATACACATTAAAGTAAAAAGCAAACTCTCTATGTGTATGGGGAAGCTCAACAGTCCCATAATGGGACATGTCGGGGAAGATAGGTTTAGTTAGACAAGTTGAAATTCAGCTTATCTAATCCTTTTTTCCCTGGGAAATAAGTGATGATTTTTAACAACGGCAAACCAGAGCATACATCTTTATAGCACACTAATTCTTGCCTGATCCTGGGTTTTGCCTGATGGCTTCTTCTTGGGGTAAACCAGAGTATACATGTTTATGGCACACTCATTCTTGCCTGATCCTGTGTTTCGCCTGAAGGCTTCTTCCTGGGAAAACCATAGCATATACAGTGGGGCAAAAAAGTATTTAGTCAGTCAGCAATAGTGCAAGTTCCACCACTTAAAAAGATGAGAGGCGTCTGTAATTTACATCATAGGTAGACCTCAACTATGGGAGTCAAACTGAGAAAAAAAAATCCAGAAAATCACATTGTCGGTTTTTTTTTCATTTTATTTGCATATTATGGTGGAAAATAAGTATTTGGTCAGAAACAAAATTTCATCTCAATACTTTGTGATATATCCTTTGTTGGCAGTGACAGAGGTCAAACGTTTTCTGTAAGTCTTCACAAGGTTGCCACACACTGTTGTTGGTATGTTGGCCCATTCCTCCATGCAGATCTCCTCTAGAGCAGTGATGTTTTTGGCTTTTCGCCTGGCAACACGGACTTTCAACTCCCTCCAAAGGTTTTCTATATGGTTGAGATCTGGAGACTGGCTAGGCCACTCCAGGACCTTGAAATGCTTCTTACGAAGCCACTCCTTCGTTGCCCTGGCGGTGTGCTTTGGATCATTGTCATGTTGAAAGACCCAGCCACGTTTCATATTCAATGCCCTTGCTGATGGAAGGAGGTTTGCACTCAAAATCTCACGATACATGGCCCCATTCATTCTTTCATGTACCCGGATCAGTCGTCCTGGCCCCTTTGCAGAGAAACAGCCCCAAAGCATGATGTTTCCACCACCATGCTTTACAGTAGGTATGGTGTTTGATGGATGCAACTCGGTATTCTTTTTCCTCCAAACACGACAAGTTGTGTTTCTACCAAACAGTTCCAGTTTGGTTTCATCAGACCATAGGACATTCTCCCAAAACTCCTCTGGATCATCCAAATGCTCTCTAGCAAACTTCAGACGGGCCCAGACATGTACAGGCTTAAGCAGTGGGACACGTCTGGCACTGCAGGATCTGAGTCCATGGTGGCGTAGTGTGTTACTTATGGTAGGCCTTGTTACATTGGTCCCAGCTCTCTGCAGTTCATTCACTAGGTCCCCCCGCGTGGTTCTGGGATTTTTGCTCACCGTTCTTGTGATCATTCTGACCCCACGGGGTGGTATTTTGCGTGGAGCACCAGATCGAGGGAGATTATCAGTGGTCTTGTATGTCTTCCATTTTCTAATTATTGCTCCCACAGTTGATTTCTTCACTCCAAGCTGGTTGGCTATTGCAGATTCAGTCTTCCCAGCCTGGTGCAGGGCTACAATTTTGTTTCTGGTGTCCTTTGACAGCTCTTTGGTCTTCACCGTAGTGGAGTTTGGAGTCAGACTGTTTGAGGGTGTGCACATGTGTCTTTTTATACTGATAACAAGTTTAAACAGGTGCCATTAATACAGGTAATGAGTGGAGGAAAGAGGAGACTCTTAAAGAAGAAGTTACAGGTCTGTGAGAGCCAGAAATCTTGATTGCTTGTTTCTCACCAAATACTTATTTTCCACCATAATATGCAAATAAAATGAAAAAAAAACAGACAATGTGATTTTCTGGATTTTTTTTTCTCAGTTTGTCTCCCATAGTTGAGGTCTACCTATGATGTAAATTACAGACGCCTCTCATCTTTTTAAGTGGTGGAACTTGCACTATTGCTGACTGACTAAATACTTTTTTGCCTCACTGTATGTTTATGGCACACTCATTCTTGCCTGATCCTGTGTTTCGCCTGAAGGCTTCTTCCTGGGAAAACCATAGCATATATGTTTATGCCACACTCATTCTTGCCTGATCATAGGTTTCTCTTGATGGCTTCTTCCTGGGGAAAACCAAGTGAAGAAGGAAAATACTTGAAGTTATCTGGAAGTGCTGAAAAGACTGTGTATATGGTAATGTTCATTTTATTCATTTGGAACTGTTTTTTGAACTTTGTCTGGCACCAATCTTTATATTTTTTGGCAATAGTAGAGTGCTTGACAAATTTGTAATCTGTTTGAAACTAGATCTGTAATTACTGCCAAAGCATCATTATGAAACTTTGACAGCATTGTGAACTGAGCTTGTGGATCTCAAAGTTAAGAGCTCCTTTTTCCTCCTGCACCCCACATTCAGGGTTCTATTTAAAAAATAAAAAAATTAAAGGGTCTGTCTCTCTAGATACCATCCTTTCCAAAATGTACCCACTGGGGAGATGAAGAATGTAGAATGCTTGTATCAAACATGGGACTCCTCATTATAATATTCATATGCTTAAAAAAAGCAGTTGGACAGGAGATGTCTTCAAGGGACAACCCCTTTAATGCATTCAGTTATAAATATACCAAGTTTTAATCATTATTTTGTCATTTTCATAGTATATCCCTATTTCCCATAGGGAGGAATAGAATGTGTATCGATCAGAAAGCCAAGACACATGACTGAAATCGAATGACAAATTGCAGCTCTAATTCATTTGTCTGGAATAGGTGGTTCAGCGGGGACGAAGACAAACACAACAGGGAGACAATTAAGGACAAGTGGGTCAGGTAAAAGGAATCCGTGTGTAGCAATAAAGCAGGTTTTTATGTTGAAGGATGGAGCCGTGGATACTTTTGTGTGGTGCAAACACCAACAGCAATATAATAGCAGTACTATCACTGACTAACAAACAAGTACTAGACACAGACCTCCGGACGTACTGACGCTAGATAAGTAATTTACAAAAATTTCCAATTCAGTAACAGAAATTCTTATAATACCCAGATCCCCTTAAAATTTTGCTTTTATTTTCTACATACAAAAATATTTATTTGCAAAATAAAAGCTAATAAATATTCTATCACTTTAAAAACTCTGGTGGTCCCACCACGTCCTTTTAATCCCTTCCGCCATACAGTCTGT
The DNA here is from genome assembly GCF_039654945.1 of Dendrobates tinctorius. Lineage (NCBI taxonomy): Eukaryota > Metazoa > Chordata > Amphibia > Anura > Dendrobatidae > Dendrobates > Dendrobates tinctorius. The sequence continues at coordinate 53,459,937 of NW_027361696.1, forward strand.
TCATTAACCACTTACATGACGCTGTTTATCTCTGACAGTGGCATTTTTCTGTTCAAATCTAGGATTTGGGGGTCCATTCCTGCGCCTTCACCCTAATTGTGGGGTACCAATGGGTTGCTATAACAGATGAAGGCTTCATAGGAGATCCATATTTTCACTATACACTACAATATTAAACATCTCCTGTTTTGATCACCATAACTCAAACTAATAAACTGATCTATGCTACTGCCTCAGCAATCATGGAAATGCTTGGCTATACAACCAGCAAGAACAACAGCAGTACGTGCCCCCCTTGGAAAAGAAGACTGGAGACAAAGGTCAAGGTGACACTAAGGGAAGTCAGCAAACTAACAGAAATACAGAAGGGTGTAACTTTCAAGAATAAGACCAAGATGGACAAGTACAAAGGCCTGACCCCAACTGAAGCCCTAAGGCTGAGTTCACACGTGGCGTTTTTTTCGCGTTTCCGCGGCGGTTTTAACCGCGCGATTTTGCCGCGAAAACGCGAAAAATAAGCATCCCATGCATTCCTATGGGATTCCGCAATGCTGTACTAATGCTGCGGTTTTTACCGCGGCGGAATCGCTTCGCGGTAAAAACCGCAGCATGCTCATTAATTTGCGGAATCGCGGCGATCCCGCACCCATAGGAATGCATTGTTCCGCTTACTTCCCGCAAGTGGCTGTGCCCACCATGCGGAAAGTAAGCAGAACATTTGCGGATGGTACCCACGGTCCGGAGGAGAGGAGACTGTCCTCCGGGCTTTGGGTACCATATCCCTGTAAAAAATAGAATTTAAAAATAAAAAATATTGTTATTCTCACCCTCCGACGTCCCGCGCAGTCTTCCTGCTTCTCTTCACGCTCTCGTTCCCAGTAGTCCTTTGCGAAAATGCCCGCGATGGCGTCCGTTCTCGCGGGATCGCGAAGTCTCGCGGTCATTCACACGACGTCATCGCGAATTACCGCGAGACGTCGCGATCCCGCGAGAACTGACATCATTGCGGGCATTTTCGCAAAGGATTACTGGGAACGCCTGCGCGGGACGTCGGAGGGTAAGAATAACACTATTTTTTATTTTTTTTTTACATTCTATCTTTTACTATTGATGCTGCATAGGCGGCCTCAGTAGTAAAAAGTTGGTCACACTTGTCAAACACTATTTTTGACGAGTGTGACCAACCTGTCAATCAGTTCTCCAAGCGATGCTACAGATCGCTTGGAGAACGCTAGCATTTTGCAAGCTAATTACGCTTGCAAAATGCTAGTTTTTCCGTGGGAAAATCGCGGGAATTTAAAATGCGATTTTCCCGCGGACTGGAATTCCGGAATTTTCGCGGTAATTTCCGCGAGAGTTACGGTACGTGTGCACTTAGCCTAAAGACTGCCAAACAAAGGCTCACAGCACTCACTACAAGACTAGGGAGATACACTAGAGAAGCTGTGGCCAAGAAGATAAATGCCCTGTTCTCCAAAGAACCATCCAAGGTGTACTCCCAACTACAGAGTAACAGCACAAAGGCAGCAACCCCACCAATAGCAGAGATTGAACAATACTGGAGGAACATATGGGAGAAGGAAAAAAAACACAAAACACCAGTGCAATGTGGCTGAAGATCTGAGAATGAAACACAGCAACCACCTAAAGCAAGAACCAGTCACCACAACAGAATCAGACATCCAACAGTGGGTCAAGAACATGAAGAGCTGGACAACACTTGGCCCAGACATGAGCCACACCTACTGGCTAAAGAAATTAACAATGGTACATGAACACATGGCAAAGCAGATGAACCACCACCCAGCGTGGCTAACACAAGGAAGAACAGTGCTGATCATGAAGGATCCTCAAAAAGGAACAGTTCCATCCAACTATCGCCCAATAACCTGCCTTACAACAACATGGAAACTCCTGTCAGGCATCATAGCCACCAAACTGCAGAACCAAATGAGCCAGTACATGAATCCAGCTCAGAAAGGCATTGGGACCAACACCAGAGGCTCTAAGCACCAGCTCCTAGTAGATTGAGTCTTGAGCGAATGCTCTAAATCCAGACAGACCAATCTCAGCAAGCCTGGATTGACTACAGGAAAGCCTATGACTCAATGCCACACACATGGATCTGTGAATGCTTGGCTTTCTACAATGTCAACAGGAAATTAAGAACCTTCCTCAGAAACTCAATGAGGCTATGGAGAACAACATTGGAAGTCAACTCAAGACAACTAGCACAAGTGACCATCAAATGCGGCATATACAAAGGTGATGCACTGTCCCCATTGCTGCTCTGCATAGTCTTGAACCCCCTCAGTCAGATAATTACAGAGTCTGGCTATGGATACAAGTTCAAGAGCGGAAGTAACATCAGCCACCTCCACATGGATGACATCAAACTATGCAAAAAACGAACAAGACATCAGTTCACTGATCCAACCGACAAGGATCTACAGCGAAGACATCAGGATGTCCTTTGGACTGGAGAAGTGCATCCGGTTGGTAATAAAGAGAGGCAAGGTAGTCAAGACTGATGGAGTGGAATTACCAGCAGGGCACATAGCAGATGAACACATGCTACAAGTACCCAGGGGTGAACCTAGCCTCTCTGCTGCCTGAGGCGAACAGCAAAATGACGCCCCCCCCCCACAAAGTAAATTTTCATATCTATCCTGTAAAACTGAGTTCAATAGTCGACATTTTGATTTAGATAAATAGAAATAAAGGTGTCCAAACACAAGGATGTCAGCGCCATCACACGCACATACAAGAACAAAACAGAAGTATCCAGAACAAGGGCCATAAATGGCAACGGTAGGCCTGCCACAGGGCCGGACTGGGACAAAAATGCAGCCCTGCCACACAAATCCCACCAGCCCACAAACTATAGCACTCCTCACCACGATCAGTGAATTTTTGCTATAATTTGTCGTCCCCTCATCACTCACTTTAAGGAGTTATTTGAAGAGCCTCATGTGAATGGCACCACAGTGCGTATGATTGACCACAGCTCCATTTACATGGTGCTATTCAAAGCTACGTTTCCTAGGATCATGGGTGTCCCAGCGGTCAGATCCACAACAAACAGAAAGTATCAGGATCCTGACAGCGCCGGCGTACAGCCTCCGCTGAGCAGGGACTCACCCGCACTGTAGGGACTCCTGGGGACAGGAACAGCCAGAAAGTACAGATGCACAGGACCTGAACGCTGAAGGTTAGCAAGCCGGCACAGGACCTACGGTCATGTGACTGCAAGGGGTGGGGCTTAGCGTCCAGCTTTCAGAGAAGATAGAAAACTCAGAGTCGGGCAAAACGGAGGTCAAACACAGTACGGGCAAACGAGGTACAGGAGGGATAAACAAACGGGAGGTCAGACAAAGCCAAAGGTCATACACAAGAGGGCGGTGCGGTACCAAAGGGACGAGCAGAGAGTAGTCGAGTTACAAGCAGAGAGTCATACACGAGAGAGCGGTGCGGAACAAGAGGGGCAGGCAGAACTCGTAACAGGGACAGAACCAGATCACAACCAAACAAGCAACAAGTTATCAGGCACAAGGCACACGTACACAAGAGGTCAACTAACTCAGCCGAGGGCAGGAGTATAACTGACACCGGACCTAGGTCCAGTGAGCATTAAATAGCCGCTCTCTGTCAGAGAGAGGCAGAACAATTAACCCCCAGTCTGACCAGGACGGGTCAAAGCGAAACCCCGTCCTTGATCATGACAGAAAGTCATCCCTTATCCCCACATAATGCTCCATACAGTATTATGGGCCCCATATATTACTGTATACAGTATAATGGGCACTATATACTACTTCATACAGCATAATGGGCACGATATATTACTTCATACAGTGTAATGGGCCCCATATAATGCTCCAGACAGTATAATGGGCCCCATATAATTTTTCTATTCTTCTCCCCAAACCCCGCTGCTCTGGTCTCCTCAGTGTATTCTGATCCTCCGCACTGCTTGGCACAGGGACATCATTACCTTTACGTATATAATTCTACACTTGGACTGATAGTAATAGTGATTTGCTTGTACCCTGTTGTCTGAGGCTGGCCCTCTTTAAGGGGTGCTCAGGGCATATGATTATACACCAATAAAAAGTATGAGAGGCTCAAAGTGACCAGTGCCACCTAGTTTCCTACCCCCCTTATTCTACTGGTACTGTGGGCACGCTGACTGGTACTGAGGAAAAGAAACAAAGAACAGAGAGAAAAAAGAAAACAGAGAGAGAAAGAAAGAAAGAAAGAACAGAGAAAGAAAGAAAAGAAAGAAGAAAGAAAAGAAAGAAGAAATAACAGAGAGAGAGAGAAAGAAAAAAAGAAAGATAAGAGAGATAAAGAAACCGAGAGAGAATGAAAGATTCTATAAAGATACTATAGCAGCCCGGCTCCCACTGTAGTGCCCACCTGAGCCTCCCGATGCAGGACATATCATGATCCGCTCACATGGCCGGCATCCCCGAGTTCAAGGCGATCCTGCTATCCGCGCTGTTGGAGGACACGGTGATGGATCTGAAACATTCCCTGAAGTGCCTCCATGGTTCCGTCACAATCTCCTCCCGAAATTACCTCATTTCCGGTCAGCTTGTAGCACGTCACTTCCGGTGGAACGTCACGTGCGAATTTTAAAGTGCTCCTCGGGGCTCCACCGTGTACTCCTGTGTCCGCTGGAAAAGTAAGCTCCCAGCCGGGGCAGTATCTCTCTCAAAATCGGGACTGTCCCACTGGGAGGTATGAATGCTCCCCACCATACACCTTGTACACGTATGGCTCCGCATACATCATACACACACAGTTCTGCTTTTTATGCCTCGTACATTATACTGTGTGTGGGGGATGGCGGTACTGGGGGAACATTATACTGTAAGTGGGGGGATGGCGGTACTGGGGGAACATTATACTGTGTGGGGGATGGCAGTACTGTTGGAATATTATACTGTGTGTGGGGGTGACGGTAGTGGGGAACATTATACTGCGTGTGGGGGACGGCGGTACTGGGGAAACATTATACTGCGTGTGGCGGATGGCGGTACTGGGGGAACATTATACTGTATGTGTGGGGATGGTGATACTGTGGGAACATTATACTGTGTGTGGGGACAGGAAAGGGACATTGTAATATGTGTTTCGTTACTTCCTGTTTTCCATACTTGGGTCATATGCATCTATCAGAGGAAAAGGAACAAAATGCTATGATTCTTAGAAAGTGACAACAAAAAAGCACCAAGATAGTCTCAGCTCTGAAAAGGTTACTGCCCCCTGTGCCCAGTAATGGGGAATCTCCAGCACCTACCTCCACCCGCAGAGCCACACTCCACATGGAGGCCCCATTATTCTCTATGTGGATTGTGGCTCTGCGGGTGGAGGTCAGTGCTGGAGGCTCCATTATTCTCTATGTGGAGTGCGGCTCTGCGGGTGGAGGTAGGTGCCCGAGGCTCCATTATTCTCTATGTGGAGCACGGCTCTGCAGGTGGAGGTCGGTGCCGGAGGCTCCATTATTCTCTATGTGGAGCGCGGCTCTGGGGTGGAGGTTGGTGCTGGAGGCCCCATTATTCTCTAGCACCGACCTCCACCCGCAGAGCCGCACTCCAAATAGAGAATAGTGGAGCCTCCAGCACCGACCTCCACCCACAGAGCCACACTCCACATAGAGAATAATGGAGCCTCCAGCACCGACCTCCACCCACAGAGCCACACTCCACATAGAGAATAATGGAGCCTCAGCACCGACCTCCACCCGCAGAGCCACACTCCACATAGAGAATAATGGAGCCTCCAGCACCGACCTCCACCCTCAGAGCCACACTCCACATAGAGAATAATGGAGCCTACGGCAACCAACCTCCACCCGCAGAGCTGCACTCCACATAGAGAATAATGGGACCTCCAGCACCGACCTCCACCCGCAGACCCACACTCCACATAGAGAATAATAGAGCCTCCAGCACCGACCTCCGCCCACAGAGCCACACTCCACAGAGAATAATGGAGCCTCCGGCACCGACCTCCACCTGCAGAGCCGCACTCCACATAGAGAATATTGGAGCCTCCGGCACCGACCTCCACCCGCAGAGCCACACTCCACATAGAGAATAATGGGGCCTCCAGCACCGACCTCCACCCGCACTCCACATAGAGAATAATGGAGCCTCTGGCACCGACCTCCACCCACAGAGCCACACTCCACATAGAGAATAATGGAGCCTCCGGCACCGACCTCCACCTGCAGAGCCACACTCCACATAGAGAATAATGGAGCCTCCGGCACCAACTTCCACCCGCAGAGCCGCACTCCACATAGAGAATAATGGAGCCTCCAGCACCGACCTCCACCCGCACTCCACATAGAGAATAATGGAGCCTCCAGCACCGACCTCCACCCGCAGAGCCACACTCCACATAGAGAATAATGGAGCCTCTAGCACCGACCTCCACCCGCAGAGCCGCACTCCACATAAAGAATAATGGAGCCTCCAGCACCGACCTCCACCCGCAGAGCCGCACTCCACATAGAGAATAATGGGGGCTCCAGCACCGACCTCCAACCGCAGAGCCACACTCCACAGAGAATAATGGGGCCTCCAGCACCAACCTCCACCCGTACTCCACATAGAGAATAATGGAGCCTCCACTCAGTCCTGCAGCTTACAATCGCTATTGTATGTGGGTATTATATCTCGATCTCCGTTCTCCAAGTTCTTCTCCAGTAATCTGCAGTCTGCACTGGGAGTTTGGGACAGGACATGGAATGAACACATACATAGAGGTAGAGTGACTGTGACTCACTGACTGGATCACCAATCATCTCATCACACTCCCTGGCTGCAGGGGGTGGACACAGAGGAGGTAGAGAGCCAACCAATTGTTGTTCAAATGAAAGTGAAACAAAAGTCTTAGAGAGAGACAGGCAGCCTCAGAGTTCTCCCTCCCTCTCAGGTCTTGATCACAGCCAGCTAGGCAGCTCTCTGGTTCTTATCTTCACACAGTGTCAGTGTCACACAGTGACAAAAACACAAGTGACTCACCAATCACCGCAAACAGCATTGCAGCCAGGAGCACGGCGTCAGCTTATCTGATTGCAGGGGACAATGCTGCTTTGCCGCCCCCTCTCTTCAGAGACTCTGTGCCGCCTGAGCTGACTTCTCACCTTGGCTCATGGATGATGCGGCCCTGCAAGTATAGTATTTTCCGGCGTATAAGATGACCCCCCAACTTTTCCAGTTAAAATAGAAAATTTTCTTAAAAGTCGGGGGGGTCTTCTTATATGCCGTGTGTCATCTTATATGCCGGGTGCGGGGGAGAGGTCCCGATGACAAAGGGAGGGTGTACATGGAGTTATCATCCCCCTTTTACCTCATTGGTGGCAGCGCCTGTCTGCGGGTCTCTGTGCTGGGGATCGGCGGCTACTCCATCTGCACTGTGGCGGCTCTGTGCTGGGGTGGACAGCGGCTCATCTTTGTGCAGCATGGGGGCTCTGTGCTGAGGGGCGGCGGCTCTCTGTCCAGCGTCGGGGCTCCTCCGGCATTTCCCCAAAGCCCGGAGGCCCAGGTAGCTCCATTGCTGCGATGCGGTGGCCTCCCTGAAAATGGCCGCCGGAGACCGTGCATGCTCAGATTCAGATCTCGTCTCCCGAGATATCGGGACGAGATCTGAATCTGAGCATGTGCGGGCTCCGGCGGCCATTTTCCCGGAGGCCACCGCATCACAGCAATGGAGCTGCCTGGGCCTCCGGGCTTTGGGGAAATGCCGGAGGAGCCCCGATGCTGGACAGAGAGCCTCCGCAGCCGCCCCCCAGCACAGCGCCCCCACGCTGGACAAAGAGGAGTCGCCGCCAACCCCCAACACAGAGCCGCCACACTGCTGAAGGAGGAGCCGCCACACCGCTGCCACCAATGAGGTAAAAGGGGGATGATAACACCACTTCCACCCTCTCTTCTTCATCGGGACCGCTCCCCCACCATATGCACTCGGCGTATAAGACGACACCCGGCGTATAAGACGACCCCCGACTTTTAAGAAGATTTTCAGGTGTTAAAAAGTCATCTTATACGCCGGAAAATACGGTACTTTGGCATCCCAGAGGGATACGGTAACCATCATGAGGAGGCAATGAAAGCAGCAACATCCAAATACCATCAAAGGGTAAGACAGGTCCTGAAGAGCCAGCTCAATGGGAAGAATTAAATCTGCACCATCAATATATATGCTCTTCTAGTTATCAGACACCCTGCCGACATAGTGTGCTGGCCAAACCAAAAGAAAAGATGGAAGCTGCAGATGTGAAGACACGAAAGCTCCTCAGAATGCATGGAGGTCTCCACCCTAAGTCTAACACCCAAAGATTGTATGCCAACAGAAAGAAGGGTGGTCGAGGCTTGATAAGCATCCAAGCCACCATCACGGATGAAACAAGGAGTATCCAGGAATACATCAGAAAAATGGCACCAAAAGATGAGATGATGAGAGAAAGCCTAAGGCAGCAACAACAGATCTGGAAGAAAGAACAGGAACATGAATCGCCATGGCAAGACAAACCACTGCATGGGATGTACCATTGACAGATAATAGAGGTGGCTGACATGGAGAAATCCTACCAATAGCTGGAGAAAGCTGGACTCTGAGACAGCACAGGGGCACTAATATAGTGGCACAAGAGCAAGCACTAAGTACCAGATCAATAGAAGCAGGAATCTACCACACAAGACAAGACCCAAGGTACAGACTATGCAAAGAAACCTCAGAAACAGTCCAACACATAGTGGCAGTGTAAGAAGGTTGCGGGATGCAGTGACAGACAGGAGGCAGGGCAAGGGTTAGCAAGATGTAACAATTTTAATAGAACAAGGTATTCACTCCTGGCCGGGAGGTTAATGGTTAAAGGGGAATAACAGTTATAACAAATGTAAAACAATAGCAGTCCAATGAAGGCACTTATCGTGTCTTGTATGCTCCTCTGCAGCAGATGATCCCTCTGGGGGTTGTAGAACCAGCTGTTCTTTAAACGGTGGTCCGTCTTCTGGCAGCAGCGGTCGGTGTACGGTACCTTCTGCTGAGCCTCTAGTCCATGAACTGAGGCGGCTGAAGTAAACAAGGCTGCAGCACTCTCCAAGTCTAACGTGGATTGATCAGTATTAAATGGCAAGGAAGACCACAGGTATATGTCTGGTGCCTGGCCTTCTTTATCCTGCACGTGCACTGTACTCATGGTCACAAAGCACACGGCACCTCGCTCTCTCTGTCACTGGGCACAGAGCACCTCGCTCTCTCACGGTCCCGCTGTTGGCGGCGAGACACGGCGGGCACAAAATTTTGCAGAGCCAGTGCTCAAGGGACGGAGCATGCTGCTCACCCTGCTGCGTGATGCTTGTCCCTGCCTAAACTGTCTGCTGCCACGCGTGCTTTTTCTTAGCCGCTCCCCCTGCCTCCCGGTCACCTGGTCTGTGTCGCTCACTATCCTTTCCCCCGGGCAACCTGGAACGCAGCCTCAACGGTTCCGAACCCGGCGCAGCACAGGTACCCGCAACCCGGTCTTCCTCCTTACACTCCCCCTCTTCTTTAGCTCGCCATTCCACAGGCGAGAGTTCTTGTAGTAAGCGCTGACACTTCTCCATCTCTTGAATGATCTGCTGCCTCCGGTTGGGAGGTATTCCAGCTGTCGTTCGTTCTGTACGGCGTAAGTGAGGTTGAGGTTGGGTAGTCGAGTCAGGTTGGGCAGTTGAGGACGGGTACGTGTCCGGGTTTGGTGGAGCAGCCGTATCAGGAGTTTCAGGTTCTTGCACTTCCCCTGCCCCAGTGGGTAGCGGACCGGCCAGACCAGAAGGTAAGGCAGGTTATTCTTCATCTCAATTGAAGGTCGCAGGAGTGGACACTTCGGGATCACTTGGTGCTCTTCCTTCTCTTTCGGGATCTCGTGACAGCCAAGGACGTAGCATGCTTTGGTGTACTACTCTGGTAGGGGCCCCTTCTCCCTCAGGCTGGTCTTCATAGACGGGCTCATCAGTTCCAATTCGGCGTCTCACCCGGTACGGAGTTTGTTCCCATCGATGCTCTAACTTGCCTCGAGGGCGCTTGTCGCGGACCAATACTCGGTCCCCAGCCATGAGAGCTGTCCCTCGCAGGGGCATCATCTTATGGGGCTCAAGTTCCCAAAACCTGGTCTGTACTAGTCGATGCAGAGTCTGCAAGTGATGTTGATTTTCACGGACCCAGGTGGTCACCCCCGTCCGTGGGTAGTCCTCCTCTGGGTCCAACTCCAGTTCGGTAATCTCTCGTCCTTTTTGGCCGAACAGCAGGGTGTATGACGTATATCTGTTTGTACTGTGCACTTGGTTGTTGTACACCCAGACCAACTCAGCTACATACTCAGGTCAACGGACTTTTCTGTCTTCCTCCAATGTTCTCAACATCTGAATCAACATCCGGTTGAAACGTTCAAAGGCTCCATTCCCCTGCGGATGGTAAGGTGTCTTCCTGGACTCTTCAATTCGATACAGGCGGTGAAGCTCCTGCATCACTCGACCCCGAAAGCAAGCGCCTTGATCAGAATGGATCCTTTTCTTGCATCCATACACTCGGATGAAATCTCACCAGATGGCCTGCGCAGCTGGCTCAGCTGTCTGATCCTGCGTCGGAGTCACCACAGCGTACTTAATGAAATGATCGGTCATCACAAGACTATGTTCATATCTGAGATGACCAGGACCCATGGTCAAGTAGTTGATCATTAGCAGTCCCAAGGGAGCGGAGGTCACAATGGTCTGCGTAGGAGCACTCTGTTCTGGCGGTTTAGCCAGTTCACAGCTTTGACATTGTCGACAGGCCTCTTCCACTGCAGTCTTCAACCGGGGATGATAGACCAGCTTCTGCAATGACTGAAATGTCTTCTCTGGACCGAGGTGAGCCCCTCTTACATGAGTTTGTAAGGCCACCTCATTGATCACTTTTTCGGGGAGCACCACTTGCCAGGTGACGCCCAATTCTCATACCGACTGCACCTTCCGATACAGCAAACCGTTTTCAAGTTGAAGCCTCTTCTATTGACGGAGAATCTACAGCATCCCTGAGATCAAGGCATCTCGCTCACTCTGGCTGGGGAGTTGTTTTAGGACCACCCATTGTCTCAACTGAGCGAGTTCCCTGTCTTACTGCTGAAGCCGCACCCAGTCATCTTGAGGTCGTCTAAACAGGTGTTTTCCCAACGCCTCTTCGACCTGTTGACACGTCGTCGCCAATGTCCTGGCGAGGTTCTGGAACTCAGGGATCTCTTCTGCCTCCAACTCTTAGTCTCGGTCCCGGCGGGGTCGCTTGTGAGTCACTCTGGACAGGGCGTCAGCATGTGTATTCTCAGACCCTTTTCTGTATGCGATTTTGTACTGATATTTTGCCATACAGGCCACCCATCTTTGCTTCAAGGCCCCCTCGCATTTTCTAGGTGGGCTATAGGATTGTTGTCGATGTGTACAAAGACTTTGGATCCCGACAGGTACTAGGCAAACTTCTCGGTCATCGCCCACACTAACGCCACTAACTCCAGCTTAAAGGAACTATAGTTGTCTAGGTTTTGTTCTGAGTCGTGGAGAGATCGGCTCGCTTAGGCAATCACTCGTTCCTTTTCATCCTGTACCTGGGACAATACAGCCCCTAATCCCTGAAGACTTCCATCGGTGTGAAGGATGAAAGTTTGAGTGACGTCTGCATAGGCTAGTATGGGTGCTTCAGTCAGGGCCATCTTCAGGGCTCGAAAGGCTTCTTCCTGGCTATTCCTCCATTGAATGGTCTGATTCTATGCACCAGACGGCACTCCTTTCAATAACTCCAGCAGTGGATTGATTATGCTAATTAACTCTTTCACAGACCGTCAATAGTACCCCGTAAGCCCCAGAAAAGCCCGCACATCCTTCACTGTAGTGGGCCAATCCTGTACTGCCGCTATCTTCTCACGCCCAGGTCTTCCTCCCTCAACAGATACAATACGTCCGACGTACTCAATTCGCTTGTGGAAAAGGTGACATTTCTCAGGCTTCACTTTCAGGCCGTGCTTTTGCAGCTAACTCAACACCTGCTCCAGCCGCCGGAGATGTTCCTCAAAAGTGGCTGCATAGACAATGATGTCATCAAGATAAATGAGGGTAGCTTCAAAGTTCAGGTCTCCCAAACACCGTTCTATCAGCCCCTGAAAGGTTTCAGGCTCATTGGTAAGACCGAAGGGCATTCGGTTGAATTCGAACAACTCCATAGGCAGTATGAACGCTGTCTTTGGCTGGCCTTGCTCAGCCATGGGAACTTGCCTATGTTCACTGGCCAGATCTAATGGCTAGAAGTACTTAGCTTTTCCCAGGGCAGACAATTCTCTGTAGGGGATAAGACTCCCGAACTGTACAGGCATGTAGTCGCCGGTAGTCAACACATAAACACAGAGTTCCGTCCTTTTTCCGAACTAGAACGATAGGGGCTGCTCACGGGCTCTGACTCTCCCATATGACCCCACTCTGTGGCATGTGTGCCAACATTCTTTCACCTCATGGTACATTTGCAGCGGGATCTGTTGATAGCGCTCCCCAAACCGGTGCGGCATTTCCTGTAGGGATCTCGTGAGTTATGGCTGTGGTGCACCTGAAATTATCGTCATGACGGGCAAAGACATCTTGGTACCGCCCCAGCATAGCTTCCACTTGTTGCATTTGTTACGATGAGTGTCCTGTCAGTTCCAGGATCCGGCGCCCTTCTCTCATGATACTGGACGAAGGTTCTGAAGACATGGTGATGGCTACAGTCCAGGGATCTCCTTGTTTCACCGCTAACTGAATGGGCTCTGGTGGTGTCAGTTCTTCCGGCATGCCTAGCACTTGGGCCACTTCACTCTTGGGTGAGAGTGTGAGATCGTCCTCCCCTTGAGCCTGGGCTACCTGTATCAGTTGCTGGAACACCTTTCTTTGGGGAGTGCAGGGCTCTATCGATTGAGAAAAGCATCTGGTGACTCATTGACTAGGATGGTCCCAAGTTCATTCAGCACATTCATCCCTAGCATCACTGTAGGGCCATTGCCACGGTCTCCGGTGGTCAACACTACTCCTTTTCAGCCCACATCTTTGCCACACACGGTAATTTGCATCCAGACCACCCCTGCGACCGGGATGGGTAATTGGTTGGTCGCTGTAAACTTGATCACTGCTCCCCATTCAGGTCGCATTGCCCCAGAAAAGTGAGTGATGTCTGAAATAAGTTTCTGGCATGGTAGTCACTTGGGAACCGGTATCAACTAAGCAACGGACGGCTTGGCTATCCATCTCAGCACATACAAGGGGGCACAGGGAAACTTGTGGGACTTCCTTCTCTCCTTCTTGGCAGCTCAGGCTCAGAGCCGCGTCCCCCAGCCCCGACCCACTAGTTTAACGGCCAACGGGTCAGTGGCCTATCTCGTCTGGCGTATCCATGAGCATAATCCAGTCCAGTCCAGTTTCCCTCCATCTAAAACAAATCGGAGGTCTCACAACTCGGGATTGACCGACTTTCGGACAGGGCTCGGGGTTAATTACGGCCTCCGGATGTTTTCGGCACCTCCAAGGGGGATCTTCTCAGGGCATACCACTCTTCTCGCATGTCCAGGATTTCTTTCTGAATTTCTCAAAACCAAACTGGTTCAGCTGCGAGCAGAACGGGCACCTCCTCGCTCCAGACCTTCCCCGTAGAGGCTGCCATCCCCTGCTCTTGCTCATGCACTTCTGCCCCAACTTCTAGAAAAGACATACATGGATTGACTCGCAAGCACTGCCGCAGAGCTTGTTTAAGCAGTGCAACCCTAAGGCCTGTCACTAGTTGGTCCCTCAAAATTACATCAGGGGCCCCACACCCATATCATCCTGCTTAGCGATCACTGCGTGGATCTCCTGCAGCACGTTCATGTATTGGGTCACAGACTCCCCCTCCCTTTGGACGTGGCTAAACAAGTGCATCCGCAATTCACCGATATCCGTGGGGACCCCATGCATCTCCTTCAAGATCTGTAACACTTTGGTGAAAGTGTTTTGCTCGTGTGGGGGCCAGAACATAACAGAAACATCTGGCTTCCCCATCTGGAGCCATCACAGCAATCTCCGCCTGCATAGCAGGGGGTCATGGTGTGCATCCTTAGCATGCCTTCAACCCACTCGGACCAGTTCCACAACAGTGAATTGCTCCCCATAAACTTTGGGAGATTGCTAAGCATGGCCCCCAGCGGTAAGCTGGCCCTTGGGACCCCCACGGCCGCTTGGTCTACTACCTCTGTGCTTGTGGACTGCATCCTGCCAACTACGCCAAGTGTAAGCAGGTTGTGGGATGCAGTGAGAGACAGGAGGCAGAGCAAGGGTTAGCAAGATGTAATGATGCGCCCCAGAGGCTGTGGGATACTCAGTACCGGGCCGGTCGTCTTAAAGGGATGTGTCACAGTGGCAGTGACCCGGTCCATGGCCCCCAGGCGGTCATGTAAAAGGTGAGTATTGATTAGGGATAAAGTTTATGTAGTGATTCTTGACGCCAGTTGGAGTGTTCGACTGTAGTATAGCCGGCACTGCAGATGATCACTGGGGGAGTAGATGGTGATGGCAGTGCAGATGTTTAACCCTCTCCAACCAGGGCTGACCCCCAGAGATTGTGATGGAAGTAGAAGGCACAGAGTAATCAGGCAGGAGACAAGGGAAGTCACTTTATCATTTACTGTAGTTCAGATGCAGTTCAGAGGAGGTATTACAACTCTCACCAGTTTACAATCTGCTCTGCAGAATGGGAGTTATCCTTCACTCTGCTGTGACTCGGTGTAAGCTTCCTCCTATTCTAATCCCTTCTGGGACCAAGGCTACCCGGAGTCTGGAACTTCCAGTATAGCCACTGCTCACTGTGTATTCCTCCTCTGGCAGCTTGCAGCTTGGATCCTGTGTGAAGCTCAAGTTCCTTCTTGCACAATCCTTCACTGATCCTAGTTTGCTGCAGTCTTCCCGGGGGAAAACACTCTGCTGTTGGTTGTATAAACTCACACAGTCTCTCAGCTCACCACCCTGCTCTGAAAGCATGGATGGTCTAGGGGCTGACTCCCTGATTCTTCTTAGCTTTGCTCCTGGAGGAAGTGCATGTCATGGCTTCCAGGAGCGTTCTTCATTTTTTTTTCACCTTCTCCCAAGAGAACAACTCGACTCCTCCCCCTCCCAGTTAGGGTATGTCTGCAAAGCTCTAAGCTTCAGACAAGTAAGGGAGTGAGGTAAATTGTGTGTGTGTGTTGTGGTCTCTAGCAGAGAAAGCATATCTCCCATTGCTTACAAAACACATGCAAAACAGTACATATTTAACCCTTTTGTGGCGGTAAAGACGTAGGACTCCACATTCCCCCTAGTTAAAGGTAGTACGTCCTCGGGCTACACAAGGAACATAAGCATATAACAAAATGACAACACTTATCCTGAGTTGAGTCGTGGATTACAGCCCAAAACCACTTCTGATTGGTTGGATCGTCCCTGAGTGCAGCTGCAGGGCACACAGACCATAATAGAAAATCCACTGCACTGGCTGTTTTAGATGGCTTCCTGCCAAGACATGATGCACGGTTTTTCTTCTCAAGTTTAAGAGTCTTTACAAGAGTTCTTGTAGTAGAAAAAGGCATATTAACTACTGAAATCGCACATTAGTCCATGTGGGCACAACTTCTTTAACATTTTTAATAACGTTACATAAGGCAAAGTTCAATGCAAGTACACCTCAAAACTAACTTATTAATCTTAGAATATTTTACAAATCATTTCTATAGTGAGAAGGGGTTTGACCCTGTGTGCTACGCTGTGATCTGTGCAGGATAGGAATATTACACGACTTCCTATGACTCTTTGAACCTACCATGGGTACAACAGGTTCACTGCTGACTGTGGGCAAGTTTTCTGATTGCTTCTCATGCACAGTGTTAGTGGTTGGCATTAGCGACTCGTTGCTTCTAGAACAATTTGGTGTCTCTGGTAAAGACCTTTGTGGGAACACCATCACTGGAACTACCACTGCATTGTTATCTTGTAGCCAAGAACTAGGGAATTCACCTAGAACAGTGCGAATCTTTGCATCAGTCTTTTCTTTTAGCTGAGGATCTTCCTTAGTCTCAACTCTTTCACGCAATTGTGCTGGACATACTTTAAGATTGTCTCTTGATACAGTAGTACACTGTTATGATGAGTCACCGAAGGAGGAAAAAACAAAATACTAGCTAAGTCCAGAAAAACCAGAGAGGTTGGCAGCTATCAGATTGCAGACCCCTGAACCTATCCACAACAACTAGCAGTAGCTGTGGGGAGTTCCTACGGTGCCCTAGACCCCTCGATCACAGCCGGAGAACTACATAGCCTAAAGACAGAGAGGGGAAAAACTAAACTGCCCCAGAGCAGACCCCAAAGCAATAGGCAGCCCCCAACATATAATGACGGTGAAGCAAGATGAAAACACTAACACAGATAGAAAGATAGGTTGAGCAAATGATGGGGCCCAAGCTAACTAAAATAGGACAGGATAGGAAAGCTGCTGTCTGCCATCCGCAAAAACCCTATCCAAAATGTGCCAACCGACTGATAGGAAAAACAGGCCCTGAAGACGCTAGGCTTCAAAAGACTAAATCAGCACTCAGGTATATTCTGAAGACAGAGCAAAAGATCAACAGATCAGAGACAAAAATGGAATTCAGCTCACCCCCGGCCGGGGATGGCAGAACTCCCAAAAAACAAGGCAAAACAAAAACAAAACTGAAGAGTACAAAGCAGAGCAGGAAAACTTAGCTTTGAGATGCAGGAATCAGACTGGTCTCCAAGAATCCAGCAGGATCACCAGCAAGGCAGAAGGGCGTCGACTGCCTTATATCCAGTCCTCAATTCCAGCCACCCAGTCATCATCTAGCTGCCCAGGTGTTTGGTAATCAGCCTCACTACCTTCCTTCACCAGAGGAGGGAGTTTATCAGACCTCAACAGTGAAGGGAAAAATGAACTCACAACAGTACACGTTTTTCCGCCGTCTTTGGAGATGGTACACACTTTGCTGTTGTCATTACTAGATGGTTGAATAGTGTATGGCTGAGTCTCCCATTGGTCATCTAACTTGTGGTTTCTTCTCTTTTTCTTCAGCATCTGTTCACCTGTTGGTAAGGGGGTTGCCACAGCATGTCTATTAAAGTTCCTTTCCTGTTTTTTGCCTAGCTTGAGCAAGACTTTCCTCTACACATTGCTGATACTGCAGTTGTCTTTCTGTATTCCAATCCGTGTCCAATTGGCTGGATATGGTTTCAGGAGTTAGGACTCCCATTTCTAGGTCGATGGGGAGTTTACCTGGCCGTGCACGCATCAAGTAAGCTGGGGAATATGCTGCTGCGCTGGTTGGGATATGGTTGTACATTTCAATCAAATTAGGCAATTTCTCAGGCCATTGGTTCCTTTCTTGTAGTGGTAGGATCTGCAATAAATTGATTACCAGATGGTTCAGTTTTTCACAAAGACCATTGCCATGTGGATGGTATGGTGTAGTTCTGATCTTTTTACATCCATAGAGGGAGCAAAATTCTTGGAAGACCTCTGCTTCGAAGGCTGGACCTCTGTCTATCAGCACTTGATCTGGGTAGCCATGGGGTCTGCAGAAATATTCTTGGAATGCCTTTGCAGCTGTTCTTGCGGTTTGGTCTTTCACTGGAACGACCACTAGGAAACGGGAATAGTGATCCACTATTGTTAACCCCTTAAGCCCCAAGGGTGGTTTGCACGTTAATGACCAGGCCAATTTTTACAATTCTGACCACTGTCCCTTTATGAGGTAATAACTCTGAAACGCTTCCATGGATCCTGGTGATTCTGACAATGTTTTCTCGTGACATATTGTACTTCATGTTAGTGGTAAAATTTCATCCATATAACTTGCGTTTATTTATGAAAAAAACGGAAATTTGGCGAAAATTTCGCAATTTTCCAACTTTGAATTTTTATGCTCTTAAATCACAGAGATACGGCACACAAAAAACTTAATAAGTAACATTTCCCACATGTTTACTTTACATCAGCACAATTTGGGGGTCCCATATATTGGGAAACCCCCAAAAGTTATACTATTTTAAGAACAGCACCTCCTGAAATATTGAAAACTGCAGCCAGGTTATTAACCCTTCAGGTGATTTTCAGGAATTAATGTAAAGTGGCATGACAGAAATGAAAATGTGTATTTTTACCACCTAAATGCTGCTAACTTCTGAACAGGTTACAACAGCCGTCAGACTCTAAGGCGGCTATTTGGTTATGAATTGCCATGGCAAACATCAGGACTACAAAATCATGATCTGAGGGCACCAACTGAGATAAAGAGGAAGCCCCCACACTCTGTTAACCATTTATATGATGAAGTCACTATTGAGAGCAGCATCTAAGGGGTTAAACAGATTTGGACGGTGCAAACACTGATCGTGGCTAATGCAGCAAGTTGTCAGCTATAGCGTACATCCGACAGCTGCTGGATTGTCACCTGTATGGGGAGATTATTCTCTTATATCTCAGATCAGATAACCCTTCTACTCCCAAGGGTGGTTTGCATGTTAATGCCCTGGCCAATTTTTACAATTCTGACCACTGTCCCTTTATGAGGTAATAACTCTGGAACGCTTCCAAGGATCCCAGAGATTCTGACATTGTTTTCTCGTGACATATTGTACTTCATGTTAGTGGTAAAATTTAATTCAAATAACTTGCGTTTATTTGTGAAAAAAATGGAAATTTGGCGAAAATTTTGAAAATTTCGCAATTTTCCAACTTTGAATTTTTATGCCCTTAAATCACAGAGATACGGCACACAAAAAACTTAATAAATAACATTTCCCATATGTTTACTTTACATCAGCACAATTTTGGAACCAAAATTTTTTTTTGTTAGGAAGTTATAAGGGTTAAAAATTGACCAGCGATTTCTCATTTTTGCAGCACCATTTTATTTTTACGGACCACATCACATTTGAAGCCACTTTGAGGGGTCTATATGATAGAAAATACCCAAAAGTGACACCATTCTAAAAACTGCACCCCTTAAGGTGCTCAAAACCACATTCAAGAAGTTTATTAACCCTTTAGGTGCATCACAGGAATTTTTTGAATATTTAAAAAAAATGAACATTTAACTTTTTTTCACTAAAAAAATACTTCAGGTTCAATTTTTTTTATTTTACCAAGGGTAACAGGAGAAATTGGACTGCAAAAGTTATTGTGCAATTTGTCCTGAGTATGCTGATACCTGATATGTGGGGGGGAACCACTGTTTCGGCGCATGGCAGACCTCAGCAGGGAAGGAGCGCCGTTTGACTTTTTCAATGCAGAAGTGGCTGGAATTCAGATCGGACGCCATGTCGCGTTTGGAGAGCCCCTGATGTACCTAAGCAGTGGAAACCCCCCCAAGTGACCCCATTTTGGAAACTAGACCCCCCAAGGAACTTATCTAGATATGTGGTGAGAACTTTGAACCCACAAGAGCTTCACAGAAGTTTATAACGTACAGCGGTACAATTAAAAAATCATATTTTTTCCACAAAAATGATATTTTCAGCCCCAATTTTTATTTTTCCAATGGTAACAGGACCCTAAAAGTTATTGTGCAATTTGTCCTGAGTACGCTGATACCCCATATGTGGATGTAAATGACTATTTGGGCGCATGGCAGAGCTCGGAAGGGAAGCAGCGCCATTTGACGTTTTTGGCTGGAATTGAGATCGGACACCATGTCGCGTTTGGAAAGCCCCTAATGTACCAAAACAGTAGAAACCCCCCCACAAATGACACCATTTTGGAAACTAGACCCCCCAAGGAACTTATCTAGATGTGTGGTGAGCACTTTGAACCCCGCAGTGCTTCACAGAAGTTTATAACGCCCGGGCGTGAAAATAAAAAAATCTTATTTTTTCCACAAACATGATCTTTTAGTCACCAATTTTTTCATTTTCCCAAGGGTATCAGGAGAAATTGGACCCCAAAAGTTGTATGGGCACACGCTGGGGCTCGGAAGGGAAGTAGTGACGTTTTGGAATGCAGACTTTGATGGCATGGTCTGCGGGTGTCATGTTGCTTTTGGAGAGCCCCTGATGTACCTAAACAGTGGAAACCCCCCACAAGTGACCCCATTTTGGAAACTAGACTACCTAAGGAACTTATCTAGATGTGTGGTGAGCACTATGAACCCCCAAGTGCTTCACAGAAGTTTATAATGCCTGGCCGTGAAAATAAAAAAATCATTTTTTTCCACAAAGATGATATTTTTGCCCCCAATTTTTTATTTTCCTAAGGGTAACAGAAGAAATTGGACCCCAAAAGTTGTTTTGCAATTTGTCCTGAGTAGGCTGATACCCCATATGTGGGGGTAAAACACTGTTTGGGCGCATGGCAGAGCTTGGAAGGGAAGGAGCACCATTTGACTTTTTCAACGCAGAATTGGCTGGAATTGAGATCAGATGCCATGTTGCATTTGGAGAGCACCTGATGTGCCCAAACAGTGGAAACCCCCCAATTATAACTCCAACCCTAACCCCAACACACCCCTAACCCTAATCTGAGCCCTAACCCTAGCCCTAACCCTAGCCCTAACCCTAGCCCTAACCCTAACCCTAATGGGAAAATGGAAATAAATACATTTTCTTTTAGTTTTATTATTTTTCCCTAACTAAGGGGGTGATAACGGGGGGGGGTTTGATTTACTATTTATGGCAGTTTTTATGTTTGGTGGCTGTCGCACGCTAAAAGACGCTTTTTATTGTAAAAATAGTTTTTGCATCACCACATATTGAGAGCTATAATTTTTCCGTATTTTGACCCACCGAGTCATGTGAGGTCTTATTTTTTGTGGGACGAGTTGACGTTTTTATTGGTACCATTTTCAGGCACGTGACTTTTTTGATCGCTTTTTGTTCCGATTTTTGGGACGCTGAATGAACAAAAACCAGCATTTCATGAATTTCTTTTGGGGGGGTGCGTTTACACCGTTCCGCGTGCGGTAAAATTGATAAAGCGGTTTTATTCTTCGGGTCGGTACAGTTACAGCGATACCTCATTTAGGTCTTTTTTTATGTTTTGTCGGTTTTTTGCAATGAAAACAATTTTATATAAAAAATAATTATTTTTGCATTGCTTTATTCTGCGAGCTATAACTTTTTTATTTTTTTGCAGATGACGCTGTATGGTGGCTCGTTTTTTGCGGGACAAGATGATGTTTTCAGCGGTACCATGGATATTTATATGCGTCTTTTTCATCGCGCGTTATTGCACTTTTTGTTTGGTGGTATGATAATAAATCATTATTTTTTGCTTTGTTTTTTATTTTTATTTTTTAAGGGGTTCGCTAAAAGGGTTAACTAATGGGACAGTTTTATAGGGCGGGTCGCTACGGACGCGGCGATACCAAATATGTGTACTTTTATTGTTTTTTTTTATTTTCAAAAAATGAATTTATTGGGGAATATTTTTTTTTTTTTACTAATTTATTTAGGCTGGTTTCACATTTGCGTTTTTTAGCGCTGGAAAAAAACGCTAACCTGCGCATGCGTTTTTTCCCCTATCTTTAACATGGGTGCGCATACTTGCGCGCTTGTAAGCGCATGTATGCGATTTTCATGCGCTGCGTTTTTTTGGGGTGTGCGATTGGATTTTCCAGACGCATCATGTTGCATTTTTTGGCCCTGCAAAAAAGCGCATGCGCACATATGCGCACGTTTTGCGCTAAAAAGGGCCATTATAGCCTATGGATGCGCATATGTGCGCACTGGCATGCTCATGTAAGCGTTTTTTTGCATATGCGTTTTTTTTTTTTAACCATGGAATTTAGGGGTTTGAGTTAGAGTTAGGGTTAGTTAAGGGGGTTTAGGGTTAGGGTTAGGGTCAGGGTCAGGGTTAGGGTTGGGTTTTGGGTCAGGGTTAGGGTTTAGTATGGTTTGGTTAAGGGTTAGGGTCAGGGTTAGGGTCAGGATTAGGGTTAAGTATGGTTTTGTTAAGGGTTAGGGTCAGGGTTAGGGTTAGGGTTAGGGTTAGGGTCAGGGTTAGGGTTAGGGTTAGGGTTAGGGTCAGGGTTAGGGTTAAGTATGGTTTTGTTAAGGATTAGGGTCAGGGTTAGGGTCAGGATTAGGGTTAAGTATGGTTTTGTTAAGGGTTAGGGTCAGGGTTAGGGTTAGGGTTAGGGTTAGGGTTAGGGTTAGGGTCAGGGTCAGGGTTAGGGTTAAGTATGGTTTTGTTAAGGGTTAGGGTCAGGGTTAGGGTTAGGGTTAGGGTTAGGGTCAGGGTTAGGGTTAGGGTTAGGGTTAGGGTTAGGGTCAAGGTTAGGGTTAGGGTTAGGGTCAGGGTTAGGGTTAGGGTCAGGGTTAGGGTTAAGTATGGTTTTGTTAAGGATTAGGGTCAGGGTTAGGGTCAGGATTAGGGTTAAGTATGGTTTTGTTAAGGGTTAGGGTCAGGGTTAGGGTTAGGGTTAGGGTTAGGGTTAGGGTTAGGGTCAGGGTCAGGGTTAGGGTTAAGTATGGTTTTGTTAAGGGTTAGGGTCAGGGTTAGGGTTAGGGTTAGGGTTAGGGTCAGGGTTAGGGTTAGGGTTAGGGTTAGGGTCAGGGTTAGGGTTAGGGTTAGGGTTAGTTAGGGTTTAGGGTTTGGGTTAGGGTTAAGTATGATTTGGTTAAGGGTTAGGGTCAGGGTTAGGGTTAGGGTCAGGGTTAGGGTTAGGGTTAGGGTCAGGGTTAGGGTTAGTAAAGTCATGGTTTGGGTAGTGTGAGGGGCCACCTAAAAATGTTGGAAAAAAACGCAAACGCGGTAAAAACGCGCTAAAAACGCATACAAACGCATAAAAACGCTGCGTTTTTTTCATGCATGCTCATAAAAATGCTTGAAAAAAACGCAGCAGTTGTATGCTTATGTATGCGTTTTTTCAATGCGTTTTTTTGCGGGAAAAACGCGCTGCAAAAAAAAGCAAGTGTGAAACTAGCCTTAGCCATTTTTTTTTAATTATTTTTACACTTTTTTTTTTTTTTACTTTATTACATAGTCCCAGGTGGGACATCACTGTCCTGTGACAGATCGCTGATCTGTCACATCACAGATCACTGTGACAGATCAGCAATCTGTCACAGGCAGTTCTGCAGACTTCCTCATGCCTGCACTTTGCAGGCAGTGAGGAAGTCAGCTCTCTACAGGCCCCCGAAGGCCCCCGTCGCCATCTTGGATCCGGGGGCCTGTAGGGAAGGAGTCCCCCGCAGCAGCGCTGCACATTGCACTGCCGTTGGGGGCTCAGGGAAGCACGGAGGGAGCCCCCTCCCTGCCGATGCTTCCCTTTAACTCCCGGTACACCGCGATCGTGTTTGATCGCGGTGTGCAAGGGGTTAACGTGTCGGGGGCGGTCCGTGACCGCCCCTGACACATTGTGCCGGGTGTCAGCTGTGATAATCAGCTGATACCCGGCCGCGATCAGCGGCGCTCACCACGTGGGCGCCGCTGATCGCATTAGACGTACTATCCCGTCCCTGGGAATTAAGTCCCAGGGCACATGGACGGGATAGTACGTCTAATGGCAGAAAGGGGTTAAGGCATAGGTATACCCTGATCAGTTTCGGGTTAGTTGCACGTGGTCTAGGGCCACCAGTTCCAAAGGTTGTTTAGTGATGATGGGCTTCAAGGGGGCCCTTTGATTGGCAGAATTCTTTCTAGTGAGATTACATGGGCCGCATTCCCTACACCACTGTTCAATGGACCGTCTCATACCCGTCCAGAAGAAGTGGTTGCGGATGACTACTTCCAACTTTTTCCAACCAAAGTGTCCCGCTTGATTGTGGTAAGCTTCCAAGACCATGGGCACGTCCTTTTTGGGGACCACGATCTGCCATACCAGTTCATGCGTACGTGGGTTAATTGCTCTTCGGATCAACTTGCCTTCAAAAAGGAACAGCGTCTTTCTCTCTTTCCACAACTGTTGGACATCTGCAGGTGCATCAGGAGCTGGAGACGAATCTGCTTCTCCAAGGAGTTCTTTGGCCATACATATAGCCGGGTCACTGCTCTGCGTCTCTGCCCAACTATGGTGGGGTAGTGGATTAAGGGAAACTTTGTGAACGGCAAGGCTTCTGCCTGTCACGTGGTTAGAGTCTTGGGAGGCACCGTGGCGGTGGAATGCTGGCATCTCTATTTCTTCCAGGTCGTCTAGATCTTCTGCTGGATCAGGAGCATTTGGCATGCAGGACAAAGCATCAGCATTGGTGTTTTTAGTGCCAGCTCGGTATTTAATGACAAACTCATAATTGGACAACCGAGCCATCCATCTTTGTTCCAAGGCGCCGAGCCTGGCAGTCTACAGATGGGTTAACGGATTGTTGTCCGTATAGATGGTAAATTTAGATGAGGCCAAATAGTGCTTGAACCTCTCGGTCACTGCCCAAACGATAGCCGAGAATTCTAGCTTGAAGGAGCTATAGTTGGTAGGGTTCCTCTCAGGAAGACGAAGCTTCCGACTGGCATACAGTAAGCAATTACTTTCTCCATACCCTTCTGCACTTGAGATACGACAGCTCCTAACCCAACATTGCTGGCATCAGTGTGCAGGATAAACGGCTGATCATAGTCTGGATACAGTAAGGGCCCCGTCACACATAGCGACTCATCACCGATCCCGACAATGATATCAACGTGTCAGGATCGCTGGTGAGTCGCTACATGTTCGCTGGTGAACTGTCAAACAGACAGCTTCACCAGCGATCAGGACCAGCGACGCCGAGCGCGCGGCATCGCTGTGTACTTTAGTTACCAGCGCGCTGATGCAGGGAGCTGGTAACTAAGGTACACATCGGGTTTCTAAGGGACATGCGTCTCTTAGAAACCCGATGTGTACCTTAGTTACTAGCTCCCTGCATCAGCACGCTGGAACTAAGGTACACAGAGGGTTTCTAAGCACAGCGCCGTGCTTAGAAACCCTGCGTTTACCTTAGTTACCAGCTGATCGCTGGTCTCCCGCCTGTCCCACGCAGCGATGCGTGCTGGCCAGCGGGAGACCAGCAACCCAAAAAATGTCCAGGGCTTTCCAACAGCGATCAGCGATACCGGCAGGGGGGCCGATCGCTGATCACTGTCACACACAGCGATCTCGCTGGTGAGAACTGTTACGTCACAAAACTTGCGACTCAGCAGCGATCTCGCTAGCGAGATCGCTATGTGTAATGGGGCCCTAAGATCTCTTCTCCAGTAAATGCTTGCTTAAGGCTGTTGAATGACTCATCCAACCTAGCATTCCACTCATTCAGGTGACTCTTGCCTCTGGCCTTTTTGGGTTGGCCAACTAGGAGAACTTGAAGAGGGGCTGACAATTTAGTAAAGTCTTTAATAAAGCATCTGTAGTATCCAACTAAGCCTAGGAATTGTCTGACCTCTTGGATGTTGGTGGGTACTTGCCAGTCTCTGACGACAGTCACCTTGTCTGAGTCAGGTGCTACTCCTTCTGCATTCACGACATGGCCTAAATACTGCACTTTGGGCTTTAGATGACACTTAGATGGTTTTACCTTTAAGCCAAAGTTGGACAACGCCTCCAAAACCTCTGACAGATGTTGCAGATGTTCCTCATAGGTCCTGGAATATACAATCACATCGCCCAAGTACAATAGAGCAGTCTCAAAGTTCATATGTCCAAGGCAACATTCCATAATTCTCTGAAAGGTCCCAGGAGCACTGCTCAATCCGAACGGCATGTAGTTAAATTCACATAGCCCAATAGGAGTAGTGAACCCAGTTTTTTCTTTGTCTGCCTCAACAACAGGAACCTGCCAGTACCCGCTGGTTAAGTCCAAAGTGGAGAAGTACCTACTGTAGCTGATTTTAATGCTGCTAGAGACTCCTCTATGCGCGGTAAGGGGTATGCATCTTTGTGAGTAATTTTGTTAAGTTGTCTGTAATCTACTCACATGCGCATTGTACCATCTTTCTTTTTGACATAAGGTCCTTTTACATTTAGCGATGCACCAGCGATCCCGACCATGATACGACCCGGTCAGGATCGCTGGTGCATCGCTAAATGATCGCTAGTGAGCTGCCACACAGGCAGATCTCACAGCGATGCAGCAGCGATACAGCGGACAATACTTATCTTTCAGACGCGGCGATCCTGACGTCCTCCCGCCCGCCTCCACACGTTGCTCGTCGGCGCCAGCAGGAAGCGCCCGACGAGAAATGGAGCCGGCCAATCTCGCGTGATCAGCGATGGACAGCGGGGGAGCCGGTCGGAGGTAAGTATGACACATAGCGATGTCGCTAGCGATATCGCTATAACATCACAAAATCGGTGACGTTATAGCGATATTGCTAGCGATATCGCTATGTGTAAAACCCCCTTAACACCAGGGGGAGCTGCCCAAGGACTCTAGCTATCTCTGATTACCCCTGCTTGTTTAATTTCTCTTAGTATACCTTTTGCACACTGATAATGAGCTGGAGGTACAGGACGATACCTTTCTTTGATAGGTGGGTGATCTCCTGTGGGGATGTTATGTTGAAACCCTTTTACCTGCCCAAAATCCAAGGGATGCTTACTGAAAACCCTCTCGTATTCTTGCACCACCCGCTGCACTCCATTTTTCTGATGTACAGGAGTGGAGTCGGTGCCAACATGTATCTTTTGGAACCATTTCTCCGTCTGAACAGAAGATCCATTGTCATCTGTCGCTTCTGACGGATCCAAGTGTCCTACATCCTGAATATCATTGTTGCTGACTGGGAATAGATTGGCTACGGTTGCATAACGGGGCAAGCAAGCTTCCTCCTCTCCACAGTTCAGAACACGTACCGGAACCCTGCCCCATTTAACAGCAACAATTCCCCTGGCTGTCAGCACAATAGGTCTGCTATCTGAAAAGACTGGTTCAAGGAGGGCTTGGTAGTCCCGTCCTCTGATGCCTATGGTTGCTTTGCACCAGATGAGGGTCTCACTCCTAGGGAGAAGCATAATAGAGTGGGGATCACTCACCCTTACACTACCAATCTCTCCACCAGTTAACACCACCTTCTGTTGCTGCACAAGGGCCTTGATTTCTTGAGGGCATGCTGTTCTTTGTACGGGGCCGACTTGGCTATGTCTTTCAAAATGGTGTTGACCTCACTTAAAAAATTTTCAATCATATTTGTGCCCAATGTTATGAAAGGTTGACACTCTCCTCTTTCCACCTCTACCACCACGAGACCTTGAGCTTTGAGTTCCACTTTTCCCACTTTAATGCAACCTCTTTGTACCCCACCTGTGTCAGAGGTTGACCATTACTTGGTATTAGTGACAAGTCACCATCAGGAAGTTGGGTGAAATCAGCATCAGTCCAATATCTCTGGTACAGTGTGTGAGGCATTGTGGTTACCTGTGATCCAGTGTCCACGAGGGCGGTGAAGGGGATACCATCCACTACCATGGGTATTAGTGGACGTCCTTCAACATACCTGTTTCTCCAGTTAGTTGGACCAGATTGTCTTACTCCTGGGGGTTGGTCCTTGGCCCCAGGGGTCGCCCATTTAAAGGACATTCCCTTTCAATATGATCAACCTTATGGCACTGTCTGCAGATGGGTCTCCCAGAAGAGTCAAATTGGTCTGTTGTTCTCCTGTCGATACGAGTCAGTCGTCGCTGTTGTTGTGGCATCCTCTTTGGCCATCGCCATGGGAGATCATCCGGGCTTGATGCTAGTTGGATCCTCTCTGTGGGGGAACAAGCCTGGAGAGTCTGAACAGTTTTACATAGAGCAGCCATAATTTTAGTCAGTTCCTGTACTTGCAGTCGTAAATCTGCAGTAGAATCATCAACTGGAATCTGCACATGCTGTACTGCAGGCACCTGGGGTGAGGATACTGCCCCCTGGTGGTACGTAACAGCTGGATGTTTAACTGGCTCAGTGCAGACATAGGTAGATTCTCTTAAGATACTGACGGATCTCTCCTTAAACTGAACAAAGTCCATGTCAGGGTTCTGCAATGACTTCATGCGCAGTTGTGCCTTACTGGAATCAGACAAAAGACCTTCAATGAACTGCTCTTTCAGCATTTTGTACTCATCTCTTACACTGTCTGGATCAATTTGTTTAATGGTCTGCAGCGCCTCCTGCAGGTTAAGGGCATAGTCTCTGACAGTGTCCTGTGATTTCTGTCTGCAGCTGAAAAATCGCATCTTTATTTCTGAAGCAATGCGGGTGTCAAAAGTATCCTTTAATTTAGCAAAAATGTCTTTTACAGTCTTTTTATCAGTCGCTGGCCAAGATTTAACTTCTCTTTGAGCAGCGCCACTGAACTGACTTGTAAGTATACTGACTTTCTGCTCATCTGACATAGGGTAAATTTCAAACATGCTGCGCAGCTTCTCTTTGAAGTCACTTAAAGTGTGCGATTTGCCATTGTACTGTGGCCGCCATGCGCACCCGGTATATAAGGCATGGTGAGAGGCAATATGGGAGCTGCAGCTGCTGCACCCTGAGCGTCGCCGGGATTAGACATTTCCCCCCCTAGTTAACCCTTGCAGGGGTGCGACTCACCGCTTCAGTTGCTGCAGGTCGTTGCTCCTGTAGGACTTTAGGCACCCACGGAATCCTGTTTGTGATGCCAAAATTGCGCACCCCAGAGGCCTTGGGATACTCGGAACCGGGCCGGTCGTCTTAAAGGGATGTGTCACAGTGGCAATGACCCGATCCGTGACCCCAGGCGGTCATGTAAAAGGGGAGTATTGATTAGGGATAAAGTTTATGTAGTGATTTGTGACGCCAGTTGGAGTGTTCGACTGTAGTATAGCCGGCTCTGCAGATGATCCCTGGGGGAGTAGATGGTGATGGCAGTGAAGATGTTTAACCCTCTCCAACCAGGGCTGACCCCCAGAGATTATGATGGAAGTAGAAGGCACAGAGTAATCAGGCAGGAGACAAGGAAAGTCACTTTATCATTTACTGTAGTTCAGATGCAGTTCAGAGGAGGTATTACAACTCTCACCAGTTTACAATCTGCTCTGCAGAATGGGAGTTATCCTTCACTCTGCTGTGACTCGGTGTAAGCATCCTGCTATTCTAATCCCTTCTG
Source organism: Dendrobates tinctorius (assembly GCF_039654945.1). Taxonomy (NCBI): domain Eukaryota; kingdom Metazoa; phylum Chordata; class Amphibia; order Anura; family Dendrobatidae; genus Dendrobates; species Dendrobates tinctorius. The sequence goes on from NW_027361696.1 coordinate 53,489,016, forward strand.
GGACCAAGGCTTCCCGGAGTCTAGAACTTCCAGTATAGCCACTACTCACTGTGTATTCCTCCTCTGGCAACTTGCAGCTTGGATCCTGTGTGAAGCTCAAGTTCCTACTTGCACAATCCTTCACTGATCCTAGTTTGCTGCAGTCTTCCCGGGGAAAACACTCTGCTGTTGGTTGTATAAACTCACACAGTCTCTCAGTTCACCACCCTGCTCTGAAAGCATGGATGGCCTAGGGGCTGACTCCCTGATTCATCTTAGCTTTGCTCCTGGAGGAAGCGCCTGTCATGGCTTCTAGGAGCGTTCTTCATTTTTTTTTCACCTTCTTCTTCCAAGAGAACAACTCAACTCCTCCCCCTCCCAGTTAGGGTATGTCTGCAAAGCTCTAAGCTTCAGACAAGTAAGGGAGTGAGGTAAATTGTGTGTGTTGTGGTCTCTAGCAGAGAAAACATAACTCCCATTGCTTACAAAACACATGCAAAACAGTACATATTTAACCCTTTTGTGGCGGTAAAGACGTCGGGCGCCACAGTACCAATTTGAACAGAACAAGGTATTCACTCCTCGCAAGGAGGTTAATGGTTAAAGGGGAATAATAGGTATAACAAATGTAAAACATGGTATTTCTCTTGTCATATCTGTAAACTCGTAAAGAGCTGGCTATTGACTTAAAGTGCCACTTAATATGGTGGTAATGGTGGTTTCCGAAAGGAGCCATTCCTTGGCTGGGTCCTTCCCTGGAGGAAGATCTGGCTAGTCCCGTGTTTGAGACTCTTAAATGAGGCTCCACGGACTTTATTTGCATATTCGTATTTCCCAGGGAGCAATGCACCTAGGATTTCACTGATTGAGCGCTGTCACGTTTGCCCGTCCTGTGTGACGCGACCAGCAGGCCGGTAACTAAAACAACAGGACGCGGCACGTGATACTGTCCTATGTGACACGGCTCGCAGGCCGGTAACTAAAACAACAAGACAAGGGGTAGGGAAACAGTTACAACGGTGGGCCCTGCGATAGGGAAAGAGGACGTGAAGACCTCCTGCACTCCCCTGAGTCAGTGTCCCTAACGCTCCTAACGTTCCCTATGCCGGTTCCGCACCGGGCGCCGATCACGAACCTGTCACCCTAGCACACTCTACACCTATCCCTTGCTAGGGAGCTGGGTGGCGCAGGCACTGGCCCCACCGCTGTACTAATACACACTAAGGAGAAAACACAAACGGGGAAACACAACTTAGCTTTACTCTGTTGCACTTGCTCCTGACAACAGAGTCCACCACCAGCATGCAGCTCTCCTCCTGAATCACTGTCACCAAGCTCTGTCAGAGCTAAGGAAATCACCTATGATTGCTTTCACACCAGGCTCTGTCAGAGCTGCTCTCCAGCTCCTTCCTCCACCAAGGATGGTTGAAGTGAACACTATCACCAACAGTGATTGCAACACCTGTGACTCTTTTATAGCAGAGCCAGCAATCACACCTGCATTATAATCATGTGCACTTAACTAACGAAACTAGAGTGCAATGATGCTCACCACCACCGGGGGGAAAACTTAGAACAAATGACACACAGTGCAATAATCCTAATGGCCACCGGGGGCAAAAACACCTTAAGCACAGCTTAGGAAAAAAAAAAGGTTACCTGTGCTTTATATCAGTCCTGATCCAGCATGGATCATGACAGTACCCTCCCCTTAATGAGGGGCCTCTGGACCCTCAAGACCACTCCCCATCAGGGAACCACCTACAGCGGGGACGCCCAGATCCAGAGTTCACCCCTGCAACTACCTGCACCTCAGGTTTATGACAAATGAGCACGCTGGTATTGGCAACGTATGTTCTGGAGGCAACACACATCTCCGAAGCTCTGACCTGGGGAACGGGTTGTGTATGTGTATGTTTGGTATGAGCTGGTAGGACTCCACAACACACTTCCACTGGATGTTTTTTGGTGGCCACCTATACACGCTCGTTCACACAGGTCCGGACCTGAACGTTTATTGTCAATCGTTCGTTTGTCACCACTTGGAGAACTCTTTCAGGGATTGACAACAGAGGCGTCCCCCTGTGTCACCACACTCACACCCCCGCACCTCACCAAGGGGTACACCACCCTCCAACCCCTTCCACCACGAGATCTGTGCCTCCCAGGGTTGGCCAATGGCGAGGGTTGAGACTTGCCCCTACTCTCCTGCAGCACATCTGCTGCCCTCACCGGATAGGATGGGGTCCGTTGAAGAGAGACGGCAGAAACCGTAGTCCCTAGGTGGCAGCCCTCACACAACTTCCCCCAGCTGGCTACTTCCTTCGCCCGCCAATCTTTTCCCTCCGGTACCCCGCCAGCCAAGACCTCTGCTGACATAGTACCTTGGGAGGGCAAAATGGAGGAAATGTATACACCATGGTGGCCTCCTTCTAAGCGACCAGGGGAATGCGGCTTCTCAGATGGCACGGATAATTTGGCGCGCAATGGGCAAGCCTTCAGGACATAACCAGTCTGCCCACAGTACAAACATGCCGACACCACTCCCCGAACCATAGGCAGCTCCGTACATAAACTAGCTCCATCTACTTGCATAGGTTCGTCAGGAGACTTGGCATGAACTGGGCAGGCTCTCATAAAATCGCCAGGCTTCCCACAGGAAAAGCATACCCCCCCACCACGACGAGCCGCAGACACCCCCTTTTTTGTATCAACAACACCGGGCTGTCTGGGTTCCTCGGTCCGCACTGTTGGGTCCTCCCTAGCGAGGACATCAGGGGGCACTTTATGTATATGTCTTTCCCTAAGGCGTCTATCCACCCGGATGGCAAGGGACATGGCGGCCTCCAGCGACCTGGGAGCAGCGTACTGCACCAGAGTATCCTGCATCTTTGGAGACAAACCCTGCACAAATTGACTCCCAAGTGCAGGGTCATTCCACTGAGTATTAGTGGCCCATCTCCTAAACTCTGAGCAGTACTCCTCATCGACCCGGGCTCCCTGTTTTCACCTACGGATTCGAGATTCCGCCAGGGCGACGCCATCAGGATCCCCATACACAAGCGCCAAATCCGCAAAGAACTCGTCCATGGACTCTAAAGATGGTGAATCGTCCGGCAGGGAGAAGTCCCAGGATTGGGGATCCCCCTTAAGAAGGGACATAATGATTCCCACCCGTTGCTCTTCACTCCCTGAAGAACGAGGGCGCAGCCTGAAATATAATTTGCAGGCTTGCTGAAATACCAAGAATTGATCTCTCCCTCCAGAAAATCTGTCAGGGAGGAATATCTTGGGTTTTGGCTGAGCCTGTTCCTGGAACAAGCCCCCAGAGCCCACCAACAGCCGCAGCTGCCGCACCAACCCTCCGCGCTGCCCCCTAATCTCATTAATAAGGGTCTGCAGCAATTGGGCAAAGGGCTGAACTGGGTCCATGGCTCAGCAGAAAAAAAAGTTAGGTTGGTGATAAATGTCACGTTTGCCCTTCCTGTGTGACGCGACCAGCCGGGCGGTAACTAAAACAACAGAACGCGGCACGTGATACTGTCCTGTGTGACACAGCTCGCAGGGCGGTAACTAAAACAACAAGACAAGGGGTAGGGAAACAGTTACAACGGTGGGCCCTGCGATAGGGAAAGGGGACGTGGAGACCTCCTGCACTCCCCTGAGTCAGTGTCCCTAACGCTCCTAACGTTCCCTATGCCGGTTCCGCACCGGGCGCCGCTCACAAACCTGTTGCCCTAGCACACCCTACACCTATCCCTTGCTGGAGAGCTGGGTGGCACAGGCACTGGCCCCACTGCTGTACTAATACACACTAAGGAGAAAACACAAACGGGGAAACACAACTTAACTTTACTCTGTTGCACTTGCTCCTGGCAACAGAGTCCACCACCAGCATGCAGCTCTCCTCCTGAATCGCTGCCACCAAGCTCTGTCAGAGCTAAGGAAATCCCCTATGATTGCTTTCACACTAGGCTCTGTCAGAGCTGCTCTCCAGCTCCTTCCTCCACCAAGCATGGTTGAAATGAACACTATCACCAAAAGTGATTGCAACACCTGTGACTCTTTTATAGCAGAGCCAGCAATCACACCTGCATTTTAATCATGTGCACTTAACTAACGAAACTAGAGTGCAATGACGCTCACCACCACCGGGGGGAAAACTTAGAACAAACGACACACAGTGCAATAATCCTAATGGCCACCGGGGGCAAAAACACCTTAAGCACAGCTTAGGAAAAAAAAAAAGGTTACCTGTGCTTTATATCAGTCCTGATCCAGCATGGATCATGACAAGCGCCTCTGCCGGCTGCCGCGGTGTTTTCTTTGACTGGTCTCCCTGAGGCCAGTGATTGTTTCGTGATGTTGGTCTAATAGGCATTGCTCCCACCTAGCCAGAATCCTACTCCACACTGATGAGGGGCAACACCCTGAAACAGCTGTCTGTGGATGGATACCAGCCCTTGGTATTTCCCTTGTCATATCTGTAAACTTGTAAAGTGCTGGATATTGACTTAAAGGGCCACTTAATATGGTGGTAATGGTGGTTTCCGAAAGGAGCCACTCCTTGGTTGGGTCCTTCCCTGGAGGAAGATCTGGCTAGTCCCGTGTTTGAGACACTTAAATGAGTCTCCACGGACTTTATTTGCATATTCGTATTTCCCAGGGAGCAATGCACCTAGGACTTCACTGATTGAGCGCCTTTGCCGGCTGCCGCAGTGTTTTCTTTGACTGGTCTCCCTGAGGTCAGTGATTGTTTCGAAATGTAAAACAGTAGCAGTCCAATTAAGGCACTTATCGTGTCCTGTATGCTCCTCTGCAGCAGATGATCCCACAGGGAGTTGTAGAACCGGCCCGAGTCCATGAACTGAGGCGGCCGAAGCAATATTAACTGGCAAGGAAGGCCGCAGGTATATGTCCGGTACCTGGCCCTCTTTATACTGCACGTGTGCTGTACTCACGGTCAAGGAGCGCACGGCACTTCACTCTCTGGCTGTCACTGGGCACACAACACCTCGCTCTCTCTTTGTCCCACTGTTGGCGGCGGGAGCCAGCGGACACAAAACTTTGCAGCGCCGGTGCTCAAGGAACGGACCACGCTGCTCTCCATGCTGCGCGATGCTTGTCGCCGCCATCTCTGTCTTCTGCCGCATGCATTTTTCTTAGCTGCTCCCCCTGCCTCCCGGTCTGTGTCTCTCACTATCTTTTCCCCCAGTCAACCTGGGACGCAGCCTCGACGTTTCCGGACCCGACGCAGCACAGGTACCTGCAGCAAAAACAAAAATTTGCCCATTGTTATTCACCGTATAAATCTTGATATCTTGATAAATCTCCCCTGCATTGCTGTTAGGTGTGAACACCGCCATAATATGGCACTGGATGTTGCATTCAATAATGTCAGATGAACATGCTGTATTAAGAAGTTGTGCAGCTTGAATCCATGATAAAGTCATGTACATGAATCCTTAGTTTTAGCTATTTGTTTGTTTTTTGCCTTTTTTTGTTTTGCAGTCAATTTTCAGTCTGTACAAAGCCAATTTCGTAATCTATAGACGTCTATAGAATCCATAATTTAGCCATGTACGCCAAGCATTAGCTTTAATTCTTTTTTTTTTTGTATTGTATAATTGCTTTTTTTCTTTTGTTTTTTTTTTTTCTATATATTTTTTTTACTTTTTTCTTTTGCTTTGCAGTCAATTTCTATCCTTTACAAAACCAAAGTGGTGATACCCCCTTTAATCTATAGAGTCCTTAATCCAGCCATGCCCACCGAACCTTAGTTTTAGCTCTTTTTTTTAGCCTTATTTCCTTTTAGTTTTGCTTTATTGTTTTTTTCTATTACCAGATTTTTTTAACCTTTTTAGCTTTGCCTGTAATTTCCAAGCTTTACAAAAACAATCTGGTGAAACCCCTTTAATTGCTAGATTATTATAGTATCCATAGTCCAGCCATCTACATGAAAGCTTAATTTTAACTGTGTTTGTATTTTTTATTTTAGTTTTTATATATTTTTTATCTTTCTTTTCTTGTTTGTGTATTATTTTAACCTTTTTTTCTGCTTTGCCATTCAATTTCCAACCTTTTAGGGTAGATTCACACAAGCGTATTAAAAACTGGTCAGCTTCATTCAGAAAAATGGAACGATTTTTTTTTCTTTTGTTATACTTTTTTTACAGCTGCAACTATTAACTATTTACAGTTTCCTATGCTATAGAATTGCAATGTATTCGTAAAAATCTAATGTGATCGGTGTCTACGTATGGCATCCGATTTTTTTTTTTCACGCGTCCATTGACTTGAATGGGTGAGTCTCATCCGAGTTACGGAAGAAATTAGTGTGTGTACAATAGTTGTAGAATCGCTCATTTGCACTGCGCCATTGAATAACATTGGACGGAGTGCTGCCCGTTTTTTTTCACGGACAGCGCTCAGACCGTACTGTGCATGAGCCCTTACAAAAAACATCTGATGATACCCCCTTCAATCTATAGAATTTTGTAGAATGCATAATACAATGATGTAAGCAAAACTTTAGTCTTAGCTCTTTCTTTTATTTTTGTTTGTTTGTTTTTTTCTATTTTTTATTTACCCTTTTTTTTTGCTTTAACAGTAAATTTCCAAACTTTACAAAAATCTGGTGATACCTCCTGTAATCTATAGAATTCTGTAGAATCCATAATCCAGCCATGTACACAAAACTTTAGTTTTTGCTGTTTCTTTTTTTTTCTTTTATTTCTATTTTTGTTTATTTTATTTTACCTTTTTTTTTGCTTTATCAGTCAATTTCCAACATTTACAAAAAACAATCTGTTGATACCCCCTTCAGGCTATGTGCCCACGTTGCGTGTTAAAACGCACACTGAAAACCGGACTCCTTCCCAGAAATCGCGCGTTTTTTTCCGCGCGATTTCACAGCGATTCTGTTCGCGATTTTGCCGCGATTTTCTCAAGCACTTTCCAAGCGATTTGAAGCATCGCTTGGAAAGTGATTGACAGGTTGGTCACACTCGTCAAACATAGTGTTTGACAAGTGTGAGCAGCTTTTTACTATTGAGGCCGCCTACGCGGCCTCAATAGTAAAAAATAAAATGTTAAAAATGATAAAAAAATAAAAAATCGGGGCATATTTACCTTCCGAAGTCCCGCGCTGCCATCCCGAGCCTCAGCGTTCCCAGTAATGCCTTGCGAGACCTGTGATGACGTTGGTCTCGCGTTACTATAGCGATCTCGCGAGACTGCTAGAGTCACGCGAGACTACGTCATCACAGGACCTTGCCGCAAGGCATTACTGGGAACGCTTAGGCCGGGAATGCAGCGCGGGACGTCGGAAGGTAAATATACCCCGATTTTTTATTTTTTATTCTTTTTTTTACAGGGGTATGGTACCCAGGGCCTGGAGGACAGTCTCCTCTCCTCCACACCGTGGGTACCAACCGCACATGAGACGCTTAACTTCCCGCATGGTGGGCATAGCCACATGCGGGAAGTAAGCGATTCTCATGCATTCCTATGGGTGCGGAATCGCGGCAATTCTTTGCGATTCCGCACAAAAGAATGAGCATGCTGCGATTTTTTCCGCGATGTGTTTCCGCCGTGGAAAAAAGCGCAGCATTAGCACAGCATGTGCGGACTGCCATAGGAATGCATGGGGTGCGTTCTGTACACGATTTTTAAACGTTTTCGCGCCGAAAATCGCGGCAAAAACGCTTAAAAATCGCATCGTGAGCACACAGCCTCAATCTATAGAATTCTATAGAATCCATAATCCAGCCATGTACACAAAACTTTAGTTTTAGCTGTTTTTTTATTTTTTTATTTTTTCTTTCTATTTTTGCTTATTTTTTTACCCTTTTTATGCTTTAACAGTCAACTTCCAACCTTTACAAAAACAATCTGTCGTTGCCGCTTTAATCTATACACTTCTTTCCTAACGTTGCGCTCACACCAGATAATGTGCTGTCACGCCAGTTACCCTACCATTTCCTGCTCAATTCACCGCTACCATTTCCAGTGTTCTTCACATCCAGTCATTTTCAAACACCTGCCATTTACACTTACAATAATACTTTACCTTACAACATTTTATAGGTGCTGAGAAGAGCTCTTATGATCTGCTAAAGATTGAAAAAAAAAAAAATCTGAAAAAAATCCCTTCTCTAAACACTTGAATGTAAGTGAACATCTCTAAAATCCTGGAATAATACAAAAAAAAGTATAAAATGTAGTTTGATATCTATCGCTCAAATGTAAAATGGTATAAAATAATATAGAAGCACATAAGAAATTCTTAAAGGGAATCTGTCAGTAGGATCGACCCTTCTAAGCCATTTATATACTTACAGGTCATAGTAAACTGAATAAAGTGATATCTTGATATCTGCGATCCGATTTCTTATTCCGAGAAATCCATGTTTTGCTTAATATGTAAATGAGCTGTTAAGATCTATGGGCTGGACATAGATCTCCATGAAACTCCACCTCCAGTGCTTATTATAATTTGAAAGGAGGCGTTACAAGTGTGAGACACGTAGATCAGGAGGGCAGACTGTCAGTAATTACATGTCTCGTGTTAGGACCAATGGAGACAGCCTGATACATGACCCTACATGCAGGAAGTCAGGGCCAGCTCTAAGTTTACGCAGATCCTTGGGCTCCAGTCCCGGTCCGATTTTTCCACCTAGCCTTCCATATGTTGGTTGATCGACTTGTTTTTTTTTCTGCTTGTTATTTTTATTGATAACACATGGGGGTCATTAGATCCCTTATTATTCCATTTTTTTTAAAGTCAGTTGACCAAAAAACAGCAATTGTACCATTTTTATTTTTTTATTAATTTTGCTTCACAGTTCACTACGTGGGATAAAAATTATGTTATTTTTACTATTTCAGACAACCATGCAAACAGCGATACACATGTTATTTTTTTCATAGATTTTTTTATGTTTCAAGAAAAGGGGGTGTTTTTAATTTTTTACTTATTTTTTTGTCTCACTAGGAGTCTTGATACTGGCTGGACTCAAGTGTAGAGATATGGTCTACACAGGAGCCTTCGGTAGCACCATAACAATGCCACTTGGACCCTGCAGTTAGGCTATGTTCACACATTGCTTTTCTGCTGTTTTTTTTTTTTCTGAAGGCAAAACCCACTCTTTTGGCAGTAAAGAAGCTGCTTACAAAAAGAAGGTTTTGCTGCGTTTTTTTACTATGTACAGTGGGTACGGAAAGTATTCAGACCCCTTTAAATTTTTCACTCTTTGTTTCATTGAAGCCATTTGGTAAATTCAAAAAAGTTCATTTTTTTCTCATTAATGTACACTATGTACCCCATCCTGACTTAAAAACAAACAAACAGAAATGTAGAAATGTTTACAACTTTATTAACCCCTTGACGACCACCGATACGCCTTTTAACAGCGGCAGTTACTTAAACCACAGCGCTGTGAATTGATGGCACTGTGGAAAAAGTGTATAACGCCCCCCAGAGTTGGAATGTCTCCAGGGGGTAGCCGATACCCCAGAGAACATGATTCGGGTCGGTTTTTCCCAACCCCAGTGTTGCGGTTGCCGTTATTAACGGTATAATGGCGACCGCAAAAAAAAAGTCTGATTTTTCCATTTAATTTCTCTCTCCTCTGAAGTGATTGCAATAGGGTCTCCCGGTCCCCTGATCATCCCCCCCCCAGGTACCTTCGTTGTCCCTCCATGGCCCCCTGAAGTCCCCTGGACCGCCGGCTTCTTCTTCCGGGAGAAAATGGCAGGCACATGAGCAGTGCGCCCGCCGAGATCTGCCGGCCGGCACCCAGCAACAATAGAGAGATTTTTCCTGTTGGTTCATTTTGGTCACTGTGATAGACCCTATCACAGTGATCAAAATAAAAAAATAGTAAATCAACCCCCCCCTTTATCACCCACTTAGTTTGGAAAAATTAATAAAATAAAGAAAATGTATTTATTTCCATTTTCCCATTAGGGTTAGAGTTGGGCTAAAGTTAGGAATAGGGTTGGGGCTAAAATTGAGGTTAGGGTTGGGGCTAAAATTAGGGTTGGGGGTTAGGGTTGGGATTAGAGTTGGGGTTGAGATTAGGGTTAGGGTTGGGATTAGGGGTGTGCTAGGGTTAGGTCTGTGGTTAGGGTTGGGATTAGGGTTAGGAGTGTGTTGGAGTTAGGTTTGTGGTTAGGTTTATGGTTAGGGTTGGGATTAGGGTTAGGGGTGTGTTGTTGTTAGGGTTATGGTTGGGATTAGGGTTATGGTTAGGATTAGGGGTGTGTTGGGGTTTTGGTTAGGGTTATGGTTAGGGTTGGGATTAGGGTTAGGGGTGTGTTGGGATTAGGGTTGTGATTAGGGTTATGGTTAGGATTGGGATTAGGGGTGTGTTGGAGTTACGGTTGGAGTTAGAATTGGAGTGTTTCCACTGTTTAGGTACATCAGAAGGTCTCCAAACGTGACATGGCACCAGCCAATTTTGCGTTCAAAAAGTCAAACGGTGCTCCCTCCCTTCTGAGCTCTACCGTGCGCCCAAACAGTTATTTACTCCCACATATGGGGCATCAGCGTACTCAGGACAAATTGCCCAACAACTTTGCTGGCCTAATTTCCCCTGTTACCCTTCGGAAAATAAAGAAAATGGGGGATAAAAAAAAACATTTTTGTGGAAATTTTTTATTTTTTTTATTTTCATGGCTCTGTGTTATAAACTTCTGTGAAGCACTTGGGGGTTCAAGTGCTCACCACACATCTAGATAAGCTCCATGAGGGGTCTAGTTTCCAAAATAGGGTCACTTGTGGGGAGTTTCCACTGTTTAGGCACATCAGGGGCTTTGCAAACGCAACATGACGACCACAGACCATTCCATCAAAGTCTGCATTTCAAAACGTCACTACTTCCCTTACGAGCCTCGACGTGTGCCCAAACAGTGGTTCTCCACCACATATGGGGCACCAGCGTACTCAGGACAAACTGTACAACAACTTTTGGGGTCCAATTTCTCCTATTACCCTTGTGGAAATAAAAAAATTGCTGGATAAAACATCATGTTTGAGGAAAAAATGATTTTTTTATTTTCACGACTCTGCGTTATAAACTTCTGTGGGGGGGTTTCCACTGTTTAGGCACATCAGGGGCTCTCCAAACGCGACATGGAGTCCGATCTCAATTCCAGCCAATTCTGCATTGAAAAAGTCAATCGGCACACCTTCCCTTCCAAGCTCTTCCATGCACCCAAACAGTGGTTTACCCCCACATATGGGGTATCGACGTATTCAGGAGAAATTGAACAACAATTTTTTTGGTTCATTTTCTGTTTTTACACTTGTGAAAATTAAAAAAAAATGGTTCTGAAGTAAAATGTTTGTAAAAAAAAGGTTAAATGTTAATTTTTTCCTTCCACATTGCTTCAGTTCCTGTGAAGCACGTAAACGGTTAATAAACTTCTTGAATGTGGTTTTGAGCAACTTGAGGGGTGCAGTTTTTCGAATTGTGTCACTTTTGGGTATTTTCTGTCATGTACACCCCTCAAAGTGACTTTAAATATGATGTGGTCCCTAAAAATGGTTTTGTAAATTTTGTTGTAAATATGAGAAATCGCTGGTCAAATTTTAATCCGTATAACTTCCTAACAAAAAATTTTCTTTCCAAAATTGTGCTGATGTAAGGTAGACATATGGGAAATGTTATTTATTTAGTATTTTGTGTGACATATGTGGCACCTCTGAGGGTTCAGTCACCACAGAGGTACTGCACCTCATTCTGAGGTGTAGTATCCCATTATCCAGGTAAGGTGGAGACACCTGATCACACTCTGACACCTGCACACCACACACACTTAAGGTACTGTCACACTAAGCGATATCGCTAGCAATATCGCTATAACTTGTGACGTTATAGCGATATTGCTAGCGATATCGCTGTGTGTGATACTTACCTACAACCCGCTCCCCCGCTGCTTATCGCTGATTGCGCGAGAACGTCCAGGACTGTTTCTCGTCGTCAGCTTCCTGCGGCGCTTCCTGCTGTGACGACGATCGACGCGTGGAGCCGGACGGGAGGACGCAGGATCTCTTGGTGTGACAGGTAAGTAGCGACCCCCGTCCCCAGCGATGTTGCTGGTGAGATCTGCCTGTGTGGCAGCTCACTAGCGACCACTTAGCGATGTACCAGCGATCCTGACCGCGTCATATCGCTGGTCAGGATCGCTGGTACATCGCTAAGTGTGACAGTACCTTTAGAACAGCAAGGCACCCTATATGACCCCTGCTTGGTTCATGAAGAGTGTTGGGAGGTGGGGGGAGCTTAGGTTGAGAGCAGGAGAACTGAAGGAAGTTAGAGGGAGTTCCTCTTATGGGGAAGAAGGGGAAGGACGTGTTTGGAGCAGCTCCTAGTCAGGAGGAGCTGCTGGACAGAGTAATCTTGAAAGGAAGTTCCCTGAAGTGGGAAAGGGACTTTCCCAGAGACACGGGTGGGGAGTGCTCCCCATGGGGCCAATGGCGGATCTTAATAGGGGCGGATGGGGCGGTCGCCCCGGGCCCAAGGTTTTTTGGGGGCCCAGGGGCGGGCTGGGCCGCTCCCCCAGCACCTGTACAGTGCCGGCCGTGCCCTGTGCTGTGATGCCGCCGGCAGCAGACAGCCGCCCGCGTCACATTCTATGAGGCCGGGAGCTGTGCACGGCCGTCACCTTGACGGCTGCTCAGCTCCGGCTCCCTCCGGCTGTACTTCCGGGTCAGATGTCGGGCGTGCGCGATGATGTCATCGTGCACGCGCCGACATGTCCCGGAGGATGCTGAAAGCAGAGGCGCTGCTGGGAAGCGAGCCGGCTGTGAGGTAAGTATGGGGAACTTTTTTTATTTTATTTTATTTATAAAATGAATTAAATGAGGGAAGGGGGTGAGTGGGGGCTGTACACAATGAAGGGGGGGTGACTGGGGCCTGTATATGATGACGGGGGGGTGACTGGGGGCTGTATATGATGAAGGGGGGTGACTGGGGTTGTACAGGATGAAGGGGGGATGAGTGGGGGCTTCACAGGATGAAGGGGGGATGAGTGGGGGCTTCACATGATGAAGGGCGGTGAGTGGGGCTGCACATGATGAAGGGGGGTGAGTGGGGCTGCATATGATGAAGGGGGGTGAGTGGGGCTGAACATGATGAAGTGGGGGGTGAGTGGGGCTGAACATGATGAAGTGGGGGATAAGGGGGACTGCACATGATGAATTAAGGGGTAAGTGGGACTGCACATGATAAATTAAGGGGTAAGTGGGACTGCACATGATGAATTGGGGGTAAGGGGGACTGCACATGATGAATTGGGGGTAAGGGGGACTGCACATGATGAAGTGGGGGTAAGGGGGACTGCACATGATGTGGGGGTAAAATTAACTGCACATGATGATGGGGGAGTGGGGCTGCACATGAAGTTGGGGGGAAGGGGACTGCACATGATGAAATGGAAGGGGGGATAAGGGGCTGCAAATGATGGAAGCGGCACTGCAGATGAAGTGAGTGGGTGATAGGGGACTGCAAATTAAAGTGGGGACATTAAAGTAGATCCCCTATGGCCAGGATCACGTTGGGCGATTTTGTGCGTATTGGCCGTAGGCCTACAGCTTATGTGCAACGTCTTTTTAGGCCATGTCCACACGTGGTGGAATGGTGGCGGGTTTTCCGTATGGACCCGCAGCAAACCAAGTGCTGCGGTCCGTACGGCTGTCAATTCCCGCACGGGGACCGCAGCGCTCAGGTGGGAAGGGGGGTACAGGGGCCCAGGTTTTATGAACAGCCCCGGGCCCATAGTCCACTTAATCCGCCACTGCATGGGGCTTGTTCCATGCTGAAGGACATCAGGTGGGGGAAAGTCCAGGTTGCAGAAGGGTCTCAGCCCCTAGCCTAGTGGAGTGGACAATAGGACTTAACTAGCAAGCCGACAGCTGTGGCCACAGCCAACTACCACCGTTATCTTCTCCGGAAAGGCAGCCAGAAAGGATCAAGGAAACGTAGTGGGTCACGTTGTCCGACAGAATTTACGGCAGCTGGCCTGAGACACTAACTGTGAGGTGCTGGAAAGGAAGGAAAGTGGAAATCAGCACTGTGAGATGGCCAGGGAAGGCAGATATTGAAAGGGAGTGCTGGAAAGGTGTGCTTCATCTGCCTGAGAGTTGACTGAGCCCCTCACCTGAGGAACATAGTGCCAAGCGGGCATCTGTGTGCACCAGAACTGTGAGTAAAGCTTTGGAACTGCACCCCACTGTGTCCTTTGAATTTTTGCCTCAACACTCACCCAGCACTGCTACATCTACCATCAGAAACCATTGCATCCTTAACCAATCATCACTGCCCTGGGACAACAGCTCAGCCTGTGGAGAGCTATTCCAACACTGCTGCAACAGATCATCAGTCCCAGAGGATCTGCACTGCAGCGCTGGTCCCTTCTGATCAGATACCACAGGTGGCGTCACAAACTCTTACCACAAAAACTCTTTATTACTCATTCCCCTGTAAATACTCCCCTTTTATTGAACGCCCAGGGCCACAGACCGGGTCACCGCCGCTGTGACACTGTCCCTTTAAGAAACTGGCCCGGTACCGAGTACCCCACTGCCCTGGCTGAGGGCGCTCCAACTATCTCTCTGATTTAAGGGCATAAAAAATTAAAAGTTTGAAAATTGCACAATTTTAATTTTTTTTGCTATATTTCTGTTTTTTTCATAAATAAACGCAAGTCATATCGAAGAAATTTTACCACTAACATGAAGTACAATATGTCATGAAAAAAAAACATTCTCTGAATCACTGCGATCCGTTAAAGTGTTCCAGAGTTATAAAGTGACAGTGGTCAGAATTGTAAAAATTGGCCTGGTAATTAAGCTGTAAATTGTCTCTGTCACTAAGGGGTTAAAAAAGAAAAACTGAAATATCACATGGTCATAAGTATTCAGACCCTTTGCTCAGTATTGAGTAGAAGCACCCTTTTGAGCTAGTACAGCCATGGGTCTGCCATTCTTCCTTGCAGATCCTCTCCAGTTCCATCAGGTTGGATGGTGAACGTTGGTGGACAGCCATTTTCAGGTCTCTCCAGAGATGTTCAATTGGGTTTAGGTCAGGTCTCTGGCTGTGCCAGTTAAGAATGGTCACAGAGTTGTGCTGAAGCCACCCCTTTGTTATTTTAGCTGTGTGCTTAGGGTCATTGTCTTGTTGGAAGGTGAACCTTCGGCCAAGTCTGAGATCCAGACCACTCTGGAAGAGGTTTTCATCCAGTTTCCTTCAATTGCAACCAGTCGTCCTGTCCCTGCAGCTGAAAAACACCCTCATACCATGATGCTGCCACCACCATGTTTCACTGATAGGATTGTATTGGGCAGTGCCTAGTTTTCTCCACACATATATATCGCTTAGAATTATCACCAAAAATTTCTATCTTTTTCTCATCAGACCAGAGAATCTTATTTCTCATAGTCTGGGAGTTGTCTCTTCATGCGTGTTTAGCAAACTCTATGCGGGCTTTCATATGTCTGGCACTGAGGAGAGGCTTCCGTCGGGCCACTCTGCCATAAAGCCCTGATTGGTGGAGGGCTGCAGTGATAGTTGACTTTGTGGAACTTTCTCCCATCTCCCTACTGCATTCTCCAATACTATCTTTGGATGCCTTTTTTCTTGACTTCAGCAAAGCATTTGACAAAGTATCTCATACAATCCTTATTGAAAAAATGACTAAGTATGGAATGGACAAGACAACTGTTAGGTGGATTCATAACTGGCTTAGTGATCAGACCCAAAGAGTGGTCGTAAATGGCTGCACATCCAGTTGGAAGAATGTCTCAAGTGGGGTACCACAGGGCTCTGTCCTGGGCCCTGTATTGTTCAACATCTTTATCAACGATTTAGATGAAGGAATTGAGGGTAAACTGATTAAATTTGCTGATGACACAAAGCTAGGAGGGATAGCTAATACTAGAGAAGAGAGAGAGGAGTCAAAAAGATATAAATAAACTGGAGAAGTGGGCAGCAACTGGCAGAATGGTTTTTAACAGGGAAAAATGCAAAGTACTACATCTGGGCAATAAAAATGATGAAAGCATATACAGAATGGGAGGAATAGGGCTAAGCAACAGCACATGTGAAAAAGACTTGGGTATACTAATAGATCACAGACTGAATATGAGTCAACAGTGTGATGCAGCAGCAAAAAAGGCAAATGCAATTCTAGGACGTATTAACAGAAGCATACAGTCTAGATCACGTGAAGTCATTATTTCCCTCTACTCCTCTTTGGTCAGACCTCATCTGGAATATTGTGTCCAGTTTTGGGCACCACATTTTAAAAAAGACATCAACAAACTGGAGCAAGTTCAGAAAAGAGCGACCAGAATGGTGACCGGTCTGCAAACCCTGTCTTATGAGGAAAGGTTGCAGGATTTGGGAATGTTTAGTTTGCAAAAGAGAAGACTGAGAGGAGACTTAATAGCTGTCTACAAATATCTAAAGGGCTGTCACATTGTAGAAGGATCAACTTTATTCTCATTTGCACAAGGAAAGACTAGAAGCAATGGGATGAAACTGAATGGGAGGAGACACAGATTAGATATTAGAAAAAACTTTTTGACAGTTAGAGTGATCAATGAGTGGAACAAGCTGCCACGAGAAGTGGTGAGTTCTCCTTCAATGGAAGTCTTCAAACAGAGGCTGGACAGACATCTGACTGGGATGATTTAGCGAATCCTGCTTTGAGCAGGGGGTTGGACCAGATGGCCCAGGAGGTCCCTTCCAACTCTACGATTCTATGATTCTATTGTAGAGCTCAGCCACAGTGATTTTGGGATTCTTCTTTACGTCTCTCACCAAGGCTCGTCACTCACGATTGCTCATTTTGTCTGGACGGCCAGGTCTAGGAAGACTTCTAGTGGTCCCAAACTTCTTCAAATTAAGGATTACGGAGGCCACTATGCTCTTAGGAACCTTGTGTACTGCAGAAATTCTTTTGTAACCTTGGCCAGATATGTGCCTTGCCACAATTCTGTTTTTGAGCTCCTTGGTCTGTTCCTTTGACCTCATGATTCTCATTTGGTCTGACATGCACTGTGAGCTGTGAGGTCTTATATAGACAGGTGTGTGCCTTTACAAATCAAGTCCTCTCAGTTTAAACACAGCTGGACTCCAATGAAGGAGTGGAACCATCTTAAGGAGGATACTTATGACATGTGATATTTCAGTTTTTCTTTTTTAATAGATTTGCAAAAATTTCTACATTTCTGGGTTTTGTTCAGTCAAGATGGGGTGTAGAGTGTACACTAATGAGAAAAAAATGAACTTTTTTGAATTTACCAAATTGCTGCAATGCAACAGACTGAAAAATTTAAAGGGGCCCGAATACTTTCCGTACCCATTGCACATTTGTCTTCTGTGCATGGTGAAAAAGTTTAGTACATAAAAAAAGAAAACATGATGCATCGTCCTTAGGTTTTTGGACCAAAAATGCAGCAAAACCTGATACCTGTTTTTTTTTTTCTTTTGCTGCAATTTTGCACTTAGGCTAAGTTCACATTAGGCATTTTTGCTGTTTCTTTTTATGCAAATTTTCAGCTGCGGTTTACAGTACCAGCAAAGTCCATGAGATTTCAGAAATCCATTGTGCAAAAAAACACAAAATTAGAAAAAAAACATTAAATTTCAGAAATCTCATGCTCACACCTTGTTTTTTGTTGTCATTAAGATTTTGTGTTTTGCATGTTTTTCTTTTGGCACAATGGAGGACGTCACTTCTTTCAGCGTTTTTCACCCACTGAAATGAATGCATGGTGATAAAATTCTGAAAAAATGCACGGATTAGGTTTTGCTGCGTTTTTTTGTGCCAAAACCTGATTTTAGAGAATAGGACTTTTTTTTTCAACACTAAACTTTATCAGCATGCACAAGAGACAAATCTAGCGTGCCAAAAACGCAGCAAAAAAATACCAATGAACTCCTGCTTAAAAAAATGCCTAGTGTGAACTTACCCTAATTGCTTTATATGGGTGAAAAAACGCTGCAAAAACGCTGAAAGAAGTGAAAAAAAAAGGTCAGGAAATAAAAAAACAATGTGTGTGCATGAGATTTCAGAAATCTCATTCATTTTGAATGCAGTGCTGCCACTAGGAATTTCAGGGCCCCATACTGGAAAATTTTTCAGGGGCCCCTTGAGACTCCGACCAGGCTCCACCCCTCGAACTGTCCACAGTCCCATCACCCACTCTTGGAAAAACTCCATTTCTGCACCTCGTACTTACCAATCACACATTAACAGTTCCCATCAACAGATCACACATATAAACAGCCAGCAGCTTTTGTTTTGCCCAAAAGATTTTTTAATCCACCACCACGACAAGGTAGACACTTTTGGCCGAGCCCTTCTCTACTCTATCCTATTAAACATTTGTTAAAATATACATTACTATTTAGGTATATTTTTATTTATTTTTCAATGTTTAAAATGACCAATAATACCACAATAAAAGCACATACAAGGCCAAATACCACCACACCATGACCAGACAACATATTACCACCACAGTGACCGAATAATATTACATACAAGAAAGGAATACTGCCCCATGATCCTGGCCCATCTGTCTCCATCATGCCCCATCTTTCTCCATCCTGCCCCATCTGTCTCCATCCTGCCCCATGATCCTGCACCATCTGTCTCCATCCTGCCCCATTATCCTGCCCCATCTGTCTCTATCCTGCCCCATGATCCTGCCCCATCTGTCTCCATCCTGGCCCATCTGTCTCCATCCTGCCCCATCTGTCTCCATCCTGCCCCATGATCCTGCACCATCTGTCTCTATCCTGCCCCATGATCCTACACCATGTGTCTCCATCCTGCCCCATGATCCTTCACCATGTGTCTCCATTCTGCTTCATGATTTTGCACCATGTGTTTCCATCCTGCTCCATATATCTCCATCCTGTCCCATCTGTCTCCATACCTCTTTATCTGTCTGATCTGATCCTTCACCATGTGTCTCCATTCTGCTTCATGATTTTGCACCATCTTTCTCCATCCTGCCCAATCTGTCTCAATCCTGCCCCATCTGTCTCCATCCTGTCACATCTGTCTTCATCCTGTCACATGATCCTGCCCCATCTGTCTCCATCCTGCCCCATCTGTCTCCATCCTTCCCCATGTTCCTGCCCCATCTGTCTCCATCCTTCCCCATGTTCCTGCCCCATCTGTCCCCATCCTGCCCCATGTCTCCAGCCTGCCACAGTCAGTCACATGGTGCAGGATCATAAGGCAGGAAGGAGACAAATGGGGCAGGATGGAGACACATAGTCCCTTTGTCTCCATCCTGCTGCCCAAACATATTGCGGCTTGCCGCTTTCAAAATAAAAAAATCAAAACACTTTATCCTGACGTCATACGCTGGGGAAGAGAGCGCTGACATTAGCTGCCAGCCTCCTATTGGCTGGCGGCTTTTAACTATTGCCGTGCGACGGCAATAGAGTTTAACTGAACCTGCGTCTCGGATGCCGGTTCAGTTACTACACCGGCAGAATCCTGCCGCTGGGGCCCGGTGAGTGGAAGAGACGGGGCCAGATGCAGGCCCTCTCTGTTCATCAGACCCCATATGCCAGTCAGGGTAGTAATGCTCTGATGCCGGCCCTGTTTGAAGGTACTGTAAAACGCAGCAATTTTCCAATCAGAAATCTCATAGCTTTTGAAGGTACTGTAAAACGCAGTTTAAAATTTGCATTCAAAAAATGCAGCAAAAACGCATCATGATAATATAGCCTTACAAATGGCCAATGGGCTTCTGAAGCTACTCTTATCCCCTCCATTTCCAACCTTTTAGATGCCGCTGTCATAATTAGCAGTAGCATGGCAGGACTTAAACTACTGAGATCGGTTTTAACTCCGATGCTGGCTGTATGTCACCACCAGAATACGGGCTTTATGGAGTCAACTCCAGATCACGCTCCCCACATACAGTCTGCACATCCGCCATACATGTGCATCAGATGTTGCCGATGGAAATCTGGGGACCCGTCACCTGCCCAGGTTTGCCAGCTGCTTACGTCAGTCCTGCTTTTTTTTCTCATTAAAAATGTAACACTGAGGCCGTGTTCACACATTACATGAATGCTGCCTTTTTATGCAGTTTTTTCCTGCACATTTTCTGCACCACGCAATGCAATATCAATTTTCTGATTATTGCTGCATTTCTTTTATGCGTTTCCTCCCTTATTTGATGCTTTTTTGGTGCAGATGTGAAGCCACAATGACATCACGAGGTCTGCCATCCAAGGGCAGAGGGGCTTTCTTCTCTTTGCCTGCTCTCTTAATGCTGCAATCACAGCATATAGGGGGCTAAAGTGCTGGAAGCGATGCGGCACGACTCCTGGCAGGATGTCAGCATTCAGAATCAGCTGACACCTGGCGGCGATCGCACGCGGAGAGCATCTGTGCGCCCAAAATCTCTTGGACGTACCCAGTACATCTAAGGATCGGTAAGGGGTTAATGTCATAATAATGTTAAAAATTGCTAATTTTTGCAAATTTCAAATATTTTCATAAATAAACTTACAACCACATGATCCTAAATTTATTACCAACATAAAGTACAATGTGTCACGATTTTTTTTTTTTAAATCACTCCATCCTTTTGAACCCTTTTTTTTTTTTAAAGCACAGAAATGCTTTGATTCTGCACTTAAAAATGCAGCAGTTTTTTTTGTTACATGGATTTTTTTCATGTTCACATAGAAGCCTATAGAGGAAAAAATGCTCCAAAACCGCACAGTACAAAAGCACCTGAGTTTTCCAGAAATCAGATGCACTCTGCTTGGATATTTAGGCCGTCTTCACATGTAGCGTAAATGCGGCACTTTTTTTTCACAGAAATTCTCATGTATTTGTGGCGCCCTATGTCTTTACCGACACAAAAGGGTTAAAAATGTACTGTTTTGTATGTTTTTTGTGAGCAATGGGAGTTATGCTTTCTCTGCTAGAGACCACAACACACACACACAATTTACCTCACTCCCTTACTTGTCTGAAGCTTAGAGCTTTGCAGACATATGTGGCGCCCCCAGGAGTATGGTCGCCACAGTGGCATTACCTTGCTCCTAGGGAGGGTGATGTCATGCTTGGAAGCAATGAAGGATCTCTGTCAGGTAAATCTAGCACACAGCACAGTTCCCACTCCAGGCCAGCAGAGGGAGCTCTGAACCAAACTGGGGGAGGAGCTGCTCTCTAGGGGCCAGGAAGGGGAAGTTAGTTCAGTTCTGTGGAGAGAGAAATGAGTGCAGACATGGAGAGAGGAGCTGGAGGATTGAGCAGAATTCAGGCTCACTTCTAGCTGTAGCGCATGGTCCGGAGTCCGGTATCCAAGGTTGTATGGATGCTGATGGTCCTGCAGCAGAAACCGGAGGAACGAGAGGCTGTAAATGCTCTGTTCCCACATAAGACATGGAGGCACAGCAGCAACGTGTGTGAGCCAGAAAAAGGAGGCTACGGCTGTCTGCCATACGAGGGGAGTTCTAAAGAGAGCACGCAAGAGGAACTTCAGTGTACCTCAGTACTGCAAGTACCTCAGATAAGCGCTAGAAAGGAGACTACACAACCCATCTGCATAGAGAGATTCCTATGTTGCTCCCCAGGCTGATCAACTCCTGTTCCATCTGTAATCTGGATCCTGGACTGCACTTACAAAGCAAAGTAAAAGGTAAAGGAAACTGCACCCTGTTGTGTCATTGCCTTCTTCCTGCAACCCCTTCAACACTGCTACATCTCTGTGCCTAACACTGCACCCTCTTCCTCAACACCTATTACTACTGCCCTGGGACTACAGCTCTACCTGTGGGGAGCTCTTACATCTTGCTGCCTTATACCATGTGTCCCAGAGGATCTGCCTGCAGCGTCGGCTTAACCCCTTCATTGCCGAGCACCACAGGTAGTGTCACGTATCATCCACCTATAAACTTTATTCAGCCACGTTTCACCCCTTTTGCATGGACATCCAGGGCCACGGACCGGGTCACCGCCACTGTGACACATCCCTCTGAGACACCGGCCCGGTACCGAGAAACCCCACTGCCCTGGCGGGCGATCCATTTTGGTGTCACGAACAGGATTTGCGAGGCCCGGTGCCCCCGGGTCCTGTGTGCCAGAGACTGTGTTGTGTGCCATAGACTTATTGTGCAATTGCCGCCATTACCCCGCCATTTGGCGTGCGCGGGAAGCCAGAGAGGCGTGCCGTCGTGGGCGGAGCCTGAAAGAGAGCACGAAACGTGAGGTGCTGCGTGCGAAGAGATCAGCGGGCGGGAAGTAAGGAGCAGAGGCCTGCAGTCCCGACGTCCCCCGATCATCCAGCCTGCAGAGCGGCGATCGTTAAGACAGCGCAACACAGGGCCTGGCCAACGTTAACTAGGGGGGAAGAAAATGTCTGAGGCAAGAGAAGATGCAGCGGTGAACGCCACCGCACCCCCCACAGTGCGGCAAGATGCAGGGGCGAGCCAGAATCCAGCAGCCAGCACCGACTCCAGAGCGCAGCAAGAACAAGCGCCCACCGCAGCAGTCCCCATAATGCCGCTGTCCATGCCCTACATACCGGGAGCGGCCTGGTTACCGCAGTACTCAGGGGAGTCACATACCCTGAGTGAGTTAAAAGAGAGACTGTGCAGTTTGTTTGAGGTGTATCCTCTGTCTGAAAGCCAAAAAGTGAACATCCTTATTGAGCAGCTAACTGGTGCAGCGCAAAGAGAGGTAAAGTCCTGGCAGGAAACTGATTAAGAGACCTTTAAAAAATTCTGGCTAAGCTAAGAAGCACCTTTGACACCCGCACTGCAGCTGAAATAAAAATGAGATTCTTTGGGTGTAAGCAAAGAGTGCAGGACAGTATACGGGAATATGCTCTTAACCTGCAGGAGGTGCTGCGAGCCATAAAGCAGATTGACCCAGACAGTGTGAAAGATGGAGACAGACTGTTAAAGGAGCAATTTATTGAGGGACTCCTATCCAGTACCCACAGAGCACAGCTGCACATCATAGCCCTACAAAACCCTGATCTAGACTTAGCAGACTTTAAAGACAGGGCTATCCGGGTGCTGCATGAACCAAATATCAGCCGTCCAGCGCCCCCTAGGCGCCCAGCACTCACATACCACCAATAAGCAGCATCTTTCCCTCTGAGCCCTGTGGAGGCTGACACACAGACTCTAGATGGTGATCCATCTGAAGAACTGTGCCTTCAGGTCCAAGAGGTGACCAAAAATATGGCTGCACTTGCCAAAACTGTGCAGTCCTTGCAGGTGTCCTCAAAGGAGAAGATCCAGCTGGCCTCCAGTCCAGAGGATGTCCCGTGGCTACGGAAGAAGAGGATCCCGCCACTCCGAGGGAGAGACAATGATCGCTATGACCAGGATGGACGTCCCATCTGTCGTCACTGCCGCAAGGCAGGCCTGATCCCAAGATTCTGTTATTTAAACGAGCAACCCCTGGGGCAGTGGGCCAACCCCCAGGAGTAAGACCACAAGGCCCAAAGAACTGGCAAGCCAAGTATGTTGGAGGGCGACCGGTCCTCCCAGTGGTGATTGACGGCATCCTCATGAACGCTTTGCTGGACACTGGCTCTCAAGTGACAACTATGCCATATATCCTTTACAAACGGTATTGGGCTGACTCTGAACTTACTCGCGGCCCAAGTAATGAGCTGACAGTAGTTGCCAGCAATGGTCAGTCTTTGCCGCAAGTAGGATGTAAAGAGATTACCATTAAGGTGGGGCGAGTGGAGTTAAAATCTCACGGTCTGATAGTTGTAGACATTGATCGACGAGAATGTAACCCAGTGATGACCTTATGTACTAATGTGATTGAAAATTGTCTTGCCGAGGTTATTGTTTTGTTGCAACAGGTAACTGAGACTGCTGGTTCCAGTGAGCAATGAGTCCTGCAGAAGGAGATAAAGGCCCTGATGCAAAGACAGCAGGTAGAACTGTCTGGTGGAGAAATTGGCAGCGTCAGAGTGAGTGATTCTTTCCCCATTACGATACCACCCAGCTGTGAAATGTTAATTTGGTGTCGGGCAGCCATAGACCTCAGAGGAAAAGATTACCAAGCATTGGTAGAGCCAGTGTACTCTGATAGCCAGCCCACTGTCCTGACAGCCAGAGGGGTAGCTGATGTCCGCAAAGGGAGAGTACCTGTACGCCTCTTGAATTGTGGGGAAGAGGAGGCCACAATACCTCGGTATGCCACAGTTGCTAATCTGTTTACTGTCAGTAAGGCTAAGTGCACACGTACCGGAACTCTCGCGGAAATTACCGCGAGAATTCCGGAATTCCAGTCCGTGGGAAAATCGCATTTTAAATTCCCGCGATTTTCCCGCGGAAAAACTAGCATTTTGCAAGCGTATTTAGCTTGCAAAATGCTAGCGTTCTCCAAGCGATCTATAGCATCGCTTGGAGAACTGATTGACAGATTGGTCACACTCGTCAAACATAGTGTTTGACGAGTGTGACCAACTTTTTACTACTGAGGCTGCCTATGCAGCATCAGTAGTAAAAGATAGAATGTAAAAAAAAATAAAAAATAGTGTTATTCTCACCCTCCGACGTCCCGCGCATCCGTTCCCAGTAATCCTTTGCGAAAATGCCCGCGATGACGTCAGTTCTCGCGGGATCGCGACGTCTCGCGGTCATTCGCGATGACGTCGCGCGAATGACCGCGAGACTTCGCGATCCCGCGAGAACGGACGCCATCGCGGGCATTTTCGCAAAGGACTACTGGGAACGGGAGCGTGAAGAGAAGCGGAAAGACTGCGCGGGACGACGGAGGGTGAGAATAACAATATTTTTTATTTTTAAATTCTATTTTTTACAGGGGTATGGTACCCAAAGCCCGGAGGACAGTCTCCTCTCCTCCGGACCGTGGGTACCATCCGCAAATGTTCTGCTTACTTTCCGCATGGTGTGCACAGCCACATGCGGGAAGTAAGAGGAACAATGCATTCCTATGGGTGCGGGATCGCCGCGATTCCGCAAATTAATGAGCATGCTGCGGTTTTTACCGCAAAGCGATTCCGCCGCGGTAAAAACCGCAGCATTAGCACAGCATTGCGGAATCCCATAGGAATGCATGGGATGCTTATTTTTCACGTTTTCGCGGCAAAATCGCGTGGTTAAAACAGCCGCGGAAACGCGAAAAAAACGCCACGTGTGAACTCAGCCTAACAACGCAATACAGGCAGCAGAGCCCTTGGTCTCATCCGACCAGGCAGGGGACAATGGCTCTGTAAAGCAGCTGGAGGAGTGGTGTCAGCAGCTGCATGTGGGAACTGACTCCACCCCTTCATACCAAAAGAATGGGGTTTACCGAGTGGCTCAGGAGAACGAGCGGGTATTCAGCAAACACTCTCTAGACTTTGAGAAGGCAAAAGGGGTTCAACATCATATCCCCACTGGAGGTCATCCACCCATTAAAGAAAGGTACCGGCCTATACCCCAACACAATATCAATGTGCCAAAAGTATGTTGCGGGAATGAAGGAAGCTGGGGTGATCAGAGATAGTGGTAGCCCCTGGGCAGCCCCAATAGTCTTTGTGAAAAAGAAAGATGGTACCATGAGAATGTGTGTTGATTACAGAAAAAATAACAGCATTACACATAAGGATGCCTACCCATTACCCAGAATTGAGTCATTAGTTGCGCTTAAAACTGCTAACTATTTTTCCACCTTAGATCTCACTAGTGGGTATTGGCAGGTTCCCGTGGCAGAGGCAGGCAAAGAGAAAACAGCGTTTACTACACCAATGGGTCTCTGCGAGTTCAACTACATGCCGTTCGGGCTCTGCACCGCCCCAGGGACATTTCAATGCTGTCTTGGACACAAGAAATTCGAGACGGTTCTGTTGTACCTTGATGATGTCATTGTTTTCTCCAAGACTTATGAAGACCATCTGAAGCACCTGGCTGAGGTGTTTGAAGCCTTGTCCAACTTTGGCCTGAAAGTAAAGCCATCCAAATGCCACCTCCTGAAGCCCAAGGTACAGTACCTCGGACATGTGGTGAGCGCAGAAGGTGGGGCACCGGATCCTGACAAAGTCACTGTCATCCGGGACTGGCAGAAGCCCAGCAACCTCCTTGAGGTACGTCAATTCCTCGGGTTGGTAGGCTACTACCGAAGGTTTATCAAAGGCTTCACTGAGATAGCCACACCTATGCAAAATCTTCTGGTGGGCCAGCCCAATAAAGCCAGGAAGAAGAGTCCTACATTTGAATGGAATGAGGAACTGGAGAGGTCCTTCACTCGACTGAAAATGGCTCTCACAGGAGATGCAGTTCTGGCCTACCCAGATTACGACCAACCATTTGTTCTGTATACTGATGCCAGCAACATGGGACTGGGAGCAGTACTGTCACAGGTACAGAATGGCAAAGAAAGAGTGATCTCCTACGCCAGCAGGAAGCTTCATCCCACTGAAAGGAACCCTGACAACTACAGTTCCTTCAAACTGGAGTTCCTCGCCGTAGTCTGGGCTGTGACTGAACGATTCAAGCATTACCTAGCTTCAGCCAAGTTTACCATCTTCACGGACAACAACCTGCTGACTCACTTGGAAACTGCAAAACTAGGTGCACTGGAGCAGCGATGGATGGCCCGGCTGTCTAACTATGAATTTACCATCAAATACCAAGCCGGGCACAAGAATGCCAATGCTGATGTGCTGTCCAGGATGCCCAATCTGACAGATGGGGGAGTAGACCCTGAGGCACTCGAAGAAATAGAGTTACCTGCCTTCCACCAGCCAATTGCGGCCCAACGTGCCCAAGGAGTGAGAAACAGACGATCTATCGTGAAAGAAGCCACCCTAAATCCATTACCTCATCATGACTGGGCAGAAACGCAGGATAGCGACCCCGCAGTCCACCTGGTAAAGGAGCTACTGTCACAAGCTGACTCATGCCCAGGTCCAGATGCTCCTGAAGAAACCCAGCAGTTGTGGAAGGAAAGAGGCAGGCTGTTCATCTATGAGGGAAAGCTGTGTCGGAGGAGTATCAATGCCCACACTCATGAGTTGGTCTGGCAGGTGGTAGTCCCAAAGAGGGAGGTATCAATGGTCTTGGAAGCGTACCACAATGGAGCAGGACACTTTGGATGGAAGTTGGAGGCCTTGCTTCGAGAGAGATTCTACTGGGCTGGTATGAGGAAGGCCATTGAAAATTGGTGCCGGGAGTGTGGACAATGCAACCTGTGCAGGAAGGACCATAACAGCCAGCGAGCTCCTTTGCAGCCAATAATAACTAAACAGCCACTCGAGTTGGTAGCCCTGGACCATGTGAAGCTGGTACCAAGCCGTTCAGGCTACGTTTATGCTCTTACCATCGTTCACCACTACTCGAGATTCCTGGTAGCCGTGCCTGTCAAGGATCAAACAGCCAGGACAGCAGACAGAGCATTCCAACAGCACTTTTGTCGACCACACGGATATCCCGAGCGAGTGCTTACAGATCAAGGTCCAGCCTTTGAGGCAGAAGTGTTCCAGGAATTCTGTAACTTGTACAGTTGCAAGAAGATCAGGACAACACCATACCATCCACAGACCAATGGCATGTGTGAAAAAATGAATCAAGTGGTGATCGATCTACTGAAGACCTTGCCTTTGGAAGAGAGGAATCTGGCCAGAGAAGTTACCAGATCTGGTAGACCTCTACAATCACATTCCTGTAAATTCCACCAACTGCACTCCAGCCTACCTAATGAGAGCGAGGCCTGGCAAGCTGCCTATTGATTTGGATATGGGAGTCCTTACACCTGAGGTAACATCACCAGATGCTGACTGGGATACAGAATGGCAGCAGCAATACCGAAGAGTACAAGAGTGCGTAGAAAAGAGTCTAACTCAGGCGAGACAAAAACAGGAAATGAACTACAATCAACATGCACCTGCAGTTCCCTTGTCACCAGGAGAACAGGTCCTAAAGAGGAAAAGGAGGATGCATAAATTGGATGACCAATGGGAAGCTGAACCCTACACCGTCCTACCATCAAACTTTGACAACACCAAAGTGTGCCTTAGGCCTCTTTCACACTTCAGTTTTTTGCATCAGTTATAATCCGCCAAAAAGGCGGACAAGCGGATCCGTTCTCAACTGATGTGAACGGATGGCACAGGATCCGTTTTCAGACGGATCCTGAAAATGAAGAAATTTAAAGGAATCGCTGGCCGGGAAGGAGAGAGAGAGAGAGAGAGAGAGAGAGAGAGAGAGAGAGAGAGAAATTTTTGAGGATGGTGACGGACAGCAACTTTTGGCGGATCCTCACAAAAAACGGATGCAACGGACACCAATCCGCCATTAATGCAAGTCAATGGGAAAAAAACGGATCCTCAAAAAAAATTTGAGGATCCGTTTTTTTTCAAAACCTGGCGGATTGTGACTGATTGTAAAAAACGGAAGTGTGAAAGAGGCCTTATCAGTAAGGATGGAGGAGAAACCTCATCAGCAGTATCGAGGGATCATCTGAAACTGTGCCCTGACCAGCTAAAGGAAAGGATGGGAGAACAAAACAACCTTCAACCCATAGGAGAAGAAGAAAAGGTCAACACTGTACTCAGAGAATTTCTTGCAAACTGGACAAGAGTGGATCAAGCCATCGTAGTTCCTGTCCTAATCTTTCCCTAGCCTACTGCAGCTGAAGTAGCAGAGACTCAAGACAACTCTGAAAATCAGGAAGTTAAGTCAGCGGATGCCATACCAGCAGTGGAGAAAGAGGATCCTCGCCCTGCCTGTGGTGAATCTGTCATGCCCACAGTGAGTCTAAGAGTTCGCAGATGGCTACTACCTAGTTTACCAACAGCAGTAACAGGCCCACTAAACCTAAATAGGCCATTACAAGGACCCATGCTATGCAGATCTACCCGTAGCACAAAAGGTGAGATCCCAGTTAGATTTAGAGATTAAAGTGCAAATAGAAAATGTAAAATGTACCTGTAAATATGCAACTTTTCAAGCTTATGTGCCTACAGAGACTCTGTAAGAACTTTTTGAATATCTTATCTTGTTTTGATGGACAATTGTGCCACAGGACTATGTGTGACCAAAACAATCCTTGTACATAGTTACCAACTTGCTCAGGAATTGGACCATGAACATTGACGCATGGACTAATCGTCACAAGGACTATTTTTGAGCTTTGGTTTTTGTATTTTTTCATTTTTGAAATCTTGTAATAGTTACAATTGTTCATTTGTTTATATGTTTGCATGTTTTCTCAGTCCGGGAGTACTGACTTGCACTAGGGGGAATGTGGCTCCCCCAGGAGTATGGTCGCCACAGTGGCATTACCTTCCTCCTAGGGAGGTTGATGTCATGCTTGGAAGCAATGAAGGATCTCTCTGTCAGGTAAATCTAGCACACAGCACAGTTCCCACTCCAGGCCAGCAGAGGGAGCTCTGAACCAAACTGGGGGAGGAGCTGCTCTCTGGGGGCCAGGAAGGGGAAGTTAGTTCAGTTCTGTGGAGAGGGAAATGAGTGCAGACGTGGAGAGAGGAGCTGGAGGATTGAGCAGAATTCAGGCTCACTTCTAGCTGTAGCGCATGGTCCGGAGTCCGGTATCCAAGGTTGTATGGATGCTGATGGTCCTGAAACAGAAACCGGAGGAACAAGAGGCTGTAAATGCTCTGTTCCCACATAAGACACGGAGGCACAGCAGCAACGTGTGTGAGCCAGAAAAAGGAGGCTACGACTGTCTGCCATAAGTGGGGAGTTCTAAAGAGAGCACGCGAGAGGAACTTCAGTGTACCTCAGTACTGCAAGTACCTCAGATAAGCGCTAGAAAGGAGACTACACAACCCATCTGCATAGAAAGATTCCTATGTTGCTCCCCAGGCTGATCAACTCCTGTTCCATCTGTAATCTGGATCCTGGACTGCACTTACAAAGCAAAGTAAAAGGTAAAGGAAACTGCACCCTGTTGTGTCATTGCCTTCTTCCTGCAACCCCTTCAACACTGCTACATCTCTGTGCCTAACACTGCACCCTCTTCCTCAACACCTATTACTACTGCCCTGGGACTACAGCTCTACCTGTGGGGAGCTCTTACATCTTGCTGCCTTATACCATGTGTCCCAGAGGATCTGCCTGCAGCGTCGGCTTAACCCCTTCATTGCCGAGCACCACAGGTAGTGTCACATATCATCCACCTATAAACTTTATTCAGCCACGTTTCACCCCTTTTGCATGGACATCCAGGGCCACGGACCGGGTCACCGCCACTGTGACACATCCCTCTGAGACACCGGCCCGGTACCGAGAAACCCCACTGCCCTGGCGGGCGATCCATTTTGGTGTCACGAACAGGATTTGCGAGGCCCGGTGCCCCCGGGTCCTGTGTGCCAGAGACTGTGTTGTGTGCCATAGACTTATTGTGCAATTGCCGCCATTACCCCGCCACTTGGCGCGCTCGGGAAGCCAGAGAGGCGTGCCGTCATGGGCGGAGCCTGAAAGAGAGCACGAAACGTGAGGTGCTGTGTGCGAAGAGATCAGCGGGCGGGAAGTGAGGAGCAGAGGCCTGCAGTCCCGACGTCCCCCGATCATCCAGCCTGGAGTCCGGTATCCGAGGTTGTATGGATGCTGATGGTCCTGCAGCAGAAACCGGAGGAATGAGAAGCTGTAAATGCTCTGTTCCCACATAAGACTCAGAGGCACAGCAGCGACGTGTGTGTGAGTCAGAAAAAGAAGGCTACGGCTGTCTGCCATACGAGGGGAGTTCTAAAGAGAGCAAGCAAGAGGAACTTCAGAGTGTAACTCAGTACTGCAAGTACCTCAGATAAGCGCTAGAAAGGAGACTACACAACCCATCTGCATAGAGAGATTCCTAAGTTGCTCCCCAGGCTGATCAACTCCTGTTCCATCTGTAATCTGGATCCTGGACTGCACTTACAAAGCAAAGTAAAAGGTAAAGGAAACTGCACCCTGTTGTGTCATTGTCTTCTTCCTGCAACCCCTTCAACACTGCTACATCTCTGTGCCTAACACTGCACCCTCTTCCTCAACACCTATTACTACTGCCCTGGGACTACAGCTCTACCCGTGGGCAGCTCTTACATCTTGCTGCCTTATACCATCTGTCCCAGAGGATCTGCCTGCAGCATCAGCTTAACCCCTTCATTGCCGAGCACCACAGGTGGCGTCGCGTATCATCCACCTATAAACTTTATTCAGCCACGTTTCACCCCTTTTGCATGGACGCCCAGGGCCACGGACCGGGTCACCGCCACTGTGACACATCCCTCTGAGACACCGGCCCGGTACCGAGAATCCCCACTGCCCTGGCGGGCGATCCACATACCCTAACAGAGGGGGAGGAGTCCAGAGTTGTTGTTTTTAGTGTGAAGAAGGAGGAGAAGAAGAACGCTCTTGGAAGCCATTATACATGTGCTCTATCCAGTAGTAGAGCTTAGAAGCATCAGGGAATCAGCCCCTAGATCATCCATGCTTTCAGAGCAGAGTGGTAAGCTGAGAGACTGTGTGGGATTATACAACCAACAGCATAGCGCCCCCCAGTGTCGGATTTTCTCCGGGGTCTCAGCTGCCAGGGGTAGCCGAGACCCTAGAGAACATGAATCGGTCGGTTTTTACCGACCCCACTTTTGCGATCGCCGTTATTAACCCTATAACGGCGACCGCAAAAAAAAAAGAAGCCGCGATTATGCATTAAATTTCTCTTTCCTCTGATGTGAACGCACATCAGGGGAGAGAGAAATAGGGTCCCCGATCCCCCCCCGGTACCTCTCCGTTGTCCTCCGTCCCCTACCGGTGGTCCCACGTCCCGCCGGCGTCCTCCGATGGGCGCTGTGACGAACAGCCCACGGCCGTTCGTCCACTTACGGAGGCGACTAACGGGGGTCCCGCTGCCACCAAAACGCGACGGACAGCGGACCCTGTGTCACCACTATGTCACAGTCCCACCACTGACACGGGTGTATCAGCGGACGGAGGGACGAGACACAATGCCGGCACACGGCTATCACAGGCACCGTTGGGGCTTATCTTAGTTATCCCACCACTGGCACCATGTGACCAAAAATATCCAGCAAGCTACTCTCGCTCTACAATTTGCCGCAGGGGGAGTTTAATTTGGATGCCCCACCACTGCTATCAATCTTCCAAGTACTGCGGGGATTTATGTATATCCCACTTTCTCAGTTCCACTTTGGAACTCGCAGCTCTCCGGCGCCCCCTTACCCTCAGGTCAGTCAGGGAACTGCACCTAGGATAATTGGTCGCCGGACGGGCTGCCTGTTGTGAACTGGCAATCAGGCTTCTGCAGTAAGGGAATTATTAATGCTGTGGCCGCAGCCCCTCATTCAGCAATATAAGACCCTTCTAGACTGCCAGCAAGCCGCAATAGCCGTACACAACGCGCTGCCACCAGTCACGGTTACTTAATTCACAGTGTTAAATTAAGAGGGTCCGTGGCAAACCCCTTGAATTAGTAGCGATTATCTATCAAAGGCGTATAGTTCGATTCTTAGAGCATGGAGACAGATCTAGATAATTATTTCATTTATTTTCCGAAAGAGGACAGTGATTACAGATAAAAGTTGCTATAAAATTGAGACATAAAATATGTACAGTACAGGTATAAAATAAAAGTGGAGAAAACAAAGAGATTACACTCACAGTTCCATATTGTTGTTAGGCATCCCATGTGGTTTTAAGGGGGGTGGAGGCGGAGCTGCACTTCTCCGCTCATCTGAGTTCTTGTCAGCCCGGACCCTGCAGCTGTTCTGAGCTGGTTTTGTCCAGGAAATGCTTTATATGACATCACGGAGAGATGCATGCTGGGTTAATCCCACCTCTCCCTTTTGGATTTAGAATTACACTAGAAAACTTATACTAATCATAACTCCGTGGGGGCAGCCCGCACAGACACATATAGGGCATCATTGGTTGTGATTTGTTGAGTACAATAATTCAAGACCAAATATGCAGTAGTTCTGATACACCGTTTAGCTGGAACACATATCTCAGGTTCTGAAAGGATTAGGCTTCGCAAGAACCACGGCAGCGACGCTGTGACCGTCCGGATTACAAAAATGTGATTTTCATATCTCTAGGGTATTTGGTTCTTATGGTATAGTCTCTCATAGTTTTATTCGTTTCAAACAAAGAAGTTTTTCCCGCTCTGAAGAGGAGCCAAATGGTGATAGCAGGAAGTATCCTATTGCTAGCTGGAGAGGTGATAACACTTGGGGGAGGGTAGGCACTGCTATAGCTTCAGTGTGCCATGTAACTCAGAAGGGAAGGGGAGATTTCTAGCACATTCCAACAGAAAACATATTTTGCAGACATTTGTACATCACACCTCCCCCCTTAAGAGGGCGCTAAGGAGGCATTACCTCTCGGTAATCGGCCATGCGCACCTCAGCGGGTTCGCCCCGGCGGGACAACCCATCGGCATTGCCATTTTCACTGCCCTTCCTGTGTTTTACAGTAAAGTCGTACTGTTGAAGGGCAAGGCTCCAGCGGAGCAATCTTCCATTGGTTCCGGACACTGTGTGCAACCAGCTCAGAGGGTTGTGGTCAGTTACCACCGTGAAGGCACGCCCGTACAGGTAGGGCTGCAAACGTTGCAGTGCCCACACCATGGCCAGACACTCCTTCTCGATGGTCGAGTATGCCACTTCCCTCGGCAAAAGTTTCCGGCTCAGGTACAACACGGGGTGCTCTTGGTCCCCCGAATCGACCTGGCTAAGCACAGCACTGAGGCCAAACTCGCTGGCGTCGGTCTGTACCAGAAACGGGCGACTGCTGTCGACTGCTCTCAACACTGGAGAGTTGCACAGGGCTGCTTTCAAAGCTTGGAAAGCTGCCTCACAGTCATCTGTCCAGTTGACTGTTTGGGGTAGCCTCTGCTTGGTGAGGTCAGTCAAGGGTTTGGCAAGGGCGCTATAGTCCTGTACGAACCGCCTATAGTACCCTGCAGTGCCCAAGAAGGACTTCACCTGCTTCTTGGTCCTGGGGGTGGGCCAGGACACGATTGCGTCCACTTTTTCTGGCTCCGGACTCATGGAACCCCCGCCTACCCGGTGCCCCAGGTAGTGGACCTTGCGCATGCCTATCTGGCACTTCCCCGGCTTGATGGTCAGGCCTGCCTGGTGAAGACGCTTGAGCACCTCCTGGAGGTGCTGAAGGTGTTCCTCCCAGGTGGAACTGAAGACGGCAATATCGTCTAAGTACGCCACCGCATACTCCTCCAGTCCCCGACGCAGGTGGTTGACCATCCGCTGGAAAGTGGCAGGGGCATTCTTCATGCCGAAGGGCATGACCGTCGACTCGTACAGTCCAAAGGGGGTGATAAAGGCGGATTTCTCCTGCGCCTCAGGGCTCAGGGGAATCTGCCAGTATCCCCGACTCAAATCCATGATGGATATGTAGTTGGCGTTTGTCAACCGCTCGAGCAGATCCTCGATGCGCGGCATCGGGTGGGCATCAGAGGTTGTGATGGTGTTGAGCCCCCTGTAGTCCACGCAGAACCAGGTGGTTCGATCCTTTTTAGGCACGAGGACTACAGGTGAAGCCCACGCGCTTTTTGACCGTCGAATCACCCCCAGCCTTAACATCTAATCGATCTCTTGGCGCATGACTTGTTGCACCGTTTCAGAGATCCGATAAGGTGTTCGCCGTAATGGGGCGTGATTCCCGGTGTCCACGTCATGAACCGCTAACTCCGTCCTCCCAGGACGGTTGGTGAACACGGGCCGGAAGAGTTCCAGGGTGGCCATCAACTGCAACCGCTGGGACACGGTGAGCGAACCACTTATCTCCATGTCCTCAATGGACCCATTGGCCTTGGCCTGGGCCAGCATGTCCAGGAGGGGATCTTCCTCCCCATCCTCTGGCAGATTGCAGACCGGTAGGACGCAAGCTTCACGTTCGTAGTGCGCCTTCAGCATGTTGACGTGAAAGGCCTTGCGCCTACCCCGAGCATGGTCAAGGGTGACCACGTAGGTGACCGGGTTGAGCTGTTGGTGGACGACGTATGGGCCTTCCCAGGCTGCCTGAAGCTTATCCGTTGGTACAGGGACCAGCGCCCACACCTTTTGACCCACCTGGTAGGTCCGCTCCCGGGCGTTCTGGTCGTACCAGCGCTTCTGGTCAGCCTGAGCCTGCGTCATGTTGTCATGCACCAACTGCGTCAAGGTCTGCATCTTGTCACGGAAGCGCATGACATAATCCACGATGGACACTTCTGTGGGGTTTGGCTCATCTTCCCAGGATTCTCTTATCAACCCAAGGGGTCCCCGGACTCGCCTGCCATACAGGAGCTCGAAGGGGGAGAACCCGGTCGAGGCCTGCGGAACTTCTCTGTAAGCGAACAGCAGGTGTGGGAGGTACCGCTCCCAGTCGCGCCCTTGGGTCTCCACCAGTATGCGGAGCATCTGTTTGAGGGTACCGTTGAAGCGTTCACACAAACCATTAGTCTGTGGGTGATACGGACTCGATACCAGGTGCGTCACCTGCATTCTCTCACAGAGAGCCTCCATTAGGCGAGACATGAATTGGGGCCCTTGATCGGTAAGCATCTCCCTGGGAAATCCTACCCTTGAAAAGATGGTCAACAGTGCGTCAGCCACCTTATCTGCCCTGGTTGAAGACAGAGCTACTGCCTCTGGGTACCGGGTAGCGTAGTCTACCACGGTGAGAATGTATCGCTTTCCGGAGCTGCTGGGGACGGACAGCGGTCCTACAATGTCCACCGCGATTCTCTGGAAAGGCTCCTCTATCACCGGCAAAGGAATAAGGGGAGCCTTAAGAGCAGGCCCCGCCTTACCCACTTTTTGACAGGTGGCACAGGAGCGGCAGTAGTGTGTTACATCTGTCCCCATCTTGGGCCAATAGAAGTGTTGAGACAGCCGTGCCTTTGTTTTGCTGATCCCCAAGTGTCCAGCGAGCGGAATCTCATGGGCAATCCGCAACAACTCAGTTCTGAACTGATAGGGGACGACCAGCTGTCTTTCCCTCAACCACTCCTTTTTAGGATCTCCGGGTACTGTCTCCCGGTACAACCTTCCTCGTTCCCAGAACACCCTCTCCTTATCAGACTTGGAGGTGGGCGTCTCGGCGAGACCTCTCAATTTCTCCAGGCTGGCATCTGAGTGCAGAGCAGCCTGGAACTCCATGCTGGAGGCTGCCAGAAGTGACGTCAGGGTCCCCTCTTTACTGGGACCCTCTGGAACCGGCTCTGGGTTCACCTCTGGTTCAGTCTCTCCTGTAGCAGCAGAGGGTCCAGAAGACAGTGCGTTACCTGCGATCTGGGCACTCTGACTGCGTGTGACAGCTGCTATGTATGCTGTCTCCCTGGGGATTTCTACAGACCCACCAGCCGGTGCTGGCTTGGGCTCTACCTCCCCATCCACCCCCAACACTTCAGGAGCAGGGCTACTTATGGGCCAGTTACCTTCCTCGGTGGCACTGGTCAGCTGCATGGCATTACCTTCCTCATGGTCCCCATGCACCTCCCCATTCTCTTGAGCACCGTTGCTCACTCCTGCCAGGGGTTCCTCAGCCGTCTCACTCCGCAGAGTGACGGGGCTGAGCACTTCGGTACCTGTGGACACATCTACCGCTTCAAAGAAAGGGTTAACGGGTTCAGTCGGCACAGATACATCAACATCATCATCATCCTTCCTAGGGGAAGAATGGTTATCAGTTTGCTTTGGCACATTCACATCAGCATCATCATCATACCTGGGGAAAGAATGGTTGTTAGTTGCATCATTACTCATCAAGGCATTAGCAGGTAACACATTCAGTTTCCCGTCATCATCATCATCATCATCAGGGTTAACGTTACCCTTATTATCAGTTTGGGGAAGGGGGTCAGGGACGTAGTATGCAACCATCCTCCCCAAGTCAGTCCCCAATAAAACATCAGTGGGCAAATTTTCAGACACTCCCACCTCCCTCAACCCGCTCCCGGCACCCCAGTCAAGAAAAACTCGTGCCACTGGCAAGGGACAACGGGTGCCTCCAATCCCGGTGACAGTCAGGGTTTTCCCCTCAACAAACTCTTCAGGGGCCGCCAGTCCAGGACGGATGAGGGTTCGTTCAACCCCGGTGTCATTGAGGCCTGTAGCAAGACGGGCCCCCACCTGAACAGGTTGAACGTTGTCGTCAGCCCTCCCAACCACACCTCCCACCAAAAGAACAGAGGCATTGGGCCCGGGGGCCTTGGCTGGGGGGTTCTTCGGCCTATTCGGACAGGTGTAAAAGAAGTGACCAGGCCGCTGGCAGTGGTGACACAGGCGACTTTCAGTAGCCGGCCTGCTGTTGGCAACAGGGACTGGGCCTCCGGAGGGACGGCTAGCTGGGGCACTGGGGTTGGTTGCTGGCTTACCCCCTTTCCAGCTGGTGGCGACTGGCCTCCGCGTCTCGGGCTTCCGGTTGTCCTCGTAGTTGTCGGCGATCTGCGCCGCTTTGTCCGCGTTCGTTGGTTCGCGGTCCAGGATGAACTGTCGGACCTCAGCTGGGCAGAGATGCAGGAACTGGTCTTTGATCATCAGGTCCCGTAGCTGCTCAGAGGTTTCAACGGACAGTCCATGGATCCACTGGTCAAAGTGGGTCCTGAGTCCTTGCACCACATCACTGTAGCTATCATGTGGGCCACGTTGGAGGTGTCGGAACTTCTTTTGGTATACCTCAGGTGTCAGCCGATATTTGGCTATCAGCGCCTCTTTTATGGCGCGATAGTCATCATCATGCGCTTGCGGAAGAGAAGCAAACGCCTCCAGAGCTTTGCCTTTTAGCCCTGGGGTCAAGTACCTGGCCCATTGGTCTTCGGGCAGTCGGTACTGTCTGCAGGCTTTCTCAAAGGCTCGCAGAAACGTGTCCAAGTCCCCGTCCTTTTCCATCACGGGAAAATGCTCTGTCCGGGGTTTAGGAGTCTGGACGCTGCTGGGCTCACTGGTTCGGGCTGTGGGGGCATTCCACCCCCGCTGGAGCATCTCTCGCTCTACAATTTGCCGCAGGGGGAGTTTAATTTGGATGCCCCACCACTGCTATCAATCTTCCAAGTACTGCGGGGATTTATGTATATCCCACTTTCTCAGTTCCACTTTGGAACTCGCAGCTCTCCGGCGCCCCCCTTACCCTCAGGTCAGTCAGGGAACTGCACCTAGGATAATTGGTCGCCGGACGGGCTGCCTGTTGTGAACTGGCAATCAGGCTTCTGCAGTAAGGGAATTATTAATGCTGTGGCCGCAGCCCCTCATTCAGCAATATAAGACCCTTCTAGACTGCCAGCAAGCCGCAATAGCCGTACACAACGCGCTGCCACCAGTCACGGTTACTTAATTCACAGTGTTAAATTAAGAGGGTCCGTGGCAAACCCCTTGAATTAGTAGCGATTATCTATCAAAGGCGTATAGTTCGATTCTTAGAGCATGGAGACAGATCTAGATAATTATTTCATTTATTTTCCGAAAGAGGACAGTGATTACAGATAAAAGTTGCTATAAAATTGAGACATAAAATATGTACAGTACAGGTATAAAATAAAAGTGGAGAAAACAAAGAGATTACACTCACAGTTCCATATTGTTGTTAGGCATCCCATGTGGTTTTAAGGGGGGTGGAGGCGGAGCTGCACTTCTCCGCTCATCTGAGTTCTTGTCAGCCCGGACCCTGCAGCTGTTCTGAGCTGGTTTTGTCCAGGAAATGCTTTATAGACTTGCTATGTGACATCACGGAGAGATGCATGCTGGGTTAATCCCACCTCTCCCTTTTGGATTTAGAATTACACTAGAAAACTTATACTAATCATAACTCCGTGGGGGCAGCCCGCACAGACACATATAGGGCATCATTGGTTGTGATTTGTTGAGTACAATAATTCAAGACCAAATATGCAGTAGTTCTGATACACCGTTTAGCTGGAACACATATCTCAGGTTCTGAAAGGATTAGGCTTCGCAAGAACCACGGCAGCGACGCTGTGACCGCCCGGATTACAAAAATGTGATTTTCATATCTCTAGGGTATTTGGTTCTTATGGTATAGTCTCTCATAGTTTTATTCGTTTCAAACAAAGAAGTTTTTCCCGCTCTGAAGAGGAGCCAAATGGTGATAGCAGGAAGTATCCTATTGCTAGCTGGAGAGGTGATAACACTTGGGGGAGGGTAGGCACTGCTATAGCTTCAGTGTGCCATGTAACTCAGAAGGGAAGGGGAGATTTCTAGCACATTCCAACAGAAAACATATTTTGCAGACATTTGTACATCACAGGCGCCGCCATCTTGAAAATGGCGGGCGCATGCGCAGTGCGCCCGCCGGGAATCTGCCGGCTCCGGCTTGCAGATTCCATTCATTATTTTGATCACTATGATAAACGATCACAGTGATCAAAATAAAAAAAATAGTACATAACTCCCCGTTTATCATCCCCTTATATAGGCAAATATAATGAAATAAAGAAAATATTTTTTTTTTCAGTTTTCCATTAGGGTTAAGGGTAG
Organism: Dendrobates tinctorius; assembly: GCF_039654945.1. NCBI lineage: Eukaryota > Metazoa > Chordata > Amphibia > Anura > Dendrobatidae > Dendrobates > Dendrobates tinctorius. The sequence continues at coordinate 53,528,482 of NW_027361696.1, forward strand.
GGTTGGGCTAGGGTTAGGATTGGGCTAGGGTTAGGGCTAGGGTTAGGGTTGGGCTAGGGTTGGGCTAGGGTTAGGGTTGGGCTAGGGCTCGGGTTAGGGCTAGGCTTAGAATTAGGGTTAGGATGAACTAGGATTAGGGTTAGAATTAGGATTAGGGTTGGGATTAGGGTTAGGGGTGTGTTGGGGTTAGGGTTGGAGCAAGAATTGAGGGGTTTCCACTATTTACCAACTTTAGGGGTCTAAAAATTGGGGTCTAAAAAAATCACTTTTGTGGAAATAAAAAAGACGGCTCTGCGTTTATAAACTTCTGTGAAGCGCTTGGGGGTTCAAAGTGCTTACCACACATCTAGATAAGTTCCTTAATGGGTCTAGTTTCCAAAATGGGGTCACTTGTTGGGGGTTTCCACTGTTTATGCCCATCATGGGCTCTGCAAACGCAACATGATGCCCGCGGACCTTTCCTTCAAAGTCTGCATTCCAAAACGGCACTCCTTCCCTTCCAAGCTCTCCCATGCGCCCAAACAGTGGTTCCCCCCCACATTTGGGGTATCGGCGTACTCAGGACAAATCGCACAACAACTGTGCGGGTATGATTTCTCCTGTTACCCTTGTAAAAATAAAAATTTGGGGGCGAAAAGATCATTTTTGTGGAAAAAAAATGGATTTCTTATTTTCACGGCTCTACGTTATAAACTTCTGTGAAGTACTTGAAGGTTCAAAGTGCTCACCACACATCTAGATAAGTTCCTTAATGGGTCTAGTTTCCAAAATGGGGTCACTTGTTGGAGTTTTCCATTGTTTAGGCACATTAAGGGCTCTCTGAACGCAACATGGCATCCGATCTCAATTCCAGCCAATTCTGCGTTGAAAAAGTCAAATGGCGCTCCATCCCTTGCAAGCTCTGCCGTGTGCTGAAAAAGTGGTTTACCCCCACATATGGGGTATCAACGTATTCAGGAGAAATTGTACAACAAATTTTGTGGTTGATTTTCTCTTTTAACACTTGTGAAAATAAAAAAAAATTGGTTCTGAAGTAAATTTTTTTTGCAAAAAAAAGTTAAATGTTAATTTTTTCCTTCCATGTTGCTTTAGTTCCTGTGAAGCACTTAAAGGGTTAATAAACTTCTTGAAAGTGGTTTTGAGCACCTTGAGGGTCTAGTTTTTAGAATGGTGCCAATTTTGGGTATTTTCTGTCATGTACACCCCTCAAAATGTCTTTAAATATGATGTGGTCCCTAAAATAAAAATGGCGTTGTAAAAATGAGAAATCGCTGGTCAACTTTTAACCCTTATAACTTCCTAACAAAAAAAAATTGGCTTCCAAAATTGTGCTGATGTAAGTAAACATGTGGGAAATGTTACTTATTAAGAAATTTGTGTGACACATCTCTCTGATTTAAGGGCATAAAAATTTAAAGTTTTAAAATTGCAAAATTTTCAAAATCTTCGCCATATTTCTGTTTTTTCATAAATAAACACAAGAGTTATCGAAGAAATGTTACCACTAACATGAAGTTCAATATGTCACGAAAAAATAATCTCAGAATCAGCGGGATCCATTAGAGCGTTCCAGAGTTATAACCTCATAAAGGGACAGTGGTCAGAATTGTAAAAATTGGCCCGGTCATTAAGCTGCAAACTGGCCCTGTCGCTTATCCACCTTTTGGGATATTTTTTTTTTTTATAACTTTAATAAGATAAGATAATCCTTTAATCGTCCCACCATGGGGAAATTCAGAACATTACAGCAGCAAGGCACGAACAAGTACAGATACAGATGCATAAAGGCATTACATTGACAGTTGGTAGGTACATATACGGGGAAAAAAAAAATGCATGTATTTTGGGTTAAAAAACATTTTTGCAATTGGATTTCATTAAAAGCGCTGCACCGCTTGACTTTTTTTCAGGTCGTTTCCCTGCACATTTAACTTTTATGTAGTCTGCGGTAATAAATTCTCAAAAAGAAAAAAAATGTACCAGCGCCCCTTATTGCGGCATCTTAGAGATCTAACAGCCTCTCAGTCAGCTCATTCGGCATCCAGCAATAGAGAGCACAATAAAGTGGTTGTAAAAGGCAAATGGTCCAAAATGTTTAATAAAGCCAAATCACAAAAATGATTGTTAATACCATTCATCTAAGAAACAAAAATCTCTCCCCCATAAGTGGACAACCCCTTTAAGTATTCAAAGTCAGGCTTGGTTGGAAGCGTTCTATAGACAAGGCCGCTGTACACTATCGCCATAGCAACCCATCAGCCCCTGACGCACGCATCACTGTACGCATTGTATGTGGCGCAACTTTCCTTTGTGAATAGCAGAATTTATGTAAACGTAGAGCAGCAAGTCACGTGGGAAGTCGTCTTCGGCTGCGTGACTGCGCATTAGCTTCCCTCTTGCGCATGCGTCTGTCACGAGATGGCGGTTCGGGGGAGGAATAGGGGGCGTTGTTTTTAGTTTGACAGTGACGCTGCGGTGTTTCTGCGCTTGCGCGTCATTCGGTGGAATCTGCCAGAAAAGCGGAGGTAACTGGACTGCTGCTCGTGTTATTTATCGTTGACGGCTGTTTACGGTAAGTGGGTGTCGGGCTTTGTGTGTGAGACCGAACGGGAAGACGGTTATTGGGCTGGCGAGGAGGTGTTAGTTCCCTGGGTGACATGGCGGACGGTTTCCTGAGGTAAATAATCCTCCTCCTTGCTCTGGTCGCCGCCCTGGTGCGGTCATAGTGGCGGTCCCGCCTCCATAGTGAGGGGTAATGACGCTTTTTAGCGCTCTCATCCTGTCCTGGTTGAGCAGTAATGATTGGTGGTGTTGTACCTCCCAGCAGGGGTTAATGGTGATGGCGGCAGAGAGGAGGCTGAGCTGTTGTTATTCTGCCTGTGGTTAATGACAGTGTATGGGGTGAGAGCGTCCATCTATCCGACCTGGCTCTCACCTGCGGGGGCACGTCCTGCTGGCGGCCGCTGTCTCCGGGGGCAAAGGTTGCCCTATGCCCGTAATCCGGGTCATGTGACTCCAGTCAGCAAGATGTCGCGCTTTTCCAGGACTGGCTGCCATAAAGTAATGGCTGTGTGCCCAATAGGAGGTGGTGGTGTGATGTGTGGTGTTTTTGGTTCTCTTTTATTATATACTAGCTGCTGGCTCGATTCTAAAACATCGGGTACTCTAGAATATGGCCAGCGGCAGATTAAAATTAAAAATGTGATATACTTACCATCCGACGGCCCCCGGAATCTGTCCCTCCTCTCCACGCAGCCGGCATCTTCCGTTCCTGGTACTGCTTTGCACCAAAGACCGCTGCTGACGTCCTCTCGCGAGAGCGCGACGTCATCAGCAGTATTTCGCGCAAAGCAGTACTGGGAACGGAAGATGCCGGCAGCGTGGAGAGGAGGGACAGATTCCGGGGGGCCATCGGAAGGTGAGTAGATCACTATTTTTTTTATTTCAATTCTATTTTTTACACGTTTATGGTACCGAGGGTCCGAAGGAGTCTCTTCTACTCCGGACCCTGGGTACCGGCTAGCGCCGGCATCTCCTGCTGCGTCGCCGCTGACGCCCATGCGCCCGGAGATGACCTGCGGCAACCGTCGGGAGATCAGTGGCTAGCGCCGCTGATCTCCCGACGGCGCGGTGGCGTGCGTCCCGCTAACTGCGCTTGCGCACTGCGCCTGTTGCTGATTGGTGGGGACCTGGCAGCCACGACCAATCAGCGCAGCAGGGTTTCGGTGACAGACATGATAAGGCGTATGTGTGTATATGTGTAAAATATATATATATATATATTTATATAGTTAGGGCCACCCTGATCGGCAGAATTGGACCTCCTCTCGATTCATTCTCTATGGGGCTGCAGACTTTTTGCAGAGACTAAATAGAGTGGTGGTCGGGTGTCCATCTTGTAACGGGAATAAAATTACTCCAGCATGTTGTTGTTCCCAGCGCCGACTTCCGTTGACGTCGTGTCGATAGAGCAGCTCTTTACCTACGCCTCTGTTGACAGGGCGTGACTGCTGCCATCATGCTGATTGACAGCTGGCTACCCTGCTGCCTCACTTCAGGAAGGTGGCCGTCAATCAGCATGATGCCATCTGTTACGCCCTGCAAACTACCACCTGCCTGAATTCCCGGCGCCTCTTCTCTCAAAAAAGTGGGCTGAAAATCTCGGCTTATATGCGAGTATATACGGTACATCGTTTACACAACTAATCGATTTTTTTTTTTTTTATTAACATTGTTCCGATTTTGGGGACCTGGCAATGGATTGTGAACACAGCCTGAGTGATGTAACACTAATGACGCAGAGTCAGAGGTTGTGAATAAATTAGAGCCAGCGTTTTTTTTGTTTTTTTTTTTGTTTTTACAGTAATCATTGTTACATATATTACAATGCTACATATGTAACAGATTACTCTCTTCTACGCCAGCTGCTATTGGACATAACATAAAATGGTGGTGTGTGACTAGATCTTCACAGTCTCGTGGATACAAAAAATGTCTCCATTTTTTTTTTTTTTCAAGGTGATATAGGCCACATGGCCCTCACTATACAGTCATATGTAAAAGTTTGGGCACCCCTATTAATGTTAACCTTTTTTCTTTATAACAATTTTGGTTTTTGCAACAACTATTTCAGTTTCATATATCTAATAACTGATGGGCTCAGTTATATTTCTGGATTCAAATGAGGTTTATTGTACTAACAGAAAATGTGCAATCTGCATTTAAACAAAATTTGACCGGTGCAAAAGTATGGGCACCCTTATCATTTTCTTGATTTGAACACTCCTAACTACTTTTTACTGACTTCCTGAAGCACTAAATTGGTTTTGTAACCTCATTGAGCTTTGAACTTCATAGCCAGGTGTATCAAATCATGAGAAAAGGTATTTAAGGTGGCCACTTGCAAGTAGTTCTCCTATTTGATTCTCCTATGAAGAGTGGCATCATGGGCTCCTCAAAACAACTCTCAAATGATCTGAAAACAAAGATTATTCAACATAGCTTTTCAGGGGAAGGATACAAAAAGTTGTCTCAGAGATTTAACCTGTCAGTTTCCACTGTGAGGAACATAGTAAGGAAATGGAAGAACACAGGTACAGTTCTTGTTAAGCCCAGAAGTGGCAGGCCAAGAAAAATATCAGAATGGCAGAGAAGAAGAATGGTGAGAACAGTCAAGGACAATCCACAGACCACCTCCAAAGACCTGCAGCATCATCTTGCTGCAGATGGTGTCACTGTGCATCGGTCAACAATACTACGCACATTGCACAAGGAGAAGCTGTATGGGAGAGTGATGCGAAAGAAGCCGTTTCTGCAAGCACGCCATAAACAGAGTCGCCTGAGGTATGCAAAAGCACATTTGGACAAGCCAGTTACATTTTGGAAGAAGGTCCTGTGGACTGATGAAACAAAGACTGAGTTGTTTGGTCATACAAAAAGGCGTTATGCATGCGCTGTATTGTTGACCGATGCACAGTGACACCATCTGCAGCAAGATGATGCTGCAGGTCTTTGGAGGTGGTCTGTGGATTGTCCTTGACTGTTCTCACCATTCTTCTTCTCTGCCTTTCTGATATTTTTCTTGGCCTGCCACTTCTGGGCTTAACAAGAACTGTACCTGTGTTCTTCCATTTCCTTACTATGTTCCTCACAGTGGAAACTGACAGGTTAAATCCCTGAGACAACTTTTTCTATCCTTCCCCTGAAAAGCTATGTTGAATAATCTTTGTTTTCAGATCATTTGAGAGTTGTTTTGAGGAGCCCATGATGCCACTCTTCATAGGAGGATCAAATAGGAGAACTACTTGCAAGTGGCCACCTTAAATACCTTTTCTCATGATTTGATACACCTGGCTATGAAGTTCAAAGCTCAATGAGGTTACAAAACCAATTTAGTGCTTCAGGAAGTCAGTAAAAAGTAGTTAGGAGTGTTCAAATCAAGAAAATGATAAGGGGGCCCTTACTTTTGCACTGGTCAAATTTTGTTTAAATGCAGATTGCACATTTTCTGTTGGTACAATAAACCTCATTTGAATCCAGAAATATAACTGAGTCCATCAGTTATTAGATATATGAAACGGAAATAGCTGTTGCAAAAAACAAAATTGTTATAAAGAAAAAAGGTTAACATTAATAGGGGTGCCCAAACTTTTACATATGACTGTATAGGTATAGAGCTTCGGTAGGGAACATGGTGTTGAATTCCTGAAGTATGACTGTGTAACTTGCTTAAAGCTGCTCTGCCACAAGGACATAGTGCCACCAAGTTTGTGTAATTCATAGCTTTATGTGAATTGATGATTTTAGTTTGCATAAATCTGGCTTCCTCCACCAACACGCAGGAACAGACAGCTCGCTCTGCATTAGTGTGCATACAGCATGCATCATTGTCAGTCTGTGGGCAGGTGAAGTCTCGCTCACTGAAGAACATTTACAAGGATATTTATAGGGTGGTAAAGCAGCAAATCATACAAACGATATATATGCTATGGCATGACTTCCTGAAGTGAATAACTACTCTGCTGTTTCCTTACCTTGAGTGGTGTGTTAGGTGGCTCAATACAATGGTGACCAAATGCTTAATTTGTCCACCCCAAGAAGAACAGTTACATTGACTAATGCGTGAGTAGTAATAGTCTACCGTATTACGTACCTCTTGGGTAACGGTCTTTCACCACATGTTGCACTCTACCCTCACAAAACGTGACTAGAATGATTCATTTTATTAGCTACATTAGTTGGACTGCTAATTGCTGGATTATTCTAACCTCAATAAATGGAGTCACATTTCAGATGCTTATATGATTGCATAATATACATGTGTAAAGTGAACCTACCTGTTACATTATCAAATATCACATATGCATATAATTAAAGGGGCTGTACTGGTATGTAAAATTTGATGGCCTATACTTAAAGGGAACCTGTCACCAGCTTATTCGATTATAAACCCTACCCATCACGTTTAAGATCATGTGAATGGGGTTCCTACAACCCCTGTATATCCTCTGAGGTGTTCCTGCATACCTGTGAAAATGTGTTTTTATACATGTCCCGCTCTGCATGGAAATTGTGCGGTCCTGTCCAGTGGATGTCTCCAGATTGCGATTTGCACAGCCCCAGTCCAATCAAACGTTGTCTCTTCTCTCTGGGTGCAAGTAGAGAAGTCAGCCACACAGTGCCTGAAATCTCTCATCTGTGTAGTGGCATCATGGAGCTGCGCACTCTAACCTGCCCTATTGAACAACAAGGGAGCTGGTTACTTGTCTTTGCGCTGCTGGTCTGATTCCACTGTGAGACTTCAGGCACCTTGTGGATGATATTGGAGACGTCATCTGCTTATATCTAGCTGGAAGAGGCAGCGTTTGAAGAGACCGGGGCGGTGCTAACTTCAGTCTTGAGACTCCTATCACATTGGACTGCTTAATATACATGCAACATGGGACACAAAACACCTTTTCGGAGGTATGAAGGGGCACCTCTTTTATAAAGAGGTTGCAGGAACCCCATTCACATGATTTTAAACGAGATGGGCAGGGGTTGTAAGTGGGGAAAAAAATGGTGACCGGTTTCTTTTTTAAAGAGGACCTTTCACTGAATGTCGTAATATTTCTGGACTCTTGGGCAAATGTCTGGCTAAATAGGTTCTTCAAACTATGGAGTGGTGGTCAATCATGCGCACAGCCGCTCCATTTATTGTTAGGAGCGTGCCAAAGACCAGGTGACCGCAACACTAGGCTATCCAGCAATTCCATCAAATCACACAGGGTTCTTTACAGCTTTGGTTGCTGTGATTGGTGGAGGTTCCAGCAGTCTGATCCTTTAGCGATTAGGAAGTAATTCCTTATCCTTGGATAAAGGATAACTTCCAAACTTGAGATGAGGAGTTAGGTTTAAAAAAAAAAACAACAAAAAAAAACCATTTTGGTATGATGGCCAAAGACGTTGATTATTTTTGGCTGATTAATTAGGGATTATGTGATAAACATTAACTTGTTAGCCAATGCATCTTAAGTCAGAAGAAATTCTATTTTCACATCCTCTTTAATGTAATATCTAGCGTATAGTATACCTCCACTAAATCATCTCTGGTGTCATATTTTCTGTAGTTGTTGGGCTGACCCAACCCACATTCTCACATGCAGTGCAGATTGCTTTGTGTGGAGCAAGTTCTGAAACTGCAAATCAGATACCATCATCTGTTTACATGAGGACCTGTGGGTGAAGCAGTCTATGCTTTATTTGTACATGTAAGACACACTAGGGTATTGGATTAATATTAAGGGTTGTATAGACATCGTTGATCAGCACAGTGTTAGATTAACACATGTTGTATATTTATAAATTGACAGAAATGAGCTATATTTTCTGTCTCCTTATTAAGACACTTTTGTCAGGATGTTGAATATCTATGATTCACTTGTAGTGTAATGAAGTCCGAAGTGATTAATGTGTGTCTTATGGATGGGATTACGCCTGGTTTATTGATCATTAAGTATTCTGCTCATAGAGCTGTGCTAGTAAATCTCTGCAGCTTTCTGTTGCTCTAGGAGAAAAGTACCATATAACGCCTTGGTGAAAGAGTAGCAATCCCAAAAAGATGCCTTCATATAGGTTTTAGTAGGGTTTTTTTCTTTTAGTCTTCGAGATGTAGGAAATAACATTTACTTAACATGCTCGTTAAATGTGAGTACTGTATACACTCGCGTATAAGCCGGCCCGAGTATAAGCCCCCCCCCCCCAGTTTTGCCACAAAAAACTGGGAAAACTTATTGACTCAAGTATAAGCCTAGGGTGGAAAATGCAGCAGCTACTGGTAAGTTTCAAAAATAAAAATAGATACCAATAAAAGTAAAACTAATTGAGACATCAGTACGTTAAATGTTTTTCAATATCCATATTGAATCAGGAGCCCCATATAATGCTTCATACAGTTCATGATGGCCCCATAAGATGCTCCATACAAAATACACCACATATAATGCTGCACAAAGGTTAGTAATGGCCCCGTAAGATGCTCCATAGAATAATATGCCCCATATGCTGCTCCATAAAGGTTATGCCCCATATGCTGCCCCATAGAATGCTCCATAGATTATGCCCCATATGCCCATAAAGGTGATGGGCCCCATAAGATGTTCCATAGATTATGCCCCATATGCTGCTCCATAAAGGTTATGGCCCCATATGCTGCTGCGAATTAAAAAAAAAAAAACACACCTCTTGTCGCTGGGGGCCAGGTGCCGGTGTCCAGAGCAGGCGGGGACACCGGCGCGCTATGAGGGACAGGTGCTGGTGTCACTGGTGGCTCAGGGCCCCGACACCTGCGATATTCACCTGTCCCTGTTCCACCACCGCACTAACTACGTCATCGCGCCCTCTGACCTGAATGTCACAGACAGAAGACGCAGGTGAATATCGCATATACTTACCCCCTCCTGGCACGGTCTCTGCAGCCCGCTCTCCCACGGTCTCCGGCAGCTCTTCCTTGAGCGGTCACGTACCGCTCATTAAAGTCATGAATATGCGCATTCATCCGACGCCACCTCCTCTACATGTCCTAAAATACACGTCAATGGATCTCGAGTAATATTTGCTTCTGTCACTCTTTCCACTAAATTCCACCCCACCCCCTGTCACGCCTCTACAATCCTTATTCATGCATTACAATGTTGTACACTTTTTTTTTTTTTTTTTTTTTTTTTTATAACCCTAACGACCTATTCTTGACAAGTTCTGGGGAAGCTAATCCGGGAAAGTCCAACAAACCGAGCCCCCCCCCCCCCCCCAGATATTCTCATAGTGGTTCATCTTGCCTCTTTTCATGTATACGCTTTGCTCCATAAGGATTACAAAATTAACTCTATTTACAAATTTCTTCCTAGTAGGAGGATTTTCATCTAGCCAGTGCAATGTGATAGTCTTCCTTGCAACATAAAGCAATCTGGCTATTGCTAGCCTACCCCATTCATCCGACGCCACCTCCTCTACATGTCCTAAAATACACGTCAATGGATCTCGAGTAATATTTGCTTCTGTCACTCTTTCCACTAAATTTAGGACCCCAATCCAAAATGACGAAATCTTGGACAAGACCATAGCATATGAAGAATATCCGCTTCATCCATCGTACATCTCGGACTTCCAGAGTCTTCCCTTAGTCCAGCCTTTTTCATCCACCCATGTGTCCTGTATACCCTATGTATAGTGTATAACTGCGACACCCTCCCAGATTCACTTATAATAGATATTCTAGTGACATATTGTAAAACCGACTCCCACTGCTCATCCCATATGTCTCCCAAATCCCTTGTCCATTTGGATCTAGCCATCAATGGGTGTCTATCCAAAAAACGTACCTTGCAATCCCCTGTAGATTATCGATATAAGACTGCTAGTACCCCTCTGGGGACTGAGCATATTCAACATACTGCCATTCTGTATCACTATCGGTGACCTCCGCTGTCTAGAGAATGCGTGTTGCAGCTGCAGATACTGGTAAAACATAGTATGCTCCAAAGGGAACTCTTCCCTAAGTGTTTTACCATCTAGCAACTGCGACACATACCATATACCTATTCTTCTCCACTGTCCAAAATTCTGTAGACTTAGCAGTTCAGTCAGCTGGGGGTCAAACCAAATGGCTGTGTATCTCGTGTATTCCCCTATACCCCTCCATAGCTTTAATTTTTTCCACAGTCTTTCAAGCAACGCCAAAGTTGGAAAAATTTTTAGGATTCAGACAAAATTTACCCACCTCCAGAGCATCCAGCAGTGGGTCCCTCCCTACCACATGAGAAATAACCTCCCCCACTGACCTTATAAGACCTTGATTTCCCCCCCCCCCCATCCTATCAAATACTGGCGTTGGGACCCAATATAATACAGCCATGGGTTGGGAACCACCAAACCTCCATCATCTTTTGGACGTTGCAACATTTCCAACCCAATATGACCTCGACCTCCATATCAATTCACGGAAAATGGCGTTAATTTTATAAAATCTATATTGAGGCAGCAAAACCGGTGCATTGTGTAGCACATACAAAAGCTGAGGCATAAGTATCATCTTTACTAAGTTAGCACACCCAGCCATTGTTAAATTTAATTTCCTCCATGCCGTAATTTTCTGTTTAAATTTACCTAGCAGCGGGTTCAAATAAGGGTATGTGCTCACATAGTTTTTAGGTGCTGCGGATTATTCCCCACGGATTTTGTAAAATCTGCAGGTAAATTTCAGGTAAAAAGAACTGCAGATTAGGCTGCAGTTTAGCCCTGCGTTTTACCACCTCTACAATGGAGGAGATGGTAAACCGCAGCGGAATCTGCAGAAAAGAAGTGACATGTCATTTCTTTCTGCGGATTTGAAACCGCAGCAAAACCGTGCGGAAAATTCTGCAGCATGTGCACAGCGGTTTCCATTTTACATTGAGCAAAATGGTACTGTACAACGCAGCAGATTCTGCGTGCGCACACACCCTAAGTCTTTCATAATCTTCAATATTATTTGACACCCTAATGCCCAAGTAAGTGAATTCCTTAACCACTTGAACCGGAGTTGGCTGATCTCCTACAAGAGTCCCTCCACCCAGCGGCAACAAAACGGACTTATCCCAGATATCCCGGCATATTCGTATAGAACCCTCAACACCCTCCCCAAGGAACCTTCCGCATCTCCCAAAAATAGCAACATGTCATCAGCATAGAGTGCCACTTTTTCCTCATGTATCCATATACGGTACTACGGTACTTAAAATGTACCTAACTGAAATCTGGATTTGCTTTGGATCTGCTTTGAATTTTCATTGACTACTATAATGTTGTTACAGTTTAATTGTTAAGGGGCCATCTAGGCATAAAATATTGATGACCTATCCCTATGATGGGACCTCTGTATTAGACCAGTGGCGGTTTAGCACCCCCACTAATTAGCTGTTTCTCACTTCAGTGGTGGCAGCTTTGTTCGATGTTTAGCAGCACTGCTGAGAACTGCAGATCAGCTTCTATTCATTTAATTTTTCTGTCTGTAAAATATGGATGTAAAATCTGCATGTGTCCTTGGAAGCATGCCCAGTGACCTTTGGGAAGCCTAAATGCCAATGTGGACTACTCCTATTCAAAAGTTAGTTTGTTTGACATTTCCACTATTTTTAATACCTTTTTATTTGGAAAATATTTTTTTTTTTTCAGGAGTTTGTTTGTATTGTACTGAATTGCCATCTGAATTTGGACCTCCTGAAGTTGTTCACCACAATGGCTGCAGTCAGAAAGCCAGTTTTCTGTCATTCTTGGGAGGAAGAAGAGTGCCTGGAGTACTATGGCATGCTTTCTCTACACCATATGTTTGATGCCATTGGATCCCAGTTAACAGACAGTGATATTGAAGCTTTGTCATTCCTATTGAATGAGTCCTACCCATTTACTCACCCTCTTGACCCTAATAACTGGACCGTAGAAGAAGCTGGAGAAGTTCCTGGTGATGCTCTGCTTGCTGTGTGGCAGAGGTCGAACCTGCGCTCCAATGCATCTAACAATGCTAATTTGGATATCCCTCATCTACAAAGGCCTAAAAACGGCACTGAATTACTTCTTGAACTGGAGAGAAGGGGAAAATGTGACGAATCCAACTTCAAGCATATTCTTCAGCTACTGCGAGTGTTAACCCGACACGACCTCATTCCATATGTGTCCTTAAAAAGACCTCGTACAGGTAATATTCATCAAATACCTTACATGTCATGTTAAAAGTTTTGTTGTCTATAGCATCCAGGCACAGCTTTTTTCCTTATTAACCTGCAATAACACATTTCTACAATTTATAAACCAATTTTCCTAGTGCATATTCACCCTCTTTTTATTTCTTATACAGCTCTACACCCCTCCTTTAATGTGGCCATAAGTTTTTTTTTTTTTTTTTTGTTTTGTTTTTTTTGTTTTTTTTTCCTCCCTCCGCAGCTGCATCTGAAAAAATTGTGGGGTGTGTTTACATGATGCAATCCTGCTTGTTTTTCTTTGTATTTTTTTTCTTTTTCTGCAGTGTTTTTCTGAAATTCCAGCAAAGATGTGTAGCCTTTGTTGCGATTTTGGGAAATAAAAAAACTCGTCATGATTGCATCATGTAAGCATATCCTGAGAGCCTCCTTATTTTAGTCTAAAGTCGGCAGAACATGCAGGTTTGGTTGACTGCACACTTTGTATATAGGGGCCTCCCTGCTCTGACTCCAAGATCAACTGTCTGGTTTTCTGATGGCCGATCCTTTGTTCTCTTGGAGGTAAGAATCTGGCAGTGGCTGTGTCATAGAGTACAGGGGCACTTGGAAAGGCTTGTGTTCCTGTATGTGGGGCACTCGGTCGGGAGAGAGCTGTCGTTTGGCAGCCATTTAATGTATATCGGAAAATTTAGGCTGGAATCTTACTTGCAGTGATTTTTTTAAATCCTACTGTAGTAGTAGATTCATGGATTAAAAAAAGGAGGGTAAAGGTATAAAAGAAAGACTTGCCGTATTTTGCAGACTATTGGATGCTTCGGACCATAACACACTCCAAATTCTGGGAAGGAAAATAAGGTGTTTTTTTTTTTTTTTAAACATAAAATGGTGGCGCTTCTCATAGTCCAATTTTACGGTAGCTTACCAGGGGGAATGGTGGGGGCTGCGGTGAAGCGGGGTCACAGGAGGCAGGCTCGCTGCTTCAGGAGGCTGACAGCGGCAGGATTGGGGGGGATGCTGTGGGCCCTGGACTTGGAGAAGGTGGTGTCCTGGCCCTGCAAGGCTACTGAAAAAAATGCCTCCCGAAGCCCACCACAGGGTAATCAATGGGAAGGAGGATTCCAGTCAGCACTGACATTTTAGGAGAGCCGAAGGCCCAACAAGCTTTTAGGGCTGCAGAGTCGGAGCCCATTTTGGAGGAGTCGATGTCATGGAAACTGAGGAGTTGGAGTTTTGGCTTACCGACTCCACAGCCCTGGGGCTGGGACACGCTTCCACTCCTCCTGCCGTTGGCCTGTTGAAAAAGTGGCCCTCCCACCCATGATTATATGATACACGTCCATTTTCCTCCCAAATTTGGGAGAAGGAAATGCTGCTTAATATACGATATAACGCGTTAGCCCATACAGGTCTATGCACAGCGAACGCGTTCGTTCGCTGTGCACTAGAACCGATGCACCCTTGGACACTGCAGCTCACGTTCGAGGGTGCATCATGAAGTAATGCATCATCACTGACGCATGCCGATTTTGGCATACTTTAGGATGCGCTACTATTATTGCGGGCAATGGGGGCGTTTAATGCTTCCGTTAGATAGCATTAGTGCCGCTATGTAATGGATGCTGTCAGCGCGTTGCCCACAATGCAATGTGAACCCAGCCTAACAAAAACTTCATGTGTAGTATCAACCTTTGGTCACTTTCAAATTTCTGTATTTGTAAGGAAGCTTTCACATTGCGTTTAGGACAGGGCTGTGGAGTTGGTGTAAAATGGACCAACTCCTGAAATATATAATTGAATTCAGTAGTTCAATGCAGGATATGCCGAATATTTTTTTCTTAAAAATTTGGGAGGTTATGAAATGTTCTATTCCTGATCTAAGGATCTCAGCTTTTAGTTGAGATGAATCTGTGCTGTTCTTTTCTTTATGTACATACTCAGTAGTGAAGCATGTATAAGGGAGTTGATGTCAGGGAAATTGAGGAGTCAGAGGTTTGACTTACCGACTCCACAGCCCTGTCCAATGGCTCACGTCAAACCATTTCCCCTGCAAAATGGAATTTGGATGTATGCACCGCCGGGGCCATAGACTATAATGATGCAAACGTGTGCTCTGCTGTACATCGTTTTCAGGCATGTTCGCCTACAGGAGGCGGACACTCAGTCTGCTACATCTGTGAATCCACTGCCAGTAGACATACATGCCTGGAAATGGTGCACGTCAGAGCGCACGTTCACTCTGTAATCACCATTATAATCTATGGCTCTGTCTCCCGTTCTGCTGGGGGTTCGGACGTGAGTCATTGACCTGGTGCCAAAACGTAATGTGAAAGCACCCTTGGTAAAAACCATGAGGGGAACAAAACCAGGAAAAAGACATTTTAGCTTTCAAATACTCATGTAAAATACTGAAAATGCTGATATGTGAAAATGGTCCTAATCCGCCATCCAGTAAAATACAATTTCTGATAGCATAAAACTTGCTTTTCCCACAGAACACCTTAAGGCCTCTTTCACACATCAGTTTTTTGCCTTCAGGCGCGATCCGGCTTTTTTTAGAAAAAACGGATCCGGCAAAATGCAATGCCGGATCCGTTTTTTCCCCATTGACTTGCATTAGCGCCGGATCGCGCCGGATGGCATTGCGTTTCATCCGTTTTTTGCCGGATCCGGCAACTTGTCTCATTCCGGCGTCTTGAAAAAACGTCTACTGTAACGTTTTTTGTCTCCGGCGAAAAAGCCGGAAGCGCCGGATCCGGCGCTTCCAGCTTTTTGCTACAATGAAAGTCTATGGGCGCCGGAATGCGCCGGATCCAGAAAAAGACGGATCCAGCAACCGGATCCGGTTTTTTTAAGTCTGCGCATGCTCAGATCCAATTGGCCAGCCGCCAGGAACAGAGACGGATCCAGCAAAAAAACGGATCCGTTTCTACAGTTCTCCAAAATTTATGCCGGATCCGTTTTTTCTAAAAAAAAGCCGGATCCTGCCTGACGGCAAAAAACTGATGTGTGAAAGTAGCCTAATGCTTGTCAATTTTTCAAGGGTTGACCGCTGTGAATCTAAAGCATAGCAACACATTTTGTGTTAGCACCTGATCTTCCTTCTTTACTTTTTTCATGTACATTATAATGCAAAATGCGTAAAATATTCAAGACTGTTTGTGGCAAAGTCTGTCAGGAGATTGTCTCCTGCCTTATGTAATAATGCAGATCTGAAAACCTCCAGGTGAGAGGCAGCTGATTCAGCAAGAACCTTCACTGTGGTGGTTGCAGTGGGAGACCGGCAAATTAAAATGGACTCGTCTGTCCACAGGTGAAAGAACAGAAGAGTTTAAAAGAGACTTGTTTTGTTTGCTGCATTTCTTTTACGCTGCTACTCACAAAGTGCCGCTATAAATTTGTCAGCTATTTTCCTTTTTTTGCCAGAAATGAAGTCCTCATTATGTGGTTAAACAAGTGTTTTGCTTTGTGCGTATTCAGACATCTGTGCAAATCGGTCCAAGATCGAACCGCAGCGCACAGACTGGCCGTGGGTCATAGAAATATATGCAGTTGTCACATTTGGGGAGACCCATGGCCAATCCGTGCTTAGAATCATAGAATCGTAGAGTTGGAAGGGACCTCCTGGGCCATCTGGTCCAACCCCCTGCTCAAAGCAGGATTCGCTAAATCATCCAAGACAGATGTCTGTCCAGCCTCTGTTTGAAGACTTCTATTGAAGGAGAACTCGCCACCTCTCGTGGCAGCCTGTTCCTCTCATTGATCACTCTGTCAAAAAGTTTTTTTCTAATATCTAATCTGTGTCTCCTCCGATTCAGTTTCATCCCATTGCTTCTAGTCTTTCCTTGTGCAAATGAGAATAAAGATGATCCTTCTACAATGTGACAGCCCTTGAGATATTTGTAGACAGCTATTAAGTCTCCTCTCAGTCCTCTCTTCTGCAAGCTAAACATTCCCAAATCCTGCAACCTTTCCTCATAAGACAGGGTTTGCAGACCGGTCACCATTCTGGTCGCTCTTTTCTGAACTTGCTCCAGTTTGTTGATGTCTTTTTTAAAATGTGGCTCCCAAAACTGGACACAGTATTCCAGATGAGGTCTGACCAAAGAGGAGTAGAGGGCAATAATGACTTCACATGAGCTAGACTGTATGCTTCTGTTAATACATCCTAGAATTGCATTTGCCTTTTTTGCTGTTGCATCACACTGTTGACTCATATTCAGTCTGTGATCAATTAGTATACCCAAGTCTTTTTCACATGTGCTGTTGCTTCGCCCTATTCCTCCCATTTTGTATATGCTTTTTTCATTTTTATTGCCCAGATGTAGTACTTTGCATTTTTCCCTGTTAAAAACCATTCTGTTAGTTGCGGCCCACTGCTCCTTTTTATTTATATCTTTTTGAATCCCCTCTCTACTCTAGTATTAGCTATCCCTCCTAGCTTTGTGTCATCAGCAAATTTAATCAGTTTACCCTCAATTCCTTCATCTAAATTGTTGATAAAGATGTTGAACAGTACAGGGCCCAGGACAGAGCCCTGTGGTACCCCACTTGAGACATTCTTCCAACTGGATGTGCAGCCATTTACGGCCACTCTTTGGGTCCAATCACTAAGGCTGGTTTCACATTAGCGCTTTTTAAGCGCACGCACGGCCGGGGGTACCTCCGCCCCCGAGCCGGCTCTCTGCCCGGCGTGCCCGCCCCTTGCTTGTAGCGCTGCCTCCTAGCGCACAGCGGCGCCTGCGATCGGCGCACCCTATCTTTAGCATAGGGTGCGCAGATCGTGCGCAGGCCGTGCGCTAGTTGCGCTTTGACCTGCGCTGCGCACTCTTGACGGTGTGCCGTGCGCGCCAAAATCAAACTTTTCGGATTTTGGCGCGCACGGCGCACCGTCAAAAGTGCGCAGCGCAGGTCAAAGCGCAACTAGCGCACGGCCTGCGCACGATCTGCGCACCCTATGCTAAAGATAGGGTGCGCCGATCGCAGGCGCCGCTGTGCGCTAGGAGGCGGCGCTACAAGCAAGGGGCGGGCACGCCAGGCAGAGAGCCGGCTCGGGGGCGGAGCTACCCCCGGCCGTGCGTGCGCTTAAAAAGCGCTAATGTGAAACCAGCCTTAGCCAGTTATGAATCCACCTAACAGTTGCCTTGTCCATTCCATACTTAGCCATTTTTTTCAATAAGGATTGTGTGAGATACTTTGTCAAATGCTTTGCTGAAGTCAAGATATCCTATATCTACAGCATTTCCCTGATCCACTCAATCAGTGATTCTGTCATAGAAGGAAATTAAGTTAATCTGACATTACTTATTAGTTACAAACCCATGTGGACTCTGGTTAATCACTTCATTCTTGTCCAGGTACTTGCATACATGTTTAATAATTTGCTCAAAGATCTTTCCTGGTATAGAAGTCAGACTCACCGGCCTATAGTTGCCTGGGTCCACCTTCCCCTTTTTTGAAGATAGGAACATTTGCTCTTCTCCAGTCCTCTGGGACTTCTCCTGTTCTCCAAGAATTTGCAAAGATTATGGAGAGGGGTTCAAAAATTTCTTCTGCTATCTCCTTCAGAACTCTGGGGTGTAATTCATCTGGACCTGGAGACTTGAATTCATTTAGGTTAGCTAAGCGTTTCCTCACTAACTTTCTGTTTATAGATATCCTGGATTCTTCTATTCCCTTAATAGGACAGTGAAGAACCGTTGATGTTATATTTCCTTTCTGAGAGAAAACAGATGCAAAATAGAATTTGTTCGGCCTTCTCAACATCCCGTCTTACCATTTCATCATTTTCATCCTGTAAAAATCCTATAGCATCTTAGACTTTTACTTTTGACATATCCCCAAAATCCTTTATTATTGCTTTTGACATCTCTTGCAAGCCTCAATTCATTGTCAGCTTTAGATAATCTGATTTGTGCCCTGCAAGTTCTGCGGACAGCATTATATTCTTCTTTAGATATGCCTCCCTCTTTCCATTTTATAAACACTTCTTTCTTCCTTTTTAGCATGGGCTTAAGTTCTGTGTTCATCCATCCTGGTTTCCTTAAACGCTTGCGGTCCGATCTTGGACCAATTTGTATGGATGTCTGAATGCGCCTTATACTGCTATGCCTTTATATTAAAGTTACAGTGAAAGTTGTCTGATGTGCTTTACAGTGTCTCCTGAAAGATGCACATACGGCCCTTCAATTATAGATTCTGACAAACAAATGGATGGATGTCTGAATTCAACAACATCGCAGACCAGAGAAGAAAGCTGGGAAACTGGTAATGTGCTGGATGGATGGATTGTTTTTTTTTTTAAATGTTTAACTATTTTTCTCTTTCCTGTAAACAAACAAAAAAAAGCCTATGGGAAAAGCAATGCCACACATCGGGTGTTTTGAAGGGAGGGGAACACACCAGGAACCCTAAAGAATGTCCAATTGCCAGTGTTTGTATTGCCTCAAAGGCCTCCAAAATGGCAGGAAAAACTTGGGACATTTTGCAAGAATTGCTGAGCTTGAAGCACGTATAATATGTCTATGTGAATTATCAAGACACTTTTTTGACAAGGCTTGTGTTCAAATAAGGAGGGAATGTAGTTCGCTAGTGCAGTTAAAGGGAATGTGTCATCAGAAATTGGCGTAACACAAGTTAAATATATATATTTTCTAAACTATTTATTTTACAAAACAAAATTAAATCTTGTTTTATTTTTGGTCACCCCATCTTAATAGTGAGATCACTTTGTATTAAGATAAATACTGTAGTCAGGATCACATAGAAAGCATTGTTTCAATCAGCAGGTTAAAGGAGTTGTCCACTATTCGGACAACCCTTTCTTAATCTGAGTGCCCCCGCCCCCCCATTAGCATTGTCATGTGAAGCATGCGGTCAGTTAGCGCTGGCTTCACTTTCCCCCTCCTTCAGACAAATCAAGACATCCAGAAGAAGTGAGAGTAGCTATGTGTCTCACTCCCTCTAGATGGCAATTATGTAGGAGAGAGAAGCCAGCACTGATTGGCCTCAGGGAATCGTATAGCAATGTCACACGATCCCCGGAAGCACCAATGCTGATACCGCTGGATCAGCGTAGGTGGGTTTATTATTTTAATGGGGGGTGGGGGTGGGGGGAGAAGAGAATGTAAAGATTCAGTAGGTGTTATCTGAGTAGTGGACAACCCAGTTGAGGTCACAGTTCATTCTTTCCCTGTTAATGATCTCTGCACAGATCAGAGCACGCCCAGAAAAGTCAAGCATTATTTGCAGTCTCTATGTTCTTATTATCCTTGTGACTCCTATACAGCACATACATATAGTTAAAGTGAACGATTTAAGGATTATTTCTCTGATCTGTCTTAATTAGTAAAAAAAAAAAAATATTAAGGAAATATTTAAAGGTTGTGGGGGAATTCTTCTTATTTTTTTTTTTTCTCCCAGAATTTTGCATTGATGAATTAACTGAACATGGACTATCAGTGTGTGATTGATGGGGATATAATACGAAAACCTACAATTAACAGAACCCTGCAGAATTTTTTTTCTTTAACGGCTTGTTGTACATCTTGACCCATTGAAACTAATAGGGTGTGTGCACACGCTGCGGATCCGCAGCGGATTTGGCCCAGCGGATTTGGCCCTGCGGATCCGTAGCGGATTTCTGCTGCGGTGTACAGTACCATAATATCCTATGGGAAATGGAAACCACAGTGCAGACGGTGCGGATTTGCTGCGGTTTCTAATCCACAGAAAGAATTGACATGTCAATTCTTTCTGCAGATTCTGCTACGGTTTACCATCTCCTCCATTGTAGAGGGGATAAACTGCAGGGCAAAACCGCAGGCTAATCTGCAGATAAACCGCAGGTCTTTTGACCTGCGGATTTTGCAAAATGCACGCGGATCAATCCGCAGCAGAATCCAAAGCGTGTGCACACACCCATAGAGTTGTAATACCAGGTGTGGCAATAAGTGCATTGCTGTAGCAGTACTGGAGTAAAAGGACTTCAGAAATCGAGAACCATCCGTGTAAAGTCCTGGAGTGCATATTGAATGTGTAAAGGTACTGTCACACTTAGCGATGCACCAGCGATATGACGCGGCCAGGATCGCTCGTGCATCGCTAAGTTGTCGCTAGTGAGCTGCCACACAGGCAGATCTCACCAGCAACATCGCAGGGGTCGGGGGTCGCTACTAACCTGTCACACTAGGCGATCCTGACATCTGCCCGGCTTGTCGCTCGTCTCTCCACAGGAAGCGCCGCAGGAAGCTGACGACGAGAAACGATCCAGGACGTTCTCGTGCGATCAGCGATAACCAGCGGGGGAGCGGGTCGTAGGTAAGTATCACACACAGCGATATCGCTAGCAATATCGCTATAACGTCACAAGTTATAGCGATATTGCTAGCGATATCGCTTAGTGTGACAAGCCCTTAAAACCTGGGTTATTACTTTTTAAACAACTCATGTTTAGGAAATGATTTTTGTGTTTTCAACCTCCAAATATTTAAAGGGACTCTGTCACCAGGTTTTTGCATAATGTAAGGGGAGATCACTAGTATGCTTGTTGGAGTTGTGGTAATATCCCTATCAGCAGGAGATTCACTAGAGCAGGGGTCCCCAACCTCCGGTCCGCGGCCCAGCACCGGGCCGCTGCAGTGCCCTTGCCGGTCTGCGGACACAAGGGGAGCCAGGGGCGGTCAGTGGCGTAGCGGGGGCTGGGGCGGCGTGTGTAGCGGCGGCAGGGAGCGATCTAAGCAGCTCCGCTGCCTGCAAGAGGGAATATCAGGAGCGGAGCTGCAAGGACCCGTCCAGCTTCCTGCCCGCCGCCCGCACTTCCTGTCTCTGACACAGAGAGGAGCGCGGCCGCTGCTGTGTCAGAGCGAGGAAGCGCGGGCGGCGGGCAGGTGAGAGGAGAGAGGTGGTGTCTGTGTGTGTACGTATAATATGTATGTGTGTGTGTCTGTGTGTATGTGTGTGTGTCTGTGTGTGTGTACGTATAATGTGTGTGTATGTATGTGTGTGTTGGTCTGTGTTTGTGTAGCCTGGCCCTGGAGGAGATGGGGACATGAGGAGAAGGCCATGAGGGAAGTGATGGAGAGACAGCAGTGATGGGGTGAAGGCAATCATGGGGAGAGGGGAGTGATGGGGTGAAGGCAATGATGGGGAGAGGGGAGTGATGGGCTGAAGGCAATGATGGGCTGAAGGCAATGATGGGGAGAAGGGAGTGATGGGGTGAAGGCAATGATGGGGAGAGGGGAGTGATGGGCTGAAGGCAATGATGGGGAGAAGGGAGTGATGGGGTGAAGGCAATGATGGGGAGAAGGGAGTGATGGGCTGAAGGCAATGATGGGGAGAAGGGAGTGATGGGGTGAAGGCAATGATGGGGAGAGGGGAGTGATGGGGTGAAGACAATGATGGGGAGAAGGGAGTGATGGAGCACTCATTCAAAACCTATGGTGAGTTGAGTCACATTATAAATGTTATTTAATTATAAGTATGCACTGCTACACTACAACCGTGTCCATAGCCCCGCCCCCTTATGACCAAAGCCCCGCCCCTGCCACACCTACATCCCCGCCCTGCCGGGCCATGGAAGAATGGTCTTGCTTGAAACCGGTCCCTGGTGCAAAAAAGGTTGGGGACCACTGCACTAGAGGACTAGTTAGCTTGCTGCCATGTAGAAATCCATATTCATGAGCTCTGTGTAACCCCGATCCCACCACTAATTGGTGGCTTTCTGCCTATGATGTGTAAACAGCAGCCAGTCAGTGATGTGGGTGGGGTTATGCAGAGCTCAGCGTTCAGAGGATTGCTAGATCTACAGCAGATTAAACAGGGATTCTATAAAAAATGAAGCAACATCTCTAGAATCAGGATCCCTATGTCTAAGGGAATGTTCCCACGGTCAGTAAACGCTGCGGGTTGGACGCTGCATACATCCACAGCGTCAAACCCACAGCGGCCAGATGTTACAGCATAGTAGATGGGATTTCAAGAAATCCCATCTCCACTATGAGTGCTGAGAGGCCTCCGGCATCCCTTTTGTAGTCGGACATGTGGCGCGTATTTCCAGACCGCAGCATGTCTATGTTGCGGAGATGCTCAGCCTCAGCAGTGTAAATTTCCCATAGACTATCATTAGATGCCGTAAAACCGCATTATCTTTATAGTCACATGCGTATTAGGTGCGGGAACGCAGCTTACTATGCATGTGAACTAATTTAAATAATGTCTTACCTTGTGCCACAGCCGGAAGTTTGTGTCCACTGCAGTTCTCGCGATGAGCTGAGTTGACCTTGATTACTGCCGTGCATGTGACTGCAGGGGTTATCTCCGGTTACTAGGCAAGTTCTCATGGTCAACTGACCGTGACAACTGCAGTGCAGGTGACCGCCGGAGACAGAGTTATCTCCGGTGGTCACCTACATGCTCCACTATGTCTGGATGTCGGGCTGAGTCGTGGCACAATGCAGCGTTTACTGACCGTGGAAACGTACCCCAATGTATCTGCAAACAGGAAATCACTTTTTTTTTTTTTTCTTTTTTTTTTTTCCCCCTTCTCCCAGGACGGCACCACCTGAGAGAGGGTATCCGCCCACCAGGACAAGAAACCTATTGAATAAGAAGGTGGTACCTCTCCTCCGCATCAGTTTGGTTTCCTGTGCTTGTGGAAGCCTACAGAAGCGGTACACTTTCCCAGGAGGGTGTCCGGGAGATCGGGATGCCGTCCGTGGGAAGAATGCTGGCCTTCAGGTTGGCGCAGTGTGGTGCAGCAGGAGACCTGTTTGGAAAATGTCTTCTGTCTGCACGGGTCCTGGGCTGCGCGCACTGTGGGATCCATGGCGAGGTGTGCCAGGGCAAGCTTCTGGGGCTGTGCGTGGAGACGCTGGAGGGATCTGGCGTCTGAAGACAGAATGCGCCGGAAAGCGGGCAGCCCGGCACTGCGCACACGTGGGACACAGGAGGTTTCCGCATCGGGAAGCGTCCCATCTGGGTCTGCGCACGTGCAGTGACGTCAGCGGCCATCCGAGCTGCGCTTGTGCAGGGCCTGGGAATCCCCTGCACACAGCGCACCGGATTCAAAAAATGGAGATGATGGGGCAGGGCCACCAGGTATTTAAAGGGGTGGGCCTAAAAGAATGGCGGCAATTGCCTGCAGCTCCAGACATGGAACAGCAGCAGCGTCACCTGACTCCACCGCAGCACCAACAGCCGCCATCTCCATCTTCGATACGACAATCATCGCAGGAGCTCCCCCATTGCCATCAGCAGCATAGAGGGTGCAATAGCAGTCGTACAGCTAGCAGGACCAGTCTAAAAAGGAAGGCAGGTCACGAGTCCACGACCAGAGAGAGAGAGAGAGAGACGTTCTTCAGAACCTGCTGAGTCTCCTGTACCATAGATTGGCCGACAGGTAGTGAGTGATCTACGTGAATGTGAATTTTATTAAAAGCAGCCTCCCTTCTGTGTTTCCTTGATAGGGAAGACCCCTGAAGCACACCTCCAAACAAAAGAATAGGGAGTGTGCACTGTGCAAGGGAAATCTACCTAGCTTGTATCATAAGAGGCTCTGCCAGCAATTTATACAGCAGACCATATCAGAGGAAACACCTGGGTTTGCCATGGACCTTTAAGGTACCGTCACATTTAGTGATGCACCAGCGATCCCGACTGGTGCATTGCTAAATGGTCGCTAGTGAGCTGCCAAACAGGCAGATCTCACCAGTGACATAGCGGTCGTTACTTACCTGTCAGACGCGGCGATGAAGACGTCCACACGTCGCTCGTCGGCACCAGCATGAAGCGACCGACGAGAAACGGCCCAGGACGTTTTCGCGCGATCAGCGATAACCAGCGGGGGAGCTGGTCGGAGGTAAGTATCACACACCGATATCGCTAGCAATATTGCTGCTGCGTCACAAAATCGGTGACGCTTAAGTGATATTGCTAGCGATCTCGCTTAGACTTAAGGGCCCATCACACTATCATCAGATCGGAGGTCCAATTGGTCTTTAAGGGACCTGATGACAAAGAAAAAGCGAGCCACTGTATTCAGAATCTGAGGGCTCGGTACAGTTTGGTGAAGGTTCAGTCTCGGAATCATCCTCCTCCTCTTCTGATGGGGGTGGGGTGGGAGGGGCTAGGCCCTGCTTCCCTATGCAGGATACGGACAGGCTGGTTAGAGCCATAAGATCCACCATGGGCATCTCAGACCCTAAATCTACTAAATCAGTACAGGACATTATGTTTGGGGGCCTGGGTCAAGGAAAGACGTTCCTTTCCGGTTTAGAATATCAAAATGCTCATCAACAAAGAATGGAAGAAACCAGAGAGGAAAGGGCCACTATAGTCTTCTTTGAAAAGGAGATACCCATTTGAAGAAAAAGGCAGGCATATTGGGGGAAAAAACCCCAAGGATTGATGTTACGGTAGCTAAAGTGGTTTAAAAAATCCACTTTGCCCTTTGATGATCTGGGGACTCTAAAAGACCCTTTAGAAAGGAAAGTCGAGACCTTCCTGAAACAGGTATTTGAATCTTCAGCGAGTTCATTAAAACCAGCAATAGCAGCCACCTGCACAGCAAGATCATTGATGGTGTGGTTACAACTGAGTGACCATCTAAAGGACAATACCCCAAGGGAGGAGATTCTGATGGCTCTTCCTCTATTACCGGGAGCAGCTTCTTTTTTAGCCGATGCCTCGGCGGACTCGTTGAGGTTGGCGGCGAGATCTAACACTTCCCGTAGAGCTCTCTGGCTTAGGAGCTGGCCAAGGGATGCGCAGTCCAAAGCTAGATTATGCTCCATTCCATGTGAAGGCAAATTTCTCTTTGAGCAGACCTTGGACGATATTTTAGCTAAAGCAGCAGACAAGAAGTTTCCTATGGTGTCATGGCCGCAGTTCAAAAGTTCCTTTTCAGAGGAGGCGATATAGTAGGAGCAGGCCACCCAAAAATCAGGATGACTGGAGAGCTAAAAGGTCAAAGAGCAAAGGTTTCATGTTTGGGGGGGGTTCCTCGTCAAACCAAAAATCCTCCAAATGATGAGCCGCCCCATGTGGGAGGAAGGCTGTCCCACTTCGAACTTCCTGGGAAAAGATCTCGGCCAATACCTGGGTTCTCAACATAGTAAAATCAGGACTGAAGCTAGAGTTTGCATCCATCCCCAGGCACCTCTTCAGGATCTCCTCCCCCAGATCCTGGACGGAACAGCAGGCCCTGGTAGCGGAGGTGTTAGGGTACCGTTACACTAAGCGACACAACAGCGATCCCGGCAACGATACCACCTGGTAAGGATCGCTGGTGCGTCGCTAGTAAGCTGTCAAACATACGATCTACTCAACGATGCAGCAGCGATCCGTATAACGACCTTGGCGCTCGTTGGTACCTTGTCACTCAGCAGCTATTCTGACGACTCACGCCTGCGTCCCTGAGTTCTGCGTTGCCAACAAGGTTGCTCGTTGGCGTCAAACACAGCGATGCATGCTGGCCAGCGGGACGCCAGCGATAAAAAAAAAAAAAAATAGCCTAGGACATTCAAGCACGATCAGCGATATCCAGCGGGGGCGCCGTCACTGCTGTGTCACACGTAGTGGGATCGCCGGTCCCTAATGCGGCTAGCTCAGGAAAATTTCCAGGTGATGGAGGGACACCAGCTACAGATATCGGCCTTACATGTCAGGGGGAGGGAAAACGAGGAGATGGACTTCCTTAGCCGGGCGACCTTGAGACAGGGGGAATGGAAGCTAGATCCATCTGTTTTCGAAGGCGATTGTGAATCTTTGTGGGCAGCCAGAGATGGACCTATCTTGTGAATTCGCTTTCTGACCTACCTCTGGTTATTAGTGAAGGTAGTGGAGGTGGTTATATTGACAGAGGGGTTGCGAGTTCTCTTTCCGGGCTCCCTCTGGTGGTTACTGGAAGTAATGGAGCTGATCTAATTAACAGAGCCCTGCCACCTGATAATGAGGAGGATGACTGGAGATCTGGAGTTTCTGACTGGATTTGAGACAGCCGACTCGCTCTATCGCTGCTGGTGATTTTTCCTGCCTCCTGAGGTCATAGTTTCCAGCTCAGTCCCTGCATGCTCAGCTAAGTGTTCTTTTGCTATTGTTCACATTTGATCTGGTTTTGTCTATTTCAGTTGTGTGTTCAGCCAGCTCCGGCTGGGGCTGTGCTGAATTTCCATCCTTATGTTACTGCTTGTGCCAGTCTGTTTTTGTCCCTTATTAGAGTGGCCTCTCTTTGCTCTGCTTTCAGAATATACCAGAGTGCTGATATAGTGGGCGAAGTCTAGTGACTTCAGTATTTTTCTATCAAACGTGTTGGGCATTTTTTGCAGGGTTTTTTGTGTGATTGCAGACAGTCTTTCCTTACCTGTCCTGTCGTGGGCCCAATCGTTTGCTCAGTCTATTTTCCTACCTGTGTTTTGTGTTTTCATCTTTTCTCACCGACTATGTTTGGGGGCTATCTATTCCTTTGGGGTCTGCTCTGGGGCAGTTTAGATTTCCCCTTTCTTGCTTTAGGCTTATTCAGTTCTCGGGCTGTGTCGAGGCGTCTAGGATCATCGTAGGTACGCTCCACTGCTACTGCTAGTTGTGTGGATAGGATCAGGGGTCTGCAATCCACTTAGTTACCAACCTCTCTGGTTTTCTGTGGCTTAGCTTGGTCTTGCTTTCCTCCTCGGTGACCCAATCATAACAGACCTATTTGCCAGCAGGAAAACAAAGAGCTTCTGTTCCCCTAGACCCAAGAGAAAAACCATATGCGGTGGATGCACTACAGATCCTTTGGGATTTTCAGCTAGCCTACGCATTTCCTCCATTAATGTTAATCCCGGCAGTACTCGGGAAGATTCGGGAGGAGAGGGTGGATGTCCTCCTCATTGCTCCCTTCTGGCCGAAGAGACCATGGTTCTCATGGCTGAGGAGAATATCCTTGACAGAGCCCTGGATTCTCCTGGATGTTCCAGGTCTCAGGCAGGGCCCAGTGTGTCATCCTCAGAAATTGGGTCTTCATTTGACGGCCTGGATTTTGAAAGGACGTTGCTAATACAAAGGGGGTTTTCTCCGACCCTGGTAGCTACTATGGGAAAAATTAACCTCCTCATTGCAGCTGGTTTGGGGGTTCAATCCCAATTAATGATATCTTAGAATTTCTTCAGAGGGGTATAGAAATGGGTCTGGCCACCAGCACCCTCTAAGTGCAGGTATTTGCTTTAGGGGCTTTTTACAACTATAACCTGGCAGCTGATAGGTGGGTGGTCAAGATTCATCAGAGACTGCCAGAGGTCTAGGCCAGTGCCAGCTCCCAAGATGCCCCCCGTGGGATTTGAACTTGGTCCTGGAAGCATTGACGAGGTCACCCTTTGAACCCTTACAGGAAGTACAAGACAAGATACTGACACTGAAGACAGTGATTCTAGTAGCCCCGACATTGACATATAGTGTCAGTGATTTGCAGGCGCTATCCATTAATCATCCTTTCATGCAGGTGCTAGAGGATAGGGGTGGTGTTGAAGCCTGATCCAGCATATCTCCCCAAAGTGGCTTCCAAGTCGGGAGGTAGTTCTTCCGTCCTTCCTCAGTGAACCAAAGTCTGAAGAAGAACACAACTTCACATGTTAGATGTCAGGAGGGTCCTTATTCATTACCTACACAGGACTAGGCAAGGTAGAAAGGATAAGGCCTTATTTGTATCTTTCCAGGGAAACCAGAAAGGGTGTAGTGTTACAAGGGGAACTTTAGCTAGATTGATAAGGGATGCCATTAGCTTAGCCTACACCTCTAGTGAAAGACTAGTTCCTGGAAATCTGCAGGACCATTCCACCAGTGCTGTGGCGACCTCCTGGGCCGAGAGAGTGGAGGTGTCCATCGAAGAAATATGTAAGGTGGCCACATGGTCTTCCCCTTCGACCTTCTATAGACACTATCGTCTCAATCTCTCCTCTGTTGACTTGTCCTTTGGTAGGAAGGTATTGAAAGGGGTGATCCCTCCCTAGGGTGCTTTAATCTATATAAATCTCTCAGGTGGTGCTGTCATGGGAGAAGGGGAAAAATCTAAGTTACAGTTAATGGTATTTTTACAGAGCCTATGATAGCACCCTTATATTCCCTCCCCCGCTTTGTCACTTGTGGTGTGCACTATTAAGGGTGTTAAGAAGAATGTATTTGGTGATGGTTGTGTTAACTAACTGGAGGTTCTCTCGTGCTCTGAAACCAAACTGATGCGGAGGAGAGGTACCACCTTTTTACTCAGTAGGTTTCCTGTCCTGGTGGGCGGATACCCTCTGATGTGGTGCTGTCATGGGCTCTGTAAAATCATGTTAATGGTAAGTAACTTACATTTTTTTTTCCTTCCCAGAAGCCAACTTTTAATTAGCTTTATTTCAAGTGACTAAAAAAAAAGTATGCAATGAAAACTCGCATGTAAAAAAATGCAGGTGACCTCAGATGCAGAGTTGGTGCAGATTTTACTGAGCCATTCCTGACCTTGGGAACATACCCTAAATCATGCTGGGGTAGCAAAAATCTGGTGTTAGATTCCCTTTAATTATGGCATCATAATTAAAGATTTTGTTTTCGGTTTCATTTTCTAGGCTCTAATTCGAAGAAAAGAAAGCGAGTGAGGAAAATAAACAGGGGCCGTTGCACAAACCCCAATAAGAGCAAAGTGAGCAGCGCTACCCAATCAGCTGAAACAACCCAGAGCAAAGTAACATGCGGTAAGAGCTGCCATGTATCACTGTCGTCAGTCACTTTCCAAGCATCTTTTCTGAATCCATATGTAATGAAGAACCACAGCCTCACTTAGAACAGTCCTTCATCTTTAGTTATTCAAGGGGGTCTATAGGCTTGCCTATAGAACTGTGGCGCATATATATATATATATATATATAGATAGATTTTTTTTTTTTATCTATCTTTCTGTGGGTCAGACTAACTTTTCTAAAAAAAAAAAAAAGTTAAGTCGTTTGCCCTGGTGTCTGTCCACTAACATTTTTCCTCTTACCTGCAATAATTCTTGTTCCTCTGGTCATCTGTTATGTTCCACTTCTATGTAAAATCCAAATAACACAACTTGATCTGTTTGCTGGAGCTGCATGTGTCCAAAACTCTGAAGTGTTGTGGCGCTGCCTTTAGTAAAGATGACACTTCTATATCACACGACCCAGTACTTGCTGATCCACATGGACTGGATGGCTTGATTTGCATTGCAATTTCCTCCTGGGCATAATTTGTTCCTACTTGTCCTGTGCCTTTCACCTAATGCTATAACATCCTTCTGTTGGATTGTGCTGCTTTGCTCTATGAAGTTAAGTCAAGAAATAGGACCACACAATACAGGCACTGGCTTGAATAATATATTAAAAAAAAAAAAAAAAGTGGAATGAAAAGTGGTTTCATATTTATCATTGGTCTTAAAAGAAAAGACGCTTTATACAGCTACAAAAGTGGACAAATGACTAGAACTTTACACCCACAAGTTTTGGATGTTTGTTCTTTTTCTAAATACTTGGGTGTACAGTTACCTCCAGAAATTGTGTGCCCTCTACTTTTCTTTTTCAATGCCATTATGTAGCTGTTTACATCTGGAAAGCAAAACACTTATGGTTCAAACCTGTTTACCTGCATGATTTGAACGCTAGGATTGCCTACCTTCATAGATTTTCTGAATTCAAGTGCTTAAAGAGATTGTCTGAGACGTTAACATTGATGGCCTATCCTTAGGATAGTTTATCAGTGTCTGTTCAGTGGGAACCCCACCTATCAGCTGTTCCTAATGTCGGCTGGAACTGCTCAGCTACAGAGCTACATAGCTCCGTCTAAGGAATAGTGGCCTACTCTGGGTACAGACAATAGGGGATGGATGTGCAGTTACCTGGCCAGGGACACTATTGCATCGATGGAGCTGTGTTGTGGAAGCACCGAGAACAGCTGATCAGTGGGGATCCCCATGGATCAGACATTGATGACCTATCATAGGGATAGGCCATCAATGTTGAAGTCCAGGACAGCCCAATTTTATATGCACGCCCTAACCTGTTGCTGAAAAACCACTCAAGCAGCTCATCCTTACACCATTGCACGTCTGTTAGCTTCCCATTCAGTGTGTTCCCTGGAACAAGGCCTCAGTTCAATGTGTCATGTAATTTTTTTTTTTCTGTGCTCCAACGTTTCATTTTGACAGTTGCAGGAAACAGTGCTCACGAAGAGATTTACTAATAAATCTAGTAAATTCAAAAACACAAATCTTCAAACCTGTGCTACCTGGATGAAACAGTAAGACCTTTCTACTCTTAAGTGTTGTGGTTTTTTTTCTCCTTTTTTATTTTTTTTTCCTACTTAGCATAACTTTTTTAACTTGCCAGATGGACCTGTTTGACTCTGGATTGGTCCTTTCTGACATTCATAAAATATTTTTTAAAATTTTCTAGTCCTCCACATTGAAGAAATTGATTTCTCTTCAGCAATTGCTGTGACAAATGCCCAATCAGTTTGCTTCTACTACGTAATTTGTTCATTGGTTCAGTACTTGCAAAACACTGTTTTGGTTGTAGAAGCAAAGAAAGTTCACAGTTACCACTTTGCATAAAAAAGACTAGTAGTGGAGAACCTTCCCTCAATTTTAGTCTTACCAGTGTGTTGCACCCCTGCCAAAATGATGCTTTTATTTTTTTCTTGAAGTATCCACGATACTTTCACAAATTGTATATTTATATTTCTGTGGCACAAGGAATGGGGATGTGCTCAAATATTGCTCCAAAGAAAACTAAAATATCTATTAATTCTCGCCCCTTTTCAGTGTACCTGTCGGTGACTTGCACAGCTCAAACAGCATTTTAAAAGCTTAGTTTGAGTTTGTACGTTTAGTATGAAAAAAGATATAATTTCCTTTTCACAATGTGTACATCACTGTTAATATATGGCTAAATATCTTTTTTCCTATGGATCTCTTTCCGACAGGTGCTATTTCCAAGTGTACAGTATTAAATGTGCATCCCCATTTTAGATTGTTGCTGTCCCTTTTACATAAAGTGCTCCTCCTAGATGTTTCATGTACATGTCATGGTATTATGTTGCTCTTTTCTTCAGTCGACTTTCTCTAAAATTTAACTTCCAGGTTTACTGAGAAAAGGTTGATGCTTAAGAGAGAGAAAATCTCTCTGTTAAAGAAATGATCATGAGCTCTACCCTTCAAAAATACAAGCATACCATGAAAAGGTAAATGTATGCCTTCTACAAGTGAGAGACAGACAAGGCAGTCAGTATTCCCGAGTCAGACATGAGCGTCAGTATCTGTCCTCTTGCTCTCTGCATGCAGATTCAGGACCCACGTGCTCGACTGTTAGATGTGTTACAAATAATGCTGCTAGTCTACATGTTCACCTAGTCAGGCTTTTAGTTTTTCTTCCGCTTAGAGCCCTTACTTTTCAGTAGTGGGCGATTTTATTTTTTTTTTTTTTCTTTTTTTTTTTTTTTTTTCTTTCAGTTTTTAGATCTGTTAAACCATTTCATTGAATGATTTGCGTGCTCTTAGTGCTCACTAGCTTTCTTGCCAGACTGTTGTTTATTTGCTACAGATAACAGAAATAAAAGCTGCTATCGTATAATTTCTTTGGACATAAGGTGTATATATGCTTTTTTTTAAAGAGGCTCTGTGGATTTGGATAAATAAAAATGCACCTCCATACACACAACTTGGTCAAGAGTGCAGCGATTTCTGCACATTCTACAAACTCCCTTAGGATAGGCCAACAATGTTAGATCAGTTGAGATCAAACACTCTGCACCCCCTGCTATCAGATATAAACCATATACAGAGTGGAATAACACTGCTCTGGTAATGGCTGATCTGTGTCGCACCCCTCACAGACCTAATAGTGATGTCTTATCTGGAGGATAAATATAATAGTGGACAAACCATTTACGTACGTTTAAAGAGGAACTTCAGTCACAAATGACTGTTTATGAACACTATAGGAGTCAGTCAAGTTATTTAATAGATGCCCCATTTTGGCTGAGATTGTAGCTGCACCTACAGGTGCTTCTCACAAAATTAGAATATCATCAAAAAGTTAATTTATTTCAGTTCTTCAATACAAAAAGTGAAACTCCTATATTAGTCGTTACAATTAGTGATCTATTTCACATGTTTGTTTCTGTTAATGTTGATGATTATGGCTTACAGCCAATGAAACCCAAAAGTCATTATCTCAGTAAATTACAATACTTTATAACACCAGCTTGAAAAATTATTTTAAAATCCGAAATGTTGGCCTACTGAAATGTATGTTCAGTAAATGCACTCAATACTTGGTTGAAGCTCCTTTTGCATCAATGCGGCATGGCATATTTCAATTTGCTTACAGAACCACAGCTGTTGAAAAATGGCAATTAAGTTGATCCAGCTGTCATCATGCTAATAGAAAGAACACCGTGAGCACAACTCAAGATGGTGCTAAGGTTAGGTTCCCAAACCGTTAAAGCAACAAATATAAACCTAGCACTCAACTCAAAGGTATTTGCAAGGCGGTTTATTGTAGTACACGAAAAAAGACGTTTCGGTCAATGTGACCTTCAGTTGCGTGTAGTATATAGATTGTGTAGCGCTTATAGGCATCTATCAGAAAGGACGATGGTACTTTAAGCGTTGAGGAGAATGATCTCTCTAAGATAATGAGCTTGTCAGTATATAGGAGAGGGGCAAACGTGCCTCCAGATGCGGTGTCCACCGGTCATGGACACCGCATCTGGAGGCATGTTTGTCCCTCTCCTATATACTGACAAGCTCATTATCTTAGAGAGATCATTCGCCTCAACGCTTAAAGTACCATCGTCCTTTCTGATAGATGCCTATAAGCTCTACACAATCTATATACCACACGTAACTGAAGAAGGTCACATTGACAGAAACGTCTTTTTTCATGTACTACAATAAACTGCCTTGCAAATACCTTTAAGTTGAGTGCTATGTTTATATTTGTTGTCATGCTAATGTCACTTGTGGCTGAAGTTACTCTTTAAAAATGGATTCACACGCTTCAGATTTGTTGACATTACTGATTTCAAGCACTTGTTTTTCTTTTCTTTACAAGCCTCATTCGAATGACTGGGTTCAGAAATATTTGGACAGTGACAAGTTTTGGAGTTTTAGACGTTTACCAAAACATATACAGGATAGTTACCATATCTTGCAGTTTATAAGATGCATCACAAATTTTGGGAAGAAAAATAGGGAAAACAAAGCTTTTTTAATAAAATGGTAGTGATTATAAACTGTGCAACCTATTTCTTACCGGGAGTGGCGGCTGCTGTGGAGCGGGATCCTAGGGTCTCTGCCGGTAGAGGCAGGAGTTGGGCGATGCTGTGCTGCGGACCCCGGATGGGAGGAAGGGATGTTTGGAGGTGCGACGCTGCAAGTATTCAGTGGTGTGAAGATATCCACCTGTGCATGTGCTGTCCTCGGTGGCCATTTTCCTGGAGTCCACAGCAATGAAAACCAGGGGGTGCTCCAGGCTTTCACAAAATGTCGGTGGAGCCTCCGCACCACCGAACACACCTAACTCCCAGCCTGAGGCCTGCAGCATCGCCCCAAATCATGCCTCTGCCAGCAACGACCCTGCTCCACTGCAGCCGGCAAGGAATGTTCAAAAGATGCACCATACCCACACACACAAAAAGTGCCTCTTATAATCTGAAAAACAAAGTATATAATCATTAATGGGCTTAAAGTGCAGACTCTCGGCTTTAATTTGAGGATATTCATGTCCTAATTGGAGTAAGAGTTTAGGAATTACAGCCCTTTAATATCCAGCTGCCTCTTTTCAAAGGGACCAAAAGTAATTGGACAATTATCTCAAGCTCTTTAATGGGCTATTCCCATGTTAATCCATCATCAATTAAGCAAGTAAAAGTCTGGAGTTGACTCTAGGTGTGGCGTTGACATTTGGAAACTGTTGCCGTGAACCCACAACATGTGGCCAAAAAGAGCTCTCAATGGAAGAGAAACAGACCATTACCCGGGGGGGGGGGGGAGAAATCCATTAGATGGTAGATATGTTAGGAGTGCCCATATCAACCGTTTGGTACATTCTGCACAAAAAGAAAAGAACTCAAAGGCATGGACATCCACGGAAGACCAAAATGGAGGATTGAAGACTCCTTTCCAAGCTGAAGAAAACCCCTTCACAACATCCACCCAAGTGAAGAACACTCCAGGAAGTGGTTGCTTCAGTATCAAAGTCTACCATAAGGGCAAATACAGATGGCTCACCACAAGGTGCAAATTATTAATCGTCCTTAAAAATAGCCCATACTGCAATTTGTCAGAAACCTCTAATAAAGCTGCCCAATTCTGGAAAAGCATTCTATGGACAGATGGAACTAAGGTCAACCTGTACCAGAATGATGGGAAGAAGAAAGTACGGAGAAGGCTTGGAACAGCTTATGATCCAACGCACACATCATCTAACACACGGAGGCAGTGCGATGGCATGGGCGGCATGCATGGCTTCCAGTGCACTGAGCCAATAGTGTTTGATGATGTTACTGAAGACAGAAGCAGCCAGATGAATCCTGTGTGTGCACAGTGCTATACTATCTGCTCTGATTCAACCAACTGCAGCAAGGTTGACTAGATGGTGCTTCACAGAACAAATGGACAATGACCCAAAACATACTGTGAAACTAAAGTGGAATATTCTGCAACAGCTGAGTAATCACCAGCTCTCCGCCCATCAAGTGGCATTTCACATGCTTAAGCTGAAACTTAAAGGGAACCTGTCACTTCCTTTTTCAGCTATGAGCTGTGGTCACTGCCTTTCTGGACTTATCTTCAGCATTCTAGAATGCTGTAGATAAGCCCCTGATCTAGCCTGAAAGAAGAAAATCAAGTTATATTATACTCACCCCGGGGCGGTCCGGTCCGATGGGTGTCGCTGGTCCGGGTCTGGCGCCTCCCATCTTCACCTTCCTCGGGTGAGTATATTAAAACTTGTTTTTCTTCTCTTTCAGTTTGGATCGGGGGCTTATCTACAGCATTATAGAATGCTATAGTTAAGCCCCGCAAGGCAGTGGCTACAGCTCATAGCTCAAAAAGGAGGTAACGGGTTCCCTTTAAGGCTGGGAGACCCACAAACAAGCAACAACTGGAGTCTGCTGCAGTAAATCATCACAAAGAAAGTAACCTTCGATGGTAACATCCATGGCTTCCAGATTTCAGGTAGTCATGGCCTGCAAAGGATTCAATGCAAAGTATTAAGAATGAACATTTTTATTTATGGCAAATTTTTAATTTTGTCCAATTACTTTTGAGCCCCTGAAATGAGGAGGCTTTGTAGAAAAATGGTTGCAATTCATAAATGTTTCGCAGGATTTTTTTTTCAACCCTTTTAAAAATTTTTTTTCCAGAAACCAGTTCATTTGAGTGGCATATAATTACATTTAAAAAAAAAAAAGTGACATATTAACAACTTGTTCATTAACTCCTTGCAATAAAGTTGGGCTTTCTCAAGCCTGAGGAAGGAAAAGAACTTTAAGTAGAAAATTATAACAAAATAGAAGTCAAGGAGAGGAAGAGATGAGCAAGGTTTATGAATCCACCTAGATTCAGGTATATCCAATTGCAGTATATGGTGTCTTCATCACGACAGAAGGATTGAGGAGAAACCCCTTTAGTTAAACCCAAAAGTCTCCACTTCAGTTGCATAATTTGATTTTACATCCAAGATAGTGGCCTGCAGAGCTGAAATCACGAAGATCTGGTCACTGCCCAAATATTTCTGGACCTAACAATATTTCTGAAACAAATGCATACACAATGAAACTTTTATAAACTCATGTGACTTCTTGAGGACGCTGTCCCTTTAACAAAAGAAAAAAACGATTCGGCAGCGTACCATATTCCTTGCAGTTTCTTGTGATTTTTCTCACAGCATATGAAATTAGTCACAATTTTTTTTTTTTTTTTCTCATACAAAAGCAGTGCTAGAAAACATATGAATACATATGCCTTATTCCAAGATGCATCTTTTATCCTCTGCTATCTGCAGCTACACCAGAATTTTTTCAGTTTAGTACAGAGGAAAAAAATATATTGTGTAACGATAC
Organism: Dendrobates tinctorius; assembly: GCF_039654945.1. NCBI lineage: Eukaryota > Metazoa > Chordata > Amphibia > Anura > Dendrobatidae > Dendrobates > Dendrobates tinctorius. Next base: position 53,565,282 of record NW_027361696.1, read on the forward strand.
TTATAAAAAGGACACCTTTTTGTCATGAAAGTGAATATCTTGCTACTTAGAAAAGAAATGTTCTGTGTATTTGCCAAAAGCTCAACCTGTCTCTCTCGGTTCACAGTTAAGACCGCCAATGGAAAAAACCTTAAAAAGCTGCTCTGACAGCCTGGCTCTGCAACTCAATGGTAAACATGGGAGCAAAAAAAATACAAGCTTGTTTTGCTTCTGCTTCCGTCGGTGCTGTATTACACAAGCTGCTCCACTCCTCCGATACATTGTGTCTCCTCACGGACATTGTCACTTTATTCAGGAGTCCTAAACCTGACTGCTGTGGGTTTTCTTTCAGTTCTGATGTAAAATAAAGTTGTTGTGGTTTTTTTTTTTCTTTTTTTTCTTTAAGGGTAATTTGAGGGAAAAAAAAAAAATGGAAGTTTAGATCTAGTATGGTTAATTGCGAGAATTGTATATGACTGCACTCCACGGATGCTTTAAAAAAACCCGTACTGATGACTTTATACGAAAATAAAGCTATGGTCTGTCAAATTGGTATAACATGAATTTCTGTCTGAGTGGTGGCTCCCCCACATATTGTGACTTCCATTACTAGATTGTGATGTGGATTTTAAAAGCGACAATGACTTTTGGCTGGGAAACGACCCTTTTTTAATTTAATTTTTGAATAACCTCCGCTCTATAGTCATAGCTAAAGGCTGCATGAGTATATGTATAGTATGTGTAAAATCTACAGACTGTATCTGTTACTCACTCAAAATTAAAAAACAAAAAAATCCACTCTTTATAAATGGAAAAGTCACTGCTGATCACTTATTTGTTAATGAACTGGAAGTTCTCTTGTTCTAAAATCCAATGGCCGCTTGTGTTGAGAAAATCACAGATGCTAAAGTCAACATTTAAATGACTATATAGCAATTGTTGTTCAAAGCCAGATCTTCAAAGTAAATCTGGGTGAGGAAGCTAGTGCGTGAGCCTTTGTTCACGCTAATAATTTGCCCTTGATTGTAAAATCATTAATTTAAAAAAAAAACAAAGGAGCAAAAGAGTGGGGGAGTCTGCGATGGTGGAGAGTCACATGGCCGAAATAACTCAGACGAGGGTCACAACGCAGTGCTTGGACTGGTCATTGGCTCTCCCGAAAGGAGCGTGCAGCTGTGACACTTGGGTTGGGAAAGGCAAAGGCCGGTCCGAGCATTATGGTGCAATCCTAGTCCAAGTTATACGGCCATTTGAACCTTTCCTTCAAAGGATTATTCAGAACCCCCTCCCTCCATGGCACTAAGCACTTATCGCCAGGTTATTGCTAATAGTCACAGGGCAGTACAGGCAGGTCGCTATCAGTCCTGCCTGGCAGCGGTTCTTCCTTTGATGTCATTTTGACAGATCAGTGCCTTCTCTTCTGACGACATTGTAATTGACAGCCAACTTTCCACTGCATAAGGCTAACCAGTTGTTTTTTTTTTTTTAATCAACATGACAGACAAGAGTGGAAGAGAAAGGCATTGCTCTGTCACAGGAAGTGGAAAAATTGCCCCGAGGAGCTATCATCACACACAACAGGCAGGTAGTTGCCTGCCAATAAATACTTGACCCCATTTAAAAGAAAAAAAAGCCCAGATAAAACCCTTAAGGCTACTTTCACATCAGCATTTTTTTTTTTACGCAGCGCATCGTGCGCAATAGAAACTCATGCAAAAAACGCATCATGCGTTTTGCATGTGTTTGCGTTTTTTATGCGCATTCGTTCTCTAAGGGTTAAAACCAGTATCTACACATTTTTGCACGAAAACGCAGACGAACGCATGTCCATGCACATTGCCTGCGTTCCCATAGACTGTAATGCATTATTTTGTCGCTTTCCATGCGCAAGCGTTTTTTTTACGCCTTTTGGCTAACCCAAAAATGCAACAGGTTGCGTCTGGAGCACCTAGGCGCACACCTTTGAAAAAACGCATACGAACGTGTGCAAACGCAAGACCATGCGCCTCCATGTTAAACATAGGGACGCATGGACGCACACGAAGCGCTGCGCAAAAAAACGCTAATGTGAAACCAGCCTAAGTACTTTCTAATGAGCTCCAAACTTGCAAAAAAAAAAAAGTATATATTTAAAAGGTTAGTGCAGTCTCGTCACCATTATTTAATGACTGGTGTGGCAATGTTGTGCTGCATTTGAGGTAATCGTCTCTTTGCCGGAATCCTTTGTGTGACCTATTCTAAAAACCGGATGTATGCATATGGTCTGTAGCGGTGTAGCTCCACTACGGAGGTCAAACTGAGAGCAAGAGGGGCTGCACAAACCCTTTACTATTGGATTGAAATGTTACCTTATCTGCATTTTTTTAAAGAAAAATTAAAAAAAACATGGCATTAAAAAAACTCAACGGCAATGCCGCTAATGGTGGAAACCAGATTGGTTAGTGAATTCTCCTAACCTTTCAGTTTACTGAACATGAGAAAAACTGAGAAAGGACATAAGCTTGTAAGAATTCATATAGAATGTCTTTTTCTATGGAATCATATGCTAAACTTGATGATATTCACAAACTTTTAAAGTTCCCAGAGGCAGTCAACCGAAGTTTAATTTTCCTGACATGGCACAGTTTGCACAGTAAAATTTTAGTATTTTCCTATCAATGTATTTGAATGTAAATGTTAATGTACGATGCGTCTAAAACATGCTGTTTGTTTTCTATCTCTGTATGTTTCATGCACCTGTAGAAATAGAAAATCAGATTTAGTCATCACAGACAGGCAAGATTTTTAATGTTCCACCCAAGAGCCTTGTGCAATTGCAATGTCCCATTGGTTAATGCGTTATTACAAATCATCATTCCACGGTTTCTTCTGAATTGATTTATGGTCCGGTGTATCAGAAATGGCAGAATTATCCCGAACATATTTTGCCTGTTGGTGGTGGCACATCTGATCTGTGCAAACACAAAAATAATGTAAATACACTTGTGAGTTGGTTACTATTCTTGTTAAGAATGTGTTAAATGTTTCATGCACAATAAAAAAAACTGTCTCATGTATAAACATCTAATCACAGGCAGAATATTGTGTACTGCCAAGATTACTAGACTCAGCCTAAATAATATACCTTGCGGATGCATCCGAAGTGGACAGTGTGTGCGGAGTACAAAGTTGTACGTGTCGCATGTTTGAGTTGGATCAGTTTGTCCTTGCAGTGATCAACTGGAAGCTTTCCACATCTGTTTTGCAGAGAAATGAAGTTCTATGAGTCATTATTACAAACATAATAATTCTGCAACGCAAGTGGTATGGTTCCTTTTTTTTTTTTTTTAAACTATGGGCCTCAGAACAAGCAGATGTTTGGCTCAGAGCAGTCAGACTGCTTCTGCCAGTGACTCTACGTCTCCCACTGACATCTCGTCAACAGAGCAGCTACTTGTCTTTCTCTCTGTCGACGTCATGCTGATTGACAGCCGAACACTTAACTGCAGAAAGCTGCTGTTAATCTGCATGATGTCTACACAGCACCGGAAGAGGAAGGGCTGATTTCTTGAGTTGATGCAGCAGGAGTTGCCCGTGACCAGCCTGAGCTGGCGCTGGGCAGAACATTAAGGTTAGCAGCTACCTGCATGTTTTGATTCTTTAGACCTATAGTCTAAAAATATATATATATATATATATATATATATATATATATATATATATATATATATATATATATATATGAGAGAAAAACCTGCTTAATACTAGCATTGAACTATAATGTATTGCCTCCTTTTGTGAGGGCAAAATATTAGTTCTGACCTTTCCTCTAGCCCTAGCAACTGTGGAGACACTGAGGGGGTGGTGTTTCCCCTAGCTGAAACCGCATGGAACAGGGATCAACCCTCCGAACTCCTGCTCTCCTCTTACCGTGGGCATACTACTCAGACAGCACAGGGTGATGGTAAAACTGTGTGGCAATGCTTTATTGAAGCACAAAAAGGGGCAAATAACAAATACGACAAGTCCCAGTATAATACCCAAGATAATGCAAATTTAGAGAGTCTCACCGCTGACTTGCTGGGATAAGTGCAGCTGTGACTTCAGGGCCGACTACCCCCACCTATGTCAAGCACAGAGTGGAGGTAACGATAAGCTTAGGAAGAGGAGTCCATTGAGGTACAAGGCCAGTTGACCGGAAGGTCACAACCTGGCTTCTCCGAACATCTCCATGGAGCCAAGTGACCGGTGGGTCCCATTCTTGACTTTCACAAACATCCATGGGGCTCAGGTGACCAGTGGGTCCAAATCCTGACTACCCCAAACTTATTCATGTTTCAGCAATGGTCAACGAAGCGGATCTGTATTCTCCCAGCCGGGGCCGTGGTCTCATAAGCTGGCATCCTGTAGAATGTCAAATCTGTGTCCCTCGTGATGGAGCCATGATGTCTTGGCTGCTGTCTTGTAAAGAGTCTGGTTCTTTTGGATCTCTTGGATGACTGAATCTCTTGGCTGTCTGGATGCATCTCTGTCTGATGTTACAGAGGCATATATCCTTTTTATAGTTAACTGTCCTTCAATCCAACATTCACAGGTAAAGGGGAAGAATGGTGACAAGATCAACTCGCATTGTTTATGTAATCTATTTGCATAGTTCTTGTTCCTCTGTTTTGCAAGTCAACAAGCTAGATGGCCTGGACAATGTGTAATCAACATATCAGCCAACATCATTGTTCAATTATCCTGCGTCTCTAGTCAACCAGGATAACCGCACAATATGTTAAATTGTCATCATACAAGTCAATATTACAGGCTTATACGAACAAAATTCTGTTTTCTTGACCAACCAGAAAGAAACACATTCAAAAGTCAACATATAGATAAGTCTATTCCTCCTAGCTTGCTGAAAATGGATGTCTGGTTAATTAAGATAAAATACTGTCACGGCAACTTCTTAATAATTTGTCATCATTAAGACATTGTGCCATCTATGGTGCCCCATTCTCACTCAAGAAAAAAAAGGGGACTCTCCCTTCTGCTAGAATTCACTTACTATAGCTCTGATTTTCTGCTCCCCTTTCATTGATCTTTATACTTCAGGGAGATGTCATTTGTATGTACAGACAAGCGCACAGAAATGTTCTATTTTGCACTCTTGATTAAATACTTCTACAGGTTGACTGACCTTCACCAAGAACAGAAAAAAAAATAAAGCGGAAAAAAAAATCACTTAAGCGTATGTAACAAGCCACATTTGTTCTCCTATCCAAGTGGTATTAGTTCTGGTCGTATATTTCCATTCCTATTCGTTTTGCTAATTAATACTAAAATCCAGTAAAAGCTGCAGGTACTTAAACGAGCCATTTGACGTTGCAACCATCTAAAAACGACTCAGACTTGAAGTGAATATGCCTACTCATCCTGTTACATTTACAAGAAAAAAAAAAAAGCTCTGAAATATAAGGACAAGTCTGTTTCAATTGTAGAACACCTCAAAGCTTAATATTGGCTGCAAACTGGTAACTACAATGTGCTCTTTAGTGCTTTAGAGCTGTTATAGCTTTGCTGGTCCTTCATATTTTGAAGGCTACACTCTAATAGTGGTTAAAGTTGCATGACCTTGTAGAATTTGTTACTTTTTCTTTTTAATTGTTTCTGTTTGTTCTTCCCTCCCTTTTTTTTGCCCCCCCCTCCACCTACCTCCATTTTTTAGGAATCAGATTGCGCGTTCGAGCAGAGTACTGCCGCCACGACGCGATTCTTCACCAGAACGTTCTGTCCATAAAGCAGGATCCGCTGGAGAAGCAATTTGATCTCTTTAGCCAGTCCAACACTGTGCTAAAATCTAGAGACCTGGGCTCAATTATCTGTGATATTAAGTTCTCCGAACTGTCTTACCTGGATGCTTTTTGGATGGACTACATGAATGGCTCCCTGCTGGAAGCTTTGAAAGGTGTTTTCATCACAGACTCTCTGAAGGAAGCTGTAGGACAAGAAACCATTCAGCTTCTCGTTAATGTAGATGAAGACGATTATGAAGAAGGTCGGAGAATGCTGCTGGAGAGCCTCCCTCAAAGGGCGGATTGAGCTCCTCAAACTTGTGTTATCGTTGAGAAGTACTTAACTGTGTTTGGTGCCTGCTGGTCACCAGGAATCAAAATATATATAAACTGTTTCTGCTTCTCCTCCTAAGAGTCCTGTGTTTCTAATGAGTGTTACTACTTGGAGGGGAAGAAAAATAGAATTTTCAAAGGGGATGTGAAATATCAATCTCCAGATCAGAGGCTGATTTATTCATGATCCCATTCCAGTGCTAAAACAGGGTTATGATAGGAAAGTAAGCAAAAAGATAAGATTACAGTGGCTTTATTTTTTTTCATTTGGGGAAGTGCTTAATATATCTTCCCATTCCTATACATACCAGGCAGTACCATTTATACTAACTGCGTATTTTTTTTGTCTTCAATCATACCACAGAAGGGTAAAAAAAAAAAAAATATTTTTTTTAAACACTATAAGCTAAAAAATATGTGGCGCTTATTTGTATGGCTAACATTAGTATTTTGCGACTGGAGGTCATTGAGGACCTCCTTATTTGGGAATTCTAGTTTTCATGTTAAAAAAAATAAATAAATATAAAAATCTATGTATAAATCAAACCATGAAGATAAATGGGTAGAGACAGCAATATAATATATTTATTGGCAGCTCGCTACACGCAGATGCTGCTGGCTTATTGTATACCTCTACCTCGTGGCTCTACTCAACTTTCTACTATAGCTGTAGCCACACTGTAACATATATGGTAACAGGTGAGTGGAGGATATAGTAAGAGAAGGGGGAAAGGTATTCCGCTAATCTGTTGCATGGCATCACATGCATTGGTCTTGCATCTAGTAAGTGGATTGGCGCAATATTCATAGATTTTGTCTGCCTACAAACACGATTGCTTCTGGTTTGTGTTGACAAACATGCTTTACTACGGTGTACTGCTGGTTAGTATGACTTTAAATGCAACAGCAGTTTCACAGAACAGTGCAGTAGATTAGAGGGATGATTTTTGTTTTTGCTTCTCCACGATGAAGGACCCCTACTCCAGGTATACTTATTTTGTTAGATGTATACTTACTTTGTTAGATGTGCTAATTGTCATCCCTGACTTGTACGACCACATGATCTTTGTACTGGATCCCACTTAGGGATAGTTTTTACTATGTAAATAAGGGGCTTTTAGAGAAAGCTTTGAAAAAAAATTTTTTTCTAACATTTCAAAATGTCTCTTGTAAAACAAACCTAATAAAGACATTATTCAGTATTGAATGTTTCTTATTTCCATTTATCAAAGTGCATTATGGAGCGTTTGACAACTTGATGCATTTATTTTATAAGCCGTAAATACTGTGTATATACTCGTGTATAAGCCGAGATTTTCAGCACATTTTTGTACTGAAAATGCCTCCTCGGCTTATACATGAGTCATTGTGCAGAACCAGCGGGGGAGTGGGAGCTGTGGCATGAGCCGGTGGCTGGGACATCATACACTCCCTCCTGTAGCAACGCTGAACGTCCCCTGCATCCTCCGTTGTCCCAGGGGGTAGCACGGGGGAAGGAGCACAGAGTATGGGGGGGAAAGGAGCACAGAGGTGGGGAGAGGCAGGGGGGAGGAGGGGGGATGCACAGGCGAGGATGGGGGGGGGAGGAGGGGGAGAAAGTACGGGGGGAGGATGGAGAAGGAAGCAGAGGGGTGGATAGGGGGAGGGGAGGAAGCACAGGGGAGGGGGAATCGGGAGAATGGGGGGGAGGATGAAGCACGGGAGGGAGAATGGGGGGGGAGGATGAAGCACGGGAGGGAGAATAGGGGGGAGGATGAAGCACGGGAGGGAGAATCGGGAGAATGGGGAGGAGGATGAAGCACGAGAGGGAGAATCGGGAGAAGGGGAGGATAAAGCACAGGGGAGAATGGGGGGGGAGGATAAAGCACAGGGGAGAATGGGGGGGAGGATAAAGCACAGGGGAGAATGGGGGGGAGGAGAAAGCACAGGGGAGAATGGGGGGGAGGAGAAAGCACAGGGGAGAATGGGGGGGGGGAGGAGGAAGCACAGGGGAGAATGGGGGGGGGGAGGAGGAAGCACAGGGGAGAATGGGGGGGGGAGGAGAAAGCACAGGGGAGAATGGGGGGGGAGGAGAAAGCACAGGGGAGAATGGGGGGGGAGGAGAAAGCACAGGGGAGAATGGGGGGGGGAGGAGAAAGCACAGGGGAGAATGGGGGGGGAGGAGAAAGCACAGGGGAGAATGGGGGGGGGGAGGAGAAAGCACAGGGGAGAATGGGGGGGGGGAGGAGAAAGCACAGGGGAGAATGGGGGGGGGGAGGAGAAAGCACAGGGGAGAATGGGGGGGGGGAGGAGAAAGCACAGGGGAGAATGGGGGGGGGGAGGAAGCAGCACAGGGGAGAATGGGGGGGGGGGGAGGAGAAAGCACAGGGGAGAATGGGGGGGGGGAGGAGAAAGCACAGGGGAGAATGGGGGGGGGGGGAGGAGAAAGCACAGGGGAGAATGGGGGGGGGGGGAGGAGAAAGCACAGGGGAGAATGGGGGGGGGGAGGAAGCAGCACAGGGGAGAATGGGGGGGGGGGAGGAGAAAGCACAGGGGAGAATGGGGGGGGGGGGGAGGAGAAATGGGGGGGGGGAGGAGAAAGCACAGGGGAGAATGGGGGGGGGAGGAGAAAGCACAGGGGAGAATGGGGGGGGGGGAGGAGAAAGCACAGGGGAGAATGGGGGGGGGGGAGGAGAAAGCACAGGGGAGAATGGGGGGGGGGGAGGAGAAAGCACAGGGGAGAATGGGGGGGGGGAGGAGAAAGCACAGGGGAGAATGGGGGGGGGGGAGGAGAAAGCACAGGGGAGAATGGGGGGGGGGAGGAGAAAGCACAGGGGAGAATGGGGGGGGGGGAGGAGAAAGCACAGGGGAGAATGGGGGGGGGGGAGGAGAAAGCACAGGGGAGAATGGGGGGGGGGGGAGGAGAACTACACCCTCATTTAGAATGGTAGTAGGCTCGGTCACATCAAGAGAATCCGCAAAGAAACTCCTAGAAAGGGTGTCTGCCTTAACATTCTTAGTGTCCGGAAGAAAAGAGACCACAAAATTAAAACGCGTGAAAAACAATGCCCACCTAGCCTGTCTAGGATTCAAGTGTTTGGCTGATTCAAGATAAATCAAATTCTTGTGGTCAGTGAGGACCACAACTTGATGTCTAGCTCCCTCCAACCAATGTCTCCACTCTTCAAATGCCCATTTCATGGCCAACAATTCCCGTTTCCCCACGTCATGGTTACGTTCAGATGGGGAGAATTTTCGAGAAAAGAAGGCACAGGGATTCATCTTAGAAGTCACCGAATCTCTTTGGGACAAAACGGCTCCTGCACCAATCTCAGAAGCATCTACCTCCACCTGAAATGGGAGTGAGGCATCAGGTTGCCGTAGAACCGGAACAGAAGTGAATCTCCGCTTATGCTCCTGAAATGCCGAAACTGCCTCTGGAGACCAATTCACCACATCAGCGCCCTTTTTGGTCAAATCAGTCAGTGGTTTAATAATACCAGAAAAATTTCTTATAAATTTACGATAGAAATTAGCAAAACCCAAAAACTTCTGGAGAGCCTTCAAAGAATTGGGCTGAACCTAATCATAAATGGCCTGTATCTTGGCCGGGTCCATTTCAGTAGCAGACTGGGACAAAATGAATCCCAAAAATGAAATCCTCTGTACACCCAAGAGGCACTTCGATCCCTTAACATACAGAGAATTTTCCCTCAAAATCCGGAACACAGTCCGGACATGTTCCACATGAGAATACCAATCACTGGAAAAGATCAAAATATCATCCAGATAAATGATCGAAATCTTATCCACAAAGTCCCGGAAAATATCGCTCATAAAAGACTGGAAGACAGAAGGGGCATTAGTGAGCCCAAAAGGCATCACCAGGTACTCAAAATGTCCCTCCGGAGTATTAAACCCGCCTTCCATTCATCCCCGTGCTTGATGCGAATAAGATTATACGCCCCCTGAGGTCAAGCTTGGTAAACCAACAGGCACTTAACTCTGTAAAATAAATCAGAAATCGGGTAACTGGTACTGATATTTAACAATGATTTTGTTAAGGGAATGATAGTCAATACATGGCCTTAATGAACCATCTTTCTTGGCCACAAAACCCCAGCACCTAAAGGTGAAGAGGATGGTCTAATATGACCCTTCTCCAACGACTCCTTGATATAAGATCGCATAGCATCATGTTCGGGTACCGATAAATTGAAAAGCCGACCCTTGGGAAATTTACACCCGGGCATTAACTCAATTGCAGTCATAACTCCTATGAGGAGGCAAAGATGCAGACTTATTCTCACTAAATACATCAGAAAAATCAGCCAAATAGGAATATCATGAGACTGGGGAGAGGTGGAGAAAACAGGAGTGTCACTAAGAACACATTGACAACCCCAACTCACCACAGACACAGATTTCCAATCCAAAACAGGATTATGAGTTTGCAACCAAGGAAACCCAGAACAATAGTATCATGCAAATTGTGCAACACTAAAAATTTACAATTTTCTTGGTGGTCCGGGGCGACCCGCATTACCTGGGTCCAAAACTGGGGTTTATTCTCCGCCAAAGGAATAGCATCAATACCCCTCAAAGGGATAGGAGTCTGCAGGGGTATCATGGGAAAACCACAACGTTTAGCAAAGTCCAAATCCATCAGATTCAAAGCTGCTCCTGAATCTACAAAAGCCTTAGCAGAAAATGTAGACAAGGAGCAGATCAGGGTAATCGCCAAAAGAAACTTAGGCTGTACACTGCCCACCGCAAATGTGTGAGCAAAACGCTTTTCTCGAGGGCAGACAGAAATAGTATGCGAAGCGTCTCCACAGAAAAAACACAGCTTATCCCGCCTTCTAAACTCCTGACGTCGCGGCCTAGACAAAACCCTATTACATTACATTGGTTCAGATGTTCGTTCGAAAGGAGGCAACGCCTTTCGTGTAGTTTTACGTTCACGTAAACGCCGATCAATTTTAATGGCCAATGACATAGAATCGTTTAGACCAGAGGGAACAGGAAATCCCACCATAACATCTTTTACGGTTTCTGCCAAACCCTTCCGAAAGAGAGTTGATAGGGCATCGTCATTCCATTTAGTAAGGACCACCCACTTTCGGAATTTTTGACAATATAACTGGAGAATCTTGACCCTGGTTCAATGCCAATAAGGTTTTCTCAGCTTGATCAATAGCATTAGGTTCATTATACAACAACCCCAAAGCTTGAAAAAAACACGTCCACATTAGCCAGAATAGGATCTCCGGGTGTCAAATAAAAGTCCCAATCCTGGGGATCGCTGCGCAGCAGGGAAATGACAATTTTAACCTGCTGCACCGAGCTCCCCGATGAGTTAGGTTTCAAAGCAAAAAATAGTTTACAATTATTCTTAAAGTTCAATTTCGACCGATCCCCAAACAACACAGGAGTAGGAATTTTTGGTTCAACAGCAGATGATTGAGCGAGATAGGCAGAAATTCCCCGCACTTCAGCAGCGAACTGCTCAACACGATCAGGCAATTGTTTAGTCTCCATTTAGAGAAAAAAAAAATCTCCTGCGCAGCCCCAGAAAAAAGAGGAAAAAAAAAAAAATCCCAACACTGATCCTATCCACACAACTAGCAGTAGCTGTGGAGCGTACCTACGATGATCCTAAACGCCTCGGCACAGCCAGAGAGCTAACTAAGCCTAAAGCAAGAAAGGGGAAATCTAAACTGCCCCAGAGCAGACCTCAAAGGAATAGATAGCCCCCAAACATATATTGTCGGTGAGACAAGATGAAAACACAAACACAGGCAGGAAAATAGACTGAGCAAATGATGGGGCCCACACTGACTAGACAGGAAAGGAAAGACACTGTCTGCAATCACGCAAAAAACCCTGCAAAAAGTCCAACACGTCTGATGCAAAAAACACTGAAGTCACAAGACTTCGCCGCCCACTATATCAGCACTCTGGTCTCTTTTTGCTCTGCTTTCAGAATATACCAATCATAGAATCATAGAATCGTAGAGTTGGAAGGGACCTCCTGGGCCATCTGGTCCAACCCCCTGCTCAAAGCAGGATTCGCTAAATCATCCCAGTCAGATGTCTGTCCAGCCTCTGTTTGAAGACTTCCATTGAAGGAGAACTCACCACTTCTCGTGGCAGCCTGTTCCACTCATTGATCACTCTAACTGTCAAAAAGTTTTTTCTAATATCTAATCTGTGTCTCTTCCCATTCAGTTTCATCCCATTGCTTCTAGTCTTTCCTTGTGCAAATGAGAATAAAGTTGATCCTTCTACAATGTGACAGCCCTTTAGATATTTGTAGACAGCTATTAAGTCTCCTCTCAGTCTTCTCTTTTGCAAACTAAGCATTCCCAAATCCTGCAACCTTTCCTCATAAGACAGGGTTTGCAGACCGGTCACCATTCTGGTCGCTCTTTTCTGAACTTGCTCCAGTTTGTTGATGTCTTTTTTAAAATGTGGTGCCCAAAACTGGACACAATATTCCAGATGAGGTCTGACCAAAGAGGAGTAGAGGGAAATAATGACTTCACGTGATCTAGACTGTATGCTTCTGTTAATACGTCCTAGAATTGCATTTGCCTTTTTTGCTGCTGCATCACACTGTTGACTCATATTCAGTCTGTGATCTATTAGTATACCCAAGTCTTTTTCACATGTGCTGTCACTTAGCCCTATTCCTCCCATTCTATATATGCTTTTTTCATTTTTATTGCCCAGATGTAGTACTTTGCATTTCTCCCTGTTAAAAACCATTCTGTTAGTTGCTGCCCACTTCTCCAGTTTATTTAAATCTTTTTGAATCCTCTCTCTCTCCTCTCTAGTATTAGCTATCCCTCCTAGCTTTGTGTCATCAGCAAATTTAATCAGTTTACCCTCAATTCCTTCATCTAAATCGTTGATAAAGATGTTGAACAATACAGGGCCCAGGACAGAGCCCTGTGGTACCCCACTTGAGACATTCTTCCAACTGGATGTGCAGCCATTTACGACCACTCTTTGGGTCCGATCACTAAGCCAGTTATGAATCCACCTAACAGTTGCCTTGTCCATTCCATACTTAGTCATTTTTTCAATAAGGATTGTATGAGAGACTTTGTCAAATGCTTTGCTGAAGTCAAGATATACTATATCTACAGCATTTCCTTGATCCACCCAATCAGTGATACCGTCATAGAAGGAAATTAAGTTAGTCTGACATGACTTATCAGTTACAAACAGTTATAATCTAACGGGATAAAACAAACTGGCACAAGCAGTAACATATGGGCGGTGATTCAGCACAGCCCCAGCTGGAGCTGGCTGACCCGCACCAAGAAGAGAGACAAAACCAGATCAAATGCAAACAGAATAGCAAATAAACCACTTAGCTGAACATGCAGGGACAGAGCTGGAAAAATCAGATCTCAGGAGGAACAGGAAGCAAATCAACAGCAGGGATAGAGTCTGCTGTCTTAAATCCCAATCTGAAACCCCAGATCTCCAATCGTCATCATCATTATCAGGTGGCAAGCCTCTCAATCAGATCAGCTCCATTACCTCCAGTAACCACCAGAGGGAGCCCAGAAAGAGAACTCGTAACCCCTGTCAATCTGACCAGCTCCACTACCTTCAGTAATAACCAGAGGGAGGCCAGACAGCGAATTCACAACAATTGCCACTGTTAAGGCACATCTAGATAAGTTCCTTGGGGGGGTCTATTTTCCAAAATGGGGTCACTTGTGGGGGGTTTCCACTGTTTAGGCACATCAGGGGCTCTCCAAACGTGATATGGCGTCCGATCTTAGTTCCAGTTTTACGTTGAAAAAGTCAAACGGCGCTCTTTCCCTTCAGAGATCTGCCATGCGCCCAAACAGTAGTCCCCCCACCCCCACCCCAACTTATGGGTTATCAGCATACTCAGGACAAACTGCACAATAACTTTTGGGGTCCAGGTTCTCCCGTTACCCTTGGGGAAAATAAAAAAAAATTGGTATCTGAAGTAAATGTTTTGTGAAAAAAAAGTTAAATGTTGATTTTTTTTTTTAAGCATTCAAAGTCTTTACTTAGGTTTTCTTAAGCCATACAGAGGTAGACTTGCTGGAGTGTTCGTTGTCCTTCTGCAAAACCCAAGTGCGCTTTAGCTTGAGGTAACGAACAGATGGCCAAACATTCTCCTTCAGAATTGTTTGGTAGACAGCAGAACTCATGGTTCCATATACCACAGCAAGTCTTCTAGGTCCTATGTCAGCAAAACAGCCAAAAACCATCACCCGACCACCACATTTTACTGTTGGTGTGATGTTCCTTTTTTGAAATGCTGTTACTTCTACGTCAGATGTAATGGGACATACAACTTCCAAAAATTTAAACTTTTGTCTGGTCAGTCCACAGAGTATTCTCCCAAAAGTCTTAGGGATCCTCAAGTTGTTTTCTGGCAAAACTGAGACAAGTCTTTGTTCTTATTGCTTAGCAGTGGTTTTCATCTTGGAACTCTGCCTTGCAGGCCATTTGTGCTCAGACTTTCTTATGGTGGAGTCATGAACACTGACCTTTACTAAGGCAAGGGAGGCCTGCAGTTCTTTGGATGTTGTGGTGGGGTCTTTTGTGGCCTCTTGGATGAGTCGCCCCAGCTCTCTTGGGATAATTTTGGTCGGCTGGCCTCTTCTGGGAAGGTTCACTACAGTTACGTTTTCGCCATTTGTGGATAATGGCTCTCACTGTGGTTCAGTGGAGTTCCAAAGCTTGAGAAATCACTAACACCTTTTCCAGACTGACAGATTTCAATTAATTACTTACTCATTTGTTCCAGAATTTCTTTGCATTGCGGCATGATGTCTAGCTTTCCTTTGGTCTACTTAAATAGGAACACTGAAACAGCACAGAAAGAGGACTTAAAAATCCTCCAGTAATAGAAAACCGCAAAAGAGTAAAAAGGTTTACCCGTCCAGGCCTTCAGACAAATGCAAATCAGGATGCAGTGGACCCATATAATTAAGATGGAAACACAGGTGCAAGAATACCGATGAAACAACCGCTCACAGAAAATACCCAAAAGTGACACCATTCTAAAAACTGCACCCCTCAAGATGCTCAAAACCACATTCAAGAAGTTTAACCCCTTCATTACCATGCCTATTTTGACCTTAATGACCAGGCCATTTTTTGCAATTCTGACCAGTGTCCCTTTATGAGGTAATAACTCTGGAACGCTTCAATGGATCCTAGCGATTCTGAGACTGTTTTTTCGTGACATATTGGGCTTCATGTTAGTGGTAAATTTAGGTCGATAATTTTTGCGTTTATTTGTGAAAAAAATCATAAATTTGGCAAAAAATTTTAAAATTTCACAATTTTCAAATTTTGAATTTTTATTCTGTTAAACCAGAGTTATGGGACACAAAATAGTTACTAAATAACATTTTCCACATGTCTACTTCAGCACAATTTTTTTTTTTTGTTAGGCCGGTTTCAAATTAGCGCATTTTCAGCGCGCGCACGGCCGGGGGTAGCTCCGGATTTTGGCACGCACGGCGCAACTTTTCGGATTTTGGCACGCACGGCGCACCGTCAAAAGTGCGCAGCGCAGGTCAAAGCGCAACTAGCGCACGGCCTGCGCACGATCGGCGCACCCTATGCTAAAGATAGGGTGCGCCGATCGCAGGCGCCGCTGTCCGCTAGGAGGCGGCGCTACAAGGAAGGGGCGGGCACGCCGGGCAGAGAGCCGGCTCGGGGGCGGAGCTACCCCCGGCCGTGCGCGCGCTGAAAATGCGCTAATGTGAAACCGGCCTTAGGAAGTTATAAGGGTTAATAGTTGACCAGTGATTTATCATTTTTACAACAAAATTTACAAAATCATTTTTTTTAGGGACCACCTCACATTTGAAGTCACTTTGAGGGGTCTATATGGCAGAAAATACCCAAAAGTGACACCATTCTAAAAACTGAACCCCTCAAGCTACTCAAAACTACATTCAAGATTATTAACCCTTTAGGTGCTTCACAGGAACTAAAGCAACATGCAAAGGAAAAATGGACATTTTAATTTTTCCAACAAAAATTTTCTTTTACCATCAATTTTTTCATTTTCACATGGGCAACAGGATAAAATGGATGCTAAAATTTGTTGGGCAATTTCTCCTGAGTACACGGATACCTCATATGTGGTCATAAACCACTGTTTGGGTGCACGGCAGGGAAAATTAGCTCCTATCATTATCGGACACCATGTCGCATTTGGAGGGCCCCTGTGTGCCTAAACAGTGAAAATCCCCCACAAGTGACACCATTTTGGAAACTAGACCCCTTAAGGAACTTATCTAGATGTGTAGTGAGCACTTTGAACCCCCAAGTGCTTCACAAAAGTTTATAACAGCAGTGAAAATAAATCATTTTTTTTCCTCAAAAATGATTTTTTAGCACACTATTTTTATTTTCACATGGCTAACAGGAGAAATTGGACCACAAAAGCTGTTGTCCAGTTTATCCTGAGTACGCTGGTACCCCATATGTGGGAGGAACCACTGTTTTGGCGCACGGCAGGGCTCAGAAGGGAAGGAGCGCCACTTGACTTTGAAATGAAAATTAGCTCCAATCGTTAGCGGACACCATGTCGTGTTTGAAGAGCCCCTGTGTGCCTAAACTTTGGAGCTCCCCCACAAATGACCCAATTTTGGAAACTAGACCCCCTAAGGAACTTGTCTAGATAATAGTGAGCACTTTGAACCCCCAGGTGCTTCACAGAAGTTTATAACGCAGAGCCGTCAAAATAAAAAACATTTTTTTCCTCAAAATTATTTTTCAGTCTGCAATTTTTTTATTTTCACAAGAGTAACAGGAGAAATTGGACCCCAAAAGTTGTTGTCCAGTTTGTCCTGAGTATGCTGGTACCCCATATATGGGGGGGGGACCACTGTTTGGGCACACGTCAGGGCTCGGAATGGAAGTAGTGACATTTTGAAATGCTGACTTTGAGGGAATGGTCTGCGAGCGTCATGTTACATTTGCAGAGCTCCTGATGTACCTAAACTGTGGAAACCCCCACAAGTGACCCCATTTTGGAAACTAGACCCCCCAAGGAACTTATCTAGACGTGTGGTGAGTACTTTGAACCTCCAAATGCTTCACAGAAGTTTATAGCGCAAAGCTGTGAAAATAAAAAAATATTTTTTCCTCAAAAAATGATTTTTTAGCTTGCAATTTTTTATTTTCACAAGGGTAACAGGAAAAACTGGACCCCAAAAGTTGTTGTACAGTTTGTCCTGAGTACGCTGGTACCCCATATGTGGGGGGAACCATTGTTTGGGCACACATCAGGGCTCGGAATAGAAGTAGTGACGTTTTGAAATGCAGACTTTGATGGAATGGTCTGCGGTCGTTACGTTTGCAGAGCCCGTGATGTGCCTTAGGCTGGTTTCACATTAGCGCTTTTGTGCGCAGCGCATCGTGCACACCCGTGCACCTATGTTTAACATGACGTGCGCATGGTCTTGCGCACACTTGCGTTTTCGTGCGCATGCGTTTTGTCTTTCGCACCAGATGCAACATGTTGCATTTTTTGGTCCGCCCTGTCTCGTCAAAAAAACGCACGCTTGTGCACAGAATGCACAAAAACAACACACTGAAGTCTATGGGAACGCATGTGTGCGCATGGTCTTGCGCACGCTTGCGTTTTTTTGCGCATGCGTTTTTGAGGTAAACAAGTCTAGAATGTTCTTTAGACAATGGAAAAAATGTCACACCTAAAAACGCATGTTCATAAAAAACGCAAACGCATGCAAAAACGCATGTAAAACGCAAGCAACGCTGCGTTTTTTTGACGCATCAGCATGTGCATGCTAAAAAACGCACGTTTGTTTTGAGCTTTTCCTTGCGTTTTTTATGCGCCCGATGCGCTGCGCAAAAAAAGCTAATGTGAAACTAGCCTAAACAGTAGAAATCCCCCACAACTGACCCCATTTTGGAAACTAGACCCCCCAAGGATCTTTTCTAGATGTCTGGTGAGCACTTTGAACCCCCAAATGCTTCACAGAAGTTTATAAACGCAGACGTGAAAACAAAAAAAAATTTTTTTTTCCACAAAAATAATTTTTTAACCCCCAATTTTTTATTTTCCTAAGGGTAACCGGAGAAACTAGACCCCCAAAGTTGTTGTGCAATTTTTCCTGAGTACGCTGATACCCCATATATTGGGGTAAACCACTGTTTGTGCACACGTCGGGGCTTGGAAGGGAGCAACGTTTGACTTTTTGAATGCAAAATTGGCCGGAATGGTGGCACCATGTCAAGTTTAGAGACCCCCTGATGTGCCTAAACAGTGGAAACCCCTCAATTCTAACTCCAACCCTAACCCCAACACATCCCTAACCCTAATCCCGACCCTAACCCCAACACACCCCTGACCCTAATCCCAACCCTAACGACAAGCCTATCCCTAATCCCAACCCTAACACACCCCTAACCCTAATTCCAACCCTAACCCTAATAGAAAAATAAAAATATTTTCTTTATTTTATCATTTGTGCCTACCTAAGGGGGTGATAAACGGGGGGTTTATTTACTTTTTATTTTGATCACTGTGAAAGTTTATCACAGTGATCAAAATGAATGAATGGAATCTGCAGCCGCAGATTCCGGCGGGCGCACTGCGCATGCGCCCCCCATTTTCCAACATGGCGGCGCCCATGATTCGGGACCACGGGACACCGGAAGCGACAGCGGCACTCGGAAGGTACCGGGGGGTGGGAGGGGAGGTGATCGGAAGGCGGGGGAGCAGATCGCCCCGTTAACCGGTGGGGGGGTCGGATCGGTGTCTCTAGCCATGTCCGATGCTACTGCAGCATCGGCCATGACTGGATTGTAATATTTCATCAAATTTCATTGATGAAATATTACTATCGCTCTGATAGGCTGTTTCACTTTTAACAGCAAATCAGAGCGATCGCAGCCACGTGGGGGCGAAGCCATCCCCCGTGGTGAAGTACAAAGCCCCCTGTATCTGCGGGTCAAGTGACCTTTCATTGACCCCGGTCACCCGACCCTCAGGGGGGCTTTAAAGTCATGACACAGCTATGCGTCATTGGTCTGAATGGCACCGACTTTCATGACGCATATGCTGTCACTGGTTGGGAAGGGGTTAATAACCCTTCTGGTGCTTCACAGGAATTTTTAAAACAAGAGTGTATTATAGAGAGAAATGGTAAGTACAGGCTTCTGAGTGTAGTAGTTAGTTTCCAAAGGTATATACTTAGTGTGAATCCACTCACCTTTCAGGTGTCTTGAGATACTGCGTATCCAATCCATGGATCACTCCATTCCGCTTTTCATTCAGTTTGCTGCAGAGATCTGGGAACTGAGAGCACTGAACAGTGCTTTCATAGGCAATAAAACTTTGTAAATATTTTTCCCAGTAATATGTGCTCCTGAAGGATGATGATGGAACTCTATATTCTGATTCTAGGATGATTTTTATTTCAAACTAGAACACAACCGGTTTCGACTTCTTAGAGTCTTCCTCAGGTATTATGTTATCCGTGACATTATACCTGAGGAAGACTAAGGCTGGTTTCACTTTAGAGTATCTGTGCGCAGTGTATAATCCGCATGCATCATGCGTACCTATATTTAAAATTGTGTACATAGGGACATGTGTTTGCAACAGTGCATTGTTTCACGGTGTGCGGCGGTGTCCGGCTAACGCAGGATGCATTTTGAGGCGTCAATTATGTGCAGTCATGCGGATGAGTGAGTCGAAACTTGTGTACTTCAGAATGAGCAGGTCCAGGAAATTATTTCACCCCCTGCTAATTGCCAGCTGTATAAAAGGAAGTGTGGACACTGCAAGGCCATTACGCTCCAGACTCTGGATGTGAGCACAAGACTATATAAGTATAGCTGCACTTGTCCCGGACTACTGTTGGGCTTGCTTCTCTTTTCCAGGATTTCTGTTCCGGTGGTGTGGTACTGACCCTAATTTCTCCTGTAGAGGACTTTGACGTTCCGGTGGTGTGATGTGGTATTGGCCCTTCAGTTTTCCTGTCCAGGATTTCTTCATCCCGGTGGTGTGGTATTGGCTCTTCAGTTCTCCTGTACAGGATTTCTCTGTCCTGGTGTGGTGCTGCTGTCCCGGTGCTATTCTCCCTGACTGCTGCGCTGTTGGACTACTGCCTGTAATAGAAGTATTGGTGTCAATTGTGATTTTTATTTTTTTTTTTGGCTCTTAACAAGTTTAATTTTTCTTCTCTGTTCTTTTCTGTAGTGTTTCACTTGACTGCTGCATATTATCCCACCATGTCCTCCAGTGAAGCTCCCCAGCATGGGCATGACACTGATTATGTAATCACATTTGATATGATTGGTATGTATTGACTGGCAATGCTATACATGTGGTAAATCATGTATTTTCTTTACAGGTACCTTCCAGCGTGGAAGAGCAGGAGCAGTCGAGTGGAAATGAATCTTCCCAGGGTTGTTGGCCTCAAGTTTCTGAGGAGGAAACACTGGGTGAAAGTAGTCTTTTCATTATCAGAGTTGTAATTGAATTTGTTTTCAGTTTTACTTACCAATTCTTATTAATTTGATCTATAGGTTCCACAACGTGAGGAAGGCAAACCAGAGGTTGATAACGACCAACTCATTCAATCTTTGCAAGGGCGAGCAGCGTTGTGGTACTCCCGTGATCGTAATGATTAAGACTCGGCAATGATTTGACAACTCTGGGAAGTGGCAAGATCGCTGCTGGCTGATTGGGACCCTGCTACGCCACATGCCAGAAAGGATTTTTGTAATTATTGCAATGTGGTCTAACGCAGCAGTGAACCTGGTAATGTCGGTGCATTGTTTTACAATTAATTTTTTCCTTTTTTTTTACCCCTTCACAGTGAAGAGAATAAGTCCGTTGGCGTTCGATGAAGGATTGCTTCACTAAGGACATGAGAAAGGAGATTCGGGTTCAAAGTGGTGCTGCTCCAACGCTCAGAAAATATAAATACATTGTCTACTTTCGTTTCTGAGGCCTGCGGTAGGTCAGCAAATTTGAGTATCTTTTGTGTTGTCTTACCAATATATAAAATATATAATTTTTTTTACTAATGTTTTTCATTTATTTTCCACACAGAACCTGGAGCAGCACAATACAACCTGGATCGGCCTCAGTTGGAGCGGCCCCTCATCAACCTGCCAACGAACAGGCCCAATCATACACCAGTGATGGAGCAACTGTCATGGAAATTTGATTGATATAGATATACACTCACTGGCCACTTTATTAGGTACACCATGCTAGTAAGGGGTTGGACCCCCTTTTGCCTTCAGAACTGCCTCAATTCTTCGTGGCAGAGATTCAACAAGGTGCTGGAAGCATTCCTCAGAGATTTTGGACCATATTGACATGATGGCATCACACAGTTGGCGCAGATTTGTCGGCTGCACATCCCTGATGCGAATCTCCCGTTCCACCACATCCCAAAGATGCTCTATTGGATTGAGATCTGGTGACTGAGGAGGCCATTTGAGTACAGTAAACTCATTGTCATGTTCAAGAAACCAATCTGAGATGATTCGAGCTTTATGACATGGCGCATTATCCTGCTGAAAGTAGCCATCAGATGTTGGGTACATTGTGGTCATAAAGGGATGGACATGGTCAGCAACAATACTCAGGTAGGCTGTGGCGTTGCAACGATGCTCAATTGGTACCAAGGGGCCCAAAGTGCCCAGAAAAAATTCCCCACACCATGACACCACCACCACCAGCCTGAACCGTTGATACAAGGCAGGATGGATCCATGCTTTCATGTTGTTTACGCCAAATTCTGACCCTACCATCCGAATGTCGCAGCAGAAATCGAGACTCATCAGACCAGGCAACGTTTTTCCAATCTTCTACTGTCCAATTTCGATGAGCTTGTGCAAATTGTAGCCTCAGTTTCCTGTTCTTAGCTGAGAGGAGTGGTACCCAGTGTGGTCTTCTGCTGCTGTAGCCCATCTGCCTCAAAGTTCGACGCACTGTGCGTTCAGAGATGCTCTTCTGCCTACCTTGGTTGTAACGGGTGGCAATTTGAGTCACTGTTGCCTTTCTATCAGCTCGAACCAGTCTGCCCATTCTCCTCTGACCTCTGGCATCAACATGGCATTTCCGGCCACAGAACTGCCGCTCACTGGATTTTTTTTCTTTTTCGGACCATTCTCTGTAAACCCTAGAGATGGTTGTGCGTGAAAATCCCAGTAGATCAGCAGTTTCTGAAATTCTCAGACCAGCCCTTCTGGCACCAACAATCATGCCACGTTCAAAGGCACTCAAATCACCTTTCTTCCCCATACTGATGCTCGGTTTGAACTGCAGGAGATTGTCTTGACCATGTCTACATGCCTAAATGCACTGAGTTGCCGCCATGTGATTGGCTGATTAGAAATTAAGTCTTAACACACAGTTGGACAGGTGTACCTAATAAAGTGGCCAGTGAGTGTATATCTCTGTGTGTGCTGCGGCCTGTCCTAATTAGACAGAGTCTTATTGAGCGCTCAAGGAAAGAAAGACGCCAAGCCTAATTAGCAGCAATCCTTTCCAGCAGAACTCTGGGAGTTTATTGAATATACTTGGTTTTATCAGTTCGTACAAAGGAGTGGTTACTCATTAACATAAAGGCTGAACTTCTTATCTAATTGGTCAGTTTAAATACATGAACATATATGGGGGTCCGTGACTTAAGAAGATAATTTACTGTCCCTTGTCTTACAATGTCAGCCAGACTCCAATATCGGCTTGGACCATCTGGCCTAACTTCCTCTTCTGTATATCTGGGACAAATGTCACAAGACAATGCTATCATGAGGAAACATCAGCCTCTCAGACTGGTTCATAGGGTTAGGTCATCTCCAGTAACTAGTTATAAAGTTCAGGACAGCTGTGATTATATCTGTGTGCATATGAGTATATATGAGTACATAAGTATATAGCAGGCAAGTGAGCACTAGATGAAATACATATATATTTCCATAACAATCCCCCCTTAGATATCACTTGCCCTAAAATCCTGCTCCTGGCCCAAAGCGCTGCAACTCTTATGCTGCCAGTGGACTGACGTACGCCTAGCGCATACATCCTCCTCTGTACAGACTTTTCTCAAATGGGCGGTCAAGAGATCTGTCCCTAACGGGGGTTTGGTGCAATGTAATCAAAGTCTCTTAGCACTCTATGCAGTCAGTGCATATGTATTCTCTATCAGGTAGGTAATTTATTCAGTCAGGTAGGTCATCCACAGCATCATTCCAGCTCAGGTGTATCTTCTGGTATGAAGGCCTTTTCCTGCAATGCGGTGCGTGGATTCAGGTGGGGGTTTTCCCTCCAGGTTGGTGGCGTCAGCACTTGGAGAAGGGCCATCAAATCTGGGATCGAGTGCTTCTCCTTACGGACTTTTTCCACCAACACTCAGTCTCCTGATTTCAGAACGTGCATACCAGGCACCGAATCTGGACCTGGCAATGAAGGAAAAAACTTGAGAATGGACATTAGCAAGATTCTTGATAAATTCAATTACACATGCAGACAAAGTATCATTTTGCATAGTTAACTGCTAAGTAAAAATACCCCTAACCTGGGGGTTAGACCCAAATAAAGTTTCATATTGGTGATAGCTTTTCCTGAGCATATGGGAGTGTCTAATGCCAGGGTTTGTCTGTCTCGGCAATATTTTTTAGCATGCTGCTCTTAAGTGTCCCACTTAGTCTATGGTGCGGGATGGTGGGAAGTGTGTGTAAGCCTATGTCTGACCCTCCTGCTGATCAAATCTCTTGTGTCAGGTTTGCTGTGAATGTGGGTCCCTGATCACTTGCTATCGCTTCTGGAATCCCCATATCTGCACACTATTTTTGAGAGTAGCTTCTTTGCAGTAGTCTTCGCCAACTAGTTCCTTACTGGGAAGTCTTCAGGCCAGGTGGCATGGGGGAACTTTTTCCTGCTCGTCCGATGTTAAATGTGTCGGAGGTCAAACTGCTGCTGGGAATTTGGCTGAAAATTTGTGAGTTGAGTCCAATCAGGTCATTCATCTGTCTTCAATTCTGTGCGGGGCAAAGTGCCCATTGAACCACCGTAGGGTACACACTTTGAGGTAGACTGGGTCTGTTTTGAGGTAGATGGGTTTCTTTGGAGTCCAGTGCTTTTGCCCTTCAGCATCCAGCTTTCCTTCTCCTCTTTCCGAGTCTGATCCTGTTACTTCTTGTACAGGTTTCAGGAAGTCATTTTGTCAGGTTTAGTGACTGGGTTGTGGTAATTGACATTCTCTGAGCTGATTGTGGGATTTTAGTTGAGGTTTCGTCTATGTCCGTGCCGCGGCGTCTCCCCTCCCTCTGTATGAAGACTCGGGTTAGACTGTGTCAGAGGAGGACTTGGGACTCTTTGCATTGGTACAGATCCAGCCGACATTCTACGGGGTTGAGTGGGAAGGTCAAACTGCTGTAGCCTTGAGATACCTTCGGTTTCATGCAGCTCATCTCGGGGAGACGGGGTAAGTGTTGCCGTGGACTGCTGACCAAAGGACTGTGCTGGAGAAGAAGCTTCCCGAGAGGGTGGTGGAGGACAATCTTCTGGAATGTTCTCCATCAAATACGTCCTTTCTGGTAAAGGTGGGCACCATTCTTCTGCCTCAGAATTCATATCCACGGCAGAGTCTTCATCCTAGAAGTCATTCAGCTCGTTGACTCGTGGAGGAGGCAGCACTTCTGTTCAATTCAGAGAAGGCGTCTTCACCGGTTTTCCCATTGACTTCTGTTTGCCAGGTTTTCTCGTCTTCAGTCGTCATGTAGTAGCCGTCCGGCTCTACGACCTCTCCCATTTTCCATATTGTCTTCCTATTTCTGTTTCTTTGGCTGCCACGTCTGCCATGTTGATGCCCTGTGTCTCTACTGTGTTCAATTTTTCGTGGCTTGACCTACAACACTGCCACCACTTTTAGTAGTTGAAGAGCGTCCAGCAGGTCTCTGATGGCTCCATGGTGCTTCACAGTTGACCCGCTTGCTGTGATGAAGTCTCTTGCAGCCCAGATGGGTCCAAAGTCATGTGCTATGCCATGCGAGTACCTGAAAGTTTTGGTTCTTTGCAATCTGGCAGGCCTTTCGTCAACTCTACCAGTTCCGCTTCTTGGGCTCTTGGGCTGACAAGCTTCTGGACCATAGGATGTCTTGATTGCTGGTCACTGCACAGCCCGTGTGGAACCTTCCTTCATCATTTGCAAAACTGGAGCCATCTACGGTATCTTGCAGATTTTTCATCTGAGGGTCCGTATCCGCATCCTCCCTTGGGAGTGGGAGTAGAGACAGGTAACGGCTGAGGGCACTGAAGAGTGGTGGAGAGCAGCCTTGTCAGGAGGACGTGTGCTGCAGATATTGTTTTCATGCAGGAGGGCCCCCCATGCAACTGGATCCAGGCCGGCTGAGAGGTAGTCTAGAGGTCTCTGGTTTTCCTCGGCGGGTCTGTTTTAAGACTGGCCAATAGCATGACCTTCTCCATCTTTGTCCTTCCTTTTCTGTTCGGCAAAGACGGGATGGCTTCTCGTAGTCAGGGAGGACTAGAGCTGGCGCAGAGACCATGTAGTCTTTCAGTTTCCTGTACGAGATGAAGGCTGCAATGCGTTGATGCAATTGTACAGAGGCTGCATTAAGCCTGGAGCACCAGGGATCCAAGTTCTGCAGTACGAGACTAGATCAAAGAAGGCCTGCATCTTCGGAGCTATTGAGGGAGCCATCTTCTCCGCGGTCTTCCGGTCATCTGTCAAATGTTTCGTCTTCAGGGCGATACGGTGTTTTCAGGAACTTGCTTTTGACACCACTGGACTCTGTTTTGCAGAACATACATTGCTGCTCCGCCATGCAGAGTAGAGGAGACATGGAAAGCGCTGTGCAGGTAGCAGTGTCGATGACTTCTGCGTGCTCCGCAAACCAGTTGACGGGGATGGAGGACAATGCTCTGGCGACCTTGGAAAGGCTGTTCTGGGCCCTCTTGGGCATCACTGTCCATTTGCGCTGCACCCCCTTGTGCGTTTTCAGGAACTGGTCGTCCAGGTGAGGGGGAACATTGAGGGGAGCTTCGGGCAGATCCATTGCCGTGAGCACCATTTCAAACATGGTTGCTTCGCTCACAGCCCTCAGGTTATGCACCATTCAACCCAGTCTGATTCTCCTTTCACAGTCTTCCTCTTGATCGAGAAAAGCTGGGATTGCATGATGATTCCCATGGGTGAGGCGAGTCAACCTGGCCTTGCTCTTCACAGTGCCGTGAGTGACTCCCATCTTCTGGCACAATGCCGGCAGGAAAACAAGCCATTATACTGGGGTCCTCTTCATCAGAGATGACATCCAGCTGAGCTTTCTTGCTCTCGCAGGGGGTCTTTTTGCTGGGGCGTCTTCTTTACCAGCCAGCAGCCGTTTCTTTCACCCAGCTTGATCTCAGGTCTGCATTTGATAACCAGTTTGAGGGGCTGAGTGGCTGTCTTCTGGTCCAGGGCCTGGATTAACTTCAGGGAGCACCTTCAGAATCTTGTCCAAGATGATCCTCTGGCGCTGGAGCCGGAAGCAGTGCAGCCATTTCATGAAGC
This sequence comes from Dendrobates tinctorius, assembly GCF_039654945.1. Lineage (NCBI taxonomy): Eukaryota > Metazoa > Chordata > Amphibia > Anura > Dendrobatidae > Dendrobates > Dendrobates tinctorius. The sequence continues at coordinate 53,591,914 of NW_027361696.1, forward strand.
GGGTGTGGTCCCTCTGGGTTGAGAGTTTTCCTGGACCATGCCAAAGTTCTTAGGCCGTTTCTTGAACAGCAGTTCCATTTAGACCTCCAGTTGGTCAGAGGCAGGTCGGCTCTGGGTGATGAGCAGCGGATGCTGGGCCTTCTGAGCGTCCGGGGTTCCAGACTTGAGTGACACCCACACAGACGCAACTTGAAGTTTCCCTTGGACCATAGGCTTCCAGGTGCTATGTCCAGCACCTCCTTGGGTAAGCTTGCGCTGGTTGTTCGAGGCTATTGTAGGGCCACCAGCATGGGCATGATTGATTCTTCCTGGGCCTGGGGTGAAGAGGTCAAGGTCACATTCTTATGGGACACTTCTGGTCACCTTCAGTTCCTGTAGTAGGTCTATACTCATCAGGTATGGTGGGCAGGTCTCCACCATAAACTGGAACAGGATGGAGTGTCCTGGCTGTGTCCACATGCTCAGGGGCTTGCAAGCTGGGGAACGTCTGTCTTGACCTTTAATCCCCATACAAGACACAGAGTGCTCTGATAGACTGGTGGGGTCGGGGATTTTCACTTCTGACTGCACCAGTGTCCACAAGGAAAGATATGACAGCCCCCAGTAATTTGAGGTATTGGGCCCGCTGATGGGGTTCACATGTCAGGGGCGTGACGTCTGCGGACCTGGTTTGCCTCTGTCCTATGGACAGGGTTCTTCATTGTCTTCTGTGTTTCTTTCTTGGACTATTCCTCTGCGGGATGACCTGGGTTGCCGGGGTACTGTGCACTGGTTCCGAAAATGGCCAAGGTTGCCACAGTTGAAACACCTGCCAGCTCTCCTGACTCTGTGTGATAGTTGCTCCTCCGTGTCAGTGGCCACCACAGGAGGGCCTGTCCTCCACACTCCTGGGAGGGACTCATTTCTTCTTGCTACTGCGAGCAGGACATCTACTGCTATTGTCCTGTACTCAGGCCTGGCCACTATCAGTAGTTTCTTGATTGGTTCTCTTAGTCAATGCACAAAGGCCTGTGCCAACATTTGTGTATCTGATCATGAATAGTGAAGCCTAAAACTTGGAATACTTGCCTCACTCTGCCATGAAACTCGTCTACAGACTCTGTCTCGGCTTTGCTCATGTTATGCCGGCTGAGTGCTTGTCTGGCTTTGGCCCAATTTCTCAGAGCTGTTCAATTAGCTTTGATCCTGACTCCCAGGAATGCACATCTAATTCTGATGGAAGTTTGAAGTGTTCCTTCATGATTGGCCATAGTGTTTCACCTGCTTTTATCTCCATTATGGACCAGAGATCACTCCATGTTGCAGCATATGTCTGCTGGCTCTGCTGAATTCTTCGGTAAAATGGCATGGGGTCCATATCTGGGTCTGGCAGAGTTCTTAGAATACTGAACACCTGACTAGGGGTGAAGGGCACATAGTGTAAGAGTTCTGGCTCTATCTGCCCCTGCCTACTTGTTGTCTGTGAGTTTCTCCTAGTACTATGCAGCATAATCTCCTCTTCATGTTCATCAGAGGAACTGTGCCATTGTGTGTGGGTAGTATCCCCCCCTCTGAGACTGCAGCTCCGTGTCAGACTTAGCAGGTGCAGTCTCTGATGGCACACACCTCCCTTCTGCTGTTGTATCAGGAGGGCACCTGTGTTGTTATGTGTGGGGAGTGATTCACTTTCTCCCGGTGTCATAGCTGTCTCTTTAGAGAGGGTGCCTTGTGGAAATAGGGACACCTCATTGTCTGGATCTGGCACTGGGTCAGCTTGTGACTATGAACGGAAAGGTGGGTGGGTGAGAGAGAGGAGCAGGGGAGGGTGGAGGAGAGATTTGGAATAGGAGGAGAGTGGGGAGGAGACAAAAGAGGGGGAGAAAGTGAAGACAGGGAGGATGAGAGGTGGGCCTTGGTGATGGAGAAGGAGGAGAGATGAGAGAAGGGGGAGAGATAGGCGGGGATGAAGAAGATAGAGGGGTGAGAGATGGTGAGGGAGGATGAGGTATAGGAGGAGAAATAGATGAGAGCGGGGAGGTGAGAGTGAGAATAGCGGAGATAGGAGGAGAGGTGAGAGAGATGGGAAGAGGGAAGAGTGGGGAGAAAGGAGATGGTGGGGGGAGCGACCTGCTTCCCCCCTTCTGCCGTCACAGAAGGCATGCTTAGATCTGTGGTCCCTCTCAGACGGCAGATTAGAATGCCTCTGAAAACACTTTTTCTACACGTAAAAAATAATCCTTTTCCTTGTCACACCAGCTTTCAGCACCTTCTACGCTGTAAAATCCGCTGTCACTTTAAGAAATGCAGACGGCAATTCAGAATCACTAGCTACTTCCCTTTTTTTCCTTTCAATATATTATGCAAGGCTACAGTTTAATGAAAAACTGTTCTTGCAAAAACCACATACTATGTCTGTTTTAAAAACTGAAAAAAAGTGATCAAAACTTTAAAATCTTTGCAACCCCCTTTTAACTTGCTTAAAAAAAGTAAAAACAAAACCAAAATATTTAGTAAAAACTTCAAAAGTAGTGGAAACAAAAACGGAAACTCAAAATTGACAAGAGAACACAGGAATAACCAAAAGCAGGTAAAAATTCTCTTTTTAACAAAAAACTGAAAGAAGTGAAAACTAAAAACCTAAAAAACTGATAAAATGTCACAAAAAGTGGTGAAAACTAAGATAAAAAGGGAAAAATTATTTTCTTTCTCTTTTTTTTCCTAAAAAGGTTTTCAAAGGATAAAACCCAAAAAGTTGATAAAATCAAAAAGTATATAAACTTTAAAAAAGAACCACTCAGAAAAATCAAAAACCAATACAAGTACACTTCCAACAATCTAAAAAGTGTGCTGACTGCAGAACACACACACACACTTCCCCCTTCCTGCCCGCGTCTCTCAGTAAATCTTCTGAGAACAATGGAAGAGAAAAATCAAAAGACCCAGCTTTCCCAAAAATTCTCACACTACAGTAACAAGAATAAAAATCTCCACCAAAAATGCAAGATAAAACAAAATAGGGAAAAGCAGAGTACAAAATATAACAATATGAAAAATATATATATCAGGAGCACTCCCTGTAGGCAAAAAGAGGAAGTGTACAAGACGGAAGAAAAAAAAACTTTTTCTGCTTCAGATCTTTGTGGAAATCAGCAGTGGAAAAACAGGTTGATGCACATATAGACATCCGGGGAGAGATCGAAGGCCTTGTTTTGTGACTCGTATGTCAAACAGCTGCTGACAACCGATAACTGCCACTCACCCGTGGCGCTTTGGTTAGCACCAGGATGTATCACCCTCCGTCGTGGGAGACGGGAGCCATGATATCCCACTAGATTATCACCCCTCCGTGTGCACCCGGGGACCGTGGTCTCTCCAGTGATCAGTCTAATATCTCTCCAGTCTGCCAGCATCCTCATGTGTGTGGGGACTGTGACAGCCGAGGGATTCACATGTGATACCTCCTTGAAGCTGACACCTCCGTGTGTGTGCGGAAACCGTGACAGCTCTTTGAGGAATTCACCTGTGATATCCAGTCTAAGTCAAAACCTCCGCGTGGTGCGGGGACGTGTTTTAACTTAGTCAGAGAGATTCAGTGTCTTGCTATCGGTTTCTCAGCAACCACAAATCAGTCACCGTGTTTCCACCAGCTCTCTCCCGGATCTAGACACACAGGACCACAGCAGACACTTTGCTCATCCCAGGGTTTGGATAAGAGCGTGGACTTTTTTACACTACCTGGGTTTGGTGACCACACTGACCAGCTAGAGTTGCTGACCCGGACTGGGCACAGGGAACATTCAGGTAAGATAACTAGATTTTCTTAACTTACTTATGGAGTTGCGCAAGTCTCCGTTCCCATGAGCCAAGGCCTTGGCCGCACCTCTGTCCTCTCCGGTCAGCAGGATCCCCGTACGTTTTCGTTCACAGCCCCACGCTGGGTGCCAATTATGTCATGGAAATTTGATTGATATAGATATATATCTCTGTGTGTGCTGCGGCCTGTCCTAATTAGACAGAGTCTTATTGAGCGCTCAAGGAAAGAAAGACGCCAAGCCTAGTTAGCAGCAATCCTTTCCAGCAGAACTCTGGAAGTTTATTGAATATACTTGGTTTTATCAGTTCGTACAAAGGAGTGGTTACTCATTAACATAAAGGCTGAACTTCTTATCTAATTGGTCAGTTTAAATACATGAACATATATGGGTGTCCGACCTGAGGTGACTTAAGACTCAGATGATTTACTGCCCTTTGTCTTACAATGTCAGCCAGACTCCAATATCGGCTTGGACCATCTGGCCTAAGTTCCTCTTCTGTATGTCTGGGACAAATGTCACAAGACAATGCTATCATGAGGTAACATCAGCCTCTCAGACTGGTTCATGGGGTTAGGTCATCTCCAGTAACTAGTTACAAAGTTCAGGACAGCTGTGATTATATCTGTGTGCATATGAGTATATATGAGTACATAAGCATATAGCCTATAGCAGGCAAGTGAGATCTAGATGAAATACATATACATATATATTTCCATAACACAACCAGGCTGGGAAACAGGCAGCCGGTCCATCTGGTTTTCCCCTCTCCCACTGGTTTTGTTGGGTCTTCTCGTCAGCGGCAGAGGACCTGGGAGAGGCCAGTCATGCCCGAGTTTCTTCACTTAGGCTCGATCTTCTGGGATGGGATGAAGGCGGATTTAGAAAGACTGGATAGTGGGTTCACTCAGGTGAACACACTTTTCCAGGAAGTCCACAGACACCTTGACCGCCTAGTAGCCGACCTTCAGAGACCAGCGCAACATTTCTTTCATCAATAGAGCGGGGTGTGTCGGAAAGCCTACCGCCTGATCTCCAGCTGAATGTGATGCAGGCCTGCCATGCTGCTTACAGCCAGACATTGCAGCAGTCCCGATAGCAGCAGCAGGCACAAACTTCGTTTCCTACAGGTCAGCAAGGGCCAGCACAGCAGCAGTGGAAGAATCCTCCAGCACCTTTCCAAACATCTCAAGGACTTGGATACCCGTCTGCTCAACAACCGATGACAGCGCAAGTGACCTATCTACCACCAACATCGCTGGACAGTAAGATTGTTCCTACAGTACCCAGCTACACCACACAGCCGAGTGCAGCAGCTATGCACCCTTCATCTTCCACCATGCACCCTTCAACTTCCACCACGCAGTCGAGTGCAGCATACCAGGAACAGGGAAAAATAAAATGCCACGGAACCAGCAAAACGGCCAGGAAAAGAAAAGTTGGCAAGAAACATTACGCACCACCTCCACTTCCAAGTCTGTCCCCACCTTCCCTTGGTTCTCTCCCTTCCAATTTGTCCTCTCCCCCAATGTTACATCTGCTGCCAATATATCTGACCCAATCCTCCAATTAACTGCCACTTCACCTTTAACCACTTCACCAACCACTCCTAGCCAATCATCACAGCCTAACACCTCACAGGTTCACAATATCACACCATCAGGCAGACCCCGAAAGTAAACCTCACTTTGTTTTTAACTTAAAAACAGATTAAATATTTTTTTAAATAAAAATTATTTTTTTTCACAATCCCTGTGTTTTCTTATCTCTTTATGTAAACATGTGTATTGTTGAGTGAAGCATTAACAGGTGTTACAGACAAGGTGTTAGTATTAAAGTCAGCAAACATTACAGGTACATTTTACTTATTAGTAGCTTAAACCATTTAGTCTTGCCATGCCACACGTCCAACATCCGAAACAAAGTAGGCAGCAAATTTATCTCTCATTTGGGCAACTTCCACTGTAGTCCTCAGATTGATCTTGGTAATCCTGCAATGTGGTAGTAACAGGTTCCTCAAGTTCTAATTGGTGTCGCTTTCACCAGGATGTAATTGTGCAGATCAATACAAGCTTTCACAACCTCATCAATTGTCTCAATTTTTAGATTGATGGCTGTTCCCAAAATGCACCATTTAGATACCAGCAATCCAAAGGCACACTCCACAATTCTTTGTGCCCTTGTCAGTCGGTAGTTGTAAATTCTTTTGGTGTGATTCAAGTCCCAACTTGAGTACGATTTTATGAGGTTGGCACACATTTGAAATGCCTCATCCCCAACCACATCAAATGGCATGGCGGTCCTTCAGTGTTCGCAAGATGTCGTGGCTGTGGAAAATTGAAATTATTCCCATACAAATGTTGGCCCATGGCAGTTTTTGAAAGTGAGTCATTTCCTCGTCCAAATGAACCAACGTCCACGGCGACAAAGCGACAGCATCTGCAATTGCCATGAGAACAAAAAAATTTTTGTTATTGATATACTCGGATCCACTTCCAGCAGGTTTCATAATCCGAATCTGTTTGCCGTCCACAGCCCCCAGTTTGGAAAATTACAAATGTCCTTGAATTTTGCAGCATTTTCCAGCCAGTCGTGGGAGGAATTCTTCATGCAGAACATCACATTAAGCATGGCAGGTGTCTCCAACAAGCCCAGAAAGCGTGGACAGTCCAATCCGGAATTGAAAATGCAGCGATAATAAGGTCTCTCCGATAGCCAGGAATCTGCCTGACCAGAAAATGGGGGAAAAAAATGGCGTTTAGAACAATCATATTAATGACAGGTGTTTCTTTTTCAAAAATACGTACCTCAGGGTCACCAACAGATGTTCCTCAGCAGGAATTGCGTTACGTAGCTGTATGTCCTGCCTGGTGATGGATTCTCGGACAAGTAGCAGCAAGTCATGGAAGCTGTTCTGACATTCTTGTGTACTCAAACTTCTCAGGGTTTTCAGGCAGCTTTGTGTACGAGTGGTAAGCTCCATGGCTCTCTCCGACTTCAATGATAGGGTGTTGCCAATAGCGACTATGACATCTTCTCCATCTTTCTCTTCTTTCTTCACAAGCCACAGCAATGGCAACAGCCAATTTCAATGACAAATCAAGATTAAGAATGAAGCTCTCCACACCAAGACCCATCTTGCAGCTGGATACAGCAGCAAAAGACGAGGATTTCATCAGTGCAGTGTGTGTATGTATGTGTGTGTGACTGTATATATAAATCCCATGACACGTCCATTGGGTGTCTGGTATCATGGTAACTACTGGAAAAATTGAACGCATGCGCAGAAACAACGCAAACGCATGGACACGCAGCGGTTTTTTGGCGACATGCTTAAGATGCGGATGAAAATGCTGCATATACATGCATTTGCATGCGTTTGTGCATGCAGATATGCTGCGCACAGAAACGCTAATGTGAACCTTGCCTAAGAAGTCGAAACTGGTTGTGTTCTAGTTTGAAATAAAAATCATACTTGAGTCATCATCCTTCAGGAGCACATATTGCTGGGAAAAATATTTACAAAGAGTCACAGGAACTTTTGAAATGTTAAAAAAAAATGAACATTTATCTTTTTCACAAAAAATTTACTTCAGATCAAATTTTTTATTTTACCAAGGGTAACAGGAGAAATTGGACCCCAAAAGTTGTGCAATTTGTCCTGAGTACACTGATGCCCCATATGTGCAGGTAAACCACTGTTTGGGCGCATGGCAGAGCTCGGAAGGAGAGGAGCGCCGTTTGACTTTTCAATGCAAATTTGGCTAAAATTGAGATTGGACGCCATGTCGGGTTTGGAGTGCCCCTGATGTGTCTAAACAGTGGAACCCCCCGCCCCACAAGTGACGCTATTTTGGAAACTAGACCCCTAAGGAACATGTGTGGTGAGCATTTTGAACCCGCAAGTGCTTCACAAAATTCACAGAAGTTTATGACGTAGAGCCGTAAAAATAAAATAATTTTCCTACAAAAATGATCTTTCTCCATTCTACATGATGACACCACGAGAGAGGGGATCCGCCCAACAAGGACAGGAAACCTTCAAGATAAAAGGGGCGGCTCCTCTCTCCGCATCAGTTGGTTTCCTGTCCTCGATGGGGAACCCTCAAGATGAAAACCTCTTGAAGGTTCTTCAAGAAAGAAGAGGATGCCTGGGCCTGGTGATTACTGGCAGGCACCGATCTGCTACACCCATCACCAGGTACCGGTAGTCGCCTCGGGGGCCATATATTCCTATGCCCCCCCAAGCGAGTGCATGGCCACAGCCCGCGAGGCAAATGCCCGGGTGAAGTTTGAGCCTCGGAGACCACATGCGGTGTACCCTCCCAGATGCCGACATACCCCATAGAAGTCCATGGAGGCCACTTTCTGTGCTCCCTCCCTGTTGACGTGTGGTGGCCATGCAGCCCGTGAGGCACATCGGTGCCCGTGCAGAGGTAAGACTCCTCGGAGGACCCTTTCAGGATCCCTCCCTGTCGAGCATGGGCCTGACGCTGGGGACTGCCCTAGAGAGAAGTAACTGCAAACAGCGTGACCAGAGGCGTTGAGGCTTACAGTCATGGCCAAAACTTTTGAGAATGACACAAATATTAAATTTTTACAAAGTCTACTGCTTCATTTTTTCTAATGGCAATTTGCATATACTCCAGAATGTTATAAAGAGTGATCAGCTTAACAGCAATTACTTGCAAAGTCAATATTTGCCTAGAAAATGAACTTTATCCCCCAAAACACATTTCAACATCATTGCAGACCTGCCTTAAAAGGACCAGCTAACATCGTTTCAGTGATTGCTCCATTAACACAGGTGTGGGTGTTGATGAGGACAGGGCTGGAGATCAATCTGTCATGATTAAGTAAGAATGACACCACTGGACACTTTAAAAGGAGGCTGGTGCTTGGCATCATTGTTTCTCTTCCGTTAACCATGGTTATCTCTAAAGAAACACGTGCAGTCATCATTGCACTGCACAAAAATGGCCTAACAGGGAAGAGTATCACAGCTAGAAAGAATGCACCTCAGTCAACAATCTATCGCATCATCAAGAACTTCAAGGAGAGAGGTTCCCTTGTTGCCAAAAAGGCTCCAGGGCGCCCAAGAAAGACCAGCAAGCGCCAGGACCGTCTCTTAAAAGTGTTTCAGCTGCGGGATCGGGCTACCAACAGTGCAGAGCTTGCTCAGGAATGGCAGCAGGCAGGTGTGAGTGCATCTGCACGCCCTGTGAGGCGGAGACTATTGGAGCAAGGCCTGGTCTCAAGGAGGGCAGCAAAGAAGCCACTTCTCTCCAGGAAAAACATCATGGACAGACTGATATTCTGCAAGAGGTACAGGGAGTGGACTGTTGAGGACTGGGGTAAAGTCATTTTCTCTGATGAATCCCCTTTTCGATTGTTTGGGACATCTGGAAAACGGCTTATTCGGAGAAGACCAGGTGAACGCTACCACCAGTCTTGTCTCATACCAACTGTCAAGCATCCTGAAACCATTCATGTGTGGGGTTGCTTCTCAGCCAAGGGAATGGGCTCTCTCTCAGTCTTGCCTAAAAACACAGACATGAATAAAGAATGGTACCAGAATGTCCTCCAAGAGCAACTTCTCCCAACCGTCCAAGAGCAGTTTGGCGATCAACAATGCCTTTTTCAACATGATGGAGCACCTTGCCATAAAGCAAAGGTGATAACTAAATGGCTCAGGGAACAAAACATAGAGATTTTGGGACCATGGCCTGGAAACTCCCCAGATCTTAATCCCATTGAGAACTTGTGGTCAATCAAGAGACGGGTGGACAAACAAAAACCTTCAAATTCAGACAAAATAAAAGCATTGATTTTGCAAGAATGGACTGCTATCAGTCAGGATGTGATCCAGAAGTTGATTGAGAGCATGCCAGGGAGAATTGCTGAGGTCCTGAAGAAGGGTCAACACTGCAAATATTGACTTGCTGCATTAACTCATTCTAACTGTCAATATAACCTTTTGCTACTCATAATATGATTGCAATTATATTTCTGTATGTGATAAAAACATCTGACAAACATGATGTGGAAATTTATAGTTGGGTAAATTTACCCCTGTGCGTACTGTGGCCTGCCCAAATTAGACAGAGTCTTACAGAGCGCTCAAAGAAGGAAAGACGCCAGACTAGGGTGGCAGCAATACCTCCCAGCAAAACTCTGGAAGTTTATTGAATATACTTGGTTTTATCAGTTGTACAGAAAAGGAGTGGCTACTCATTAACATAAAGGCTGACCTTCTAGTGTAATTGGTCAGTTTGAATACATGAACATATATGGAAGAGTTTACCAAAAAGCTGATTCTAGCAATATATAATTTACAGCCTATTGTTTCTACAGTGTCAGCATGTTCTGGTATCGGCTGGCACATCTGGCCTAAACTTCCTCTTTCTATGTCTGGGACAAATATCACAAGACAATGCTATCATAAGATACCATCTGCTCCCCAGACTCTCTCATGGGGAGGCAGTAGGTCATTTTACAAGGTTCTGTGAATATGCATCTGTGTGCAGTATATCTGAGTATATAGCAGTATATAGCCTATAGCAGAGTACATGAGTATATAGCCTATAGCAGGCAAGTGAGATCTATATGAAATACATATATATTTCCATAACAATCCCCCCTTAGATATCACTTGCCCTAAAACCCTGCTCCTGGCCCAAAGCGCTGCAACTCTTTTATGCTGCCAGTGGACTGACATATGCCTAGTGCATACATCCTCCTCTGTACAGACTTTTGCTAATGGGCGGTCAGGAGATCTGTCCCTAAAGGGGGTGTCGTGCAATTTAATCAAAGTCTCTTAGTTAGCAGTCTATGCAGTCAGTGCATGTGTATTCTCCGTCAGGTAGGTAATTTATTCAGTCAGGGAGGTCATCCACAGCATCATTCCAGCTCAGGTGTATCTTCTGGTATGAAGGCCTTTTCCTGCAATGCGATGCGTGGATCCAGGTGGGGTTTCCCTCCAGGTCGGTGGCGTCAGCACTTGGAGAAGGGCCATCGGATCTGGGATTGAGTGCTTCTCTTTGTGGACTTTCTCCACCCACACTCAGTCTCCTGACTTCAGGACGTGTATACCAGGCACCGAATCTGGACCTGGCAATAAGGAGAGAAACTCAAGAATGGACATTAGCAAAATTTTTGATAAATTCATTTACACATGCAGACAAAGTATCATATTGCATAGTCAACTGCTAAGCGAAGAATACCCCTAACATGGGTTTGGACACAAATAAAGTCTCATATTGGTGACAGCTTTTTCCTGAGCCTACGGGAGTGTCTAATGCCAGGGTTTGTCTGTCTCTTGGGCAAATTTTTTAGCATGCTGCTCTTAAGTGTCCCACCTAGTCTATGGTGTGGGATGGTGAGTAGCTGTGTAGGCCTAAGTCTGACCCTACTGCTGATCAGGTCTCTTGTGTTAGGTTTGCTGTGTATGCGGGTCCCTGATCACTTGCTATTGCCTCTGGAAACCCCATATCTGCACACTATTTTTGAGAGTAGCTTCTTTGCAGTAGTCTTCGCCACCTGGTTCGTTACTGGGAAGTCTTCAGGCGAGATGATGTGGGGGAACTTTTCCCGCTTGTCCGATTGTTAAATTTGTCGGTGGCCGAACAGCTGCTGGGAATCTTCGCTGTTTAGGTGTGAGTTGAGTCCAATCAGGTCATTCATCTGTGTCTTCCATTCTGTGTGGGGGCCATGTGCCCATTGAACCACCGTAGGGTACACACTTTGAGATAGACTGGGTCTGTCTTGAGGTAGACGGTTTGAGGTAGACGGTTTCTTGGAGCCCAGTGCTTTTGGCCTTCAGCATCCAGCTCTCCTTCTCCTCCTTCCGAGTCTGATCCTGTTACTTCTTGTACAGGTTTTCAGGAAGTCATTTTGCCAGGTTTAGTGACTGGGTTGTGGTAATTGACATTCTCTGAGCTGATTGTGGGATTTTAGCTGTGGTTCCGTCTATGTCCGCGTCTCCCTCTGTATGAAGACTTGGGTTAGACTGCGTCAGAGGAGGACTTGGGACTCTTTGCATTGGTACCGGTCCAGCCGGTATTCTCTGGGGATGAGGGGGAAAGTCAAACTGTCATAGCCTCGGGATGCCTTCGGACTCATGCAGCTCGTCTCGGGGAGTGTTGCCGTGGACTGCCAATCGTAGGACTGTGCTGGAGGAGAAGCTTCCCCACAAGAGGATGGTGGAGGGCAATCTTCTGGAATGTTCTCCATCAAATACGTCCTTTCTGGTAAAGGTGGGCACCATTCTTCTGCCTCAGAATTCATATCCACGTCAGAGTCTTCGTCCTGGAAGTGATTCAGCTTGTTGACTGGTGGAGGAGGAGGCAGCACTTCTTTCCAATTCAGAGATGGCATCTTCAATGGTTTTCCCATTGACTTCTGTTTGCCAGGTTTTCTCGTCTTCAGTCGTCATGTAGTAGCCGTCCGGCTCTACGACCTCTCCCATCTTCCATATTGTCTTCCTCTGGCTGCTCCTTTGGCTGCCACGTCTGCTGTTGATGCCCCGTGTCTCTACTGTGTTCAGTTTTCCGTGTGCCTTGGCCTTCAGCACTGCCACCACTTTTAGTAGTTGAAGAGCGTCCAGCAGGTCTCTGATGGCTCCATGGTGCTTCACAGTCGATCCGCTTGCTGTGATGAAGTTTCTTGCAGCCCAGATCGGTCCGAAGTCAGGTGCCAAGTCATGCGAGTACCTGGAAGTTTTCGTTCTTCGCAATCTGGCAGGTCTTTCGTCAGCTCTATCAGCTCCGTTTCTTGGGCTCTTGGGCTGACAACCTTCTGGACCATAGAATGTCTTGATTGCTGGTCGCTGCACATCCCGTGTGGAACTTTCCTTCATCATTTGCAAGGCTGGAGCCATGTACGGTATCTTGCAGATTTTTCATCTGAGGGTCCGTATCCGCATCCCCCTTGGGAGCGGGAGTAGAGACAGGTAACGGCTGAGAGCACTGAAGAGTGGTGGAGAGCCTTGTCAGGAGGGCGTGTGCTGCGGGTATTGCTTTCATGCAGGAGGGCCCCCCCCTTGCAACTGGATCCAGGCCAGCTGAGAGGTAGTCTAGAGGCCTCTGGTTTTCCTCCGTGGGTCTGTTTTAAGCCTGGACAGTAGCATGACCTTCTCCATCTTGGTCCTTCTTTCTCCGTTTTGGTCAGGACGGGATGGCTTCTCGTAGTCAGGGAGACCTAGAGTTGGCGCAGAGACTAGAGATGAAGGTTGCAATGCGTTGATGCAATTGTACAGAGGCTGCATTAAGCCTGGAGCACCAGAGATCCAAGTTCTGCAGTACGAGACTAGACTAAGGAAGGACTGCATCTTCGGAGTTGTTGAGGGAGCCACCTTCTCCTCCGCGGCCCTCCGGTCATCTGTCAAGTGTTTCGTCTAGTGGGCGATACAGTGTCTTCAGGAACTTGCTTTTGACACCACTGGACTCTGTTTTGCAGAACTTACGTTGCTGCTCTGCCAGGCAGAGTAGAGGAGACATGGAAAACGCTGTGCGGGTAGCGGTGTCGATGACTTCTGCATGCTCCGCAATTCAGTTGGTGGGGACAGAGGGCAATGCTCTGGCGAGCTGTGAAAGGCTGTTCCGGGCCCTCTTGGGCCTTACTGTCCATTTGTTCCGCACCCCCCTTGTGCGCTTTCAGGAACTGGTCATCCAGGTGAGGGGGAACATTGAGGGAAGCTTCGGGCAGATCCATTGCTGTGAGCACCGTTGCTGTGTCAGCAGGGTGTGCAGATCTGGCACAACTGGGGTTTCAAACACGGTTGCTTCGCTCACCGTCCTCAGGTTATCCACCATTCAATCTGGTCTGGTTCTCCTTTCACAGTCTTCCTTTTGATCGAGAGAAGCTGGGACCGCATGATGATTCCCGTGGGTGAGGCGGCTCAAGCTGGCCTTGCTCTTCACAGTGCCATAGGTGACTCCCATCTCCTGGCACAGGGCTGGCAGGGCACCAGCCGTTTGCTGAGGTCCTCTGCGTCAGAGGTGACCTTCAGCCTAGCTTTTCTTGCTCTCACAGGGGGTCTTTTTTGCCGGGGCATCTTCTTCACCAGTTAGCAGCAGTTCCTTTCACCCAGCTTGATCTCAGGTCAGCATCTTGTTAACCAATTGGAGGAGCTGAGGGGCTGTCTTCTGGTCCAGGGCCTGGATTGACCTCGGGAAGCCCCTTCAGAATCTTGTCCAAGATGATCCTCTGGCGCTGGAGCCGGAAGCAGCGCAGCCATTTCACGAAGCGGGTGTGGTCTCTCTGGGTTGAGAGTTTTCTTATGCTGTTTTTTGAACAGCAGTTCCACTTAGACCTCCAGTTGGTTAGAGGCATTTTAGCTCTGGGTGATGAGCTACGGATGCTGGGCCTTCGGAGCGTCCGGGGTTGTAGACTTGGCTCTTGTAGGGCCACCAGCATGATTGATTCTTCTTGGGTCTGAGGTGGAGAAGAGGTCAAGGTCATATCTTCATGGGACACTTTGGTCACCTTCAGTTCCTGCAGCAGGTCTGCGCTCATCAGGTGGGGTGGGCAGGTCTCCACCGTAAACTGGAACAGGATGGAGTGTCTTGGCTGTGTCCACATGCTCAGGGGCTTGCAAGCTGGGGAACGTCTGTCTTGGCCTTAAATCCCCTAGACTGGTGGGGTCGGGGATTTTCACTTCTGACTGCACCAGTGTCCACAAGGAAGGATATGAAAGCCCCCAGTGATTTGAGGTATTGGGTCCGCTGATGGGGTTTCACATGTCAGGGGCGTGACGTCTGGCGGACCTGGCTTGCCTCTGTCCTATGGACAGGGTTCTTCATTGTCTTCTGTTTCTTTCTTGGCCTACTCCTCTGCGGGATGACCTGGGTTGCCGGGGTGCTGTGCACTGGTTCCGGAAATGGCCAAAGTTGCAACAGTTGAAACACCTGCCAGCTCTCCTAACTCTGTGTGATAGTTGCTCCTCCACGTCAGTGGCCATCACGGGAGGGCCTGTCCTCCGTACTCCTGGGAGGGATTCAATTCTTCTGGCTACTGTAAGCAGGACATCTACTGCTATTGCCCTGTACTCAGGTCTGGCCACTATCAGTAGTTTCTTGATTGGTTCTCTTAGTCCATGCACAAAGGCCTGTGCCAACATCTGTCCGTGTATCTGATCATGAATAGTGAAGCCTAAAATTTGGAATACTTGCCTCACTCTGCCATGAAACTCGTCTACAGACTCTGTCTCGGCTTGGCTCATGTTATGCAGGCTGAGTGCTTGTATGGCGTTGGCCCACTCTCTAAGCTGTTCAATTAGCTTTGATCCTGATTCCCAGGAATGCACATCTAATTCTGATGGAAGCTTGAAGTGTTCCTTCAAGATTGGCCAGAGTGTTTCACCTGCTTTAATCTCCATTATGGACCAGAGATCACTCCAGGTTGCAGCATATGTCTGCTGGCTCTGCTGCATTCTTCGGTAAAATGGCATGGGGTCCATATCTGGGTCTGGCAGGTTTTTTAGAATACTGAACACCTGACTAGGGGTGAAGGGCACATAGTGTAAGAGTTTTGGCTCTATCTGCCCCTGCCTACTTGGTGTCTGTGAGTTCCTCCTTGCGCTAGGTAGCATGTCTGTCCCTCCTTCATTTTCATCAGAGGAGGAACTGTACCATTGTGTGATTGTCTTTCTGTGTTTGTGTAGCACTCCCCCCTTCTGAGACTGCAGCTCCGTTTGGCATATAGGATCTCCAGTCTCAGCAAGTGCAGTGTCTGACGGCCCACACCTCCCTTCTGCTATCTGTTGTATCGGGAGGGCACCTGTGTTGTCATGTGTGGGGAGTGATTCACTTTCTACTCCCGGTGTCATAACTGTCTCTTTAGAGAGAGTCCCCTGTGGAACTAGGGACACTTCATTGTCTGGATCTGGCACTAGGCCAGCAGGTGACGATGAACTGAGAGATGGGTGAGAAAAAGGAAGAGGGGGAAGGGTGGAGGAGAGGTTTGGAATAGAAGTGAGAGATAGTGAAGGAGAGTGGGGAGGAGACTGAAGAGGAGGGGGATGAGGGATAGGAGGAGAGATAGGCGGAGGTGAAGATAGAGGAGGGAGAGGTCGAGATGATGAGGGAGGACGAGGTATAGGAGGAGGAATAGATGAAAGAGCGGAGGAGGTTGTGAGAATAGCCGAGATTGAGGGAAGAGTGGAGATGGGAGGGGGAGCCGATGGCTTCCCCTTATTGTCCGTTACAGAGGGCATTTTTGGACCTGTAGTCCTTCTCAGCCGGCTCAGATTGGTATGCCGCTGGAAACACTTTCCCTACACGTAAAAATAAAAAAAAACCAATCCTTTCTTGTTCACACTATCTGCTATCACCGTCTGCGGCGTTAAATGCTCTGTCACTTTAAGAAATGCAGACTGCAATTACTAGCTACTTCCCTTTTCTTTCAATACATCATGTCAGCTTAAGGAAAAAAAACACGTATTATGTCTGTTTTGAAACTGAAAAAGGTGATTAACACTTTAAACACTTTGCAATCCCTTTTGACCTGCTTAAAAGAGAACAGGAATATTTAGTGAATAACCCAACGCAGGTAAAAATTATCTTTATAACAAAACTGAAAAAAAGAAGTGAAAACTAAACCTGTCACAAAAACCGTGGAAGAAAAACTTGGAAGAAAAATTAAAAGAGATAAAAAAAAGGAAAATTTTTTTTAAAGATTTTAAAAGGATAATAAACCAAAAAGTTGATAAGGTCAACACGTATATAAACTTTGAAAAAGAATCCACTCAGAAAAACCAAATATATGGAAAAATGGAGGGAAAAAAGAAGAAAGAAAAAACACAAAAGTTGTTAAACCTTGGTAAAACGTTGCAAAAACAAAAATAAAAATCTAAAAAGTAATCTTAATTCAGAATGCAGGCACTTAACTTCCTCTTTCTCTGCCTGCGTCTGTGCAAAATCTAAGAACAATGTAATGGGAGGGAGAGGTGATGGAGATGCCGGGGGGGGGTGATGGGTGAAGTGCCCACAGACTCAGAGCTATACGCACCCAGCTTTCCCAAACCTTCTAAACCCTGCAGGCAAAGACCACTACCAAAAAATGCAAGATAAACTTATGCAAACAGCAGAGTGTAAAACAAAAATGTAACAGTATGAAAAAAGGCAAAAAGAGGAAATGCAAAAAGACTTTAGACTTTCCAGTCCCGAGTCTACATGGAAAGCAAGCGGCACATCACGGGGTGGCAAACACAGAGACGTCCGGGGAGAGAGATCGAAAGCCCTTGTTTTGTGACGCGTATGTGAAACAGCTGCTGGTAACCGATAACTGCCAACCACACTGGGTGCACTGCGCTGGTGACCCGGGAATGTTAACACGCTGTACCGGACGTCCTGGCTGGCTCGTCAGTATCAGTAATGTGATAACTCCCACTATGTTGCCAACACCTGTTGCCTGGGCCGGCTTCTCCTGTCCTTCCCTGTGACCAGGTGTGTTGGTGGCAACCTGTCAAGTGGTTTGGCTCGCAATATCTCCCCTAAGCTAACACCACCGCGTGGCCTGGCGTGGGCGCTGTTGTCCCTTCCTGTGCACGGGTGTTTGTTGTGATAGCTTGATGTGAGATTTGCCTCGTGATATCTCCGTAAGGCCCCCACCACCTGTCCCTGGGCAAGGCTTCACCTGTCCTCCCCCTGTGTCCAGGTGTATTTGTGAGGACCTATCTGAGTGGGTCAAACTGCCCCGTTATCGGTCTATCATCAACCATAAACACACAAGTCTGTCACAATTTTCCACCAACTCTAAACAACCGGATCTGAGACACACAGAACCACAGTAGACACTTAGCTTATCCCAGGGTTTGGATAAGGGTGGACTTTTTACACTTTACCTGGGATACGGTGGTGACCACACCTGACCGGCTAGGGGTACGGACACGGGACATTCAGGCAAGATGACAGAATTTTCTTACCTTACTTATGGAGCTGCAGCCTCCGTCCCGTGTGCCAGGCCCGTAACGGCACCCCCGTCTTTCCGGTCAGCTGGGTCCCCGTGTGTTTCGTCCAAAGCCCCACGTTGGGCGCCAAATTGATGTGGAAATTTATAGTTGGGTAAATTTACCCCTGTGCGTACTGTGGCCTGCCCAAATTAGACACAGTCTTACTGAGCGCTCAAAGAAGGAAAGACGCCAGACTTGGGTGGCAGCAATACCTCCCAGCAAAACTCTGGAAGTTTATTGAATATACTTGGTTTTATCAGTTGTACAGAAAAGGAGTGGCTACTCATTAACATAAAGGCTGACCTTCTAGTGTAATTGGTCAGATTGAATACATGAACATATATGGAAGAGTTTACCAAAAAGCTGATTCTAGCAATATATAATTTACAGCCTATTGTTTCTACAGTGTCAGCATGTTCTGGTATCGGCTGGCACATCTGGCCTAAACTTCCTCTTTCTATGTCTGGGACAAATATCACAAGACAATGCTATCATAAGATACCATCTGCTCCCCAGACTCTCTCATGGGGGGGCAGGTCATTTTACAAGGTTCTAACTGTGAATATGCATCTGTGTGCAGTATATCTGAGTATATAGCAGTATATAGCCTATAGCAGAGTACATGAGTATATAGCCTATAGCAGGCAAGTGAGATCTATATGAAATACATATATATTTCCATAACAAACACACAAAAACCAGAGGCCAGCAGATCATGTGAAAATATAATATTTGTGTCATTCTCAAAACTTTTGGCCATGACTGTACTCCTGAAGACTAGGTCCATGGGGACAGCAGGTATGAGGGCAGCTGGTGTCATGGCGGCCGATGGCGTGGGAACGCCGCAACAGTCCTGAGCACGCACCGGAGGGGAAGACCGGGTAAGCGCAGCTGATGGGGACACCCGAGCACAGGCAGCGACCGGGTGCATGAGTGGGAGCGCGCACCGGAAGGGACCCCGGCGCGCACCGGAAGTGACCCCGACGCGCACCGAAAGTGACCCTGACGCGCACCGGAAGTAGTATCCGGGGCGCGCAGGCAGCGCGTACACCCGGGGAACAGAGGTGCCAGTGGGCACCTGGAAGGAGTGCACACTGAAGGTGCTCCGGAAGCAGAGGTGCAGCAGACTCAGGATCCGGGTGGTGAGTGCAGTATGTTGGCAGCAAGTGCCAGGGGCGCGCGCACACATTATCCCTAGGCCGAATACACCCGGGTGATATTCTGGGCACTAGATGATACAGCACGCACCGGTTGTGATTACCGGGTGCATGCAAAAACCAGCTGCAGTGCGCATGCATGGGGGTACATCCAGGAAGCGCAAGCGGCCAGCAGGTGCACCAGGTGATCAAATTAAAAAAAAAAAAAAAAGAAAAAAAAAGGGTAATGCTGTCAGAAGTGCTGGCAGGGGTCACCAACCATTCTAGGTTGAATGTGACTGTTCTCATATGAAAGCGGCAGCAGCTAACTTGTTAAGATTGAGAGCCTTTTTCGCCAGAGCACTTACAGCCGCGCCAGGAGGTGCAGGAGTGGCAGTCTCGCTCAGATGAGGAGCCAGACACGCCATATCTACAGTAGAAGCTGCTCGGACAGCGTACGGGAGGATCGTCATGGTGTTAAAAGGAGGGGTCCACAATCCCGATGGGAGACATGTGTACAGACCAGTCAGCCTCCAGATCCGATACCCGTTCTGTGATGCGTCCGAGTGGTAAGTGAGCTTCGAGAAAGTCCAGTACGATAATGTCTGTTCTCTTTCTCTCTCTTGTCTCCTCTCTCCCCTCTTTTTACATACATTGGTGGGGTAGAGCACTGGAGGTCCCTAAAAAAGGGGTAAATCTAAAGCAAAAAAAAAAAATCCCTTAGGGATAAGAAGTTATGTCAGGCCTGTATTAATAAAACAGTAGCGGAGGAGACACCCTCTTGGCTGAGAGCCTGAGATCCCTGATGCAGTCAGAAGTCTGTGAATCAATAAGGGCCTTGCTGTCAACGGACACGCATGGCAGGCAAGGGATAGGCCAGCCCCTCATTGATCTCTCAGAAGGAATTCATAAGGATCAGAGGAGGACTCAGTTAAATCTCGCTACTGAAAAGGTAGCTCAGATAAGAAAGCTATGTTCCTAGTGGAAGCTACAGTACGGACAAGCTTATTAAAGCAGTCCGGCCTACCATGGGGCTGGTAGATGCGAAAGCCATAGAAACTCATATTCGACAGCTTGCTATAAGAAAAACGTAGAGCCTTCCCTATTAACTAACAGTGGCAAGGACTCATTAAAAGGGAATGAGAAAATCAAGAAGAATTTCCAGATAATCAATTCCCTGAAAAGGATGACCCCTTTGAGGAAGAGATCCTCATCCTGGGATAGCGCTTCTAAGATGGATGTAGCGATCTCAAATGTCGCCAGAAAGTCCTCCCTGCTCTTTGAGGATTTAAGGTTCCCTGTAAGAACCTCTGACAAAGACAGATAATTGTCTTAAAACAGCCTGGGAGGCCTCGGCTGGGGCATTAAGGGCATTCATCAGTTGGCGACCGCTAAACAGCTTGAGTCTGGGCCGGGACCAGAATGGGAGACCAGCCCGCAAAGTGTGGTTAAATCCCTTAAGATATAAATTAATAATAAATTAATAACCTGGAGGATCAGCTAGAGAAAAGAGCCCCAGAGGGACTTTCCTAAAGGCAATACCGGCCATGAGAGCAGCGGCAGTATTCCTAGCTGAGGCTTCAGCAGGATTCAGCAAGGCTAGCAGCAAAATCAGCAGCTTTTGTTAATGTGGACGGCGTGCAGTATGACTTAAATGCTGGCCGAGGGACACACAGGCAAAGATGTAAGATGCTCTTTGCCATATGAGGGAAATTTCCTGTTTTGGACAGGCATTAAATGACGTATTAAGAAATGCCGACAACAAAAGGAAAATTTTCCCAAAAAACAGCCATTTCAGACCTTCTTGGCCTTTCAGAATGGCGGAAATCAAGGATACGGCAGTATAAGGATCGAGACAGAAACAACTCTGACTACCGATCCAAAAGGTGGTCTCGAGAGGCTTCTACTTTAGCAAGCCCTCCAAAGACCCCAAAAAACCCTTCCAGTGAAAGGCCTTCTCAGGTGCACTTCCTCCCAGCTTGGGAAAGGTTCTCGTCCAGCGCCTGGATCCGGCAAATTGTGAGATCAGGTCTGGGGTTAAGGTTCCACCACTGGCTTCCACGAG
Organism: Dendrobates tinctorius; assembly: GCF_039654945.1. NCBI lineage: Eukaryota > Metazoa > Chordata > Amphibia > Anura > Dendrobatidae > Dendrobates > Dendrobates tinctorius. The sequence goes on from NW_027361696.1 coordinate 53,612,857, forward strand.
GACGTATGCAGTCCTGTCAAGAAAGACGGTCTAGAAGGGGAAGCAATCTCACTCCTAGACAAACATGTCCTGGAAGAGATTCGGTAGAAGGATAGAGGTTTACTCCCCCCTATTTGAAAAATAACAAAAAAAAAAAAAAAAAAAAAACACACCTTAGATAATTCCTGGAGGACAATTATAAATCAGAAAAGACCTCAACAGGTTTCTGATAATCCCGTCTTCCAAGGTGGAGATGATAAAGTCAGCAGTGGAACTCCTCCTTCCTCAGGGTTATATAGCAGCCCTGGGCCTCAAGAACGCTTATCACCACATTCTAACCGGCAATAAGGCCGCAAATGTCACAGAGTGGCAGTCAAGATGAGGTCTCAGTTGCATCACTTTCAATACGGGGCTCTGCCCTTTGGAGTAGCAATAGCCCTCGAGTTTTCAGAAAGATTAATTGCAGAAGTCACAGCGCACCTCAGAAAAAGGATCCTCTGGTGATATATCTGGACAACTTCTTGATAGTGGGAAGAAGTTTCCCTTACTGTCGAGAACAAGTCAGAATAGGGATGAAAACACTACAGTCGCTGGGTTGGCAGTTGAACCTCAAAAAATCCAAACTGGAATGGGAAAAAAGAGCCAGTAATGGCTCTGTGAATGACCATGTCAGTATTGGGGTCCCTCACCTCCAGCATACCAGCCGTGAAATAGGCCCAGTTCCACACAAGGGAACGGTAAGGGTGTGTGCTGCAGAACCACCGGGAGCTCCAGGGATGGTTAGAGCAAACGCTCACCCTCAAGACTCTGTACTCCAGACACTCAGGTGGCGGTTACAGATAGTTATCTCCAAGAGGAGTACCCTGCACACACACACAACCTCCAAGGTGGTCACAACGGACGCCAGTACTTGGGGGTAGGAAGCCCACCTAGACACATTATGGCTCCAGGATCCCTAGGCCAAGGAGGAAAGAAATCTATCCTTGAACGATTAAGAACTTCTAACAAATCAAAAAAACACTAATGGAATTGGTACCACACTTAAAAAGGACACCATGTGAGAGTCCTATCAGACAACCAAGCAGTGGTTGCATATGTAAACCACCAGGGAGACACCCGTTCTCAGACCTTGATGTAGATAGTCACCGGTCCTTTTAGGCTGAAGGTGACAGTTCTTGTCAAAGGGCCTCCACTAAGCAGCTTAAGGCCGGATCATGACTCTGGCAGAACATCAATTTCTCTCATTATTGAGTCCTATATCCGAGGTATAGACAACCTGAAGCCAGACTATCTTAGCAGGAACCACTTGAGGCAAGGAGAATGGTACCTAAAAGAATCCAATTTTCAATGGATAAAGCACATGTAGGGAAAAAACCCAGTATAGATCTCTCCGCCTCAAAAAAGTCAACAGGAAGGTTCAGAAATTCGGCTCCCTAAGTCCAGCAGACAGACTATTGGCAGTAGATGCCTTAAGGATAGAGGGGACATCAGGTCCTCCGTTCGCCTTCCCTCCAATATGCATCATACCTGCGGTTTTGAGGAAGATCAGCGAGGATAGAGCCAGAGTGATTATGATAGCCCCTTTTGACCAAAAAGACCATGGTCCTACTGGCTGAGAGTGATGTCAGTGACAGGGGTCTAGGGCCTTCTAACACAGAGTCCCTTCAATCACCCTCAGAGATCTGGGCTGCAGTTCACAGCCCAAGATTTAAAAGGTCACTACTAGAGAAGAAGGGATTCTCAGCGGCGTTAATATCCACCTTACTCAGTAGCAGTAAACCAGTGACTACAAAAAATTTGTAGGAGGATATGCAAAAATTCTTATCTACCTCAGACCCAATATGGGAAGGGAAAGCCCCGATAATGGCAATACTGGAATTTCTGCAGAAAGATTTAGGATTGGGGTTAACTGTCAGCACCCTCAAAGTACACTTCTCAGCCCTGGCAGCCTTATTCAACTGCGGCCTGGCAAACAATAGGTGGGTGGCCAGGTTTATCCGGGCCTGTACTAGAGCTGACTCTGTCCCGTCCCCTACTCCTCCTCCTTAGGATCTAAATTTAGTCCTATCACCTCTGACAGAGTCTGTTTGAACCACTAAACACAACATCAGATAAAGTGATTACTTTAAAGATAGTCTTATTAGTAACGCTCACATCGACCCGTAGGTTGAGGATTTACTCACATTATTAACAGACCCTCCCTAAACTCAGGCCATGGGCAATAGAGTTGTGTTAGGCCTCTTTCACACTTCAGTTTTTTACAATCAGTCACAATCCGCCAGGTTTTGAAACAAACGGATCCTCAATTTTCTTTTGAGGATCCGTTTTTTTTCCCATTGACTTCCATTAATGGCGGATTGTGACGGATTGCCGTCCGTTGCATCCGTTTTTTTTGCGGATCCGCTAAAAGTTGCTGTCCGTCACCATCCTCAAAGAATTCAAAACGGAGTCTGCAACGTTTTTTCTGTGGCGGATCCTCCAGTCACTCATTTAACCCAAAATTCTTTCTGGGTGCCGGACAAAAAAAAAATTTCTCTCTTCTCTCTTTTCTCTCTCTTTTTTTTCCAGGCTGCGATTCCTTTAAAATTCTTCATTTTTCGGATCCGTCAAAAAAACGGACGGGTGGAATCCGTTGTCATCAGTACTAAAACGGATCAGCCATCCGTCCTTTTGGCGGATTTTGACTGATGCAAAAAAACTGAAGTGTGAAAGAGGCCTTAAAATTAGATCCAGCACACCTTCCCAAGGTGGTATCAAAATTCCAAAGGGCTCAGGGAATAATCTTGTCATCCCTTTGTTATAACCCTAACTACCAGAAGGAGGAGAGGCTTCATTGCCTGGACATGAGAGGTCTCCTGCAGTATTTAGAGGTAACGAGACCTTGGAGATAAAACAGAGGGCCTTATTTGTCTCATTCCAAGGGGCAAGGAAGAGCCTTAAAAGCCTCTAAACAGACTGTAGCTAGATGAGTGAGAAAGACCATTATGCCAGCATATAACAGTGCAGGAAGGGCTATTCCAGAAGGTATAAAAACCCACTCCACAAGGGCCATGGCGACGTCCTGGACGGAGAGAGCAGATGCTCCCATTTACCAAATCTGTAAGGCGGCCACTTGGTCCGCTCCGTCTACCTTTATCAGACATTATAGATTAGACCTATTTGCTACCTCTGATCTCACATTCGGGAGAAGAGTGTTACAAGCAGTGATCCCTCCCTAAGAGAATACAAATCTCTGTAACTCTCTAATATGCAAATTGCCTCTTCAGAAAGAAAGAGGACTTTTACTCTACAGCGCCACCTATTGGTAGTAGCGATCCTACAAGTCACAATCAACCCTTTAACGAGTCTTGTAATATGACTTAGGATAAAAGCCAAATCAGAATCTCAATAGTGGTGCGGTCATGTAGAATGAAAAACACGGGTATTACATACCTGTAATGTGTTTTTTTCATGAGACATGACGGCACCCTTATATTCCCTCCCTATTGATCACATCATTAGTGGGATGCATTATTAGCATTATACGCTCCCTTGGGTGTTGGAAAATTAGTAGTACAAAGGATGCATTATTTATATGTACACTAACCTGTGGAGTTCCTCTCGTGCTCTGGAAAACAACTGATGCGGAGAGGAGCCGCCCCTTTTATGCTGAAGGTTTCCTGTCCTTGTTGGGCGGATCCCCTCTCTCGTGGTGCCGTCATGTTTCATGAAAAAACACATTACCAGGTATGTAATGCCCGTGTTTTTGCCCCCAATTTTTTATTTTCCCAAGGGTAACAGAAGAAATTAGACTCCAAAAGTTATAGGGGGGAACCCATGCCATTTTTTTTATTACAACGCAGGAATGGCAGATGAATACTCCCATCCGCCACTCCTGCTGTCACTGTTGTTAGCAGCAGGAGGGGTAGGCTGATGGAAGTAATAGTCTCATCAGCCGTCGCCTGCTGTCTCTTTTATTACTTAAACTAGCTGAAGAGCCCAGCGCTGCCCGGGCATAGTAACTAACTACGGTTAGTTATAACAAATTATAATCATTATATCTATATATAAAGCTGAGTGTAGAGCCCCTCCCAATCCGCATAGCTAAATTCACTATAATATCCCACATCATCCTGTCAGCCAGGGCCACCGGTCTACTACCCCTAATATCCTAGATCATCCCGTCAGCCAGAGCCACCGGACTACTACCCCTAATATCCCACATCGTCCCGTCAGCCAGAGCCACCGGACTACTACCACTAATATCCCACACCATCCTGTCAGCCAGAGCCACCGGACTACTACCCCTAATATCCCACATCAGCCAGAGTCACTGGACTACTACCCCTAATATCCCACATCATCCCGTCAGCCAGAGCCACCAGACTACTACCCCTAATATCCCACATCATTCAGTCAGCCAGAGCCACCAAACTACTACCCCCTAATATCCCACATCATCCCGTCAGCCTGGGGTCAGAACCAGAGCGCTGAGTGGAACGGTCCTAACTTCCTTACCGGGGATCCCTTTAAGAGAGGCCTGGGGTCAGAACCAGAGCGCTGAGTGGGGGTCAGAACCAGAGCGCTGAGTGGAACGGTCCTAACTTCCTTACCGGGGATCCCTTTAAGAGAGGCCTGGGGTCAGAACCAGAGCGCTGAGTGGATTTGTCCTGACTTCCATACCAATGATCCCTTTAATAGAAGCCTGGGGTGAGAATCAGAGAGCTGAGGGATTTACCCTAACTTCCATACAGGAGATCCCTTTAAGAAAGGCCTGGGGTCAGTACCAAAGCGCAGAGTGGATTTGCCCTAACTTCCATACCAATGATCCCTTTAAGAGACCCTGGGGTCAGAACCACAGAGCTGAGTGGAACGGTCCTAACTTCCATACCTGGGATCCCTTTAACCCCTTAATGACCGGAGCTATTTTGGATTTTTCGTATTCGTTTTTCGCTCCCCTTCTTTCCAGAGCCACAACTTTTTTTATTTTTCCGTCTATATGGCCATGTGAGGGCTTATTTTTTGCGGGACGAGTTGTAATTTTAAATGACACCTTTGGTTTTACCATGTCGTGTACTCGAAAACGGGAAAAAAATTCCAGGTGTGGTGAAATTGCAAAAAGTGCAATCCCACACTTGTTTTTTGCTTGGCTTTTTTGCTAGGTTCACTACATGCTAAATCTGACCTGCCATTATGATTCTCCAGGTCATTACGAGTTCATAGACACCAAACATGTCTATGTCCTCTTTTATCTAAGTGGTGAAAACAAAATCCAAAGTTTGCTAAAAAAAAAAAATTGCGCAATTTTCCGAGACCCGTAGCGTCTCCATTTTTCGTGTTTTCGTGATCTGGGGTCGGGTGAGGGCTTATTTTTTCCGTGCCGGGCTGACATTTTTAACGATACCACGAATGTGCAGATACGTTCTTTTGATCGCCCGTTATTGCATTTTAATGCAATGTCTTGGCAACCAAAAAAACGTAATTCTGGCGGTTTGAATTTTTTTCTCGCTACGACGTTTAGCGATCGGGTTAATGCTTTTTTTTGATAGATCGGGCGATTCTGAACGCAGCGATACCTAATATGTATATGTGGGATTTTTTTTTACTGCTTTATTTTGATTGGGGCAAAAGGGGGTGATTTGAACTTTTAGGTTTTTTTTTTAATTTTTAAACATTTTTTTTTTTTTACTTTTGGCATGCTTCAATAGCCTCCATAGGAGGCTAGAAGCATGCGCAACCCGATCGGCTCTGCTACATATGGGCAATGAGCAGATCGCCCATATGTAGCAAATTTACTCCTGTGCTTTCAGTGCCGTCCACCGGGTGGCGCTGAAAGCCATATGCCTGGAACAACCATAGAGGTCTCAGAGACCTCTGGTTGTACAGGCAACATGACACCAACCCCTGATCACATGACGGGGGTCGGCGATGAGGTCATTTCCGGCCCGGCGGCCGGAAATGCTATTTAAATGCCCGCCGTCAGCTTTGACAGCAGGATTTAACTAGTTAATAGGCGCAGGCGGACGGCGATTCCGCTCGCGCCTATTGCGGGCACATGTCAGCTGTTCACAACAGCTGACATGTTCCGGCTTTGATGCGGGCTCAGCGCCGGAGCCCTCATCAAAGCAGGGGATATGTCTAATGACGGACTGTGTCCGTCATTGGACATTAAGGGGTTAAGAGAGGCCTGGGATCAAAACCAAAGCCCTGGATGGATATGCTCTGACTTCCATACCAATGATCCCTTTAAGAGGGAAGATGTGCCTACGGGATGGAGGATGTGTGATGGGGATATGGGCGGGGGGGGGGGGGGGGATTCATTTCTGTCATGTGCTCTCTGCTCCTTTCAGGGGGGGCAGACAATGGCTGGGAGCTTATGTTCCCGGGGATGCTAGATTTCTCCCACCATGTCAGTGTCTGCTGAGGTGTTGTCAAGTGGGAAAACTTGCTCATAGCAACCAATCACAGCTCAGCTACTTTTAACCAGCTCTGGTGAAATGAGAGATGCTTAGTGATTGGTTGCAAGTAGAGTTGAGCGACTTTGGTCGGATCGGGTTTTCGTGAAACCCGAATGAAACAAAATTTGAGTCGGATGAAACTGGTCCGACTAGGGCAAAAAAAAGTCAGCGTTTCGTCCGAAACCCGACCCCAATGCAAGTCAATGGGGAATAAAAGTCGGCATTGGGGTCGGGTTTCGGACGAAACTCTGACTTTTTTTGCCCTAGTCAGACCAGTTTCATCCGACTCAAATTTTGTTTCATTCGGGTATCACGAAACCCGATCCGACCAAAGTCGCTCAACTCTAGTTGCAAGGAAAACTGTTGCTCATAGCAACCAAACACAGATCAGCTTCTTTTGAACAGCTCTGGTAAAATGAAAGATGCTTTGTGATTGGTTGGTGATACACACACATTCACTTTTATTTATAGAGATGTAACTCTCAACATTCTCCCCTGCTTGCGCCGATCGCTGGCAGAGCAGGGTAGAATGATGAGAGCCGTGTTTGGCACCTGGCGCCAGGGAACAGCACTTACTGTAACGCTTCTTCCCTGGCGCCTCTCCTTGTTGTACTGATGCGGCACAGGCATGCCTCACGTGTGCCGCAGGTATTAGGGTGTGTGCACACGTTGCGGATTACCCTGCGTATTTTTCCGCGCGGATTTGGCTAAATCCGCAGGTAAAATGACCTGCGTTTTACCTGCGGATTTTGTGCAGCTTTCCCCTGCGGATTCCTATAATGGAGCATGTATCAAAACGCTGCAGATCTGCACAAGGAACTTCCGCAGCATGTGCACAGCGTTTTTCATTTTTGCTTCACTTTAATGGTACGGTACACCACAGCAGATTCTGCTGCGGATCCGCAGGACCAAATCCGCTGCGGATCCGCAGTAGAATCTGCAATGTGTGCACACACCCTTACACAGACGGACACTGACATCTCTGGTGCCAGAAATATCAGGACGTGTGAAAGAGGCCTTACAGCGGGTTTTTACGTTTGGCTGCTGTCACACGCTAAAAGATGCTTTTTATTGCAAAAAATAGTTTTTGCATCACAACTTTTTTTTTTTTTATATATATAAACCTTCTTTATTGAAAAAAAGAGTACAAAAGTTGTACAAAAACATCAGAAAAGATCCAACAGGTTTTCACCATACTTTGAGCACTAGACCGTGGATTATAACTATAACCAACTTCCCCTCCCCCCACCCCCACCCGGGCACACGTCCATATCTTCATAAAGTAACATCAATTAAGCCTAACAGGAGTTCTGCCATCAATTTGCTCTCTCATGTACCAGTCTGTAAATTGGAAGCAACCATGAATTGCCTGACATGTCGACAATGTCTGGGTATTAATAAAAGAAAACCAAGTAAGGACAAAACGCTTAGTGTATTTCTCTTTATTCAAAATGGACTCTATCCAGTCCATCTTAAAGAGATAAGTTACCTTCTTAGTAATTAAACTCAAAGAGGGAGTATTACCCTGTGCCCATAGATGTAAAATACTTTTGCGGGTAGCAGCTGCCCAAACAAATAAAACACGGCGCTGCTGAACAGAAAGCTTCACCAACTGATCTTGTGGAAGAATATGGAATATGGCCCAGTCCGGAGAAAGAGAGATAGATACACCAAAGGTATTACTGAGCTATTCCGAGAGTGTATCCCAAACCTCCCGCATTTTTGGACAGTCCCATAAACAATGAAAATATTCGTAGGAGAATCTAAGCATTTAGGGTAGGGAAAATTACCTGAGGGGGACATTTTCGATTTAATCTCTGGGGAGGTATATGCTCTATGAAATATCATGAAAGTCCTGTTTATGTAACTATCATACGGTAACAGAGTTAATACGTAATGTGGCTTTCAAGGGGTCTTTTACCTGACAGTCGGTTAGTTGAGATACCCATCTCTGCATCTCCCCGGGCCCGGTGAAGAGTCTGACCACTGTATGGAAGGTTTTATCGATTTGTATAGAAGACTCAAAGAATAATTCCCCATGTAAGCTTTAATGGAGATTAAGTTTAGAGAGTGTGCTCTAAAGTCATCCGGTATATCTGCCAGTATTGAGCCCACATAATTTTACTATCACCCAAATTAGACATTATCTCCTCTCGGGATTGGGTATTTAAATACAGTGTCTTCCAAAATGAGAGGACATTGCTAACATGTCACAAACCAATCGACAAACATTATTCCCAAGCACACGATAGATGGGAGGTGGCCTGCCCTGTAGAAAGGAGCGATTGCCTCAAAAAGGAAGAAACACAGATATGGGGGTCCAGTCCACCAATTCGTCTAGCATGACGCCATCCCAAAATTACTGACCATAGTAGGGGGTTATACCTAATTTCCATTGGAACCTCAGGTTGACGTAGGTGAAGCAGAGCAGGAAGACTAAAAGGTCTACACATCGTCTCATCTATTGGGGTATTTGTAAAGCGGGTAAAGGCATAGATCCAGTCCAAGGAATGACGGAAGACAGCCAGTATACTATATAGGCGTATATTAGGGAGATTAAGGCCACCTAAGGATTTAGTTTGTTGCAACTTAAAAATACTAATTCTAGAGCCCACCTTGAGCCACAAATAAATTGACAGATTTTTGTCAAAAGCCTATCATCGACTTTAGATAGTAGAAACGTCAGCACCTGTAAGGGAAAAGTATTTTGGGGAAAGAAATCATTTTATTCAGGTGGGCCCTGCCCACAAAAGATAATTTAAGAGATTTCCAGGATTGTATTTCCTGTATAACTGCAGAAATGGGTCGAAAATTCAATTTATAAATGTCATGGGGGTTTGAGGGCAAACATACCCCAAGATAACGCAAGGAATCCCTCCTCCACTGAAAGGGGAAAGGGAACGACCACAGTTTTTGAGCAGCTTTGAAGATAGTCAAAGCAGGAGATTTGTCATAATTTATGCAAAATCTCAAAACTGCTTCAAACTCATTAAAGGCATCCATTATAGAAGGAATGGATTCCTTAGGATTGGCTATCATGAGTAAAATATCATCAGCAAATGCCAATGTTTTAAGAATGTGGTGGCCAATCCCAATATCGCCAAAGGAAGGGATCATCTCCAGGTATCTTGGCAAAGGATCCAGGGCAATAATAAACAGAGGTGACGGGACATCTCTGCCTCATACCCCTGAAGATTGAAAAAGAGGTTGACTGAATACCATTAAGCCAAATTAAAGATTGAGGGTTGATGTAGATTGCCTTTACAAAGTTAAAGAAGGTATAGCCAAACAATCTATACTTAAGGGTTTGAATTAGGTGAGACCAGGACACTCTATCAAAAGCTTTATCAGCATCAAGGCTGACCAGTATATGCTGCTTGGCTTTGGCCTGGTAACTATGTGTAATGGCAGCCAATGCTGTCCTGATATTATAAGTGATAGACCAGGAAGTATAGACTGGAGTCTATTAGCCATGATTTTAGTAAGCAATTTAAAATCAACATTTAGGAGGGAGAACAGACGGTACGAGGCAGGAAGAAGCAGGTCCTTGCCTGGCTTTAGCAACAAAGATAAACAAGCTTCGTTGAATCGGTCAGACCTGAGTCAATAATATGATTGAAAAGAGAAGTTAGATGGGAAATGAGTAAAGGTTGTAACATTTTATAAAATTCCACTGAGAACCCATCCGGGCTGGGTGCTTTAAGCATTTTTGAAGACTTGATAACTGATCCCACTTCCCCAGGAGAAATCGGCTGATTTAAAGTTTCCCTTTGGGAAGTGGAAAGTTTTGGTGAATCAACCTTATGTAAAAATTTGTATCCATCCTCTCGGGAGTCTAGGGATGGGCCATAAAGATCTGCGTAAAAAACTCTAAAAACCACACAGATTTGAGTTAGGTCATGAGTAATAGAGCCATCAGTTAATGTAATATTAGAGACTCTATTGGCCGCTTTGAATGGCTTTGTTAGGGACGACAAAAGACGGCCCGGTTTATTACCCCACTGAAAGTATCGGTTGTGTTGGTGAGCTGATTGTGTGCCTGTTCATGCAATAGGGAGTCCAAGTTTTGTTTAGCCATAAGGTAAGCCTCTCTGAAGGAGGGTGTATTATGTAACTTAAAATCCCTATATGCCTGAGTAAGCTGGTCCAAGAGAGGCCGCAGGGAGGACAATTTTTTTTTTTTAGATACATAGGATATAATATGTCCCCTAAGCACCACCTTAGCAGTGGCCCAAAATAGGTTGATATTGTCCAAGTGTTCTAAGTTATCGTCCATGAAAGTCTCCCATCAACCAGTTATATAGCGTTTGAAGTCATCTTAGGTGTAAAGATATGAGGGGAAACACCAACGAAAAGAAATAGTTCTACTAGTGGGGCGTTCCAAAGCAAGTAAAACTGGAGAATGGTCCGAAATAACCAATGGGAGTATATCAACTGTTTTTAAGAAGGAAAGAAGGGGGGGCAGAGGTTAACCAATAATCAATACGAGTATGAACATCATGTACTCTAGAATAAAAGGTGTATTCTTTCTCCGTACGGTGGCAGCATCTCCAAACATCAACTAGATCAAGCTTATCTAGTAGGGTAGAAAGCACTCCAGTTGAAGAAGGAGATGCAGGCATAGGTGTAGATCTATCAAGGAAGACGTCATGAAGAGTATGTAAATCTCCACCCAATAATATATTAGTGGGATACCAGCCATGGACAATTTCCACGTGTATAGCAAAAAAGGATTGGCAGTGTCAGGCGCATAAGCATCACCACATTTTGAGAGCTATAATTTTTCCATATTTTGGCCCACAGAGTCATGTGAGGTTTTGTTAATGGCGGGACGAGTTGACTTTTTTATTGGTACAATCTTCAGGCACATGACTTTTATTGCTTTCTATTCCGATTCTTGGAAGTCAGGATGAGCAAAAACCAGTAATTCATGAATTTATTTATTTTTTTGGGGGGGGTTATACCATTCCGTGTGTGGTAAAATTGATAAGGAAGTTTTATTCTTTCGGTCAGTACGATTACAGAGATACCTCATTTATATTTTTTTATGTTTTGCCGCTTTTATATAGTAAAAACTATTTTATAGGAAAAAAAAATTGTTTTTGCATCACATTATTCTGAGAGCTTTAACTTTATTTTCCAATGATGGCAGTAACATAGGTGCAAAAATACTGATGAGACAGCCACTCACTACCTACCAATCCATGGAGGGGGTGGCTGCTTAGTAACTAAAAGAGGACTAAAATCCTCCAAAAATTCAAAAGACAGCAGAAAAAAAGGCAGCAATGTTTTTACCTGCCTAGGCCTCCAGACAAATGCACTCTCAGGGTGCAGCAGGCCCATGTAGTTAAGATGGCAGTAACACGGGTGCAAAAATACTGATGAGACAGCCACTCACTACCTACCAATCCATGGAGGGGGTGGCTGCTTAGTATGTGATTGCATATTGAAGACTTGTATATGGCGCTGTTCACACAATGGTAATGCACAGCATCCAGGTTAACAGCCTATTAGTGAAACCCTTCTATTAGATCAGGCGGGCTGCCCAGCGCTATCCAAATGCATCCCAAAGAGGACTAAAATCCTCCAAAAATTCAAAAGACAGCAGAAAAAGGCAGCAATGTTTTTATCTGCCTAGGCCTCCAAACAAATACACTCTCCACTGATGGCGCTGTGACAGCTGTTTTTTGCGGGACAAGATGACGTTTTCAGCGGTACCATAGAATCATAGAATTGTAGAGTTGGAAGGGACCTCCTGGGCCATCTGGTCCAACCCCCTGCTCAAAGCAGGATTCGCTAAATCATCCCAGTCAGATGTCTGTCCAGCCTCTGTTTGAAGACTTCCGTTGAAGGAGAACTCACCACTTCTCGTGGCAGCTTGTTCCACTCATTGATCACTCTAACTGTCAAAAAGTTTTTTCTAATATCTAATCTGTGTCTCCTCCCATTCAGTTTCATCCCATTGCTTCTAGTCTTTCCTTGTGCAAATGAGAATAAAGTTGATCCTTCTACAATGTGACAGCCCTTTAGATATTTGTAGACAGCTATTAAGTCTCCTCTCAGTCTTCTCTTTTGCAAACTAAACATTCCCAAATCCTGCAACCTTTCCTCATAAGACAGGGTTTGCAGACCGGTCACCATTCTGGTCGCTCTTTTCTGAACTTGCTCCAGTTTGTTGATGTCTTTTTTAAAATGTGGTGCCCAAAACTGGACACAATATTCCAGATGAGGTCTGACCAAAGAGGAGTAGAGGGAAATAATGACTTCACGTGATCTAGACTGTATGCTTCTGTTAATACATCCTAGAATTGCATTTGCCTTTTTTGCTGCTGCATCACACTGTTGACTCATATTCAGTCTGTGATCTATTAGTATACCCAAGTCTTTTTCACATGTGCTGTTGCTTAGCCCTATTCCTCCCATTCTGTATATGCTTTTTCCATTTTTATTGCCCAGATGTAGTACTTTGCATTTTTCCCTGTTAAAAACCATTCTGTTAGTTGCTGCCCACTTCTCCAGTTTATTTATATCTTTTTGAATCCTCTCTCTTTCGTCTCTAGTATTAGCTATCCCTCCTAGCTTTGTGTCATCAGCAAATTTAATCAGTTTACCCGCAATTCCTTCATCTAATATCATTGATAAAGATGTTGAACAATACAGGGCCCAGGACAGAGCCCTGTGGTACTCCACTTGAGACATTCTTCCAACTGGATGTGCAGCCATTTACGACCACTCTTTTGGTCCGATCACTAAGCCATTTATGAATCCACCTAACAGTTGCCTTGTCCATTCCATACTTAGTCATTTTTTCAATAAGAATTGTATGAGATACTTTGTCAAATGCTTTGCTGAAGTCAAGATATACTATATCTACAGCATTTCCTTGATCCACCCAATCAGTGATTCCGTCATAGAAGGAAATTAAGTTAGTCTGACATGACTTATTAGTTACAAACCCATGCTGACTCTGTTTAATCACTTCATTCTTATCCAGGTACTGACATACATGTTGTTTAATAATTTGTTCAAAGATCTTTCCTGGTATAAAAGTCAGACTCACCGGCCTATAGTTGCCTGGGTCCACCTTCTTCCCCTTTTTGAAGATAAGAACAACATTTGCTCTTCTCCAGTCTTCTGGGACTTCTCCTGTTCTCCAAGAATTTTCAAAGATTATGGAGAGGGGTTCAAAAATTTCTTCTGCTATCTCCTTCAGTACTCTGGGGTGTAATTCATCTGGACCTGGAGACTTGAATTCATTTAGGTTAGCTAAGTGTTTCCTCACTATCTTTCTGTTTATAGATATCCTGGATTCTTCTATACCCTTAATAGGACAGTGAAGAACAGTTGATGTTATGTTTCCTTTCTGAGAGAAAACAGATGCAAAATAGGAATTTAAAAGTTCGGCCTTCTCAATATCCTGTCTTACCATTTCATCATTTTCATCCTGTACCATGTTTATTTATATCCATGTTTTTGGTCGAGTGTTATTCCACTTTTTGTTCGGCGGCATGATAAAGCATTTTTTTGCCTTTTTTATTTTTAATGGTGTTAACTAAAGGTGTTAACTAGTGGGACAGTTTATAGGTCGAGTCGTTGCGGATGTGGCAATACCAAATATGTATACTTGTATTGTTTAGACTTTTTTTTATCTTCATTCAAATATTTAGCGATAGAATATATTTTTTTTATTTTGATTATTTTTAATATTTTTACAATTTAATTTTTTTTAAACTTTTTCCTAATTTTTTTTTACTTTGTCCCAATATGGACAATCATTTTTTTGCAGGCTGATCGCTATAGCATGCAGATGAAGTATTTGCATGCCACAGAAGCTGTCAGCGCTGCACTGACAGAGAGACTTGCTGACAATGCACTGCACATGATCAACAAGTTTCCTAGCTCTGGTGATCCTATTATCGTCATGCTCTCCATGGCAATGATTGGGACCCCACGGGGTCTCCGATCCAAAGGCAGAGGGACTGTCAGCCCTGTGCTGGCTTCGAGAATGCTGCAATGTTGTTTGATCGTAGTATTTCGGGGGATAAAGTGCCGGGAGCGGTCTGTGACCACGCCCGGCACCTAGTGCCAGCTGTCAGAATCAGCTGATACCCGGCGGCGATTGGCCACGCACCCTCCGTGAGCACGGTTGATCGCAATGACGTAATATTCCGTCCATGGTCAAATTGGCCCAGGTCACATGGATGGAATATTACGTCTGATGTCAGTAAGGGGTTAAAGGGCTAATCATTCAAAGTTTCCAGCTGAGATTGAGACCCTGCATTAACGATTGACAATTTTAACATTATACTGACCGTTTACAGATAATTTAGGAAAATCCGAGAAAAATAGCATTTGCATAATAATTTGTAACATGGTGAATAAAAAAAATGCATGTGTGACAGTGCATAACAGAAAAAAGTATAGTAAACATGACAAAGCCTAGTTTCACATTAGCATTTTTTAGCGCAGCGCTTCGTGCGCATTAGAAACGCATGCAAAAACGCATCATGCGTTTTGCATGCGTTTGCTTTTTTTTTTTTTTTTTTTTTAGGCACATGCGTTTTAACCAGTTTCCAGCCATGTTAACTCTTAAAACGCATGTGATTTTAAACGCAGGCATGCGCATGTACAAGTGCACGCCTGCGTTCCCATGGACTGTAATGTGATTTTTTGGCGCATTCCGTGCGCATGCGGTTTTTGACACAAGTTGGACGGACCAAAAATGCAACAGGTTGTGTCCAGCGCGCCTAGGCGCACACTACAAAAAAAGCATGCGCACAAAAACGCGTGCAAACGCTAGACCATGCGCCACCTTGTTAAACATAGGGCAGCATGGCGCATGCGCATGATGCACTGCGCTAAAAAGACGCTAATGTGAAACCAGCTTAAATGAGTGGTAGACATGGATAGAAAACCCTCCTGCGAAGGATAACATGACTGATTAACCTGATCCTTCATCTGATTTGCAGCTCTATAGAATATGATGGGATATGTGATTATTTTGGACAATCATCTTTATATGTATAATTACCGTGACACCAGAGAAAATGTTTTTCTCCATGTTTCTTTTTTTTTTTTGGTTTTGCTGTTGCACCACTAATTACAGCTGTTTTAATCAGCATAATCTGAGCTTGTTCCACTGCAGGAACAATTGTGCTACTGTTACATATACCATGCAGACTAACTAGCACTATAGCCTTTTTTATTGGTGATATATTTTTAGTGTAAAGGTTTCACAACTTCTTTAACAGAAAACATTGCAAAGCGTAAAAACAACTTTGCAATTCCTATTAACGTCTTTATGACTTAGGATGCATAGGTACATCATCGGTCGTGTCTCTCCATTTCATGCAGGCTCCAGCCCTGAGCCTGCATATTTTCCAGCACGTGACAGCTGATTTGATCAGCTGATGTGCCCCTAACAGTCACAGGTGGAGTTGTGATCCACGAGTGGCTGTTAATATGTTAAATGCCACTGTCAATTTGTGACAGCGGTATTTAACTCATGCGAGCTGGAAATGTCACATCCCCCGCCCATCTGCTCCCCGTCACATGATCACGGGGTGCCGATTGGTTGGTATTCATAGGAGATGATCATTCCTGCAACGTGTAGCACAGGCGATCAGACAATAGTAGCTTCGAGTCTCCTAACGGGACTATTAAAGTATGTCTAAAGTGGAAAAAAAATGTTTTTAAAAACTATATTTTTTTAAAGTTCAAATCTCTCCCCTTTTGCCTCATTAAAAAAATACACATTTGGTATCACTGCATTCAGAAACACCTGATCTATCAAAATATAAACTATATTAATTCGATCAGTAAACGGCATAATGAAAAAAAATCAAAACATCAGGATTACTGTTTTTTGACTGCTGTACTAAAAGGTGATCAAAACATCATATATACCCCAAAATGGTATCAATAAAAACATCAGCTTGGCGCGCAAAAACTTAGCCCTCACTCAGCCCAAGATCCTGAAAATAAAGGTGCTACGAGTCTTTGAAAATGGCGCCTTTTTATTTATTTTTACAAATTTGGGATTTTTGTCACCATTTAAATAAAGAGCGACCTATCACGTTCACTAATCAAAGTCATTCTATGTGTAAGTGTGCGTGTGTAGCCCATTCACTATCGCCATCCATCCTTCACTCCCTCAAGATGGCTGGACCTTCATTGTAAATACACAATTGTAAATACACACCTGTACTTTGCATCTCCCTCACCTCATTGTAGATTGTAAGCTCTCACGAGCAGGGTCATCTTATTTCGTCTTATTTTGCTTTAATTATTGTATTGTTAATGTTGTTACTTATGACTTGTGTTTTGAAACTGTTAAACTGTAAAGCGCTGCGGAATATGTTGGCGCTATATAAATAAAGATTATTATTATTATAATCACTTAGAAACAACAATACTAATGTTTTAACTCAGGAAGAGTTCAGAAATCAATATTTTGTGGAATAACCATGATTTTTAGTCACAGCTTTCATGCATCTTGGCATGCTTTTCACCAGTCTTTCACACTGCTTTTGGGTGACCTTATGCCACTTCTGATACAAAAATTGAAGTTCTTTGATGACTTGTGACTATCTATCTTCCTCTTGATTACATTCCAGAGGTATATAATGGGGCTCAGGTCTGGAGATTGGGCTGGCCTTGACAGGAATTTGAAGTGGTGGTCCTTCATCCACACATTGACCTAGCTGTGTGGCATGGCGCATTGTCCTGCTGGAAAAAACAGTCCCTGAGCAGAAGGAATCAACTGTTTTTCCAGGATAACCTTGTATGCGGCTTGATTCATACGTCCTTTGCAAAGATTAACCTGCCCAATTCCAGCCTTGCTGAAGCATCCCCAGATCATCACCAATCCTCCACCAAATTTCACAGTGGGTGCAAACACCAGGTCTCCGTCTAACCATTAGATGACTAGGTGTTGGGCAAAGCTGAAAATTAGACACATCAGAGATTACCTTACTCCAGTCCTATATGGTCCAATCCTTATGGTCTTTGGCAAACTTCAGCTTGGCTCTCTTTTGCTTCACATTGATGAAAGGCTTTTTTCTAGCTTTATATGACTTGAGCCCTGCCTCTAGGAACCTGTTACGAACTGTTCTTGCCGTGCACATCACCCCAGCTGCCATTTTCCATTCCTTTTGTAGGTCACTTGATGTAATCCTGCAGTTGCTGAGTGACATTCAAATAAGATGACGGTCATCCCGGTCAGTGGAGAGTCGTTTTCGCCCTCTGCCGGTCTGTAGTTCTGTTGTCCCCAATGTCTGCTGCTTGACCTTGTTGTAATGGACTGCCGTCTTAGAAATTTTAAGGATGGAGGCAAAATGACGCTCACTGTATCCCTCTGTTAACCCCTTCCTGACATCTGACGTACTATCCCGTCCACGGGACCTGGGCCCCTATGACAGGGGACGGGATAGCACGTCATCCTGAAAACACATCTTTTCAGGAAAGCTTACAGCCTGCAATGACCATTCTGCTGCCTGACCACCGCCTGAGCTGCCGCCTCATCACCACCAGAGCTGCTGCACCCCCGACCTTCTGTCTCTCCCCACTATCCAGTAGAATGTAAGTCCGCAAGGACAGGGTCCTCTCCCCTCTGTGCCAGTCCATCATTGTAAATTTGTTTACCGTTAACGATATCTATAACTTTGTATGTAACGATATCTATAACTTTGTATGTAACCCCCCTTCCCATGTACAGCACCATGGAATTAATGGCACTATATAAATAATAATCACGATCAGCGGCGCTCACAGGGGGGAGTGCAGCTGATCGCGGCCGGGTGTCAGCTGAATATCACTGCTGACACCCGGCACTATGTGTCAGGGGCGGTCACAGTCCGCCAACGGCACGTTAACCACTGGCACACTGCGATCAAACACGATTGCAGTGTACCGGGGGTTTAGGGAAGCATAGTCAGGGAGGGGGCTTCCTCCGTGCTTCCCTGAGACCCCCGCAGCAGCGCGATGTGCTGCGCTGCTGAGGGGGCCTTCTTCCCTGCACGTCCCCGGATCCAATATGGCGGCGGGGAACTTCGGGGGCCTGCAGGGAGCCGGCTTCCTCACGCCTGCAGCGCTGTGTGATGTGTCAGATCAGCGATCTGACACATGACAGTGATGTCCCCCCCGGGACAATGTAATAAAGTTAAAAAAAAAAAGTAAAAATAATTTATAAAAAAAAATATCGCCAATTAAAAAAAAAATTATTCCCTAATAAATTCATTTTTTGGAAATAAAACGAACAATAAAAGTACACATATTTAGTATCGCCACATCAGTAACGACACGCCCTATAAAACTGTCCCGTTAGTTAACCCCTTTAGCGAACCCCTTAAAAAATAAATAAAAAACAAAGCAAAAAATAATGCTTTATTATCATACCGCCGAACAATAACGCGCGATCAAAAAGACGGATATAAATAACCATGGTACCGCTGAAAATGTAATCTTGTCCCGCAAAAAACGAGCCGCCATACAGCGTCATCAGCGAAAAAATAAAAAAAGTTATAGCTTGGAGAATAAAGCGATGGAAAAATAATTATTTTTTATATAAAATTGTTTTCATTGCATAAAAGCGCCAAAACATAAAAAAATGACAAATGAGGTATCGCTGTAATCGAACTGACCCGAAGAATAAAACCGCTTTATCAATTTTACCGCACGCGGAGCGGTGTAAACGCACCCCCCAAAAGAAATTCATGAAATGCTGGTTTTTGTTCATTCTGCGTCCCAAAAATAGGAATAAAAAGCGATCAAAAAATGTCACGTACCCGTAAATGGTACCAATAAAACCGTCAATTCGTCCCGCAAAAAATAAGACCTCACATGACTCAGTGGGTCAAAATATGGAAAAATTATAGCTCTCAAAATGTGGTGATGCAAAAACTATTTTTACAATAAAAAGCCTCTTTTAGAGTATGACAGCTGCCAAACATAAAACCCGCCATAAATAGTAAATCAACCCCCCCCTTTTATCCCCCCCTTAGTTAGGGAAAAATAATTAAAAAAAAAAAGGTATTTATTTCCATTTTCCCATTAGGGTTAGGGGTGTTTTGGGGTTAGGGTTAGAGTTAGAATTGGGAGGGTTTCCACTATTTGGGCACATCAGGGGCTCTCCAAACGCAACATGGCGTCTGATCTCAATTCCAGCCAATTCTGCGTTGAAAAAGTCAAATGGTGCTCCTTCCCTTCCAAGCTCTGCCATGCGCCCAAACAGTGTTTTACCCCCACATATGGGGTATCAGCCTACTCAGGACAAATTGCAAAACAACTTTTGGGGTCCAATTTCTCCTGTTACCCTTAGGAAAATAAAACATTGGGGGCAAAAGTATCATTTTTGTGGAAAAAAATTTGATTTTTTTTTTTTTCACGCCCGGGCGTTATAAACTTCTGTGAAGCACTTGGGGGGTTCATAGTGCTCACCACACATCTAGATAAGTTCCTTAGGAGACCTAGTTTCCAAAATGGGGTCACTTGTGGGGGTTTCCACAGTTTAGGTACATCAAGGGCTCTCCAAAGGCAACATGACACACGCAGACCATTCCATCAAAGTCTGCATTCCAAAACTTCACTACTTCCCTTCCAAGCCCCGACGTGTGCCCATACAGTAGTTTTCTCACACACATGGGGTATCAGCGTACTCAGGACAAATTGGACAACAACTTTTGGGGTCCAATTTCTCCTGTTACCCTTGGGAAAATAAAAAAATTGGGGACTAAAAGATCATGTTTGTGGAAAAAATATGATTTTTTTATTTTCACGCCCCGGCGTTATAAACTTCTGTGAAGCTCTTGGGGGTTCAAAGTGCTCACCACACATCTAGATAAGTTCCTTGGGGGGGTAAAGTTTCCAAAATGGTGTCATTTGTGGGGGGTTTACACTGTTTAGGCACATCAGGGGCTTTCCAAACGCGGCATGGCGTCCGATCCCAATTCCAGACAAAAAAGTCAAATGACGCTGCTTCCCTTCCGAGCTCTGCCATGCGCCCAAATAGTGGTTTACCCCCACATGTGGGGTATCAGTGTACTCAAGACAAATTGCACAATAACTTTTGGGGTCCTCTTACCCTTGGGAAAATAAAAATTGGGGGTGAAAAGATCATTTTTGTGGAAAAAAATTTGATTTTTTTATTTTATGGCCGTACGTTATAAACTTCTGTGAAGCCCTGGGAGGTTCAAAGTTCTCACCACACATCTAGATAAGTTCCTTGGAGGGGTCTAGATTCCAAAATTGTGTCATTTGTGGGGTTTTCCACTGTTTTGGCACATCAGGGGCTTTCCAAATGCGACATTGCATCCCATCTCAATTCCAGCCAAAAAAGTCAAATGGCGCTGCTTCCCTTCCGAGCTCTGCCATGCGCCCAAATAGTGGTTTACCCCCACATATGGGGTATCAGCGTACTCAGGACAAAATGCACAATAACGTTTGGGGTCCTTCTACCCTTTGAAAAATAAAAATTGAGGGTGAAAAGATCATTTGTGGAAAAAATATGATTTTTTAATTGTACGACTGTACGTTACAAACTTCTGTGAAGCCCTTGGAGGTTCTGAGTTCTCATCACATATCTAAATAAGTTCCTTGAGGGGTCTAGTTTCCAAAATGGGGTCACTTGTGGGGGGTTTCCACTGTTTAGGCACATCAGGGGCTCTCCAAACGTGACATGGCGTCCGATCTGAATTCCAGCCAATTTTGCATTGAAAAAGTCAAACGGCGCTCCTTCCCTTCTGAGCTCTGCCATGCGCCGAAACAATGGTTCCCCCCACATATCAGGTATCCGTGTACTCAGGACAAATTGCACAATAACTTTTGCAGTCCAATTTCTCATGTTACCCTTGGTAAAATAAAAAAAACTGGACCTGAAGTAATTTTTTTGTGAAAAAAGTTAAATGTTCATTTTTTTTTAAACATTCAAAAAATTCCTGTGAAGCACCTGAAGGGTTAATAAACTTTTTGAATGTGGCTTTGAGCACCTTGATGGGTGCATTTTTTAGAATGGTGTCACTTTTGGGTATTTTCTATCATATAGATTCCTCAAAGTGACTTCAAATGTGATGTGGTCCGTAAAAATAAAATGGTGTTGCAAAAATGAGAAATCACTGGTCAAATTTTAACCCTTATAACTTCCTAACAAAAAAAAATTTTGGTTCCAAAATTGTGCTGATGTAAAGTAAACATATGTGAAATGTTAATTTTTTTGTGTGCCATATTTCTGTGATTTAAGGGCATAAAAATTCAAAGTTAGAAAATTGCGAAATTTTCAACATTTTCGCCATATTTCCGATATTTTCATAAATAAACGCAAGTTATATCAATGAAATTTTACCACTAAAATGAAGTACAATATGTCACGAGAAAACAGTGTCAGAATCACCGGGATCCATGGAAGCGTTTCAGAGTTATTACCTCATAAAGGGACAGTGGTCAGAATTGTAAAAATTGGCCCGGTCATGAATGTGCAAACCACCCTTGGGGGTAAAGGGGTTAATAAAGCCAGAATTGAGCCCTTCTTTTCCTCACTCAAGACATTTCTTTTCAACTCCTTTGGCATGGTTAAAAGTTATTTTTTTATTCGTATTACTTTTGGGATATTAATAGCACTTGTTTTGCCATCCAGGTTGTCCTGTTGCAAGAGGATTGTGAACACCACAGCAGAGTTTTTTTATACTTTTCTTTGTTAAATAAGATTTGGTTCAGGTGATCACCTAATCAGAAGCACATTAAGTAGAATGAGGTGTACTCTGGTTGGAATTCAACTGACACTGGAATGTAGAGAAGCTGATTTTTATAAAACTGTGCAGTGGTCTCTTAATTTTTGCCAGAGCAGTATGTGAATCCAGATGTGCTCTTCTGTGCCGGACTACTCACACAATTCACTATTTTGAGATGTGCTCTTCATAGCTCTTTGCTAGACCTGGAGCTAATGCACCAAGACCTGGAGCTAATGCACCAAGCTGGCAGACAGCCACAATTCATGAGATCGCGAGCCACATGTTGCTCCCGAGCTACAGGTTGGGGATCCCTGCTATATGGCAAAATCAATGGTGTCATTCAAAAGTACAACTTATCCCGCAAAAAAAAAGCCCTCACGTGGCCATTTTGACTGAAAAATAAAAAATTATGGCTCTGGGAAGGAGAGTAAAAAAAATGAAAATGCAAAAAAAAAAAAAAAACGGAAAATCTCAAGGCTATGAAGGGGTTAAAATGATTTCTGTTTTTAATGATTTTTTTTTGAAAAATTATCTACTGTAATTGATTAGGCTATAGACTTCATCAGTGGCTGGTCTCCCAAGTAAGTAGAGTATCGCTTACAAGCTCTTTCCAATTGACCTAGTCATCTTCAGTGCCCCCCTGCTCTTCTCTGAGGTTGCAGAGGAAAGCGATCTCTCCTGGCAGTATAAAGACATGCACTGTTAGGGCTAAAGGCAACTATGCTATGGTCTGAATTGCCAGTATTCAGGAGCACACAGCTCCACCGACAAGTAGGAGGCCAGGATACTGAAAATTAGTTATGAAACAACCATTTTTATTGTATAGAAAAACTTAAATTCCTTTTTTTATGTAGAGGGAGCATTTGAAATACAGCAATTCTGCAATATTTTTTGGATTTCATTTTTACAGCATTCATGTTGCGGCATAAGTGACGTTACTTTCTATTTTGTGGGAAAGTACTATTTAAGGCAGTGGTCCCCAACCTTTCTGACCTTGAGAGCCACATTCAGCACTGAGGGTCACGAGCCACATCTAACTCCCTCCCCTTTCAAAGTAGTGCAACCAAAGCCCCCATTACAGGTATAATGATAACCAAAGCTTTTCCACAGAAATCATTCCAAAGCAATACAATGAGATCCAGGGGTTCTCCCATCAAGAACTCCCAACACACTGTCGCATCCAGCTTCAGGAACAGGTAGTACCATCCTCGAGCGTACCATACCTAAAACATGTCTAAGCCCTGTGGTGTAGTGACCACTGTGTCCGCTAGGGGGTGCTGTGTGGGTGTCCCAGGACAGGCGTATAAGCATTTCCAGTGTCCTGATAGGTGTAGGATGCTGCATGATCGTAATGTATCTCAAGGTGGGTGGCCTTGAGATGAAAACTTGTGTATGTGTTAATCAGCAGTGATACTGCTGAGGTTTCGTGCCAATGGGTTAGGGAGAGCTACCTACAAATCCACCCAGGGGTGTGTCTAGAACGCCATACTAAAGAGTGTATGAATGCTTGTAGGACCTGTGATGAGGTCATAGCCATGTGACCCGGTGGGCGTGGCTACGGACCATATAAGGTGGCCAGGGTAGGTCACATGAGTGAATGCTGGGACCCGGTTGGTCCATTGTGGAAGGTCCCGCTGGGAGATGGGGCTTCCTGCCTGACAGCACGTGAATGCTGTGAGTAATGGCAGCAAGCGTCTGACAGTTCCCTGGAGGGAATGGACTTCTGAAGTTTGGAGTATGAAGCAGCTATGAGAAGGTAACCCTGACAGGGGATATAACTGTGAGGCTTGAGAGCCTGTGTGCTGGACATTGCACAACCTGTATGACTACAGGATAAACAGAGTGAAGCTCTGTCATGGACGCTATGCTGTTTATATGAACTTTATGTTGCTGCTGTGGGTTTATGATGCCTGAATAAACCGCATGGATTGTTATTGTTTTATGGAAAACCTGTGCCCGTGATTATTTGGCTGCCAAGCGAGTGTCCCCAACCTTGAATGACAGTGCTACCTTACACAGCCCCTAAGACCAGTAGATGTGCATCCAGATCTGCTCTTCTGTGAAGGGCTACTCACAAAATTCACCATTTTGAGATGTACTCTTCATACCTGTTTGCTAGACCTGGAGCTAATGCACCAAGCTGACAGTCGCGAGCCACAATTCATGGGACTGCCAGCCACATGTGGCTCCCGAGCTACAGGTTGGGGACCCCTGATTTCAGATAACACACAAGTTTTTATATTCACCTGACATACCAGTAAATCAAGAGTGTGAGAAAGCATACAATGTACATTTACGTTTTGTTTTAAAGGGTTTTGGGTAATTTGCTACCATCTGAGGTGGGTTTCATGAAGTCAGAATTTTCAGCACCTAAACATTGTTTTGTTGTCTTACATGTGATGTGTATTTGATTAAAAAAAAAAAGTTTGGTTCTATATTTTTTGTCAGGGATTGTGTTTGTCTTTAGTCTGAAATTTGCTTACTTTTTCCTACACATTTATTGCAGGGGGTTTCATAAATATGGCACTGGCCCTATTGCCACATTTTTATACCAAGTTGGCACAAATGCAATCTTACATCTGATTTTCTGTGTAACTTACCAATAAATGCATTGAAAATATTGTGCCCCCTGATTGCTTCTGTATAAATAAATGTGCAGTTAAAAGTAAACTTCTGATCGTTTCCCTTCAATTTCAACCTGTGAATCAATATGTGCAGGAAATGAAATTACAGCCAGTGTTTCCTCTCTGGATCTATAGAATGCTGTATTGCCTGCCTATCCAGGGGTTAATCTGTGTATGTCCCACATGTGTGAAGCTAGCAGGCAATCTCCGAGGGTTTAATAAGGCCGTTCTTCATTTGAGCAAGGCTGAGATGTGTCCCTGCGGGAGATTCCCGATCCTCCAGCTAGGCCGGATAACCAGGTGGCCACTTATTGAACAGACCAGGGACCTTTCTGTGCGTTATTAATGCTTTTTAATTAATGTCGTTGGCTGAGAGGTGTTTGAGTTCTCCCCTTGGTGGTGAGATGTAGCACATACAGTTTGTGACAGTGGAGTTTGTGATAAGCAGCCATCTAAAATATACAATGCTGCCCAACATCTGGACCATACTGGAGATTTTTATCCCCTCTAAAGACACAGCGGGAGGGATTTGCTCTTAAAGGGAAGTTTCTGCCTCGTAAAAAAATCTTTAAACCGTTAATCTTTATAGCTTTATAAACATGTAGTATTTCGTACTACCATATGGTTTTGATGCGCTTGCTTGAAATCCTTATATTATTTACTGAGAAAGTGATGGAAGTACAATTTGTAGGCAGCAGCCATTTGCTTTTCCAGCAGACCCCAGCGAGGTACGATTCAAGTCTCCAAATGAGCCTTGATAAGCCGCTCCATTGTGATTGGTCAGTAGTTCCATAATCTTGATTGTGCAGAATAGTGGAGAAAAGCAAAGCATTTCATTCAGAATCCTTGATACATAGCGAAGTGTGTCTGAGTCTGATAACGCTAGTAGAGCCTTACCCTAAATGTGCATTATCGGCCATCTGAAACAAAGCAGTACAAGTTTTTTACAGGGAGATTATATCGCAAGTACACAAATTTAAGTTCTGAAATTCGCATTTTTATCAAATCATGTCTAGATATGTGTTAAAAATATTGGCCCTCGTGGCGCACATGGCACAATGGAATCCCATACACTTTTTCTAAAAGGGTTTTTCCAATTCCTAATAAATAAAGTTTAAAAGAAATCACAAAGATAAAAAAATGTTTTCCAAACCTGCAGTTTCTTCAGTAATAGGGATGCTTCAGGTGACACAAGCCAAAATGTTGTTGTGCAGTATTCAAGGGATGCCATGCATATCCATGGAAATGGAGGATTGGGTATATACAGTGGGGAAAAAAAGTATTTAGTCAGTCAGCAATAGTGCAAGTTCCACCACTTAAAAAGATGAGAGGCGTCTGTAATTTACATCATAGGTAGACCTCAACTATGGGAGACAAACTGAGAAAAAAAAATCCAGAAAATCACATTGTCTGTTTTTTTTTTCATTTTATTTGCATATTATGGTGGAAAATAAGTATTTGGTCAGAAACAAAATTTCATCTCAATACTTTGTGATATATCCTTTGTTGGCAATGACAGAGGTCAAACGTTTTCTGTAAGTCTTCACAAGGTTGCCACACACTGTTGTTGGTATGTTGGCCCATTCCTCCATGCAGATCTCCTCTAGAGCAGTGATGCTTTTGGCTTTTCGCTTGGCAACACGGACTTTCAACTCCCTCCAAAGGTTTTCTATAGGGTTGAGATCTGGAGACTGGCTAGGCCACTCCAGGACCTTGAAATGCTTCTTACGAAGCCACTCCTTCGTTGCCCTGGCGGTGTGCTTTGGATCATTGTCATGTTGAAAGACCCAGCCACGTTTCATCTTCAATGCCCTTGCTGATGGAAGGAGGTTTGCACTCAAAATCTCACGATACATGGCCCCATTCATTCTTTCATGTACCCGGATCAGTCGTCTTGGCCCCTTTGCAGAGAAACAGCCCCAAAGCATGATGTTTCCACCACCATGCTTTACAGTAGGTATGGTGTTTGATGGATGCAACTCAGTATTCTTTTTCCTCCAAACACGACAAGTTGTGTTTCTACCAAACAGTTCCAGTTTGGTTTCATCAGACCATAGGACATTCTCCCAAAACTCCTCTGGATCATCCAAATGCTCTCTAGCAAACTTCAGACGGGCCCGGACATGTACAGGCTTAAGCAGTGGGACACGTCTGGCACTGCAGGATCTGAGTCCATGGTGGCGTAGTGTGTTACTTATGGTAGGCCTTGTTACATTGGTCCCAGCTCTCTGCAGTTCATTCACTAGGTCCCCCCACGTGGTTCTGGGATTTTTGCTCACCGTTCTTGTGATCATTCTGACCCCACGGGGTGGGATTTTGCGTGGAGCACCAGATCGAGGGAGATTATCAGTGGTCTTGTATGTCTTCCATTTTCTAATTATTGCTCCCACAGTTGATTTCTTCACTCCAAGCTGGTTGGCTATTGCAGATTCAGTCTTCCCAGCCTGGTGCAGGGCTACAATTTTGTTTCTGGTGTCCTTTGACAGCTCTCTGGTCTTCACCATAGTGGAGTTTGGAGTCAGACTGTTTGAGGGTGTGCACAAGTGTCTTTTTATACTGATAACAAGTTTAAACAGATGCCATTACTACAGGTAATGAGTGGAGGAAAGAGGAGACTCTTAAAGAAGAAGTTACAGGTCTGTGAGAGCCAGAAATCTTGATTGCTTGTTTCTGACCAAATACTTATTTTCCACCATAATATGCAAATAAAATGAAAAAAAAACAGACAATGTGATTTTCTGGATTTTTTTTTCTCAGTTTGTCTCCCATAGTTGAGGTCTACCTATGATGTAAATTACAGACGCCTCTCATCTTTTTAAGTGGTGGAACTTGCACTATTGCTGACTGACTAAATACTTTTTTTCCCCACTGTATAATGCTTTGTTCATATAGGTAAGGATATTTAGGGGGACGTTCCTGTAGGGTGCATATACAGTGGGGAAAATAAGTGATGATACACTGCTGATTTTGCAAGTTTTCCGACTTACAAAGGATGGAGAGGTCTGTAATTTTTATCGTAGGTACACTTCACCTGTGAGCGACAAAATCTAAAAAATGTTAGTTTTTCTTTAACCCCTTAGTGACTGAGCCAAATTTTTGAAATCTGACCTGTCACTTTACGTGGTAATAACGCTGGAACGCTTCAACAACTCCCAGTGATTTTGAGACTGTTTTTTGTGACACATTATACTTTATGACAATGGTAGATTTAGGTCGATATGTTTTGTGTTTATTTAGAAAAAATATCAGAAATTTGAGAAAACTGTTAAAAAATTAGCAATTTTCAAATTTTGATTATCCCTCTAATCCAGATAGTCATACCACACAAAAACATTAATAAATAACATTTCCCACATGTCTCCTTTACATAAGCACCATTTGTAAGATTTTCTTTTATTTTGTTAGCATTTTAGGAGGTTTAAAAATGTTGCAGTAATATTTCATTTTTTC
This sequence comes from Dendrobates tinctorius, assembly GCF_039654945.1. NCBI lineage: Eukaryota > Metazoa > Chordata > Amphibia > Anura > Dendrobatidae > Dendrobates > Dendrobates tinctorius. The sequence goes on from NW_027361696.1 coordinate 53,641,069, forward strand.
AAGGAAATTTACAACATTTATTTTTTAGGAACCTATCCATGTTTGAAGTGCCTTTGGGGGTCCCATATATTGGGAAACCTCCAAAAGTTATACTATTTTAAGAACAGCACCTCCTGAAATATTGAAAACTGCAGCCAGGTTATTAACCCTTCAGGTGATTTTCAGGAATTAATGTAAAGTGGCATGACAGAAATGAAAATGTGTATTTTTACCACCTAAATGCTGCTAACTTCTGAACAGGTTACAACAGCCGTCAGACTCTAAGGCGGCTATTTGGTTATGAATTGCCATGGCAAACATCAGGACTACAAAATCATGATCTGAGGGCACCAACTGAGATAAAGAGGAAGCCCCCACACTCTGTTAACCATTTATATGATGTAGTCACTATTGAGAGCAGCATCTAAGGGGTTAAACAGATTTGGACGGTGCAAACACTGATCGTGGCTAATGCAGCAAGTTGTCAGCTATAGCGTACATCCGACAGCTGCTGGATTGTCACCTGTATGGGGAGATTATTCTCTTATATCTCAGATCAGATAACCCTTCTACTCCCAAGGGTGGTTTGCATGTTAATGCCCTGGCCAATTTTTACAATTCTGACCACTGTCCCTTTATGAGGTAATAACTCTGGAACGCTTCCAAGGATCCCGGAGATTCTGACATTGTTTTCTCGTGACATACTGTACTTCATGTTAGTGGTAAAATTTCATCCATATAACTTGCGTTTATTTATGAAAAAAACGGAAATTTGGTGAAAATTTCGCAATTTTCCAACTTTGAATTTTTATGCTCTTAAATCACAGAGATACGGCACACAAAAAATTTAATAAGTAACATTTCCCACATGTTTACTTTACATCAGCACAATTTGGAAACCAAAATTTTTTTTTTATGTTAGGAAGTTATAAGGGTTGACCAGCGAATTCTCATTTTTACAACACCATTTTATTTATAGGGACCACATCACATTTGAAGTCACTTTGAGGGGTCTATATGATAGAAAATACCCAAAAGTGACACCATTCTAAAAACTGCACCCCTCAAGGTGCTCAAAACCAGATTCAAGAAGTTTATTAACCCTTCAGGTGCTTCACAGGAATTTTTTTAATGTTTAAAAAAAAATTAACATTTAACTTTTTTTCACAAAAAAATTACTTCAGGTTCAATTTTTTTTATTTCACCAAGGGTAACAGGAGAAATTGGACTGGAAAAGTTATTGTGCAATTTGTCCTGAGTACGCCGATACCTGATATGTGGGGGGAACCACTGTTTGGCAGAGCTCGGAAGGGAAGGAGCGCCGTTTGACTTTTTCAGATCGGCTGCAATGTCAAGTTTGGAGAGCTCCTGATGTGCCTAAACAGTGGAAATCCCCCACAAGTGACCCCATTTTGGAAACTAGACCCCCAAAGGAACTTATCTATCTATGTGTTGAGCACTTTGAACCCCCAAGGGCTTCACAGAAGTTTATAACGTACAGCCGTACAATTAAAAAATCATATTTTTTCCACAAAAATGATCTTTTCACCCCCAATTTTTATCTTCCCAAGAGTAACGGGACCCCAAAAGTTATTGTGCAATTTGTCCTGAGTACGCTGATACCCCATATGTGGGGGTAAACCACTATTTGGACGCATGCCAGAGCTCGGAAGGGAGGCAGCGCCATTTTACTTTTTTGGCTGGAATTGAGATCGGGCGCCATGTCGCGTTTGGAAAGCCCCTGATGTGTTAAAACAGTGGAAACCCCCCAATTCTAACTCCAACCCTAACCCCAACACACCCCTAGCCCTAACCCCAACGGGAAAATGGAAATAAATAAAAAAAAATTATTTTATTATTTTTTCCTAACTAAGGGGGTAATAAAGGGGGTTTGATTTACTATTTATAGTGGGTTTTTATTTTTGCAGCTGTCATAGGCTAAAAGACGGTTTTTATTGTAAAAATAGTTTATGCATCACCACATTTTGAGAGCTACTTTTCCATATTTTGACCCACCGAGTCATGTGAGGTCTTATTTTTTTGCGCGACGAGTTGACTCTTTTATTGGTACTATTTTCGGGCATGTGACATTTTTTCATCGCTCTTTATTCTGATTTTTTGGACGCAGAATGAACAAAAACCAGCGTTTCATGAATTTCTTTTGGGGGGTGCGTTTACACCGTTCCGCGTGCGGTAAAATTGATAAAGCAGTTTTATTGTTCGTGACAGTACGGTTACAGCGATACCTCATTTATGTCTTTTTTTATATTTTGGCACTTTTATGCAATGAAAACAATTTTATATAAGAAATAATTATTTTTGCATCACTTTATTTTGCGAGCTATAACTTATTTTTTCGCTGATGACGTTGTGTTGTGGCTCGTTTTTTGCAGGACATGATGATGTTTTCAGCGGTACCATGTTTATTAATATCCGTCTTTTTGATCGCGCGTTATTGCACTTTGTTCGGCGGTATGATGATAAAGCTTTATTTTTTGCTTTTTTTTATTATTTTTTAAGGGGTTCAATAAAGGGGTTAACTAGTGGGATAGTTTTATAGGGCGGGTCGTTACGGACGCGGCGATACCAAATATGTGTACTTTTGTTTTTTTTATTTTCAAAAAATGAATTTATTAGGGAATATTTTTTTTTTTAATTTAGCGATTTTTTTATAAATTATTTTTACACTTTTTTTTTTTAACTTTATTAAATTGTCCCAGTGGGGACATCACTGTCATGTGACAGATCGCTGATCTGACACATCACAGATCGCTGTGACAGATCAGCGATCTGTCACAGGCAGTGTTGGAGGCTTCCTCATGCCGGCGCTTTGCAGGCATGAGGAAGCCGGCTCCCTGCAGGCCCCCGAAGGTCCCCGCCGCCATATTGGATCCGGGGACCTGCAGGGAAGGAGGCCCCCGCAGCAGCGCTGCACATCGCGCTGCTCTGGGGGTCTCAGGGAAGCACGGAGGGAGCCCCCTCCCTACCGATGCTTCCCTAAACCCCCGGTACACTGCGATCATGTTTGATAGCAGTGTGGCAAGGGTTAACGTGTCGGGGGCGGTCCGTGTCCGCCCCTGACACATAGTGTCGGGTGTCAGCTGTGATAATCAGCTGACACCCGGCCGCGATCAGCTGCGCTCCCCCCATGAGCGCAACTGATCGCGCTAGACGTACTATTCCATCCTTGGGACTTAGGTACCTAGCCGAATGGACGGAATAGTACGTCTAATGTAGGAAAGGGGTTAAAAGAGGTATTGGCGGTCATTTGTGGATTCTGTCACACTAGGGTGTGACCCGTCTTAATGGTCTGTGGCTGAATTGGATCTCTGGGAGAGAGATGGTACGTGCACGAAGAAAAGAATACACAAGACAAGGTATATCGTGTCTCAAATGATTCTTCCCTACTTTAAACAGAGATGTACAGCTTTTTATAACAGAAATCGAGCAATCTCATTGCATTACATCATGGGTTCTTTTCCAAAATAATGATTACCCCATATAGCAAATTATTATTGATCTCATATGTCCTATATCTACTATATAATCATTACGCACATAATTATTGTTTCTTTGTTTCTAGCCTACTCCACCCTAAATCTACCCAGTTTCGATGAAGCTAGGTGGGTTATACAATACAGAAATAAGTCTTAGAGAATCAAAAATATCAGAATATCTTAAAGCTACATGATTCTAATATTCAGCAATGCGTCCATATAGTGGTATAATTTTGATTTTTGTATATATTCATATGCCATATATTCTCCCCTTAACAATTAAGGGGTTAAGAAGCCCTCCTACTCTGCACTCATTACCTGCATTAATTGCACCTGTTTGAACTTGTTACCTGTATAATACACCTGTCCACACACTCACTCCAACCTCTCCACCATGGCCAAGACCAAAGTGCTGTCTTGAGGACACCAGGGACAAAATTGTGAACCTGCACTAGGCTGCGATATGTTGCAGTACAATAGGCAAGCAGCTTGGTGAAAAGACAACTGCTGGGACAATTATTAGAAAATGGAAGAAACACAAGATGACAGTCAGGCTTCCTCGGTCTGGGGCTCCATGCAAGCTCTCGCCTCATGGGGTAAGGATGATTCTGAGAAAGATCAGATATCATCCGAGATCTACACGGGAGGACCTGGTCAGACACCAGAAGAGAGCTGGGACCACAGTCTCAAACATTACCATTAGTAACACGCTACGCCGTCATGGATTAAATCCTGCAGGGCAGGAAGAGTCCCCCTACTCTTGCCAGCACATGTCCAGGCCAGTTTTAAGTTAGTCAATGAGCATCAAGGTGAGACCAAAATAGAACTTTTTGGTATCGACTCCACTCGCCGTGGTTGGAGGAAGAAGAATCAGTACAACCCCAAGAACACCATCCCAACCGTGAAGCATAGTCAGGGAAATATCATACTCAGACCTGAACCCAATAGTAAATCTTTGGAGGGAACTGAAACTCAATGTTTTCCTAAATGAAATCCTTAAATCCGCTGTCACTTATCCAGTGCGAACATTACTGGAACCTGTAAGACTCTGTTTCCATTAGTCGAGCATTAGGAAGCACTTGGAAGACTCGAGATTCAACTAAATTGGACACTGATCGATGAAGGTATCCCCAAAGTACAAAAATGCTGTACACCAAGAATGGTTATTTGTGTCGATTGTATGCTTTTCTTCTCCTTGGTTTTGTTGCAATTACTTGTTTATTGGTTGATAGCTCCTGTAATGACTGTCATATTTGCCGACTATTATGCACTAATGCTTTGTACTTTAGTAGGACCCCCCTCCAGATTACGCAAACTCTGCAATGTGGATAAATATGGAATCTCACAAGAACATACCCGAAGCTCAGACTAGACTGGTAAAAGTTATAGAACGGTATTTGTAAACTATTCTGATAATTCTACTGTCTGGAAAGGTAAAGGGTTCTGAGCTAGTATGCATGACCTGGAATGTAAGGGGCCTAAAATCCACACGGATAAGAATCCAAGATTTCTCGCAGGTAAAGAAATACCACCCTCATATAATAGTCCTGGTAGACTCGCCTCAATAGAGATAAAGCCAAATGGATACATAAGCCATGGGTGTAATGGTCGTTATGCTCCTTCCACATGAGCTATTCTCTTCTTATACACACGTGGTCAAAATTGTTGGTACCCCTTGTTTAATGACAGAAAAACCCACAATGGTGACAGAAATAACTTGGATCTGACAAAAATAATAAATAAAAAATCTATGAAAATGAACAAATGAAAGTTAGACATTGCTTTTCAACCATGCAATGTCTGACTTTCATTTGTTCATTTTCATAGATTTTTGATTTATTATTACTTGTGTCAGATTCAGTTTATTTCTGTGACCATTGTGGGTTTTTCCATCACTGAGGGGTACCAAGAATTTTGACCACATGTATACATAAGTCATTAAGATGGGAGGTTAAAGCCTCCCGTAGAGACCCGGAGGAACACTTTGTATTTGTCCTTGCAAGTATTAATTCTAAAAATTGTTATTCTCTGCATATATAATCCACCACCAGCCAATATAAGCATTGTAAAAAAAGATGTGAGTTTTGCGTTGAACAACCCAGAGGCATATATTCTATGCATGGGCGGTTTTAACACCATAATGTATAACACCCTCGATAGACTATGACTAGATGATGTTGACACTTCAACACCTTCTCCCACCAATATGGCTACTTATATGGGAGGGAATGGTGGGAGATTGAGACACCCATGCACAAGAGAATACACATGTCACTCCTCTACCAGACGCACCTTGTCATGTCTGGACTATATATTTGGCTCTAATAACTTGGCGTTCTGGGTAGATAAAGTAGAACATGGAGGCAGAGGAGTGTCAGACCACAGCCCGGTGCTGTTAACTCTTAAGTTTGGCTGTATCACTTGCAGACCATTATGGAAATTAAATTAATTCTGGCTTAAATTAGTTGGCCCATATGACACAACAATTGCACAACTAGACTGTTTTATATCAACACATACTGAACCCCGTAATGTCAACTTATTCTGGGACACATTGAAAGCATATTTAAGGGGCTATCTTTCATCTACAATCTCATACGTTGAGAGTCACATCCAGGGAAGATGCAAAAATAGAGGATACATTAAAAGAAACTCAATGTTGCCCTGCGACAGCCCCAAAACCTGAAGGATCTGGAAAAGATCTGTATGGAGGAGTGGGCCAAAGTCCCTGCTGCAATGTGTGCAACTTGGTCAAGAACTACAGGAAACGTCTGATCGCTGTAATTGCAAACAAAGGTTTCTGCACCAAATATTAAGTTCTGTTTTTCTTTTGTATCAAATACTTCATGCAATAAAATGCAAATTAATTATGTAAAAAATCAATGTGATTTTCTGGATTTTTTTAAAAAAGATTTTGCCTCTTACAGTTGAAGCGTAGCTACGATCAAAATAACAGGCCTCTCCATTCTTTATAGGTTGAAAAACTCGCAATATCGGCAGTGTATCAAATACTTATTTTCCCCACTGCATGCAGCACATTTTCAGAATATCTGTTGTGTATTACATACAGTATAAAATGACTGACTAATGCCTTGCAACATTTCTGCAGTGAAAACTGTAGTAGTTTTTGCTAAGGAGAAGACCCTGCTCTATTTTGCCAAAATAGCTTCAGTCATGGCAGGGTCTAGCATTATTGTCCACCTTTATCCAAATGGATTATTGGGCAGTTTCTGCAAAAAGGCTTTTTTTCTGATCCCCTTGAAAAATCAGTGGTCGACATTGAATACACAAGTCATGGATGGGAGATTTATCTTCTATTTATACGTGTTCTGATCCCATGAATGTTCTGAGCAGAAAAAAAAATGTAAATATTGCTCTATCAATAGCTCACTGTACACATAATATCTAGTGTCGTCTTTGCTTGAAAACACAGTTGATACCATCAGAACAGAAGAAAGGCAGACCGGTATCCTGAAAGAAGCAGAATAATGTCCGTGGCCTATAAGGTCCTGATTGGTGATAACTTCCTTAATGCATGAAAAGTGCACATCAAAAGGCACAGTGCCTACTCCTTCCTCTCATCTCCACATCATTGCTCTGTGAAATGCGTAGATAACTCATTGCAGAGACTTGATTGAATGCCCCTATTTGTTTCTCTTACAAATTCCATATTATACTTTCACGTAATAAAACATCTCTATGTTATACAAATGAGTTTTGTTTTTGTTTTTTAAGGGGAGATTTGCACATTGGCAAAATTTTACTCATCTGAATATATATCTTTGTACCATGTTACCATCTTTTCAGCTAGCCATTATATGGTATCAACCACTGAGGATTCTCAAATCTGAATATTTTACTCATCTGAATATAGTTTTTAATGAATCTTTGGTGAGCCATTTTTTGGGCAATGAACCAACCATCTGGGACTTGACATGACGGGTTTTCTTGTGCAAATTGGCATTTGGACCATGCATACATCTTTGGATTGAATAACAGTAGTATTTAAACGACCCTTCAGTTTGCCATGAAAAATTTAACGTTATTGGGGGAGTGTTATTCTTTTTCTTGCTTCTGTCCCTGATTTGCTGGTTTCTGGTTCCTTTACTACATTGTGGCCAGAGCGCTTTTCAAATTATTAGATGTACGCTTGAGACACTACTCCAGTTTTTAAATTTTAAAATGTTGATCATATGAGCAAGAAATACGAATTAAAACTTACGGACAGGATAGACTGGTTGAACACCTCAGAGGATCACCAAATAAGAACAACCGGTAATCCTTATTTTCTGCCTCCCTATACATTTCTTTTGTTATTCCCTTTTTTTCCTCTTTACATATAGCCTGTTCTACAATGTTCATGCCTTGATTTGAGCTTGATCTCCCAAATTGCTTAGTTAACCTCTATATTTTAAGCAGGACATTCTGACTACCAACCCTCCCCTTTCCTTCCCATGTCCCTCCCCCCACTGCCCGTTGTTTTTTAAACTCTTCTTATAACCATTTTGGTTTGCAAATCTGCAGCCTTGTAGTGTTATAGTTGTTGCTTGTTACGATTGTTTGTTTTTTTTTCTTTTACTATTTCTGGAGAATATTTACCCTTTTTTCCTTTCCTGTTTTATTATTGAAATTTTCTAAATAAAGAAAAAAAAAAAAAAAAAAAAATATATAATAATAATAATATATATATATATATATATATATATATATATATATATATATATATAAAAAAAAAACGTACTGACATTTTTTAAAATTGCTCCACGACTATGTTCATCCTGCAAAAATAATCTGTCAATTGTTTGTCAAGAAAATTGGAAGAAGCCTAATGTAGAATATTGTGATTATAGGCACGTGATGTATCTTCAGCATTGATGTTAAATTCCTGATTTAAAGCAAAAAGCAGGCAAAGAAAAGTGGGAAATTTCAGCAAGATGGAGCCAAATGGCAACTTTGATCGTGTGACATGAAGCTTGCATAGCAAAATCACATCTAATGATTGTCATTTTCTTTGCACTTTGCCAATATGGATCTCATGGTAAGTTGCATGAGACTGTGACTTTTGATCTGAGTTTTAATTATTCTTTTACAGCCAAATTGCTACCCTAGAGTAGCTGCACAAGAGCAAATGCATATTTTTTTTTTTTGTTATGTACTTTTACATGATGAAAGTTGCCAAGTAGTCTATCCTTATTTTTTGGCAAGATATAAAGTATTCTGTGCAAATCCTCCATGCTGAGGAATGTCCTGAAAGGAAGACACCGGGGCTGAGGAGTCAAGAAGTCAAAGTCCCAAGTGTACCTTCTTTATTTTGCCCACACTCCAGCTTCAATTTCTTCATGAATGATTTGTAACAAATTTACAGAAACCCTGATCCCTGCAATGTGTCTGTAACATGGCGCGGGGTGGTAGCCGTGGGTGAGGTACTCGTCTTGTATGCCCTGGCATGTTATATAAAGGTGCAGGTCCTGGTTGGGTGTGTGGACTTGAGCAGAGAGGGACATACGCTCATGCAGGCCGCATGTAACCAATGTTGCTGGTTTCCCAGGATCAGGTGTTGGACAGTTTAATGAGGGAGACTAACATTTAAAAGTAAGCTTTTTACTGAATGGGAAATTCTTGGTAGAGAATATATACAAGGGATAGCAGTCACACAGTCTTATGAACATTTCCTTTACACCTTGTAGCATTTCCAGCAGTTTTCTTCCTTCTTGTCTCTATCGTTTTATATCTTTACCTTTCCTTTTTAATCTTTCTCTACTTGTCCTCTGTTTCCAGTTTCTCGCTACTCATCACAACGCAGCTCAACACTACAGTCTTGCTAAGCAAGGGTCATATACTTGTCCAGCGTCTCCTTTCCCCTAATTGTGCCAGTTTGGCCTGCACTTATCTCCTCTAATGCTGACACTCTGATACGCACGCCTGGTGCATTTTACTCATCTCATGTACTCAGTCCTGTTTAGGCCTGTCACCTTCAAGAATTACACGAAACAATCACTGACCTCAGGGAGACCAGTCAAAGAAAACACTGTGTCAGCCGGCAAAGGTGCTCAATCAGTGAAATCCTAGGTGCAATGCTCCCTGGGAAATACGAATATGCAAATAAAGTCCGTGGAGCCTCATTTAAGAGTCTCAAACACGGGACTAGCCAGATCTTCCTCCAGGGAAGGACCCAGCTAAGGGGTGGTTCCTTTCGGAAACCACCATTACCACCATATTAAGTCGCCCTTTAAGTCAATATCCAGCTCTTTACGAGTTTACAGATATGACAAGGGATATTAATACCAAGGCCAGGTATCCATCCACAGACAGCTGTTTTGGGGTGTTGCCCCACATCAGTGTAGAGTAGGATTCTGGCTAGGTGGGCGCAATGCCTAGTAGACCAACATCCCGAAACAATCACTGATCTCAGGGAGACCAGTCAAAAAAAACACTGCGGCAGCCGGCAAAGGCGCTCAACCAGTGAAATCCTAGGTGCAATGCTCCCTGGGAAATACGAATATGCAAATAAAGGCCGTGAAGCCTCATTTAAGAGTCTCAAACACGGAACTAGCCAGATCTGGGTCCTTCCTGGGGCGGATAGGACTGTCTGGGAAGGTGTTCTGCTCCTTGCAAGGTACTTATATATATCTTCAATATTATGTTGCACTATGAGCCTGGTTGTGGATGCGGCTTATGCCCGGTCCCTGATATATATGCCTGACTTAGGCCATGTGCACACGCTGCGGTTTTTGCTGCGGTTCTGATGCAGTTTTGACCGCAGCAGAACTGAGCAGTTCTGCAGACAGTGTACAGTAGCATGTTATCCTATGGGATTAACATTCTGCTGTGCACATGCTGCAGATTTTTACCTGCGGAAAAGCTGCGGTTTTTCCCCCGCAGCATGTCAATTGTTTCTGCGGATTCTGCTGCGGTTTGCCACCTATTCCATTGTCCAGGTGGCAAACTGCAAGGCAAAACTGCAGGCCAATCCGCAGGTCATTTTACCTGCGGTTCCGCAGATATGAATCCGCAGACGAATCTGCAGTGTGTGCACGTAGCCTTAGGTGTCTTGTACTTGCTGCCATTGTGCACTTATAGAGGAGTTATGTGATATGTGCATACCAGTACGATGTCTATGTATACTTGCCTTCTGACAGAACAATCCTGGGCCTCCTGTATGTGGTCGGAATAATCTTGTTCCATCTTCTAGCCCCATTTTTTGCCTGTTTGTCTGTATACTTTTTATACTAATAAAATTGATCTTATCTGCTATTTGACCTGATGACTGTGCTGCCTTCTTTGATTGAGATGCATATGTGTGCAGAGCACTACATAAAGCCCCACTCACAGGCCGCCACGGAGCATGAGAAGCTCATTAAATTAAAAACTACAAATAAAGATTAAGCAAGAACCACAAGACATCACCCTAGGCATTATTTTAATAAGTATAACGGCGCCAGCCTGACACTGTAATTTACTGAGCAAAATCCTGCTGAGGTTCATTGTAATGTTGCATGCGCTTTACTGACTGCATGTAAAAAATGTAGGTTATGAATCCAAATTAAAATAGCTTAGCCATAAGGAGAACGTGCAAAAAAAAAGGTGACCACACATGATTGAGTTATATTTGTGACAAAAAAACACCATGGCTTTAATCCCTTAGTGACCAAGCCAAATTTTTGAATTCTGACCAGTGTCACTTTATCTGGCTATAACTCTGGAATGCTTCACAGAATGGTAGAGTTGGAAGGGACCTCCTGGATCATCTGGTCCAACCCCCTGCTCAAAGCAGGATTTGCTAAATCATCCAAGACAGATGTCTGTCCAGTCTGTTTGAAGACTTCCATGGAAGGAGAACTCACCACCTCTCATGGCAGCTTGTTCCACTCATTGATCACCCTAACTGATAAAAAGTTTTTTCTAATATCTAATCTGTGCCTCCTCCCATTCAGTTTCATCCCGTTGCTTCTAGTCTTTCTTTGTGCAAATGAAAATAAAGATGATCCTTCTACAATGTGACAGCCCTTGTAGACAGCCATTAAGTCTCCTCTCAGTTTTCTTTTTTGCAATTGTAAATTATTTCTTGCCTTGAAGCCTAACTCATCGGGGAGCTCTGCGCAGCAGGTTAAAATTGTCATCTCCTTGCTGCGCGGCGATCCCCAGGTTTGGGCGTTTTCTTTGACACCTGAAGATCCTGTTTTGACTAATGTGGATGCATTTTTTCAAGCCTTGGGGTTGTTATATGATAAACCTAATGCTATTGATCAAGCTGAGAGAGCCCTATTGGCATTGAACCAAGGTCAGGATCCTGCAGAGTTATACTGTCAGAAATTCCGAAAGTGGGCGGTCCTTACTACATGGAATGATAGTGCATTGGCAGCTCTCTTTCGGAAGGGTTTGTCTGAAACTTTAAAAGATACTACGGTTGGATTTCCTGTTCCCTCTGGTCTTGACGATTCTATGTCATTAGCCATTCAAGTTGATTGGCGTTTACGTGAACGCAAGACTACACGGGAGGTGCTGCCACCTTTTGAACAAATGTCTGAACCTATGCAATGTGATAGTTTTGTCTAGGGCACAACGTCAGGAGTTTAGAAGGCGTAATAAGCTGTGTTTTTTCTGTGGAGATGCCTCTCATGTTATTTCTGTCTGCCCTAAACAAGAGAAACGTTTTACACACACTTGCTGTGGGTGGTGTACAACCTAAGTTTCTTTTGGCAATTACTCTGATCTGCTCCTTATCCACATTTTCCACGAAGGCTTTTGTGGATTCAGGAGCGGCCTTGAATCTGATGGACTTGGATTTTGCTAAACGTTGCAGTTTTCCTATGACACCTCTGCGGACGCCTATTCCTTTGAGGGGTATTGTTGCTACTCCTTTGGCGAAGAATAAACCTCAGTTTTGGACCCAGGTGATAATGCGGGTCGCCCCAGACCACCAAGAAAATTGCAGATTTTTGGTGTTGCATAATTTACATAATACCATTGTTCTGTGTTTTCCCTGGATGCAAATCCATAATCCGGTTTTGGATTGGAAATCTGTGTCTGTGGTGAGTTGGGGTTGTCGGTGTGCTCTTGGCGACACTCCTGTTTTCTCCACCTCTCCCCAGTCGCATGATGTTCCGGACTATTTGGCTGATTTTTATGATGTATTTAGTGAGAGCAAGTCTGCGTCTTTGCCTCCTCATAGGAGTTATGACTGTGCAATTGAGTTGAGACCTGGGTGTAAATTTCCTAAGGGTCGACTTTTCAATTTATCTGTACCCGAACACGAGGCTATGCGATCTTATATTAAGGAGTCGTTGGAGAAGGGTCATATTAGACCATCCTCTTCACCCTTAGGTGCTGGGTTTTTTTTCGTGGCCAAGAAGGATGGTTCATTAAGGCCTTGTATTGACTATCGTTCCCTCAACAAAATTACGGTTAAATTTCAGTATCCGTTACCCCTGATTTCTGATTTATTCTCCAGAGTTGAAGGTGCTTGCTGGTTTACTAAGCTTGACCTCAGGGGGGCGTATAATCTTATTCGCATCAAGCATGGGGATGAATGGAAGATGGCGTTTAATACTCCGGAGGGACATTTTGAGTACCTGGTGATGCCTTTTGGGCTCACTTATGCCCCTTCTGTCTTCCAATCCTTCATGAATGATATTTTCTGGGACTTTGTGGATAAGTTTTTGATCATCTATCTGGATGATATTTTGATCTTTTCCAGGGATTGGGATTCTCATGTGGAACATGTTCGGACTGTGTTCCGGATTTTGAGGGAGAATTCCTTGTATGTTAAGGGATCGAAGTGCCTTTTTGGTGTACAGAGGATTTCATTTTTGGGATTTAGTTTGTCTCCGTCAACTATTGAAATGGACCCGTCCAAGGTACAGGCCATTTATGATTGGGTTCAATCCACTTCTTTGAAGGCTCTCCAGAAGTTTTTGGGGTTTGCTAATTTTTATCGTAAATTTATAGCTAATTTTTCTGGTATTGCTAAACCACTGACTGATTTAACTAAGAAGGGTGCTGATGTGCTGAATTGGTCTTCAGAGGCTGTTTCGGCCTTTCAGGAGCTGAAGCGGAGGTTCACTTCTGCTCAGGTTTTGCGGCAACCTGATGTCTCACTTCCTTTTCAGGTGGAGGTAGACGCTTCAGAGATTGGTGCAGGAGCTGTTTTGTCCCAAAAAGATCCGGTGACGTCTAAAATGAATCCCTGTGCCTTCTTTTCCCGAAAGTTCTCCCCATCTGAACGCAACTATGATGTGGGCAATCGGGAATTGTTAGCCATGAAATGGGCATTTGAGGAGTGGAGACATTGGTTGGAGGGAGCTAGACATCAAGTTGTGGTCCTCACTGACCACAAGAATTTGATTTACTTTGAGTCGGCCAAACACTTGAATCCTAGACAGGCTAGGTGGGCCTTGTTTTATACGCGTTTTGATTTTGTGGTCTCCTTTCTTCCAGGCACTAAGAATGTTAAGGCAGACGCCCTTTCTAGGAGTTTCTTTGCTGATTCTCCTATTGTGACCAAGCCTACTACCATCCTAGGTGAGGGGGTAGTTCTTTCTGCCATCTCGCCCGATTTGAGACGTGCTCTGGAAGAATTCCAGGAGGACAAACCCGAGCGTTGTCCTATGGGAAAATTGTATGTTCCTGACCAGTGGAGGAAGAGAGTGATGTCTGAAGTTCATTGCTCCGCATTGGCTGGTTATCCAGGTATTTTTGGTACCAGAGATTTGGTGAGTCGGTCTTTTTGGTGGCCTGCCTTATCTCGTGATGTCAGGAATTTTGTGCAGTCCTGTGGGACTTGTTCCCGGTCTAAAACCTGGTCTCGCTCTAGTGGGTTGTTGATGCCCTTGCCGGTGCCTAAGAGGCCATGGACCCATATTTCAATGGGTTTTATTTCTGATCTTCCTGTCTCTCAGAGAATGACTTATCTGGGTGATTTGTGATAGATTCTCTAAGATGGTCCATCTTGTACCACTCCCAAAGTTGCCATCTTCCTCAGAGTTGGTACCCTTGTTTTTACAACAGGTGGTTCGTTTGCATGGGATTCCTGAGAACATTGTATCGGACAGAGGAGTTCAGTTTGTTTCTAGATTCTGGAAAGCCTTTTGTTCCAAGCTGGGAATTCAGTTGTCTTTCTCCTCTGCGTTTCACCCTCAGACCAATGGGCAGACGGAGAGAACAAACCAGACTTTAGAGTCCTATTTGAGATGTTTTATATCTGTTGATCAGGATGATTGGGTTTCATTTTTGCCCTTGGCCGAATTCGCTTTAAATAATAGAGCTAGTTCTGCCACCTTGATGTCCCCCTTTTTCTGTAACTTTGGGTTTCATCCTCAATTTTCTTCAGGGCAAGTGGAATCTTCAGCCTGCCCAGGTGTTGACACTGTGGTAGAGAGAATGCAGCAGATTTGGGACCAAGTAGTGGATAAGTTGTCTCTCTCCGAGGAAAAGGCCCTGGGCATTCAATCAAGTCCCCCCATGACCACAACTCTCCGTTTCTTCTTCACAACATTTTTCTTTCTCCATCCAGGAGGACTCTGAGGGCATACAAGGTTGTTCTTTGTGGGTAAAATCTTATCTTGGTGTATTTCTTCATCGTTCTCCTGCCTGAGAGCCTGGTACTGGTTCCTTAGCAGTATGGGTGCTGACTGCTTACAGATCCTCCTGCTTCCCTGTGTCACATGCTTCCATTTCTCTGTTTCTTCAGGTGCACTTCAAATTTCTTCTCTTTCTGTAACATGAAGAGATAATTCTGCTTTGTCTAAGAACTCTTCACCTTCCTTAATGATTTCAATGTAGCTAACCTCTCTTCTAGATTTTGCAACTTTTCTTCCAACAGAGACACAAGCTTGCATTTCTGTCATGTGAAATTTGGCTTTTCCACTAGTAAGTCCATGAACATGTAGCAAGAAATGTAGCTCACCAAATGGCTCCTGGCATCTTCCATGTTCTTACTGTTAAAGAGATATCAAAGCAGTGAAAAATGTGCCAAAATTTGCGCACCTGTAGGCACGCAGTTTACCTATGTTCTCCTTTCAGCTGCTATAGCCAAAATCCAGTGTTTTTTGAGGTCGCGGAGACTCTTCGCTTATCCCAGAATGCACTGGGAATATGCAAATTCTTTCCTCAGGGCTCCTCCCCTGGATTACTGATGTCCTCCTTTCAGCTGCAACGGCCAAAATCCAATGTTCTTTGAGCTCTCGGAGACTCTTCACTTATCCCAGAATGCACTGGTAAAATGCACATTCTCTCCTCAGGACTCCTCCCCTTCAACGGACCCCACTGATTCTGAGAATGTTTTTTCGTGACTTACTGTACTTCATGATAGTGGCAAAATTTCTTCGATATGACTTGCGTTTATTTGTGAAAAAAATCAGAATTTGGCAAAAAAATTTAAAATGTAGCAATTTTCAAGTTTTTAATTCTTATGCCCTTAAATCAGTTATGTTACACAAAATAGTTAATAAATAACATTTCCCACATGTCTACTGTACATCAGCACAATTTTTTAAAATTTCTCATTTTTACAACAAAATTTACAAAAACATTTTTTTATGGACCACATTACATTTAAAGTGACTTTGGGGCACCTATATGACAAAAAATATCCAAACGTGACACCATTCTAAAAACTGCACCCCCCAAGGTACTCAAAACCACATTCAAGAAGTTTGTTAACCCTTCCAATGCTTCACAGGAGCTAAAGCAACGTGGAAGGAAAAAATGAACATTTAACATTCTCCGCAAGGAAAAAAGGAGATTTTTGTGTACTCACCGTAAAATCTCTTTCTCTTAGCCTCTAATTGGGGGACACAGAACCATGGGTGTTATGCTGCTGTCCACTAGGAGGCGACACTATGTATAATCTGAAAAAGATTAACTTAGGCTCCTCCTCTGCAGTATACACCCCTGGACGGCGTCAGCCTTCTCCAGTTTTGTGCAAAAGCATTAGGAGGAACGTAACCAAATAACATAACCATGCCTGTAAGAAGGCTACTATGTACGAGCTCAAAGAACAATATGAGAACTCAACCGTAAACGGCCCATAAGGGCAACAGGGTGGGAGCTGTGTCCCCCAATTAGAGGCTAAGAGAAAGAGATTTTACGGTGAGTACACAAAAATCTCTGTCGCCTCATTGGGGGACACAGAACCATGGGACGTCCCAAAGCAGTCCCTGGGTGGGAAGCAATGGACGAATATTGTGCTAGTAGGTCCCTAAATTTGGGGCACTGCCGCCTGCAGAACCAGTCTACCCAGGCTCGCATCTGCTGAGGACTGGGTATGAACACTGTAGTGTTTCGTAAACGTGTGTAGGCTAGTCCAAGTGGCCGCCTTACACACTTGTTGTGCCGAAGCCTGATGCCGAATGGCCCAGGAGGCCCCTACTGCCCGTGTAGAGTGTGCCGTGATACCGGCCGGAAGAGGGGAACTGTTAAGTCGGTAGGCCTCATGTATGGTGGACTTGATCCACCTGGAAAGGGTAGCCTTGGAAGCCGGCAGTCCCTTGCGACTACCTTCTGGAAGAATGAAGAGGGAATCAGACTTCCGGAAAGGTGCAAGTAAGGAAGAGGAACAGCATCCGGTCTGGGTGAAAAATTGTATCAAAAATTTATTCTGCCAATACAAAATACAACGTTTCGGCCATATTGTGGCCTTTTTCAAGTATAACATAACAGCACAAATGGTGGCCTTTTATGGTGTGGCGCAACCAATCACCATTTAGGTAACGCCCATCACAGAAAATCCATACATAAAATACATCCATCAGATACATATATGTTCAATAGCACAGTTTATCTAGTCGTTAACAATAATGGTCATATTCATATTAGAAATATTGCAAAAGCATTTCATATATAAACAACGATCCCCAAATAAGCCCACCAATGATCGTGATGCATCAAAGGTATCCATAGAAATAACGCACCAATCACTTGCAGTAATACATATCCATATATAAACCGCCAATCCCTAATCACATAATAGTGGCGCCAACCCCAATGGACCAATCATATGAGGACTCACAAATCCCTATATCAGCAGAGTTCCCTCTCCCCATATGACAACATCAGCCAGAGCCAGGTTGTATCAGGAGCGCAGTCCAATGACGCGCACCACCAGGTCACGGCGCGCGCGCCGCCCATCCCCGCAGGCCCGGTCACGTGACGTCTCCGTCACAGAGCACCGCGCATGCGCGTTGCTATGCAAGGGATCAGCCACATGAACCGACCACCGGGGAGGACCGCGCACGCGCAGAGGCCCAGAGCACGCAATCACATTCCGCACTCCCTCACAAACCCGCGCATGCGCTGATTAACGAAAACAAGTGTAATACCACACTTGAATAAATGAGTCCACACAGATAGGCCAAAACGCTCCCAAACAACGCAACATATAAGAGACATTTGGAATCAAGGAACCATATCCATAGTAACTTTAATAATATTCCATACTTTACGAAATTCGCATACGTTGCACATTATATAAGGAGCAAAACTGGGATAATTACAAAAAAGAAAAAGAAAAAAGGAAAAGAGGGCACGGGGAATGGCAGGCAAGATTATTTCTTGCCTGCCATTCCCCGTGCCCTCTTTTCCTTTTTTCTTTTTTGTAATTATCCCAGTTTTGCTCCTTATATTATGTGCAACGTATGCGAATTTCGTAAAGTATGGAATATTATTAAAGTTACTATGGATATGGTTCCTTGATTCCAAATGTCTCTTATATGCTGCGTTGTTTGGGAGCGTTTTGGCCTATCTGTGTGGACTCATTTATTCAAGTGTGGTATTACACTTGTTTTCGTTAATCAGCGCATGTGCGGGTTTGTGAGGGAGTGCGGTATGTGATTGCGTGCTCTGGGCCTCTGCGCGTGCGCGGTCCTCCCAGGTGGGCGGTTCGTGTGGCTGATCCCTTGCATAGCACCGCGCATGCGCGGTGCTCTGTGACGGAGACGTCACGTGACTGTGCCTGCGGGGATGGGCGGCGCGCGCGCCGTGACCTGGTGGTGCGCGTCATTGGACTGCGCTCCTGATACAACCTGGCTCTCGCTGATGTTGTCATATGGGGAGAGGGAACTCTGCCGATATAGGGATTTGAGAGTCCTCATATGATTGGTCCATTGGGGTTGGCGCCACTATTATGTGATTAGGGATTGGCGGTTTATATATGGATATGTATTACTGCAAGTGATTGGTGCGTTATTTCTATGGATACCTTTGATGCATCACGATCATTGGTGGGCTGATTTGGGGATCGTTGTTTATATATGAAATGCTTTTGCAATATTTCTAATATGAATATGACCATTATTGTTAACGACTAGATAAACTGTGCTATTGAACATATATATCTGATGGATGTATTTATATGTATTTTATGTATGGATTTTCTGTGATGGCGTTACCTAAATGGTGATTGGCTGCGCCACACCATAAAAGGCCACCATTTGTGCTGTTATGTTATACTTGAAAAAGGCCACAATATGGCCGAAACGTTGTATTTTGTTTTGGCAGAATACATTTTTGATACAATTTTTCACCCAGAGCGAATGCTGTTCCTCTTCCTTACTTGGACTATTGTTCATTTGGGTCCATGAACCTTTGAACTGGCATCCACCCCTCCGTTGTGCTGTCAGCTGCTCTTTGCTGTTTTCCGGAAAGGTGCAGTCCTGGACACGTAAATCCGCAATGATCTGACGAGGTCAAGCGCATGCAGAGCCTTTTCCACTCTATGAACCGGAACCGGGCAAAGGGATGGCAGTGAAATCTCCTCATTGAGGTGAAAGTTGGACACAACCTTCGGAAGGAAGGATGGTACCGTGCGGAGAACCATCTTGTCCTGGTGAAAGGCTAGGAAAGGCCGTCTGCAGGAAAGTGCTGACAATTCCGACACTCTGCGTAACGAGGTGATCGCCACTAGAAAAACCACTTTCTGAGACAGAATGGAGAGTGGAACTCCTCTAAGAGGTTCGAAGGGTGGAGCTTGCAATGCTGTCAGGACCAGATTGAGGTCCCACGTATCCAGCGGACGTTTGTAGGGAGGAACCAATCGGGAAACTCCCTGGATGAAAGTCCTTACTTGCGGTTTAATAGCAATGCGTTTTTGAAAAAGGACTGAAAGCGCCGACACCTGACTCTTAAGCGAGCCTAAGGATAGCTTGGCGTCTAGGCCCGATTGATGAAAACCTAGTACCTTCGGGAGGGAATAAGGGAGTGGGACTTGTCCATGAGATTCGCACCAAGAAAAGAAAGCTCTCCAGGTATGATAATAGATCTTGGCGGAGGCAGGCTTCCTTGCCCTGATCATAGTTGCAATGACTGCCGGTGAAAAACCTGCCTGGGTTAGAATCCAGGTTTCAAGGGCCATGCCGTCAAATTGAGAGCCCCTCAATTCTGATGGAAGAACGGACCTTGAGACAGAAAGTCGTGACGGTCGGGTAGACGCCAGGGGGCGTCTGCTGTAAGTTGAACGATGTCGGCGTACCATGTACGTCTGGGCCAGTCTGGCGCGATGAGGATGGTTGGAACTCCCTCTTGCTTGATCTTCCTCACGACCCTGGAGATTAGGGGGAGGGGTGGAAAAATGTACAGGAGTCGGAACTGGGACCAGTCCTGGACCAGGGCATCCGTTCCGAGCGACCGCGGGTCGTGTGTCCTGGCCATGAAATTGGGGACCTTGGTATTGAGATGGGATGCCATTAGGTTCACCTCCGGGGTTCCCCAGCGTTGACAGATCTGGTAAAAAATCTCAGGATGGAGAGACCACTCCCCCGAGTCCATTCCTTGCCTGCTGAGGAAGTCGGCTTCCCAGTTTTCTACACCCGGAATGTGGACCGCAGAAAGTACCGACCTTGTGTCTTCCGCCCAGCGGAGGATATGTGCCACTTCTCTCATCGCCTGGGCGCTGCGGGTCCCGCCTTGGTGGTTCACGTATGCCACAGCCGTGGCATTGTCCGACTGTATCCGTATGTGCGAGGCTGCAAGCAAGTGATGAAAGGCTCTCAGTGCCAAGAGGATGGCCCTGATTTCCAGAATATTGATGGGCAATGTCACTTCCCTCGGTGACCACTTGCCTTGTGCCCTGTGATGTAGGTGCACCGCCCCCCAGCTTGTCAGGCTTGCATCGGTAGTCAGGATCTTCCATTGTCCTGAGAGAAAGGGCTTCCCTTGTGTAAGCGAGGTTGGTTTGAGCCACCAATGCAGGGACATCCTGGTTGACGACGTCAACCTGAACTCCCTGTCGAGGGAGAAGGGATTCCTGTCCCAAGATCTGAGTATGGCTAGTTGAAGGACCCTGAGGTGAAACTGGGCAAATGGCACTGCCTCTATTGCTGCTGCCATCCGGCCGAGGACTCTCATGGCAAACCGGAGAGATCGAGGAGGACTGCGAAGCAGTGTACGAACTCCCAGACGGATGGCCAGTGTCTTGTCCTTGGGAAGGAGCACCAGGCCCCTGGAGGTGTCGAATAACATTCCCAGGAATGTTATAGTCTGACTTGGGATAGTCGACGATTTCTGTAGGTTGACTAGCCATCCCAGGCGACTCAGTGTGTCTATTGTGATTGAGACACTGACCTCGCAATCTTTGAAAGTGGGAGACTTGATGAGGTCGTCCAGGTATGGGACGACTAGAATGCCTCGAGTGCAGAACGTCCATGGTGGCCGTCATGACTTTGGTGAACGTTCTTGGAGCCGTGGAGAGTCCGAACGGAAGGGCGACAAACTGGTAGTGGTTTTGGTTGACCGCGAACCTGAGAAACCTTTGGTGGGCGGGAGCAATTGGTATGTGCAGATACGCATCCTGTATGTCTATGGAGGCGAGGTATTCTCCCTGCTCCATGGATGCTATGATGGACCGGAGGGACTCAATGCGGAAATGACGGACCCGTACGTAATTGTTGAGCTGTTTTAGGTCCAGTATGGATCGGACGCTGCCTCCTTTCTTGGGGACTACGAACAGATTTGAGTAGAACAGGTTCGGTGGAGCGGAAGTGAACTCTATCTTGTATCCGGAAGACACTATTTTGCTGACCCACCTGTCTTCTGTAATAGGCAGCCAGACTTGCTGGAAGAGTAAAAGTCGGCCGCCTACTGGTGGGGTTTCTTCCGGAGTTCGTGAGTCATGATGAAGCAAGGTTCTGAGGTTTTCCTCCCTTGGGTTTAGCTTGGCCTGCTTTCAACTGCCAAGACCTGTCCGGTCGCTGCTGCATCCGTGGGTTGTCCCTGCGTGGAGAACGGTTACGGTTTTGCGCTGGGCGCGAGACGGACCAGCCCGAGGAATTCCGAAAGGATCGGAATCGCGTCTGGATTCTTCGTTTAACCCCTTCACCCCCAAGGGTGGTTTGCACGTTCATGACCGGGCCAATTTTTACAATTCTGACCACTGTACCTTTATGAGGTCATAACTCTCGAACGCTTCCATGGATCCCGGTGATTCTGACATTGTTTTCTCGTGACATATTGTACTTCATGTTAGTGGTAAAATTTCATTCAAATAACTTGCGTTTATTTGTGAGAAAAACGGAAATTTGGCGAAAATTTTGAAAATTTCGCAATTTTCCAACTTTGAATTTTTATGCCCTTAAATCACAGAGATAAGGCACACAAAAAACTTGATAACTAACATTTCCCACATGTTTACTTTACATCAGCACAATTTTGGAACCAAAATTTTTTTTTGTTAGGAAGTTATAAGGGTTAAAAGTTGACCAGCGATTTCTCATTTTTACAACACCATTTTATTTTTAGGACCACATCACATTTGAAGCCACTTTGAGGGGTCTATATGATAGAAAATACACAAAAGTGACACCATTCTAAAAACTGCACCCCTTAAGGTGCTCAAAACCACATTCAAGAAGTTTATTAACCCTTTAGGTGCGTCACAGGAATTTTTTTGAATATTTAAAAAAAAATGAACATCTAACTTTTTTTCATAAAAAAAATACTTCAGGTTCAATTTTTTTTATTTTACCAAGGGTAACAGGAGAAATTGAACTGCAAAAGTTATTGTGCAATTTGTCCTGAGTACGCAGATACCTGATATGTGGGGGGGAACGACTGTTTCGGCGCATGGCAGAGCTCAGAATGGAAGGAGCGCCGTTTGACTTTTTCAATGCAAAATTGGCTGGAATTCAGATTGGACGCCATGTCACGTTTGGAGAGTCCCTGATGTACCTAAACAGTGGAAACCCCCTACAAGTGACCCCATTTTGGAAACTAGACCCCCCAAGGAACTTATCTAGATATGTGGTGAGAACTTTGAACCCCCATGGGCTTCACAGAAGTTTATAACATAAAGCCATACAATTAAAAAATCATATTTTTTCAACAAAAATGATCTTTTCACCCTCAATTCTTATTTTTCCAAGGGTAACAGGACCCTAAAAGTTATTGTGCAATTTGTCCTGAGTACGCTGATACCCCACATGTGGGGGTAAACCACTATTTGGGCGCATGGCAGAGCTCGGAAGGGAAGCAGCGCCATTTGACGTTTTTGGCTGGAATTGAGATCGGACACCATGTCGCGTTTGGAAAACCCCTGATGTACCAAAACAGTGGAAACCCCCCACAAATGACACCATTTTGGAAACTAGACACCCTAAGGAACTTATCTAGATGTGTGGTGAGAACTTTGAACCCCCATGGGCTTCACAGAAGTTTATAACATAAAGCCATACAATTAAAAAATCATATTTTTTCCACAAAAATGATCTTTTCACCCTCAATTCTTATTTTTCCAAGGGTAACAGGACCCTAAAAGTTATTGTGCAATTTGTCCTGAGTACGCTGATACCCCACATGTGGGGGTAAACCACTATTTGGGGGCATGGCAGAGCTCGGAAGGGAAGCAGCGCCATTTGACGTTTTTGGCTGGAATTGAGATCGGACACCATGTCGCGTTTGGAAAACTCCTGATGTACCAAAACAGTGGAACCCCCCACAAATGACACCATTTTGGAAACTAGACCCCCTAAGGAACTTATCTAGATGTGTGGTGAGCACTTTGACCCCCCCAGTGCTTCACAGAAGTTTACAACGCCCGGGCGTGAAAATAAAAAATTCGTATTTTTTCCACAAACATGATCTTTTAGTCACCATTTTTTTATTTTCCCAAGGGTACCAGGAGAAATTAGACCCCAAAAGTTGTTGTCCAATTTGTCCTGAGTATGCTGATACCCCATATGTGGGAGAAAACTACTGTATGGGCACACGTCGGGGCTCGGAAGGGAAGTAGTGACGTTTTGGAATGCAGACTTTGATGGAATGGTCTGCGGGTGTCATGTTGCCTTTGGAGAGCCCCTAATGTACCTAAACAGTGGAAACCCCCCACAAATGACACCATTTTGTAAACTAGACCCCCCAAGGAACTTATCTAGATGTGTGGTGAGCACTTTGACCCCCCCAGTGCTTCACAGAAGTTTACAACGCCCGGGCGTGAAAATAAAAAATTCGTATTTTTTCCACAAACATGATCTTTTAGTCACCATTTTTTTTATTTTCCCAAGGGTACCAGGAGAAATTGGACCCCAAAAGTTGTTTTCCAATTTGTCCTGAGTACGCTGCTACCCCATATGTGGGAGAAAACTACTGTATGGGCACACGTCAGGGCTCGGAAGGGAAGTAGTGACGTTTTGGAATGCAGACTTTGATGGAATGGTCTGCGGGTGTCATGTTGCCTTTGGAGAGCCCCTAATGTACCTAAACAGTGGAAACCCCCCACAAATGACACCATTTTGTAAACTAGACCCCCCAAGGAACTTATCTAGATGTGTGGTGAGCACTTTGACCCCCCCAGTGCTTCACAGAAGTTTACAACGCCCGGGCGTGAAAATAAAAAATTCGTATTTTTTCCACAAACATGATCTTTTAGTCACCATTTTTTTTATTTTCCCAAGGGTACCAGGAGAAATTGGACCCCAAAAGTTGTTTTCCAATTTGTCCTGAGTACGCTGCTACCCCATATGTGGGAGAAAACTACTGTATGGGCACACGTCAGGGCTCGGAAGGGAAGTAGTGACGTTTTGGAATGCAGACTTTGATGGAATGGTCTGCGGGTGTCATGTTGCCTTTGGAGAGCCCCTAATGTACCTAAACAGTGGAAACCCCCCACAAATGACACCATTTTGTAAACTAGACCCCCCAAGGAACTTATCTAGATGTGTGGTGAGCACTTTGACCCCCCCAGTGCTTCACAGAAGTTTACAACGCCCGGGCGTGAAAATAAAAAATTCGTATTTTTTCCACAAACATGATCTTTTAGTCACCATTTTTTTTATTTTCCCAAGGGTACCAGGAGAAATTGGACCCCAAAAGTTGTTGTCCAATTTGTCCTGAGTACGCTGACACCCCATATGTGGGAGAAAACTACTGTATGGACACACGTCGGGGCTCGGAAGGGAAGCAGTGACGTTTTGGAACGCAGACTTTGATGGAATGGTCTGCGGGTGTCATGTGCGTTTGGAGAGCCCCTGATGTACCTAAACTATTGAAACTCCCCACAAGTGACCCCATTTTGGACACTAGACCCCCCACGGAACTTATCTAGATGTGTGGTGAGCACTTTGAACCCCCAAGTGCTTCACAGAAGTTTATAACACTCGGACGTGAAAATAAAAAAATCATTTTTTTTCCACAAAAATGATATTTTTGCCCCCAATTTTTTATTTTCCTAAGGGTAACAGGAGAAATTGGACCCCAAAAATTGTTTTGCAATTTGTCCTGAGTAGGCTGATACCCTACATGAGGGGGTAAAACACTGTTTGGGCGCATAGCAGAGCTTGGAAGGGAAGGAGCACCATTTGACTTTTTCAACTCAGAATTGGCTGGAATTGAGATCAGACGCCATGTTGCATTTGGAGAGCCCCTGATGTGCCCAAACAGTGGAAACCCCCAATTCTAACTCCAACCCGAACCCCAACACGCCCCTAACCCTAGCCCTAACCCTAGCCCTAACCCTAACCCTAGCCCTAACCCTAATGGAAAAATGGAAATAAATACATTTTTTTTATTTTATTATTTTTCCCTAACTAAAGGGGTGATAACGGGGGGTTTGATTTACTATTTATGGCGGTTTTTATGTTTGGCGGCTGTCGCACGCTAAAAGATGCTTTTTATTGTAAAAATAGTTTTTGCATCACCACATATTGAGAGCTATAATTTTTCCGTATTTTGACCCACCGAGTCATGTGAGGTCTTATTTTTTGCGGGACGAGTTGACGTTTTTATTGGTACCATTTTCGGGCACGTGAAATTTTTTGATCGCTTTTTATTCCGATTTTTGGGACGCAGAATGAACAAAAACCAGCGTTTCATGAATTTCTTTTGGGGGGGTGCGTTTACACCGTTCCGCGTGCGGTAAAATTGATAAAGCGCTTTTATTCTTCGGGTCAGTACGGTTACAGCGATACCTCATTTAGGTCGTTTTTTTATGTTTTTGTCGGTTTTATGCAATGAAAACTATTTTATATAAAAAATAATTATTTTTGCATCGCTTTATTCTGCGAGTTATAACTTTTTTATTTTTTTGCTGATGATGCTGTGTGGCGGCTTGTTTTTTGCGGGACAAGATGACGTTTTCAGCGGTACCATGGATATTTATATGCGTCTTTTTGATCTCGCGTTATTGCACTTTTTGTTTGGCGGTATGATAATAAATCATTATTTTTTGCTTCGTTTTTTATTTTTATTTTTTAAGGGGTTCGCTAAAGGGGTTAACTAATGGGACAGTTTTATAGGGCAGGTCGTTACGGACGCGGCGATACCTAATATGTGTACATTTATTGTTTTTTTTTTTTATTATTTTAAAAAAATGAATTTATTGGGGAATATTTTTTTTTTTTTTTACTAATTTATTTGGCGATTTTTTTAAATTTATTTTTACACTTTTTTTTTAATTTTTTTTTACTTTATTACATAGTCCCAGGTGGGACATCACTATCCTGTGACAGATCGCTGATCTGTCACATCACAGATCACTGTGACAGATCAGCAATCTGTCACAGGCAGTGCACAAGGCTTCCTCATGCCTGCGCTTTGCAGGCACTGAGGAAGCCAGCTTCCCCAGGCCCCCGAAGGCCCCCGTCGCCATCTTGGATTCGGGGGCCTGGAGGATAGGAGCCCCCCGCAGCAGCGCTGCACATTGCGCTGCCGTGGGGGGCTCAGGGAAGCACGGAGGGAGCCCCCTCCCTGCCGATGCTTCCCTTTAACTCCCGGTACACCGCGATCGCGTTTGATCGCGGTGTGCAAGGGGTTAATGTGTCGGGGGCGGTCCGTGACCGCCCCTGACACATTGTGCCGGGTGTCAGCTGTGATAATCAGCTGACACCCGGCCGCGATCAGCGGCGCTCACCACGTGGGCGCCGCTGATCGCGGTAGACGTACTATCCCGTCCCCGGTCATACGGGCCCGGGTACCGTGGACGGGATAGTACGTCTCATGTCAGGAAGGGGTTAAACGTGCGTTTCGGTTTTAGTTGAGGGAGAGAGGTACTCTTACCCCCAGTGGCATTGGCTATCATTGTGTCCAATTTTTCGCCGAAAAGTCTTCCAGTAAGATACGGAAGTCGCGTGAGGGACTTCTTTGAGGCTGCATCCGCTTTCCATTCTCGCAGCCAGAGGATGCGTCGGATCGTGATGGCGTTTGATGCTATTCCCGCTACACCTCTTGCGGAATCCAGGGCTGCATGAAGCATGTAGTCTGCTACCACTGCTATCTGGACCGCTTGTTCCGAGAGCTCGGGATTTGAAGCTTGAAGACCCTCCTGTAGTTTTTTGGCCCAAGCCAGGATGGCCTTGGCCGCCCAAACTGAAGCAAACGCAGGGCCCAGAGAGGCGCCTGCAGCTTCAAAAATAGAACGAGCCATGCATTCTACTTGCCGGTCTGCTGCGTCCCTGAGGGTTGAGCTATCTGGCAGAGAGAGTAAGGTCTGCGCTGCTAGCCTAGAAACCGGGGGGGGGGGGTCCACTTCAGGTGGATCTGTCCATTGTTTGGTGTCTTTCTGTGGGAAGGGGTACTTCGCTTCCAAATATTTGCGATTAGAAAATTTTTTCTCAGGCTGCGCAAACTGTTTGGTAAGTATTTTCTCAAACTCATGGTGATTAGGGAAGACCTTAGGTGGTTTCTAACACTTTCGAAGCAAATCCTATGTTCTGGGACTTCCGGGGCAGACTCTGGAATTTTTAGCACCCGATGAATGGCAGAGATTATGTCCTCAACTAGCGCTGTATTGCTAGGGGGAAAAGGTACCACGGACCTCTCCATTTCGCTATCTGAGTCGGAGTCACAGATGCCCTCCGAATCCTGTGCCTCGCTAAGGTGATCCCTGGAGGACGACCTGGGGCGCGGGGGCTTCTGTGGCGGGGGATCTCTGTGGTAAATTGCACTGTCTGCCTAGGAGACCTGGAATGACGGTGTCTCTCCCTGGGGGGGGGGGACGACCTTGTGCTATAGGACGACTCAGGTGATCGAGACCTGTGGGTCCGCTTACGTCTGTGAGAGTCAAGCTGTCCGTTTGCTGTGTAACGTCCATAGCCGGGGCCCGACTCTGCAGAGCTTGCAGCAATGTGGCAGTTAGGTTGTCTATGGACTGTGTCATGGACTGTGACATCTGAGTTGCCCATTCCGGCGTGGCCTCTGACCCAGAGTTCTGAATGCAGTCCCGGCAGTGCGGATACGTGCTGCCACTAGGGAGCGTGGCTTTGCAGGCTGTGCAGAATGCATAGAAACATTCCTGCCTGGTTCTCTTCCTTGAACCCGGCATAGTGCACAGAGGCTGGCTATTAGGGATCGTACAGGGGTGGCTACGCAGAGGGAACCCACAGAGAGCCTTATAGGAAGTATGGATTCACAGCTGAGTAATGAGAACCCAGCTGTGAGTTTACCCCACCGGTGTGCCCCTAGGTCCAGCGCCGACAGATCCCAGTTCTGTGCCCCCCGGAGACCGCTGTGATGCTCCTCTCCTGGATCTCATCCAAAAAAAAAGATGGCCACCGGGACGCTGAGGAGAGGGAGGAGGGGGCGGAGAGCTGAAAAGGGCGCGCTGGGCTGTGTAAAAACGCGCCCTTTCTGCCTCAATCCGCCCCTTCTATGACACTCCAGCGTGTCATTTTAGTCATCCGGGGGGCGGGCCGGGGAAAAGGCGGTCTAAATTAGAGGCCTGATGCCCAGGAGGGCTCCAGAGCGGCGAGGTAGTCTGGGGGGGGGGGGTAGAAGAATGGTCGACTGGATAGCGGTGGGGGTAGCAGGGGAAGCGGTTCTTGTATGGGGGCCCCTGGAGCGCTATGGAGCCGCTGCAGAGACAGGGACGCCGGAAAAGCCCTGTCTCTGCTGTGCCATGCCAGTCCGCACCCTCCCCTGGCCCCAACAGGATCCCTCAGCTGGTCTGGGGTCCCTGGATGCTGCGGAATGGTGCCTATTCTCCAACCCTACCTGAGGCGTCTCGACCTAATGCCCCCTGCGGGGGATTAGGGAGGGTGCGTCTGTCACCGTCAGGGGGTCTTCATCCTCGCCTCAACCTCAACCCAGACCCCAAAGGGGGGGGACTCAACTTCGGACCAGTACCCGCAGGACTGGGGAAGGAGCGACATGGGGAATGGCCATCTCAACTTCAACCGGGCACCCCTAAAAAGGGGGCCAAGGAAGGAGCCATGTCGGGAGTCTCGCTGGAGACCCACTTTTCTTCATCTGTTCCTGACGGAAAAAAAAAAAAAGAGAACGGAAAAAAAGGTGTGCCTCCTTGCGACACTAAGCAAAAACTGGAGAAGGTTGACGCCGTCCAGGGGTGTATACTGCAGAGGAGGAGCCAAAGTTAATCTTTTGCAGATTATGCATAGTGTCGCCTCCTAGTGGACAGCAGCATAACACCCATGGTTCTGTGTCCCCCAATGAGGCGACAGAGTAATGATACTTCTTGGATATCGGTCAGACGCCTCTCTCACAGCCAAACCAGATCTCACACTTTGCACTGACGAGGGGCAGTACCCCGAAACACAGTGTCTGCAAATTGAGATTCTGGCTTGGCTTTTATCCTAAGTCATGTAACAAGGCTCGTTAAAGGGTCGACACTGACTTTTAGGATTGCTACTTCCAATGGGTGGCACTAGAGTTCTAGTCCTCTTCCTCTCTGAAGAGACAATTTGCATAATTAGCATATTTCCCAGAGGAGCATTGCGGCTTTAAGTCTCCTCATCTCGACATGCTTAGCATGTCATTCTCCGCAAGGAGAAATGATACTTCTTGGATAACTTTTTTCACAAAATTTTTACTTTAGATCCAAATTTGTTATTTTCACAAGGATAACAGGAAAAAATGGATCCTAAAACGTGTTGTGCAATTTCTCCTGAGTATGCCAATACCTCATAAGTGGAGAAAATCCACTGTTTCGGCACACAACAGGGCTCGGAAGGGAAGTAGCACCGTTTGACTTTTTGAACGTAGAAACGGCTGGTTCGAGAGCGGACGCCATTTCGTGTTTGAAGAGCCCCTGATGTACCTAAACAGTGGAAACCCCCCACAAATGACTCAATTGTAGAAACTAGACCCATTATGGAACTTATCTAGATGTGTCATGAGCACCTGGAACTCACAAGTGCTTCTCAGAAATTTATAACGTAGCGCTGTGAAAATAAAAAAAAAATTACATTCTACCAACGAATATGTACTTTTAGCCCATTTTTTTTTCATAAGGGCAACAGGAGAAATGAACCCCAATATTTGTTGTACATTTTCTACTGAGTACACCGCTACCCCATATGTGGGGGAATGCTACTATTTGGGCGTACGGCAGGGCTCGGAAGGAGCACCATTTGACTTTTTGAATGCAAAAATGGCTGGAATAGAGAGCGGTAGTCATGCCGTCTTTGAAGAGCCCCTGATATGTCTAAACAGTGGAAACCCCCCACAAGTGACCCTATTTTGGAAACTAGACCCCTTAGGGAACTTACAGTTGAAACCAGAAGTTTATAGATACTAGAGAAAAACATGCATACGTGTCTATTTATAAATATCTGACACGAAATCAGAATAAACCTTTCGTGTTTTAGTTCAATTAGGATTAACATAATTATTAATATTTGCCAAATGCCAGAATAATGAGAGAGAATGTTTTGAGGCATTTTTTATTACTTACTGCAAAGTCAACAGTTTACATACATTTCATTAGTATTTGGTACCATTGCCCTTAAACTGAATGACTTAGGTCAAACATTTGGAATATCCTTCCCCAAGAATCTCACAATAGTTGGTCAGAATTTGGGCCCATTCCTCCTGACAAAACTGGTGTAACTGATCCAGGTTTATACGTCGCCTTGCTTGCACCGGCCTTTTCAGCTTTGCCCATACATTTTCAATAGGATTGAGATCAGGGCTTTATGATGGCCGCTCCAAAATATTGACTTTGTTATCCTTTAGCAACTTTGCTACCATTTTGGCAGTATGCTTCGGGTCATTGTTCATTTGGAAGACCAATTTCCTCCCAAGCTTTAAATTCCTGGATAATGTCTTGAGATGTTTTGGCGGCAGTGCCGGGTATTAACAAGCGAGACTCGGCCGTGTTTCTCGCATGTGTGATCCCGGCTTATTGCTGGATCTCACAGGCCACCGTACCTTGGGGTCATCACATGACCTCAGGGTACCATGGTAACCACTGGGACCTACGATTCTCATTGCGGGGGTCCGATGGTTACTAAGGGAGTCTTGAGACCCCCTTGTAACAACTTAAATACCGTCGTGATTGACAGCAGTATTTAAGGGGTTTATCGGCCCCGATCAGTCGCAAAACCGGTAGGGGTCCGATACTGCAGGTGTCATGTACTGCTGACACCCATGGGAATAGTCACCGTTTGGCGGCGCTATTCTTATTCTCTTAAAAAGTGGAGCTGAGGAATAAGTACCCCTAATGGCAGCCATTAAAGCGCGTATTGGTGGTCGTTAAGGGGTTAAATCCAATTTTTGACTGGTTAACATACAAATACGGGTAAAAGACCATATACACAAAGATATGGTCAGTGTACGGCAATAAAGGAAAACAAAACACAAACAAACAAAGCAAGAAGAGTTTCCTTCATCTCCCTGGGGATTGTGTGAATTTGGAGAAAATAAAGGAGGATCAGTGTGGCGATGGAACAGGTAAAATTACACAAAATGACAAAACACACTGATCCAAACCAACAGGAGGATTATGGGATATAAAGTCAGATAGCCAGAATAAATAACAGCAGCGCGGCCAGGAGGGAAGGCGATAGCACAGTGCAAGGCGCAAAATTGTCTGTGTGGAATATGTTTCCAGGATAATCAGACTTGATATAGAATAAAAAGCCCAGCTTAGCCGGCAGCGACAGACCTGCGCTATTCACATGTAAATGACTCTGTGTCAATAATACACTGGTACATAGCAATATTCTCTGTAATAGGGAGATCTGTGAAAACAGCTATTTTGGGCATCCCGCTCCAACCTGGATAATTCTATAGAGCCAAAGTGCTATTTGCCGCTTTCTCTCTGGGCGGAAACATCAGTTATAATCTCAATGAGAATGGCAGAAGTCTCCAACAACTTGTAGACAACACTTTCTACTCAGACCTCTTCCTTACTTAAAGCAAGTTATAGAAAAGAGATATTTATGTCCATGCTTAAAGGGGTTGTCCGGGATTTTAACACTGATGGCTTATCCTTAGGATAGGTCATTAATGTCAGCTGTTCCCGGTGTCAGCAGCAGCTTGAATTGCTCAGCTCCGTTTACTATATAGAGGCAGCACCCCCACCGATCAGCTGTTACCGGTGTCAGTGGCGGCCGGAATAGCTCCGCTCCGTTGACAATATAGAGGCAGCACCCCCGCCAATCAGCTGTTACCAGTGTCAGCGGCGTCTGGAACTGCTCAGCTCCGTCAACTACATAGAGGCAGCACCCTCACCAATCAGACATTGATGACCTATTCTAACGATAAGTCATCAATGTAAACCCGTTACCAACATGTGAGATACTGGTACGTCATATGCCGCCTCTGTGACTTTGATGTCCGCTGGCAATCCCAGCCCGTGTCTTTCCCGACTGATATAATCAGCCATCATGTACCTCTAACAGCCACATGTGGCTGTCAATCCCTGACAGCGGCATTTACCCACGCGCCGACATCATTCCACATGCCCATGGGTGCGCCTGTGACGTAGTCGCGATGCACCAATGAGTTGCCTTGACAGCCGAGCGTCTGCTGGAGACCCCATTGTTTGTAATAACGATCTTCCTGTGTAAGCCAGCTAAATGCTGATTTTATGATGCACTGCTATGTATAGAACAATCAGACAATCGCAGCTTCAAGTCCCCTAAAGGGACTAGTAAGTACAGTTAAAAAAAAAGTTAATAAAAATATGAAAAAAACCCCCCACACAAGATCAAACCTGTTTTAAAACTCAAACAATTGAAAAAAAATTCAAAATACACATATTTGGTATCGCTGCATTAGTGAAAGTCCGATCTATCAAAATATAAAATAAATTAATCCGATCGATAAACAGCGTAATGAAAAAAAAAATAAACGCCAGAATTGTGTTGGTTTTTTTTGTTGTTGCCACAACACTGCAATAAAAGTCAATCAAAACATTGTATCTACCCCAAAATGGTCTCAGTAAAAATGTCAGCTCAGGTCGCAAAAAATAAGCCCTCACCCAGTCCCATATCCCGAAAAATGAAAACATTATGGGTCTCGGAAAATGGCGACACAAGCAACGTTTTTTTTAAAAAGAAATTTCTCAATTGTTTCTTTCACCACTTAGGTAAAAAAAACAACTATACATGTTTTATATGTGTGTACTCATACTGACCCGGAGAATCATATTGCCAGGTCAGTTTTACCATATAGAGAACATGGTAAATAAAAAAACAATTGTGTCTCTCACATGACTGCAGGGCGCCGATGGGTTGTCATGACAGCCGGGGGTCTGCAGAAGACCCTCGAGCCTGTCATT
Organism: Dendrobates tinctorius; assembly: GCF_039654945.1. NCBI lineage: Eukaryota > Metazoa > Chordata > Amphibia > Anura > Dendrobatidae > Dendrobates > Dendrobates tinctorius. The sequence goes on from NW_027361696.1 coordinate 53,674,486, forward strand.
ATGAATCTCTGAGGCCAGCATTCATAGATGATTATTTCTGCTACACATATCAGGGCTTAAGCCCTTTTATGCGTAACACAAGTGATCAGACGATCGCAGCTTCAAGTTTCCTAAGGATACTATTGACGTAAGTAAAAAAAAGTTTTAAAAAATATTGCAATATTTAAAAAAAAAAAAAATGAATTGTTCAAATCACCCCCATTTTGCTACATTCAAAATAAAACAATAAGAAACACACATATTTGGTACCGCTGCATTCAGATACGCCTGATCTATTAACCCCTTTAGGTTTTTCCTCCCCTTCTTCCCAAAGCCATACATTTTTTATTTTTCAGTCAGCATGGCCATGTGAGGGCTTGTTTTTTGCGGGACAAGTTGTACATTTGAACGACACCATTGGTTTTACCATGTCGTGTACTGGAAAACGGGAACAAAAATAAAAGTGCGGTAAAATTGCAAAAAAAAGTGCAATTCCACAGTTTTTTTTTTTTACTATGTTCACTAAATGCTAAAGCTGACTTGCCATTATGATTCGGCAGATCATTACGAGTTTCTAGATACCACACATGTATAGGTTATTTTGTATTTACATGGTGAAAAACAATCCAGTTTTGTAAAAAAAAATAGTCGCCCTTTTTCCAAGAACCATTGCGTCTACATATTTCATGATCCGGGGCTGGGTGAGGGCTTATTGTTTCTTTTTTCATTGATAGCATTTTGGGGTAGATACGATCTTTTGATCACCTGTTAATGAATTGCATGATGCAATGTTGCGGTGACCAAAAAAAAGTAATTCTGGCGTCTTGATTTTTTATCTCGTAACGATGTTTACCGATCTGCTAAAAAAAAAAGTATATATTGATAGATTTAGCGATTATGAAAGCGACAATACCAAATACGTGCATTTTTTTAATGGTTTTTTTTGAATGGGGCAAATGAGGGATGATTTAAACTTTTTTTTTTACATTTTTTAAAAAAGTTTTTTTTTTTGGTCACTGGCTTTAATAGTCTCTATGAGAGACTAGAAGCTGCGATCATCCGATCGCCTTTGCCGCACAGATGCCCTTCTGCTATGAGCGCCAGCCACAGAGTAGCGCTCATAGCATTTCGGTGACAACAACCACAGGGGTCTCTTACAGATCCCGGGTTGTCATGCCAACTCATCGGCGACTTGCGACGATGTTAATTGCCGCAGTCGGAACTTGACAGCGGCCTTTAACATGTTAAAAGCTGTGGGTGGATCGCAATTCCACCCGTGGCTGTTAGGGGCACGAGACAGCTGATCAAATCAGCTGACATGTGTTGGAAAACATACAGGCTCAGCGCTGGAGCCCGCATCAAAGAGAGGGATGCGACCTTGGATGTACCTATACGTCCAAGGTTGTAAAGGAGTTAACATCTTAACCCCTTCATGACAGACAATACGTATATTTACTGACCTGAGATATAAGGGAATATCATCCCCATAAAGGTGACAATCCAGCAGCTGTCGGCTGTCCACTATATCTGACAACTTGCTGTATCACAAATGATCGGTGTTGGCACCGTCCATATCTGTTTAACCCCTTAGTTGCTGCTGTCAAAAGTGACTACATCAAATAAATGGTTAATAGATTGTGGGGGCTTGCACTTCAATCTAATTGACACACCGAGATCATGATTGTATGGTCCTGATGTTTGCCATAGCAGTTCATGGCCAAATAGCAGCCTAAGGCTATGTGCACACGCTGCGGATTCACCTGCGGGTTTTTCCGCGCGGATCTGCAGGTAAAACCGCAGGTAAAGTGACCTGCGGTTTTCTTGTGGATTAGCCTGCGGTTTTGCCCTGCGGTTTCACACCTCTACTATGTTAAAGGTGTGAAACCGCTGCGGAATCCGCACAAAGAATTGACATGCTGCGGTTTGTAAACCGCAGCAAAACCACGCGGAAAAAACCGCATCGTGAGCACAGCGGATTTGAAATGCCATAGGCTAACATGGTACTGTACTATGTCTGCGGAACTGCTGCGGTTCCGCAGGGCCAAAAACGCTGCGGAAACGCAGCAGAATCTGAAACGTGTGCACATAGCCTAAGGGTATGTGCACACGCTGCGGATTCCGCTGCGTTTCCGCAGCGTTTTTGGCCGCTGCGGACCCGTAGCAGTTTTAGCTGCGGTGTACAGTACCATTCAAATGAATGGTAAAAAAAAAACGCTGTGTAGACGTTGCGGAAAAATCCGCGCGGATTTGCTGCGGTTTTGAAACCGCAGAAAGAAGTGACATGTCAATTCTTTCTGCGGAATCCGCAGCGGGTTCCTATCTCCACCATTGTGGAGATGGTGAATCCGCAGGCAAAACCGCAGATAATCCGCAGGTCTTTTGACCTGCGGTTTATCTGCGGTTTTTGCAAAATCCGTGCGGATTAATCTGCAGCGTCTGCACACACCCTTAGGCTGTGTGCACCCGCAGCAGTTTTTGCTGCGGTGTACAGTACCATGATTCCCTATGGGAATCAAAATCCGCAGTGCAGACGGTGCGGAATTTTCCGCGCGGATTATCTGCGGTTTTCAATCCGCAGAAAGAATTGACATGTCAATTCTTTCTGCGGATTCCCCTGCGGATTGCCATCTCCTCCATTGAGGAGATGAAAAACCGCAGGGCCAAACCGCAGAGCAATCCGCAGGTAAAACCGCAGTCACCTGCGGATTTTACAAAATCCGCGCGGATGAATCCGCACCTAATCCGCAGCGTGTGCACACAGCCTTGGAGTCTCCCGGCTACAGCGGCCAGTTCAGAAGTTAGTGACATTTAGGTGGTAAACAAACACTTTTTCATTCTGGCTACAGCACTTTGCATTAATTTCTGAAAATCTCCTGAAGGGTTAATAAACTACCTGACAGCAGTTTTCAATATGTCAGGGGGTGCAGTTTTTGGTATGGTATCAATTTTGGGGTTTTCCAATATATAGCACCCAAAAGTCAGTTCAAACCTGGATAGGTCCCTCAAAAAAATAAATTTTGTAAATTTCCTTGAAAAAAATGAAAAATTATTGCTACATTTTTAAACCTCCTAAAAGGCTAAAAAAATAAATTAGCGTTTTAAAATTGGTGCTGATGTAAAGCAGACATGTGGGAAATGTTATTTATTAATGTTTTTCTGTGGTATGACTATCTGGATTAAAGGGATAATCATTCAAAGTTTGAAAATTGCAATTTTTTTTTTTTACATTTTTGTCAAGTTTCTGATATTTTTTATAAATAAGCACAAAATATATCAATCTAAATTTACCACTATCATAAATTATAATGTGCCACGAAAAAACTCTCAAAATCACTGGGATTTGTTGAAGCGTTTCAGAGTTATCACCATATAAAGTGACATTGGTCAGAATTTAAAAAATTGGCCCGGTCACGAAGGGGTTAAGTAAATTAATCCGATTGGTAAACAGCATAATGAGAAAAAAAATAAAAACGCAAAACTAAAGGTTTTTTTGTCAGCACAACATTGCAATAAAATGCAATAATGGGTGATAAAAACATTGTATCTACTCCAAAATGGTATTACTAGAAAAAATAACACTTCACCTGGCCCCAGATCCCGAAAAATGGACTACGCGTGTCGCAAAATGGCGACTTTTTTTTTTTTTTTTACAAACGTTAGAATTTTTTTTCACCACGTAAATAAAAAAGATCCTTGACATGTTTGGTGTCTACGAACTTGTAATAACCTGGAGAATCATACTGGCAGGTCACTTTTGGCATATAATGAACAAGGTAAAAAAAAAACAATTGTGGAATTGCCCTTTTTTTTTTTTTGCAAATTCACCGCACTTGGAATTTGTTTCCCATTTTCCAGTACACGATGTGGTAAAACCAATGGTACTGTTCAAAAGTACAAATCGTCCAGCAAAGAAACAGGCCTTCACATGACCATATTAATGGAAAAATAAAAGTTATGGCTCTGGGAATAAGGGAAGAGAAAATGGGGTCAATAGAAAACACAGGTTAGTATACACATATTAGGTATCTCAGAGGCTTTAACAACCTCCCCTAAAAATAGTATAAAAAAAATACAAAAATGGCTTTTTTTCCTCATTTTTACTATCAACCATTACTCTGCCTAAAATAGCTGATAACAGTGTATAATGGCTGACTCACCTGCAAATCCAATGGGGAGGAGAGAAGCACGAACATTCATTTACACCTGTGACTACTAACATATAAGAGGAGGGAAATAATAGAAAACCCATGGTCTGTTAATAGTGTGGTACCACAACTCTCAGCATGCCCTGCCCGTATGATAAAAGGCGCCATCTTCCTTCCTCAGGACTCGGCTCTGTGAGGGCGGGCGGCGCACACAGCGCAGTTCTACAGCTCCCCGGCAGGTGGCCTCGCTGTGCTCCCGCTTTTTTTCACCTGTTGTCATAGTGACGCGTTCTCCTCAGGCACCGCAGCCCCAGCCCCTGTGAGGAGCGGCTGGTGTCTGCGCTGCCTCCTCTCCTCGCCCAGGGTCGGTGCCCGGTACATACTGGGCCGTGAAGTCGGGGGGCTGAGGACACAAGCACTCTGCCCCCGCGCTGTGTGCGCTATGTGTGAGGTAAAGGGAAGCTGTGCTCTTATAGAACTGCTGTATTTAGAGATTCATTTTTCCGTGGTTATCTTTATTTTCTCCCTCCTTCCTTTTCCCATTCTTTTTTACTTTCTCTTTCTCTCTTTCTAGACCTTTTTGTGTATTTTCTTTTCCTTTCCTTTTCTCCCTCTTTCTCATTCTATCTTTTTTCTACCGTTTCTTTTCTCCCTCTTTCATCCTCTCTTTTTCTTTCCTTTTTCTCTCCCCCTCTTTCTTTTCATCTATCGTTCTTTTTCCCTCTCCTTTTTTTCTCATTCTCGGTTTGTCATCTGGTCTTCTGTCATTTTTCTTTTTGTCACCCTCTCTCTTTCTCTTTTTTTCTTCTTTCTCATTCTCCCTTTTTTCTCTCCCCATTATGCTTTTTCTCTTCTTACCGTGTTTCCCCGAAAGTAAGACCCTGTCTTACATTAATTTTACCCCAAAAAGTCCCACCCTGTCTTACTTTCGGGGGAGGTCTTACATTAGCCGAAAAAAAATGACAATTTCTTTTTAACCAATAAATTAACATTTATTAACATGCTGTTATACCCCATAACAGTGCCGTATCCCACTGCACACAGCCCCACACCCCATAACAGTGCCGTATCCCACTGCACACAGCCCCACACCCCATAACAGTCCCGTATCCCACTGCACACAGCCCCACACCCCATAACAGTGCCGTATCCCACTGCACACAGCCCCACACCCCATAACCGTGCCATATCCCACTGCACACAGCCCCACACCCCATAACAGTGCCGTATCCCACTGCACACAGCCCCACACCCCATAACAGTGCCGTATCCCACTGCACACAGCCCCACACCCCATAACAGTGCCGTATCCCACTGCACACAGCCCCACACCCTATACAGTACATGTTTCCCTACTTGGTTTTTAAATGATGGACGTTTTCCTCTGCGGTGCGGCTGTGGGTGCGGAAGGCCTGTGCTGCAGGGAACGCTGTGCCAATCAGCAGGGAAACAGCGGTGACGTGGGGCTGGGGCGGCCAATTACAGCCCGAGCTGCTGGACCAATCAGTGCTCGAGCCGGGGGCCGGCGGTGACGTGGGGAACAGGGGCGGCCAATGAGCTGTTGAGCTGGGCGGATTGCGGGGTTAACACGGCGAGTTAACCCCATGAGCGCTGGACCCGCCCAGCTGCACCTGAGGACACCTCTGGAGCCTGGGGACCCAATGGGGGACAGCGGCGGCCCAAAGGTAAGGGCCTTACATTTCACAGCGGCCCCCAACCCTGCCTTACATTCGGGGGAGGCCTTACATTGAAGGACCCCCCCGTAACCCCCACCCTGTCTTGCTTTCGGGGGGGTCCTACTTTCGGGGAAACACGGTACTCTTTGTTACTTTCTACCTCTCTTTTATCTTTCTTTATTTCCTTTTTCTCTCACTCTTTTTGACTTTCTCGTTTTTTCACTTTTTTTTTTTTTTTTTTTTTTTTTTTTTTTTTCTCTTCCCATTTCTTTCTGTTATTTTTCCTTCTTTTTTTCTTATTTTCTTTCTCACACTCTTTTTTGTGTCTTCTTTTTTTCTTTCAATTTCCATATTTATTTCTTCTCCATTCTCATTCTCTCTCTTTTTCTATTTCAACCTTTTTTGTCTTTTCATTCACACTTTTCTCTCTCTATTTCTCTCGAATTTTGTTTCTTTTTTTTTTCTTCTTTCTTCCTCTCTCACGTTCTCATTCTTTTTCTTTTCTTTCTCAACCTCTCTTTTTGTCCTTTTCTTTTTTTCTCTACCTCATTTTTTTTTTTTTCTTCATTTTTTCCCTTTGAAATATTTCTCCCCCTCTTTATTTTTATTCCTCTTTCTCATTCTTTTTCACCCTCTCTTTTCATGCTTTTTTTGTTCTCCCTTCTCTCCTTATTCCTCTCGCTCTCAGTTTTTTTTTCTTTTTCTTCCTTCCTTTTACTATAAAAGAAAAAAGTGAGCTGGCCCACCAGATGCCATCTCAAATGGAGGAGATGGCAAACCACAGGATAATCCGCAGAAAGAATTGACATGTCAATTCTTTCTGCGGATTGAAAACCGCAGATAATCCGCGCGGAAAATTCCGCACCGTCTGCACTGCGGTTTTTGATTCCCATAGGGAATCATGGTACTGTACACCGCAGCAAAAACTGCTGCGGGTCCGCAGCGGCCAAAACCGCTGCGGAACCGCAGCAAAATCCGCAGCGTGTGCACACAGCCTCAGTCTCCCTATGAAGCAAAAAAGCAACGGCTATCAGAAGAATATACAGCCTTATGCAGTGGCATAACTACAGAGTTATGGGCCCCGGTGCAACCTTTCAAATGGGCACCCCCATGCCAAAATACACGCACATCTCCGCTCACCTTGTACACGCACAGCTCCACTCCGTACACACGCGGCACCGCTCCGTACACACGTGGCTCTGCTCCGTACACCTCGTACACACACAGCTCTGCTCCGTACACCTTGTACACATGCTCTGCTCCGGACACCTTGTACACCTCACACATAGTACACACACAGCTCCACTCAGTACACCCCATACACACGGCTCTGCTCCGTACACCTTGTACACAGACAGCTTTGCTCCATACACCTCGTACACACACTGCTCTGCTCACCTCGTACACAAGCGGCTCCGCTCAGTACACCCCATACACATGGCTGCGCTCCATACACCTCCTACATACATGGCTCCTCTCTGTACACCTTGTACACACACGGCTCCTCTCTGTACACCTTGTACACACACGGCTCCTCTCTGTACACCTTGTACACACGCAGCTCTGCTACATTCACCCTGTAAACCCCTCCTGACCCCACACATAAATTTATCCTCATCCAGCAGTGCACCATGACAACCAGGTCGGCAGAGTCCTGCATACACGAGGCTCCTGATCATGTGACCCCTGACTCCTCTCTTCCTGTGACCTCATCACAGGTCCTGTGTGCAGCCATTGCGTCAGGCCAATTGCAGCCTGGCAGCCACTCAAAGCAAGGAGCTGCACAGCCAATGAGCGGCTGCAGCTCCGCGATCGGGCCCCTAAACACTCCGGGTCCTGATGCAGCTGCGACCGCAGTAGTCCCACTCCTGGCCTTATGAATCCCTCATCTGGCGATGCCAATGGTGCGTTTGAGTCCCTAATATGCCATTGTAGGTACTGTGTGCTGCCATACGGGGTGCTCGCACACAAATCATGGCCATGTGCTTGAGCGCTAAAGCCTTGGTCATACAGGACGATATTGGGCCAGCTGTACTGAATCTGTATGTACTGTGTGAACCCAGACTGAAGATTCCCCAGGTATAATTTTCTTTGTTTAAGCACCACAAAGGCAAGAACTGGTCCTTATACTGCCCCAACACCAACTCCTGGTGCTCCACTGAATCAAACAAATCATAGAACAGGTGTGAATATTAGAGAGATTGTCAGCTGGTAAAGAGATTCTGTACAGTCTTCAATCTGTGGAGAGGCACTTTGCTCCAGGCTATATAGTTTTCCATGAATTAATTAAATATGTTCCCATAAGAGGCTATAAAAATGCTACCAGAACAATTAGAGGAAAACTGTGAGAACCTTTATGCCTACTCATAGAGGAAGGTTATGAGTCTTGCCTGTGAGTAAACACGCAGCCCTGGGTACACATAATGAAACCTATAAGTCCTACTTTTTACACATTCCTTTAGAAAAAGCCTGTGAGTTCTGCTCCCACTCTTGTAGAGCAAGCTTGTGAGTTCTGTTCCCACTCTTATAGAACAAGCTTCTGCTTCCTGCCTGCCCTCCTAGTTTTAGAGAAATATGGCAAGTCCTGCTTCCCATCTACTCATACAGAAAGAGTGGGAGTACTGCTTCCCTTCTCAAAGAACAAGCTTGGGAGTCCTGCTGCTCCTCTCATAGAACAAGCTTGTGAGTCCTGCTCCTCCTCACATAGAACAAGCTTGTGAGTCCTCCTCCCCCTTTTGATAGAACAAGCGTGGGAGTCCTGCTCCCCCTCTCAAAGAACAAGCTTAGGAGTCCTGCTTCCCTTATCGTAGAACAAGCTTGTCAGTCCTGCTCCTATAGAACAAGCTTGTGAGTCCTGTTCCTCTTCTCATAGAACAAGCTTGTGAATCCTGCTTCCCTTTTATAGAACAAGCTTAGGAGTCCTGCTCCCTCCTTTTATAGAACAAACTTTGAAGTCCTGCTCCCTCTCTCATAGAACAAGCTGGAGAGTCCTGCTTGCTCTTCTCCTTTTAGAGAGAAGTCCTGCTTCCTTTTTATACTCATAGAGAAGCCTATGAGTCCTGTTTATATAGAGAGTTGTGATCTCTTGTATGAGCAGGAGAAACAGGACTCACAGACTTTATAATTTCTGATATCAAGTAAATCACTTTTAATATGTACCGTATATACTCGAGTATAAGTCGATCCGAGTATAAGTCGACCCCCCTAATTTTGCCAAAAAAAACTGGGAGAACTTATTGACTCGAGTATAAGTCTAGGGTGGGAAATGCTCCATAGATTATTCCCCCATATGGTGTCCTCAGAAGAAACTCCATAGATTATTCCCCCATATGCTGCCCCCATAAGAAGCTCCATAGATTGTTCCCTCATATGCTGCCCCCACAAGAAGCTCCAGATTATTCCCCCATATGCTGCCCCCACAAGAAGCTCCAGATCATTCCCCCATATGCTGCCCCCCCATAAGGCTGGTTTCACATTCGCGCTTTTTAAGCGCACGCACGGCCGGGGGTAGCTCCGCCCCCGAGCCGGCTCTCTGCCCGGCGTGCCCGCCCCTTCCTTGTAGCGCCGCCTCCTAGCGCACAGCGGCGCCTGCGATCGGCGCACCCTATCTTTAGCATAGGGTGCGCAGATCGTGCGCAGGCCGTGCGCTAGTTGCGCTTTGACCTGCGCTGCGCACTTTTGACGGTGCGCCGTGCGCCCCAAAATCAAACTTTTTGGATTTTGGCGCGCACGGCGCACCATCAAGAGTGCGCAGCGCAGGTCAAAGCGCAACTAGCGCACGGCCTGCGCACGATCTGCGCACCCTATGCTAAAGATAGGGTGCGCCGATCGCAGGCGCCGCTGTGCGCTAGGAGGCGGCGCTACAAGGAAGGGGCGGGCACGCCGGGCAGAGAGTCGGCTCGGGGGCGGAGCTACCCCCGGCCGTGCGTGCGCTTAAAAAGCGCGAATGTGAAACCAGCCTAAGAAGCTCCATATATTGTTCCCTCATATGCTGCCCCCACAAGAAGCTCCATATTGTTCCCCCATATGCTGCCCCCATAAGAAGCTCCTTAGATTATTCCCCCATGTGCTGCTGCATGTAAAAATAAAAAAAAAGACATACTCGCCTCTCCGTCGCTGGGTGTCAGATTCTCACCTGTCCTGCGTCCATGGCTGCTCACTGCTATCTGCACGTCATCAGTCAGTGACGTTCAGACTGCAGGGGGCGCGGCGCGCATTAACCACGTCACCGCGCCCTCTGCTGTCTGAAGTCACTGACCGATGACAGACAGCAGCAAGCAGCCATGGACGCAGGACAGGTGAGTATCGCTGTACTTACCCGTCCTGACGCTGTCTTGAGCCCCCAGCTTCTCCGCGCTCTCTCTTCCTGCCTTCAGCGGTCACGTGGTGCCGCTCATTAAAACTCATCAATATGCGCATATTGATGAGTTTTAATGAGCGGCACCACGTGACCGCTGAAGGCAGGAAGAGAGAGCACGGGGAGAAGCTGGGGGCTCAAGACAGCGTCAGGACGGGTAAGTATGACCTGACACATCCGCCCCCTCCGACCCCTTTGTATATGACTCGAATATAAGTCGAGAGGGGGACTTTCAGCCCAATTTTTTGGGCTGAAAATCTCGACTTATATTCGAGTATATTCGGTAAATAGCATTTTAAAACAATGTATCACAGAGCTCAGCTTCTCCTCCCCTATTTCATGGACATGCATGAGAGACCAAACAGAACATGGTCATAATGACCCTGCATGGAAGAGATGTATTTTATATACAGTTGTGCTCAAAAGTTTATATGCTTACAAACTTGGCAGAATTTTTGCTTTCTTGGCCTTCTTTTTAGCGAATATGAATGTTAACACCAAACCTTTTTCTCCACTCATGGTTAGTGGTTGGGTGATGCCATTTATTGTCAAACTACTCTGTTTTCTCTTTTTAAATCATAATGACAACCCAAAACATCCAAATGACCCTGTTCAAAAGTTCACATACCCCTTTTCTTAATACCGTGTATTGCCCCCTCTAACATCAATGACAGCTTGAAGTCCTTTGTGGTAGTTGTGGATGAGGTTCTTTATTTTCTCAGATGGTAAAGCTGCCCAGTCTTCTTTGCAAAAAGCCTCCAGTTCCTGTGAATTCCTGGTCTGTCGAGCATGAACTGCGCTTGAGATTTCCCCAGAGTGGCTCAGTGATATTAAGGTCAGGAGACTGAGATGGCCACTCCAGAACCTTCACTTTGTTCTGCTGTAGCCAGTGACAGGTCGACTTGGCCTTGTGTTTTGGATCGTTGTCATGTTGGAACATCCAAATAAGTCACATGCACAGCAGTATTTGCTGATAACTTGCTGCATTCATCTTTCCTTCAACTTTGACCAAGTTTCCTGTGCCTTTGTAGCTCACACATCCTCAAAACATCAGCGATCCACCTCCGTGCTTTACATTAGGAATGGTGTTCCTTTTCTCATAGGCCTTGTTGACCTCTTTCCAAATGTAAGGTTTATGGTTGTGGCCAAAAAGTTCAATTTTGGTCTCATCATTCCAAATTATCTTGTTCCAGAAGTTTTGAGGCTTGTCTCTGTGCTGTTTTGCGTATTGTAGGCAAGACATTTGCCCAGTAATGGCTTTGTTCTGGCGACTCGATGATGCAGCCCATTTTTCTTCAAGTGCCTCTTTATTGTGCATCTTTAAATAGCCACACCGCTAGTTTTCAGAGAGTCCAGTGTTTCAGCTGATGTTATTTGTGGGTTTTTCTTTGCATCCCAAACAATTTTCTGGCAGTTGTGGACAAAATTTTTGTTGGTCTACCTGACCGTGGTTTTGTTTTTACAGAGCCTCTGATTTTCCATTTGTTAATCACAGTTTGAACGCTACTATTATCAATTACTGGGATATCTTTTTGCATCCCTTTCCTGTTTTATACAGTTAAACTACCTTTTCCCATAGATCTGTTGACAATTCTTTTGCTTTCCCCGTGACTCACAATCCAGAAACATCAGTGGCTTGATAAAAGATGCACGAGTCTGTCTGGATCCCAGAAACTCACTCAGCTTTTATGCACACACAGTGATTACAAGCAAACAGGTCACAGGTGAAGATGTTACTTTTAGTACCCAGTCAAACCCATTTGTGTCAACTTCTGTGCATGTTATCAGGCCAAAATCACGAGGGTATGTAAACTTTTGATCAGGGTCATTTAAATGTTTTGGATTGTCATTTTGATTTAAAAAGAGAAAACAGTAGTTTCACAATAAATGGCTTCACCCAACCACTAGACATGAGTGGAGAAAAAGTGTTGGTGTTATTATTCATATTCTCTGAAAAAAAGGCCAAGAAAGCAAGAATTCTGCCGGGGTATGTAAACTTTTGAACACAGCTGTATAATCCCAAGGATGAAATCAGATCCCAAATTATTAGACCATGCATGAAACAGGCAAAAATTATTAGAAGTGCTGGAAAAAAAAAAGATTTTCACCATTAACTTTTATTATACATGCTTGAACTGGACCCTGTGGGTGAATGTACACAGAGTTTTCAGGCTGTGTGCACACGTCTGGAATTCCAGCGTATTTTATGCTTTTTTGCCGCGTTTTTTCGCTGCGAAAATGCGGCGTAAACGCTGCAAAAACGCATAAAATAAGCAAGCCATTGTATTCAATGGCATTCCGCACATGCTGTGCTAATGCTGCGTATTTTTCCGCAGCAACATCACATCACGGAAAAGTACGCAGCATGCTCATTCTTTGGAATTGCGGGAATTCCGCACACATTGGAATGCATTGTTCCGCTTACTGTCCACATGTGGCTATGCCCACCATGCGCAAAGTAAGCGGAAAATGTGCGGATGGTACCCAGGGTCTGGAGGAGAGGAGATTCTCCTCCAGGTTCTGGGTACCATATCCATGTAAAAAAAAAAAAAAAATTAAAATAAAAAATTGTGTCACTCACCTTCCGGCATCCCGCGCAGCGTCCCCAGGCCTCAGCGACGCTCCCGCCGACTCCCATTCCCAGCGATACCTTGCGACAATGACCTTTGATGACGCAGTGGCTTGCGTGGGAAGCCGGAAGGTGAGAAAAACACGATTTTTTATATTTTTTAACTTTATATCTTTTTACTATTGATGCCTCATAGGCAGCCTCAATAGTAAAAAGTTTGTCACACTTGTCAAACACTATGTTTGGCGAGTGTGACCAACCTGTCAATCAGTTTTCCAAGCGATGCTACAGATCGCTTGGAAAACGCTAGCATTCTGCAAGCTAATTGTGCTTGCAAAACGCTAGTTAAAACGCGGGAATTACGCATGCGGAAGGGAGTTGGGGAATTCCCACGGGAATTTCGCAACGTGTGCACATAGCCTTAAGGTTTCCAAAGGCAAAGATGATAATTTTTCTAGTGAAACCTGCAGATACACTCTTTCTTTGGAGAGCAGTATGTTTCAACTGTTTTTTGCAACCTTCTGATCGGACTATGCCTAGTTGGGAAGTGAGGTGCATTTTTTTTTCACTACCAGCTATTTTTTAAAACCTGACTTGCAAAAAAATTACCCTCCAAAACAAAGGACGTATAAACAGCAACTTGGTTTTACATTAGAAATGAATAGGAAGAGTCTTTTCAAGAGTTTTTTAAGCGATTTTTCAGGCGTTTCTATTTTTTTTTAGTCTTCTCCAATACGTTCCTTTAAAGCGGGTTGTCCAGCCTTGGAGTACAAGTCTGCAGTTACTCTATGTTAACTGCATGCTGTGAGAATCCTCCGATGCCGGGAGCAGGCAGTCGTGACCGCAATGATGTGATTTGCAAACTTCCGGCCTCATTCCGACTAGACGTATCCAGCTTGGCTTAATTCCCTTGCATCTGGTGAGGCTGTGTATGTCTAGTTGGCATGTGACTGCATATATGCAATTCACAGACTTGTAGCCTAAGGCAGGGTTCAGATTGCGTTATGGCAGTCCGTCTAACGGACTGCATTACACCGCAGCATTAACGCGATGTAACGCATCTGTTAACGCTGCCATAACGCGGTGCATCACTAACGCATGTCCTAAGCAGCATGCGTTAGCGATGTGCCGTCATTCTGTGACGGACCCTCGCACGCGGTCTGCAGCGTTCGAGGGTCCATCACTGCTAGCGCAGATGCAGCATCTGCGCTAGCGCTATCGCATAACGCGGTCGCTTTAGGGAGTAGCATTAACACAGGCCATCAACGCTATGTGTTGAACGGACTGCATTAACTCTATGTGAACCTGGCCTAAGGCCGGTCAACCAGTTTATAAAACAGTGGCCTAATTGTGTATATGGAAGCAGCTACGCAAGAGCATTTAGCTTGAATGCACATCTTGTGCTCTTACCCCATTTCTTTGCATTTTTGTACTTTCAGAGCCACTTATGCTGTTTTTTTACAGTTATCAGAAGATATCAAGAAAATAATAATGGTGGATTTTCATATCTTCAAAATGCCTCATTTTCTCCACACGTTATTAAGCCATTACATGCCATTTCTAATGTACCATGCATTCAGTAGAAAGGTAAAACACAGCATAGAAAGGATGAGCGATCAAGCATAGTATTATTATTATTACATGTCCGGGTTCTCAACGTATCCGGAGATCTCGGCGGCAGCACAGGTGATTCAATTAGTGTCTCAATCAGTGGGATTGACTTTGAACCATTCACTAATTGAATCAGTCATGTTTTAGCAGAGATCCCTTTAAACTCTGGATTTTGAACAATACAATCTGCCTTTTCTCATCTACTGATATTCCTTTGCACATGGTACATCATAGTAATAGCATGTATCCTACGCTCCTGGACACAGCGCTGTGCATATTAGGGTTATATCCGTAGGCGTTCTCAGTGTAGTAGTGCATAACATTACACAAAGCTCAGATATCAGCGTGTATCCAGCTCTGAAATTCATTCTGTCTTCTCATACATCATCTTATTCTGCTACTGAATTCTCTAAATCCTTCCTGGCTACTTGCTCTGAAAGTCATTGGGGCAGATTTATCAATACTGTCGCTGCTATGTAGAAACTGTCATGAACCTGAGCAATGTCGGGAACATATTTTTAAACTGTTGCATGGCTCATGATGAATGTCAAGGGCAACAGCCTTGCACTAAATTGGGCTCCATATAAAACTCTCTCTTTAGGTGTTGATAAGGATGTTGTAGTGGCGCAACCAACAAGCCTTTATCAAACTCCCTTTAATCCGACAAAGCTGTTAGAATAAAAATTCCTTATAATGTGGGTAGAATTGTATAGAATTCCTCAAAAGTTAGGACGCATCATTCTCTCTACTGCAGCTCACTGCAAGAAATTGGGAAAGAATCTCAAAATGTGTAACGGGTGAAGCAATGATAAAGTATTCACACAAAGGTACAGAGAGCATTTTCTGTTGCTTTTTCTACAAATTCGATAAAATAAATAGTGGCATGTTCCATTCAATGCTGTGTACTGCAGAGCATCGCTTCTAGTGGAGAGCATCTGTATAATACAGTGCTGTTCGTTTGCAGCTCAGTATTATGGGATGCTGAATGAATATGACTCCATAGTCCAATAATCATCCATAATATTGCAGAAAAAGTCCAGCACGCACAAAAAATGGAAATATAAAATACCTTTTAATCCGTCATATTAGAAGCATGAAAGAAGTGCAAGTCAAAAACTCCTGTAATCTTATGTGTTTCAGGTCTCTATCGAACCCTTAGTCACTATGAATGAATAGGAAGAGTCTTTTCAAAAATTTTTAAAGCGATTTTCCAGGCATTTTCTCCAATAGATTCCTTATAAAGCTCTGTGTGCACATAGCCTAATTGTATACAAGCAAGCAGCTACTCAAGAGTAATTTTCTTGACTGCCATCTCTATGATTAAGGATCTGAAACGTGTAAGGGTCCCGTTTCACTTAGCGACGCACCAGCGATCCCTACAACGAAACGACCTTGTAAGGATCGCTTGTGCGTTGCTAAATGATCGCTAGTAAGCTGCCAAACAGGCAGATCTCTTCAGCGACGCAGTAACCATCCAGCGATCCTCGGCGGTCGTTGGTACCTTGTCACACAGCAGCGATTCTGAATGATATTCCAGCCTGCTTCCTTGAGTTCTGCGTCGCTAACGATGTCACTCGTCGGGTAAAACACAGCGATGCGCGATGGCCAGCGGGACTGAAAAATGGCCCAGGACATTTGAGCACGATCAGCGATATCCAGCGGGGGGGGGGGGGGGGGGGGGCGGTCGCTGCTGCATGTCACATGTAGCGAGGTCGCTGTTGTGTCACAAAATCGGTGACGCGCTAGCTCTATGTGAGAAGGGGGCTTAAGATTACAGGAGTTTTTAACTTGCACTTTTTTATGATTTTAAGATTTTACTTGCAATAAATTTTTTGTGACTGCTGGACTTTTTCTGCAACATTATGGCTTAGTAGTGGTACACCTGAAAGCCTTGGCTATATACTCCATCTTCATTTATCACAGTGCAGTATCATATTATGGCACTACATGCTGGAACAGTGAAGTTTTTTTCCATTTTTTTTTTGGCTTTAAGTATTGTTCATATATCCATAGTCCGGTGTAACTTCCTCCCAAAAATGTATAGCAGAAATTGTCCCTACATCCTTATCAAGAATGGGATCTCGTCTTGCACTGCTGTCAATGCAGAGATGGTGGGAATTTCCATATTAAAGGGAATCGGTCACCCATATTTAGTGATATCATGTAAAGATATCACCAAATTGTGCGTCCCATAAGGATTCTATTAGGATTTTTTATTCCCCCTGACCCCGTACCTTTTGAGGCATAAATACTTTTTTATCTTGTTGGGGATGTATGCAAATCGCCGCGGTTCGGTCCGATGGGCGTGGCTTAGTCGCCTTCTCCCCCCCTCCTCGGCTTGCTGCACGTAATCTTCATCTGTGAATATCACAGATAACGTTGGTTTCCGTGCTTGCGCATTAATTCCCAGGGACGGGATAGTACGTCACAGCGATCAGCGGCGCCCACGTGGTGAGCGCCGCTGATCGCGGCTGGGTGTCAGCTGATTATCACAGCTGACACCCGCCACAATGTGTCAGGGGCGGTCACGGACCGCCCCCGACACGTTAGCCCCTTGCACACCGCGATCAAACACGATCGCGGTGTACCGGGGGTTAAAGGGAAGCATCGGCAGGGAGGAGGCTCCCTCCGTGCTTCCCTGAGCCCCCCACAGCAGCGCAATGTGCAGCGCTGCTGTGGGGGGCTCCATCCCTGCAGGTCCCCGAATCCAAGATGGCGACGGGGACCTTCGGGGGCCTGCAGGGAGCTGGCTTCCTCAGTGCCTGCAAAGCACAGGCAAGGAGGAAGCCTTGTGCAGTGCCTGTGATAGATCGCTGATCTGTCACAGTGATCTGTGATGTGACAGATCAGCGATCTGTCACAGGACAGTGATGTCCCACCTGGGACTATGTAATAAAGTTTAAAAAAAAGTGTAAAAATAATTTTTAAAAAAATCGCTAAATATAAAAAAAAAAATATTCCCTAATAAATTCATTTTTTGGAAATAAAAACAAACAAACAATAAAAGTGCACATATTTGGTATCGCCGAGTCCGTAACGACCCGCCCTATAAAACTGTCCCATTAGTTAACCCCTTTAGCGAACCCCTTAAAAAAAATAAATAAATAAAAAACGAAGTAAAAAATAATGATTTATTATCATACCGCCGAACAAAAAGTCCAATAACGCGCGATCAAAAAGACGCATATAAATATCCATGGTACCGTTGAAAACGTCATCTTGTCCCGCAAAAAACGAGCCACCATACAGCATCATCAGCAAAAAAATAAAAAAGTTACAGCTCGCAGAATAAAGCGATGCAAAAATAATTATTTTTTATATAAAATTGTTTTCATTGCATAAAAGCGCCAAAACATTAAAAAAAGACCTAAATGAGGGGTCGCTGTAACTGTACTGACACGAAGAATAAAAGCGCTTTATCAATTTTTCCGCAGGCGGAACAGTGTAAACGCACCCCCCAAAAGAAATTCATGAAACGCTGGTTTTTGTTCATTCTGTGTCCCAAAAATCGGAATAAAAAGAGATCAAAAGATGTCACGTGCCCGAAAATGATACCAATAAAAACGTCAACTCGTCCCGCAAAAAATAAGACCTCACATGACTCTGTGGATCAAAATATGGAAAAATTATAGCTCTCAATATGTGGTGATGCAAAAACTATTTTTACAATAAAAAGCGTCTTTTAGCGTGTGACAGCTGCCAAAAATATAAACCCGCTATAAATAGTAAATCAAACCCCCCGCTCTCACCCCCCTTAGTTAGGGAAAAATAATAAAATTAAAAGAAAATGTATTTATTTCCATTTTCCCATTAGGGTTAAGGTTAGGGCTAGGGCTGTGTTGGGGTTAGGGTTGAAGTTAAATTGGGGGGTTTCCACTGTTTGGGCACATCAGGTGCTCTCCAAATGCAACATGGCGTCTGATCTCAATTCCAGCCAATTCTGCGTTGAAAAACTCAAATGGTGCTTCTTCAAAGCTCTGCCATGCGCCCAAACAGTGTTTTACCCCCACATATAGGGTATCAGCCTACTCAGAACAAATTGCAAAACAACTTTTGGGGTCCAAGTTCTCCTGTTACCGTTAGGAAAACAAAAATTGGGGGCAAAAATATAATTTTTGTGGGAAAAAATGTTTTTTTATTTTCACGCCCGGGCGTTATAAACTTCTGTGAAGCACTTGGGGGTTCAAAGTGCTCACTACACATCTAGATAAGTCCCGTGGGGGGTCTAGTTTCCAAAATGGGGTCACTTGTGGGGAGTTTCAATAGTTTAGGTACATCAGGGGCTCTCCAAACGCACATGACACCCGCAGACCATTCCATCAAAGTCTGCATTCCAAAACGTCACTACTTCCCTTCCGAGCCCCGACGTGTGCCCATACAGTAGTTTTCTCCCACATATGGGGTATCAGCGTACTCAGGACAAATTGGACAACAACTTTTGGGGTCCAATTTCTCCTGTTACCCTTGGAAAAATAAAAAAATTTGTGACTAAATGATCATGTTTGTGGAAAAAATACGATTTTTTTATTTTCACGCCCGGGCGTTATAAACTTCTGTGAAGCACTTGGGGGTCCAAAGTGCTCACTACACATCTAGATAAGTTCCTTGGGGGGGTCTAGTTTCCAAAATGGTGTCAATTGTGGGGGGTCTCCACTGTTTTGGTACATCAGGGGTTTTCCAATCGCAACATGGTGTCCAATCTCAATTCCAGCCAAAAAAGTCAAATGGTGCTGCTTCCCTTCTGAGCTCTGCCATGCGCCCAAATAGTCGTTTACACCCACATATGGGGTATCTGCGTACTCAGGACAAATTGCACAATAACTTTTAGGGTCCTGTTACCCTTGGGAAAATAAAAATTGGGGGTGAAAAGATCATTTTTGTGGAAAAAATGATTTTTTAATCGTACCGCTGTACATTATAAACTTCTGTGAAGCCCTTGTGGGTTCAAAGTTCTCACCACATATCTAGATAAGTTCCTTGGTTGGTCTAGTTTCCAAAATGGGGTCACTTGTGGGAGGTTTCCACTGTTTAGGGGCTCTCCAAACGTGACATGGCATCCGATCTGAATTCCAGCCAATTTTGCATTGAAAAAGTCAAATGGCGCTCCTTCCCTTCTGAGCTCTGCCATGCGCCGAAACAGTGGTCCCCCCCACATATCAGGTATCAGTGTACTCAGGACAAATTGCACAATAACTTTTGCAGTCCAATTTCTCCTGTTACCCTTGGTAAAATAAAAAAAAATTGAACCTGAAGTATTTTTTTTGTGAAGAAAAGTTAATCTTAATATTAAAAAAATTCCTGTGAAGCACCTGAAGGGTTAATAAACTTCTTGAATGTGGTTTTGAGCACCTTAAGGGGTGCAGTTTTTAGAATGGTGTCACTTTTGGGTATTTTCTATCATATAGACCCCTCAAAGTGGCTTCAAATGTGATGTGGTCCGTAAAAATAAAATGGTGTTGCAAAAATGAGAAATCGCTGGTCAACTTTTAACCCTTTAACTTCCTAACAAAAAAAAATTTTGGTTCCAAAATTGTGCTGATGTAAAGTAAACATGAGGGAAATGTTACTTATTACGTTTTTTGTGTGCCGTATCTCTGATTTAAGGGCATAAAAATTCAAAGTTGGAAAATTGCGAAATTTTCAAAATTTTCGCCAAATTTCCGTTTTTTTCACAAATAAACGCAAGTTATATGAATGAAATTTTACCACTAGCATGAAGAACAATATGTCACGAGAAAAAAATTTCAGAATTACCGGGATCCATGGAAGCGTTTCAGAGTTATTACCTCATAAAGGGACAGTGGTAAGAATTGGAAAAATTGGCCCGGTCATGAACGTGCAAACCACCCTTAGGAGTTAAGGGGTTAAAGAGGACCTGTCACCAGGTCAAAGTGTTGTGGCTTCATGTAACGCGTATTGGATATTTTTTCCTGAAACTGAAGCGCCTACCGTAATTTTCTTCTTTTTAAAAGGTAAAAAGTGAGCAATTTTTGCTCTTAATTTATTCCTGTTGCTCCCTTGTATATTCCATTTTTTGTTTCTTAAAATCCACCATATGGTTCAAGAGATATGGGTCTTTTAATGTATTGCTAATTTCTACAGTTTTTACTAATAAGGAATGTCTAACCAGTTCCTCTGGGGCGTGTCCTTCGGTGTTGTACATTATTACCCTATCAGCAATGTCCCTGTATAAAGACCATAAAACATAGCATATCTCTGAAACCATATGGTGGATTTTACAAAAAACTGGCTACACATGGGAGCAGCAGGAATAAAATAAGAGCGAAAACTGGACACTTTTGACCTCTAGTGACAGGTCTTTAAACATTCATAAAATTTGTAATGGCAGAACTTATGTCAATGAGTGTGAGTGACATAAATATACGTATGTGTTCTTTATATTCTAGGTCTTCCATCATATTACATGGTCTGCATGTTAACATTTATCCATAAAAGCCCTTTGGTTGCCAGCGGTGTACTGGTAGGTGAATTTCCTTTAGAACTATAGTCAGTGTTGAAGTGCGCTCATGGAGCTCAATCAAAGGAAATAATTCTGAAGGAGATGACCTCCGTTTATGCAGAAAATGGCTCATCTTCTTTAACTTGCATTAATGCACACAGAGGACGTGTCATCAGTTAAATCATGTTTTGCATTTAACTCCCTAAAGAATAAAAGTGAAATGTGCGCAAATGTGCAGTCGATGGGATCCTATCTCCAGTGATTTCTGGCATTGCTAGATCACTTGTGTACCTTGAACTTCCAAACTAGTCACCGGTGAGGCCACAGGTATACACTGAACAATTGGTACTACGTTTTGTAAATCTATCCCGCACAATGGCATTTTAATAACTGATAAGAACAGATTCTACACCTGATCTTAGCCACAATTAAATATCTTAACATAGGGGCCCATTACTCCCGGTGAATAACATCTGGCCCCCATTCCCCCTCATGCATAACATCCGGCCTCCATTACCCCCGATATATAACAGTTGCCCCTCATTACCCCCGGTGTATAACATCCGGCCCTATTGCCCTTTGGTACATAAATCCTGCTCATTGCACCCAATGTATAACATCGTCCCTTCACCCCTGGTGTACAACATCCAACTCTTCCCCCTGGTGTATAACTTCTGGTGCCTCGTCCCCCAATGTATAACATCCACCCCCAGAGTACATCCTCTTTTCCCCCGCTGTGCCATCTATTTTTATTAACGTGACAGAATGGCTGGTCGTAAAGAGCTCACTGATGACATTTCTTTCCTTCTAAATTTTAAACCCATCACCTGTGAGTTATATTATTGAGAAACAGAAGGAACTGCAGCAATTCAGCCATGAAGTGGAGACCCCGTAATGTTAAAGAGCTGGGTGCAGAGGGCAGAAAAGTGACCACTGTATTGCTGAGTCCATAACTGCAGAGTCCACCGTTCTAGTATTAACATCAGCACAAACACTGCAGCCCGCCGTAAACTTCATGGCCAAGCAGCTGCATGCAGCCGTACAACACCAAGCACAATGCTGAGTGTCGGATGGAGTGGTGTTAAGTCGCCACCACTGGACTCTGGAGGAAACGTGATCTGTGCATTGATGGATCACACTTCTCTGTCTGGCATCTGATGGACGAGTCTGGGTTTGGTGAAAGCCAGGAGAACGTTACCCTATTCCTGCATTGTGCCCGTTGTACAGTTTTGGTGAAGGAGAACCATGATAAAAGTAAGTAAAAGTGTTAAAATGTAGCATAGAGGAGGCTCTCTCCTCGCTGTCTATTGTATCTAGTTTTAAATATTTGGGTATCTACATATCTCACAATAGTACGCTTGACTTACAACTTAATGTCCACCCATTGCTGGAACTAGTTAAAGTTAAATTTGCATCCTGGAGCGAGCTTCCGTTGTCTGTAGCCGGAAGCATTAACCTGATTAAAATGAAATTATTCCCCAAGCTTAGCTACTCCCTTCAACACAGTGCTGTAATGGTACCCAAATCTTTCTTTGTGCATCTCAATTCCCAGATCATATCCTTTATATGGGGGAAAACTAGGCCCAAACTTAAATTGTCCACTTTACAAAGACCTAAAAAGGGAGGTGGGGTGGCGTTACCAGATTTTTTTCCTGTACTATTTTGCTGAGCAGGCTAAAGCTTTAAGTAAATGGATGCCGGGTAATTACCTCCCCAATTCTGAAAGTCATCTGCTTCATGCTGCACAGACAGACTGCCCATTAGGTTTCCTTGAGTTAGAGAAGACTAGTGCCCCTCGTCTGCTACCCCTGCTCCGACTGGCACGATTAACATGGAGGCAAATCAAGAAAGTGATTGGGTTTAAAGATTTTACAGCTGAAATGCCCCTGTGGAATAATGATTATTTTCCGGAATTGCTAAATCACCCATCCACTGATTTTTGGATTCAGCATAACGTCTCCTCGCTGAGGGACTTGTATGACCAGGGGACCTTAATGTCTTTTGAACAATTACAGGTTACACATGACATCCCGAGATCTCAATTTTTTCGCTATTTACAGCTGAGATCGGCTCTTCAATCGCACATGAGGTGTAGGGGTGTGGGCCGTACTATTTCATCTTTACCTCTGATAGGAATCCTTAATTCGCAGGGTCCCCAGGGTCTCATCTCCTCTTTATTTACATACATGCTGTCAGTAGAGGCAGAATCGGCCATGAGTTCTATTAAGAGGAAGTGGGAACGACTCATCCCTAATACGCAAGGAGAGGAGTGGGAGGAGATCCAGGAATCTCCGATCGGAGTATCACCATCTATTAATAACAGAATGATACAATTATTTATAATAAATCAATCATATTTGACTCCGACACAACTTTTTAGGATGGGTCGACTTCAATCATCAGAATGTTTGCGATGTCACTCACCAGATGCAGATTTTATTCATATGGTGTGGCAATGTCCCACTATCCTACATTACTGGAAAGAGGTGACATCGTTACTGACATCCCTGGTACAAGCCCCTGTCCCTCTAGAGCCATTGGTCTGCTTGTTTGGGGTATGAGATGAAGAGATTTGGGATCGCTATACCGGGGTCTTCCTGCGCGAGACACTGTTTATGGCATGGAAGGTGCTGGCACTGCTGTGGATGGGAGGCTCATGTCCCTCTCTTTGGATAGGATCAATTTGGATTGATTTGGTAAATTCGGTTGTTCCATATGAGCACACGTTATACCAAAATAGGGGATGCCCGGGTAAATTTGAAAAGATTTGGGAGAGGTGGAATTCCTCTCATCTTACTTTGCAAGGTTGAGACATCACACGCGACATAATATGATATAGTAAACCAGGCTGCAAAAATAGTAGATACTAGTTGATGTAGTGGTAGTCTTAGTTTAGGAATTTTTACTTTGACTTTATTATCCGAGTGATATGACAAGGCTTGTGAAATTTGATTGATATACATGCTGAACAGTGTATAGCCAATTATCCTTTGCGTATGCTTGGAAGGGTATGTACATATTACCTTGTTTATCAATAAGAGTGTGCAATTTCTTGCTTTATATTTCACAATGGATGGAAACATGTATGCTCTGTATAATGCTTGTTATCATAAGCCAATGTGTATGTTGTACATTTTTTATGTCCTGAGGTTCAATAAACGAATTTAAAAAAAAAAAAAATGTAGCATTGACTAACGACTACTGGTAAATGGATATGCAGTGCAGTGCAGACAGACTGCAGTGTGTACATGCAGCTCCTCTGTGCGCCTCCTGTTTTATATAGATGCGTGCAGATATATTGCCTCACTGTCCCACTGTGTCCCGTTTTTACATGCTCTTTGGGCATATGATTCACAAAATATCTTCTTTTCTGTTCTAGGAACAGTGCCACTTATGTAGTTAGGTTGAGCCTGGTATTGCAACTCGCTCCAATACACACAACTGAGTTTGAGTATATGTATTAGCAGGCCATGGGTGGAAGTGGCGTTGTGTATGAAAATAAAGTATATCCTGTATTCTGATCTCGCTGTAAAGATGCTTATACTTGCTGATGTATGGTATAGTGACTCCTAGCTATTTTGCTTCTCTAATATATATATATATATATATATATATATATATATATTATTATTTTTTTTTTTTTTATTGTATATATGTAGACATAGCACAATACTTAGTCTCCTGTTAAAAATGCTAAGTTCATCTGTTATCACCATGATGCCTATATTTTACATTTGCCTTCCTCCGTATATTCCCGTGTCTTTTCAGAACCATTCTGTAAATTATTTGCTCTGTTACCCTGTTTTCTTATATTTCTCTTTCTCTCCCCCATCTCTTGTAATGATATGAGAGGGGTGGGCTGGGTCAGAAGCCCTTTGGCCCTCGGGACTATAGGGGGAAGGGGAGATAGAGGACAAAGGCCATGGCGCTACTGTCCCTTTGTCTACAAAAAAAAGTGATAAAAATAGTTCTTCTGATTGCCTGCAGATGGCACCAGACTAATAACCAGAGAGCAGGATCTGCTACAGTCACAGCACAGGGATGTAACGCCGCCTGTCTACAGTCATCTTTGAAGGTGTCCAGACATTTTATCCTAAAAACTGATAAGAGGCGGTCATTCTAATTTGTAAAAAAAAAATATACGGTACTTGTTGAGAATTCATAATTTTTTTATGCTATTGCAGTTATAGTTTATGGTATTTCAGAAAATTGGTCATTTTGTATAGATGTATGAGAATGCATTATTATGGGTGTTGCTGCATAGTTGCATAGCTGATACATGATTTTCAAAGGTAGCCATATACTAACACTAAATATGTACATAATGTATCTATCTAGTATAGATAAACGTCACCCAAATGATATATGGCCCCTAATCATTGGACTGTATCTCTGCTCAGATTGATCGGTCCATACAAATAGTAACAAATTGCAAGCTTTCGAGACTACGCAGGTTTTTCATCATGAAGAGACCTGCATAGTCTCGAAAGCTTGCAATTTGTTACCATATTTTCAGTTAGCCATTAAGGGTATGTGCACCCGTACTTTTGAGAGCTCTGGATTTGTCCCCGCGGATTTGTAAAAAACCGCAGGTAAATCCGCAGGTCAAAAGTCCTGGGGTTTACCTGCGGATTAGCCTGCGGTTTTGCCCTGCGGTTTCACACCTCATAATGGATATGGTGTGAAACTGCAGCGGATTCCGCACAAAGAATTGACATGCTGCGGATTGTAACCTGCAGCAATTCCGCGCGGAAAAATCCGCAGCATGTGCACAGCGTTTTTTGTTTTACCATTGAAAACAATGGTACTGTACAACGCACCTAAATCTGCTGCGGACCCGCAGCAGAATCCGCACCGTGTGCACATAGCCTAAAAGGTATCAACCACTGAGGACTCTCAACTCTAAATATTCTTCTATCTACTGGCTAACACGGTACAAAGATATATCTTTCCTGTACAAATAGTAATGCATTGGTAAAATAAAAGAAAAATATTAGGCTAAGGTTCCACAACCAAGTCACTGGTAATTGGTGTGACCAAAAAGATTTGTGCTACTTTTTTGCAACTTGAGTCGTAAGTTGAATTCTACTTGCATAGAAATCTGTGGGGGCAGCATTTTGAGCGACTTGCCGCTATCTGTTCGCGTTATGTTCTCATTTCTAGATATGATACCTTAGTCATCGTGTCGCGTGATTATTGTAGTCCAGCCTGATAGGTGGCAATGGTACAATGTGAATATTTTGCTGATATTCTGTTTGTAATAAAGACAAAGAAAGGTACTAAATAGAATTTATTTGGATTAGGCTATGTTCACACTAGGGTTTTTTTTTTTTTTAATGCAAATTTGTGAGCTGCGTTTTACAGTTTCAGCAAAGTCTGAGATTTCAGAAATGTCATGCATACACTTTGTTTTTTTTTCATTAGGATTTTGTGCTTTGCATGTTTTTATGCACAAAAGAGCATGTCACTTTCAGCATTTTTTCAGCGTTTTTCACCCATTGAAAGTAAGGAGTGGTGAAAAAATGCTGAAAATCTGCACCAAAAAACCCAGGTATCTGGTTTTGCCGCATTTTTTGTGCCAAAACCTAATTAAACAGAATGAGATTTTTTTTTTTGCACTAAACTTTATCAGCATGCATGAGAGACAAATGTAGCATAACAAAAACGCCCAAAAAAACAGAGCACAAAATGCAAGGAAAAAAACAAGCAAAACTTATTTTTTTCTGTTTAAAGAGTTAAAAAAAAAAAAAAAACCCGCTGAAAAAATGCCTAGTGTGAACGTAACCTTAAAGTTAAAGGGGTTGTTTGGCACTTTAACACTGATGGCATATCCATTGGTCATTAATACCAGATTGGTGTTGAAGCGACACCCGAGACCACCACCGATTAAGCTGTTCCAGTGGCGGCAGGTTTCCACAGCCGATTCAAATAGAGGTTGCTCTGCATTACCGTACTACAGCGACTATGCAGTTGATGGAGCTGTGCTGTTCTGTAACTGATCACATCCAGACAGTGTCCGGAATATCTGATCGGCGGTGGTGCTGGGTATCACACCACGACCCATCTGATATTAATGACCTTTTCTTTAGGATCGGTCATTAATATAAAAGTACTCGAAAACCCCTTTAAATAGCAAACACATGGCACCATATCCATGAATTTTAAAGTCACCGCTTTGTGCAAAATATATTATATTTTGTGTATTATATTATTTTTTATCAGTTTATACTCTTATTCTCCAGTTTGTCACATAATCATGCATCACACTGTTCACTCCTACATTTGTTGTTTCCAAAAAAAGCAAACAAGCAAAAAACGCTTGCATGCAAAGGCTTTTCCTTCTATAATGTGACTAGAGAATGCAGAGGACATGTAATTAAAAGCATAGGCCAAGGGCTGATGTCCACCACTGGCAATATTTGTCCTTTTGTGAGGAGAGAAATGCCCTGAAGCCACCACTATACACATGCGTGCACTCACACACTACACAAGGGTCATGCCATCACCCCCCTCCCAACAAATCTGCCTTCTGTGGTCCTTCAGGTCATTTAAATTATCTCATTTTTACATGTGGGTTTATGTTCTCTTAGTGAAAGCATCGTCTAGATCCCTTTCACAAAACATGATAACTTTTGCACGCTCTGCAATGTTTGGTAGAAATGCACAGATCCTTCCACTTTTGCTAAACCATTTACCCAAAATGCAATGTTAGAAAATCACATATATGCATGGTGGGGGTGTACAGCCTTATTGCATATCATCAATATTAATGTAACACATACACTCAGGAGTGAGGATTCAGCAGTCTGGGCCTTCACAGAATCACAGTTTACTCATGCTGAAATCACCGGAATCACTGATAAAAACAAGGCTTTGGGTACACGGCGTCTTTATTCTCGGGTGAACCTGCTGTTTTTGAAGCTGAACGACGCACTTCAGGAAATGCCAGAATTTTTTGGCACATTTTTATAACACTGCAATTCATGCTAAGTAACTTCCATATGTCTTTGTGGGCTTCCTATAGGCTTCTTTAACCTCTTCGCGACCGCCCACAGTAGATAAACGTTGGCGCTTGCTGGGCTTTGTGCAGCGCCGACGTTTATCTACTGTCGGCGGTTTTGTGCCCCCCGGGACCCCCTCATACCTTATAACGCGGGGATCCCGGTGCACAATGCATGTGGGACCCCCGACGTCATCGAGACCTGATTGGTTCAGGTCCTGATGACGTCGCGTCACAGCAGCCAATGAGAGAGCTCGCTGGGAAAGCTGCTTGTTTCCCGGCGATCTACCTCATTATAACGCGACTTCTCCTCTGAGCTCATGCTGACAGATGAGCAGAGGTGAAGCAGCATTACTGTATGACTAGATCGCTGCCTGGCACAGCTGATCGCTGCCTGGCACAGCTGTGCCAGGCAGCGATCTTGTTACACAGTAACGCTGCTTCACCTCTGCTCATCTGTCAGTGTGAGATCAGAGGAGAAGTGGAGTTACTATGTGCCGGGCAGCGATCTTGTCATATAGTAATGCTGCTTCTCCTCTGATCATCTGCCAGTGTGAGATCAGAGGAGAAGTGGCGTTACTATGAGTCAAAAATACAAAAAATAAAAAACACAAAAATAAAAAAAAAAGTAAAGAAAAAAAAAGCAGGTAGGCAGGCTAGGGCTAGGGTTAGGGCTAGGGTTAGGGCTAGGGTTAGGGGTGTGTTGGGGTTAGGGTTGGAATTCGAATTGGGGGTTTCCACTGTTTAGGTACATCAGGGGCTCTGTAAATGCAACATGACGCCTGCAGACCATTCCATCAAAGTCTGCATTCCAGAACGTCACTACTTCCCTTCCGAGCCCCACCGTGTGCCCAAACAGTGGTCCCCCCCACATGTGGGGTACCAGCGTACTCGGACAAATTGGACAACAACTCTTAGGGTCCAATTTCTCCTGTTACCCTTGTGAAAATAAAAATTGGGAGCTAAAAGATCATTTTTGTGGAA
Organism: Dendrobates tinctorius; assembly: GCF_039654945.1. Lineage (NCBI taxonomy): Eukaryota > Metazoa > Chordata > Amphibia > Anura > Dendrobatidae > Dendrobates > Dendrobates tinctorius. The sequence continues at coordinate 53,703,267 of NW_027361696.1, forward strand.
AAAAAATGATTTTTTTATTTTCACGGCTCTACATTATACACTTTAGTGAAACACTTGGGGGTTCAAAGTGCTCACCACACATCTAGATAAGTTCCTTGGGGGGGTCTAGTTTCCAAAAAGGGGTCACTTGTGGAGGATTTCCACTGTTTAGGCACATCAGGGGCTCTGCAAACGCGACATGACACCCGCAGACCATTCCATCAATGTCTGCATTCCAAAACGTCACTACTTCCCTTCCGATCCCCACCGTGTGCCCAAACAGTAGTTTTCTTCCACATATGGGGTACCAGTGTACTCAGGACAAATTGGACAACAACTTTTGGGGTCTAATTTCTCCTGTTACCCTTGTGAAAATAAAATATTGGGGGCTAAAAGATCATGTTTGTGGAACAAAAATGATTTTTTATTTTCATGGCTCTACGTTATAAACTTCTGTGAAGCACTTGGGGGTTCAAAGTGCTCACGACACATCTAGATAAGTTCTTTAAGGGGTCTAGTTTCCAAAATGGGGTCACTTGTGGGGGTTTCCACTGATTAGGCACATTAGGGGCTCTCCAAATGCGACATGGCGTCCTCTCTCAATTCCAGCCAATTCTGCATTGAAAAAGTCAAACGGCACTCCTTCCTTTCTGAGCTCTGTCGTGTGCTCAAACAGTGGTTTAGCCCCACATACGGGGTATCGGCGTATTTGGGAGAAATTGCACAAAAAATTTTGTGGTTCATTTTCTGTTTTTACACTTGTGAAAATAAAAAAAATGGTTCTGAAGTAAAATGTTTGTGAAAAAAAGTTAAATGTTTATTTTTTCCTTCCACATTCCATTCATTCATGTGAAGCACCTGAAGGGTTAATAAACTTCTTGAATGTGGTTTTGAGTACATTGAGAGGTGCAGTTTTTAGAATGGTGTCACTTTTGGGTATTTTCTGTCATATTGACCCCCCAAACTCACTTCAAATGTGAGGTGGTCCCTAAAAAAAATGGTGTTGTAAATTTTGTTGTAAAAATGAGAAATCGCTGGTCAACTTTTAACCCTTATAACTTCCTAAAAAAAAAAAAAATTATGTTTCCAAAATTGTGCAGATGTAAAGTAGACATGTGGGAAATGTTATTTATTAACTATTTTGTGCGATATCACACTCTGATTTAAGGGCATAAAAATTAAAAGTTTGAAAATTGCAAAATTTTCAAAATTTTTGCCAAATTTTGATTTTTTTAACATATAAGCGCAGTTCATATCTAAGAAATTTTACCACTATCCTGAAGTACAATATGTCACGAGAAAACAATGTCAGAATCAGCAGGATCCGTTGAAGCGTTCTAGAGTTATGGCCTCATAAAGTGACACTGGTCAGAATTGAAAAAATTGGCCTGGTCACGAAGGCAAAAACAGGCTCAGGCGCGAAAGGGTTAATTAGCCTGTGGCATCTTCCAAGCGGAAGACACCTGAAGAATAGTCGGGTTACTTTGTGTCTTTCAAAACATGAAGACAATTTAAAGACTCAACATATGCACAGCAAGTCATTTTCACATATGTATCACTTATGTTCATTCTTTGGAGCGTTTAGTTGGTGCTTTTTCAGGCGGTTTATGGAGCGGAACCACCTTAAAATTTTGTCCCAAGCGTGTACAAGCAACCAGTTGGACAAATGGACGGCATCAGATGCCTATCTACTCACTTCCAAAACTATCAGATCCTGACCAAAACAAGGATCATATAAAAAAGAAACAACATAAAGAAAAAAAATGCACATATGAATAACTCCATGAAATATAACGTATCAATCTGAATAAGCCCTCTCTTCCGACATCTCAATAAAGTCATTATTGGGTCTATGCAAAAGATGGACAGCGCAAGGATAACATACGTGAGCTCCGTGTACTAGTTCCTAAATTATATTTAGGAAATCTGCATTATTTTTATTTATTTTTTTGCACACATACTGCTATTCTTTTGCAGTCGCAAAAATGTACATGCACATGTGAAGTACCCTGAGTAAAAGTCATCATTCTAGCCCCCCATGAGCCGAGGACCTGCAGAAACTAGTCAAAGGCCTAGGGACAGAAGAAGTGCGTGACTATGGGATGGATCATCCCATAGTCTGTTTTCAGTCCAGTACACCTTTACTGATTTTTCCATCTGCGAGTGATCAGACGTATTTAAAACTTTCCTAGTATGACACTATACATAAAAAGATGGAAGGTGTAGAAAGTGTCCTACATCTTAATGTTGCATGTTTGATACTTTGTAATTAAGGAATAGTGTACCCAGGCATTGCTAAACTTTACTTAGCACCAGAAAGGTACTCACTACCAGCATAAGTCATGTCCAAGTTCATCTCATTCTCCCTCTTCACCAGCCCAGACAGCAGCCTATCAATAGGTTAATACTAAGGTCGGCAGGTCAGGATTATTGAGAAAGTGATTAGGTCCCCGTCAGATCAATTCCTCCTTAGCTGCCCCTCCCTGGACACATAAACACCATTGATTTTGTGTGTGTTTAACATGTCTGTGGAAGGACATTGATCTACCTTCCTGGAGAGAGACGGGAGGGGCGAATGCTTTCTCGGGCACCCTTGCCGGCTCCGAGCCAGTAACTTAATGTAACGTCTCAATGTTACGACCATTTTGCCTATTCACACAGATTTCTCTGACCCGTTGTGAAATATTGACAAAATAAAATTGGTAAGAATTTTAACTGGGATTAGATTAGAGCCCTGACAAGGGAGAACTTTAAAAGTCTCCACTTCCTATCCCTGACATTTTTTTAACTGCTATGTACATGAAAATAGTCAGCAGTTTTTCAAGGGGTCATTTATCACAAGTGTTTTCTTCCACCAGAAGGTCTTACAATCTTTTTTGCTCTTGGATTTTTTTCTATTTTTTATAAATTAGGGATCATGTGAACATGCCTGGATCAATTATATGCATATTAATGTCTTAAATATTAAGAGGAAATTGACAGCACAACATGTAAGGTTCCTCTGTTGCAAGCAGCAGAACGGTCATGAGATTCACCCCGTTCTCTGCATATATCCCTGACATGGCTGCCACTACACAGCAGAGTCATCAAGTGCGTTTCTTTCCATGGGGAACAGTAGGATATTTATCAGAATTTGCTGGCCTGTGCATATTTCTCCTAATTATTTGCCTACTTAGGAACTTTTGGGTAAGTGGTGTAATCCCTCCGCTGCACAGCAGTTCTCTTTAAAAAAATAATAAAATTGTATAACGGCGCGGTGGGAAAATCTGATGCATTGGGTTTATTTTCGGCTCGGCGTAACAGTGCAGTATTGGACTGGGATACCTTGTTCCCTCCAGATAGTTCTTCGATACGAAAAGTCAAACTCATATATACAGTCATTACAGAGTGATATATTTCAAGTGTTTATTTCTGTTAATGTTGATGATTAACGAAAACCCAAAAGTCATTATCTCAGTTAATTAGAATACTTTATAACACCAGCTTGAAAAAACGATTTTAAAATCCGAAATGTTGGCCTACTGAAATGTATGTTCAGTAAATGCATTCAATACTTGGTCGGGGCTCCTTTTGCATCAATTACTGCATCACTGTGGCGTGGCATAGATGCGATCAGCCTGTGGCACTGCTGAGGGGTTATGGATGCCCAGGATGCTTTGATAGCAGCCTTCAGCTCGTCTGCATTATTGGGTCTGGTGTCTCTCATCTTCTCTTTGACAATACCCCATAGATTCTCTATGGGGTTAAGGTCAGGTGAGTTTTCTGGCCAATCAAGCACAATGATACTGTTGTTTTTAAACCAGGCATTGGTACTTTTGGCAGTGTGGACAGGTACCAAGTCCTGCTGGACAATGAAATTTCCGTTTCCGAAAAGCTTGTAGGCAGAGGAAGCATGAAGTGCTCTAAGGCCCTGTGCACACGGTGCAGATTCTGTGCAGTTCTGCAGCAGATTTGGCCCTGCAGAACTGCAGCAGAACTGCACGTGATGTACAGTACCATTTAAGGCTATGTAAAACAAAAAACGCTGTGCACATGCTGATTTGGTGCGGAATCAGAAGCAGCATGACGCTTCTTTTGTGCGGTTTTGCTGCAGTTTTCCACCTGCTCCATTATATAAGGCTGAGTGCAGACGGAGTTTTGAGCCCTGCTGATTTTTCCGTGCAGAATGGAAGAAAACCGCAGGTCAAATGACCTGCATTTTTCCTGCGGATTTCTTCCATTTTTCACGCGGTTTTTGTGCGGTTTTCCATTGCGGTCTTCCCCCTGCGGATTTGGTGACAGGGGAGATAGAAAACCGCACAAAAGAAGTAACATGCTGCGGATTTTGTACCGCGGAAAAATCCGCAGCGTCTGCACAGCGTTTTTTTTTTTTTTTTCATTCATTTTAAAGGTACTGTACATCACAATGCGGATATGCAACGTTTCTGCGCGGTAAAATCCGCTGCGGAAACGCTGCAAATCTGCATCGTGTGCACATGGCCTAAAACTGCAGGTGAAAACGGCAGGGGAAATCCGCACTAAAACTGCAGGTAAAACGCAGGTCATTTTACCTGCAGATTTAGCAAAATCTGCATGGAAAATTCCACAGCAGAATCCGCACCGTGTGCACATAGCCTTTGGGTATGTGCACACGGTGCAGATTCTGGTGCAGTTCTGCTGAAGATTTGGTCCTGCAGAACTGCAAGTGATATGCAGTACCATTTAAGGCTATGTAAAACAAAAAACGCTGTGCACATGCTGCAGATTTTTCCGCGCAGATTTGTTGCGGAATAAAAGATGCGGTTTTGCTGCAGTTTTCCACCTGCTCCACTATAGAAATCTGCAGGTGAAGGCTGAGTGCAGACGGACTTTTTAGCCCTGCAGATTTTTCCACGCAGAATGGAAGAAATCCACAGGTCAAATGACCTGCATTTTTCCTGCGGATTTCTTCCATTTTTCCTGCGGTTTTATTGCGTTTTTTGTGCGGTTTTCCACTGCGGTTTTCCCCCTGCGGATTTGGTGACAGGGGAGATGGAAAAACGCACAAAAGAAGTGACATGCTGCGGATTTTGTACCGCAGGAAAACCGTGTGGAAAAATCCGCATCGTCTGCACAGCGTTTTTTTTTTCATTGATTTTAAGGCTATTGTACATCACAATGCGGATATGCAACGTTTCTGCGCTGTAAAATCCGCTGCAAATCTGCATCGTGTGCACACAGCCGAAAACTGCAGGGGAAATCCGCACAAAAACTGCATTAAAACTGCACTCAGGCTATGTGCACACGGTGCGGACTCTGCTGTGGAATTTTCCACGCAGATTTTGCTAAATCTGCAGGTAAAATGACCTGCGTTTTACCTGCAGATTTAGTGCAGTTTTTGTGCGGATTTCCCCTGCAGTTTTCACCTGCAGATTTCTATAATGGAGCAGGTGGAAAACTGCAGCAAAACCGCACAAAAGAAGCGACATGCTGCTTCTTTTATTCCGCACCAAATCTGCGCGGAAAAATCTGCAGCATGTGCACAGCGTTTTTGTTTTACATAGCCTTAAATGGTACTGTACATCACGTGCAGTTCTGCAGGGCCAATTCTGCACCGTGTGCACAGGGCCTAAAACTGCAGGTAAAACGCAGGTCATTTTACCTGCAGATTTAGCAAAATCTGCGCAGAAAATTCCACAGCAGAATCCGCACCGTGTGCACATAGCCCCTGGTAGACAGCTGCGAAAACTTTGGTCTTGATAAAACACAGTGGACCTTCACCAGCAGATCAAAAGTTCACATACCCATTTCTTAATACCATGTATTACTCCCGTTAACATCAATGACAGCTTGAAGTCTTTTGTGGTAGTTGTGGATGAGGGTCTTGATTTTCTCAGATGGTAAAGCTGCCCACTCTTCTTGGCAAAAAGCCTCCAGTTCCTGTAAATTACTGGGCTGTCTAGCATGAACTTCGCACTTGAGATCTTCCCAGATTGTCTCAATGATATTGAGGTCAGGCGACTGAGATGACCACTCCAGAACCTTCACTTTGTTCTGCTGTAGCCAATGACAGGTAGACTTGGCCTTGTGTTTTGGATTGTTGTCATGTTGGAACATCCAAGCACGCCCCATGCGCAACTTCCTAGCTGATGATTGCAAATTTGCCTCCAGTATTTGTCGATAATGTGCTGCATTCCTCTTTCCTTCAACTTTGACCACATTTCCTGTGCCTTTGTAGCTCACACATCCCCAAAATATCAGCGATCCACCTCCGTGCTTTACAGTAGGAATGGTGTTCCTTTCATCATAGGTCTTGTTGACCTCTCGCCAAATGGTAACGTTTATGGTTGTGGCCAAAAAGTTCAATTTTGGTCTCATCACTCCAAATTACCTTGTTTCAGAAGTTTTGAGGCTTGTCTCTGTGCTGTTTTGCATATTGTAGGCGACATACTTTGTGGCATTTGCGCAGTAATGGTTTTCTTCTGGCGACTCGACCATGCTGCCCATTTTTCTTCAAGTGTCTCCTTATTGTGCATCTTGAAACAGCTACACCGTTAGTTTTCAGAAAGTCCAGTATTTCGGCTGATGTTATTTGTGGGTTTTTCTTTGCCTTTATCAATTTCTTGGATATCTTTTTGTTTTCCTTTCCTGTTTTACACACTTGAATTACCTTTTCCCATAGATCCGTTGACAATTCTTTTGCTTTCCCCGTGACTCACAATCCAGAAACATCAGTGGCTGGATGAAAGATGCAAGAGTCTGTCTGCATCCCAGAAACTCACTCAGCTTTTATGCACACACACTGATTACAAGCAAACAGGTCACAGGTGAGGATGTTACCTTTAGTAGCCATTTAAACCCATTTGTGTCGACTTCTGTGCATGTTATCAGGTCAAAATCACCAGTGCATGTGAACTTTTGATCCATCAATTGGATGTTTTGGGTTGTCATTATGATTTAAAAAGAAAACGCAGTAGATTGACAATAAATTGCTTCCCCCAACCACTATCCATGAGTGAAGAAAAAGCTTTGGTGTTATCATTCATATTCTCTGAAAAATAGGCCAAGAAAACAAAAATTCTGCCCGGGGTATGTAAATTTTTGAGCACAACTGTGGGGGAAATAAGTATTTGATCCCTTGCTGATTTTGTACGTTTGCCCACTGACAAAGACATGAACAGTCTATAATTTTAAGGGTAGGATAATTTTAACATTCAGAAATAGAATATCAAAAATATAATCCAGAAAATCACATTGTATAAATTATATAAATTAATTTGCATTTTGCAATGAGAAATAAGTATTTGATCCCCCCCCACCAACCTTTAAGAGTTCTGGCTCCTACAGACCAGTTAGACGCTCCTAATCAACTTGTTACCTGCAATAAAGACAGCTGTCTCACATAGTCACCTTTATAAAAGACTCCTGTCCACAGACTCAATCAGTCAGACTCTAACCTCTACAACACGAGCAAGACCAAAGAGCTTTCTAAAGATGTCAGGGACAAGATCATAGACCTGCACAAAGCTGGAATGGGCTACAAAACCATACGTAAGGTGCTGGGTGAGAAGGAGAAAACTGTTGGTGCAATAGTTAGAAAATGGAAGAAATACAAAATGACTGTCAGTTGACATCGATCTGGGGCACCATGCAAAATCTCACCTCGTGGGGTATCCTTGATCATGAGGAAGGTGAGAGATCAGCATAAAACTACACAGGAGGAACTTGTTAATGATCTCAAGTCAGCTGGAACCATAGTCGCCAAGAAAATCGTTGGTAACACATTACGCCGTAAGGCTGTGTTCACATGTAGCGTTTTTGCGGCGTTTTTTAAGCGCAGAATCGCCGCGAAAAAAAAAGCATCCCATGCAATTCTATGGGATTCCGCAATGCTGTGGATTCTTCCACCGCGGAATCGCATACCGGAAAAATCAGCAGCATGCTGATTCTTTTTGCGGAATCGTGGGGATTCCGCACACACAAGATTGCTTTGAAACACTCATTTTTCGCATGTGGCTGTGCCCACCATGAGTGAAGTGAGCGCTTCATGTGTGGATGGTACCCAGGGTCTGGAGGAGGAGAGACTCTGCTCCAGGCCCTGGGTACCATAATCCTGTAAAAAATAGAATAAAAATAAATATTGTTATTCTCACCTTGCGACAGTAACCGGAGTCCTTCCCGCCTCTCACCACGCTCCTGGCGTCTTCCGGTCCCAGTAATGCTTTGCGCGAATGACCGCGATGATGTCGCGCTCTCGTGAGCATGACGTCATCGCAGGTCCTTCTCGCAAAGCATTACTGGGACCGGAAGATGCCGGGAGCGCCGCAGAGAAAATCGGGGGCCGTCAGAAGGTGAGAATAACATTATTTTTTTTTATTATTATTATTTTTAACATCCTATCTTTTACTATTGATGCTGCATTAACACATTAAGGTCATGGAGTGGCCTAGCCAGTCTCCAGACCTTAATCTCATAGAAAACTTATGAAGGAAGTTGAGAGTCCGAGTTGCCAAGCGACAGCCTCAAAATCTTAATGATTTAGAGAAGATCTGCAAAGAGGAGTGGACCAAAATTCCTCCTGACATGTTCGCAAACCTCTTCATCCACTACAAAAAATATCTGACTTCTGTGTTTGCCAACAAGCATTTTTTCCACCAAGTTTAGTTTGCCAGAGGGATCAAATACTTATTTCTCATTGCAAAATGCAAATTTATGTACCTTATTTTTCGGATTATAAGACACACTTTTTACCCCAAAAATTTGGGGGGGAAAATGGGGGTGCGTCGTATAATGCGGATATACCTTACCGGCCGCGTTGGAGCAGGCTCCGAAGGTCGCTGCTGGAGGAGGCAAGAGTGGAGCGTTGCTACAGGCCGCAGTCTTGGATGAGGGGGTGTTCCGATGTGCGCCACTGCGGGTGTTCGGTGGTGTGGTGGCTCTGCTGACATTTTGTGAGCCCCAACACTTACATGGTTTACTGTGCGGTGGACTCCGGGAAAATGGCTGCCGGGGCATGCGCAGATGGAGATCTCGACACCAAGATCTTGCGAGATTTCAGCGCTGAGATCTCATCTCCCGAGATCTTGATCTGCGCATGCCCCGGCAGCCATTTTCCCAGAGACCACTGCACAGTAAACCATGTAAGTGCGGGGGCTCACAAAATGTCAGCAGAGCCACCACACCACCGAACACCCGCAGTGGCGCACATCGGAACACCCCCTCATCCAAGACTGCGGCCTGTAGCAACGCTCCACTCTTGTCTCCAGCAGCGACCCTTGGACCCCGCTTCACCACAGCCACCACCCCCTGTAACCAATAAGACGCATGGATTATAAGAAGCACCACCATTTTATTAAAGAAAAGGTTTTTTTTTTCTCCTCAAAATTTGGAGTGTATCATATAATCTGCAAAATACGGTAATTTATACAATTTGATTTTCTGGATTTTATTTTTGTTATTCTATCTCCATGCTAAAATTAACTTACCCTTAAAACTATACACTGTTCATGTCTTTGTCAGTGGGCAAACTTACAAAATCAGCAAGGGATCCAATACTTATTACCCCCACTGTATTTGTGTGTGTGTATATATATATATATATATATATATATATATATATATATATATATATATATATATATATATATATATATACTGTATATATACTGTGTGTGTGTATGTATGTGTATATATATATATACATACAGCTCTGGCAAAAATTGAGACCACTCTCAAATGTTCAGTTTGTCTGATTTTTCTCTTTTATAGGTATATTTTTTAGTAAGATGTAAACAACATGTCTCCGAATTTCCAAGCAATACATTATGCATTTTGTATTTTTTTTCTTACAAAGAAAAATGGTCAAAATTAAAAAAAAAAAACAAAACAGTGCTTTCAGACCTCAAATAATACAAAGAAAACCAGTTCATAATCATTTAGATTTCACACTACTTCTGGTGCAAAAATTTAAGCAGTTCTTTGTTTGATGGCTTGTGACTATCCATCATCCACTTGATTACATTCCAGAGGTTTTCAATGAGGATCAGGTCTGGAGAATGGGCTGCCCATGAGAGGTTTTTGATGTGGTGGCCTCTTAATTTTTGCCAGAGCTGATTTTTATAAAACTGTGCAGCGGTCTCTTAATTTTTGCCAGAGCTGTATATACATACAGCTCTGGCAAAAATTAAGAGACCGCTGCACACTTTTATAAAAATCAGCTTCTCTACATGTCTGACAGCCGTTCCATTCCAGTGTCAGTTGAATTCCAACCAGAGTACACCTCATTCTGCTTAATGTGCTTCTGATTAGGTGATCACCTGAACCAAATCTTATTTAGCGAAGGAAAGTATAAAAAACCCTGCTGTGGTGTTTACAATCCTCCTGCAATAGGACAAGCTGGATGGCAAAACAAGTGCTAGTAATATCCCAAAAGTAATAGGAATGAAAAAATTACTTTTATCTATGCCAAAGGAGTTGAAAAAAAAAAGTCTTGAGTGAGGAAAAGAAGGGCTCAATTCTGGCTTTACTAGCAGAGGGATACAGTGAGCGTCATGTTGCCTCCATCCTTAAAATTTCTAAGACAGCAGTCCATTACAACAAGGTCAAGCAGCAGACATTGGGGACAACAGAGCTTCAGACCGGCAGAGGGCGAAAATGACTCTCCACTGACCGGGATGACCATCATCTTATTCGAATGTCACTAAGCAACCGCAGGAGGACATCAAGTGACTTACAAAAGGGATGGCAAATGGCAGCTGGGGTGAAGTGCATGGCAAGAACATTTCGTAACAGGCTCCTAGAGGCAGGGCTCAAGTCATGTAAAGCTAGAAAAAAGCCTTTCATCATTGAGAAGCAAAGGAGAGCCAGGCTGAAGTTTGCCAAAGACCATAAGGATTGGACTATAGACTGGAGTAAGGTAATCTTTTCTAATTTTCAGCTTTGCCCAACACCTGGTTGTCTAATGGTTAGACGGAGACCTGGAGAGGCGTACAAGCCACAGTGTCTTGCCCCCACTGTGAAATTAGGTGGACGATCAGTGATGATCTGGGGATACTTCAGCAAGGCTGGAATTGGGCAGGTTAATCTTTGTGAAGGACGTATGAATCAAGCCACATGCAAAACAGTTGATTCCTTCTGCTCAGGCAATGTTCCCCAACTCTGAGGACTGTTTTTTTTCCAGCAGGACAAAGCACCATGCCACACAGCTAGGTCAATCAGTGTGTGGATGAAGGACCACCACATCAAATCCCTGTCATGGCCAGCCCCAATCTCCAGACCTGAACCCCATTGAAAACATCTGGAATCTAATCAAGAGGAAGATGGATTGTCACAAGCCTCCAAACAGAACAGCTGCTTAAATTTTTTTACCAGGAGTGGCATAAGGTCACCCAAAAGCAGTGTGAAAGACTGGTGGAAAGCATGTCAAGATGTATGAAAGCTGTGATTAAAAATCATGGCTATTCCACAAAATTTTGATTTATGAACTCTTCTTGAGTTAAAACATTAATATTGTTGTTTCTATATGATTATGAACTTGTTTTCTTAGCATTATTTGACGTCTGCAAGCACTGCATTGTTTTGTTATTTTGACAATTTCTCAAATTCGGAAAATAAATACAAAATTTAGTGCTTGGAAATTCGAAGGCATGTTGTCAGTAGTTTATAGAATAAAAGAGCAATTTACGTTTTACTCAAAAATATACCTATAAAGAGAACAATCAGACAAACTGAAAATTTTGCAGTGGTCTCTTAATTTTTGCCAGAGCTGTATATATAAATATACTAGCTGAAGAGCCCAGCGCTGCCCGGGCATAGTAACTAACTGTGGTTAGTTATAGCAAATTATAATTATCCTCCATCCCATAGTCCCGTGCCCATATACCCATCATACATATCCACGATCCCATAGGCCCGTGCCCATATACCCATCATACATATCCTCCATCCCATAGTTGAGTGCCCATATACCCATCATACATCCTCCATCCCATAGTCCCATGCCCATATACCCATCATACATATTCGCCATCCCATAGTTGAGTGCCCATATACCCATCACACACATCCTCCTTCCCATAGTCAACCATTATGACATCATAATGAGCGGCGAGGCTTGCAGCCTTTGATGACATCAGCGTCGCCATGGCAACCATTATGACATCATAATGAGGGGCGGGGCTTGATACACACTCACTTTTTCCCCATTATGTACATAGGGGCAAAATTGGTGAATTGGAACGCGCAGGGTTAAAATTTCGCCTCACAACATAGCCTAGGACGCTCTCGGGGTCCAGACGTGTGACTGTGCCAAATTTTGTGGCTGTAGCTGCGACAGTGCGGATGCCAATCCCGGACATGCAAACATACATACATACACTTGAGCTTTATATATTAGATAATGCAATTGACCTATAAAAAAGGCTAGAGCCTGCACACAGACTTTTTCTGTAGTATTGCTGTCCATTATCGATTGTTGATTTACAGCTGTCGTCCAAAAGAACAAGTTCAATCAAGCCAGACATACCATTGGAGCAGTGGCCTAAGAGGTAAGGGGGGCAATTTTCATTTTCAAATTGTGCATTCTATTGCGCTATTGGATCCTATATTATTCTTGAACATGAGCTGTCTTCTGTTTGTGTCTGTCAGTGTATACAATTGCATGTACACTGCATATGCCACTTAGAGGCTGTCTGCACAGTTGCAAAAATATGTTTTTCACTGAAATGCTCAGGTGTTTCACTGAGTATATATTTAAAAGATCCAACCTTGTACCATAGAAATAGACAAGACTAATCCAAGCCAGGGACCATAGGAAAAGATGAGACTAGTCCAGCCGGAGACCATAAGAATGGACGTGATTAGTCCAGCAAAGGACCATAAGAATATGTGAGCCTAGTCCAGCAAGGGACCATAATGATAGGTGAGCCTTGTCCAGCTTGGGACCATAAGAATACACAAGACTAGTCCAGCTGGGGACCATAAGAATAGATGAGACTAGTTTAGCTGGGGACCATAACAACATATTAGACTAGTCTAGCAAGGGACCATAATAATAGGAGAGACTAGTCCAGTGGAGGACCATAAGAATAGCCAGACTATTCTAGCTGGGGACCATAAGAATAGGCGAGACTAGTTCAGCAGGGGACCATAAGAATAGGCGAGGCTAGTCCAGAAAGAGACCATAATAATAGGCGAGACTAGTCCAGCTGGGGACCATAGGAATAGATGAGACTATTCCAGAAGGGGACCATAATGATAGGCGAGACTAGTCCAGCCGGGGACCATACTGATAGACGATATTAGTCTGGCATCCCCCTCTCCGACTTCTCAATGCACTCCTCTAGTTGATTGACAGGTCTCTTTCAAGTGTGTACATCAGGAGAAACATGACAATAAACCAAAATAGGGTGGAGAGAAGATGACCGGGGGCAGAGCTGGACTACTCTCAGATATTCTTATGCGGCCCGGCCGGATCATCAAACTATATTTTATCGGAAACACCAGTGCATTTCAGAAAAAAATATACCAGGCTGTAATTGTGCATCCAAGCTTAGATTCATGATACTTGAGGGGTTTGGTCAGCATGAGTTGACTTGACTGTTTCCCTTTAATATGGGAATATCTTGCTACAAAGAGTCCTTGTGTAGCCATAGCCCAATTTCAGCATTTATTGTCTATGGTGCTTCCCTACTCTCCCCTGATAGAAGATACCCCAAAGTCATGTTAAATTTAAACATTGCATCCTTTTCTCTCAGGATGTAAGGCGGTACCTTACTTGTCCACTTGTCCTTCAGTAAGTTGCCCTGAAAGGGGGTTACAAAAACGCTGAATTTCAGGAAAGCAAAGTTTGATCAGCTTAGAGAGGACCTTCGCCGAATTGATTGGGACAATGTCCTCAAAAATAGGAGCACAGAAAATAAATGGGAAATATTTAAATCAAAAAAATAATTTTTAACAACCAATGGCGCTGTGTAGGGGTATAGCAGCTGCAAATTAGCAGACTACGCCACCTATTCGTCTGAATATTAAAACCATTAAAAATACAACAGGAATTTGCGCTAATAATACCCGCATAAAAACCACTCTCTATAGGGAAAGCAAAGATGGATGCCAAAGAATATTAATATGCTTCTATGCAAAACGATAATAATTACACCACTACTGGAATTCATCAAAGCCCATCAGGAGAGGAGTTGCTATGTTCTGAATTCAAGACTGTTACCATTGCCCATGACATGAACAGTAATCTGGACGGTCAGTATGATTTTTTCTTCCTAGTGACAGACTCATTCATGTTTATTGGGCAGTGAGACTGGTTGTATTTTATAAACTGTTACTCACTTTTTACAGTGAGACACATATTTATAGCACACCCCCCCACGTGAGTAAGGGGGTCATTATTATCGTTTTGCATAGAAGCATATTAATATTCTTTGGCATCCATCTTTGCTTTCCCTATAGAGAGTGGTTTTTATGCGGGTATTATTAGCGCAAATTCCTGTTGTATTTTTAATGGAAATATTTAAATCAGTTTTACACACCCACTGCGAGCTAGACATACTGTACAGAAATAAAAGGACTAGGAACAGGAGAACACCAATGTGGCTAAGTAAGGATGTAAAAAGGGCAATAAATAACAAGAACAAGGCATTTAAGAAGCTAAAACAAGAAGGCAATGAAGAAGCATTAAAATGTGTGGGGAAAATGTGTGTAGATGGTTTGGTAGCTGGCTTAGTGATAGAAAACAAAGAGTGGTTATTAATGGGGCATACTCAGATTGGGCCAGGGTTACTAGTGGGGTACCACAGGGTTCTGTATTGGGCCCCCTACTATTTAATATATTTATTAATGATCTAGTGGATGGCTTACACAGTAAAATATCAGTATTTGCAGATGATACAAAAATATGTAAGGTAGTTAACAAAAAGGAGGACAGTTTGCAACTACAGACAGATTTGAGTAAATTGGAGAATTGGGCTGAAAGATGGCAAATGAGGTTTAACACAGATAAGTGTAAGGTTATGCACATGGGAAGGAGAAACAGATGCTACAATTACTTACTAAATGGGAAACTGCTGGGGAAATCAAACATGGAAAAAGACTTAGGCATCTTAGTCAATAAGAAGCTAAATTGGAGTGCCCAGTGTCAGGCAGCTGCCACCAAAGCAAATAGGGTCATGGGATGCATTAGAAGAGGTCTGGAGACATGAGATGAAAACATAATTCTCCCTCTATACAAATCACTCGTCAGACCACACTTGGAGTATTGTGTGCAATTTTGGACGCCGGTGCTCAAGAAAGACATTACTGAACTTGAAAGGGTTCAAAGGCGGGCTACTAAAATGATAAATGGAGTTGGTTCACTACAATACCCAGAAAGGTTATTAAAATTAGGTCTATTTACTCTAGAAAAGAGAAGACTTAGGGGAGACCTAATATATATGTACAAGTATATCAGAGGGCAATACAGAGATCTCTCCAATGAACTGTTTGTACCAAGGACTGTGACAAGAACAAGGGGGCATTCTCTTCGTTTGGAGGAAAGACAATTTCTGCACCAGCATAGAAGAGGGTTCTTCACGGTAAGGCCTGTTTCACACTTCCGTTTTTTCAAATCCGTCAAAATCCGTTGGTTTCCGTAAAAAAACGGATCCGCCATTTTTTTGCAGGATCCGTTTTTTTTTTGTCCCATAGACTTCCATTAGTGGTTACCGCGGATCCGTCAAAAAAACGGATCCGTTTTTTTAAAAACGGATCCGTTTGCATCAGTTTCCGTCAAAAAAACGGAAACGGATCCGTTAGGCGGACACAAAAACGGAAGTGTGAAACAGGCCTTAGAGCAGTGAGGCTCTGGAATTCTCTTCCTGAGGAAGTGGTGATGGCCAACTCACTGAATGAATTTAAGAAATTCATGGATGCTTTTCTTGTGAGTAATAGTATAGAAGGTTACGAATAACATAATATTATAGGTAGATGATTGACCCAGCTGAGGGGAAGGAATTTTTTTCCCTAAGGAGATAATTGGCTTCTACTCTGTGGGTTTTTTGCCTTCCCCAGGATCAACAATGCAGAACAGCTGCACTAAAAATAGGCTGAACTAGATGGGGGAGTTGGGAGAGATAGCTCATGATATGGCTGTGTAGTCCGGAGAAAACTATGAAAATCACACTGTTCTTATAATCGGTCTTTAACCCCTTCACCCCCAAGGGTGGTTTGCACGTTCATGACCGGGCCAATTTTTACAATTCTGACCACTGTACCTTTATGAGGTCATAACTCTGGAAC
This sequence comes from Dendrobates tinctorius, assembly GCF_039654945.1. Lineage (NCBI taxonomy): Eukaryota > Metazoa > Chordata > Amphibia > Anura > Dendrobatidae > Dendrobates > Dendrobates tinctorius. The sequence goes on from NW_027361696.1 coordinate 53,719,488, forward strand.
GCTTCCATGGATCCCGGTGATTCTGACATTGTTTTCTCGTGACATATTGTACTTCATGTTAGTGGTAAAATTTCATTCAAATAACTTGCGTTTATTTGTGAGAAAAACGGAAATTTGGCGAAAATTTTGAAAATTTCGCAATTTTCCAACTTTGAATTTTTTTGCCCTTAAATCACAGAGATAGGGCACACAAAAAACTTGATAACTAACATTTCCCACATGTTTACTTTACATCAGTACAATTTTGGAACCAAAATTTTTTTTTGTTAGGAAGTTATAAGGGTTAAAAGTTGACCAGCGATTTCTCATTTTTACAACACCATTTTATTTTTAGGACCACATCACATTTGAAGCCACTTTGAGGGGTCTATATGATAGAAAATACCCAAAAGTGACACCATTCTAAAAACTGCACCCCTTAAGGTGCTCAAAACCACATTCAAGAAGTTTATTAACCCTTTAGGTGCGTCACAGGAATTTTTTTGAATATTTAAAAAAAAATGAACATCTAACTTTTTTTCATAAAAAAAATACTTCAGGTTCAATTTTTTTTATTTTACCAAGGGTAACAGGAGAAATTGAACTGCAAAAGTTATTGTGCAATTTGTCCTGAGTACGCAGATACCTGATATGTGGGGGGGAACGACTGTTTCGGCGCATGGCAGAGCTCAGAATGGAAGGAGCGCCGTTTGACTTTTTCAATGCAAAATTGGCTGGAATTCAGATTGGACGCCATGTCACGTTTGGAGAGTCCCTGATGTACCTAAACAGTGGAAACCCCCTACAAGTGACCCCATTTTGGAAACTAGACCCCCCAAGGAACTTATCTAGATATGTGGTGAGAACTTTGAACCCACAAGGCTTTACAGAAGTTTATAACGTACAGCGGTACAATTAAAAAATCATATTTTTTCCACAAAAATGATCTTTTCACCCCAATTTTTATTTTCCCAAGGGTAACAGGACCCTAAAATTTATTGTGCAATTTGTCCTGAGTACGCTGATACCCCACATGTGGGGGTAAACCACTATTTGGGCGCATGGCAGAGCTCGGAAGGGAAGCAGCGCCATTTGACGTTTTTGGCTGGAATTGAGATCGGACACCATGTCGCGTTTGGAAAACTCCTGATGTACCAAAACAGTGGAAACCCCCCACAAATGACACCATTTTGGAAACTAGACCCCCTAAGGAACTTATCTAGATGTGTGGTGAGAACTTTGAACCCCCATGGGCTTCACAGAAGTTTATAACATAAAGCCATACAATTAAAAAATCATATTTTTTCCACAAAAATGATCTTTTCACCCTCAATTCTTATTTTTCCAAGGGTAACAGGACCCTAAAAGTTATTGTGCAATTTGTCCTGAGTACGCTGATACCCCACATGTGGGGGTAAACCACTATTTGGGCGCATGGCAGAGCTCGGAAGGGAAGCAGCGCCATTTGACGTTTTTGGCTGGAATTGAGATCGGACACCATGTTGCGTTTGGAAAACTCCTGATGTACCAAAACAGTGGAACCCCCCCACAAATGACACCATTTTGGAAACTAGACCCCCTATGGAACTTATCTAGATGTGTGGTGAGCACTTTGACCCCCCCAGTGCTTCATAGAAGTTTACAACGCCCGGGCGTGAAAATAAAAAATTTGTATTTTTTCCACAAACATGATCAATTAGTCCCCAATTTTTTTTATTTTCCCAAGGGTAACAGGATAAATTGAACCCCAAAAGTTGTTGTCCAATTTGTCCTGAGTACGCTGACACCCCATATGTGGGATAAAACTACTGTATGGACACACGTCAGGGCTCGGAAGGGAAGTAGTGACGTTTTGGAATGCAGACTTTGATGGAATGGTCTGCGGGTGTCATGTTGCCTTTGGAGAGCCCCTAATGTACCTAAACAGTGGAAACCCCCACAAGTGACCCCATTTTGGAAACGAGACCCCCTAAGGAACTTATCTAGATGTGTGGTGAGCGCTTTGAACCCCTAAGGGCTTCACAGAAGTTTATAATGCCCGGGCATGAAAATAAAAAAATCATATTTTTTTCCACAAACATGATCAATTAGTCCCCAATTTTTTCATTTTCCCAAGGGTAACAGGAGAAATTGGACCCCAAAAGTTGTTGTCCAATTTGTCCTGAGTACGCTGACACCCCATATGTGGGAGAAAACTACTGTATGGACACACGTCGGGGCTCGGAAGGGAAGCAGTGACGTTTTGGAATGCAGACTTTGATGGAATGGTCTGCGGGTGTCATGTGCGTTTGGAGAGCCCCTGATGTACCTAAACTATTGAAACTCCCCACAAGTGACCCCATTTTGGACACTAGACCCCCCACGGAACTTATCTAGATGTGTGGTGAGCACTTTGAACCCCCAAGTGCTTCACAGAAGTTTATAACACTCGGACGTGAAAATAAAAAAATCATTTTTTTTCCACAAAAATGATATTTTTGCCCCCAATTTTTTATTTTCCTAAGGGTAACAGGAGAAATTGGACCCCAAAAATTGTTTTGCAATTTGTCCTGAGTAGGCTGATACCCTACATGAGGGGGTAAAACACTGTTTGGGCACATAGCAGAGCTTGGAAGGGAAGGAGCACCATTTGACTTTTTCAACTCAGAATTGGCTGGAATTGAGATCAGACGCCATGTTGCATTTGGAGAGCCCCTGATGTGCCCAAACAGTGGAAACCCCCAATTCTAACTCCAACCCGAACCCCAACACGCCCCTAACCCTAACCCTAGCCCTAACCCTAACCCTAGCCCTAACCCTACCCTAACCCTAACCCTAGCCCTAACCCTACCCCAACACACCCCTAGCCCTAACCCTAATGGAAAAATGGAAATAAATACATTTTTTTTATTTTATTATTTTTCCCTAACTAAGGGGGTGATAACGGGGGGGTTTGATTTACTATTTATGGCGGTTTTTATGTTTGACGGCTGTCGCACGCTAAAAGACGCTTTTTATTGTAAAAATAGTTTTTGCATCACCACATATTGAGAGCTATAATTTTTCCGTATTTTGACCCACCGAGTCATGTGAGGGCTTATTTTTTGCGGGACGAGTTGATGTTTTTATTGGTACCATTTTCGGGCACGTGGAATTTTTTGATCACTTTTTATTCCGATTTTTGGGACGCAGAATGAACAAAAACCAGCGTTTCATGAATTTCTTTTGGGGGGGTGCGTTTACACCGTTCCACGTGCGGTAAAATTGATAAAGAGGTTTTATTCTTCACGTCAGTACGGTTACAGCGATACCTCATTTAGGTCGTTTTTTATGTTTTTGTCGGTTTTATGCAATGAAAACTATTTTATATAAAAAAATAATTATTTTTGCATCGCTTTATTCAGCAAGCTATAACTTTTTTATTTTTTTGCTGATGATGCTGTGTGGCAGCTCGTTTTTTGCGGGACAAGATGACATTTTCAGCGGTACCATGGATATTTATATGCGTCTTTTTGATCGTGCGTTATTACACTTTTTGTTTGGCGGTATGATAATAAATCATTATTTTTTGCTTCGTTTTTTATTTTTATTTTTTAAGGGGTTCGCTAAAGGGGTTAACTAATGGGACAGTTTTATAGGGCGGGTCGTTACGGATGCGGTGATACCTAATATGTGTACTTTTATTGTTTTTTTTTTTTATTATTTCCAAAAAATGGATTTATTGGGGGAATATTTTTTTTTTTTTTCTAATATATTTGGCGATTTTTTTTTTAATTATTTTTACACTTTTTTATTTTTTTTTTTACTTTATTAAATAGTCCCAGGTGGGACATCACTGTCCTGTGACAGATCGCTGATCTGTCACATCACAGATCACTGTGACAGATCAGCGATCTGACACAGGCACTGCAGAAGGCTTCCTCATGCCTGCGCTTTGCAGGCACTGAGGAAGCCAGCTTCCGAAGGCCCCCGTCGCCATCTTGGATTCGGGGGCCTGGAGGAAAGGAGCCCCCCGCAGCAGCGCTGCACATTGCGCTGCCGTGGGGGGCTCAGGGAAGCACGGAGGGAGCCCCCTCCCTGCCGATGCTTCCCTTTAACCCCCAGTACACCGCGATCGTGTTTGATCGCGGTGTGCAAGGGGTTAACGTGTCGGGGGCGGTCCGTGACCGCCCCTGACACATTGTGCCGGGTGTCAGCTGTGATAATCAGCTGACACCCGGCCGCGATCAGCGGCGCTCACCACGTGGGCGCCGCTGATCGCGGTAGACATACTATCCCGTCCACGGTCATACGGGCCCGGGTACCGTGGACGGGATAGTACGTCGGATGTCAGGAAGGGGTTAAACCTTCAAATTAACCTGGAAGTGCATTCAGGTGATGTTGATGCACTCACAGGGCATGAACACTCCTCCAGTGCACTTCTAGGCTAACTTGCATGAGGCTTCAGAGCTTGATTTCTCATCACTGGCACATCAGTTTACTGCCAAAAAAATATATAATTTGCATTATGGTTCTATGACTCATAATCACATAACATTAGCTTTATTAGTAAAATTCTCCTGACAGACACCCTTTAAAAGGTGTTGTTGAACTTTTTTCTTTTTATTTTAAATGCATATATTTGGAGCAATAATTTTTGCAACTGGATTTCATTATAAATGTTGCCTCGTTTTACTGATGGTGGAGACAGACTGAGCTGCAGATAGCCACCAGGTACCACTCCTAAGCAGTCTCCGGTACTGCAGCTGATGACCCCATGGGTCAAGTACGCAGACACGGATAGGACTAGGCCTCCATTCAGACTACTAAGTTCTGAATCCTCTGTAGAACGATTACAGACCCGGAGAGACGGGACTGAATCACATACCACTGGGGCATTTTACTATATGCACGCACTGCCCCTTTAGGCCTCGTTCACATGTACCGTTTTTTCGCGTTTCCGCGGCGGTATTTTCCCGCTTGTTTTTTGCCGCGAAAATGCGAAAAATAAGCATCCCATGCATTCCTATGGGATTCCGCAATGCTGTGCTAATGCTGCGGTTTTTACCGCGGCGGAATCGCTTCGCGGTAAAAAACGCAGCATACTCATTATTTTCGCGGAATCGCGGCGATCCCGCACCCATAGGAATGCATTGTTCTGCTTGCTTTCCGCATGTGGCTGTGCACACCAAAAGTAAGCAGAACATTTGCGGATGGTACCCACGGTCCGGAGGAGAGGAGACTGTCCTCCGGGCTTTGGGTACGATATCCCTGTAAAAAATTGAATTTAAAATAAAAAATATTGTTATTCTCACCTTCCGACGTCCCGCGCAGCCTTCCCGCCTCTCTCCACGCTCCCGGTCCCAGTAAGCCGCGGGACGTCGGAAGGTGAGAATAACAATATTTTTTTTATTATTATTTTTTACATTCTGTTTTTTACTATTGATGCCGCATAGGCAGCCTCAATAGTAAAAAGTTGGTCACACTCGTCAAACACTCTGTTTGACGAGTGTGACCAACCTGTCAATCAGTTCTCCAAGCGATGCTACAGATCGCTTGGAAAACGCTAGCAATTCTGCAAGCTAAATACGCTTGCAAAATGCTAGTTTTTCCGCGGGAAAATCGCGGGAATTTAAAATGCGATTTTCCCGCGGAATGGAATTCCGGAATTCTCGCGTTAATTTCCACGAGAGTTCCGCTACGTGTGAACCCAGCCTTAAGGGCAGGGGATCGCAAGCGTGCTATGCGCCACCTGGATTTAGAGCAGGGACCATGCCATGCAGCTGGGATGGTGAGTATGCCGTGTGCTTGCATGGAGGGGGAAGGGGAACCATGTGTTAGGCGTCGGTTTCCGGGCGCTGCACAGCTGGAATCCTGAGCCTTGCCATCGGCGGTCTTCTATTCCCCTCCGGCCGCAGTGGAGCCTGCTCAGCAGACTCCACGATCCCGACGTTTTGCCCATACCAGCATTGTGGGTTCAGTGCTGCTGCCACCTCGGGTCCAGTTATGGCAATGCAGCCTGGCCAGCAGCAAAAGACTCCAGAGTCTGTCTTGCTTTCGGTCCACTGAGCATGCTCATGAGACGATCTTCCATTGGGGATCGGGAGTCACATGCTCAGGTCCTTCTCCAGTTCTGATTGGTCCATCAGGAGGATCAGGAAGGTCCCGGAAGGGCAATGCTATAAAAGGTTCGCATGGCCGCCCCGCCATGCGCTATGATAGACTCTGAGGCTAATGTATTTAGTGTATGTATGATGATGGATGAATGAGCCTTGTGACTGACGCCTTATAATTACCCCCTCCTTGGATATCACGTATGAGTTAGGGTTGGGAATTAGAGTCAGCACATTAGCTCTAGCACTGCATAGCGCCGCAGTGTTGCTCCACAACTACCGCTAGAGCGTCGGCCAATATAAGCCTCCTTGGCCACTGCTACCGCAGCGTCCGCTACAGTAGCGCCGTGTGTGCGCTTTCCAGCACCGTTTGTTAGGCTGGCTAGTGGCGGCTGTCAGGGCGGACACTGCACTCGTTGTAAGCAGTGGTTCGCACCACCGTGACCTGTGACGCTAACAGGTTGCGGTTGTTCGCCGGCTGGTACGTGTTACGTGAAGTCACGGAGCTCGTGCCTGCTAGCACCGGCTCAGTGGTTACCCACTGGTGTCCGGCTTTCCTCCTACACGCCTTTCCCGCATTGTTCAGCAGCAGTTGGTCACCTCTGCACGCTGGGCCCTGGGCCTTATATATTATTTCATCTTTATTATTTGGTGCGTTCCGCCAGCCCCGAAACACCATGCAGGAGCACTGACCATAGCGTTAAAGGTTCTCGTTTATAGAGTTGGCTGAGGAGCTGAGCCCCTGCCAATCCTGGCAGCAGGGGTGGATTAAGGGTAGTCAGGGCCCCGGGCTGTTCAGACTCTGTGGGCCCCCTGATCATGTGACGGGGTCGGGAAGTCACTAGTTTTCATGACGCATACGGTGCGTCAAGGGGCGGGAAGGGGTTAAATACTGAGGTAAAAAACTCTGCAAATACGCAACAAGTGCACGAGGCCTCACAAATACTGAGGTAAAAAACACCAAATGCTCAGTGTGTCCATGAGGCCTTACAAATACTGAGTGAAAAACTAAACAAATACTCAGCGTGTGCACGAGGCCTTATAAACACTGAGGTAAAAATTCACCAAATACTCAGCATGTGCACAAGGCCTTATAAATACTGAAGTAAAAACTCACCAAATACTCAGCGTGTGCACGAGGCCTTATAAATACTGAGGTAAAAACTCACCAAATACTCAGCGTGTGCACGAGGCCTTACAAATACTGGAAGGCTTCCACCCAACATCTAGTCCTGACTCATCTGTACCTAACATCGAAACCAGCTAATAGTCTGCAATCACCTGCTGACCTGGACCCATGACCTGTCAGACAAGTTACTTCACATGAGTCACACAGAGGCTTCTGCTTCATGAACTTCCCCAGATAGAAGAAGCAGCCTCCAATGTGCAGCCTGTGGCTGGATACACAGGAAGAGAAGCTCCTCGTCACAGGCTGTGCCCAACATGGCATCAGAGACGTTAACGCCACAGACAAGTCGCCGTCTCCTCACACACTGGACACGATGCTGCATCTGGCGACAAACAAGCGCACAATGCGCAATGATAGTCATGTCCCAGATGTTCAGCATGTGGAGGACCAAGGGGGGGACAAAAAAGACCCCAGGATTGGAACAGGAGCATGGGATAGTGGATGGCGGTTGGAGGGGCAGGGTTTATATAGGGATCAGAGTATATATATATATATATATATATATATATATACAGACACATATTACTACATGCGGGCAGCGTACACATGCACGATCCTCAGGTTGTATAACTTTCAACTGGTCAAAACATTTCTCTCAGTAGGCCAAGAAAGAAATGTGGCAGGAATAAGGTACACCTCATAGTAACTTTTGTGTGAGGCAGAGGCGACAAGACCCGCCATCTCGTGCCCACCTTACTAGAGGTGCCCACATATAGCAAAGTTGATGGAAACAGATGACAGCCTCTATGATGATTGGTTACCGTCTGCCCGACCACACCCATTTCACAACTAGTCACACCCATGTCCATGCCCCAACCACACCCATTTAGCACTGCTGATCACACTGACTGGTACTGAGGGCACAGTGGCTGGCATTATGGGCACAGTGGCTGGTACTGTGGGCACATTGACTGGTACTGAGGAAAAGAAAGAAACAACAGAGAGAAAAAAGAGGAAAAAAAGGAGAGAGAAAGAAAGAACAGAGAGAAAGAAAGAAGAAACAGAGAGAAATAAAAAAAGAACAGAGCAAGAAAGAGGGGACAGAAAAAAAGAGCAGAGAGAGGAAAAAAAGAAAGCAAAGAAAGAAAGAACAGCGAGGGATAGAGAAAAAGAGGGGAAAGAAGGAACAAAGAGAGGAAGAAATGTGAAAGAAAGAAAGAACAAAGAGAGAAAAAAAGAAAGAAATGGGAAAGAAAACAGAAAGGGAGAGAGAAACAAAGAGGGGAAAGAAAGAACAGAAAGTGAAAGAATGAGAAAGAAAGTGTCACGTCGCCGTCAGACTCGGGGCCTGCTGTTCCGCCCTCAGCCACTAGGAGGCGACAGACTGTCACGCCGCCCTCGGGCTCGGGGCCTGTTCTCCAGGCCTCGGCCACCAGGAGGCGCCGGACTGACATGTCGCCGTCGAACTCGGGGCCTGCTGTTCCGCCCTCAGCTACTAGGAGGCGCCGTGGCTCGTGCCTGAGTGATGGCAACAGTGAAAGGGCTTCTGCGCAGACATCTAGTGGATGCAGACTCCGCTCCTCTGTCAGTCATGAAGGGGTTTGGTGCATCATCATCAGGTCTGGTCCTGGGGGCGGTCCTGATGACATCATCAGCCCGGGAGCCTGTGAGGGATGACCTGATCCCTCAAATACCTTGGGACTGGGCTTGCAAGCCGCCGGATATATTCTTGGTTCCCCTACGTGTTACTTTGTGATTGCCTAGCGTTAACTCTGACCCCAGCCTGAATTTCTGACTACTCTATTGCCTGCCGTTTTTGTACCTTGCATTTCTCCCGATTACTGACGCTGACCTTGGCCTGGATTCCTGACCCCCCTCTACTGCCTGACGATTTAGTACCTCCGCTACTCTCCCGGTTTGTGACCTATGCCTGGACTCTCGACTCTGCCTCTGCCTGCCGTTTCTGTACCTCCACTGCTCGCCTGGTTTCCGACTTCATTTTTGGCTCCCTCACTGCTTTTCTATTGCGACCGTTCTGCTCTGGCACTCTGCTCCTGTTCAGACAGCGCTTCCTGGGCTCTGCAGTAAATCCAGATCCCTGTATAGGGGTAAAGGGTGTCGGTGCTACTCGGGGCGCTGTCTTTCTGCAGCCCAGACTTGCAGACGGACGTTACATTATATCCGGCCATAAAAAATAAAGCTGTCTCTTGTGTCTGTATGTATGTATGTATGTGTATATATATATATATCTCTCTCACACATATATAAAGACAGTTTCTCTGAATTTTTTTTTCTTTCCTCTCTTGCCTGAGCTGATTGTTGGCCTAAAACACCTGTTACTAAGCCCCAGTATACAGCCTGGAGGATCAGTCTCCCCTTCCTGCTCGAGCATGCTGAATTTAGGAGACTCCAGGGACAAAGCAGAACGTCAGAGATCCGTACCCCGGGAACATCAGCCTCTGAGCAGCTCTGGCTATGGTTGCGCAGAGGCTCAGGTACCGCCCGCAGATGCGGCCAAAGTTTTACTACCTATTTCTTTGCATTTTGGTCAGGATTCTCTGTGTTTAAAAGCCTATGTCGATAGCGGGTCTGAAGGGAATTTTATGGACTCTTTTGCTGCTAAAAAACTTGGTGTCCCACTACTGAAACTTAACATTCCAATTAAAACCACGGCTATTAATGGCACGTCCATTATTCAGGAGGGGGTTAAATTTGTTACTGCTAAGATTGCTATGTCAGTAGGAGCACTACATTCTGAGCTTATTTCCTTTTTTGTGTTGGACAATCTCTCTTCTGCAGTCATTTTGGGGATGCCGTGGCTACGTCAACACAACCCTGTCATTGACTGGCACCTGGGTGATGTGGTGCGCTGGAGCTCGCAATGCCAGGATAATTGCATATCTGTAGCAGTAAATCAAGCCAAGCTAAAAAAAACCCCCTTCATACCGTTTGCTCTCAGGGATTATGGAGATGTCTTTTCCGTTATAGAATCTGAGAAACTACCACCCCATAGAGAGTATGATTGTCCTATAGACCTAATTCCAGATGCCCGTCTTCCAAAAGGGAGAATATTTAATCTCTCTGGTCCAGAGCGTCAGGCCATGAATGAGTACATAGCGGATAGCTTAAAAAAGGGGTTCATTAGACCATCTATTTCACCAGTTGCAGCTGGGTTCTTCTTTGTAGAGAAGAAAGATGGTGGTCTCAGACCCTGCATTGACTACCGAGAATTAAACGCAATCACTATAAAGAACCAGTACCCGCTTCCACTCATCCCTTATCTTTTTAATCAGCTAGTGGGAGCCCGTTGGTTTACTAAACTTGACCTCCGGGGGGCATACAATCTAATCCGCATAAGAGACGGCGATGAGTGGAAGACAGCGTTTAATACACCTCTTGGTCACTTTGAGTACCTGGTAATGCCGTTCGGACTCAGTAATGCTCCTGCAGTGTTTCAGCACTTTGTCAACGATATTTTCAGGGACATCTGTGGTGTGTTTGTCGTTGTGTACTTGGATGACATTTTAATTTACTCTACTGACCCTGTGACACATGCTCAACACGTCCGTTCGGTACTGCAGAGACTGCGAGAGAACTCCTTGTTTGCTAAATTGGAGAAATGTGTCTTTTTTGCTGAGGAGGTACAATTTTTGGGGAACATGGTCTCAGGCAGAGGGTTCCGCATGGATCCTGCCAAGATCCAACCTATTAAGGCTTGGGTGCAACCCAAATCGCTGAAACCACTGCAGCGATTTTTGGGATTTGCCAATTACTACCGTAAGTTTATCAGGGGTTTCTCAGAGATCACCAAGCCACTCACAGATCTAACCCGGAAAGGGGTGGACGTGGCCAATTGGAATCCTGAGGCAATTCAAGCATTTTCTACGTTAAAGGAGTGCTTTGTGGTCAACCCAGTTTTAGTACAACTTGACTTAGACCGCCCATTTATTGTGGAGGTGGATGCCTCCTAAGTCGGAGTGGGAGCAGTGCTATCGCAAGGCACTGCAGCCCTCACTCAGCTGCGCCCATGTGCTTTTTTTTCCAGAAAGTTCTCTGCCACAGAGAAGAACTACGATATTGGTAATCGGGAATTACTAGCAATAAAATGGGCCTTCGAGGAATGGCGTCACTTTCTCGAAGGCGCCAGACACAAGGTCACCGTCATTACTGACCACAAAAACCTGACCTACCTGGAGTCAGCTAAAAGACTGAATTCCAGGCAGGCCAGGTGGGCCTTGTTCTTTTCAAGGTTTGATTTTTTAATCACCTTTCGCCCTGGTACGAAAAATGTGAGGGCCGATGCCCTCTCTCGCAGCTTTTGCCCCACACAAACCGAAGACTGTGAACCCGTTCCGATATTAGCCAATGGGATCGTCGTGTCGGCAGTTTCCTTAGACCTTCTGGAGGAGATCCGTAGGTCTCCAGAACGAGCTCTGGACACTACACTCCCCCAAAAATTGTTCATTCCGAATACCTTTCGCCTTCAAGTTCTTAAGGAGTCACATGACTCTGTTCTGGCAGGCCATCCTGGGCTCAATAATACCACCAGGTTGGTAACTAGGAACTTTTGGTGGCCGACGGTGGTCAAGGACTGTAAGAACTATGTTTCAGCATGTGAAGTCTGTGCCCGTGCCAAATCCCCCCCATAATCGCCCTGCTGGCTGGCTTCAGTCCTTGCCTACCCCTGAGAGTCCATGGACCCACATCTCAATGAACTTCATTACAGACCTGCCGCCCTCAGATGGGAAAACATGTATCTGGGTGGTGGTAGACAGGTTCAGAAAACAGTGCCATTTTATTCCCCTGTCTGGGTTACCTAACTCCGAAACCTTGAGCAAATTGTTCCTTGTGCACATTATACGTCTTCATGGTGTTCCGTCAAATATTGTGTCTGACAGAGGTACCCAGTTCGTCTCGAAATTCTGGAGGGCGTTCTGTAAACGCATCGGTGTTGTTATCCTTCTCCTCGGCCTACCACCCCGAAACCAATGGGCAAACCGAACGTACTAATCAAGCTCTGGAGCAATACCTCCGTTGTTACGTGTCAGGACACCAGTCCGATTGGGTGGAACATCTGCCATTGGCTGAGTTTGCCTTAAATAATCGCTACCAGGACTCCATTAAAACTACCCCTTTTCTTTTGTAACCTTAGATTGCATCCGCGATTTGGGTCATTCTCGGCTAGGATGTCGGAGCTCCCTGGGGTGGAGAAAAACATACATCGCTTGAAAACAATATGGTCTGAAGTAAATGCGAATTTGAAAGGGGCTCAGGTTAGACAGGCTTCAGCTGCAAACGACGATCCAAGGGGCCACACTTGGGGGTTGGGGACAAGGTTTGACTTTCTAATAAAAAACATCAAACTTAAAGTACCATCTGCCAAACTGGGTCCCAGATTTATCGGCCCATACGAAATCATAGAAGTAATTAACCCTGTAGCTTTCCGTTTAAAGCTTCCACAGTCTTTTAAGTTGCCCAATGTGTTCCACAAGTCCCTCCTCAAGCTGTATCGCTCCCCAATTCACCCTGTCCAGTCCCCTCCTCCTCCTGTTTCGGTCAGAGGGTCCTTGGAGTATGAAGTCCAGGGTTTCCTTGACTCCCGCCTTGTGAGAGGCTCCATACAGTATCTTGTACACTGGAGGGGCTACGACCCGGAGGAGAGGTCCTGGGTTCCCGCAAGGAACATCCATGCCAAGGCATTAATTAGGAGATTTCATCTCCTTCACCCAGACAAACCGGGTTTTGAGGGTCCGGAGGCCCCTCCTGGAGAGGGGGGTACTGTCACGTCGCCGTCAGACTCGGGGCCTGCTGTTCCGCCCTCAGCCACTAGGAGGCGACGGACTGTCACACCGCCCTCGGGCTCGGGGCCTGCTGTCCGGACCTCGGCCACCAGGAGGCGCCGGACTGACATGTCGCCGTCTAACTCGGGGCCTGCTGTTCCGCCCTCAGCTACTAGGAGGCGCCGTGGCTCGCGCCTGAGTGATGGCGGCAACAGTGAAAGGGCTTCTGCGCAGACATCTAGTGGACGCAGACTCCGCTCCTCTGTCAGTCATGAAGGGGTTGGTGCATCATCATCAGGTCTGGTCCTGGGGGCGGTCCTGATGACATCATCAGCCCGGGAGCCTGTGAGGGATGACCTGATCCCTCAAATACCTTGGGACTGGGCTTGCAAGCCGCCGGATATATTCTTGGTTCCCCTACGTGTTACTTTGTGATTGCCTATCGTTAACTCTGACCCCAGCCTGAATTTCTGACTACTCTATTGCCTGCCGTTTTTGTACCTTGCATTTCTCCCGATTACTGACGCTGACCTTGGCCTGGATTCCTGACCCCCCTCTACTGCCTATTTTGTACCTCCGCTACTCTCCCGGTTTGTGACCTATGCCTGGACTCTCGACTCTGCCTCTGCCTGCCGTTTCTGTACCTCCACTGCTCGCCTGGTTTCCGACTTCATTTTTGGCTCCCTCACTGCTTTTCTATTGCGACCGTTCTGCTCTGGCACTCTGCTCCTGTTCAGACAGCGCTTCCTGGGCTCTGCAGTAAATCCAGATCCCTGTATAGGGGTAAAGGGTGTCGGTGCTACTCGGGGCGCTGTCTTTCTGCAGCCCAGACTTGCAGACGGACGTAGCAGAAAGACAAGGAAAGAGGGGAAAGAAAGATTCTATAAAGATACTATACCAGCCCGGCTCACATTGTAGTGCCCACCTGAGCCTCCTGGTGCAGGACATATTATGATCCACTCACATGGCCGACATCCCCGAGTCCAAGGCGATCCCGCTGTCCACCCTGTCGTAGGAGGATATGGTGATGATCTGAAGCATTCCCTGAAGTGCCTCCTTGGTTCCATAACAATCTCCTCTGGTCAGCTTCCAGCACGTCACTTCCGATGGAATGTCACGTGCGAGTTTTCTAATGCTCCTTGGGGCTCCGCCGTATACTCCTGTGTCCGCGGGAAAAATAAGCTCCCGGTCGGGGCAGTGGGGCAGACACTCAAAATCTGGGACGGTTGGGAGGTATGAATGCTCCCCATCATACACCTTGTACACGCATGGCTCCGCACACCTCATTCACACACTGTTCCGCTTTGTGTGCCTCGTACACACGGCTTCGCTCCGTACACCTCGCACACACACAGCTCCACTCAGTACACACATGGCTCCAATCCGTAAACTTTGTACACATGCGGCTCTGCTCCGTACACCTTATACACACGCGGCCACGCTCTGTACACCTTGTACACATATGGCTCTGCTCTGTAAACCTTGTACACATGCGGCTTTGCTCCATACACCTCGTACACATGCGGCTCCGCTCCGTAAACATATGGCTCAGCTTTGTACACTTTGTACACACAGGGCTCTGTTCCGTACACCTCGTACATATGCGGCTCCGCTCCGTACACACACGCGGCTTCGCTCCATACCCTTCGTACACACACGCGGCTCCGCTCCATACAAATGTGGCACCGCTCCGTACACCTCGTACACACACGTGGCTCCGCTCCGTACACCTCGCACACGCGCAGCCCCGCTCCTTACACCTTGCACACGTGCAGCTCATCTCTGTACACACAGGGCTCCATTCCGTACACCTCGTACACACACGCGGCTTCGCTCCGTACACCTCGTACACACACGCGGCTTCGCTCCGTACACACATGCGGCTCCGCTCCGTACACACATGCGGCTCCGCTCCGTACACCTCGTACACACGCGGCTCCGCTCCGTACACCTCGTACACACGTGGCTCCACTCCTTACACCTCGTACACACTCGCGGCTCCACTCCGTACACCTCGTACACGTGCAGCCCCGCTGCGTACACCTCGCACATGTGCAGCTCAGCTCTTTACACAAAGGGCTCTGTTCCGTACACCTCGTACACACGCGGCTTCGCTCCGTACACCTCGCACACGCACAGCTCAGCTCTGTACACACAGGGCTCCGCTCCGTACAACTCGTAAACCTCGCGTGTGTGGCTCCGCTCCGTACACCTCTCGCGTGCACGGCTCCGCTCCATACACCTCGTACACACACGGCTCCGCTCCGTACACCTCGTACACACACGGCTCCGCTCCACACACCTCGTACACACATGGCTCCATTCCGTACACCTCGCACATTCGCGGCTCCGCTCTGTACACCTCGCACATTCGTGGCTCCGCTCTGTACACCTCGCACATTCGCGGCTCCGCTCCGTACACTTTGCACATTCGCAGCTCCGCTCCGTACACCTCGTACACACACGGCTCCACTCCATTCACCTCGCACATTCGCAGCTCTGCTCCGTACACCTCGCACACACACGCAGCTACATCCATCCTGTAAACCCCTCCTGACCCCACACATACTTCCCTCATCCAGCAAAATTACAACGAGTACAGCAGAGGGGGGCGGTCTGGTCTGATGGGTGTTGCAGGTCCGGGTCTGGCGCATCCCATCTTCTTGTGATGCTGCCCTCCTGCTTGCTTCACAGGCTCCCCAGCATCGCGCTCTTGCGCAGGCATACTTCTCTGTCCTGTTGAGGGCACAGCAAAGCACTGCAATGCGCATGCGCCCGGAGAGGTCAGAGGCCCACCACCTAAGCACTGCAGTACTCTGCTCTGCCCTCAGCAGGGCAGATAAGTACACCTGCGCAGGAGCACGATGCCGGGGAGCCATGAAGCAAGCAGGAGGGCGGAATCGCAAGAAGATGGGAGGTGTCAGACACGGACCTGTGACGCCCATTGGACCGGACCGTCCCTCGTGAGTATAATAAAACTTATTTTTCTCATCTTTCAGGACGGATCGGGGCTTATCTACAGCATTATAAAATGCTGTAGATAAGCCCTGAAAGGCTGTAGCCGTATCTTATATTGGCCACAACTGCTGACAAGTTCACTTTAAAAAGTGCAGTCACAGATACATTCAGTTACTGGTTTCCACCCTCTCTTCAGGGTGCTCATGGCAGTCGAGGCCAGACGAATGCCTCCGTCGCCTCCATTTTGGTCCAACTATGAAACCCAAGGTATGGGTGGACTTCACAGAACATCTTTTCACAGTATACAACAATTCTTTTGTATTACATTATACAGTATAAGTAATTGAACAGCCTACTATTGGGACAAAAAAATCTAAGAGGGCTAAAAAAAATATAAAGATTTGAAACACCGCCATTTCTCCAATTTCAAATGAAGCAAAACAAAAAAAAACATATTTAATGTTACTGTATCCATAAAAGTCTGGTCTAACAAAATATAAAAATTAACTCAATCGGCAAGTGCCGTAAAGAGGAAAAATAACAGATTTACGTTTTTTTCAGTCGCCACAGCACCACTAAAAGATGCAAGAAGCTAATACATCGTGTTATATTCCCCAAAATGTTTTAAATAAAAACATCAGCTTATTGAAGTGAAGACAGGTGAGCAGCACAGCTGTAATTTCACAGGGATTTCATGGTGTACCTTCCTAGTGATCTTGGGTGCCAACGCATGTGGAATAAACAGAGAATGTCCATGTCCAATAGATAAAGGGAAAGGTGGCACTCACCGTCCCAATAAAATGTCCTTTATTCGGATTTAGGCTGGAGTCACAATAGCGAATAAATCGGACGAATGCAATGCGATAAAAAAATCGCATTGCATTCGTCCCAATGTTATTCTATGGTGCAGCTCCCATCATCCGATTTTTTTTTTTTTTTTTTTTTTTTTTTTTCCCTTCGGAACGTTTCCTCGGACCGAGACAATCGCAGCATGCTGCGATTGTCACCGATTTTCGGATCGGACTCGCCAATGCAAGTCTATGGGTGAGATTAAAAATCAGATTACAAACGGACTACAAGTGTGACTTGCGATAAAATCGCAAGACTTCTCCAGGTCAACAGGAAAGAGCATCAGGCATTGGATGTCAATTGGATGCTTAGATGCGAATAAAATCGGTTCATCGCCGGAAATTCGGATGACAGACGGATCCCTGGAAAAAAAACCTTTGTGCAATTTCGTACCGTAAAAATCGGACCGATTTTTTTTAATCATTGTGTGTGACTCCAGCCTTACATTAAAAAACAGAGGCAGGAGAGTTTCACTCACAACTCTCCTGCCTCTGTTTTTTAATATAAATCCGAATAAAGGACATTTTATTTGGACGGTGAGTGCCACCTTTTCCTTTTTCTGTTGGACAAAAACATCAGCTTGTCCTGCAAAAAAACAAGTCCTCACACAGCATCTTCTACGTAAAAATTAAAATTTTACGTATCTTGGAATATGATGAAACAAGCAAGACTTTTTTTTTCCACTTAAAGCTATACAAGTTTGGTATTGCTGTAATCATACTGTCAGGTCATTTTTACTGTACAACGAACACCGTAAAAAAATTCCTGAATTTTATTTTTATTTTCTTTCAAAATTTCACCACACATGGAATTTTTTTCCCTTCCATTTTCTAGCACGTTGAATATTAAAATGAATGGTGTCATTCAAACTCTTATATGTCTGTGTTGACAAAAAATAAATAGGTTATGGCTGGAGGAAGAAATTAAAGTGCAAAAACAGAAAATCGCCGTGTTGGAAAGGAGTAAGTTTACACAAATGTGTTAAAAAAAAATGGTTCAGAATTTCATCCAGAAAAGTGGAACAACTTTTTTCTCACTTGTCAACTGTGTGCAGTCCGCATACAAAGTTATTTTACAGCTACAACTATTAATCATTTACGGATCTCTGTGTTACAGAATTGCAATGTATCCATAAAAATCGGATGTTATACTGTGTCTCCATATGACATCATTTTTTTACGCACCCACAGACTTATTGCATGCTGCCATTTTTCTCACGCAGTGAAAAAAATCACTCCTCTGCCCTGCCCCATTGAATAACACTGGTCCAAGTGTTGTCCGTTTTTTAGACTAACAATACCTGGATCAAAAATACTGTCATGTGAACTAGCCCTTCGAGAGAGCAAGTGACCTGCAGTGAATGTAATTCAGATAGGACTACTGCCTACTATCGGATCTCATTGGTTATAATCTAGGCCCACTTAGAAGATCTTCTAAATCTCTGGTGGGGCAGTGGGTACATTTGCTTAATACCCCAATCTTAGATAATACCAATACATTGTGACGAGAGACAATATGTGACGGTGCCAAGGTCCAAGTTGTCACTGAGAATCCATATGCTGAAATTAGCTAGACCTCGATCATTTCTCACTGTCAGGAAAGATTAGCGTAACTCTGAATGCCGCATTACAAGATTATATACTTTCTTCTATTCCCTATCAAAATCAGATGATACATTAACAATGTCATATGGTTCTGACCTGAGGGTCAAGGATAAGTTGTGTACAACACATGCAAGTCTTTTGATTTGTAACTTATTAAAGGGAATCTGTCCTGCAGTGCGCAGTGCTCCGAGTCCTGCAGTGCGCAGGCGCCGGTAGAGGTCCGGCACCTGCGCACTGCAGTATTCTGCTCTGCCCTCAACAGGGCAGAGTAGTGCGCCGGAGCCACGACAGGAAGGGAAGAAGAGGGCGGCAATGTATGAAGATGGGAGGTGCCAGACCGCAACACCCATCGGACCGCCCCCCCGGTGAGTATAATATAACTTGTTTTTCTTATCTTTCAGGTTACACCGGGGGCTTATCTACAGCATTACAGAATGTAGATAAGCCCCTGATGTCGATGCCGGCAGCTCATAGTCCAAAAAAAGGGTAACAGATTTCCTTTAAATCTAATGGAAAGTTATTAGGAAGTATCTAAATAACGTCCATATTCAAAATTATTTTCGATGATTCTAAAGTATAGAAGAATTTGGAGCCATTTGAAGTTCATGTTCGGTCTTATAGGCTCTATACGCATAGCTTTTGTGTGTCACTAACCAGGCCCCAAGTCCATGCTTAGCCATAGTTTGCATGACATGGTAGGAAGTATATTAAAATATCTAAAATGTTATGATGTATTACAAAAATATACCATAACATTTGGTGGAGGTTCATCCTCCGGGACCCCTTTACCCTTATTAGAAGAGTGCTGTGCTCAAAACCGTAGGAATGCTGCAAGTGGCTAGGAGCATCATCTGACAACAAGAACTAGGAATGATCTATGGGGAAAAAAACTGTAATACCCATTGGATAAGAAAAAATATGGGAAGGGTCTTTAAGACATTTTTTATAAATAATATTTCTTGTGCTCATAATAAGGCTGTGTGCCCAAGTTGCATTTTTTAAGCGTTTCTGCCAGGGCTGTGGAGTAATATAATAAATTGGGTACATTAATTAAATGCAGAATGTGCTGAATATTTTTTCATAGGAATTTGGGAAAGTTATGAAATGTCCTATAAATGCCTGTTCTATTCCTGATCTAAGGCTACATTCACACACCGTTTTTGCTGCGTTTTTTGAGGATACGTTTTTCATATTCATCACATGCCCTGTGTTGTGCATACGCTTCAGCTGGCAATAAGAGATAGTCTGCAAGAGGGACATGCTGGAAATCTGATTGGAAAAGTTAGGAAATTGGTTATTGCCGCCAGAACCCCTAAAATTGACTTCATCTTGAAGAGACGTGCTGGGAAAGGGGCAATTGTCGATCAAGTCACTCGGTGGGGCAGCACTTATTTAATGATTGAGCGATTGCTTGAACTAAAACCGTTTCTTATAGATATGGCGAACCCTCAGGTAACCCTAAATGAAGGTCAATGGACACAGGTGGCTGAATTGAAGGAATTGCTTAATCACCCATTTAACGTGACTAAAAAATAACAATCTGAGGATTTAACTCCTGGCATTTTCATAAGGGAGTGGAAAAACTTGCTATTTTGCCTGTCCCAAAGAGGAGGTTTAATTGCAGATGGCATTTCTGCTTCAATGAAACAGAGAGAGACACAGCTATTGGAAAATAAAATTTTTCTGGCAGCTGTTTAAGTGGACCCAAGTCATCGTATACTGCTTGATGATCAACGGCTTACTAAAGGAAAAGAAGCTCTGACTGAGGTAGCAGTTAGGATGAGTGGCCTACAGGAGGACTGCCAGGTGCAAGAAGACTGGGGTCCTGACAGTGCTACTGCTGCCATATCTTCATCCTCATCAGATGAGGAGTTTGACTTTGACAAGTATTGACAAAGCGTTGCTGCAAGGAAAAAGATTTCACTCCGTCTCCTATAGCAAGCAGATTGACCATATTTCAGCAAAATGTTTCACTTCCTCTCAAAGAAATAGAAAAATGCAACCGTTCATCAAAACTGACTGTGCATGAGGCAATTCCTTTATACCCGGAAATTGTTAGAGATGTTGCCCATGTGGTAACGGCTTTGCCTCCAACCCAAGTTAGTGTAGAGAGGTTGTTCTCTAGCCTTAAAATTATTAGGTCAGATTTGAGGTCATCTATGAAAGAGGATCTGATGGAGGCAATTCTATTTCATAGCCTGGGGTCACACTGCGTTATGGCAGTCCGTTAAACGGACTGCGTTATACCGCGGTATAACGCGATGTAACACAGTCCATTAACGCTGCCATAGACCCCCATTATGTGGCGCATCTCAACGCTTGCCGTAAAGCGGCACGCGTTCGCGATGTGCCGTCATTCACTGACGGAGCCTCGGACGCGGGCTGCAGCGTCTGAGGCTCCGTCACCACTAGTGCTGATGAATCATCAGCGCTAGCGGTATAGCATAACGCACATCGCGTTATGCTATAGCGTTAACGCAGCCCGTCAACGCTATGTGAACCTGGCCTTTGAGCAAATTCATAGATTGCACAAATGTTATTTAGTATGTTTTTGTTGAAAACTGTTTTTTGCCACTTACATAGTTTATTACATAGGCTGGAGTCACACTAACCTGCGCAAAATACGGTCAGTATTTTACATGCGTAACACGGATGACAGACCCCTAAACAGTGCTCCGTATGTCATCCGTAATCAAGGTGTGGTCGCGTATTTTGCGCATGTCATCATCCGTATGTTAACCGTATGGCATCCGTATGGTGAGATTTTCTTGCAGGCTTGCAAAATGGACATATAATGGAGCCCTATGACAGTTTTTATAGAATGTGTGTGTGTGTGTATGTGTATATATATATATATATATATATATATATATATATATATATATATATATATATATATATATGTGTGTGTATTCTATGTGTCTATATCTATTCTTTCATTTCTTTATTAAACCTGTCAGTGTGATTTTAATGTATAGTGCACTGAATTGCCGCCTTTGCTAAAAGACACCGGGTGCGTATTTCTCGCAAGTCACATGTGTGGTCCGTGTGTAATCCGTATTTTTTGCGCACCCATAGACTTGCATTGGCGTACTATGGCCGTAGTACGCTGACAGTCGCAGCATGCTGCGATTGGCACGGACTGTAGAATACGGATGATAAATATACGGCTGGTGCGAGGGACCCCATAGAGAATCATTTGTCCGTGTCTAATGCGTGCTTTTTAGCGCCTCTCACTCTCCCGTATTCCTCGCCAGTGTGACCCCGGCCATAGTGTTATATATATATTACATAGTGTATTACTTATTTACAATTTATTACAGTTTTTTGTGTTCTAGAGTTGTAATCCAATAAATATATATTATGTTCTATCTAAATATCTTGATGATTGTATCATAAAAATGATTAAATGTCTGATGTTCACATTGTACTACAATAAATTTTTCACTTAAATATAAGCAATATATATGGGAGTCAGAGTCATGGAGTCAGAGTTGGTGTAAGGGAAATTGAGGAGTCGGAGTCGCAGGTTTGGCTTACCGACTCCACAGCCCTGGTTTCCGCAGCGCTTTTAGACAAGCGTTTCTGCTGCGGAGATGCTTAAGAAAAGCATCCAATGTAATCATAATGAAATCTGCACATGTTGTGCTAATGGTGCATTTTTTTCCACTGCGGAAACGCTAAGCGGAAAAAAACACGGCATGTTCATTAATTTTGCGGAAACGCACATGTTTCCGCATACATTCAATTGTATTGCAAAAACACATAGGAAAACGCATGCAAAAACGTCAAAAACGCTTACAAAACCGCATCATAAAACGCATGCGTTTTCCCGGGAAGAGTGTGCGTTTCCGCTCAGGAATATTCTGCATGAAAAACGCTACGTGGGCACATAGCCTTAAAGCTATCTTAGGCTATGTTCACACTTTGAGTTTTTGTTGCATTTTTTTTTTCCGCAGGCAAAACCTGCTCTCTTTGCAGAAAAAAAAAGCGGTTTACAAAAAGCAGTTTTTGCTGTGTATTTGCTGCATTTTGTGCATGCTGATAAAGCGTACTGCCCCCCCCCCCGCAAACATCATGATGCAACTTCCTTAAGGTTTTTGCACCACAAATGCTGCAAAGCGTGATACTTGCATTATTTGCTGTGTTTTTGCACTTATTGCCTTCTTTGGGTGAAGAATCGCTGAAAAAAGAGACATGCTGCAGTTTGCAAAAACGCAACAGCTTTCCAATTTAGTCAGGATAAAAAAACAATGTGTGCGCATGAGATTTCTGAAATCTCATAGCTTTTGCTGGTACTGTAAAAAGCAGGATAAAATTTGCATTAAAAAAGCAGCAAAAATGCAACATGTGAACATAGCTTTATTGTATGCAGATGTACTAAAAAAGAGCTCGCAGAGAATTTCTATAGATTATTAGGGGAATGGTATCAGGTTGTAGCAAGAGCTATAAAGAAAGTTGCATACTGTAATGGGAGATATAATGCATTCTGCTATGTGATAGGAAGATTTACATCAAGAGGTTTTTATGGTGCAAAAACACATACTGACATAATTAAAAACATGGTGCATATTTATATATATATACACATACATATATGTGGGTGTATATTTGTGTGTGTGTATATATATATATATATATATATATATATATATATATATATATATATATATATATATATATATATATATATATATATATATATATACTGTATACACAGATGTGTGTGTGTATATATATATATATATATATATATATATATATATATATTACATACATACTAGCTGAAGAGCCCAGCGTTGCCTGGGCATAGTAACCAACTGTAGTTAGTTATAACAAATTATAATGATTATATTGCACATAAAAACCATGCATCTAATCCTATTCTGTGTGATACTGACTGCTGAGCCGTGTATCTAATCCTATTCTGTGTGATACTGTCTGCTGAGCAGTGTATCTAATACTATTCTGTGTGATACTGACTGCTGAGCTGTGTATCTAATCCTATCCTGTGTGATACTGGGCTCCCCCTGCAGTCTGTGTCAGAGGGTGGTCTGTGTTGGCACGGTAATAAATTGTGTTATTTCCAGCTTTACAGAAGGACGATAACACCATAGAAATGATAAGAATAATAGGCCTCAGTTACCACAACTGTCTACAAAGAAAACTGTTGCTGATAGCAACCAATCACAGCTCATTTTTCATCTTTTAAACAGCTCTGGGACAGCGTGGCGACTTTTGTGTTTCGACTTTTATGTGGTGAGGTTGGTGTATGTGTGAAATGTGTGCTGAGGGTGGTATATGTGTTGAAGCACGGGGTAGCGTGTGGCGCATTTTTTGTGTGTTCATATCCCCGTGTGTGGTGAGTATCCCATGTCAGGGCCCCACCTTAGCAACTGTACGGTATATACTCTTTGGCGCCATCGCTCTCATTCTTTAAGTCCCCCTTGTTCACATCTGGCAGCTGTCAATTTGCCTCCAACACTTTTCCTTTCACTTTTTCCCCATTATGTAGATAGGGGCAAAATTGTTTGGTGAATTGGAACGTGTGGGGTTAAAATTTTGCCTCACAACATAGCCTGTGACGCTCTCGGGGTCCAGACGTGTGACTGTGCAAAATTTTGTGGCTGTAGCTACGACGGTGCAGATGCCAATACATACACTTTTTCCCCATTATGTAGATAGGGGCAAAATTGTTTGGTGAATTGGAACGCGCGGGGTTAAAATTTTGCCTCACAACATAGCCTATGACGCTCTCGGGTTCAAGACGTGTGACTGTGCCAAATTTTGTGGCTGTAGCTGCGCTGGTGCGGATGCCAATCCCGGACATACATACATATATACATACATACACACCCACATTGAACTTTATATATATATATATATATATATATATATATATATATATATATATATATATATATATATATATACACTAAATATAGGTATATATGCAAACACATATATTGTATGTGCATGCTATACAGTGGGTTTGGAAAGTATTCAGACTCCTAAAAAATTTTCACTATTTGTTTCATTGCAGCCATTTGGTAAACTCAAAAAAGTTCATTTTCTTTCTCATTAATGTACACTCTGCACCCCATCTTGACTGAAAAAAACCAAAAATGTAGAAATTTTTTCTTCTATTTAAGGATTATGGAGGCCACTGTGCTCTTAGGAAACTTGAGTACAGCAGAAATTCTTTTGTAACCTTGGCCAGATCTGTGCCTTGCCACAATTCTGTCTCTGAGGTTCTTGGCCAGTTTCTTTGACCTCATGATTCTCATTTGGTCTGACATGCACTGTGAGGTCTTATATAGACAGGTGTGTGCCTTTACAAATCAAGTCCTATCAGTTTAATTAAGTATAGCTGAACTCCAATGAAGTAGTAGAACCATCTCAAGGAGGATCACAAGGAAATAGACAGCATGTGACTTAAATATGAGTGTCTGAGCAAAGGGTCTGAATGCATATGACAATGTGATATTTCAGTTTTTCTTTTTTAATAACTTTGCAAAATTTCTACATTTCTGTTTTTTTTTTCAGTCAAGATGGGGTGCAGAGTGTACATTAATGAGAAAAGAATGAACATTTTTTAATTTACCAAATGGCTGCAATGAAACAGAGTGAAAAATTTAAAGGGGTCTGAATACTTTCCGTACCCACTTTACATGCACACATTTTGTATATACATGCATTCACAAAGACACATACACTGTATAGATATATAGTACATGAATGCACACACAACTACCTACATACATACATATATATATATATATATATACAGTGCCTACAAGTAGTATTCAACCCCCTGCAGATTTAGCAGGTTTGATAAGATGCAAATAAGTTAGAGCCTTCAAACTTCACACAAGAGCAGGATTTATTAACAGATGCATAAATCTTACAAACCAAAAAGTTATGTTGCTCAGTTAAATTTTAATAAATTTTAAACATACAAGTGTGGGTCAATTATTATTCAACCCCTAGGTTTAATATTTTGTGGAATAACCCTTGTTTGCAATTACAGCTAATAATCGTCTTTTATAAGACCTGATCAGGCCGGCACAGGTCTCTGGAGTTATCTTGGCCCACTCCTCCATGCAGATCTTCTCCAAGTTATCTAGGTTCTTTGGGTGTCTCATGTGGACTTTAATCTTGAGCTCCTTCCACAAGTTTTCAATTGGGTTAAGGTCAGGAGACTGACTAGGCCACTCCAACACCTTGATTTTTTGCCTCTTGAACCAGGCCTTGGTTTTCTTGGCTGTGTGCTTTGGGTCGTTGTCTTGTTGGAAGATGAAATGACGACCCATCTTAAGATCCTTGATGGAGGAGCGGAGGTTCTTGGCCAAAATCTCCAGGTAGGCCGTGCTATCCATTTTCCCATGGATGCGGACCAGATGGCCAGGCCCCTTGGCTGAGAAACAGCCCCACAGCATGATGCTGCCACCACCATGCTTGACTGTAGGGATGGTATTCTTGGGGTCGTATGCAGTGCCATCCAGTCTCCAAACGTCACGTGTGTGGTTGGCACCAAAGATCTCGATCTTGGTCTCATCAGACCAGAGAACCTTGAACCAGTCTGTCTCAGAGTCCTCCAAGTGATCATGAGCAAACTGTAGACGAGCCTTGACATGACGCCTTGAAAGTAAAGGTACCTTACGGGCTCGTCTGGAACGGAGACCATTGCGGTGGAGTACGTTACTTATGGTATTGACTGAAACCAATGTCCCCACTGCCATGAGATCTTCCCGGAGCTCCTTCCTTGTTGTCCTTGGGTTAGCCTTGACTCTTCGGACAAGCCTGGCCTCGGCACGGGAGGAAACTTTCAAAGGCTGTCCAGGCCGTGGAGGGCTAACAGTAGTTCCATAAGCCTTCCACTTCCGGATGATGCTCCCAACAGTGGAGACAGGTAGGCCCAACTCCTTGGAAAGGGTTTTGTACCCCTTGCCAGCCTTGTGACCCTCCACGATCTTGTCTCTGATGGCCTTGGAATGCTCCTTTGTCTTTCCCATGTTGACCATGTATGAGTGCTGTTCACAAGTTTGGGGAGGGTCTTAAATAGTCAGAAAAGGCTGGAAAAAGAGATAATTAATCCAAACATGTGAAGCTCATTGTTCTTTGTGCCTGAAATACTTCTTAATACTTTAGGGGAACCAAACAGAATTCTGGTTGTTTGAGGGGTTGAATAATAAATGACCCTCTGAATAAACTTTTCACAATTTAAAAAAAAATTAAACAAAGAAATAACATTCTTTTTTGCTGCAGTGCATTTCACACTTCCAGGCTGATCTACAGTCCAAATGTAACAATGCCAAGTTAATTCCGAATGTGTAAACCTGCTAAATCTGCAGGGGGTTGAATACTACTTGTAGGCACTGTGTATATGTATATGTGTATATATATATATATATATATATATATATATATATATATATATATATATATATATATATATATATATATATATATATATATATATATATATAAAAAGTACATAAGGATTCTCACACGAATATGCTCATGCAGACATATACATACATAACACATACAAATACATTTGCCATCACTGAGACCTGGCTCACCCTCTCTGACTCAGCCTCTCCAGCTGCATTTTCTTATGGCGGATTCCATCTCTCTCACACCCCTCGCCCCAGCAACAAATGTGATGGAGGAGTTGGCTTGCTCCTGTCCGATACCTGCTCTTTTACCCCAATTCCGCTACCACCCTCCGCTACTCATTCCCCGTTTGAGGTGCACTCCGTCCGCATCTATTCCCCCTCCCAACATCCAGCTGTCTGTCATCTAACGCCCCCCAGAACTAGCCATCTCCACCTTTCTCTACCACTTCACCACCTGGCGACTTCATTTCCTTTCTACTGACATCCCCACTATCATCATGGGTGACTTCAACATCCCCATTGACACTTCCACCTCAGCTGCCTGTAAACTTTTATCGCTGACCGCCTCCTTCGGCCTCACTCATTGGTCCTCCATGGCCACACGCTGGACCTTATCTTCACCCGCCTCTGTTCCCTTACTAATCTAACTAACTCACCCCTCCCCCTGTCTGACCACAACTTACTGACATTCTCTTTCCTCTCCTCCTTTGCGCCACCCCCACTCCACAAACTCACTCACCCTCGCAGAAATCTCAAAAACCTCCTCAATTTACACTCACTCTGAGTCCCTTCTCCCTCTTACAGACATAACTTCCTTACATGACACAGATGCTGCTGCCACTTTATATAACGCCACAATAACAGCAGCACTCGATTCGGCCGCCCCCCTCACACACAGCAAAACTTGTACAATCAACCGGCAACCCTGGCTGACCAGCCTGACCAAAAAACTGAGACGGGTGTCCAGAGTTGCTGAGCGGAGATGGAAGAGATCCCGTTCTGCCGATCACTTTCTCGCATACAAGCAGTCCCTCACCAGCTTCAAGTCCACACTCACTGCCGCAAAACAAACTTCTCATCTCATATCCTTCTTGCCTCACAACCTTAAACAGCTTTTCAACACTTTCAATACTCTATTCTGTCCCCCAGCACCTCCTCCCTCTCCTCTCATTTCTGCTGAAGACTTTGCCTCTTTCCTTAAGCAAAAAATTGATAACATCAGATAAAGTTTTGGCCCGCAGCCCCCAATGCCGCCCTCTTTAACTGATCAGCCCTGTTCTTCCAAAACCAGCTTCTCCACCATGACAGAAGATCAGCGCTCCACAGTCCTGTCAAGATCTCATCTTACCACTTGCACACTTGACCCGCTTCCATCCCACCTCATCCCTAACCTCGCCACACCCATCATCCCAACCCCATCCCATCTCTTCAACCTTTCACTTGCAAATGGTGTCTTCCCCTCATCCTTCAAACATGCCTCGATCACACCCATCCTCAAAAACCCTCCCTCGACCCATCCTCTGTGTCTTGCTATCGCCCGATATCACTTCTCTCCTATGCCCAAAAACGACTGGAACAGCCTCCCACCTTTCCTGCTGCTCCCTCTATGGCTGCTTACAATCTGGCTTCCGACCGCATCACTCAACTGAAACTGCCATAACTAAAGTCACCAATGACCTACTAATCGCCAAGAGCAAGCGACACTACTCTGTCCTCCTTTTCCTGGACCTGTCTTCTGCCTTTGATACTGTGGACCATTCCCTCTTGTTACAGATCCTCTCATCTCTTGGCATCACAGATTTGATCCTATCCTGGATCTCGTTGTATCTAATAGACCGAACATTCAGTGTCTCCCTCTCCCACACCACCTCCTCACCTCGCCCCATGTCTGTCGGTGTTCCCCAAGGCTCAGTTCTAGGACCCCTACTCTTCTCCATTTACACCTTCGGCCTGGGACAGCTCATAGAATTCCACGGTTTGCAGTATCATCTGTACGCCGTTGACACGCAGATCTACCTATCTAGGCCAGACATCACCTCCTTGCTGAACAAAATCCTACAATGTCTATCCACTATTTCATCTTTCTATTCTGCTTGCTTTCTAAAACTGAACATGGACAAAACAGAATTCATCATTTTTTCCCTATCTCCACTCCTCCACCGGACCTAATCATCAATGTCAATGGCTGCTCACTTTCCCCAGTCCCACATACTCAGTACCTTGGTGTGATCCTCGACTCTGCTGTCTCTTTCAAGTCACATATCCAAGCCCTTGTCTCCTCCTGCCGACTCCAGCTCAAAAATATTTCTCAGATTTGTTCATTCCTTGACAAAGACACTACAAAAACGCTTGTGCACACCCTCATCATCTCCCGCTTCGACTATTGCAACCTCCTACTCTCTGGCCTCCCCTCTAGCACCCTTGCACCACTCCAATCTATCCTAAACTCTGCTGTCTGACTAATCCACATGGATCCCCATTATTCTCCAGCCTCTCCTCTCTACCAAGCCCTTCACTGGCTTCCTATTGTCCAGAGGCTCCTGTTATGATTCCACCACACGGCGGGGAAAGAAGGTGCCACTGAGCTCCACCCCCCCCGCTGACCCTACCTACTTGCCGGTCCCACCCTAGCCGGTGGGCGACAACTGGGCGGCGGTCCCTTCCTCGGCGTAAGTGCAGGGAGCTACAGTGAGGGTAAACCGTGGGTGGAATTAATGCTGGACAACCTAAGGGAGACAAGCAGCAGCAAGGAGGACTACAAGAGTGATACTAAAGAGAGAACGAACCTGAAGGGTTAATCCACGAAACCCAAAACTAACACACCAAACAGTACTAAACTTTCAGCAAAAACAAAGCGGAAAGCTAGAGTCCAGAGGTACTCAGACGAAAGAGAGACCGGGAGGCTGTCAGAGGTTGTACCGGGCAGCGCAGTGGAGAAGGCAGGAATCCGTACCACAAAAGAATCACCGGCAAGGAGTGAAAGCCCTGAGGAGTGCTAAATAGGAAGAAGGCGGGACATACGAACAGGAAACAGTGAAGCAGCCAATCACCAGAACGGGGAAGAATGATGAACGAAAAAGAACTAGTTGATCAGAAACTGAATATTCCGACTGGCTGTGTGGCACAGCCAGTAAGGCAGCGAAACTTGCTGTGGAACCCAGACTAAACCCCGGTACGAATCCTGACAGCTCCAGTTCAAAACCCTAAATATGACATTCACAGCCATCCACAACCTGTCTCCTCCATACATCTGTGACATGGTCTTACCTTACCTACACGCAACCTTCGATCCTCTCAAGATCTCCTTCTCTACTCCCATCTTATCTCTTCTTCCTACAACCGCATACAAGACTTCTTCCGTGCTTCCCCATACTCTGGAACTCTCTACCCCAACACATCAGACTTTTGCCTACCACAGAAACTTTCAAAAGGAACCTTAAGACCCACCTCTTCTGGAAAGCCTACAACCTGCTGTATTCCTCAGTCTACTAAAGCGCCGCATGACCAGCTCCACCCTCTCCTAGTGTATCCTCTACCATCCCCTGTAGACTGTGAGCCCTCGTGTGCAGAGTCCTCTCTCCTTCTGTACTTATGTGTGCCTTGTATTGCTCATGTTTATTGTACTTGTCTATGTATGCCCCTTTTTCACATGTAACGTGCCATGGAATAAATGGAGCTATAAAAATGAACAATAAAAATAAATGTAAAAACATGCGTAAATGCAGACATGCACATGCACACAGCTTTATACCCATAGACAAATACACTTGCATGTATCATGGTCATTCACACAATTTATACATGTACATACAAATGCATTTATACACATATACAGTATATACACACAAATTAATGCACACATACATACATATAGAGACACATGTGCACCTCACAGGGCAGTGGCAAAGCTACATTACAGCATTTTAGTTTCTTAATATGATATTGTACGGAGCTTTGATCTAGAGCAGCTGCGAGAAACAAAAAATAGGAATCATATGGCATCAACTGAGTGTTAATGACTGTCCGTATTGAGTAATGGTGGCTTTCTATATTGGTCACGGTCACACCATTAGGAAAGAAGGATTATTGGTGTAGAGCATCAGAGAAGAGTCCTAGGTTAGTGCACTACATATGAACATTCACATATCTTATCCCCTTCATCACTAAATTGTCACTAGCCTCCATGTACACACATGAATGGTGATTTTTAGTGTCTCTACTTTCCACCTCTTGTCTACCAAAGTTTGATGCACGGTGTGACTGCTCGATCCTACTAGACATTCGCATTAATAAATCTACTGCACTTCGCTCCATTCTGTTTCTTTCCTGTTTCTTCTAGTCTCTCTCCTGCTCTCATATAAGTGAAGTCCCCCCCCCCAGATTATCTAAGGTTAACCCCCCCTCTGAATTCTTGTTTTGGGGATCGCAGCATGGAGGCTGCCGGCCCCAGGAACACATGGAGCACTTCCTCGCTTCTAATTGTTTTGACTTGGAATCGGCAAGGCGATTAAAGAGCATTGATTTTCTCATACTTACCACATTGATTTTTAAATTTCCTATTGATTCCCGCTCTAAATCTCTGTTTAAACAAGTCCTCACTCGGGAGATGACAAGATCTGATTAGCCCAAGAGCCCACAGAGCCCACAGCCCTTAACCCTTTCCTTGCCAATGAATGGAGCAGAGCTGCATTGGGCCACGGTGTCGCCCACAATATTAGAGAATAGCCTAGTGCTGTTACTCAGCCACATAGGAGCACACAGGCAGGGAGGAGGAGGATATGGCTTTTCTTGCCTCTATGAAATCAACTTTCTATAACTTGAGGTCTTGTATGTAGGTGTAGAATACCGTACATTCCCTTGGCAGATCTTTAATTAGGTCCAAATAGTCTTTGTTGCCTTCATCTGTAAAAACTAAGCTTGACTTTTGGATTAATTAACAAATTTGCCTTCTATATCTTAAGAATCTGAAAAAAGGGAATCCTGGTGAAAAACCCAAGCATATATTTTATGCATGGTATGAAATTAAAGGGATTGTCCAATCTGGACTACTCCTTTCCATTACATTCTCTTGTGGTGGGGAATAGTTGCAAAATAGTAAAGCTACTCTCAGTAGGAACTGTATGCTCCATATCTGGTCAAGGCTTGGTCTAGTCGGTTGACCCAGTGGTAATTGGCAGGATCGCCCAAAAATCTTATTTGTATGGTGGCCTCTCAACTTGCCCCTCTGCGGGTGATGTTGGGACAATTAAGGGTTGCGCAATTTGCATGTAATAGCCAGTGTTTTCCAAGGAATTAGCCTCCATGACAGATGTGTGGCAACAACTTACTCAACTCTCCCCATTGAAAACACATGAACTCATGAATAAAACTGATTTAAAGATAATCTGTCATCAGTTTTATGCTTATTAAACTAAAAGTATACCCATAACGGTGCTGTAATACTGATTTCATACATGCATTCAGTTAAAAAATCTGCAGCCTGTTAATTTTTAAATCATCAGAAGTTTTGGTCTCTGGATCGGGACGGTGTGTTGGGTCTTCAGCTTGCCATGGCCCCTCTGCTGTCTCTGGTGTCTTAATCCTCTTCCATATTTAAATTTTGCTTTTGCGGCGCTTGCGCAAATTGATCTCAGTCTTTAGGAAATTGGCAATTGTGCCGGCGCATGCACTAATTAATATCTCGGCTTGTCATTGAGCCGAGATTTCAATCTGCACATGCATTGCAAACCGGCGCCAATTTACTGAAGACCGCTAGAGGTCAAGCACATGTGTCACCACCAGCACATTTTACTGAATTCCACCACAAGATCAATCTGTGCAAGTGCCGACTATGGGTAGGATGGTGCAGACGCAATATTTATGTAATGAAGTGGATAAAGAAACCAGATATAGCGGAGGGACCGTGAGAAAACCAAAGAAACCCAATGCACGGAGACTAAAACTTCTAATGTTAATTTTAAAACAACCAGGCTGCAGATTTCTTCACTGAATGTATGTATTAAATCAGTATAGCAGCACCATTATGGGTATACCTTTCATTTAATATGCATAACCCTGATGTCTGGTTCTCGTTAATTATCACTATCTACAGCAAGCAGATGCATTTGCAGACATATTGGTGTAAACTGTGCAGCTGAACGGGGGCCAATAGGTAAGGGGCTAATACCACCTCCAAAGCAGGTATTACTGTGAATTAGGATGAGCTGTTGGACTGCAGAGGGCCCGTATACTATTCTGGTACAGTGGCCCCCTTCTGTCTGTGTCTGCTCCTGAGTCAGTCGGTTTCAAAATTGTATTAATGGAAAATGCCTTTAAATGTTTATGAACCCTTTTGAGACAGTAAACACATTGTCTATATGAGTTTTGGCATTTTTATCTGAATCTCCTTCTGCCCCCAAACTTAGTGGGCCATGGCACGTGCCAAGGTTCGCATGATGCTGGCATAGACTTTTTTTATCTTAGTGTTCCACCCCTACACCTACATATAACGTAATAATCTAATCTGGACACATGATGGAACCAGTCTAGAATGGAAGATATCAATAATTATCAGATGAAATTGTTAATATAGATGGCCTATGGTTTGGTTAGGCCATCTGTCTGTGGGTCTCATCCCCAAATTAGTAAAATGAAGGGACCCCTTTATTGTTTACTCAGTTACATCACATCCTTGTAGGTGGCTGTGCCGAGTACCGCCCTCTTTTACTGATCAAACATTGATGGTCCCTAAAAACAATTTGCACAGTTAATCCCTCTTAGATATTTATCCTTTACTTAAAAAGGACAAAATTTTATTTTAGTGAATGTTATATTGTGCTGATTAGCAAAATTGGGTCCCCAAGATGCCAGCTGCAATCTCTCATTGAGTTTGCACCTTTTCAAAGTGTGAGAAGTGTGACGGTGGCTCTGTGGTTGCCAATGTTTTTTTGCAGAGATGGGGTCCTAGATTTTAATCCCACCAAGGACAACATCTTCAAGTAGTTTGTATGTTCCCCCATTGTTTGCGTGGGTTTCCTCTGGGTTCTCCGAATTTCTTTGCATACTCCAAAGACATATTGAATTTAGATGGGGACAATATATATAATATATACAGCATAAGCTAAGCATAATAAATGAATGTCTCAATGTTCTCTACCAGTCCCTATATTTTAGTGCTCCATTTTAACATTTAAAATAGAATTGTACATTATATCTGAGAGCTAAAACTTTCACGTGTCCAGTACCAACATCTATACTACTATGTAGAGGAGACACACCTAGAGGCATACATGTTTTATATTCTTTAGTCTGGAATTTATGCTATGCACCTTAATCAACTTACCACCTGTTTTAACTGTCCTGCTCTGGATAAGCATCTATTTTTCAGCATCTTAGAGAAAATAATACTATATCTAAAGGGTTTATCACAAAAAATAATTGTTTTTAAATCTGCTGAGAAGGTAATGAAACAGCAAAAAAAAAATTCAACTCATCTACTGGTTCGCCCCCTGATGATCCTTCATCTGTACTTCCCCATCTTTGTCTGGCATGTGACCACTGCAGCCATTCAGTGACCACAGCGATCACATTACTGCTCAATGGGAGCCATGATGACAGTAATGTGGGGCATGACCCTTGCAGCCTGTGGTTGGATATTCTTTTAAGTCCCAAAGCAATTTAGGAATAAGATGCGTTTTGAGCTTCCGGTTTATAGTAAGTAAGATTTCATAAGATTATAGTATTTATAGTACAGATTTTATTAACCATGAACATGAGCTGTTTAATAATCAACACATTTTGGATTTTTTTGCACTTTAGTGTTTGACGTTTCCTAATAAAAAAAATCGAACTTTCCAAATAATGGAGGCTGTCCTTTTTTTTTTTTTTTTTTTTTTAAGCATAAGCGGCAGGTCAGTTTTTCATGGCCAATGGGCCTTTGAAATCTCATTATTCAGCAAAAAGTGTACACTTAATATGCCAAGTACACTGAGCTAATCTGAAGACTTGCGGCAGAGTAGATGACACACACTGTATGCCGGCGTCCTCAGCTACATCCACAGCAGCAATATTGCACCCCACTGGTTATTTTTTCCCCTTCTTCCATTTTACAATTTAGCATATTGGTTCGAAAAGTTTGAAGTCTCTAAAGTCTCTTCTTTAATGTATAAAGATGTTTATAACTCAAACCACCCTCATTATTGCAAGCATCAGACTATACATTTATCCTATGTAGAGTGCATGTCATTTACATGGAAGATCCTCCAACCTTCATCGGCCCCCTTTATATTTTTTGAATTTTCAGCTGTGGATCCTTATAATCAGCGTGCCTACTAAAACTTATAGGGTTGCTGTCCCTCGGCCTTTCTTGCACACATCTCATAACCTTTGCAGTATCTACTTAATCTAATTCTCAGTTTTTAATGATCTACACGTCTACATTGCTTTGTGCAATGAGAACCGTCCATAGAAAAATCCTTTTTGTTTTATACTACGTTGTCTATTATAGCAGTTCACTATGTTCTCTGTTCTCCTTGCTTCCCTGTTTAACCCTTCCCAGACCAAGTGATTTTTTTTGTATGTTCACATTGGAGTACAATATTCAGTTGCACCATTTTCACCTCATATCGCAGGTATATTTCTGAATAGTCCTTCGTGACCTCATTTTATTTTTTTTTTATATATCCCATTTATTTCTGAGGTTGAAGACAAATCTTTGATCTTTGTT
Organism: Dendrobates tinctorius; assembly: GCF_039654945.1. Taxonomy (NCBI): domain Eukaryota; kingdom Metazoa; phylum Chordata; class Amphibia; order Anura; family Dendrobatidae; genus Dendrobates; species Dendrobates tinctorius. The sequence continues at coordinate 53,754,964 of NW_027361696.1, forward strand.
ACTTTTGTGTTTTTCATTCAGGTTATCTCCCAGTAAAATGATATAAATGTTCCCTCTTATCAGAAGATTTTGCTGCTACAAGCATATCGAGTGATTTTGGGCTTGTAGTAATGACATGAGTGTTACGTGAGTTCCCTAGGAAATAAAAAGCCTTAAAAAAACACTATGTTCCTTAAGCGGTCATTGTATTGTTAGATACAATGTAAAATTAAGCACAAATATTTGTAGCACTATAGACTTCCGGCAAAGTACTTTTATGCGATATATCACGGGCAACTTTCGCAAAAAGTTCATAAACATGTACAGATGTACATTTTTTCACTGCTGCATTGCCATCTGACAAAGCTGTAGGGGCAAACACTGTGACTATCAGCAAATTTGGCTTTTGCCATCCCATTAAGGACCTCACGTGTGCAGATATCTGTGGTTTTTCCCAGTGCCCCTACAGACATTGATGACAATGTACAAGAAGGCATGATTAGTCAAATAGCATGCCCTGTTATAACAGCCGATCCAAAGGGTGAAGTTTCAGATTACAACAGCTGAAACCCAATACAGCCAATCAAATTTTCTACAGATTATCTGTTGCCGACCAGCTTCTGGGCAATCAGAAATGATGATGGATACAGAATGAAGAATTATCTAATATCTCCGACCAGTTTCAAACTGGCTATTGTATGAGAAAAGGAACCTAGAACTGGCCCGGGTTATATTGATATGTGAAGTGATACAGACCCTAAGTGGTTTGGTAAAATGTAAGTATGGAATACTCTTCATCTTGTGGACTGCTGACGCAAGATTTGCTGTCTCTTACTACTTGTAGGGGGGTTATGGCCTGCAGGCTGACACTTGATTTTGCACAGGGTTCATCCTCTAGTCCTTGCAAGGGTCGTGTTTAATAATTAGTAACATGCTATCACGACTATTATGCTTTTAAAATTATGTAAAATTAGATGGTTTCTCTATTTTCAACACATATTCTTGGGCCAGATATACAATATAATGGTTTCTATGAATCTTATATTAACACAGTTTTAATACTGGTATTACTTGTATTTTATAGGGGCGACGACTATGTGAACGGATGGATGGGAGCGTATCTCCCCGATTCCAAATGCAATCTGTAACTGATAACGATCTATCCTTCTGTTGCGCCATAAATATCTGTGTCTATCTTGTTGCCGGTTTAATGCTTTGTGTTGCACTTAATTGGTGGCTGTCATATACTCGGATGGCAGCTATGCCGGCCGCAATTCATATAATGATATTTACAGGATTTCTGAGTATTATGTGCTTGGTTATAATGTTCTTAATATATGTGGCGGTGGTGTACTTGGTAATGGTCAAGTATGTTTGTATCTACTGTATATATGTGTGTGTTTTATTCCATGCAGTATAATTCAGAGGTTGCGCAAAACTCAGTGGTTACCCCTCAATTAACCTTTTCTCTGTTAGGGGACTAGCCCCTCCGGCAGGGAAGGGGTTAACCCGATGAGTGCTGGCCATCCCCTGCCGGGCATTAAGCAGAGGCAGTGTGGCTGTGTGTGCAGGCTGCTCTATGTTTCTGTCCTTTGTGTGTGTACACGGTCCGGGGTGATGGGATAAGAAAAGAATTAGACCCCACACAATGGGATGCTTCACGAAAAGCCCCTTGCAGAGTGTGCGCCTGTGTGTTAATGATTACTGCTCACCCTCATTGTGTCTGCAGGGACTGCACGCAGCGACTTGTGAAAATTAGTGTTAGGTCATTGTGTGTACACGCACTCACCACGCGCACAGACCCCCTCTGCGGGTTCCTATACACATCCCCTGTCTTAGGGTGAAAAGCACGTCTATTTTATTTTTGTGCTTTTTTTTATTATCACTATTTTCTACAAAAAAGGGGGGTATGTGAATAGACTGGGCAGTTGCAGTGGTGATAGATGAGATGGCTTCAGTCACCTCTGTGTCCACCTCCCCTCCCTTATGTAAGCCTCTATATACATTCAGCATTCAGTCTTTTTTTTTTTTTTTTTTTACTTTTTGCCATGCATAAATTAATCCGGCAATGTATTTGCGACATGTCTGTCCATGCCTGCTCACAGGTGTAAGCACATCTGGGACCCAGCTTCTTTTAAGACTTTTTCAATTGGACATTTACAAAAATTATACAAAACATTTTTTTTTAATACCTGCAAATAACATATTATATACCGGTACTCTATTCCCAAATAAATGTCCGGATACTAAAAGTGCACAAACTACAATAGGAAATATATATTGTGTACATGAAATTAAAAATATTTAACATATCCATACACGTGCACAAAATGTATATTGTATGTTGCTCATATGTACAGATATACTACCAGAATTAAACATCCCAAAACAATATTTAACCAGGCACAAATCTGGATGTGCTAATATTAGTAAATAAGTATCCTTTAACTTGTTTGTTTGTATCCTTTATCCTATTTTTTTTTTTTTTTAGCTATCACTAAAATCTGCATAAGGAAAATGCATTATGATATATATATGTGTGTGTGTGTGTGTGTGTGTGTGTGTGTGTGTGTGTGTGTGTGTGTGTGTGTGTGTGTGTGTGTGTGTGTGTGTGTGTAAAATACGGGTGTGGGTGTGAGCTTGTACATATATGTGCTGCTAAATACTCTATTTAAGCTTTCACTTATTGTGCTGTACCATTTCACGGCTCGGTTGGAAAGGGAGACTAGATAGAAGTGTCCATGTTATTAAAATCTTTTGACACTGAGGTCATCCCCCTCCCCCACTCCTGCTGTCCCTGATGCTTTATATATATCATAAAAAAACATATATGTGGTTGGACACGAAGGTAGAAACAAATCTATATTTTTGTCTTTTTTTTTTTCTCCTACCATCTGGTACCTGAGCGCGTTTTATGTATTTGTGTTTGTTTGTCAAAAGTCCATTCCTCCCATTATCGCAAACCCTTTTTTCTTTAAGGTCAAGTATTTTAGCTTTAATTTCATGTTGCCTCTTGTTTTATTTGTTTTACCGTTCTTTTTTATGTTTTAACATCTTTTCCTCCCTCTTTTTCACCATATTTTATTCTGGGCTTTGCATATCCTGCATATGTCACGTCTTTCCAATTTTTTGCCTTTTTATGTACAGGGATCCTGATTGTTCAAGAATTAAAACAAGCTTCTATGTTTTATGGTGTTTTTTTAAAATAATTTCTGGCTAAGCATTTCATTTAGTTTTACTTTGAAAATTTACATAGATTTCAATTTTTGCCAATTTCCCCTTGCAAATCTTTTACTTTATTTACCAGTTCTGCAATATTTGGCAGAGATTGCAATTTACTTTTTGTAGAAGATTTATTTTTGTACATTTGAGTTTATATTGAGATTTTCTTTATTATTATACAAGGGGAAAAATGCATTCAGATTAGTTGGTCATAATGAACTTTGGTATTAAATGTGAGCAATTGTATTGGATGTAATATAACAGATATCACTTCGTTGTTGTTTTTTGCCTTTTATTATTAATCCCATTTTCTATAATGCCATGTCTTTTCTTTGTGTTACACTTGATCCACAGAATGGAAGACTTGTACTTTTTATAGAAGGACTATTAGTCCTTGGCATCCAATTCCGTATTTAGGCTTTTTTTTTTTTTAGTTAAAATAAAAATCTCATTATAGGGTTTTGTTTTTTTATAGGATGAATCTTAGAGTTTTGGATTCAATTGTGATGTTTTAGACTTTTTTGGAAAATAAAAAACAGATCATATTACTGGGTTGTACTAAGGCAGGAATGACTGTCAAAGGCTAAAAATATACAGAAAATTGGGGAAAATAGTAAAGAAAAGCATAGGAAAAAACTGCAAAACAATAGGGGTAAAGGAAGAAGAAAAAGAAGAGGTGAAATATTATAGATGAATGCAGTACTGATGATGGATGTGAACAGTGCCTGGAAGGTTTGTATGGAGCAAGGACAGGTAGTAAGAGAGAGCCAGGTAATGTACAAGGAGGGGAACGAAGACAGGTAGATAGAGCCAAGGTGTAGAAAGGTAGCCAAAATAAAAGGAGGAAGAAGTCTTTTAGTACAGATTGTAAAGTAGAAATGGCAAAAGATGGAGATGTAAGACAGAGAGCCACAGGCTAACACTTATCTTTTACGGGTGTATGTTGGAGTTAAGAAGCAACAGATATAAAGAGTATTTGTGATTAAGCAAGAAAGACAGATCTAGAGAAAGAAAGTGGTATAGCAGCAGACAGGTAAACTAAAAAGGAGCGAAAGAGGGATGGAGAGAGAGACAGAGGGTAAGAGAGAGGCAGAGAGCCGTGTCTGGGGGGAGGGGATGCAGTATCGATCCATGCGGCTTCCATCATTTTGTGACACAGAATGTCAGATGTGCTGAGGTCCCTTTAACTCCTTCCCTTCCAGTCCCCCCGCCCGCGCCCCCTCAATCACTCCGTACCAGCCGCTCGATGAAAGAATTGATTTTCTTTTTAGCAACTCAAATGTACTTTGTAATGAATTAACTCCCGTCCCTGCACGCTGAGGAGCAGAGCGAGGGAATGAGGCAGCCAAGAGAGGAAAGCAAGGAAGAGCTAATGAGAGGGATGCAATGAAAAGATATTGGGATGCTAAAATAAGGGTGTGACAGGGGAAACCCAAAATCGATGAAAAGAATTAGGAAAAATACTCTTTTTAGTAAAATGACAAGGTAGGAAGGTGTTCGCAAATCCAGGTAACAAAGGGGTCAGGATGCGAAAGTCCTGGAATAGTCCAGGTGCAATGGTATGGAACGTATAGGCAGAAAGGGTCGGGAAGCAGTATTATGGATGCACAGTTGCAAGAAAGGTGTAAAAAGGTCGGTTGGCGTCGTTTAGAAAGAAACCTGTGAGAACGACTTGCCTTCAAAAGTTCAAGAGAAAAACAGGTGGAAAAGGAGATAAAAATGACAAAAGAAGATGACAAGAGAGGAAAAGAAGGGCGAGGAGGATGACATATCCTCAGAAGATTACAGGAAAGTCCTGGTTAGCTAGAGGAAGCTCATAAAATGGAAGAAGAAGGAGACAGGTGTCGAGAGCCAATATCAGGCGCTTAATATAAAATGTCTGATACTTATATCCCAAGTGTACTGATCATATACGACAGGTCCCTCTATCTGTACAGTCTCCAAAAGTGAATCTTAATGGAAGAAGAGAGGAATGGAAGAACTGGGGAAGATTTTTTTTTGGCTTAGTGGACTTAATGGAATCAAGAAGTGTAGATATTAGAGTAAGAGGGGAAAAAAAGGATGGGACGAAGTAAGATAAGGATGAACGTTAGCATTGGACAATACGTCTGACAGTGCGTGCCGGCGAGAGACGGCACGGGACAATACGTATCAGTGTGACACAGTACGTAACCGTGTGAGACAGCAGGCTACAATGTGAGACAGCAGGGCCCAGTATGAAACATTGCGAGATAGCTTGACGTTACGAGACCCCCATGAGTGTCACCTGTCACCTTACAACATGTTCTGTATGTAGGTAGGAGGGGTTACATTAACCCCTTCAGCGAGGGGTGTGTGGTTCGATACATTAAACCCTTTGGCACTGCATGGGTGTCCAGTGGCTGAGGGAGGAGCCCCTCCATTTAGCCTGTGCTCTGTCCCTGCTCTCTCTTGGAAATCTCCATTATTCCAAGGGAAATAATTCCTTTTGTGTGCATGGAATGGACCTCGGGAAGGAGGAGGGTGGGGGGGCGAACAGTGGACAGAGTGGAGGGGGATAAAGGGGGGAGCGAGAGGTGGCCAGAAGGGGAGGGGGGAACCTGGGCATCAGGGGGGAGGTCTGTGAGGGACGAAGGGGTCGCTTATACAGCTGTCATCAGACAAGGAAGAGGGGAGGGAGAGAAGGGCAGAGAGAGAGAGGAGGAGATATTGTGAAGTGTAAGATGGAATAGCCGGGACTCGCAGGCAGTGTGTGCTGCTGTGCAGGGGGGGCCTTGGATGCGTGGGGGCCATATTGTAAAATTAACCGGCTCCAGAGAGAGAGGAGGCGAGCCAAAGAGAAAATACCAACAAAAAAGACTTTAGCCGGTGAATGCATATCCGAGAGGTGGAGAAGACATCGGTATCCTGCAGAGCATCCTTCCCCGGACTGATGCTCTGCCTGTAATTCTGACCCCGCACACTCCACTCAAACACTACTCCCATCAGCCACAATCCGTGCACCGGGCGACACACGCACACCCTCACTTCTCCCCCGCACTACACACCGACAGGTTTTTTTTTTTTGGATCCTGGATCTCTCCTCTCCATCATTTCTCCCCTCCTCACTCAAACACACACACACACACATACACACACCCTCCCTCACTCTCACATCGGCACAGCGCACCCTGGCCTAATTCATCGGGTTATGAAAGCTGCCTGCACGCTGCTATGTTTGTTCCGCTCTCCGTCCCCTTTCTGTTTCAGCGAGCCGGCTCTGAACACACATGGCCCTTTAAGTCGCCTCTGTCCCTGGCAGGTGCTGACGGTAAGCCACATCGGCGGCGTGGTCCACTGCTAGCGAGCAGGAGAGGCAGGCAGAGTGTGCCTCGCTGCCAAACCCCGCTGCTGCCTTTTATTCATGTTTGTATTGATCTCTGGCTGTCAGAGGCAGCGGATTCAGCTCTTCTGGTCGATAGACAGGGAAAAAAAAAGAGAGAGGGAGAGGGAGAGAGGAGAGCTCGATTTAGAGACACTGGGATGTTTAGAAATTAGAGGGAAGAAATTTTAGGGGGGTATCCCAAAAAAAGGAGCCCCACACTTGCCTGCTCAAGTGGTTTCCTTTTAATAGACACCCCCACCCCCCACTTCCAAAGAAAGATTGGGCAATTGGAGTTGTCTTGAAGGTGTCTCCCCCTCTCCTGGTGTGGGAGTTCCAACCTTTTTAGAATAATTAAGGCTTATTAGTTTAATTGGGAGAGGCATGGGTGGGAGGACAGGAGGGGCACATTCAGGATAGCTGGTGACAGCAATGGGTGAAATAATCTCATGTTAAATGACAAAAAAACCCAATATAAATCATTCTGTAACAATATCGGATACATTATCACCTAGTTATTGGCTTATATACTGGAAACACTTTTGCACCCTCAAACTTTCCTTATTCATGCCTATGTACCCCAACTTGTATGACCTATTCTGTATCAAGGGATAGTAGTACTTGCACCTGGTTTAATGTTTTGCATTATGATTTTCCTTAGTTTATATGCATGGTATGACTCTAGTCTATGCAGGATGAAATATATATGTATATTTTAATTGCCTAATTGTAGAATAAATAAGAAATAGTAGATCAGGTCCAATTTTAATTTTTTTCCCTCTCGTGTGTTTGCCACAGGTACTTGCAAATCTTTGTGTGTGTCTGTTCAGTGCAGTGTCTGGGGACCTCTTATTTGTTTGTCCTATTATAATATGTATCAATGGTGAGATGTGCTAGATTAATGCTTCTAAATTATTACTTAGAAGCACTTTATGCACATGAATACATTTTGAAGGGGGTGGGTGGTATAGGGGGAGGAGGGATGGTGGGCTTGGCACCAGAAAGTTAATTATTATTACTGTAAAATTGTATATTGTTCTCCAAATAATTTGTTACCAAAATTTGTCAAGATCATTAACTCCTTAGAGTGTTCTGATAGAAAATACCACATCAGCTGGGTGCTCGCTTCATCTGTGTCTGATCTAATTGAATATATACATTGTAAATTGTGTGTAACTATTTAGTGTGGTAATATTATTAATTTCCATATTATGCCTCCATGACTTGTAATAAGTGTATATCCCATATCTATCTGTCTTATATTTGTCTATATATCAATCTATCTATTTTCTTTATTCATTTTTTTCTTCCTTTCTTTTTAATCTCTTATTTATTTTATATTTATCCTATCTATTTATCTATCATATGTCTATCCTCTATCGATTACCTGTCTACTATCTATCAATGATCTATCTATCTATCTATCTATCTATCTATCTATCTATCTATCTATCTATCTATCTATCGTCTAGCTATCTTCTACCTTCCACCATCAAGATATACACAATGTGCTATGTATTTTCAGTGAACTGTAATGAAGGCTGAGTGATTTGGGAAGGTGGTTTTGGCCCTATGCAGTAGACTGTCTATCTACACACGAGCATCCAGAAATGGCTTTTTAATAGACTAATTACATTTGGTTTTGCAGTGCTTGTTGGATCCAGCCTCCCTGTGTAAAGGCTTTTTTAGTGAAGAGGCTTGTATAACCCCCCATTTTATGACCAGATAAAACATTGGTTCCTGTCCAAGACTGGGTCGAATAAAATGTGAGAAGACACAGACTTTGATTAGAGATCAAAGTTTTTGTATTTCATTTTTTTTATTTTTTTTATTCCCCCTGTGACGAGTATAAAGGTCTTGAGTAATATGGCGGCGCGGGTCCACTGTACAGCGATGTCAGCTCTCTGGCAGAAACATATAGTAAACCTAAAAGAGGAACATATTAGTGGAAATGGCTTTAGATACCGCGTAGAGAAATGCCAAATTAGATTGTAAGCTCTGAGGCATCGTGCACATTACTATGTGATAGAATGTGTGTCCATACCAAAGTCATTTAACTTTTTCTGAATTTGTTCTTATTGAGGAGGGGAACGATTGCAGGTTGTGGCAGAAATGTATGTGGCTAAGAAAAACATTTGTGGAAGTCGTTTGTATCGCTGCACAAACATACCGTGAAGGTTTTTTTTTTCATAAGGTCGAAAACTGCCAGCGACGAGATCTTTATAGAGGCGACCATTTAGCGTAATAACAATGGGAATTTTTAGTTGACGCCGCCATTTCTGCAACCTGTCCCCATACAATAGAGTAGCCACAGCATATGGAAAGTTTTTGAATATTTAGTACATATTAGCCTACATCATGAGGTAACTCTTTTGGTCTTAGGTATCCAAGGTTTCTTTTTCAATTTTACAAATGCGTATATATATATATATAATTTCTATAGGTGTATTATATTTAATGGGGACAACGTTCCCAACCCCAATACATAATGGGCAGTATCGGAAAAGAAAAGCCAGACTAAAATGGTGTCATTCTTTAAAGATTATATGAACAGTGAAAGAGTGAACACCGAGATCTGACTGTCTGAAAATGGCTTCATGGCATATGGGAATGGTACTAGAGATCAAACCTTCATGTTGACTTAGAAGTGGGCATATCGGGTGAAACGCCATTGGGTTTTGTAATTTTTCTTTTTGGTCCATGTCAATTAAAAAGGTCTGTATTCATTAATGGTCAAGTCTGCAGTTTCTTTTTTTTAACAGTGATGTGATCAATAAGACAATGTTTGTTTTTTTTTTAACATGGAGTCTATGTTGGAATTTAAGGGTTTGCCATGTAATTTTGCTCATATGAAAGGCGATGACGATTGAGTCATTACTTATATTATTTTGGTAGCTAACTGATGAAGAAAAGGCTGTTCTTAGGTCTAAAAATTATTAAGTCTGTTCCATCAGTGCAGATGCTCCAATTTGTAGCCAATGAGATGCATATGGTAAAAGCATTCCTAAAAATAATATTATTATATATGCATTTTTGCATACATTATATTATATCAATAAATATATTCTCTGGCCATTAATACAGAATTCCAATGCACTCACTTCATCACTGAATATAAAGACCTGCATATATGTTGAACATTTATTAATATTACTTTTTACTACTAGAAGAGATTACTGGCTTTGTCATTTTGTATTTTTTTTGCTAACTAGATGAATAATAATTGAATTTATTTCAGTTTCTTAGCTTCTACTACGTCACAGGTCTGTGGTTACATTATCTGGGTGATAGTGACATCTAAATCTCCCCCCATTTGCAGCATTTGGTTTGTAAGTGTCTAAAAGAAAAAAAAATCATCCAACAGGGAATACTGCAGCCAACATCACATAACCCGGATCTCTATAGGCCAGGCCAGTTCCTCATAAAATGATGACGTGCATTTTTTTTCCTCCTAAATCAGTCAGCTTCACTTCATTTACTTAAGAATCCTGTGCTATTTGTACTGGATTACTTTTTACAATAGTGCTCTATGCAGTAGATTATTATATAATGGCACATTAGTTGTAAGCAGTGAATCTTAATTTTATATATTATCATATTTATTAATCACCCACAGCTTTATTTATATGCATAGATATTTATATATATTTTTGTATAAAAGCATATATATATATATTTATATTGTATAGATATATATAAAATTTTTACTGCCGCACGTTAGTTGCAGTCGGGCTCAGCGGCATCGTGAAGGAGGATGATATTGATTTTTTTTTTTTTATTTTTTTTTTTTTTTTAAGATGTAAACTCATATTGTGTTTTTGCTAAATTATAGTTAAAAAAATCTTAATTATTTATTATAGCGCTGTGTATTCTCCAGAAACAACACCAACATTTTGAAGAGATAAATAAAACAGAATATTATATCAGGCTTCTTCGCCCATATATAATATATGACCCATTGCTGGCTGTACAGTTAAAAATGCAGAATAAAGTTTTATCTATTTTGAATTACATTAAAATATGACTGAATTTGTGAATTTTTAGCAGAACTTTAATATATTTTTTAAAAGCACAATTTTAGCATCACATAACATTTTAGAATAATGAATGAGTCCCCCGTTCTTTAAAATCGAAGCGGGACCGTGGTAAACGGCACCAAGACCAGTTTGGCTCTCTGGCATTCATGCACTACAAGTGAAACCAGTGACCTTCCCTGTTCAGTGGTGCAAAGCATGGGGAAGGGATTCCCTATTCTAATGGACTTTGAATTTGGGGTTCAAAAAAAAAAAAAGTAAAAGTTATAAAAAGTAAAAATGGTATTCCCCTTTAAACATGACACAAGTTATCGTGATGGTAGTGGTGGATTAGCTGTTGTTATATTTTTTATAAATCGTAAGAGTGTAAAAACTGTTACGTTGTTGTACATGTATGCGTGGGGTAGACCTCACTATGACGTATTTTTTTTAATATTCTAATGTTCTGATCAGAATACAAGGGCCTGGGTACCATTACCATAGCAAAAAACTACTTTTGGTCTATGATGAAGCTAAGAGAAACATATATATTTATCTATCTATACACACAATAATATGCCGGTAAGAATACAAGGGCTAGGGCCCCGCTACCATACCAAATACCATATATATATATAATATATATGGCCAGTATAGTATTTTGTCTAAACCATAGTTCTTTAAAACCCTGTATTTAGTACTTTCTATGTTGTCCATTATTTTGTTTAATATTAACTTATATGAAATTATTAAATATATGATTAACATAACTTATATGACATGAATAATATGACAATTTGTCTGAATGTTTTCATTTAAATCTTCATTATATATATATATATATATATATATATATATATATATATATATATATATATATACCGTATATGTGTATATATATATATATATATATATACCGTATATGTGTATATATATATATATATATATATATATATATATATATATATATATATATATATATATGTGTGTGTGTATATATGTATGTATGTGTGTATATTTATATATATAAAATACATAATTTGTGTATGTACATATCTGTGTTATACAGTTGTGGCCAAAAATATTGACACCCCTGCAATTCTGTCAGATAATACTCAGTTTCTTCCTGAAAGTATTGTCACTGTTCGAAAAATCATGTGATGCTTCTCTAATTTGTGTAATTAACAGCACCTATAACTTACCTGTGGCACCTAACAGGTGTTGGCAATAACTAAATCACACTTGCAGCCAGGGCTGTGGAGTCGGTAAGCCAAACCTGTGACTCCGACTCCTCAATTTCCCTTACACCGACTCCGACTCCGACACATATTGCTTATATTTAAGTGAAAAATTTATTGTAGTACAATGTGAACCTCAGACATTTAATAATTTTTATGATCCAATAATCAAGATATTTAGATAGAACAGAATATATATTGGTGTACTACCCGGTTTTCATTCTTTTTGGTACAGATACGATATGGATAGACAGATATGGATAAATGGATAGATAGAGCAGATTTCTAATCTGCTTTTGCTATTGAAAACATTATCTATGAGCTCAAAAACCTTTCAGGTGATGCAGTTTTTTAAAAAGCTGATCTGCTTTTGCAGCTGAAAAACGTATCCTCAAAAAAACACAGGAAAAACGCTGTGTGTGAATGTAGCCTTAGATCAGGAATATAACAGCCATTTATAGGGCATTTCATAACTTTCCCAAACTCCTATGAAAAAATATTCAGCACATCCTGCATTGAATTACTGTACCCAATTTATTATATATTTTCGGAGTCGGTCCATTTTATACCGACTCCAACTCCGACTCCACCAAAATGAGCACCGACTCAGACTCCGACTCCACGACTCCGACTCCGACTCCACAGCCCTGCTTGCAGCCAGTTGACATGGATTAAAGTTGACTCAGCCTCTGTCCTGTGTCCTTGTGTGTGCCACATTGAGCATGGAGAAAAGAAAGAAGACCAAAGAACTGTCTGAGGACTTGAGAAACCAAATTGTGAGGAAGCATGAGCAATCTCAAGGCTACAAGTCCATCTCCAAAGACCTGAATGTTCCTGTGTCTACCGTGCGCAGTGTCATCAAGAAGTTTAAAGCCCATGGCACTGTGGCTAACCTCCCTAGATGTGGACAGAAAAGAAAAATTGACAAGAGATTTCAACGCAAGATTGTGCAGATGTTGGATAAAGAACCTCGACTAACATCCAAACAAGTTCAAGCTGCCCTGCAGTCCGAGGGTACAACAGTGTCAACCCGTACTATCCGTTGGCGTCTGAATCAAAAGGGATTGTATGGTAGGAGACCCAGGAAGACCCCACTTCTTACCCCGAGATCTAAAAAAGCCAGGCTGGAGTTTGCCAAAACTTACCTGAAAAAGCCTAAAACGTTTGGGAAGAATGTTCTCTGGTCAGATGAGACACAAGTAGAGCTTTTTGGGCAAAGGCATCAACATAGAGTTTGCAGGAGAAAAAAAGGCATTCAAAGAAAAGAACACGGTCCCTACAGTCAAACATGGTGGAAGTTCCATGATGTTTTGGGGTTGCTTTGCTGCCTCTGGCACTGGACTGCTTGACCGTGTGCATGGCACATGAAGTCTGAAGACTACCAACAAATTTTTCAGCATAATGTAGGGCCCTGTGTGAGAAAGCTGGGTCTCCCTCAGAGGTCATGGGTCTTCCAGCAGGACAATGACCCAATACTTCAAAAAGCAGTAGAAAATGGTTTGAGAGAAAGCACTGGAGACTTCTAAGGTGGCCAGCAATGAGTCCAGACCTGAATCCCATAGAACACCTGTGGAGAGATCTAAAAATGGCAGTTTGGGAAAGGAACCCTTCAAATATTAGGGACCTGGAGCAGTTTGCCAAAGAAGAATGGTCTAAAATTCCAGCAAAAGGTTGTGCAACCAAGTATTAGGCTGAGGGTGCCAATACTTTTGTCTGGTCCATTTTTGGAGTTTTGTGTGAAATGATCAATGTTTTGCTTTTTGCTTCATTCTCTTTTGTGGTTTTTCATTTAAGACAAATTTAATGAAGATAATAATACCAAAGAATTTGTGTTGGCAATCATTTTCAGGAAGAAATTGAGTATTATCTGACAGAATTGCAGGGGTGTCAATACTTTTGGCCACAACTGTGTATATATATGTATTTAAATGTGTTTGTGTGTGTGTATGTATGTATGTATGTATATATATATATATATATATATATATATATATATATATATATACATATACTGTATATATAGTTCTAGGTGTATATACATATGTATATATGTGTATTCGACCTAAATAGGAATGTGCCAGACAATATGTCGTTTTCCATTAGCATGAATATACATTTTTCAAAGATAAGAAACCAAAATTATTTTCACACTTCTACGGTCCTCAAATATAAATGTATACTGCAGGATCTACACAATCCTGGTCAAAGAAATGTGACAACCCTAGCTCCAAGGCAGAACTGTGCTTAGACTGGTTGTCAGTCCACTTCCTGTCACCACATTTTACAGCTCTCACCAATACAAATTTTTAGGGGCAACTTAGAGGCTTAATTATCACTAACCTAGTCTTGTTGACCCCAATGCTAAATGCAGTTGACATTTATATACTGTATGGAAAATGTTCCTTATTTTTCTATATTGCTATTTTTAATAATCCTGAAAAGAAAACAAACATTAATTGTCCAATTTAATTAAATAAGAAGATATTGTTTAGTGGCATTAAAGGGAATCTGTCACCCTATTTTTCACCTATCAGCTGCCGGCACCGACATCAGGGGCTTATCTACAGCATTCTGTAATGCTGTTGATAAGCCCCCGATGTAACCTGAAAGATAAGAAAAAGGAGTTAGATTATACTCACTGGGGGGGCGATCCGGTCTTGGTCTGATGGGTGTTGCGGTCCGGCGCCTCCCATCTTCTAACGGTGACGTCCTCTTTGCTGCCTGTCATGGCTCTTGCGCAGGCACACTGAATACTGAAGTGCGCAGGTGCCGGACCTCTCTGACACGACAGGCAGCAAAGAAGAGGACGTTACCATTAGAAGATGGGAGGTGCCGGACCGGACCGCGACACCCATCGGACCGGACCCCCGGGTGAGTATAATCTAACTCGTGTTTCTTATCATTCAGGTTACATCGGGGGCTTATCTGCAGCATTATAGAATGCTGTAGATAAGCCCCTGATGTTGGTGCCGGCAGATCATAGTCGAAAAATGGGGTGACAGATTCCCTTTAACAAAGCCCGTTAGCGCAATAGTGTGCAGAAATGAGCAGGATTGTCCCAGTAAGGTATGAGCTGAAGATAAAGTAGGGCAGTTGCAAAGATAAGACAGAATCTTTCATTCCTCTCCTCTTTTATAAAAACTCGCTATAATGGGTAAAAACTTGTTGAAAGAGGTGTTCATGTGAAGAAGGCGTATTTTGTGTATCAGTGGTTATACGCTTGGCAGACTTGGACCTACTAATAATATGTAATTTTTTTTATTTCTTTCTGTGATTTGAGCGTCAAAGCTGCTATAAAGTCCTAAGTCAAGAGAATAGTCAGCAGTTATAAAAATGAACCAGTATAATCGATGTGCGAGCATGATGAATGTCCTGTACAGGGTGGAATTTTGTATGGAGTTGAATCATTTGTTGCATTCCCCCCCCCCATCTTTATTGATTTTACAAGTGATTTCAACCTGGTTGCTTTTGTATTTTAACACTTATGTAAGGGACTGAGAAAATGTATATTACTAGTTCAGTACAACTGTGATACACTGCAAACTAGGTTGGTGGAGCCACTAGCCTAAAGGCACCTATACACCTGCAGGTTTGAATGGCAACTTGTTCAGTTTTCCTCCCGACTTTCCCCCATACATATGCATGCTCGATTTGGCCAAGCATGCATGTGTTTTGCATAGGATTTGGGGAGCATGCCGTCACCACACACCTCTGGGGGCTGCTTATCTCTTAGGAGATGTTGAAATTTAAGGTGCCTGATCCTTATCCTCAAGTCTATGCACTTTAAAGTGTTATCCAATCATGCTAAAATTGGCGGATTTGGACTGCTTTTCTCCAGTGTGTATAGTTCCTTTAAACCTCACCCCACACTAGTATCATGGCTTCCATTTTCAAATGGATGCCAACAAATACTGACGGACTTCAGGCTGCACTGTTCTCTCTGTAAAAATGACCAGGAGGCCTATAATGCAAGTATGAACCAAGACTCAGAGAACTGAGAACATATATTTGGTTTGGTGATGAGCAATGTCTTGTTGACTTGTTGGCAGGGATTTGGGTAAAATCCAGTTCTAGATTTGGATCTGAGCTCATGTCTGGATTCAGGCCTTATACCAATATATACTCTGTAAGTCCTGCTATGTCCCATCATCTGCAAATACAGCATAGAGATCCTTAGAGGATGATGGATTCCAACAGATGGATTTGAATGGTGAATGGACACCAAGATGTGAAGGAATCAAGGAAATGTTTATATACGATTTTGCTGCTAATAAAGAGGTTTTCCATAGAATAAAGAAATGTTTAAAGGTTCAGAATGTTCACACGATGCTGATATATTTTGCTCCGGCTTTCTGAAATCATGGTAAAAACGCTGTTAAATCGCACTGCTATCGAAACATGTGAACATGACTCTCAGACTGCATAAAAAAAACAATAGAAGAAATAACTATCCTTACCGGACACATGCATCTCTCATTCTGCAGCTCCAGTGCAGTTCTTTCTGGTCTTTACCATTTGGCTTAGTTTCAAGACATAAGAAATCACAGGAAATGTCATTCATCCAATTACAGTCTGAGCCCTTCGAAAGCGTTTTTTTCCCTTGACAACCCCTCTAATTTTTTTTTTTTACTCAAAATGCCCCATAATATATATATATATATATATATATATATATATATATATATATATATATATATATATATATATATATAAATATATAAATTGCCTCTTCACAGAGGAAGAGGGTTTGAACTCTAGCACCATCTTTTGGGCGAAGCAATCCTAAGAGTCAATATTGGCCCTTTAAACAGCCTTGCCACAAGACTTAGGATAAAAGTCAAATCAGAATCTCAATTTGCAGACGTGTGTTTCAGGGTATTACCCCTCATCAGTGGAAAGCAAGAGGTCTGATATCTGGTTTGGTGGAAGGTATTGACCATATCATACAGGGCTACAGTCACAGATTCAGATTTCCCATGGATATAACGCAGATCTGCCAACAGACTCCAAGAATCAATGGACTCCAGGTCTCAGACAGAGGGATCTGGTGAAAGCCATGGGGAGAAGTTTCATCCAAAAGAGTATTAAGAAATTATTTGCAGATATTAGTGAATAAATTCAGAGAACTTATGTGGTCTGGCAGCCACATAAGTATTCTGTGAGCCACCACCTACGTGTTGAAATCCCTAGGCTGGCGAGATAAACACACATACACTGTCATGCCAGCTAATCAAAAGAGAGGCCGCAAATGATGGCAGGTAGGTGATGGCTTACGTTTGGCAGCCACTGAATACTGACATGGCCTCTAGAGCAGGGTCCTCCGAATCGATTTAGTCATCTCTAAGTATTCGACTTCTTTGACATTCTCTTTTTTATGGGTCTGCGCTGAACACATATTCAGATTTTATACATAAAATAGGCTTGTGCTGAAAACCTTTTGTGGAAAAAAAAAGTTGAAGTTGCTTTATTTAGGCAAATATATTTGCAAAATCGCTGTCACTAAATCTGTCACTAAATTGTGCACAGATTTGCATTCTGGAAGCTTTAAAATACATTATGGACACATTACCCCGCACTTCCTAATCTTCTTTCTGGCTGTATCCAATCATATTATACAAGCAATTAGTTATCTGTTAGACTTAATTCATATCATCCTGCTACCACCGGTTGTAAAACATAACTATACTGTTATGTCCTATTTCATGTATAAGTTATTCGGCTGTTTCTCTCCGGTTAATCTTCTTCTCGCTTCCCGTTTGGGTCCCACAAATCTCAGCCATCAGCCCTCTGCTCTTCTTTCAAAATCACCTTCCGTTTCTGTAAACTAATAAACCTCTTTAATATAGCTTCTAAAGCCTTCTTCTGTACCACGATAAAATAGACTCGGGAACAAAATCATGTGTAAATGTATTGAACTCCTGACAAAATACATCACATTTTTCAAACGATGTAAACGGGAGGCCTTTATCACATCCTTTAATCATGTCCCAAACATTTAATCATTATGGAAATCGGTCAATATGTTAATAAAAGGCTTGACGGACACAGTGGTTGCACATGGACCAGAAATCACGCCGCTCTCTTACCAGGTAACTACAAATAGACATCTGATTATTTATGGCCCATTTTGAGTATAATAGCGTATTCTTGGCATTCTGTCAGCCATCGGTTATATCTGTTAAGCTCACAATCGTGCATAAATAGGTCAGTTTTTATTATTATGTACGACTTACATGGGTAGAAACAAATTAAGCTTATTGAATTTCAATTGACCGGTTCTTACTGAACTCTGAAAATTTATCCTAATATGTAAAATCAGATTTGTCATTCACTATGATTACATGTTATATGGCATTTATAAACATTTTAAAAGAACCATATTATTTGAGGCATAGATATTTGTAGTAGTGCTCCGGATGAGGGAGGACAGAACCCTGATATTTGATTTTTTTTATGTTGCAATCATATAGATCTGATGCCGCCATAATATCAGACTGGACCATATTTTTACCATTTTGGTCTACTATAATGATTAATATCACACTACAGCCATAGGTGAAGGGCAGAAACGTGGCATGTAATTATATACAGGCATCTGCCAGCCATCTCCATTCAACTGAGGGAGAAAAACATTTGAGTGGTACAGAATGTAGTTTAAAGTCCAGGATTATTATTTTTTATGTCCAATTAAGAAAAATATCTGTTAACCTGCCCAATATAGCAAGTTATACAGCTTAGTATTATACTTAAGTTATTCAACGTATCCTGATCTAAACTTACAGTATGTGCTCCTGTCCCGGGTTTCAGCACCTCCACTTCAGGAGAGACAAGCTCTTTGTTGGCCTGTGTCCATTATTGTGTATGGAGGAGGCTGGCTCATTTTTATAACTAAGCCAGTTCTTTCTCTCCTTTGACTGTGACAGAGAAGGGGGCTGGTTTAACTATGGAAATGAGCCAGTCTAGGAAACACTGTTCTGTACTGGAAATAGACCTGCCAGGATATATGCCCAACCTGACAATATAAACTTTGCACATAAGTTTGTATAACCCCTCCCCCCCAAAAAAAAAGAGCCACACCTTATCTAAATGCTGCCTCCGTTCAGCAGATATTGAGATATTGAAGTTTAAGCAAACATGCTAATTTTGGGTGCTTGGTGGATGCTGGGTGTGGCCAAAAGGCTCAGTGCCCCTATGCATCTACTAGTTTTGCATGCCCAGCCTCCCTCACTGGTTGACAGTGCTGGATTTCCTGGGATTTCATTGCTGATTCCAGGCAAGTCAGTGCTGTCAGTTAACAGTGAGGGAGGCAGGAATATGCAAAAGCAGTGACGGAACGGTGCTCTGAGCTTTTTAGCCTTGACTAGTCTGCACTGAGCCTTTTAGCTGTGGCAGGTGTGCAGAGTCTCTTAGCCATGATAGGTGTACGCTGAGCCTTTTAGCCATAACTAGTGTGCGCTGAGCCTCTTAACCATAATTATTGTGCACTGAGCCTCTTAACCATGACTAGTGTGCACTGAGTCATTTAACCAAAACTAGTGTGCACTGAGCCGCTTAGCCATGACTAGTGTGTACTGAGCCTCTTAGTCATGACTACTGTGCACCTTGCCTCTTAGCCATGTTTATTGTGCACTGAGCCTCTTAGCCATGTTTATTGTGCACTGAGCCTCTTAGCCATGACTAGTGTGCACTGAACCTCTTAGCCATGTTTAGTGTGCACTTAGCCTCTTAGCCATAACTAGTGTGCACTGAACCTTTTAGCCATGACTAGTGTGCACTGAACCTCTTAGCCAAAGCTAGTGTGCACTGAGCTTTTTAGCCATGTTTAGTGTGCGCTTAGTCTCTTAGCCAAAGCTAGTGTGCTCTGAGCTTCTTAGCAATGACTAGTGTGCACTTAACCTCTTAGCAATGACTAGTGTGCACTTAGCCTCTTAGCCATAACTAGTGTGAGCTTAGCCTCTTAGCCATAACTAATATGCACTGAGCCTCTTTGCCATGACTAGTGTGTACTGAGCCTCTTACCATAATTAGTGTGCACTAAACTTCTTAACCATGACTAGTTTGCACTCAGCATATTAGCCATGACTAGTGTGCACTGAGCCTCTTAGCCATGACTTGCGTGCACTGAACCTGACGCCCCCAGGAGAAGCACTATGCGAAACAGCGCTCGTCGGGTGTAGAGTGAAGACAGAAGCCTCACTTTGCCACTGAACTCTGCACCATTGCCCACCAGGTACAATCAACTTGTATATATAAGTTAATTATTTGTACAACTATGTCGCTATATAGAGTGTTCATGCAAATGTGAATTTCAGGTAATATTGAAGGAAAATTATTTTTAAAGGTGACTGTACCATTTCATCTTCTGTGAGCCAATCCCTATTGTCCTCCTGTCAACAATTGACAGTATCAATCACACTGCTCTAAAATCACCATTTAGGTATACTTTTACCACAATTTGGAATACTTTTTATCCACTGGGGTTCCTAATAATATAATATATAAAAGTAGATTATTGCTCCATATAAACAGAACTGATGGCACAGCTCATGGACTTTGTGCATCAGCTGTGTTATTCAGTAATATCAGTAATATCATAGGCTACATTAGTACTAGTGTGAACTGTGCAGTATCCAAGGTCCCAATCCACTGTGATAGCAATTGTAAGAAAAGTGGGTCTTATTGGTAATTAGTTATGTGCAGTGGTGATTGTGATTTTACGTGAATAATTGTCCATTGATTCACATTTCTTGGCTTGATCTTAAGTTCAGAGACTTAAATGACCCATGAATTGAACAGCTCATGCACAATTACCATACATGCATGCCAACAATTTATGTCTTTGCACCTCTTTACTTGTGCTATAGGTGTAAAGTAAAACTAATATAGCCCCCAAGTAACTGTAGAATTTTTGTTTTTCCTTCTGTGAAATTAGTAGATGTATGCAGCCTTTTCAGTAACTATCTCTGACTGCTTTATCTCTCGTTCATGTACAGATCACTGTTGCCAGTGTTTCATTCATTTTCTGTGCTGCATCGTATATTTTTCATTTACATTTCTCTTGATCATTTCAGTTCAACTTTGAGCCCTGCTCCACCCAAGAGCCCTGCACCCAAATTTCCCAGAAACACCCAATTTAGTGCAAATAAACATTACATTTGTCACTTTAAAGGGATTGTTCCATGGATATTTATCACATGTCCAGGGTCGTTAGTGTAGCTTTACCAATCACTAGAATGGGGGTACGGGTTCTCTGAATGGAGCAGCAGAGTGGAGTACATCACTTCATCTTTACTCTTCATCAGTGTAAACGTGCAATGAGAAGGGACGGGGGAGCAAAGGACTCCCATGCTAGTAATCGTGTGTGTCTCATTGATCGAATCTCCTGGATTTTTTGAGCCACAAAACAGAATTAAAATTCTTAAAGGGATTCCTCCCACCGATTTTTTTTTTTTTAAATTTTAAAATGGTACAGTGTTTTACAATAATCCATTGCCACTCTTCAGTACTGCTGGGTGGCCCACCATTCTTCTGTTATAGCTGGGATGAAGTGTGACCACTGCAGCCAGTCATTGACCACAGTGAATCAGTGGCTTCAGAAGTGACTAACATGTCACAGATGGGACCAGTGATCGGCTGCAGAAATTATGCGCCATCCCTGCCAGAAAATGAAGCAAAAATGAGGGATATGAGAAGTCTGGAATATTTGAAGGTGTTTTTTTTAAACCCCTTTAATTGATCTACCGTATATCAATAAATCTGCTTAGTCACAAAATAAGAAACTGTAAACAATGCGTACGACATATGTTTTCATTCTGGTTGCCTTGACTACATCTGGGTTGATGTGTGTGTGTGTGTATGTGTGTGTATATATATATATATATATATATATATATATATATATATATATATATATATATATATATATATTTTTTTTTTTTTTTGTAAATACTCTTTCTCGCTGAACTGCATTTGTGAAGTTTAGTAAACACACAGATGTTTGTTTCGACTCTCTTCTGTACATATCTCCAGTCTCTTCCAGGAAATCCAGAACAAACACATCTATAGGTTACTCCAGGCTGTAGAAAAGATACAATAAATATAAAGTGTATATCGCAGTGGTTTCTTAATCACCTTTTTGGCCTTAATTTTATAAAAAAAAAGGCATAGAAACCCATTAACCAGGCACCCAATAATGAAAATGTACATCTAGGACAGTTATCAGTTTATGCCCATTTCGGGCATGCTGTCAGTAATATTCAAGATTACTGAGCACATACAACATTCTTTCTTTCTGTTAGCAGTAAACAGCATGGAACTGGTAAAATGTTATCATCTATAGCCAGGACGAGGAGCTGTGCTAAACGCAGCTCTCATCATTGGAGAATCGCTTGCTTCCATTGCGACCTATTGATGCCCAGTGATTTTAATGGGAACCCTGGTGCTGCAACTGGGAAATTAGTATCTATGTTGTAATTTCCTGTTGATACCAGCTGATCGTAAAAGGTTTAAGCAGCCATGTCACTTCAATCGGCCGATGCCTTGGCCTCCCAAAATTAGAATAGAGGTGGTCCAAACCTGCCTATATACTGGTAAAGTTGCCTTTGCTATCTACAATCACATCACTTGTTGAAAACCTTGGCTTGTGCACGATTAGATGATACCACAAAGCTGATACGTACGCTGCGCTTTATCATGCCAGCAGCTTGTAGTAGTACCACATTGACAAACTAGTATACTCATGTCTGATGGGTAGAGGCCTGATGGATGTGGGAAATGGCACTGTACAGCCAAGATATACAGTGAGGAAGCTGATGGACTCGCCATCATTTTTTTTTATTTGTCACTTTTGGTGATCCAAAATTATAAAACATAACAAGGGCAGGTTCACGAAAATTTAATGACTTATCTATCAAACCTCAGTAGGGTATTTCATGTTAAATTAATCGGCTTGTCGGGTTAACAGAACTTATTTTTTTTGTTACTACTATTATTTGTATAATAGTATTATAATTATATAATAAGATGTTGGAGTCCTCCATACAGTTATCTTATATAGAAACCAGTTACAGCGTGCTTCACTCATTGATTTAAAGGAATTATCCACCACTATGATATTAATTAAATACCCTTGATATAGATAATCAATATCAATTTGGAGGGAGTCCGAAACCCAACACTCCCACCAGTCAGCTCTTATGTAAACAGTTTACATTACTGCGCCGTCAAACTGTTTAATGGCTGTTGCTTATTTGTATAGGATATGTAATGCTTAATTTTTCCTTTTGGTGGCGCTGTAGGGCATTAAACATTTTCTACCAGGTACTTCCACAAATTACAACAAATGGCTTTATTATTAAAAGATCTAAGATCATTGGGACTTGTCAAGAATGGTTGAGCATGAGCACTGTTCTGCAATTCAACTTCTAGGGCTAAATGTAGCTAAGAGCTTGAAAATAGAGACGGTGCGAATACTCAGCCATAGCTCCATTAAAACAGAGGACTCGGGACCCTCATTCTCATGTTTTGCTGAGGGTTCAAATAGCCGGACCCCCATTGATCAGACACTTACCATGCATAGGTGGAGATGGTAACAAATTGTGATCTTGGATCCTTTTCAGAATTTATAGAGTAAATGTCATTTTTATTTCATAAATCAATAGTAGACATGAAAATAAACCACTTTGTAATTTATTTTATCAGAGAAATCTGCTTTTTCTTCAACCTGGACTGAAATTTTACTCTCATTTTATGAGTAAAATCTGTTTTCAGTGAAGACCCCCACTAAGAGATGACAGTTGGTGTTTCTATAATTTTATGGAGAAGTGAGGAGATAGCGGCCGACACAGTTGTACTGAAACAGTTACCATTCTCCATAGAACTTTATGAGCACCAACTGTCATCTGTCTCAATAATGGCAAAGTCTGTCTTCACTGAAGACACATTTCTCCTCTTAGGTCGGGGTCAGACTTGTGAGAAACTCACACAAGTCTCGCACGTCAATACCCCCGGCGCTGCCGCCTGCAATCGGGATTGGAGCGTTCAGCTGCATAGAAAAACATGCAGCTGAACGCTCCGATCCGAGTGCCGGCGGCAGTGCCGGGTATTGACGTGTGAGACTCGGGCGAGTTTCTCGCAAGTCTGACCTCGGCCTTTTACAAACTCTTTCTGATCTTTCTAAGAAGAGAAAGGAGCTGATTTCTCTAATAAACTATATTTAAAAATCTATTATTTTCATCTGTACTATTGATTTCTGAAAAAAAATAAAATAAAAAAGTGATAGCTGCTCTTTAAAATTTTTTATCCACATTTGTTTTTCAACATCCACTTTTTTTGTATATAACTTTTTTTTCATGCACAAAGTACAGTATGAATGTGAAAATACATAAATTACCTTCATAAAAATCTTTTTTTTTTCCATCAGTCTACTTACATCTGGTACTTAACAGTGACAGAACTGAAGGCAACGCAGTGGTTTTATTTTTTTCTTCATTTTTTTTTAGTAAAGGTAATGTTACAATTGTTGAAGAACAACAAAAGATGACATTGATCTGTGTAGAAAATATTTTCTTTATGTCGTACGAAGAACTTAGTTTCTCAGTTGTGACCAAATAGAAGTGACTTCAGTGTCGAGGCTGCCTGCATTAGATCCTCACAAAGGTGATGGCAAGGAGCCTTGACAAGACGGCTATGCTCTCTTACTTATGTTTACAACGCAATACTACAAGAAAGGTAACATTGTGGCAACTTTAAATGGAAGTTGTTGCTTATTCTACTTAGTGCTTTTGTATTCTTTTCTTCGTGCAGATTGATGTCTTTTTCTTTTTGCGGTTTGCACATAGAATTTAAGTTGGTGTAACTTATAACGAAAATGAAATCTGGACGACTTGAACGTTTTCTTACGTTCAACATTCTAGTGACATTTTTGTAAATGGTCACAAAACTTTTAAAGTTAGATTTGAACCACCATAGTAATGTAAAGGCTTGTCCTATAAACGTTATATCGGTTATTTACAGGATAAATTGTAAAGGTATAAACCCTGGGGGCTTGCTGACACTGTCACCAGTCCTGAGAATGGGGGGTCCCAAAGTCCATTGCGTGACCACCTATGACCACCATTCCTATAGAAAGCAAATGCAGCAATGGTTGCACATACTATCATTCATATAGACTTTTGGTCTTTCGTTCTTGGGTCGGTGGAGATACCAGTAGATCAACACCATCCATGATATATTCTATTCTGTAGTTAGTTGCTAAATGTTGTTTTATAGGACAACAACTTTTAATTGGGTTTCCCGGATCACAATGCGGATTATGTGTACTTAGAATAGGCCTTCAGTATAACATTGCGGGGGCTCAACATTTTGCACCCCCACCAATCAGCTAGTTAAAGTAGCGTTGATGCTCTGGAAATCTTTAACTGCTAATCTCAAAGAACACACCAGGAAAAATGGATACACTGTGTTATGCATTGTGTAGGATATTATGACTCAAAGACCACTTAAGACAGAAGTCATGTACCGTCCCTATACGTAACACTATGTATCAAAATTTATTGTATGACCCTGTTATAAGGGGTTATTTGCATGACAGTATTTGGTCAGTGGTTTGCATCAGTTTTTATGCCAAAATCAGGATTGGAACTTACAGAGAAAAACTATAATTGAAAGATTGACAACTGTTATTGAGACTTTCCTGGTTTTGGCATAGAAATACAGATGAAATAATTATCAAGAAATTCTAAAGTGTGAATGAAACCTTAGGTAAATTTCTGACAACATAATTGTTATTGCAGGTGACATAATTTTACAAGTTGTAAAACTGCTAGATTACGATGTAACTAAAACGATGCAGACATTATTTAGTGAATCTTTACACACCCACACAGGCAACCCATTGACTTTATAGGCACTATGCACTGCCTTCTTTTTCCTGCAATAACACTGCAGGGAAATTGTACATTTGCTGATAAATTTCCAAGAATATTTTGTGCGATGATTCTGGTTGCTCTGTGATCAGCTTATTTAAGGTGGAAAAGTGGATAACCACTTTAACATAAAATAAAAAAAAATGTTAAAAGTAAATAACAATATTAGGAAATATGTTTGAACACCATTGTTTATTGCGCTAATGTGAACTAAACACCCCCCCCATGGATGGAAGTCAGCCGTAGCCGTTTATTTCGATAGGACCGACTAACCAGGTGATGTATATAGGAGCTCCTGACACTCACTTGACTGAAGATTTTGGAGGAGCGAAACATTGGGCGGTTTTAAACTTTAACTCCTGATCCTTGTCAGGGTCCTGACAGCGCCGGCGTACAGCCTCCGCTAAGCAGGGACTCACCCGCACCGTAGGGACCCCTGAGGACAAGAACAGCCGGAAAATAAAGATTCACAGGACCTGAATGTAGAAGTTTAGCAAGCCGGCACAGGACCTGCGGTCATGTGAACGGTCATGTGACTGCAAGGGGGCGGGGCTTAGCGTCCTGCTTTCAAAGAAGGTAGAAAACTCAGTCGGGCAAAGCGGAGGTCATGCACAATACAGGCTAGCGAGGTACAGGAGGGATAAACAGATGGGAGGTCAGACAAAGTCAAAGGTCATACACAAGATATCAGTAAAGTACCAGGGATGAGATAGAACGGATAATCAGGGCCAAGCAGAGATCAAAAACAAACAGACGTAGAAGGTACCAGGCAGAATCCAAAACAATATCCAGAGAACAGACCGAGTCATACACAGAGAATCATGCAACCAGAACACAGCACTAACACACTCAGGGGTCACCACACAATGCCAAGGGCGAAAGTATAACTGACGGGGGATGGGAGCTTCCTGAGACTATAAGAAGCTTCCCCAGAACCAATGAGAGGCCACCATAATAGGTTCCAGGTGTGCAGGTGAGAGTCTGGACTGAGGTCAGAACATTAACCCCAGCAGTGCCGGACACCCAGCACTGGTATCATGACAGTACCCCCCTCTCAATGGGGGGCCTCTGGACCCCCAGGCTTGCCCGGGTATCTAGCATGGAAAGCCCGAACCAGACGATCCGCCTGCATCAACCGGACCGGCACCCAGGACCTGTCCTCCGGCCCATACCCCTTCCAATGAACTAGGTACTGTACTGACCGCCGTACCAACCTAGAATCTACGATGTGACCAATCTCATTCCACATGTCCCTCAACCGAAACCGGAGGAGCAGCGGACTCGGGTTCTCCCTGGACTGCTTCAAACGGTTTCAGTAGAGATCTATGGAAGACATTAGGGATCTTGAAAGAGGGTGGAAGGCACAGCCTGTACGCTACTGGGTTGATTTTTTCCACAATCTTGTATGGGCCAATGAATTTGGGGCCCAACTTGACTGACGGAATCTTTAACTTAATGTTACACGTGGAGAGCCAAACTTTCTCTCCAACCTGAAACATGGGACCATGTGTTTGTTTCCTGTCCACGAAAAACATACCTGCCTTGAGACCTAGATATACGCCGCTGGACTTCTGCCCATGTATCTTTTAACCGCTGAACAGAGTCATCAGCCCCGGGGCACCCCGTATCCAGACGAGAAAACTCACCAAAATGAGGACTGAACCCATAGTTGATCAAGAAAGGGGACATACCAGTGGATTGACTCACCCGACTATTGAAGGCAAATTCAGCCAACGACAGTATATCACACCAGTCATTCTGTCTAGCAGAAGTCAGACATTTGAGGATCTGTTCCAGAGACTGATTAGTGCATTCCGTCTGACCATTACTCTCAGGATGGTATGCAGACGAAAAGGACAGATATCCCTAATTTTTTACAGAAAGGATGCCAAAACTTAGCCACAAAATGCACACCACGATCAGACACCACATTCTGGGGTACCTCATGCAAGCGGACCACATGCTGCACAAACAATCTGGATAAGGTCTCAGCAGAAGGTAATGCGGACAGGGGTACAAAATGAGCCTGCTTTGAAAATCTGTCCACCACTACCCATACCACCGTATTACCCCTGGAAGAGGGAAGATTGGTAATAAAATCCATGGACAGATGGGTCCATGGTCTTTCGGGAACTTCCAAGGGCATCAGCTCCCCCGCCGGCCGGCTATGGGAGCTTTTAGAACGAGCGCAGACCCCACAACCAGAATTTCTTTATATCAGAACCAAGAGTAGGCCACCAGAAGATCCTACCCACCGCCAGTCGCGTGGCTGATATACCAGGGTGAGCACACAACTTGGATTCGTGGAACTCTTGCAAGAGTTTAAGGCGAATTTGCTCTGGGACAAACAACTTGCCCCCTGGCTTGGCCGCAGGAGCCAGCGACTGGGCCCCCTCAATTTCCCATTCCAATTCAGACAAGGATCCCTGCTAACACCACCCCAAGGTGCAGGATGGATGACGGTGGCTCAGGGGCAGACACAGGGTGAAAACTACGAGATAAGGCGTCAGCCTTGACATTCTTTGATCCTGGACGGAATGTAAGAGTAAACTGGAAACGAAAAAAAAAAAAGTGACCAAAGGGCCTGTCTGGGCGTTAATCTTTTAGCAGACTCAATGTATGACAAATTTTTGTGATCAGTGATCACAGTAACCGGGTGACTGGCCCCCTCCAAAAAGTGCCTCCATTCCTCAAACGCCAACTTGACCGCAAGAAGCTCTCTATTGCCTACATCATAATTTCTTTCAGCAGCAGAGAACTTCCTGGAAAAGAAAGCACATGGCCTGAGGTTGGTTAGAGTGGCTGACCCTTGAGATAACACTGCCCCCACCTCGGAGTCATCCACCTCCACCACGAATGGTTTGGAAGGATCTGGCTGTACCAAGACAGAAGCAGACATAAAACATTTTTTCAGCGTCGCAAAGGCCTCTTTTGCGAGTGAGGACCAATTTCTCACATCCGCACCTTTGCATGTTAGATCCGTGAGAGGTTTGACCACTTGCGAAAACCCCTGGATAAATTTGCGGTAATAATTGGTGAACCCCAAGACGCGCTGAAGACCCTTAAGATCTCGGGGTTGCACCCAATCCGCAATGGCCTGCACCTTCTTGGGGTCCATGCGAAAACCCTCACCGGATACAATTAATCCCAAAAAAGACAATTCTTGCACACAGAATACACATTTCTCCAATTTGGCATACAGATAATTTTCTCTCAGTCTTTGGAGAACAGTTCGTACATGTTCCAAATGAGAATGCTTGTCGGAGGAGTATATCAAAATATCATCTAAGTAGATAACGACAAAACGACCAATGAGATCCGAGAATACCACATTGATGAAATTCTGAAATATGGCGGGGGCGTTGGAAAGACCAAACGGCATGACTAAATTTTCCAACAGTCCCTCGGTCGTGAGGAACGCGGTTTTCCATTCATCCCCCTCTCGGACCCTTATCAAATTATATGCCCCCCGAAGATCCAGTTTAGAAAACCACTTTGCCCCTGATAGTTGGTTACACAAATCGGGAATCAACGGAAGGGGGTACGTATTCCGTACCGTAATCTGATTAAGCTCCTGAAAATCGAGACAGGGACGTAACCCGCCATCTTTTTTCTTTACAAAAAAGAAACCTGCCGCCACAGGTGAGACTGAAGGATGTATGTGTCCTTTGCGCAGACTTTCAGCAATGTACTCCTTCATAGCCAAGCGCTCAGGACTGGACAAATTAAATAGATGGGCTTTAGGTAATTTAGCCCCCGGGACAAGCTCAATAGCGCAGTCAAAGGGTCTATGTGGCGGTAACGTCTCGGCCTCGCTTTCGGAGAATACATCTTCGAAGTCCTTCAGGCATTCCGGAATACCTTCCAGCTCGACAGATGATACAGACACAGATTTAACCGGTTCAACCAGCAGTGCGGATTTATCACATAACTTATAATCATTAAACCCTCATTGAACAATCTCCCCCGTTTTCCAGTTAATAACTGGGTTATGACGTTGTAACCAGGGCATGCCCAACACCAACCCTGCAGAGGTAGATTGTCCAGAACAAAACAACTTAGGTTTTCCACATGAGTAGTGCCCACTCTGAGCGAAAACAAGTCAGACATAAAGAGAATTCCCTCCTTAGTGAGGGGAGAGGAGTCAATGGCCATCACCTTGATCGGAACCTTGAGCCTAACTGTCCCTATCTTACAGTGTGTGACCAATTGGGAGTCAATGAGGTTAATCGATGATCCGCAGTCCACGAAGGCTGTAGAGGAAAAAGAACTACCGTCCACAAACAGTTCCACATGCAGTAACACTTTAGAAAACGAGGAAAAGGATACCTGAGGGTCTGAGTAGTCTCCCCGTTGACTACCCAGACCTAGTCGTTTCCCGCCGACCGGGTTGAAGACGGGAAATCAGGACACTCCCTTTTCCAATGTCCCATTTTACCGCAGTAAAAGCATAACTGCTTGTCCTTCCGGCGTTTCCTCTCCGTATCCTTCAGGGAGAGAGTGCCTACATCCATGAGCTCAGGGGCAGTCTCTTTTCCACTGGGGAACAATGGAGTTTCCACCTGCATCACCCCTCTGGCTCGCAGCCTGTGGTCCATCCGGACGGCCTTGTTCATGGCGTCTTCGAGAGAGTTGGTGGGGGATGTAACGCCAAGGCATCCTGCAGCCGCTTGGACAAGCCTCTGCGAAAGAGTCCTCGGAGTGCGGCGTCGTTCCAAGAGACCTCTGCGGCCCAGCAGCGGAATTCAGTACAAAACCACTCAGCTGAGTGTTTCCCCTGACAGACGCTCATCACCATGTCCTCTGCCAATCGCACTCGGTCAGGCTCATTATAAATGTGCCCGAGGGCCTCAAAGAATGCATTCACAGACAGTCTCTCAGGGGCAGTGGGAGGAAGGGAGAAAGCCCAAGCTTGTGGGGACCCTCTTAACAGAGACATAATGACCCCAACCTTCTGACTTTTGTCCCCAGAGAAACGTGGCCTCAAACTAAAGAAGAGTTTGTACCCCTCCATGAAGACCCTGAACTCCTTTTTGTTTCCAGAAAAAAAGTCAGGCAGTTTAACAGGTGGTTCTGGGGACACCAAAACAACATCACTCGCCCCAGCCCCCAGAGACCCAGCAGCTAGAGCTCCCCGCACTATCTCAGAAACCTGCTGCTGAGAACGAGCCAGAGCTTGCTGCTCCAGAGATAAACCCTGAAACATCTGACTCAGATTTTTCATCTGGTCAGCCAGAGACTGTATGGGATCCATAACTCTCTGCATAAAAAAACCCCCAAAAACTTAATGGTCGGTTATAATGTCAGGGTCCTGACAGCGCCGGCGTACAGCCTCCGCTAAGCAGGGACTCACCCGCACCGTAGGGACCCCTGGGGACAAGAACAGCCGGAAAATAAAGATGCACAGGACCTGAATGTAGAAGTTTAGCAAGCCGGCACATGTGACTGCAAGGGGGCGGGGCTTAGCGTCCTGCTTTCAAAGAAGGTAGAAAACTCAAAGTTGGGCAAAGCGGAGGTCATGCACAATACAGGCTAGTGAGGTACAGGAGGGATAAACAGATGGGAGGTCAGACATAGCCAAAGGTCATACACAAGATATCAGTAAAGTACCAGGGATGAGACAGAACGGATAGTCAGGGCCAAGCAGAGATCAAAAACAAACAGACGTAGAAGGTACCAGGCAGAATCCAAAGCAATATCCAGAGAACAGACCGAGTCATACACAGAGAATCATGCAACCAGAACACAGCACTAACAAACTCAGGGGTCACCACACAATGCCAAGGGCGAAAGTATAACTGACGGGGGATGGGAGCTTCCCGAGGCTATAAGAAGCCTCCCCAGAACCAATGAGAGGCCACCATAATAGGTCCCAGGTGTGCAGGTGAGAGTCTGCACTGAGGTCAGAACATTAACCCCAGCAGTGCCGGTCACCCAGCACTGGTATCATGACCATCCTTTTTTATAATGGAAATAAATCTGCTGCAATAGCAGCTGTCTTGTCTCATCTCATTGAAAAGACTTGAATTCTATGCTGAGACGGGCGTTCGTGTGTTTGAGGGAGTTGTTACAGATATCTGACTGCCAAAGCAACGTTTCGCCAGCTTCAGCTTAGGCTGGTTTCACACTTGCGTTGGGCAGAGTTGCAGAGGGTTGTGTACTTCCTCCGTTAAGCCCCTCCCACTGCCACACCTCTTCCATTCAGCTCCGTTTACGTCTGCCTGTGTCCTGCTTACCTATCTTTAACATTGGGTACGCAGGCCATGCAGATGTATGCAGATGCCTCCGCTTGCGTCGTTTTGACACTGCGCTGAACTGCGTTGAACACAACATGCTGCATTTTGTTGTGGTCGGTGCAGCTTCAAAACGACGCATGTGGAGGCATCCGCAAACATCCGTTTGGCCTGCATACTCAATAGGTACGCAGGACGCAGGCAAACGTAGGCGCAGCTGAATGGAAGCGTTGCGGCAGTGGGAGGGACTTAACGGAGGAAGTTTGCAGCCCTCCGCAGAGCCCCGGTACGCAAGTGTGAAACCAGCCTTAGACAGGTATCCTGAGACGATAGCTTATCCCTTTAATTAGCACCATTTACAGAGTAGTAGTGCCCCTTTTTTTACTACAAACTTTTCTGTCTGTTTGCAGTCAACTAAATGTCAATATAAGTGAGTCCAAAGCCTTCAGTCTATTACAATAATAAATAAAAATGTGTGCTATTTAAGAATTTGTTTTCTTAGGTTAAAATATGGCACTCCAGTATATTAGAAATATCTCTCAGACAAGGTGACCTGTTCTCCATACTAACTTTTGAGATCTGAAAAAAAAAAAATAATAATAATAATAATCGTTGCTATGAGCAACAAGGACACTTTTTTCTCTTTGAATAGTTTTGATGCACAGGTTCAAGGATTGCACATTATTTGTTAGATCAGATGTTTACTTAGATTGATGAAAGTAAAAATAATTTGCTGGCAATGTCTATCAAAACAGCTGCACAAGGGTGTTCATGTGATTTGTGTACACTGCTTTATCATCTGTTCATTAACATGATTTCACGCTGCAGAAAATATGCCCATATTTTGTTATATATATCTTTATTTTTCCTCCATATTTAGTGCACTCTCTAATTCAGGTTCTGAAATGCTTGAATCATTTTCTCATTGTTTTTTTTTTTCAATAACGAGCAGTGGTGTAACTAAAGTCCGATGGAACCCAGTGCAAAATTTGGACTTTGGCCCCCAGCTGCAATGGCCCTTGTACCTTGTGTCTAGAACCTATGAAGACATACAGTATGTGTTTGCCCCCTTACACCCATGTAAATATGTCCACCAACCTTTAATAATGTCCCCGATCATGGCCTTTTCCTGCAACAATGTGCCGCCTCATAATGATAATAATAATTTATTTCTATATCGCCAACATATTCCGCAGCACTTTACATTATTGAGGGGACTTGTATAAACAATACAAGACATTACAGAATAACAATAATCACATAAATCAACAGATACCAAGAGGAATGAGGGCCCTGCTCGCAAGCTTACAATCGTAGGCCCCTTCCTGGTAAAATGTCACCTGTCCTGGGACCCTTCCTGGTATAATATCTGCCATCCTGGACCCCTGACTTGTATAATGTCCTTCATCCTGGTATAATGTCCTTTGTCCTGGGCTCCTTCCAGTAATATCCATCTTTATGGCCTCATCCTGGGTCCTTTCCTGGTTAATTGT
This sequence comes from Dendrobates tinctorius, assembly GCF_039654945.1. Lineage (NCBI taxonomy): Eukaryota > Metazoa > Chordata > Amphibia > Anura > Dendrobatidae > Dendrobates > Dendrobates tinctorius. The sequence goes on from NW_027361696.1 coordinate 53,788,407, forward strand.
CCCACATTATGAGACCTTTCCAGTAATAATGATCCCCTTCCTTTTATAATGTCCCCCATTCTGCTGCTCTTTCTCCACTCATATGACATGTGGTGCCCTCTTAGCCAGCAGCTGACTTCATTGTGCCGTACAACATAAGCTGTTGGCCTCTGATGGGCTGGTTGCTTGTATCTCAGTGTGTTAGCGTGGGTGGTCAGGAGCCGGAATCTCCAGGAGTGGACCCTCTGGACCGTGGCACCGAGGGGCCCCGGGTGAGCTGCCAGGTGGAACCGACCCCTATACAGGGACCGTTAGGAGCAGGCCCAGGGGTTCAAGTACCACGGTAGCCGGTACCGAGAGGGGCGGCTCAGAATGGACTGGAGTAGGAGTGCGTAGACTGTAAGGCTGGAATATGGAGAGATGGCTGGAGCAGAACACAGGAGACGACTGGAGTAGGAGTGTGGATAGCTGGATGAGCAGAAACACCGAAGGCAGGACTGGAGTAGGATGGAACAGGAACGCTGGTGCAGGACTGAAATAGAACGGAAATGGAACACAGGAACAGGACTGGAGTAGGATGGAACAGGAACAGGACTGGAGTAGGATGGAACAGGAACTGGACTGGAATAGGATTGAACAGGAACGCAGGAACAGGACTGGAGTAGGAAGGAGCAGGAACACTGGAGTAGGACGGAGAATACTGCAGGGAACACGGGAGACAGGGCTACGAGGCTGCTGCAAAAAACACAGCGGACGAACCGAGAGGCTGCAAAGAGCACAGGAGGAAGCAGGGCCCAGAGTGCAAGGTAACACAATGATCAGGCGCCTCCCTCAGGGGGAAGTGGCACAGCCAGAGCACAAGAAGCAGCAGGGAGGTGCGGCCGTGGCCTATGGCGCATGCGCATTGCATGCAGAGATGGCGTCGGCCGCGAGCCCGTCATAGGTGACCGCCGTGGCCGTCGGGTAGAGAGAGGCTGCAGCGTGGGAGCGGAGGCCGGCTGCGGCGTGGGAGCGGAGGCCGAGTGAGTATGACAGAGCGGTGTAACACAGTGCAGGGAGTCGGCGGTTCTTCATGCACAATACATTTAATCTGAATATGCATCCTCAGATGCACATCCAGCTGAATAGGTGCAGCGGGTACCCCTCCTGCCCAGGCTCGGCCGCACCCTCTGTGACCGCGATCGTTTCCGTTATGCCTCTGAACAAGAGGATAATGATACCATTGCTTTACCAGTCGTCTACTACCATCACTTTTGTTATCCTATTTATTAATGCAAGTCTAGAAAAAAAATAAAAAGATCAGTAAATTGTGCTAGATTTATTAAAAGGTGCAAATAAATATCTTAATAAATTTGGCAAAGCTTTCTGCCATTTTTCTTGGCATTCAAAAAAGCATACTCAAATGGTATTAATTAGTTGGCAGCCCAAAAGCAATATTTACAACGTTTCGGCTATGAACCGTCTTCAGATACACTGATTGCACTAGAAAATAGCGTGACGAATAATAGATTGGAAATAACTGGTTGTAAGTCAGCCTTATTACTCTAGAGAGACTCTGGCACCTATTCATATTATTTTCACCGGAGCGCTCATTTAACTTTCTCTCCACAGTGATAATGCTGCTTTATATTAGCATGAGGAAGGTCACAGTTTATGACAGAATCATTATAAATAATACTTATTTTGAATTTTCAACTAATAAATTCCATTTGACTATGCATCTAAGTGCCATAGTTCTTTTGATCATAATTTAAGGGGCAGGACCCTAATTGGGCACCTCGGTCCAGGCGTGCCATGCTGTACAAACAGATTTTCTTGCTTGAGGCTTAAAGTGGCTTTCCATATAAAGCATAAGTCTCCCCAAAAATTTCTAATTTATTAGATATACATCCCAGAAAAAAAACAAGACATAGAAAACTCCAATTATGGGGATTTAAAAGAGGGTGCATTTGATAATAAAGCCCACTTTGAATCATAGAATCATAGAATTTTAGAGTTCGAAGGGACCTCCTGGGCCATCTGGTCCAACCCCCTGCTCAAAGCAGGATTCGCTAAATCATCCCAGACAGATGTTTGTCCAGCCTCTGTTTGAAGAGTTCTATTGGAGGAGAATTCACCACCTCTCATGGCAGCCTGTTCCACTCATTGATCACTGTCGAAAAGTTTTTTTCTAATATCTAAACTGTGTCTCCTCCCATTTAGTTTCATCCCATTGCTTCTAGTCTTTCCTTGTGCAAATGAGAATAAAGATGATGCTTCTACAATGTGACAGCCCTTGAGATATTTGTAGACAGCTATTAAGTCTCCTCTCAGTCTTCTCTTCTGCAAGCTAAACATTCCCAAATCCTGCAACCTTGCCTCATAAGACAGGGTTTGCAGATCGTTCACCATTCTGGTCACTCTTTTCTGAACTTACTCCAGTTTGTTGATGTCTTTTTTAAAATGTGGCGCCCAAAACTGGACACAGTATTCCAGATGAGGTCTGACCAAAGAGGAGTAGAGGGCAATAATGACTTCATGTGATCTAGACGGTATGCTTCTGTTAACGAGTTTGGGAGTACAAATTTATGACGAACTTTGACACTCTCAGTGCTGGAATGAATGTGTCGCATGGATTTATGTCTTTTTACATCAATTAAGGAATTTCCTTTTAAAACCGTGTGGGGGCATCACAACACAGAACTAGACCCCAATCAGAGGACCATAAAACATCCGGACTCCTTATCTATGAACTGGTCCAATGTTTATATTTATGTTTCTCCCTCTCCCATATTGATAGTTCTGCTTCACATCACTTGTCTTATCTATTGCATTTTTTCTAGGCTGTATTGTGCATAAATGTGACTTCAGATTTTGTATTAGTCTAGCCTGATGAAGAGACCTGAGTAGTCTCGAAAGCTTGCAATGTGTTAGCATCTTTTCAGTTTGCCATTAAAAGGTATCAACTACTGAGGACTCTCAATCCTGAATATTTTGCTTCTGTTAATACATCCTAGAATTGCATTTGCCTTTTTTTGCTGCTGCATCACCCTGTTGATTCATATTCAGTCTGTGATCTATTAGTATACCAAAGTCTTTTTCACATGTGCTGTTGCTTAGCCCTATTCCTCCCATTCTGTATATACTTCTTTCATTTTTATTGCCCAGATGTAGTACTTTGCATTTTTCCCTGTTAAAAACCATTCTGTTAGTTGCTGCCCACTTTGGTACCAGGCAACACCAAGGGGGCACTAAATCAAAACAATGGTGACTCTAAACTCCCTTAGATGACCCTGTGAAAGAAAAGACCCATAAGATTAACAGCCTATAGAAAACAGCCAAAGGTAATAATAATAACAACCCATATGATCACCATACAAACAGATAATAGTTCAAGAAATGCTGTTTTTACCATCCAACAGAAAGGGTACAAAGTTATGTACACAATAAATTCCTCATAAGAAAGTATAAAAAAGAAGCCTGATACTCATCCATCCATAACTGTAGCCTCTACACGTTTCATCGTTCTATGGTTCATCAGGAGGCCTGTGCAGGTAAAAGAGAGAACTAGTCACAAGCCCAGATAGATTTTCTTGCTTGAGGCTTAAAAGGGTTTTCCACTTTCAAAAAAGTAGTTCCCAAATGATTGGATACTTGTAAAAAAACAAACACAGATAGTACTTCTCATCCTTCGCTGGTTCAATGCCTGCTCCCTCCCACTTCTCTGGTTTCTGTTTTAGCTGAACGGTAACATCACGACTACAGTGCTTATCACTGCTGCAGCCAATCATTGAGCTTAGCGGCTTTGCTCATGTAGAAGGCAGAAGATGTGGAAGTGATTGTATGCAGCGGTGATGTGCACTGTAGGACCAATCGTTGGGGGAGGGGGGCTACAACTCCTATCATGCCCAGAAAGCTGTATTCTCTGTATGTGTTATTGACTGGCACATCATTGAGCAGCTTATTATCCTTTGTATCTTTACTCAAAAAAAATATCAGAATCATGACTTTCGCAGCGAATGATCACACAATTCCAATGATACCTTCCTAATTCCTATATTGCTGGTAGCATATTCTTTCTATGTAACATCCCTGAACCAATTAGAATTATCAGGTAGAAAACTACAATTGTGTGATTTGGAAGTCCTACCAACTCAGTAATGGTGTCTTTCCCTGTCTCTAAATTACTTATTCTGGTCTGTGTAAGTAAAAGATCCAATTTGCACAGCTTGCAGACCAAATGATTATTTGGAAAACTAGAGAAAATATGTCCACATATGACAAACACAGCTCTAGTATATCATTACAGGGCTTTTTTGGTACGTTAATAAAGAAATAAAATATGCTCCCAACCAATTGGTCCTCAATATTAGTGTATAGGACATCACTCATTTAGCCAAAGCAATCCACCCACAAAAAGGGAAATAAATGAGTGCAAAATATTCCAAAAATACATCTCTTTAACTAAACAATATTTAGTTTAAAAAATCCACATGAAGTATAAATACATGAAAAATTTAGACAAGGCGACCAAATAAAGGACACAGCGACCCCTTAATATTACTTGCTTAAAAGTATACAAATATTTATCAATTATATGAGGACTACTAAATGGCAGCAAAGTTGTAAAATGCATTCCCAAGGAAGCAGCAAGTATATATCAATCACTGAATGTCAGTAAACCGGCTAATGTAGGTCTATATTAATACTAATAAAGTCACAGTAATCAATAACAGTAAACAATAATCAGTAGGATTGAGGCTTTTTTTTAGTGTAAAATGAAATGTATCAGGTAGCAAAGAAAAAAATTTTGCTTATGAAACTAGAGTCTATAAATTGGAACTTAAATCAAAATGTCACTTAGTCACTAGATGCCCAATTGCAGCAAATCTACAATCACAAGAAAAATCTATATTAAATATAGTGTATACTTACATAGAAAAAGCTCTAAGGGGTTGCATATCCATGTTTCGCTCTGCTTCATCAGGGACGTGATCGAGACCCACAATCTTTCTGCACTAAATTAACTTAACTTGAAAACTACTCTAGTTGTGATTTGGAAGCACTACCTACTATCAGTAATGATGTTTTTTGCTATCTCTAAATTATTTATTGTGGTCTGTGTAGGTAAAAGTTTCAACCTGTAGGGCTTCCAGACCATATGATGATTTGTAATGCAGCAGAGAATACATGCATACATGTTAAACATGTAATACTAGAACATCTAAACGGCTGGGAACTGAGTGCTGTTGGAACAGCATAGCAAGTAAAGGTTTGGGCACCCCTGGTCAAAATTACTGTTATTGTGAACAGTTAAGCAAGTTAAGGGTGAAATGATCTCTGAAAGGCCTAAAATTAAACATTTCCTTTGTATTTTAGGCAAAAAAAAATATTAATCTTTTACATTTTAAGAATTAGAAAAAGGAAAATGGACCTATGCAAAAGTTTAGGTACCCTTGGAGATTTGTGTACTTAGATAACTTTGACCAAAGTTTCAGACCTTAATTAGCCTGTTAGGTTTATGGCTTTTTCACTATCATCGTTAGTGAAAGCCAGGTAAATTTCCCAGCTTTATTAAAAAACCCAATTTCCTGTAACCTTGTGCCAAAAAACAACAGCCATGAGTTCTTCTAAGCAGATGCCAGGCACTTTTAAAAATCAAAATGGTGGATGCTCACAAAGCAGTAGAAGACTAGATAGCAAAACGTTTTCAAGTTGCCCTTTCATCAGTTCAAAATGTAATTAAGAAATGGCAGTTAGCATGAACAGAGGAACTCAAGATACGGTCTGGAAGACCAAGCAAAATTTCTGTGAGAGCTGCTCATAGGATTGGCAGAGAATCAAATCAGAAGCTCTGCTTGATCGCAAAAGACCTTCAGAAAGATTTAGCAGACTCTGGAGTTTTGGTACATTGTTTTACTGTTCAGAGACACCTGCACAAATATGGCTTCATGAAAAAGTCATCAGAAGAAAACCTCTCCTGTATCCTTACCATAAAATTCAGCGTCAGAAGTATGCAGAAGAACACCTAAACAATCCTTATGCATTTTGGAAACAAGTCCTGTGGACTGATGAGGATAAAATAGAACTCTTTGACCACAATGATGAAAGGTAAGTGTGGAGAAAAAAGGGCACAGAATTTCAGGAAAAGAACATCTTAACCATTAAATATGGGGGTGGATCACTCATGCTTTGGGGTTATGTTGCAGCCAATGGCACGGGGAACATTTCACGGGTAGATGGAAGCATTAATTCAAATTCTTGATGCAAACATAACACCATCTGTACAAACTTGAAGTTGAAAAGATGATGGCTTCTACAAATGGATAATGATCCTAAACACATCTCACAATCCACAATGGACAACTTCAAAAGGCGCAAGCTGAAGGTTTCACAATGGCCCTCACAGTCCCCTGATCTGAACATCATTGAAAATCTGTAGAGAGACCTCAAAATAGCAGAGGATGCAAGACGCCCCGGGAATCTCACAGAACTGGAAGAATTTTCCAAGGAAGAATGGATGAGAATCCCTCAAGAAATGAAAGACACTTTGCTGGGTACAAAAAGTGTTTACAAGCTGTGTTACTTGCAAAGGGGATGCTACTAAGTACTGCTAGGAGTAGATAGCATCTGCTATCTCCTTCAGAGTACTGAAGGAGATAGCAGAAGAAATTTCTGAACCACTCTCCATAATCTTTGAAAATTCTTGGAGAACAGGAGAAGTGCCAGAAGACTGGAGAAGAGCAAATGTTGTTCCTATCTTCAAAAAGGGGAAGAAGGTGGACCCAGGCAACTATAGGCCGGTGAGTCTGACTTCTATACCAGGAAAGATCTTTGAACAAATTATTAAACAACATGTAAGTCAATACCTGGATAAGAATGAAGTGATCAAACAGAGTCAGCATGGGTTTGTAACTAATAAGTCATGTCAGACTAACTTAATTTCCTTCTATGACGGTATCACTGATTGGGTGGATCAAGGAAATGCTGTAGATATAGTATATCTTGACTTCAGCAAAGCATTTGACAAAGTCTCTCATACAATCCTTATTGAAAAAATGACTAAGTATGGAATGGACAAGGCAACTGTTAGGTGGATTCATAGCTGGCTTAGTGATCGGACCCAAAGAGTGGTCGTAAATGGCTGCACATCCAGTTGGAAGAATGTCTCAAGTGGGGTACCACAGGGCTCTGTCCTGGGCCCTGTATTGTTCAACATCTTTATCAACGATTTAGATGAAGGAATTGAGGGTAAACTGATTAAATTTGCTGATGACACAAAGCTAGGAGGGATAGCTAATACTAGAGAAGAGAGAGAGAGGATTCAAAAAGATTTAAATAAACTGGAGAAGTGGGCAGTAGCTAACAGAATGGTTTTTAACAGGGAGAAATGCAAAGTACTACATCTGGGCAATAAAAATGAAAAAAGCATATATAGAATGGGAGGAATAGGGCTAAGTGACAGCACATGTGAAAAAGACTTGGGTATACTAATAGATCACAGACTGAATATGAGTCAACAGTGTGATGCAGCAGCAAAAAAGGCAAATGCAGTTCTAGGATGTATTAACAGAAGCATACAGTCTAGATCACGTGAAGTCATTATTTCCCTCTACTCCTCTTTGGTCAGACCTCATCTGGAATATTGTGTCCAGTTTTGGGCACCACATTTTAAAAAAGACATCAACAAACTGGAGCAAGTTCAGAAAAGAGCGACCAGAATGGTGACCGGTCTGCAAACCCTGTCTTATGAGGAAAGGTTGCAGGATTTGGGAATGTTTAGTTTGCAAAAGAGAAGACTGAGAGGAGACTTAATTGCTGTCTACAAATATCTAAAGGGCTGTCACATTGTAGAAGGATCAACTTTATTCTCATTTGCACAAGGAAAGACTAGAAGCAATGGGATGAAACTGAATGGGAGGAGACACAGATTAGATATTAGAAAAAACTTTTTGACAGTTAGAGTGATCAATGAGTGGAACAGGCTGCCACGAGAAGTGGTGAGTTCTCCTTCAATGGAAGTCTTCAAACAGAGGCTGGACAGACATCTGACTGGGATGATTTAGCGAATCCTGCTTTGAGCAGGGGGTTGGACCAGATGGCCCAGGAGGTCCCTTCCAACTCTACGATTCTATGATTCTAAGTACTAACTATGCAGGGTGGTCAAACTTTTGCATTTGTATTTTTATAATTTTTAAAATGTTAAATATAAAAAGTATGTGTGTGTGTGTATATGTATATGTGTGTGTATATATATATATATATATATATATATATATATATATATATATATATATATTCCATTGTGTATATATATATATATATATATATACACACACACATACTATATATATATTTGGTCTAAAATACAAATGGAATGTGTCATCTTCAACTTTAGGCCTTTTAGAGACCATTTCCTCTTCAACTTGCTTAACTGTTCACAATAACAGTAATTTTGACCAGGGGTGCCCAAACTTTTACATGCCACTATATATATGCTGATCTTTTGGCTGACCTCTTCGATAGGCAGTATAGCCAAGGGAAGTCCATACAGCCACCTGCATCTTTTACATTAAATGTGTCCATAGATCCTTGTTCAACTGATGGTTGTTTTTTTGGCATTTGATTAGACTTTAGGGTGAATTCATATTATGCAGATTTAGCGAAGAAAAATTCACAATGTATTACAGGACCAGCCAAGTAATTGAGATTCTGAAAATCTTACCTACATGTGGAATTTTTATTGTGTAAATTGACCCACATTTCAGATTTGGAAAATCGCATAATGTATAGGGTGAAATCTGCATCAAAATCCGCATTTTACACACAATGTTTAGTGCTGATTTGTAGTTGAAAAGCCTGTATAAGGCTATGTGCACATGCTGCGGTTTTTGCTGCGGTTCCGCTGCGGTTTTGACCCTGCGGAACCGCAGCAGTTCCGCAGACATGGTACTTTACCATGTTAGCCTATGGATTTTCAAAACCGCAGTACTCACGCTGCGTTTTTTTCCGCACAGTTTTTTTTCCGCAGCATGTCAATTATTTCTGTGGATTCTGCTGCGGTTTCACACCTTTAACATAGTAGAGGTGTGAAACCGCAGGGCAAAACCGCAGGCCAAACCGCAGCAAAACCACAGGTCACTTTACCTGAGGTTTTACCTGCGGTTCCGCGGGAAAAAACCCGCAGGTGAATCTGCAGTGTGTGCACATAGCCTTAATCTTTGTTTGCGCATAATATACTGTATAATCTTTTTTTGCTGGATAGAAAAATGTAGTTGACTTTTCTATTATATTCAGAGGCATATTGTAACCCAATCTCGCTCTTCAATCCCCCACCCTACCCCAGGGAACAGTGTCATATACCATTTTTTTTTCTTTAAAGGGACTCTGTCAGAAGGTTTTTGCTATTTAATTAGACAGTGGAATAATGTAGAGGCAGATACCCTGATTCCATTAATGTGTCACTTTTTTAGTTTTAATACAACCAGCGTTTTATTAGCAGGAGATTATCACTGCTTGACTAGGTCTCTCGTGCTAGCCAGCTCAGCTAATCTGTGTAACCACGTGCCCACCATTGATTGGCAACTTGCTGACACTGTAGATAGGAATCTGCCAATCTGGGGTGTGGGCGGGGTTATACAGAGCTCAGCAGTCAGACCACTGCTGCATGTACAGCAGAGAAAACAGGGATTCTATCAACACTGTACTTAGCAGCCCAGGTAGTTACACATCACTGGAATCAAAGTCTCTTCCCCTTCATCATTCTGCTCTCAGATTCCATAGCAAAAACCTGCTAATTTATTTTTTTTAACATGAAAGCTTATGGGTAATGCTTTTCACTGTGTGCCTACACTTTGGCATCCATCCGAGGTATACTTGAGGGAATCCTCCAGAATGATACCTTCTGACATACTCTGTTAATTACAGCATGAACTCATTTTACAAACTTCATCACAATGATTGCACAATAATCATCAATGATCTAGGAGAAAAGTCACTTTCGTTGGTCATAAATTGATACATTGAAATAATTGTTATAGTAAATTTTTATAATAAAATGTAGCTAAAGTCAGTCCTTGTGAGTGCGGCAGTTTGACAGTTTGAATGCCTATTGTTATAAGGTTAGAGTCTGGAATCATTCATTTGGGGTTTATTTTATATAGACAGGTGGTAGTGAAAGCCTAGATGAATTTTTGTAAGGCTTTGAAAAATATTCAGAATTGAGAGTCCTTAGTGGTTGATACCTTTTAATGGCTAACTGAAAAGATGGTAACACATTGCAAGCTTTCGAGACTAGGCTCAAAAGCTTGCAATGTGTTACCATCTTTTCAGTTAGCCATTAGAAGGTATCAACCACTGAGGACTCTCAATTCTGAATATTTTTCTGTCTACTGGCTAACACGGTACAAAGATATACATCTTTCCTGTAAGGCTTTGAGAATTTCTTGCATATTTTAGGTTTGTATCTGTTATGACATTAGTTTTGATGCTGCAATATATTTATGACTATTTATTATTATTATTATTATTATTATTATTTATTCAACATATTTATATGGTGATGTTGTGATGGAAGCAATTTCTTTTTGACAAATGTTAATTCTTTTAGTTTGTCAATCTTCCTCGTCCATATTGATTTAATTCACACCTAGGCCCTCTGTTTCCTATTCTCTTTCGCTCATGCACCTTATCCCACTATATGTATTTTGTGCTCGAAAACGGTTCTGTATCTGTTGACATCTTTCCTCCTCCTCCATGGTCCCTCCTTTGTTATCCAAGGGGGGTTCCTTTGACCTGTGACCCCTCCTGAGCTCTCCATGCTGTAAATGACACGTTGTGTCTCAGACTCGCAGCTTGTGTCCCTCTGCCAGACGCCGAGTGACGGACAGCTTCGCCCATCGCTCAAATTGCACAGGAGCGGTAAAGGGGGAGAGCGCGTGCGGAGCCCCAGGGGAAAGAGTGAGGCAAAGGTGGAGGAGGAGAGGTCCCTAAGGAGGTGACTGGGACAGTGGATCCAGCATCTTCCTGAGAAGTCACTGTGTCCTCTTGGAGCTAACTGTAAATTAGTCTAGCTTTTGAATGGATTTGCAGATTAAAAGTTAGGTGTCGAATGCGCGCAGGCATCACTGTCATCATGGGAAGAAGGACGCTGAGATAGAGGGACATCTAGAGGTAACGTCAGGCAGTCATAGGAACAAAGGCATAACTAAGCACCTACACCTCAAATCTGTATGTCGGCGGTACCAGAATAAAAGAACAATGCTTATTCCAGTGATCACATTGCAGACATTTCTGTCAGACGGGCTGGATGGGGCTCAGTCTCTTATCATATACTAGTGGGATGCGCAGACTCCAAACCAGGAATTAGCAATCCAAATGGTTTAACTGATCCGCAGCCCTCAAAGCAAAACAGATGCAACCCCGACCAGCATGTAGGTATAACGTAAACGCAGCCTATTACACTCCTCCTAAGAAGAGAACTGAGCCAGGGGGTTGGGATGCAGGGCTTTTCCATGCCAAATTAGGTTATTTTTATATATTTATTCTGCTGGTGGTGCAAGTAAATGGATGAGATAATAGATGGGTGGAATGGACTAAAACAAAGACTATTGCTATATTCCAGGTTTAGCTCCTGGTATTATTATTATTACTTGGCCATTTTATATAATAAAAACTTTAAATTATGTCATTGTATCAAAACCTAATAATATCCTGCGAGGAAAATTCCTGGAAAAGTTTTAATCAGGTATCTCAGGACTGGTGGTGGATATCTGACTGAATAACATCATGGTGTCTGTGTATCCCTGTAAATCTTGGAGGAAGCATGGGGGCGATTCCCTTATAATCCAATCAAATCCTATATGGCAACAATGAAGTGTCTTGGAAATATAGAAAAAAAAAGATAACCCCGGTCACCTTGGGGAACAAATATAATTTGGTCACGGAATATAATGTTCCTCGTCTAAGAAAAATCAGCATTAATCAATATTATATCAGCCCTTTTTCTTATGTGTGAAGATTTCTGCTAAAATTTTTATGTATTAATACACAGTGCAACCAATTGTGTTTTTATTTTAAGTTTCAGTAGTCATTGTGAAGTCAGTCGCCATCTTTTCATTACGTGAGGCCCACATACATGTTTCCATTGTGGCAGGTGGTCATGTCACAGATGAAAAGATGAAAAACATGTATTATATGCTTCTATTAATAATGATGTGGCATGATGTGAGAGCCTTAACATTTCAGACAATGGAGGGGACAGTTATTGCTATAGGAGTTAATGTAATTCCATATTGTTTTTGGAAAGTGTCATTAGTTTAAATATGAGGGAGTCATTCAGCAGAAACCAAGATGCCACTGCCAAATGTGACCATTAATTGAGATTTGCTTGAACGTAACCCAGTCTTATTATTAATGCTAGTTTATTAGAAGCTTTCGCCAACTATGTAATTGTTCATTGGTGGAAAATTAATCAGCATTGAATCCAGCCGATCTTATTAAAAAGCAGTCTATAAGCTTGGATGTCAGTTCCCCTGTTGGGAGACATCTCTCTTCAATAGGAAGGGGGGTAAAAGATCCCATTGGAAAGGGGGTCCCGCTGATTGAAGACCAAGGTCTAATCGGAAGTTGAGTCTTTAGGATGCCTTCTTCACTAATTACACTGAAGCTCTCTGGAAGTCACTGTCATTCATTGAGGCCGTCTCATTGTTTGAAAAGTAATCTTCATTATTGGAAGTAATTGAATGGATCTAAGGGATCTGACCCCCCTGATATGCTTACACTTCAAATCCCAAGATGACAGGTTGTAGAGGTTTATTAAAGAGAAATATTTGAAATTGATATTATTAACGTAGAGACTATTTCATGGTCTTCGAGAACAATTATTTAATGGTAGCTTCAGTAAATAGTAATTAGAATGAATAGTAATAAAGCTGATATCTTTTTTAAGAAGACAGACAATGCTTTAAGCCATCATTGGAAGAAAGCTTCAGTACTTGTAGCTTTTTTCCCCCCCTCAAAATAGACCAATTAGTTGGGAGAACGGTCTGGTCTTAGCAAAGGTCACAGTCTTTGAGGGCATTCGATGGACTCTGTCTGCTATTTCTTTGCATAGTATTCTTCATACGAGAGCTGCAGCTCTCTGCGTATCTCTCCTTGGAAGTAATACCTTTTAAAGAGCATCCTTTCGCCTTAAATGTAGTCTCCTTCTCATTTGTAAGCAGTTTCTCTCCTTGAAAAGCAGCTTCATGCAGTGATTTGAAAGTGTCTATCCTTCAAAGTGCAGAATGTGGTTGGGGCTTGCGTGTGCGTAACATGTTTGTATGTTACATGGTTACGGCGCAGCAGGAGAGTGCAATCTTTTTAGGCTCGTGGCTTCTTTTGTGTCATGCCTTTTGCTGTCATGATGTCTTGGGTATTGTCTGTTTTAGCTCCGAGTTCTATGCCAATCTCTCAGTAACCTGTTTCATCTACACCTCATATTCCTCCTTGCTTGCTCTGGTTGCTTGCTGTACTTGGCTTGACTTCTCATGCATCTTCTTCCCAGCGTTCCTCATTGTCATCTTAACGTAACAGCCTGAAACCTATGGATTAGATGCCCTCGGTCAACTCTTACCCGCAGGCGACTGCAACCCGTATTCTGGTCAAGCCTCAACCCCTCTGTGGTATCGATATCCAACTGCTCTTTTGTTGGAAATTATGAAACAATGCAAGTTGAATTGAGAATTAATTTTTACATTAAAAGGCGGACAATTTGTGGGCTACCGTCAGATCTAGAATGACACATTCTGGTATGTCCCGATTGCTAAAGGCAGCTTGAGACTTGTAGCCTCGTCTATCTGCTGGTAGCCTACCATTTGCCTGATGTCATATTTTGTAGAATATGTAGATTTGGTGTCTAAGCTGGTTGCATAAGAACACCCAGTAATGCTCGTGATTGGTGCCAGGATGTGCTTTAGAGAGCCAGGTAATCAGTAAACTATTGGAGGAGCAAATGAGAGTCAGAAAAAGAAGTAGAGCTCAGAAAGCAGGAGGGTTAAACAGGATTAGAGAGTGAGAAATGGGATCAGAGGATTAAAGTAAGGCAGAACCGTACAGGTAGAGAGGAAAGGTAATAAGTGACGGGCGGAGGGACATGGGCGTCCGGCCTTTGTATGAATGAGCCTTGATTAGAAAGCCCGTTACAAACCGTAAGTGGATTCTGATGAAGGATAGACCAAGAGCTAATGGTCGAGACTCACCCTGGAGAAGAGACACCCACAGGGGTTCAGCAAGATATTAGCAATACATTGCAAAACACGAGATAAAATAGGTGAAGACAGTCTCTAGGATGAGGGAGGGAGAAAGGACTGAAATACATTTCCTTTAATAGTGTGATAAAAGGGATGAGGAGAAAGCGAAAAGATGGAGGAAGTGGAAAAGGAAAAGTCAGGAAGAGAAAAAAATGACAGGAGGAGAGCGAATAAGACTGAGAGAGACTCAGTGAGTTGGAGTGTGATTAGAGAGGGAAAAGTGTGAATAAAAGAAGAGAGAGAGGATGGAAGGCAGGAGCAGCGGGGGCTGCAAGGAGGAGAGAGCCGCAGAGGTGTGGGGGGAGAGGAGGAGGCTCAGGAAAGCAGTAGTGGATTGTGCAGTGCAGTAGAGAACCCCCCCTCGAGCCCCCTCGTCACCGATCGATACAAGACTAAGCAATAAAGCATTTTCATTGTCAGATGCCCTGCATATAGTGACTGGTGTGAGAGCGGCTGCACTCCCCCTTCCACCTAATCTGAGCAGGAGAGCTCTGCAGCTTCAACACCCCCCTCAAGGCCTAGCTCTCCCCCCCCCCCCCCCCCCCCCAGAATTGTACCCCTCCATCCCCCACCCTCAGAGCCTCCACCTTCCGACTCTTCAATAATTCAGAGCTAGCACCTTTTTATTACTCTATGGAAATCTTTCTTCCGCCTAACCCCCATTTTTTTTACCCTTTTATAGCTTTTTTTCGACACCTTATCTCCTATTTTTATTTACCCCACTTGCTTTCATCCTCCAGAGCCCATTTGCCTAAGTATGTCTTTCCAGTGATAACCATTTCTTTCCTATTTACCTAATATCTCCTTGACATTATTTGATTGACCCCCCCCGTCCACTACAGCCTTTGGCATTATGTGATTGACCCCACGCCATCGGCTCCTCGATTAACTATGTTTTTCTGAACTCCCATCTTTCGCTAACCATGCCATGATGTGCAATCTCTTGTCAATAAACTGTCATATACAAGAAGGTGAGGTTTTCATTTTATAGTACCCTCTATATAGAGAAATAGTATAGTAGTATTATGAGCGCCTATAGTGCATAGAAAAGATGAACAATACCGTCCGCTATATAGACAAATGAGGAAAGTGACAAAAGGTAATAAAACTAGGTATCAGAGTGAATGTAGGAGCTGGCTATAGAAATGTATTGGGGGTTTTATAGAGAGACTTCTGTAAAGCAATAGAACATGACTGAAGAGCCGTCCGGTTCAGTGGGACATATGGGAGCATTAGAGAATTATATAGGGTCATATCAATTATATATAGAACCATAGGAGGAGCTGTAAAAAGGAGGACACGGTGCCATAATGTGTATTGTATAGATGGGTTGGATGGAGCAGTTCTTGTTTTATTAGGAACAGTTATATAGAGCAATAAGATAGTGACCGGATGGAAGGAATGGACAATTTTTATAAGAATGGTTTTATATTGAACGAGAATTTATACAAAGGCCTGGGAGGTGTTTGTGGTGGACGACGGTTCCAGCAATACAAGGATGTACTCCCTACTTTATCCGTGTGACGCCACAAATATAGGACTAGCTGTGGAACAGAGCTGAGAGTGTCACAGAGATCAATTATGATTTCAGGGACACTGCGGGGTCCAGAGGAAGGTTAATTACGCTAATTCTACATATAGATGCAGGGCTCGCGTATGGGCGCGCTTAATTTATATTAATATTACATTTTATGTGGTTTTGGTTGAGCTGTAAATGACCTGTGTCAGATGTAACGTACCTGATGAATTATCTAATTAATGGTCTGATTAATCATCTTAATGAGCATCTTATATGGTGTAGCTGGGAAATTTATCTATCTGGATTTGTGTGATCATGGGCCTTTCCTATATCTGGTTGTCTAAATACTGCCTTTGAGTTCTCAGTGCCCCAAATCTACTGTACCACAGGAACCAGCACATATATCCAACCATTAGCACCACCAGCGCTCGCTGCCTCAGCCTCCTTTCCCATGCATATTTAGGAAGAGTTCATCCTCATGTTATGATCGTAGATAAACAGTAAAACACATCCATGCAGACATAGATTTGCATAGTATAAATGTGGCTACCTATTAGGATTGGGACATATTGGAATAGTGACCATTGGAGGATGCTGAAGTTTCACACAGTTCACACAGTGCACTTTTGAGGCAATTATGCATGTGTTCACAATAGGGTTTTTCTCATTTTGCCTACCTTTTTAGAATAAAGCAAGCATATCCATAAGTAAATCGCCACTGAAAATTACCAGCCGTGTAATACATGAACAACCAGGTCTGCCAGATCAATAGATGCTCTTTTGGAGTGTGACCCCATTATATGACCATCATATACCCTAAGAGGCAGAAGTGATTGTAGAGGTTTGGGCACATCATGTAAAGAGACCCGGATCTTTAATCTCCACTGCATGTTTTATAAGAAAAATCTACAGAACTCAGCACATTAGTGATACCGGGCATTGTTCACATTCGGTATTTAGCTCCTTCTTCTATCACATCCACACTGCAATATAATTATAAATGCAAAGCAAGCTAATCATAGGAGGAATATTCCAGACCAATATGCAAGCAGTCTGTCAGCTCCTCTAAGATAAAGAATGAAGCAGGCGGGATGTCTTCTTACATTATATAATGAATAGCATCTATCTATCTATTATCTATTTATTATCTCTATTATCTCTGTCTGTCATCTGTATATCATCTATTTATCTATTATCTATCTATCATCTATCTATAGCTTCTAGCTATTATCTATCTATCATCTGTCTTATTTATCTATCATCTATCTATCATCTATTATCTATATATTATCTATCTGCTATCTATCTATCTGTCTATCGCTGTCTGTCTTATCTATATCTTGTATCTATAAACTATTATAGCTATCTATCTAATATCTATCTCATCTATCTAATATTTTTATGTCAGTCTATCTAATTATCTCATATCTATCTACTTTAGAGATAAAAAATAATAATTAATGCATCACTTTTCCATGCACAGATGGGTGTCAAGCTTCCAGGGTTATCACCAAAATCTCTTGCATACAAAAACTCCCTAAAATGAAGCTGAACTACAAAGTAACATGATGAAAAGAACGGATATTAATCAGCCCATGCGATGTTTCGGCTTAAAATGGCAGAGCCTTTCTCAAGCATCTAAGTAACGCATGTCTACATCATATCCTACTTTTCTACCTGTCTTTTCACAAATCTATATAAAGAACATCCCTATTACATCTTCATGGAAAGGTGCTGACAACCATTTTCTGGTTTTTGCCCTGCCCTTCTCTGTTGTATGCTGTGTGGGCTGGCATCACGTGTATCATACGCTCGCCGGCAGAGTGACATCTTCTACTGTATCCTTGTCACATAATCTTTTTGTGTCTTTCTCTTTTCACAACAGTTTGACTTGATCTGGACTTTTATGCATCATTACAGCTTCCCGTACTCTCATTAATCCATGTGAAGCCCTATAGTTCATTACATGCCTTTATCTGGCTAAGTGGCAGTGATCCTTAAATTACAAAGCTTCGGGGCAGCCTACTACATAGGGTCTGCTACAATTTACATCTATGTATGCAAATAACATAGAAAAAATTAACTTTGTGTCTAAACTGTCAATATATTTTAGTCAAAGATGTCCAAAAAATATCTGAAGAACAATCCCCTGACATCTTCCACTGGGTATCACAGGGATTCTACTGACTTAATTTTTTTGTTGTCTTTGTTACTATCCCCCTGAGATAAGTGGTGCCAGAGGCATCTGGCAGCCGCTGCCAGCAGGTTCAGCTGAAAGGTAATTTTAGTGACTCTTTAAAAGATAAGGTGCAACTTAGAGATTAGATCTCAATGGTAGATGTAAAGATTGAAGGCAGAAGCACAGATTTCTCATCAGGACAGTGATAATTGTGCCAGGATGATCTCATCTTGGTCTGTAAACTGTAGCAGTTAAATCAAGTTACAGATTGCAAGAGCTTAAGCTCACAAATGTTGGCCTTCATGGCGGAAACCCCGTGACACAATAAAATGAACTATGACACACTCCAAAATATTTACTACTCGTTTATATGAAAACATAGGTTGTCTATCTATATCTTACTACAAAGCAGCATAACCATCATTGTGAAATTACATCCAATGTTTACTTTCTTTGGCTTCTATTCCAAGGTCCAAGGCTTGTAGTAGGAACCAGAAAACCTGTAGACTTAGGCTAAGTGCACACGTACCGGAACTCTCGCGGAAATTACCGCGAGAATTCCGGAATTCCATTCCGCGGGAAAATCGCATTTTAAATTCCCGCGATTTTCCCGCGGAAAAACTAGCATTTTGCAAGCGTATTTAGTTTGCAAAATGCTAGCGTTTTCCAAGCGATCTGTAGCATCGCTTGGAGAACTGATTGACAGGTTGGTCACACTCGTCAAACATAGTGTTTGACAAGTGTGACCAACTTTTTACTACTGAGGTGGCCTATGCAGCATCAGTAGTAAAAGATAAAATGCAAAAAAAAAATTAAAAATGGTGTTATTCTTACCTTCCGACGTCCCGCGCAGCCGTTCCCAGTAATCCTTTGCGAAAATGCCCGCGATGACGTCAGTTCTCGCGGGATCGCGAGAACGGACGCCATCGCGGGCATTTTCGCAAAGGATTACTGGGAACGAGAGCGTGGAGAGAAGCGGGAAGGCTGCGCGGGACGCCGGAAGGTGAGAATAACAATATTTTTTATTTTAAATTCTATTCTTTACAGGGATATGGTACCCAAAGCCCGGAGGACAGTCTTCTCTCCTCCGGACCGTGGGTACCATCCGCAAATGTTCTGCTTACTTTCCGCATGGTGTGCACAGCCACATGCGGGAAGTAAGTGGAACAATGCATTCCTATGGGTGCGGGATCGCCGCGATTCCGCAAAATTAATGAGCCTGCTGCGGTTTTTCCCGCGAAGCGATTCCGCCGCGGTAAAAACCACAGCATTAGCTCAGCATTGCGGAATCCCATAGGAATGCATGGGATGCTTATTTTTCGCATTTTCGCGGCAAAATCGTGCTGTTAAAACCGCCGCGGGAACGCGAAAAAAACGCCACGTGTGAACTCAGCCTTAATGGGACTGTTGTATGAAAACAAGTTATCGCTTATGCACAGGATAGGTAATAACTAGTGATGAGCAAACGTGGTCGGATAAGGGGTTATCCGAGCATGCTCGGATGCTAACCAAGTGTCATCAGCATGCTTGACAGATATGTTCAAGCCCCCACAGCTGCATATCTAGCCACAACACATGCAGGAATTTACTGTTTGTTAGGCAATCCCTGCATGTGTTGCGGCTGTGTAACAGCCATGAGACATGCAGTCTTGAGAGCTTTAACACATTTTTCGACCACACGGAAGACACTCATGAGAATGCTCGGATAACACTTTACCCAAATACGTTCACTCATCACTAGTAATATCATGGTCTGACCGCTGGGACCTTCTCTGATCATTACAACGGGGCAATTTTACCCCTGTTGGAATGGGGCAGTAGTGTATGTGCTCAAGCCCCTCTCCTTTCAATCCCTGTGGGGCTAATGAGTTCTGCACTTGTCTTTTTTCTGGAAGCCCCATAGAGAATTAATGGTTTGGCACTTGGGCATCTGGCTTGCCGCTCGATATTGTAATCGGAATAAAAGTGCCCCCATTGGAGATAAAAAAAAATATTCCCCACACTACCGATTGATGCGATTCTCGATTAAACTGAACCCAATTAACCCCCATTATAGTTATTCCTCTTTGGTTTTCAAAATGTATAATTATGTACTAAATAGTAATAGTGGTTGAAATGGACACTAAAAAAGACTTGGGTGGTTGACAACACACTAAGCTTTAGTGACCAGTGTCAGGCAGCTGCTGCTCAGGCAAATAAAAGCATGGGATGCATTAAAAAAGGCATAGATGCTCCTGACAATAACATAGTTTTGAATACTTAGAATACTAGGATGTCATTTTGGGTTGCAGAGTATAAGGACATATCTGAACTAGAGTTGATGTAGAGAAGAGCAACCAAGATTATTAAGATAATGGGTGGACTGCAACACCAAGACGGATTATGAAACTTGGGGTTATTCAGTTTGAAAATACAAAGGCCTAATGTTCTATCTTATTACAATATACAAATATATGAGGGCACAGTACCTGTGGAATGATCTTTTCAGACCCCAGACAAGGGCACATCCTGTACATCTAAAAGATAGAAGGTCTAATCATAATTACAGACCACAATTCCTTACTCTACACGCAGTGAAACTATGGATTATTTACTGTAAAAAGCACGAGCCTATAGATTCTTTATTGTAAGAGCAATGAGATTATGGAACTCTCTGCCACAACATGTTTCTGGTTCTGGTCTTATCACAGATGTTATTTTGATTTTTATGTTCCCATAGGTGACACAAAACCAGAAATAATAGCACGGGTATCCTTACCTCAACATTTTCTGAGACAAGTAGTGGGAGTAGGGGGCTCATGGGTGTGGAGACATCTACATGGTAAAAAAGAAGAAGCGCTGTAGAAGATATTTGTACACCATTTGGGCTGCTGAAGAATTACATAAATGTACTTACAAGGTCGTAAAGTGTGTCTCCAGTTTTACAAAACTTTTGAAATCTGAATTTGTGATGTGTCATAATGCCAATGATAAGACTATCACCAATTGCTAAAATAAAGGGTCAGAAGCGCTTATTTGAACACTTGGCCCATTTGACTGTGTTTGCCCATGGGACACAGCAAGCAGTATATTGGCTCGTAGAAAGTACTTGGGTTTGTTCGTCCCCATAGAGCATCATGTTCTCGACAGCACATCCCCTGTTTGCACTAGGTGATGTGCAGCCTATAATGATGATTTCCAAACAAAGTTTGGGGATTTAATGTCAACTTCTGGCTTTTTAAAAGAGTAGTCCAGTGATTTTTTTTTTTTTTAAATTTCCCCATGTGCTAGTTATCATGTATATGAGTGTAGATAGTGTAGTAACATACTTACTGGTGGCCGTTTTGTCCCGGTATCTGCTTGGTACCAATCCGCTCCGGCGTTATATGACTGCGTCTGTGACTGTGTAAAGCGGCGGTGACAATCTCAATGTAAGGACGCATTCAGACGTTTGTACAAATCGGCCCGATATCAGACCGCAATGCATGGAGTGACCGCAGGTCTCCCAACCCAAGCGTGATAACTTCATAGAAATCTATGTAGCTGTCATATTTGGGTCGGGAGACCTGTGGCTAGTCCGTTAAATTGCAGTCTAATCTTGGACCAATTTGTACAGATGTCTGAATGAGCCTTCAGTCAGTGGGACTTAGGACAAGGCTACAGATCTTTATGAATTCCCATAGACTTACATTGAGAACGTTCAAAAAGTGACCTCCGCTCCACACAGCAACCTCCATGTGATTCGACAGGTCGTAGTGTCATTTTACCAGAGCTCATAATGGAAGAAGATGGCGGCAGGTGAATATGTTACTACACCAATTGCTCTCATATACATGATAGTGAACGCATGGGGAAATAAAACCAGGGCTGTGGAGTTAGTAAGCCAAACATCCGACGCCTCAATTTCCCTTACTCCGATTCCACGACTCCACGACTCTGACTCCACAGTACTGCCTCACTACTGAGCATGTACATAACATGCAGCACAGATTCATCTCAACTAAAAGCAGAGATCCTTAAATCAGGAACTGAACAGACATTTATAGGACATTTCACAATGTTCCCAAATTTTTATTAAAAAATTTACTGCACATCCAGCATTGTTATACTGTACCCAATTTATTCTATATTTTAAGAGTCAGATTTGGCCAATTTTATTCCAACTCTGACTCCACCAAAATGGAGACCGACTCCAACTCCACCAAAATGGAGACCGACTCCAACTCCACCAAAATGGAGACCGACTCCAACTCCACCAAAATGGAGACCGACTCCAACTCCACCAAAATGGAGACCGACTCCAACTCCACCAAAATGGAGACCGACTCCAACTCCACCAGAATGGAGACCGACTCCAACTCCACCAGAATGGAGACCGACTCCAACTCCACCAGAATGGAGACCGACTCCAACTCCACCAGAATGGAGACCGACTCCAACTCCACCAGAATGGAGACCGACTCCAACTCCACCAGAATGGAGACCGACTCCAACTCCACCAGAATGGAGACCGACTCCAACTCCACCAGAATGGAGACCGACTCCAACTCCACCAGAATGGAGACCGACTCCAACTCCACCAGAATGGAGACCGACTCCAACTCCACCAAAATGGAGACCGACTCCAACTCCACCAAAATGGAGACCGACTCCAACTCCACCAAAATGGAGACCGACTCCAACTCCACCAAAATGGAGACCGACTCCAACTCCACCAAAATGGAGACCGACTCCAACTCCACCAAAATGGAGACCGACTCCAACTCCACCAAAATGGAGACCGACTCCAACTCCACCAAAATGGAGACCGACTCCAACTCCACCAAAATGGAGACCGACTCCAACTCCACCAAAATGGAGACCGACTCCAACTCCACCAGAATGGAGACCGACTCCAACTCCACCAGAATGGAGACCGACTCCAACTCCACCAGAATGGAGACCGACTCCAACTCCACCAGAATGGAGACCGACTCCAACTCCACCAGAATGGAGACCGACTCCAACTCCACCAGAATGGAGACCGACTCCAACTCCACCAGAATGGAGACCGACTCCAACTCCACCAGAATGGAGACCGACTCCAACTCCACCAAAATGGAGACCGACTCCAACTCCACCAAAATGGAGACCGACTCCAACTCCACCAAAATGGAGACCGACTCCAACTCCACCAAAATGGAGACCGACTCCAACTCCACCAAAATGGAGACCGACTCCAACTCCACCAAAATGGAGACCGACTCCAACTCCACCAAAATGGAGACCGACTCCAACTCCACCAAAATGGAGACCGACTCCAACTCCACCAGAATGGAGACCGACTCCAACTCCACCAGAATGGAGACCGACTCCAACTCCACCAGAATGGAGACCGACTCCAACTCCACCAGAATGGAGACCGACTCCAACTCCACCAAAATGGAGACCGACTCCAACTCCACCAAAATGGAGACCGACTCCAACTCTGACTCCGATTCCTCAGCCCTGAATAAAAGAATTCACTGGAGTGCTCCTACAACTGCAGATCAGGTAGACATTTGATAGCCTGTTTAGACTGTTATTGTACTCAACAGCACATCCCTTTTACACAGTACAATGAGCTGCCCAGAATGATGACTTTTAAACTTGCTTAAAAATTTTCACCTAATGGGTGAGCATTTTGCTCATTTGTTGGGTGATTGGCAGCTTGTTTACCCAACTCTATTCCATGAAAACAAGCGTTCCTAGGTATGCTCAATTTCAGCAATCAGCCAGTGTAAATCCAGCTTTAGAGTGATAAGTTATAAAGTTATGAGACCTCACATCAGATGCATTTCCATTGTCTTTGGTGGAAGTCTAATAACTAGAAAGGGACCACATCAACCATGGAAAGCTTTGAATGGCCATGCCCACCTTTGCAATCCAATGTTTTCAATTGTCCTAAAATAATAATTGACGCAACTTTGCATTATCTGTTAATTAAAAATTCTCTATATTGTTTCTACAGCAACTATGTGTCTTCATGGTAACAGACATCCACCAAACTCTGTACAGTGTGTTCTTGCCACCATACTTTTTCCCATCTGTTCCTTAGTTTGTGCTATCATATATTCTTTGGGCTACAAATGAAATACAAGACAGATTGCAGAGAGAATCACTGCGAGACCTGACTTTGCAGAGATTATTTGTTGTCTGACACATATAGGCACATAGGTTTGTATGTGGTCCCTGGAAACAAAGCTATAGGAAATTTGCAATTAAGACCTTTGGCAAAGTTGCTTTGGAATAATTAGAAAAAAAATGTTATACATGGCCTTCAGTTATTAAACTATACTACAAAACTTCAGGATCTGTGCAGATGTCACACAAAGCCCCCCTATGTACATTAGACTAATGTTGATATTGGCAGGATTGGCTGAGACTCTAATGTGTATGAGGGCCCCGGACAATTTATCGTTTGCGTAAACACCAATCAGACATATCTGGTTATGGACTGCCATCATATTGTCTCTATCAGACATTTCTCTCTGATAAAGAACACAGGAGCGCTTGGCTGAACTAGCACTCCTATGTTTGGGAGAACAAGCGAAAATGGCTGTCAGTCCAATGATTGGCTGGTCCCTTATGTAGCCGAGTACCCTTATGTAGCAGTGTACCCTTCTGTAGTAGAAAACTGTTATATAGCATAGTATTTTTATGTAGCTGAGTTCTTTTATGTAGCAGAGTATTTTTATGTAGCTAAGGTCCCTTATGTAGAAGAGTATTTTTGTATAGGAGAGGTCCCTTATGTAGCAGATTACCATGTAGCAGATTTACCTTATGAAGCAAAGTATTTTTATGCAGCTAAGTTGTCTAAGGCTGTGTGCACACGCTGCGGATTAGGTGCGGATTCATCCGCGCGGATTTTGTAAAATCCGCAGGTGAAACCGCAGGTCAAAAGACCTGCGGATTGCTCTGCGGTTTTGCCCTGCGGTTTTTCATCTCCTCAATGGAGGAGATGGCAAACCGCAGGGGAATCCGCAGAAAGAATTGACATGTCAATTCTTTCTGCGGATTGAAAACCGCAGATAATCCGCGCTGAAAATTCCGCTCCGTCTGCACTGCGGTTTTTGATTCCCATAGGGAATCATGGTACTGTACACCGCAGCAAAAACTGCTGCGGGTCCGCAGCGGCCAAAACCGCTGCGGAACCGCAGCAAAATCCGCAGCGTGTGCACACAGCCTTATGCAGCAGAGTATTTTTTATGTGGCAGAGTACCCTTATGTAGCAGAGTATTTTACTGTAAATAGCAGAGGCCCCTCATGTAGCAGAATACCCTTATGTAGCACAATATTTTTATGTAGCAGTGTACCCTTACAGTATGTATCAAAATATTTTTAAGTAGAAGAGGTCCCTCATGTAACAGAGTAATCTTATGGAGCAGAGTATTTTATGTAACATATTACCCTTATGTAGCATAGGTCCCTTATGTAGCAGAGTATTTTTATGTAGCAGAGGTCCCTCATGTAGCAGAGTACCCTTATGTACCATAGGTCCATGATGTAGCAGAGCATTTTTATGTAGCAGAGGTCCCTTATGTAGCAGAATACCCTTATGTAGCAAAGTACCCTTATGTAGCAGAGGTTCCGTATGTAGCTGAGGTCTCTTATGTAGCACAGTTTTTTTTTTTAGAAGTGTACCCTTATGTAGCAGAGAAAAAGATTTTATCCTAAGTCATATTGAAAGACTCATTAAAGGGTTGATTGTGACTTGTAGGATCGCTACTACCAACAGGTGGCGCTATAGAGTTCAATTCCTCTTTCTCTCTGAAGAGGCAATTTGCATATTAAATTTCCCAGAAGAGTATTGCACAGCGAATAAGCCTCCTTACCTTGACAAGCCAGAGCTGGTATGTCACTCTCCACAAGGAGAAACCTTACCCCTTATGTAGCAGAGTATTTTTATGTGGCTGAGTTCTCTTATGTAGCTCAGTCCCATAGGACACCCTTGGCACAGATGCATCTGCTCCTTCTGCACTCACTGTAGCTATCCTCCTGCATAGAGTTGTATCCTGGTATGAGGCTTTAAATTACTTTGCTCAGTGGCTCACTTTGTGTATTGTATAAATTGTGAAATATTTGTAGATAGAATGCCTATTACAATAATGATTACCAGAAATAACAGATCAGAGATGATCAACTCAACCCATAGGAGTCATTGCTGCTGCACTCACAGAAAAGCAATTTCTAATATATTAGAAATACATAAACTGGTAATATATGAATAGGTTAGTATTGTGTGACCCCCCTGCTGTGCATGACACTAGACTATCCTTCTAATAGATATAATAGAGTGTTAATGGTTAATAACCTGCACTGGTAGATGTGTGACAGCACTGTGTACGGGGCAGCGTGCCATAGTGTACATGTGTCACAGAGTAGAAATGCGGGGCAGCAATTGGCATCATGGGGGCATCTCAGTGCTCCTATCCCCCTCTCTTTTCTCAGTTCCCCCCTTGTGCCTCTCTCCCTCGGGACGTAGCTCTAATAATGTGTTTGATCGACTGGCGGGCGGCGAGCGCACGATTATTGTCTTGTAGGGAGTCAAAAGTATTGATCTTACGAGAAATATGAGTGTGTGAAATGGAGTCAGTGTGTCAGTTACAATCAGCACAGACCCGAGGGAGAGAGCGAGAGAAGGAGAGAGCGGGAGAGCAAAACAGAGAGAGAGAATCAAATATTGAAAGTGTGAGAGGACAGGGAAAGAGTGCTGGAGCAAACAATATAATCCTGGCCCTACAAATAGTCTCTTTGTGCCTCTTACATTTTGTTGTGTTGTCCGCACTTCACGTCCTTTCTTCCTTTCTCTTCCAATACACCAGTGAGGTCTCTCTCATTAGCACCATCTGCCACATTCTCTTTTGTAACTCAATTCTACAATAAAGTTTTACATTTATGTTTGGTTTTAGCTTACATTATACCTGTCACTCGAAAACTTTTTTTTCCGCTCTGTCAGACCTTCTCCTCTTTGTCCCACTCTGCTTTCTCTTATATGGCCATTTGTTCTACACATTCCTTTTGCTTCTTTTCTGTTTTATCATACTGAAACATCTCTTTATTGAATACGGATTTATATTTTAACTCCCTGCAATGCTCCCGAATAAAAAGAACCAAAAGTGAAAACCTCCACCACTGTCCTTGCCTGCACTCATACTGAGATGGACAATTGGCAGTGATATAAAATCCCCCATTGTCGTCCACATGGTGATGCACATTACCTACCACACATCCCTCTCTAGAAACAGAATCATGTATCATGAATGCACAGATCCCATTGTCATTTGCATTTATTTTTTATTTTAGCAGACAATATCCTGTGAATCTATGGAATCTTATAACTTATTTTTTTATTTTTTCAAAAGTACTCTGTACACTTCAAGTAAATTTCATGAGATATATACAGTACTGCACAAACGTTTTAGGTAGGTGCAAAAAATGCTGCAATATAAGAAGCTTTCAAAAAATAAAAGTGATAGTGTATTTTTATCCATTAACAAAATGCAAAATGAATGAATAAAAATCTAAATCCTGAATATTCTTTTTGACGGCCTTCAAAACAGCAACAATTCTTCTAGGTACACTTGTGCAAAGTCAGGGATTTTGTAAAATTATAGTAATTTGTATGAGTAACCAATTATATCAACAGGTGATAATGAAAATAATTTTTATATATGGGTTGAAACATGGTTATTAACTGAAACCGATACAAATGGG
The DNA here is from genome assembly GCF_039654945.1 of Dendrobates tinctorius. Taxonomy (NCBI): domain Eukaryota; kingdom Metazoa; phylum Chordata; class Amphibia; order Anura; family Dendrobatidae; genus Dendrobates; species Dendrobates tinctorius. The sequence continues at coordinate 53,816,068 of NW_027361696.1, forward strand.
TAAGGAACAATCAGACTCTGCTACAAAGGTGAAGTTATGGAAGACAGATTCTTGTCACAGGTTATACACTATGGCAAGATTGAGCACAGCAACAAGACTAATATTACATCAGCAAGGCCTCTCCTATGGAAAGATTTCAAAGACTGGGGTTTCACGATGTACTGTCCAAGGTCTTTTGAAGATGTTCCAAGAAATGGGCAACATTGAGGACCGCAGACTCGGTGGTCGGCCAAGGAAACTTGGTGCAGCAGACGACAGACATCATGCTTACCGTACTTCCCTTTGAAATTGGAAGATGTCCAGAGGGGTCATCAGTTCGGATCTGGCAGCAACCAGTGTGACACAGCTACATGCCTCTATTTTTCAGAGAGTCTGTCCAGAAGTGGTCTTCATGGAAGAATTGTGGCCAAAAACCAATCCAAAGAAGACCAAAGGACTGAAATTTCCAAGTTAACATAGGAACTGTGGTGCATAAATATGGCAACAGGTGCTCAGGACTCATGAGTCAAAATGTGAAATATTTGGCTGTAACAGAAATCTCCAGAGGGGCTGGAGAGTGGCACAATAATGAGTGTCTGCAAGAGCAATGAAGCATGGTGGAGGGCCCTGCAAGTTTGTGTCTGCATTTCACCAAATGGAGTTGGTGATTTGGTCAGGATTAATAGTGTTTTCAGTGCTGAGAAATCCAGGCAGAAACTTATCCATCATGTAATACCATCAGAGAGGCATCTGCGTAGTTTCAAATTTGTTCTTCAGCAGAACAACGACCCTAAACGGCCAATGTCATGAAGAAGAACAATGAGTCCTGGAAGAGATTGGTACTGCCCCCGCAGAGCCCTGATCTCACATCATTATTATTATTATTATGTATTTACATAGCGCCATTTATTCCATGGCGCTTTACATGTGAAAAGGGGAAATATAGACAAGTATAATAAACATGTGTAAGACAAGGGACCCCACAAGTACATAAGGAGAGGGGACCCTGCCCGCGAGGGCTCACAGTCTACAGGGATGGGTGAAGATACAGTAGGAGAGGGTAGAGCAGGCCGTGCGGTGGTTCAGTAGACTGAGGATCATTGCAGGCTGTAGGCTTGTCAGAACAGGTGGGTCTTCAGGTTCTTCTTGAAGGTTTCCGTTGATGGTGAGAGTCTGATGTGTTGCGGCAGAGAATTCCAGAGTATGGGGGAAGCAGGGGAGAAGTCTTGTATGCGGTTGTGGGAAGAAGAGATAAGGGGGGAGTAGAGAAGGAGATCTTGAGATGATCGAAGGTTGCGTGTGAGTAGTTACCTAGAGACCATGTCACAGATGTATGGAGGAGACAGGTTGTGGATGGCTTTGTATGTCATGGTTAGGGTTTTGAATTGGAGCCTCTGGGCAATAGGAAGCCAGTGAAGGGCCTGGCATAGGGGGGAGGCTGGGGAATAGCGGGGAGACAGGTGGATTAGTCGGACAGCAGAGTGTAGGATGGACTGGAGCGGAGCCAGAGTGTAGGAGGTTGCAGTAGTCGAGGCAGGAGATGATAAGAGCATGCACTAGTGTTTTTGTGGTTTCGTGGTTGAGGAATGAGCGGATCCGGGAAATATTTTTGAGTTTGAGGTGGCAGGAGGAGGCATAGGTTGGATATGTAGTTTGAAAGAGAGCGCAGAGTCGAGGATCACCCCAAGGCACCGAGCGTGCGGGACTGGGGAAAGAAAGCAGCCATTGACATTGATGGATAGGTCTGGTGGAGGGGTAGAGTGAGATGGGGGAAAGATGATGAATTCTGTTTTGTCCATGTTCAGTTTGAGAAAGCGAGCAGAGAAGAAGGCTGAGATAGCAGACAGACATTGTGGGATTTCGGTCAGTAAGGAGGCAAAGTTGGGTCCAGATAGGTAGATCTGCGTGTCATCGGCATAGACGTGATACTGCAAACCGTAGGATTCTATGAGCTGTCCCAAGCCAAAGGTGTAGATGGAGAATAGTAGGGGTCCTAGGACAGAGCCTTGAGGAACACCAACAGACAGGGGGCGAGGTGAGGAGGTGGTGTGTGAGAGGGAGACACTAAATGTTCGGTCTGTTAGGTATGATAAGATCCAGGATAGGGCCAAGTCTGTGATGCCAAGAGATGAGAGAGTCTGTAGCAGGAGGGATTGGTCTACGGTGTCGAAGGCAGAGGACAGGTCCAGGAGAAGGAGGACAGAGTAGTGTCGCTTGCTCTTGGCGGTTAGTAAGTCGTTGGTGACTTTAGTTAGGGCAGTTTCAGTTGAGTGATGCGGTCGGAAGCCAGATTGTAACCGGTCAAAGAGGGAACAGGAGGGGAGGTGGGAGGACAGTTCAAGATATACATGCTGTTCCAGTACCAACAAAGGAGAAATAAGGAGTAATGGATTCAGAAGTAAATATAAAAGTACAAAATTTATTAATTGACGCATGCACAGACAGGTGATAATTCAGACACCAAAATTACAAAAATCATATGATGCAGTCAGACAGACCCGGACGGGGGAAACAGAATGACAACCTGCGCAACAAAAAATCACAGCAGCACAAATAATACAATGAGTCTGGGAGATATCATGCAGGATTATCCAAAACTAGTAAATATTGCGGCCAAAAATAAGCCCATAACCAAAAAAAAGGAGGGAATTATCCTGCCTCAGTGTATTGAAGTGCTAACAGCGATAGCGGTAAGCAGTGCCTGCTGAAGTAGTCCCTAAGCCCATAATGAATGCATTGGGATGAAGGTGGGTTGCTTACCATGAGGTGCACAGAGGTGATATCTCCCAGACTCATTGTATTATTTGTGCTGCTGTGATTTTTTGGTGCACAGGTTGTCATTCTGTTTCCCCCATCCGGTTCTGTCTGACTGCGTCATATGATTTTTGTAATTTTGGTGTCTGAATTATCACCTGTCTGTGCATGCGTCAATTAATAAATTTTGTACTTTTATATTTACTTCTGAATCCATTACTCCTTATTTCTCCTTTGTTGGTATCTATGGAGTGGAATCTTATATATGATGGCGGTTTATTTCTCATGGTTACTGCCCATTTCCCTAGGTAGAGTATTGGGCGTCCTTTTATGTCTCATGCTGTTCCAGTAGTTTTGAGGCGTAAGGGAGAAGAGATATCGGGCGATAGTTAGACACAGAGGATGGATCAAGGGAGGGCTTTTGAGGATGGGTGTGATTGAGGCATGTTTGAAGGATGAGGGAAAGACACCATTTGTAAGTGAAAGGTTGAAGAGGTGTGTTAGAGATGGGTTGAAGACTGTGGCCAAGTTAGGGATGAGGTGGGACGGGAGTGGGTCGAGGGCACAAGTGGTGAAGTGTGATCTTGACAGAAGGGTGGAGAGCTGATCTTCTGTCATGGTGGAGAAGCTGGCTTTTGCAGAAAAGGATTGAGCGGCTAAGATGGCCATTGGGGGCTGCGGACCAAAGTTTTGTCTGATCTTGTCGATCTTCTGCTTAAAGAAGGAGGAAAAGTCTTCAGCAGAAATGAGAGGAGGGGGAGGAGGTGATGTGGGACGGAGTAGAGAATTGAAAGTGATGAAGAGTTGTTTAGGGTTGTGAGACTGGGACGATATGAGAGATGCGAAGTAAGTTTGTTTAGCGGCAGAGAGCGTGGACTTAAAGCTGGCAAGGGACTGCTTGTATGCGCTGAAGTGCTCAGTAGAATGGGTTCTCTTCTATCTCCCCTCAGCGGACCTGGAAACCCATCTCAGTTCTTTGGTCAGGCTGGTCAGCCAGGGCTGCCTGTTGATTGTACGAGTTTTGCTCTGCGTGAAGGGGGCAGCCGAATCAAGTGTTGATGTTATTGTGGTGTTATAAAAAGTGGCAGCAGCATCTGTGTCATGAAGGGAAGCTATGTCTGTAAGAGGGAGAAGGGACTCAGAGAGTGATTGTAAATTGAGGTGTTTGAGATTCCTGCGAGGGTGAGCGAGTTTATGGAGCGGGGATTGCGCAGTAGGAGAGGAGAGGGAAGAGAATATCAGTAGGTTGTGGTCAGACAGGGGGAGGGGTGAGTTATTGAGATTAGTGAGGGAACAGAGACGGGTGAAGATAAGGTTCAGCGTGTGACAATCTTTGTGAGTGGCCGCAGACGACCATTGAGTGAGGCCAAGGGAAGCCGTGAGCGATAGAAGTTTAGAGGCAGCTGGGGTGGAAGTGTCAATGGGGATGGTCAAGTCGCCCATGATGATGGTGGGGATGTCAGCAGAAAGGAAATGGAGTAGCCAGGTGGTGAAGTGGTTGAGAAAGGTGGAGATGGCTAGTTCTGGGGGGTGGTAGATGATAGCCAGTTGGAGGGGGAATAGATGCGGATGGAGTGCACCTCGAACGAGGGAAGAGTAGCGGAGGGTGGCAAAGGAATTGGGGTAAAGGAGCAGGTATCGGAGAGGAGCAAGCCAACTCTTCCACCACGTTTGTTGCTGGGGCGAGGGGTGTGAGAGAGATGGAATCCGCCATAGGAAAGCGCAGCTGTAGAGACTGTGTCAGAGGTAGTGAGCCAGGTTTCAGTGTTGGCAAGGAAGGAGAGTTTGTTGGTGATAAAGAGACATCATCCAGTGTATCTGGGATAACATGAAGGGTCCGCACATACCTTATACACAGAAGATCTGTGGTCAGTTCTCCAAGACGTTTGGAACAAGGTCCCTGCGGAGTTCCTTCATTAACCCCTTTACTCCCAAGGGTGGTTTGCTTGTTAATTCCCGGGCCAATTTTTTTTTACAATTCTGACTACTGTCCCTTTATGAGGTAATAACTCTGGAATGCTTCCATGGATACTGGTAATTCTGACATTGTTTTCTTGCGACATATTGTACTTCATGTTTGTGGTAAAATTATGTTCATATAACTTGCGTTTATTTGCGAAAAAAACGGAAATTTGGCGAAAATTTTGAAAATTTCGCAATTTTCCAACTTTGAATTTTTATGCTCTTAAATCACAGAGATATGGCACTCAAAAAACTTAATAAATAACATTTCCCACATGTTTACTTTACATCAGCACAATTTGGGAACCAAAATTTTTTTTTGTTAGGACGTTATAAGGGTTAAAAGTTGACCAGCAATTTCTCATTTTTACAACACTATTTTATTTTTAACCCCTTTCCTACAATGGACGTAATATTCCATCCATGTGACCTAAGTCCCATGGACGGAATAATACGTCATAGCGATCAGCGGTGGCCACGTGGTGAGCGCCGCTGATCACGGCCAGGTGTCAGCTGATTATCACAGCTGACACCCGGCACAATGTGTCAGGGGCGGTCACGGACCGCCCCCGACTCGTTAACCCCTGGCACACCGCGATCAAACACGATCGCGGTGTACCGGGGGGGGTTAAAGGGAAGCATCGGCAGGGAGGGGGCTCCCTCCGTGCTTCCCTGAGCCCCCCACAGCAGCGCAATGTGCAGCGCTGCTGCAGGGGGGCTCCATCCCTGCAGGTCCCCGAATCCAATATGGCGACGGGGACCTTCGGGGGCCTACAGGGAGCTGGCTTTCTCATGCCTGCTAAGCGCAGGCAAGGAGGAAGCCTGCAGAAATGCCTGTGACAGATTGCTGATCTGTCACAGTGATCTGTGATGTGACAGATCGGCGATCTGTCACAGGACAGTGATGTCCCACCTGGGACAATGTAATAAAGTTAAAAAAAAAAAAAGTGTAAAAATAATTTTTTTTAAATCGCTAAATAAATGAAAAAAAAAAAACCCCTAATAAATTCATTTTTTGGAAATAATAAAAAAAAAAAATACACGTATTTGGTATCGCTGCGTCCGTAACGACCCGCCCTATAAAACTCCCATTAGTTAACCCCTTTAGCGAACCCCTTAATAAAAACCGAAGCAAAAAATGATTTATCATACCGCCGGACAAAAAGTGCAATAACGCACGATCAAAAAGACGCATATAAATATCCATGGTACCGCTGAAAACGTCATCTTGTCCCACAAAAATCGAGCTGCCACACAGCATCATCAGCGAAAAAATAAAAATGTTATAGCTCGCAGAATAAAGCGATGCAAAAATAATTATTTTTTATATAAAATTGTTTTCATTGCATAAAAGCGCTAAAACATAAAAAAAGACCTAAGTGAGGTATCGCTGTAACCGTACTGACCCAAAGAATAAAACTGCTTTATCAATTTTACCGCAGGCGGAACGGTGTAAACGCACCCCCCAAAAGAAATTCATGAAACGCTGGTTTTTGTTCATTCTGCGTCCAAAAATCGGAATAAAAAGCGATCAAAAGATGTCACGTGCCCAAAAATGGTACCAATAAAAACGTCAACTTGTCCCGCAAAAAATAAGACTTCACTTGACTCAGTGGGTCAAAATATGGAAAAATTATAGCTCTCAATATGTGGAGATGCAAAAACTATTTTTACAATAAAAAGAGCCTTTTAGCGTGCGACAGCTGCCAAAAATAAAAACCTGCTATAAATAGTAAATCCAACCCCATTTATCACCCCCTTAGTTAGGGAAAAATAATAAAATAAAAAAAAAAACGTACTTATTTCCATTTTCACATTAGGGTTAGGGCTAAGGCTAGGGTTAGGGCTGAGATTAGGGTTAGGGGTGTGTTAGGGTTAGGGTTGGAGTTAGAATTGGTGGGTTTCCACTGTTTGGGCACATCAGGTGCTCTCCAAACGCAACATGGCATCTGATCTCAATTCCAGCCAATTCTGCATTGAAAAAGTCAAATGGTGCTCCTTCCCTTCCAAACTCTGCCATGCGCCCAAACAGTGGTTTACCCCCACATATGGGGTATCAGCCTACTCAGGACAAATTGCAAAACAGCTTTTGGGGTCCAATTTCTCCTGTTACCCTTAAGAAAATTGGGGGCAAAAATATCATTTTTGTGGAAAAAAATGTTTTTTTTATTTTCACGCCCGGGCGATATAAACTTCTGTGAAGCACTTGGGGGTTCAAAGTGCTCACCACACATCTAGATAAGTTCCTTAGGGGGTCTAGTTTCCAAAATGGGGTCATTTGGGGGGGGGTTTCCACTGTTTAGGTACATCAGGGGCTCTCCAAAGGCAACATAACACCCGCAGACCATTCCATCAAAGTATGCATTCCAAAACGTCACTACTTCCCTTCTGAGCCCCGACGTGTGCGCATACAGTAGTTTTCTCCCACATATGAGGTATCAGCGTACTCAGGACAAATTGGACAACAACTTTTGGGGTCCAATTTCTCCTGGTACCCTTGGGAAAATAAAAAATTGGGGACTAAATGATCATGTTTGTGGAAAAAATACGATTGTTTTATTTTCACGCCCGGGCATTATAAACTTCTGTGAAGGACTGGGGGGTTCAAATTGCTCACCACACATCTAGATAAGTTCCTTGGGGGGGTCTAGTTTCCAAAATGGTGTCATTTGTGGGGGGTTTCCACTGTTTTGATACATCAGGGGCTTTCCAAACGCGACATGGTGTCCGATCTCAATTCCAGCCAAAAAAGTCAAATGGCGCTGCTTCCCTTCCGAGCTCTGCCATGCGCCCAAATAGTCGTTTACACCCACATATGGGGTATCAGCGTACTCAGAACAAATTGCACAATAACTTTTAGGGTCCTGTTACCTTTGGGAAAATAGAAATTGGGGGTGAAAAGATCATTTTTGTGGAAAAAATATGATTTTTTAATTGTACTGCTGTACGTTATAAACTTCTGTGAAGACCTTGTGGGTTCAAAGTTCTCACCACATATCTAGATAAGTTCCTTGGGGGGGTCTAGTTTCCAAAATGGGGTCACTTGTGGGGGGTTTCCACTGTTTAGGTACATCAGGGGCTCTCCAAATGTGACATGGCATCCGATCTGAATTCCAGCCAATTTTGCATTGAAAAAGTCAAACGGCGCTCCTTTCCTTCTGAGCTCTGCCATGCACCGAAACAGTGGTTCCCCCCCACATATCAGGTATCAGCGTACTCAGGACAAACTGCACAATAACTTTTGCAGACCAACTTCTCCTGTTACCCTTGGTAAAAAAAAAAAAAATTGAACCTGAAGAATTTTTTTTGTGAAAAAAAAGTTAAATGTTCATTTTTTTTAAATATTCAAAAAATTCCTGTGAAGCACCTGAAGGGTTAATAAACTTCTTGAATGTGGTTTTGAGCACCTTGAGGGGTGCAGTTTTTAGAATGGTGTCACTTTTGGGTATTTTCTATCATATAGACCCCTCAAAGTGGCTTCAAATGGTGTTGCAAAAATGAGAAATCGCTGGTCAACTTTTAACCCTTATAACTTCCTAACAAAAGAAAATGTTGGTTCCAAAATTGTGCTGATGTAAAGTAGACATATGGGAAATGTCACTTATTAAGTTTTTTGTGTGCCGTATCTCTGTGATTTAAGGGCATAAAAATTCAAAGTTGGAAAATTGCGAAATTTTTGCCAAATTTCTGTTTTTTTCACTGGGATCCATGGAAGCGTTTCAGAGTTATTACCTCATAAAGGGACAGTGGTCTGTATTGTAAAAATTGGCCCGGGAGTTAACGTGCAAACCACCCTTGGTAGTGAAGGGGTTAAGGACCACGTCACATTTGAAGTCACTTTGAGGGGTCTATATGATAGAAAATACCCAAAAGTGACACCATTCTAAAAACTACACCCCTCAAGGTGCTCAAAACCACATTCAAGAAGTTATTAACCCTTCAGGTGCTTCACAGGAATTTTTTGAATGTTTAAAAAAAAATGAACATTTAACTTTTTTTCACAAAAAAAATTACTTCAAGTTCAATTTTTTTATTTTACCAAGGGTAACAGGAGAAATTGGACTGGAAAAGTTATTGTGGAATTTGTCCTGAGTACGCCGATACCTGATATGTGGGGGGGAACCACTGTTTGCGCGCATAGCAGAGCTCAGAAGGGAAGGAGCGCCATTTGACTTTTTCACTGCAAAATTGGCTGGAATTCAGATCGGATGCCATGTCACGTTTGGAGAGCCCCTGATGTGCCTAAACAGTGGAAACCCCCAACAAGTAACCCCATTTTGGAAACTAGACCCCCCAAGGAACTTATCTAGATATGTGGTGAGAACTTTGAACCCCCAAGGGCTTCACAGAAGTTTATAACGTACAGCCGTACAATTAAAAAAATCATCATATTTTTTCAACAAAAATGATCACCCCCAATTTTTATTTTCCCAAGAGTAACAGGACCCCAAAAGTTATTGTGCAATTTGTCCTGATTACGCTGATACCCCATATATGGGGATAAACCACTATTTGGGCGCATGGCAGAGCTCGGAAGTGAAGCAGCGCCATTTAACTTTTTTGGCTGGAATTGAGATCAGACGCCATGTCGCGTTTGGAAAGCCCCTTATGTGCCAAAACAGTGGAAACCCCCCAATTCTAACTCCAACCCTAGCCCTTATGAAAGTAAATGCATTGTTTTTTATTTTATTATTTTTCCCTAACTAAGGGGGTGATAAAGGGGGGTTTGGTTTACTATTTTTGGCGGTTTTTATGTTTGGCAGCTGTCACACGCTAAAAGACGCTTTTTATTTTAAAAATAGTTTATCCATCACCACATTTTGAGAGCTATAATTTTTCCATATTTTGATCCACCGAGTCATGTGAGGTCTTATTTTTTGTGGGACGAGTTGACGTTTTTATTGGTACCATTTTGGGGCACATGACATTTTTTCTGATCGCTTTTTATTCCGATTTTTGGGACGCAGAATGAACAAAAACCAGCGTTTCATGAATTTCTTTTGGGGGGTGCGTTTACAACGTTCCGCGTGCGGTAAAATTGATAAAGCGGTTTTATTCTTCGGGTCAGTACGGTTACAGCGATACCTACCTCATTTATGAAGTTTTTTATGTTTTGGCACTTTTATGCAATGAAAACAATTTTATATAAAAAATAATTATTTTTGCATTGCTTTATTCTGCGAGCTATAACTTTTTTATTTTTTCGCTGATGACACTGTGTGGTGGCTCGTCTTTTGCGGGACAAGATGACGTTTTCAGCGGTACCATGGATATTTATATGCGTCTTTTTGATCGCGCGTTATTGCACTTTTTGTTCGGCGGTATGATAATCATTATTTTTTGCTTTGTTTTTTATTTTTTAAGGGGTTCGCTAAAGGGGTTAACTAATGGGACAGTTTTATAGGGTGGGTCATTACGGACGCGGTGATACCAAATATGTGTACTTTGATTGTTTTTGTTTTTATTTTCAAAAAATGAATTTATTAGGGAATATTTTTTTTTAAGCGATTTTTTTTTTTTTTTTTTTTTTTTTTTTTTTTTTTAACTTTATTATAATGTCCCAGGGGGGACATCACTGTCATGTGACAGATCGCTGATCTGTCACATCACAGATTGCTGTGACAGATCAGCGATCTGTCACAGGCACTGCTGCAGGCTTCCTCATGCCTGCGCTCTGCAGGCAGTGAGGGGGCCAGCTCCCTGCAGGCCCCCGAAGGCCCCCGTCGCCATATTGGATCCGGGGACCTGCAGGGAGGGAGGCCCCCGCAGCAGCGCTGCATATTGCGCTGCTGTGAGGTTCTCAGGGAAGCACGGAGGGAGCCCCCTCCCTGCCGATGCTTCCCTAAACCCCCGGTACACTGCGATCATGTTTGATCACGGTGTGCCAGGGGTTAACGTGTCGGGGGCGGTCCGTGACCGCCCCTGACACATAGTGCCGGGTGTCAGCTGTGGTAATCAGCTGACACCCGGCCGCGATCAGCTCCGCTCCCCCCGTGAGCGCAGCTGATCGCACTAGACGTAGTATTCCGTCCTTGGGACTTAGGTCCCAGGTCACATGGACGGAATAGTACGTCTAATGTAGGAAAGGGGTTAAAGGGAATCTCACCCTTTTTTTGGACTGTGAGCTGCCGGCATCGACATCAGGGGCTTATCTACAGAACTCTGTAATGCTGTAGATAAGCCTCTGATGTTACCTGAAACATAAGAAAAAAGAGTTAGATTATACTCACGGGGGGGAGTCGGTCCGGTCTTGGTCCGATGGGTTTTGTGGTGTGGCGCCTCACATCTTGCAGCGATGCCGTCCTCTTCTTCCCTTCCTGTCGTGGCTCTGGCGCAGGCACACTGCTCTGCCCTGTTGAGGGCAAGAGCAGAATACTGTAGTGCGCATGCGTTGGACCTCTCCAGAGCAGTGCACCTGCGCCGGAGCCACAACAGGAAGCGAAGAAGAGGATGGCATCGTATGAAGACGGGAGGTGCCGGGCCGGACGGCGACACCCATCGGAACGGACCGAGCGCCGGGGTGAGTATAATCTTAAGGCCCCGTCACACACAGCGAGATCGCTGATTTTGTGACGCCACAGCGATCTTGCCAGCGATATCACTGTGTGTGACATGGATCAGCGACCAGCCCCCCTGCTGGGTATCGCTGATTGCGCTTGAACATCCTGGGCCATTTTTTGATCGTTGGTCTCACGCTGGCCAGCGCGCATTGCTGCGTGTGGCAGCGAGAGACCAGCGATCAGCGACGCTGGGAGGTGGTTTCCAATGTAAACAGCGGGTATCTAAGAGCCGCACAGCTCTTAGATACCTGCTGTTTACATTGGAAACCAGCTTGCTCGCTGGTCCTGATCGCTGGTGGGTCTGTCTATGTGACAGCTCACCAGCGATCAGCTAACTATGTCCCAGCGATCCCATCCATGTCGGATCGTTGGTGGGATTGCTGGAACATTGATACGTGTAACGGGGCCCTAACTCTTTTTTGTTATCTTTAAGGTTACATCGGAGGCTTATCTACAGCATTACAGAATGCTGTAGATAAGCCCATGATGTCGATGCCGACAGCTCATAGTCCAAAAAAAGGGTGACATATTCCCTTTAAGTGTGTGTAAGTGACAAGTACCTAGCAGAAGTGATGAAGAAAAAGTAAATATTGATGTAGATTTCACTTTTGTGCAATCTTTGCGTTTTCTTAATTGATCAAAATAAACTATTAATACTTCTATTTTTGAAAGCATTCTTATAATGCCGCATTAGTTTCACAGCTGCCTAAAACTTTTGCACAGTCTTGTGTGTGTGTGTGTATATATATATATATATATATATATATATATATATATATATATATATATATATATATACACACACTCACTGGCCACTTTATTAGGTACACCTGTCCAACTGTGTGTTAAGACTTAATTTCTAATCAGCCAATCACATGGCGGCAACTCAGTGCATTTAGGCATGTAGACATGGTCAAGACAATCTCCTGCAGTTCAAACCGAGCATCAGTATGGGGAAGAAAGGTGATTTGAGTGCCTTTGAACGTGGCATGATTGTTGGTGCCAGAAGGGCTGGTCTGAGAATTTCAGAAACTGCTGATCTACTGGGATTTTCACGCACAACCATCTCTAGGGTTTACAGAGAATGGTCCGAAAAAGAAAAAAAATCCAGTGAGCGGCAGTTCTGTGGCCGGAAATGCCATGTTGATGCCAGAGGTCAGAGGAGAATGGGCAGACTGGTTCGAGCTGATAGAAAGGCAACAGTGACTCAAATTGCCACCCGTTAGAACCAAGGTAGGCAGAAGAGCATCTCTGAACGCACAGTGCGTCGAACTTTGAGGCAGATGGGCTACAGCAGCAGAAGACCACACTGGGTACCACTCCTCTCAGCTAAGAACAGGAAACTGAGGCTACAATTTGCACAAGCTCATCGAAATTGGACAGTAGAAGATTGGAAAAACGTTGCCTGGTCTGATGAGTCTCGATTTCTGCTGCGACATTCGGATGGTAGGGTCAGAATTTGGCGTAAACAACATGAAAGCATGGATCCATCCTGCCTTGTATCAACGGTTCAGGCTGGTGGTGGTGGTGTCATGGTGTGGGGAATTTTTTCTGGGCACTCTTTGGGCCCCTTGGTACCAATTGAGCATCGTTGCAACGCCACAGCCTACCTGAGTATTGTTGCTGACCATGTCCATCCCTTTATGACCACAATGTACCCAACATCTGATGGCTACTTTCAGCAGGATAATGCGCCATGTCATAAAGCTCGAATCATCTCAGATTGGTTTCTTGAACATGACAATGAGTTTACTGAACTCAAATGGCCTCCTCAGTCACCAGATCTCAATCCAATAGAGCATCTTTGGGATGTGGTGGAACGGGAGATTCGCATCAGGGATGTGCAGCCGACAAATCTGCGCCAACTGTGTGATGCCATCATGTCAATATGGTCCAAAATCTCTGAGGAATGCTTCCAGCACCTTGTTGAATCTCTGCCACGAAGAATTGAGGCAGTTCTGAAGGCAAAAGGGGGTCCAACCCCTTACTAGCATGGTGTACCTAATAAAGTGGCCAGTGAGTGTATATATATATGTGCCCCTGACGCTGGATAATCGATGCAACACTTGTCATTAACGAACCAAATGCTGCTGGCAATCATTAAAGATAATCACTATGTCTATGGTGCTGTAATGAAATTTCATTGATTGGAACTATTATCGGTCTTGCTTAAAAAAAAATCTCTCAGTCATTAGTGATAAAAGAATGGATCCTAGTGTGGCATCCGCTTTCCACCAAGATAATACGAGTGCAGCAATGAAGCAGAATGATATTTGCTAGCGTGGGAAAATAAAATCTTACCACCCATTTGAGATCTGTGTCTCACTAGCTTTTACTGAAGAACTTCCTGATAATCAGAATAATCCTTCTTGGATGATTCTACAATCTCTGTCAGGTTTTCGGTTCATACAGTTCTTGAGTGTTAATCTTCGCTATGCTCATGTTGATCAATGTCCAAAATAAACCTTTAGGTTGAAAAAACAGTAGCAGAAAATGTCAAACAATGCAGAAAAAAATATTACCCACCTGGTAAACCCCCCAAAATGGTAGGATTCTATGCTTTCAGCCCATTAATCCATGCCATTCTTGAGACTCACCCAGCAGCGATCAAGTGCCGTACATGTGCATTTGATCACTGACCTCAAGATGTGATGATGCTTGTACGTGCGCCACAAAACCATCTAAGATCGGCTGCACCATTTAAAGGGGGGTTTATGGTGCATGATTGCTGACAAGTTAAAATAGGCAGGGTGGCAGCAGTCAGGATTTCACACGTCAATAATTATTTTTTGTATCATATTTGTTGCAATTTTTTGATCCCTTTAAATGTTCCCATGTCATAATGCAGAATCGGTGATTCATAGAAATAAGTATAAAACGTTTTCACTGAATCTATTTGCGGAAAAGTAGCTGGCGACTGTATTATGCATTTCATGGTTTTTTTTTTTAATTACTGGTATTATTGTATAACAGTTTTAACTTTTTTTCTTGATACGTGGAATCACAGATAGAAACCTGAGATTGCGGAACAGCTGTAGATTGAATCCAGTAATAATTATTCCGTTACTGTTTGCCCTAGTTCTTTTTACCTTTTCACAGACAGATTACCAGCAATGCATTGCAAAATAGTGTATATGTCGAAACACAGAGCGCTATCTGGCAACACGCAGAGAGGTATAATAGCATGCAGCGCAGTATAATAACACCAGCGGTGATACAGCACAATACAGGGTAACGTAAGAACATGCATAGTGATATGACGACATGTAGAAGCGCTGAATGCCTCGAATGATACAGTAATAAGATGAGTGATCCAATGACATCGGAATGAGAATTGTCGAAACACAAGAGCGGATGTGATTCCAGGGAGAATAATATGTTTTCATATGCAGAACACAGCCAAATACTGAAAAGTAACATCCACGAAGTGGTGGCTTTTTCACATCATAGGCACTAAGTGTATTCTTATAGTCAGCGGCAGACCGAGGTAGCGTGGGCCCACCCATTAACATTGACTCTGAAAGCCCACTGTTCAGCTAGAGGTAAATATTACATTACCCTCATTCACACATTTAATTTAGCTTCTAATTAATAATAAACTGGGTAGTTTGTTAAATCAATGATGAGGCGGTGTAATTGTCCATTCATAGAAAATCAAGTTTACTGTGCCAACTACTGTTTACATAAGTGGGGCCACCTGGGGATTCTCCTGTTCTCCGATGGGACAGTCCGAGCCTGCTTACGATGAACTTCCAGTCTCTGAGCTTATTCAGAGCTGTAATATTAACACCATTGCTTCAATTAGATCACACTGACTATAATGCTCAGCTGCAGGAGGTTTCTTGATCGCAGACTGCAGGTTATAGTATGTTATGGACTCTGTACTACAGTCTGCAGTCTGCTAAAAGGAAGTAGCGAAGAACTTGAAACTCCCTTTGTTGTATTATTAGGAAGTCGGGACTGTATTGCATGTAAATGTGGCCAATACACAAGACACTATAGGCGATTTCAACCACAACGTAATGTTCGTCAAGCAACATCTATGAACAATGATTCGCCGTCATTATCTGAAGCCGTGCTATGTGTAACACAGACAATCGGACGACCATAGCTTCAAGTCTCCTAAGAGACTATTGAAGTCAGTAAAAAGAAGCGAAAAAATGTTTAAAAAAATATTAAATTTAAAAAAAAATATATAAGTTCTAATCGCCCCCTTTTTGCCCCATTCAAAATAAAACAATAAAAAAAACATATATTTGGTATCTCCGCTTTCATAAATGTCCAAACTGTCAAAATATAAAGTAAATTAATTTGATCAGTAAATGGTGTAACGAGAAAAAAAATCAGTCACCGCAACTTTGCAATAAAATGCAATAACAGGAGATAAAAAAATCATTTACATCAAAACGCTATCAATAAAAATGTCAGCTCATTACGCAAAAAATAAGCCATCACCCAACCCCAGATGATGAAATATAGAGACGCTATGGCTCTCAGAAGATGGTGCTATTTTTTTTCTTACAAACTTTGGATTTTTTTTTCACCACTTAAATAAAAAAGAACCTAAACATGTTTGGTATCTGCAAATTCGTAATGACCTGGAGAATCATAATGGCATGTCAGTTTTACCATATAATGAACATGGTTAAAAACAATTGTGGAATTACCAGAAATGATATGATCACCGCGCTAAAAAGGGTGACAAGGAAGGAAATGGTATAAGAACACTGAATATGCCACCACCCCAGTGGTGCAGTGGGCAAGTAGTCTGAGTATGCCAACACCACAGTGGTGTTAGGGGCAAGTAGTATATCAAATTAATGGTGGTTGTTGGTAACACTTCACGCCATTGGTTAGGCTTGCCGCACATGCATGTGCCGGGAGGTGAACGCTGGGGGAGCGTCCTCCCACTCTAGTGATGCTCCCGGATGCACAAACTTGCGAGCTGATGGCGGGCTCCATCTGGAAGCGCCGCCAAGGCTGTGGTGAGGTGAGCGAGTGGCGTGGTGTAACATGACGTCACGAGAACTACTGGACGGGTGCGCGATGGGGTCAATCGACCAACGCATTTTGAAGGACACAGTCCTTTATCAGAGTTACAGCCCCATTGCCTGACCCGTCCTTATATACCCACGCTAGATTACCTTCCTATTTGTTTGTACAATAATGCCCACTCACCGCATGAAATGGTGTTGCTCTATGCACGCAAGATTTAGCATTCTGCATTCTGAACTAGAATAAAAGTGTTTGAACCACATTGCGCAGTTATTTGAACTATATTGATATCAAATATATGGACAGTTGTGGATGAATGTGGAGCTGTTGGATAAAGGATACATATACAGTCTGTTATACCATGTATACTGATAATGGGGAAAAACCGTTGATACATTTTTAAATATATTACCCTTACAGTTATGTATGGTGTGCATGCTCCCCATCAGAACCTATGGCGGAAGTATCTGACGAAATAAATGAAAGATATAGGCTGGAAAAATGGGGGATAAAGGGTAGTCTAAAACCAAATAGTTTAATTGTGGAATTGCACTTTTGTGCAATTTCACCGCACTTTGATTTTTTTTTTCCTGTTTTCCTGTAAACTATAAGGTAAAATCAATGGTGTAGTTCAAAAGTACAACTCGTCCTCACACAGCCATATTGATGGAAAAAATAAAAAAGTTACGGCTCTCGGAAGAAGTGGAGCAAAAAACGCAAAAAAAAGCCGGCAATTCATCTCCGGCTACTGTATAATCACACTGACATGTTAGACTATGTGCACACGTCGCGGATTGGTCTGTGGATTTTTCCGCGCGGATTAGCCTGTGGTTTCACACCTCTACAATGGAGCAGGTGTGAAACCGCTGCGGAATCCGCACAAAGAATTGACATGCTGCGGATTTGAACCTGCAGCAAATCAGCGCGGAAAAATCTGCAGCATGTGCACTGCGTTTTTTGTCCTTCATAGATTATAATGGTACTGTACAACGCAGTAGAAACTGCTGTGGATCCGCAGGGCCAAATCCGCAGCAGAATCCACATACCCTTAGAATAGAATATATAGAATAGATATATACACATAGAATACATAGATATATACATGTCAGTGACACACACACACATATATATATGTGTATATATATATGTGTATTTATAATAGATAGATAAGCCGGTAATTAATATGCGGCTATACAGTAAAATCACACTGACATGTTCTAATACAAAAGATATACTACATGTATACACATAGAATAGGTGAATATATATGTCATTGAGAAACACACATATATATATATATATATATATATATATATATATATACACACGTGTGTGTGTGTGTGTCACTGACATGTGTATATATACAGTATATATGTATGTACTCTGTGTATATATGTTCATATAAAAATCTAACTTAAATAAAATGGTTTACTGTATTTAATTCATGTCTCCTATCTCGTCGGCTTTTGCAATTATTTTGTAAAAGCCGACAAATGAATTAACGGCTATTCTGCTATTTATGTCTCTCTCAAATATATATATATATATATATATATATATATATATATATATGTGTGTGTGTGTTTTGTGTTTTGAAAATTCTTTTGTTTTAAAACGATGTGTACAGTTTGTTTTTTACAATGCTATTTTAACATGAGTTTTTACATGGAGAGAACTGCTCTATGTAAAACCTCATGTTAAAATTGCATTGAATACGGATGTCATACGCATGTCATATGGAAAAATCACACTGAAATTGCATTACACTCGCATAGAATCGGTCCGTTTTTTCCATCCAGAAAACGGACCTTTTTTTCTCGCAAATGGGGATGAGCCCTAAGGCCTCTTTCACACGTCAGTGTCTCCGGTACGTGCAGTGACAGTTTTCTCACGTACCGGAGACACCGATACACGTAGACCCATTCAAATGAATGGGTCTATGTACATGTGAGCGTGTTTTCACAGACCGCAACACGTGCTGCACAAGGAGAACAGTTCACACTGTCGTTCGTGCTCACGGACGGCCGCCAGGAAGAAGTGCTACCCTAAGCGCTGTTCCCGGTGGCTGGTGCTGACTGCGGCTTTCATTCTGCTCTCCTGCTCTGCCAGCAACAGCAAGCAGGAGAGCAGAATGAATCAAAACACGAAGTGGGGTCCCCCTCTGTTTATGAACCAACCAGACGAAACTTACAGCTGAGGGCTGCAGCTGTCTGCTTCATCAAGGTTGGTTCTCAAGAATAGAGGGGTCCCCATGCTGTTTTTTTCAATTATTTAAATAAATAATTTAAAAACCGGCGTGGGGTCCCCCTATTTTTGATAACCAACCTGACTAAAGCTGACAACTGAGGGCTGATATTCTAAGGCTGGTAAGGGGCCATTGATCTTCGCCCCCTACACCCTAAAAACAGCAGCCTCCAGCTGCCCAGAAAAGGCGCATCTATTGGATGCACCTATTCTGGAGCTTTTCCTGGTTCTTCCCACTTGCCCTGTAGTGGTGGCAAGTGGGGGTAATAAGGGGTTAATGCCACCTTTTCTATTGTAAGGTGACATTAAGCCTGGATTAGTAATGGAGAGGTGTCAATAAGACACTTATCCATTACTAATCCTATAGTAAATAAACACACACACAATAAGAGCAAAGTATTTTAATGAAAGAATACAACACACACATTGTTTAAATCTTTATTACACTGCTAATTCCTTTGCGAAGCCATTGTTCTCTTGTAAACAAAGTTTAAAATAATAAAGCAACAATATACTTTACCTGTCCGATGCTCAGTCACGTCCCACGTCGTAAATCCATCTCAGGGGGTTAATACGTTTACAGGCGGAGCACTGCTAACACAGCTACTCCCGACTGGAAATGACTGGGGAATGAATGGAAGCAGAGCGCAGACTCAGTGATGAGCTGTGGCGTCACCGCTACTTACTGAGCATGCGCCGGCTGCTTCCATTCATTCTACAGTAGTTTACAGTCGGGAGCGGCTGTGTTAGCAGCGCTTCGCCTGTAATTGGATTAACCCCTGAGATGGATTTATGCCATGAGATGTGACTGAGTGTCGGGCAGGTAATGTATATTTTTGCTTTATTATTAAACTTTTTTACAGGAGAACAATGGCTTCACAAAGGAATTAGCAGTGTAGTAAAGATTTAAACAATGTGTGTGTTGTATTCTTTCATTAAAATATTTTATACTTATTGTGTGTGTTTATTTAACCCTTTATTTACTATAGGATTAGCAATGGATAGGTGTCTTATTGACACCTCTCCATTACTAATCCAGGCTTAATGTCACCTTACAATAGAAAGGTGGCATTAATCCCTTATTACCCCACTTGCCACCGCTATAGGGCAAGTGGGAAGAACCAGGAAAAGCTCCAGAATAGGCGCATCTAATAGATGCGCCTTTTCTGGGCAGCTGGGGGCTGCTGTTTTTAGGGTGTAGGGGGCGAAGATCAATGGCCCCTTACCAGCCTTAGAATATCAGCCCTCAGTTGTCAGCTTTAGTCAGGTTGGTTGTCAAAAATAGGGGGACCCCACACTGGTTTTTAAATTATTTATTTAAATAATTAAAAAAACAGCGTGGGGACCCCTCTATTCTTGAGAACCAACGTTGATGAAGCTGACAGCTGAGGGCTGCAGCCCCCAGCTGTAAGTTTCATCTGGTTGGTTCACAAATAGAGGGGGGACCCCACGTCGGGTTTTCATTCATTCATTCTTTCTCTCCTGCTCGCTGTTGCCGGCAGAGCAGGAGAGAAGAATCACAGCCGCAGTCAGCACCAGACGCTGGGGAACAGCGCTTACTGTAGCGCTTCTTCGTGCCGTCCGTGTGGTCCTGATGCGGCTCTCGTGTGCCACACGGAGGTACCACGTGTCCACACGGGCACGGATAGCCCCGGTACCGGAATTATCTGGACGCGTGAAACAGGCCTAAAGTTGTTCTGTGGGGTAGAGGTTAGGCTACAAAAGTGAACCGAGGTATAATTTTGTTATTTAAGCCTGAAAATGTTGCAAAAATCTGCTGCTTTTTGTTGCACCAAATCCGCATGAAATCCCCACTAAATCCACAGCGAATCCACGAACCTCTTTACACCTGCGTTTTTGTTGCAGAATTGAGTGACTCAATGGAAGTCAATTGGTGAAAAACGCTGCAGATACGCAAAAAGAATTGACATGCTGCGGAAACTAGAACGCGAATAAGAACGGAATTTTCTGCATCATGTGCACACCAATTCTGGATTCACATTGATTAACCTTGCTTTAGTAATCCTTTGTGTTTTGGGTGCATTTCCACTCAGAAAAACTGCTCTGGAAATGGAACAAATCCGCATCATGTGCACATAGCCTTAATGCATTTGGTGAATCTAGTTTAAGAGTTGCATATGAAACGCCATACTTAAAGGGGCTGTCCACTACTGATCAATCCCTTCTTAAATGCGAAAGTGCCACAGATAAGTTTTTCTTATTTTAACTCCCCGACCTACACCATCTCGGAACTGTTATGTCTAATGGAAGTGTGAAGGCTGCAGCCCATCAGCGGCCACTGATGGGCTGCAGCAGTCACGTGACCACCAAGTGACACATCACCAACATCACTGGATCGGTACTGGTCTCGTAGGCAAGTATGTTACGGTAACTTTTTTTTATCTGGGGCATTTTAGCATTTAAAAAATTAATGTCCAGTATTGGGAAACTCCTTTAAAAGTAATGATGAGCGAAAGTGCTGGGATAAGCTGTTATCCGCCATGCTCCGGTGCTACCGAGTGTCTTCGGTGTGCTCGAAAAATATGATTACCGCAACTGCATGTCTCTCGACTGTTTAACAGCCACAACACATGCCTAACAAACACACAATCCCTGCATGTGTTGCAGCTGTCGATCATATTTTTCGAGCATGGCTAAGACACTTGGTTTTACCCCCAAAGCTGCAGTAATGACAGGGGAAGTTTAGAAGGAATCCTATACCAGTGCCATGTTGAAAAATCATTTTGCATGACCCAATCTATTTGCTAGATTTGCATGATTGAGTTCTCAAAGATTGCATAAATTAGTTGTATTACTAATGCAAAACTTATCTTTTTTTAAATCATGTTAATAAACAGTAAACATCATTTATTCCCATCTAGTAATTATGTAATGTTGATAGTTTGGCCCTTGTTTCTACACAGAACTGCAAGTTTATCTGGAATACCAAAGGAGGGTCTCTACCCTTAGTGGTAAGTTGTATATATTTTACTATAACCAGTTTATAAAATGATCCAGATCATGAATCGGGTCCTCACAATGATGCATACTTTGACACTGCGCTGTGCTACATGGAGATACCGTACAGAGCTGACATAATGTGCGCGTGTGCCATAATAAAGTGTATCAGTAAAGAGAAGGTCAGAGATACATACCAACCTGCACAGAATGAGCCATGTATTTCTGAGTCCTTTACAAATATCTAAAATAAACAATGATACAATAAATAAAACCCAGCAGCTATATAAATCATTAATTATAAGTGGTGCATGTAGGAATACCAGCAAATGGCCAGCAGTAGGAATATACTGCATAATAAGGGATATACTCACTGGGCGCTATCGTACATCTCTGTTATTTGTGCACTTAGCGTTCTACAAAATAGAGCTGCATTTCTGTTTGTGTGTATATGTGTATATATATATATATATATATATATATATATATATATATACTGTATATATATATTACAAACCATATCTGCAATTCCATATAATCATTATGTGAGATGCTGTGTGCACTCTAAATCTCTAAATGTGAAATATATGTAATTTGTGTACTATATATTTATATCTAAAGTGATGTGAGATGCTGGCTGGGTGCGGTGTAGTTATATATGTATTATATATGTGTGCATGCCCCTGACTATCAGATCATGTAAAGGGTTAATACATAGATTATTGCATCATATGTAATAGAACTTTAAAACAAAACTGTAATTTAAAACAGATGACTTCAGCCGTAACTGGAATATTACGATCAAGCCAGACATAGAAGAATAAAATAATGTAATATATTAAGCCTCTATATGTCACGTGTTAAATTGGTAAAATGACAGCGATGGTTTCTATATCCTGCGTTGTGTGCATCGGTTATGTTGAACTAGATAGACTCCCTTCAACACTAAATACTATGTCACTATGTTACTATTATAATTGTTGTCAGTTATGACCACATTATTCTACGACTTGGTAACATATTGGCAATTTCTGTGTATACGGCTAAGGCTCTGGTCACATCTCCAATCATTTTTTGCTGTTGTTCTTCTACAACTTAAATGAAGAAAAACAAAAGATCCTTGACATGATGGATCCCAGTGGCACTCAACCAGCCCCATTGACTATAATGGGGTCCATCTGGTTTCTATAATGAGGCCGCCATTTTACCAGACAAAATAGAGCAGACTATTAGGCCGGAGTCACACTGGCGAGGAATACGGGTGCGTGAGAGGCGCAAAAAGCACGCATTAGACACGGACCAATGATTCTCTATGGGGTCCCTCGCACCAGCCGTATATTTCTCATCCGTATTCTACGCTCCGTGCCACTCGCAGCATGCTGCGATTGTCAGCGTACTACACCCGTAATACGCCAATGCAAGTCTATGGGTGCGCAAAAAATACGGATTACACACGGAACACACGTGTGACTTGCGAGAAATACGCACCTGGTGTCTTTTAGCAAAGCCGGCAATTCAGTGCGCTATACAGTAAACTCACACTGACAGGTTTAATAAAGAAATGAAAGAATAGATATAGACACATAGAATATATATATATATATATATATATATATATATATATATATGCATTCTATGTGTCTACATCTATTCTTTCATTTCTTTATTAAAACTGTCATAGGACTCCATTATATGTCCATTTTGCAAGCCTGCGAGAAAATCTCGCCATACGGATGCCATACGGATTACATACGGATGCTGACATGCGCAAAATACGCGACCACACCTTGATTACGGATGACATACGGAGCATTGTTTAGGGGTCTGTCATCCGTATTACGCATGTAAAATACTGACCGTATTTTGCGCAGGTTAGTGTGACTCCAGCCTTACTGCTGACATTTTTTGACAAAATCTGTGGCAGAGGCTGCAAAGTAGCTGTGACCTGAGTGTAACATATTGCTTTCTATTGGGAATGCTACAAAATGTTGCACATTGTATGTTGTGTGTGTCCTCTCATGTCTGTCACTATATGTTACAATTATACTCTTATGTTTTACATGGATGTTATTGTTCCAGCGTTACATTTGTGTTTATGTTCCTGTGCATTACATTTATGTGTATGTTCTTTTAGGCTATTTTTACATTTATGTTATTGTGTTTTACATTTCTGTTTTTATTCCTGTGTGTTACAGTTATGTTTAAATTCCTGTGTGCTAGATCTTTTTTATAGGCTACTTGTATATTCCTGTGTCTTATTTATGTTATCATGTGTTACATTTGTGCGTGTGTTCTTGTGTGTTACATTTGTATGTGTTCTTGTGTGCTACATTTGTGCATGTGTTCTTGTGTGTTACATTTGTATGTGTTCTTATGTGTTACATTTGTGCGTGTGTACTTGTGTGTTACATTTGTATCTATGATCTTGTGTGTTATATTTGTGCGTGTGTACTTGTGTGTTACATTTGTATATATGTTCTTGTGTGTTATATTTGTGTGCATCTTCTTGCGTATTACTTTTGTGGGTGTATTCTTGTGTGTTACATTTGTATGTGTATTTGTGTGTTACATTTGTGGGTGTGTTCTTGTGTGTTACATTTGAGCTTGAGTTCTTGTGTGTTACATTTGTGCATGTGTTCTTGTGTGTTACATTTGTTCTTGTGTGTTACATTTGTATGTGTTTTTGTGCTACATTTGTGCATGTGTGTGTTACATTCGTATGTGTTATGTGTTACATTTGTGCGTGTGTACTTGTGTGTTACATTTGTATCTATGTTCTTGTGTGTTATATTTTTGTGTATCTTGTGTGTTAAATTGTGTCTGTTCTTGTGTGTTACATTTGTATCTTCTTGTGTGTTACATTTGTGTGTATGTTCCATTGTTGTTTTTCGTTCATGGCTTATGTGGTGACATTTCTGTTCTTTTGTCCTATCTTTTTCCTATTATCATGTCGTGTGTTGATGTGTGTATGTTACTATATTCCCATACAATTCATTATATGACAATGTTTATGTCCTTACATGTTATGTTTCTGATATTGTACCTACATATTTTATTTATCGGTATGTTCATGTGTGTTACCTTTGTTCCAGCATCTTACCTTTATCTTCATGTTCTTACATGTTAGTGTTACCTGTACATTACCTCTCTATTCTTTCTCCTGTGTGGTAGATTTAATAAATTATTCCGCCATGTTCCGTTCTTCTTTATGGCCATGTAACGTGTGCCCCATTGTGTTTTCTCACGTCCATACACACTCTTGTGTCTCTTTCATACACATATGTATTGCTTAGATTCTCTCAGGGTCTTGGGTTACTAAATTGTATCTATATGAGCATTGTATAATGCATCTTTCTATGCTCCAGATCTTTGGATTCTCTTTATTATAGTCTGCGGTTGCTATTGCTGGGCCTGTAAGCACACTCTTAGTACATTGTGTCTGACCGCCTGCATGATAGGAGCCGCTCTGTGACCTGCTTGTTATTTTATACCTTACACTCAAAGAAGGAAAAATGTGTGTGTGGTAGAAGCAGGTCCAGCAGCTGAAAAAAAGAAAAAATATAGAATAATGGAGGGAGGAGAACGGAGACAAACACTGGCAGAGCCAGGAAGAAAGCAGAGTGAAGGTGGATGGTGGGTACTGGGGACTGCATCCTCTCCCTGCTTATCCATCATCAATACAAAGTCTTACACTGCCCTCTGTTGGCCAATGGTGGTATCGCACTGACATGAATCTCATAATTATTATTTTAAGTTTGTTTTTAGCATCTATTATTGTATAGAAATAAACATTTACTCTTACACACGTTATATATGTATATATAAATATTTCAAAAATTGGAACAGCAACATTAAGTACCTCAACAGTGTGCACTCTTCCCCAGCCAGCATACAAAATGGCTCCAATAACAAGTTGAAAAAAGGAGAAACAGTACAAAAAAACTGCAAAAAAAGTGGACTTTATTGCCGAGTGATGTGGCAACGTTTTGGATATAAAATCCTTTGTCAAGCTTTAACAACTTTATATGTGTGTGTGTATATATATATATATATATATATATATATATATATATATATATATATATATATATATATATATATATATATATATACATACATACATACATACACACACACACACACACACACACACACACACACACACACACACTGTACAGTACATACAGAGAGAAGTGCAGAAGGCCAGGGTCATGGAATATGTGTCAGTGCACATTAAAAACGTGTGAATTGCATACTTCTTTTTTACACGTGAATTAACGTGGTACATTGTATCTCTGCATTTGTCAGTGTTGCCCAGGAAGGGTCAGACACTGTTTTGTGAATGGTTCAGGAGTGTAACTATGGTAACCACCAGGATGTAGTCACAGGGATACATGTAACATCTTCAGTAAAAATGGGATCGGCACGGACACATCAGGGAGTCAGCGATAAATGTGCCCCAATGACCCAGGCAGTGGCAAAAAGCCAATAACCAAATCGGTCATTTTCATGCATGGTGTCTTTGTAACTGGTATTTTACTAATCAAAAGTCAATTTGTATTTTCGTCAGCATGCTAAAATATATAGGGCCCGATTTATGATTGTATTTATGTGTGGGTTTTTTGGCGCTTTTCACCTGTTTTTTTCCTTTTAATTTGTCATTTTTAAAGTGTATTTAGCTTTTTTGCGTTCATCACTAATTGATCATTTGGGACTTTTCAAAAAGTCTTTTCAGTAGTCCATCCACCTCCTGGAGTTATTTTATGTACGCCTGTTATTTTGACTCAAGTTTTGTACCTTTTTGTGGCTTTTTTATTTTTAAAAAAAGATTAGAAAAGGTTACAGACAAGAATAAAGACTTGTTTTTTGTGCAAAGTTCACGAGTGCGGTTTAGAAAAATTGTGCACAAAAATGGCAACAAAGACAAAAAAGAAAAGTGATTGAAAAGAAAAAATTCAAATGATGATTCGGTGGCTATAGTTTTTTTTGGCCAGAGAACATTTCCACGACTGGTAGGGATTTAAAACATTTTTCATAATGAGTCTCCTGGTTCATGAATAGAATAATAACGCTGCACTATACTATCTACGGGAGCCCAGATTCTGACATAGCAATGGGTCCTAAAAGTCAACACATCAATATTTGGAGGTGACATTGTCTTGCCACTTAAATTATTTGTGGACCAAACTATAAGACATAGACCCATTAGATTATGATGCCGTGTTCTGTATGGTAGTAGAGGGTTTATCCAGGATTAGAATAATATTAATGCTTTATTTCAAGAAATAACGCCACCCCTGACCACGGGTTGTACATGGTATTATAGTTCACCTACATTCACCTCAAAGAGGCTAAGCTGCAATGCCATGCACTACTATGGTCAGGGGTGGCGCTGTTTATGAAATAAAGCTGCCAGGTTTTTCTACCCTTTAGGATGATTGTGTCTGGTCAATAGCTAGCTGTCAGATCAGCTGTCTCTCTCGGCACCTCCATACACATGCACGCTCAGCTCCGCTGATTATGCTTGCTTTTTCAGTGGGGAGAGAGAAGTAAGCTGTTCTACCATTTTTTTGGTCTCTTGGGAGAAACTAAAGGATCGGGGATTATTAGGTATATCTCTGTGATTTTGTGTTGACCACTTGTTCGCAGAAAAAATAATGGACGTGTGTACTACTCCATAAGCTAAACTGAGTACAACCGCTATGCGTGAAAAAACGGACATGTGAATGAACCATGACACTTCAGATTTCCATTATATACTGGATGACAGAGTGAACAGTGTGATCAGGCTCGGACTGGCCGATAGGAGAACAGGACAATCTTCTGGTAGGCTCCTGTCAAGGAGCGATAATGTGCTATGACATTTGATTTACAATTTGCTGAAAAAAGTATATTTCAATCATTAATTAAACAAGTTAGATACATTACATAGAAGCAAAAGTAAATTTGAGTACTAGGCTCAGGTTATTTTTGCATGGGGCCCCAAAAATCAATGTTAGGCCACATGCGCACATTCAGTATTTGGTGAATTTTTTCCCACAGTATTTGTAAGCCAAAACCAGGAGTGGAACGGTCAGAGGAAAAGCATAATAGAAACATTTGCACCACTTCTGTATTTATCACCCACTCCTGGTTTTGGCTTACAAATACTGGGGTATAAAACTCACCAAATTCTGGATGTGTGTATATGGCCTTACTGGTGGGCCTTTTCCAACAAAGTCCAACACTGACTACACATATATTATCGCCTACATAAAAGTGACTACACATATATTATCGCCTACATAAAAGAGAGCTACTGCACCCAGTAGTATGATGCTTTACTTGAGACAGATCAAGGACTTATGTTTCCCTATCTTTTTTTTATAGTGTGACTGGAAGCAAATAGTCTCAGTGAGCAGCTGCGGCGCCAAACATTAAGATTTACAAATGCGGCTGCGGCTTTAATTGCAGCCAGACTAATGAAAAGACTTCAATGAACTAATCGTACTCAGCGGTTTACTTTAACATCTGTACTTCTTCAGAGAAAAGGGTCAGGCTAATGTATAGGTGAGGAATCTGTGCCAAAATTTGCATGGGCAAACATAACCTGCGGCATATATATTTGTATGGTAACCAGTGCGTTCTTCATGTGTTGTACTGAATGTAGGGATTTTTGCAAAAGTGCCTTCTATCTAGGAGGGCAGCGGCTCCAGCCACTTATGTCTGTGGTTTGTGGCTTGGATAATGCTGTATGTGGTGACATCCTGGATGCTAGAACAGCTCTGGTGAAGATCGGCCCCTGGGTGCCTGATCTGAAATAATGCTCCATGATGAGGACGAGGGTTTACTCTATGCAAGACTCCTATGTAACATAGTAACATAGTAATTAAGGTTGAAGGGAGACTTTAAGTCCATCTAGTTCAACCCATATCCTATCCTAACTTGCCCTAACATGTTGATCCAGAGGAAGGCAAAAAAAACCCATGTGGCAAACAGTAAGCTTCACATTGGGGAAAAAAATTCCTTCCCGACTCCACATACGGCAATCAGACTAGCTCCCTGGATCAACGCAACACTAAGGAAACTAGTGTATATACCCTGTAATATTATACTTTTCAAGAAAGGCATCCAGTCCCCTCTTAAATTTTAGTAGGGAATCACTCATTACAACATCATATGGCAGAAAGTTCCATAGTCTCACTGCTCGTACAGTAAAGAATCCGCGTCTGTGATTATGCTTAAACCTTCTTTCCTCCAGACGTAGAGGATGCCCCCTTGTCCCCGTCACAGGTCTAAGAGTAAAAAGATCATTAGAAAGGTCTTGGTATTGTCCCCGCATATATTTATACATCGTAATAAGATCACCCCTAAGCCTTCGATTCTCCAAACTAAATAACCCCAAGTGTAATAACCTGTCTTGGTATTGCAGACCCCCCAGTTCCCTAATAACCTTGGTCGCTCTTCTCTGCACCCGCTCCAGTTCTGCTATGTCTTTCTTATACACCGGAGACCAGAACTGTACACAGAATTCTAAGTGTGGTCGCACTAGTGACTTATATAGAGGTAAAATTATGTTCTCCTCATGAGCATCTATGCCTCTTTTAATGCATCCCATTATTTTATTTGCCTTTGCAGCAGCTGCCTGACACTGGCCACTAAATGTGAGTTTGTCGTCCACCCATACACCCAGGTCTTTTTCAGTGACTGTTTTGCCCAGTGTTTTACAATTAAGCACATAATTATACATCTTGTTCGTTCTACCCAAGTGCATGACCTTACATTTATCCCCATTAAAGCTCATTTGCCATTTATCAGCCCAAGCTTCTAGTTTACATAAATCCTCCTGTAATATAAAATTGTCCTCCTCTGTATTGATTACCCTGCAGAGTTTAGTGTCATCTGCAGATATTGAAATTCTACTCTCTATGCCACCTACAAGGTCATTAATAAAAATGTTAAAAAGAAGCGGGCCCAAAACTGACCCCTGAGGTACCCCACTGCTAACTGTGACCCAGTCCGAGTGTGCTCCATTAATAACCACCCTTTGTTTTCCTATCCTTGAGCCAGCTCTTAACCCACCTACACATATTTTCCCCTATCCCCATTGTTCTCATTTTATGTATCAACCTTTTGTGTGGCACCGTATCAAAAGCTTTTGAAAAGTCCATGTACACCACGTCCACTGCATTCCCTTGGTCCAGTCCGGAACTTACCTCTTCATAAAAGCTTATCAGATTAGTCTGACAGGAACGGTCCCTTGTTAACCCATGTTGATATTGGGTCATAAGTTTATTCTTCTCCAGATACTCCAGTATAGTATCTCTTAGAAAACCCTCCAGGATTTTACCCACAGTTGAAGTTAAACTCACTGGCCTATAATTTCCAAGTTCAGTTTTTGTCCCCTTTTTGAATATTGGCACCACATTTGCTATACGCCAGTCCTGTGGTACAGACCCTGCTATTATGGAATCTTTAAAGATTAAAAATAATGGTCTATCTATGACTGTGCTTAATTCCTGCAGTACTCGGGGGTGTATCCCATCCGGGCCCGGGGATTTGTCAATTTTAGTGATTTTTAGACGCCGCCGTACTTCCTGCTGGGTTAAGCAGGTGACATTTAATGGACAATTTTTATCCCTGATCATGTTATCCGTCATGGGATTTTCTTGTGTAAACACTGTCGAAAAAAAGTCATTTAGCATATTGGCTTTTTCCTCATCCTCCTCCACCATTTCACCCAGACTATTTTTAAGGGGCCAACATTATCATTTTTTAGCTTCTTAATATTTATGTAGTTAAAGAATATTTTGGGATTATTTTTACTTTCTCTGGCAATGAGTCTCTCTGTCTCAATCTTTGCTGTTTTGATTTGCTTTTTACAGAATTTATTTAATCTTCTGTATTTAGTTAATGCCTCAGCACTACCTACTTGCTTTAATTCTTTAAATGCTTTATTTTTATCTCTTATTGCACCCCTTACAGCTCTATTTAGCCATAGTGGTTTCCTCCTATTTCTAGCATGTTTATTCCCATACGGTATATATTGTGCACAGGTCCTATTCAGGATGCTAATAAACGTCTCCCATTTTCTTTGTGTATTTTTATGTCTCAGGATATCGTCCCAGTTGCACCAAGATCATCTCTCATCCGTTGGAAATTTGCTTTCCTGAAGTTTAGTGTCCTTGTAACCCCTCTACTACACATCTTATTAAAGGATACATGAAAACTTATTAATTTGTGATCACTATTACCCAAGTGACCCCCAACCCTTACATTTGATATGCGGTCTGGCCTGTTGGATAATATTAGGTCTAGCAGTGCCCCCCCTCTTGTTGGGTCCTGAACCAGTTGTGAAAGGTAATTGTCTCTCATAGTTGTCAAAAACCTATTAACTTTGCTGGAACTGCAGGTTTCGGTTCCCCAATGTATTTCAGGGTAGTTGAAGTCCCCCATAATAATGACTTCTCCTTGAGTCGCAGCTTCATCTATTTGCTTTATAAGGATATTCTCTGTTGCTTCCATTATTTTTGGAGACTTATAACAAACCCCTATCAGTAACTTATTATTTTTCCCCCCTCCCCTTATCTCTACCCACAGGGACTCTACATTTTCATTAGATTCATATATATTATCATGAAGGATGGGTTTTAAGGATGATTTTACATATAAACACACGCCTCCCCCTCGTTTATTAGTACGGTCATTTCTGAACAGACTATAGCCCTGTACATTAACAGCCCAGTCATGGCTCTCATCCAGCCATGTCTCAGATATCCCCACCATGTCATAATTATGCTCCAACAACATTAACTCCAATTCCTCCATCTTGTTGGCGAGGCTTCTGGCATTAGTATACATGCACTTTATGTATCTCTCTGTACCTCTATTCTTTCTTAAATTATTAACTGTTCTAACCCCACCCCCCATGCCACCCCCACCCCCAATTTCATTATTTGTGCCCAGGTCTCTAGATGCACTGTCTTCCCCTCCTATAAAAGGAATACCCTCCCCCCCCCCCCCCCGTCCCTAGTTTAAACACTCCTCCAACCTTCTAGCCATTTTCTCCCCAGCACAGCTGCACCCTCCCCATTGAGGTGGAACCCGTCCCTAGCGTAGAGCCTGTAGCCAACTGAGAAGTCGGCCCAGTTCTGCAGGAACCCAAACCCCTCCTTCGTACACCAATTCCTGAGCCACTTATTAACCTCCCTAATCTCCCGTTGCCTCTCTGGCGTGGCACGTGGTACAGGAAGTATTTCCAAAAATACCACCTTGGAGGTCCTTGCTTTAAGCTTACAGCCTAATTCCCTGAAATCATCTTTAAGGACCTTCCACCTACCTCTAACTTTGTCATTTGTGCCAATGCCAAGGTAGGCAGCACACCGTTTGACGATCCCTGTCTTTGTGACAGATTGCCCTATCTGTTCCCCTAATAATTGAGTCTCCCACTACCAGAACCTGCCTGGCCTGCCCTGCTCTTCTATTTCCCCCCTTACTGGAGCAGACACTCATCTGGCTTTCAGAGGACATGCCTTGCTGCAGCAGTGCTACTCCTGCACTAACACTCCCCTCATCTGCCAACTTAGGAAACTTATTGGGGTGTGCCAGATCAGGACTAGCCTCCCTGGTGCTCTTCCCTCTACCCCGCCTTCTAACTGTCACCCAGCTAGCTGCTTCATTGTCCTGCAGCTCCAACCTAGCATCCCCCCCTCATCTATCCCATTGAGCGTCTGCTCAGTGAGCAGAAGACTCCTTTCCATATTGTGTATGGATCTCAGTGTTGCCAGCTGCACATTTAGATCCAGAATCTGGGCTTGCAAATGCACAACGTGCTCACATCTCGCACAGCAGTATGCACCCTCGACCGGCTGTTCAAGAATTTCATACATGCGGCAAGACGTGCACTGGATGGCATTGGCAAAAGTGGAGCACATCCTAATGGGGATTGCAAAAGACAATACGATAAGCAAAAATAAATAAAAAGTATTAATAAAATATAACAGCAATTCAGTAATACCTCCCTTGGAAACTCCCTGAATCCAAAGTCACTGAATCTCAAGTCACACACTTACCACAGTTCGCACTTACGCTCAGGTCACACTCGCTCAGGCACAAGATTTAAAAGTTTTTTGTTTTTTTTTCCCCTTTTACCAGCACACCACCTTGCTGCTCAATGCACTTCCAAAAGGAGTTAAGCCCCAACCAGCTGCCCCTTATAAACCCTTAATTACTGTATGAACTCCCACCCTTAATTAACCCCTTGTGACTTGTGAATATAGTTACACCTCAAGATTTAAATGCAATATAGTTAACCCTTAAAAACACAGATAGTAAAATAAGAGATTAAAGATTAGAGAGAAAAAAAAAAAATAGGTTAGGCAAGCCCCCAAGCCCCCCAAAAATTGGACAGGTAGAAAGCACTCAGCAACCTACAATTCAGCAACTCACACAGGTATTTGTTATAGGTTTTCCAAACACCTCTTCACTGAATCTCAAGTCACACACTTACCACAGTTCGCACTTACGCTCAGGTCACACTCAGCTCGTTCACACTCGCTCAGGCAGAAGATTTAAAAGATTTTTTTTTTTTTTTCCCCTTTTACCAGCACACCACCTTGCTGCTCAATGCACTTCCAAAAAAAAAAAAGCCACGGCTGATTGGAATTTGGGCTTATATTCATTTACATTTAAATCAGGTTGCACTCTGACTAATGTTATTGAATTAGTCCCTGCTCAGCTGCGATTTTTTCTTCTCAGCTCAGATCAGACTGAGAGAAAAAATTGCAGCATGCTGTGTATGGCCGAGTATATTGGACGAGACTCGCCAATGCAAGTCAATGGATACGAGAAAAAAAAACGCAGCATGCTGCGTATGGCCTAGTATGTTGGACGATACTCGCCAATGCAAGTCAATGTTTTGAGAAAAAAAAAAAAAAAAAATCGCACTGCACAAGGACCATGTGTATGCCATCCGATTTTCACATACCCATCGTCAAGAAAACCTAACATTTCATTAGCCAAATACAGTCAATTCCCAGCTTGAATTGTTAGAATAGAATAGATGTATACATATAATAGATAGAATGATGTCATTGAGATATACAATTAGTGCAGTGCGTGTGAAGTTTACTGTACATGTATTAAGCTAAAAAAAAATGGTGTGGGTTCCCCCTAGCTTTTTTCCATTTATCTTAACCAGCTGAGGAAAAACAGTCAGCTGGGAGGTGGTGGTGTTATTCTGGGAAGGGACCACTATCCATGGATCTTCCCAGCTTATTAATAACAGCTCATACAGTTGTGGCCAAAAGTATTGACACCCCTGCAATTTTGTCAGATAATACTCAGTTTCTTCCTGAAAATGACTGCAAACACATTCTTTGGTAGTATTATCTTCATTTAATTTGTCTTAAATGAAAAAACACAAAAGAGAATGAAGCAAAAAGCAAAACATTGTTCATTTCACACAAAACTCCAAAAAAGGGGCAGACAAAAGTATTGGCACCCTCAGCCTAATACTTGGTTGCACAACCTTTAGCCAAAATAACTGCGACCAACCGCTTCCGGTAACCATCAATGAGTTTCTTACAATGCTCTGCTGAAATTTTAGACCATTCTTCTTTGGCAAACTAACTGCTCCAGGTCCCTGATATTAGAAGGGTGCCTTCTCCATGCTGCTATTTTTAGATCTCTCCACAGGTGTTCTATGGGATTTAGGGCTGGACTCATTGCTGGCCACCTTAGAAGTCTCCAGTACTTTCACTCAAACCATTTTCTACTGCTTTTTGAAGTGTGTTTTGGGTCATTGTCCTGCTGGAAGACCCATGACCTCTGAGGGAGACCCAGCTTTCTCACACTGGGCCCTACATTATGCTGCAAAATTTGTTGGTAGTCTTCAGACTTCATAATGCCATGCACACGGTCAAGCAGTCCAGTGCCAGAGGCAGCAAAGCAACCCCAAAACATCAGGGAACCTCCGCCATGTTTGACTGTAGGGACGGGTTTTTTCTTTGAATGCCTCTTTTTTTTCTCCTGTAAACTCTGTTGATGCCTTTGCCCAAAAAGCTCTACTTCTGTCTCATCTGACCAAAGAACATTCTTCCAAAACGTTTTAGGCTTTTTCAGGTAAGTTTTGGCAAACTCCAGCCTGGCTTTTTTATGTCCCGGGGTAAGAAGTGGGGTCTTCCTGGGTCTCCTACCATACAGTCCCTTTTTATTCAGACGCCGACGGATAGTTACGGGTTGACACTGTTTTACCCTCGGACTGCAGGGCAGCTTGAACTTGTTTGGATGTTAGTCGAGGTTCTTTATCCAACATCCGCACAATCTTGCGTTGAAATCTCTTGTCAATTTTTCTTTTCCATCCACATCTAGGGAGGTTAGCCACAGTGCCATGGGCTTTAAACTTCTTGATGACACTGCGCACGGTAGACACAGGATCATTCAGGTCTTTGGAGATGGACTTGTAGCCTTCAGATTGCTCATGCTTCCTCACAATTTGGTTTCTCAAGTCCTCAGACAGTTCTTTGGTCTTCTTTCTTTTCTCCATGCTCAATGTTGTACACACAAGGACACAGGACAGAGGTTGAGTCAACTTTAATCCATGTCAACTGGCTGCAAGTGTGATTTAGGTATTGCCAACACCTGTTAGGTGTCACAGGTAAGTTACAGGTGCTGTTAATTACACAAATTAGAGAAGCATCACATGATTTTTCGAACAGTGCCAATACTTTTGTCCACCCTCTTTTTTATGTTTGGTGTGGAATTATATCCAATTTGGCTTTAGGACAATTCTTTTTGTGTTTTTTCATTTAAGACAAATTAAATGAAGATAATAATACCAAAGAATTTGTGTTTGCAATCATTTTCAGGAAGAAACTGAGTATTATCTGACAGAATTGCAGGGGTGTCAATACTTTTGGCCACAACTGTAGCTGTCTGTGTAGCCTTTACCGGTTATTAAATGGTGGGGTCCCCAAAAAAAATGTTGTGAGGTCCCCCCTAATTTTTATAACCAGACAACTGTGTGCTGATATTAATAGGTTGGCTAGACGACAAGGATATTGGCTCCCTCCCAGACTAATAACATCAGCCCTCAGCTGCCCCAGAAACGGCGCATCCTTTAGATGCACCAATTCTGGCTTTTAGCGTCGGCTCCTCCCACTTGCTCTGGTGCATTGGCAGGTATTCTAATGGTTTTGGGTTTGATGTCAGCTGTTTAATGTCCACTGACATCAAGCCCAGGGTTTAGTAATAGAGAGGCATCTATAAGACAACCCCATTACCAACCCCATAAGTTTAAGAAAGTCTTTTATTTGAACAAAACACTCCCCAACCCTCTTTAACCCATTTATTATGATCCAAGTAAAAAAAAAAAAAAAAACAAGGTTATCCTCACCTGTCTGCAGATAATTTATACAGTTGAGGTCCCACAACGATCCCTAGCTCTGCTACATACAGATGGTTGTGCATGAGCATGCGACCGCTCAACACACCAGACTGGACTCACTGACAGTATTGTGAGGATGCGCATTCAGTGTCGAGCGGTGACTGTAGTTCATTGGCGGTACTGAAGTCACCGCATGAGAAAATTGGATACACAACTTGCTATTCATATGTTCAGGCTTTTCAGTGTCTTTAAACTTTTCATTTTTTCAAAGACACAAAGAAGTTAGAAGAAGCGACATGTCCATTGTTTCCTGAGGCTACATCATTCAGTACAATAGAAATCAATGGGGAGGCAAAAAAGACGCTTTATCCAGCGCTTAATTAATTTGTGAAACAAAAAACAACACCTCAAAGACTCTGGAAACATGTTAACCAAATTAAAAAAAAAAAAAAAATGCCAACGGGTAAAATCAAACAAACAAAAAAATTGACAAAGCACTCCAGGAATGACCCAAAAATGCTAACAAAAAAAATGCTCAGGATTACAAAACACCAGAGATGCGGAGCGAGTACTCGATTATCTTCTGCTTGAAAAATGGACAATTTTGACAGACAAAGATGCAGTGTGAACATACCGTAAGAGGCTTCCATCCAGAGGATGACATGACCCAATGCTTCCTATACCTGATGGATTCTTATTAGCGACGAGTGAACGTGCTATGATAAGGCGTTATCGGAGCATGCTCGGGTGCTAACCTAGTGTATTCGGCGTGCTCGAAAAATATATTCGAGTCTCCATATCTGCGTGTCTCATGGCCGTTCGACAGGCGCAGCACTTGCAGGGATTACCTAACAAACAGACAATCCATTCATATATTGCGGCAATTGAACATGCAGCCACAGGGACCTGAACATATTATTTGAGCACACTGAAGACACTCAGTTAGCACCCGAGCATGCTCTGAAAACACCTTATCCCAGGACGTTCATTCATCACTAATTCTTACTATCGTCTCCAGTCCAATAAATCCTTTACATAAGCAGCTCTAATGTTTCTCCTGTCTTAATCATTTGTAACAATGTATCAGTGCAGGGTAAATAGCTGGGAGTCCAGGCAGGATTACATTGCATAGGGTGGATGCAATAATAGTAAACTGCATAGAGATTAAATATAGTTCTAATTCACTGACAAGAAGCACAGAAGTATTCTACTCAGTTGCAAACATTTCTACTGGCCGACATAAATGTGTTTACTGGCCTAAGGCCTCATTCACATGTAAGTTTTTTGTCACGTACAAAGCGATTTTGGTCAGATTTTCATCAGTTTTATCAGTTTGGTCCTAGTGCTTCTCCACTTTCTCCTGTCTACAGAGTGCGTTTTGATTCCTTTTTTTTTCCCACAGACTCCTAGATTTGCATTTCCAGTTTTGATTCAACAGTCGGATCGATATGGGATTTTGAGGTCCATGAATAATCATGGATATGTGAACAGCCCAATTCACTATTAGACGTACAAGCGCTATTCCTAAAAACACATGCACAAAAAATGGATGTCTGAATGAGCCCCTACTGGCTCCTGTGGTCATACACCATATACAGTCATATGTAAAAGTTTGGGCACCCCTATTAATGTTAACCTTTTTTCTTTATAACAATTTTGGTTTTTGCAACAGCTATTTCAGTTTCATATATCTAATAACCAATGGACTCAGTTATATTTCTGGATTCAAATGAGGTTTATTGTACTAACAGAAAATGTGCAATCTGCATTTAAACAAAATTTGACCGGTGCAAAAGTATGGGCACCCTTATCATTTTCTTGATTTGAACACTCCTAACTACTTTTTACTGACTTCCTGAAGCACTAAATTGGTTTTATAACCTCATTGAGCTTTGAACTTCATAGCCAGGTGTATCAAATCATGAGAAAAGGTATTTAAAGTGGCCACTTGCAAGTAGTTCTCCTATTTGATTCTCCTATGAAGAGTGGCATCATGGGCTCCTCAAAACAACTCTCAAATGATCTGAAAACAAAGATTACTCAACATAGCTTTTCAGGGGAAGGATACAAAAAGTTGTCTCAGAGATTTAACCTGTCAGTTTCCACTGTGAGGAACATAGTAAGGAAATGCAAGAACACAGGTACAGTTCTTGTTAAGCCCAGAAGTGGCAGGCCTAGAAAAATATCAGAAAGGCAGAGAAGAAGAATGGTGAGAACAGTCAAGGACAATCCACAGACCACCTCCAAAGACCTGCAGCATCATCTTGCTGCAGATGGTGTCACTGTGCATCGGTCAACAATACAGCGCATGATAACGCCTTTTTGTATGACCAAACAACTCAATCTTTGTTTCATCAGTTCACAGGACCTTCTTCCAAAATGTAACTGGCTTGTCCAAATGTGCTTTTGCATACCTCAGGCGACTCTGTTTGTGGTGTGCTTGCAGAAACTGCTTCTTTCGCATCACTCTCCCATACAGCTTCTCCTTGTGCAAAGTGCGCTGTATTGTTGACCGATGCACAGTGACACCATCTGCAGCAAGATGATGCTGCAGGTCTTTGGCGGTGGTCTGTGGATTGTCCTTGACTGTTCTCACCATTCTTCTTCTCTGCCTTTCTGATATTTTTCTTGGCCTGCCACTTCTGGGCTTAACAAGAACTGTACCTGTGTTCTTCCATTTCCTTACTATGTTCCTCACAGTGGAAACTGACAGGTTAAATCTCTGAGACAACTTTTTGTATCCTTCCCCTGAAAAGCTATGTTGAATAATCTTTGTTTTCAGATCATTTGAGAGTTGTTTTGAGGAGCCCATGATGCCACTCTTCATAGGAGAATCAAATAGGAGAACTACTTGCAAGTGGCCACCTTAAATACCTTTTCTCATGATTTGATACACCTGGCTATGAAGTTCAAAGCTCAATGAGGTTACAAAACCAATTTAGTGCTTCAGGAAGTCAGTAAAAAGTAGTTAGGAGTGTTCAAATCAAGAAAATGATAAGGGTGCCCATACTTCTGCACTGGTCAAATTTTGTTTAAATGCAGATTGCACATTTTCTGTTAGTACAATAAACCTCATTTGAATCCAGAAATATAACTGAGTCCATCAGTTATTAGATATATGAAACTGAAATAGCTGTTGCAAAAACCAAAATTGTTATAAAGAAAAAAGGTTAACATTAATAGGGGTGCCCAAACTTTTACATATGACTGTATTTATAGAGAGAAAGGACTCATCGAAGAGGAATACGTCCAAAGTTTTGCTCCACCGCTGCTGGCAAATTAATTTTGTCTTTCGTTCCCAGGATTTTTGCCCTTAGTCCACACTTTTCTTTGCAGATACCCATTTTGCACGACACATATCATCAGTACTTCTCTGTATATGGTACGTGTAGTTCACCACAATGTCAGAGTTAGATGCAGGTGCTCTCTCTACAGTCATGTCACCCTCTACTGGGAGGAACCTGCTCCAAGTCACTCTGTTATTGCAGGATGTGGTTTAAGGGACTGTCCCACGCTCCAACGAACACACCGACACCAAGCGCTGCCATACAGTCACAGCATGTAACGCCCTACCTGCTTATTCAAACTGAATGCAGCACTAATAAGAAATACGATTTTTTTTTTAAAAATCTCATTCATGCAACAATTCACTGCAGATATTACCTTTTTTTCAATCATGGTAAATACACCCCCCAAAAAAAATCTTCATCTAAAACATGTAGATGATTTGCAAAAGAAAAATCTGCCATATGTGTAGCTTTATAACCTGCGGTGACGCAAGTATGGTAAATGACATACTACACAATAGTAGGCAATAGCTAGAGAACATCGCTGGGGAACATAATCTTCGGCATTTCTGTATGTATGAAGGATAAATTGACAGTATTCTGGTTAATCCTTCAGTTGATCAATCATAGAAGTTACAATACAGCAGTGAATGTATTGGGACGCTATCAATTATGCAACACGTTAGTACCGGGCTCTAGGAAATGTCAGCTTAACACCGCGAATGCACGAGCAGGAAATAATGACGGCATGTCCCCCAGACTTGTTATAAAAAGTGTGAAAACGACAAAACGAAGAAATCAGACTTGTCATAGTGAATTGGCTCAGAACGCAAGATCTTCCCTCTGAGGCTCCAATGCAAAATCAGTACAAGATCCCCCCCCCAAACCCCATTAATAGACGCTCCAAGGGTGAGTACAACTGTAAAAATACCCAATACACTCCTACAAGTCGTTATCCAATGCCCCTAGATACAAATTTGGTAATTGCATCATGCCAAAACAGTGGGGGAAAAAAAAAGTTGAAAATTGCGCATGCTAACTTTTCACAAAAGTATGAAACTTTCTCTCCAGTCTTCAGTTTCAAAAGTGCAAAAAAAAAGTAGGTCTGGTTTACGGAGTCTGGCTGTGGTCTAAAAGTGACCAATTTATAAATACTAAGCACCGAAAATAGTGCAAGTTTTGCTGCAAATCTAGACCTGCTCACATCAAGTATCAATTGCATTGTCTAAGTTTCAGTGAGGCCTAAAAAAAAAAAAAAGAGTCAAAAACTTATGGTGGGAACATCGCCTTACTGAGCAATTCTCTATTACACAGCTCCAATAGGTCTGTGAACCATGACTATTATTTTCAATCTTTCTGGTTCTCCAGCTGTTGTAAAACTACAGGTCCCATCCTGACCTGATGGTGTGCAGTTTTCATAAGCTTCTGGGACTTGTAGTTTCACAACAGCTTGGAGCAATGAGAATAGCTTGAACCCTGGCCACTCATTGGTTAATGCAATGAGAGTGGCAGAATTGGGGTTAACAGCAAGTGTGGGAGGGTTAGTTCCTTCATGCTGTCTGCTTCATTACTTTCTTACATCTCCTGTGATCTCTGCTCTGCTTCCACTTCTCATCATGGTGATCTCTAATCATTGGGCAACAGGTGAGATGAGGGTTGGAGAGGTCAGTGGGGGCATAGGTATGTAGGACTCGGAGGTCATTGGGGATGCAGGGAATGAAAATGCATCATATATTCCTTAGGTGTCTTGTGTCTGGATCTAGCAGGCACTGGTGGTTATTGCAGAAGTTGAAGACCAGGGAGTGAACATTTCTTGGATGCCTGGGTGCTTAATATAATGTCTCAGTAATGAATTTTAAACTAACCTAGTGAGAGTGTTGCAATGAGTGGAATATGCCAATATACGGTGGGGTATGCCAATATGGTGGGTATGACAATATGCATGGGTATGTCCTGGTACCAGCACAGCCTGGCATAGCAGCTGTGGAGAGGTTTTCGGAAGTGTAAATGATAAAAGCTTTGTTTTATTGCACAGTGTTGTATTGATGTGAGACTGCGAAACTCCTGACTCCACTGTCTGCTGATATCGTCTCCAGCTGTGGTCCTGGGCTGACCCCCAAAGATATCTTCCTGCAGCTTTTGCATCACCAACAGGTTTTGCAGCGCAGTAAAGAAACTGTCACCATTACTTGCGTTAGTGGCTATCGCTGACAACCTACATACACAAACACACGGCCGGTTTTAGGCAAAATGGGG
Source organism: Dendrobates tinctorius (assembly GCF_039654945.1). NCBI lineage: Eukaryota > Metazoa > Chordata > Amphibia > Anura > Dendrobatidae > Dendrobates > Dendrobates tinctorius. The sequence continues at coordinate 53,857,428 of NW_027361696.1, forward strand.
CCCCAAATGATAACATATTGCACATCACACAGAAGCATTTCGGTTGTATTTACTTGCACTAAGTTCAGGCCACTAAACGAGTGTGATCGACAATATTATTATTTATTATTATAGCGCCATTTATTCCAAGGTGCTATACTTGTGAAAAGGGATATCTAATATATAAAGCTCAGTGTGTGTATGTATGTATGTATGTCCGGGATTGGCATCTGCACCGTCGCAGCTACAGCCACAAAATTTTGCACAGTCACACGTCTGGACCCCGAGAGCATCATAGGCTATGTTGTGAGGCGAAATTTTAACCCCGTGCGTTCCAATTCGCCAAACAATTTTGCCTATTATTCTTATCATTTCTATGGTGTTATCATCCTTCTGTAAAGCTGGAAATAACACAATTTATTACCGTGCCAACACAGACCACCCTCTGACACAGACTGCAGGGGGAGCCCAGTATCACACAGGATAGGATTAGACACATGGCTCAGCAGTCAGTATCACACAGGATAGGATTAGACACATGGCTCAGCAGTCAGTATCACACAGGAGAGGATTAGATACACGGCTCAGCAGTCAGTATCACACAGGATAGGATTAGATACACGGCTCAGCAGTCAGTATCACACAGGATAGGATTAGACACATGGCTCAGCAGTCAGTATCACACAGGAGAGGATTAGATACACGGCTCAGCAGTCAGTATCACCCAGGATAGGGTTAGATACACGGCTCAGCAGACGGTATCACACAGGATAGGATTAGATACACTTCTCAGCAGTCAGTATCACACAGGATAGGATTAGATACACAGCTCAGCAGTCAGTATCACACAGGATAGGAATAGATACACGGCTCAGCAGACAGTATCACACAGGATAGGAATAGATACACGGCTCAGCAGACAGTATCACACAGGATAGGAATAGATACACGGCTCAGCAGACAGTATCACACAGGATAGGATTAGATACACGGCTCAGTACACAGTATCACACAGGATAGGATTAGATACACGGCTCAGTACACAGTATCACACAGGATAGGATTAGATACACGGCTCTGCAGTCAGTATCACACAGGATAGGATTAGATACACGGCTCAGCAGACAGTATCACACAGGATAGGATTAGATACATGGCTCAGTACACAGTATCACACAGGATAGGATTAGATACACGGCTCTGCAGTCAGTATCACACAGGATAGGATTAGATACACGGCTGAGCAGTCAGTAACACACGATAGGATTAGATACACAGCTCAGCAGAAAGTATCACACAGGAGAGATTAGGTACACAGCTCAGCAGACACTATCACACAGGATAGGGTTAGATACACAGATACACATGTTTATCAAAAGGCTCTTGAATGAGTTGAAAATAAAATACTATCAATACTTGGGTAATCGTTTAGATAATTTGTGTTGCAAATCTGTAGTGTTGAATATGTGAAATGTTTTTATGTGCAATATAATCATAATTTGTTATAACTAAGCACAGTTGATTACTATGCCCAGGCAACGCCAGGCTCTTCAGCTAGTACATAATAAAACGAGTAAAGTAGCCTTAAACAATACAAGTCATGACTGGTACAGGAGGAGAGAGGATATTGAAGTCATTTGACGCTTGTTTCCCGGCCTCTTTCCACCGGCTGAGGAATAATGATGGGACAGAACAATCGCTAATAGATCAATCTGTTCCCATACAGTATCATGTTATCAGCAGCACATCTACAGTTTACACCGGCGATGTGCTGCTGAGAACAAAGATTTTTGTTTCGGCATAAACAATCCAATCACTCGAATATGCAGGATTTTGCTTGTTTAGTATAATACACCCCATAGTCCTCCATATATTATAATGTGCACCACATTCCTCCATATTGTAAAATGCACACCCCATAGTCCTCCATATAATATAATGTGCCCCATAGTCCTCCATATAGTATAATACACTCACCATAGTCCTCCATATATTAAAATACACTGCTCAGTCCTCCATATAGAATAATACACTCCCTATTGGACTCCATATATTAAAATACACTTCTCAGTCCTCCATATAGTATAATACACTCCTCATAATCCTCCATATAGTATAATACACTCCCCATAGTTGTCCATATATTAAAATACACTGCTCAGTCCTCCATATAGTATAATATACTCCTCATATTGCACCATATAGTATAATGCACCGCCATAGTCCTCCATATCATACAATTCACTTCCCATGGTATAATGCACCCCATAGTTCTTCATATAGTATAATGTATTCTCCATAGTCCTCAATACAGTATAATGCAGCCACCCCACAGAGCATAATGTAACCCCCCCATATAATATAATGCAGCCCCCTTCATATAGTATAATACAGCCCCTCCATAGAATGTAATACAGCCCCCTTGTATAGTATAATGCAGCCCCCATAGAATATAATGTAGCCACCTCATAGAAAATATTGAAGGCCCCCCATAGAATAAAATGTAACCCCCCTCATAGAGTATGATGCAATCATCCCTCATAGAATATAATAAACTAGCTGAAGAGCCCAGCGTTGCCTGGGCATAGTAACCAACTGTGGTTAGTTATAACAAATTATGATTATATTGCACATAAAAACATTTCACATCATATATTCAACACTACAGATTTGCAACACAAATTAACTAAACGATTACCCAAGTATTGATAGTATTTTATTTTCAACTCATTCAAGAGCCTTTGATAAACATGTGTATAAACAACATGTGTATCTGTGTATCTAACCCTATCCTGTGTGATAATGCCTGCTGAGCTGTGTACCTAATCCTCTCCTGTGTGATACACTGCTCAGCAGAAAGTATCTAATCCTATCGTGTGTTACTGACTGCTCAGCCGTGTATCTAATCCTATCCTGTGTGATACCATCTGCTGAGCTGTGTATCTAACCCTATCCTGTGTGATACTGACTGCTGAGCTGTGTATCTAATCCTATCCTGTGTGATACTGACTGCTGAGCTGTGTATCTAATCCTATCCTGTGTGATACTGACTGCTGAGCCATGTGTCTAATCCAATCCTGTGTGTTACTGACTGCTGAGCTGTGTATCTAATCCTATGCTGTGTGATACTGACTGCTGAGCTGTGTATCTAATCCTATCCTGTGTGATACTGATTGCTGAGCCGTGGGACTGCTGCCCTGCGGTTTATCATCTCTACAATGGAGCAGGTGGCAAACCGCAGCGGAATCCGCAGAAAGAAATGACATGTTAATTCTTTCTGCGGATTGAAAACCGCAGCAAAACCGCGCTGAAAAACCCGTACTGTCTGCACTGCGGTTTTTGTTTTCCATGGGTTATAATGCTACTGTTCACCGCTGCTGTTCCGCAGGGCCAAAACCGCTGCGGATCTGCAGCAGAATCCGCAGCGTGTGCACACACCCTAATCCTCTCCTGTGTGACACTGACTGGTGAGCCGTGTGTCTTATCCTATCCTGTGTGATACTGGGCTCCCCCTGCAGTCTGTGTCAGAGGGTGGTCTGTGTTGGCACGGTAATTGTGTTATTTCCAGCTTTACAGAAGGATGATAACACCATAGAAATGATAAGAATAAGGCCGGGGTCACACTGGCGAGGAATACGGGAGAGTGAGAGGCGCAAAAAGCACGCATTAGACACGGACCAATGATTCTCTATGGGGTCCCTCGCACCAGCCGTATATTTCTCATCCGTATTCTACGCTCCGTGCCAATCGCAGCATGCTGCGATTGTCAGCGTACTACGGCCGTAGTACGCCAATGCAAGTCTATGGGTGCGCAAAAAATACGGATTACACATGGATCACACGTGTGACCTGCGAGAAATACGCACCCGGTGTCTTTTAGCAAAGGCGGCAATTCAGTGCGCTATACAGTAAAATCACACTGACGGGTTTAATAAAGAAACGAAAGAATAGATATAGACACATAGAATATATATATATATATATATATATATATATATATATATATATATATATATATACGCATTCTATGTGTCTATATCTATTCTTTCATTTCTTTATTAAAACTGTCATAGGGCTCCATTATATGTCCATTTTGCAAGCCTGCGAGAAAATCTCGCCATACGGATGCTGACATGCGCAAAATACGCGACCACACCTTGATTACGGATGACAAACGGAGCACTGTTTAGGGGTCTGTCATCGGTATTACGCATGTAAAATACTGACCGTATTTTGCGTCGGTTAGTGTGACCCCGGCCTTATAGGCAAAATTGTGTGGTGAATTGGAACGCGCGGGGTTAAAATTTTGCCTCACAACATAGCCTATGACGCTCTCGGGGTCCAGACGTGTGACTGTGCAAAATGTTGTGGCTGTAGCTGCGACGGTGCAGATGCCAATCCCGGACATACACACATACATACACACACACACATTGAGCTTTATATATTAGATATAATACAGCCCCCCATAGAATATAATACAGCCCACCTCCCCATAGAATATAATGTAGCCCCAGCCCCCCATAGAATATAATACAGCCCACCTCCCCATAGAATATAATGTAGCCCCATCAAAGAGTATGATGCAATCCTCCTTCATAGGATATAATGTAGCCCCCATATAATATAATACAGCCCACCTCCCCCATAGAATATTATGGCCCCACAGTCCAGTTCTTACTGATATATTTAAAAAAAAAACAAAAAAACACACACACAATCCTCACCTCTCCTCGTGCCCTGCCCTGCTCCGGTCTCAGCGGCGGCACATGTCACTTCATCGCGCACCCGCAGTGTCAGTGGGAGAGGGAGCGTCATCTCTCCTCCATCATTTCTTTGAACTATACTGGTATAGTTGAACGCGGGGGGTGGAGTCGGTGATGGCATCAGGCGGGCCCCCCTGACTCACGGACCCCATAGCAGCTGTCATGTTCCGCTATTAGCGACACGCCACTGGCTGGGGGCCCCAGGGGGAGCGGGGGCCCTAGGCAGGTGCCTGGTCTGCCTGACGCTAATGACGGCACTGTACACACATTAGGACCAATTTCATAGGAGGTCACACAGAGTTTTCGTTTTGTTTTTAAGGAGTCTTTCGGAGCAGATCCACTCTGAAAAAATGTTCAAAAAACTCTTCCTAGTGTAAAACAACTTTCCTTTTCATAGGTTCAGGCTTTTGAGCATTTTTCTTTCTGCTTTTAGGTTTTGCAAGTGGAAGAAATGAAAAGTGTATGTCACTCCTTTCAAAGCATAAAGCTTCAAATTAGAAACTGTCCAATCAAAAGGCTGCAAATAAAAAAAAAAGCCTCAGGGAAAAAAACTTGCAAAAACACTTAAAACTCTCCTTTTGTTTCCTGAAGCTGTTTCAATTAGAAAACGTGTCATTTTTTTACTACCTCAAAAATCCTCTGTGTGCTCATATCCTAAGGCTGTGTTTTTGGTAAGTTTTTGATGCTGCAGATTTCCTGCACCATTTCTGAACCCGTTAAGTAAAATGAGTTACTTGCATTTTTTTTGGAAAATATGCAGCATAAAAAAACTCATAGTGGGAACGTGGTCTTAGTATGTTCTTTGTGATGCTGGAAAACTGGAGTAAAAACTGAATGTCGGGGCTTGATGTATCATATTTTGCTAGCGGTCTAGATTATGGGCCTGTGCTAGGCTACTTTCACACTTGCGTTTTTTTGCTGCGTGTTTTTTGCTCACACAAACGCATGAAAAAACGTATCATGTGTGCGGGTTTTTTGCGGGTTTTGGTGCAATTAAAAAAAAAAAGCATGCGTTTTTTTGCGCATACGTGCGCATTACAATGCGCACCCATAGACTTTAATGGGTGTTTTGCTGTAAAAAAAAAACGCATTGCGTACTCATGCGTTTTTTTGGGGCAAGTCCGCCCGAGCGCACTGTGACGGGAGTATTCTCCAGAGCAAGGAGGGACAACAGGCCTGGGAACGATCCAACAGATTTATTGACCAGAAAACAGGAACAACACGAAGGTAATTTGCAGAGTCCCAAAATAAGTCCACAGGAAACTGATTCGGGGGCACCTCCCGACAATCCTTGTGCCAGATCACAAAACCATAGTCCTTTAAGAGTCCCAGAAATCCACCACGATCACACAGAGGCTGAGGCTTCCTCAGACAGCCTCATCCTTCTCTATTAGCATCCAACTCACATCTGATGGGTCACACATAAGTCCATTGTCTTGGGCTCCTGGGATCAGCCCAAGTGTAGGGGAGTAGAAGTTCCCACCTCCTAGTCAATGGTTTGGTCCATCGCACGGCTCCGAGGTGTCTACAAGGATGTGTATTGTGAGTCCTCCCCCTGCTGAGGAGAACAATGGTGATTCCCCTAGCTGTGTTGACCCAAGCCTGAATTCAATTATGGTCTAGATACACAAGTCTTGTAGAAAGGAGACAGGTTACTTACATAATTACATTATAGTCCCAGAGACACAGGCAATGGGGAAAGGAAACATATTGTTACAGGTATACACAAGACATTGCAAAGTATTGGGGAAAAATACATATCATGACAATCCCTTCCCCTCCTAATTTGTGTACGTACTAGGGACCTCTACAGGTCACTGGTTAAGTACACACAGGCATGGCGTAACTTACATGTGGCTTCATGCAGCCACGAATTGGCATCGTAGCTTTCCCACATCATTGACCAGGAGAACAGCTGCAGGCAGACCACCCATCACCCCAACCAAACATCGCCTGACCCCAAAACCAAAGTTCAGATCCACAGTGGCTGTGGGAATAGTCCTCCATTGTCCACCAGCCAGTTCAATGACAATCCCAGGTCCTCTATGGATTGCCTCAGGCCGAACCACTCGGGGATCAGCCAGCGTGAGGAAAGCCCCTGAGTCACAAAATCCAACAAGTCTTTGTCCATCCAGCACGACCTCCTGCAAGTGCTTACCTCGATGAGCTGAAGTCGTCATAGCTGCGGGTCGCACACCATAAACTCCTAGTGGTGCAACATGGGTGGGTGAGGCACTAGGCCAGTCCTCACGTAGTGGTGACACGTCTTCCTCCGTGGCACTTGGCTGTACATAATTAATAATATGATTGGGTACAGGATCAATCCTCATTTGAACAGCTGGGCAGGAGGCTTGCAGATGCCCCGGCTGCCCACATCGATAGCATCTGTGCTGTGTCTCACTCCATCCAATGCGTCCTCTTGGGCGAGGAGTAAGGGAACCTGCCGGTCGGCTCCCACCTGAAGGTGCTGTAGGGGTTTGAGGACGATTCCTCCATGAGCTGGCTGGACATGAGGCCTGCAGATGCCCCGGATGCCCACAACCATAACACCTGCGCTCTGCTACTTCCTCTCCTCGTCGTATTCCAGAAAACGCAGTGGAAGCAACAGGAGGCACATTAACACAGGTATCAACACGAGGTGGTGGCTCAGAGGAACGGGGAACAATGGGGACAGAAGAACTGGGGGCCACCGGTGTTGTGGAGCTGGTAGGCCTCTCTCCATCCTCCAACAGAACTCTCCACCGAGGCTTGATGGTGAGAGCCTCATCAGCGAGAGATGCAGCTTCTTCCACTGTAGCAGGTTTCCTCTCACGCACCCATTCCCTGATCTCAGCGGGGCACTGGGCAAAAAATTGTTCTTTTAGGATAACCTGGAGACAGGTGTTCCAGGTTAAGGCCTCCTCTGCCTCCAGCCAGCGATTACATATTTGTTTGAGTCTGTGGGCATACATCTTGAAAGACACTTCCTCATTACAGGCTAAAGTACGAAACTGGGTCCTGTAAGTGTCTGAGGTCACAGCATAATGTTCTAGAACAGTCCGTTTAATCTCTGCATACTCACAGTTCCACCGAGGGTCCATAGCTCTATAGGCTGCGGCAGCTCCATCCTCTAAGAGCCCCACAAGATGTCGGACGCGCTCCCTTTCCGGGACTTCCATTAATCGACACTGATGCTCAAAGTCCAGGAAGAAGCCCTCAATGTCACCGGAAGCCTCATTAAACGGCTTGAAGTCTTTGCGGGACACTCTGGGGAGTTCCCTCATGGGGGATGCTGTGGGTACAGTCTGTCTGGAGCTTCTCGCCTCCAAAGTGATCTCCCTCTCCAGCATTGCCCTCTCCTCCATCCTGCGCTGCCTCTCCTTGGCTGTGCGCATGACCTCCCTCTTATCTTCTATGGTAGCCTCTTCTCCCAGCAAGGCCATCTCCTCCTCGTACCACACAACCCACTGACTTTTTTGGGTATTTACCTCCGACTGCCGCCTTTCCTCTCTTTGCTGTGAGGATCCTTCCTCAGCATCATCTTGCAGGCGAACTGCTTCCAAAGCTTCAATCAGCTGCTCCTTGGAGAGTCCCTTGCAGCTGACTCCCAGTTCACGGGCCTTTGTTTGTAGGTTCTTTGCAGTCCAGTTCTTGTACTCTGAGGCTCTGGTTCCAGAAGTTGATGGGCCGTTGTCCTCCATTTCTTCTGCTCTGATCCCACCGCTGCCACCAGTTTGTGACGGGAGTATTCTCCAGAGCAAGGAGGGACAACAGGCCTGGGAACGATCCAACAGATTTATTGACCAGAAAACAGGAACAACACGAAGGTAATTTGCAGAGTCCCAAAATAAGTCCACAGGAAACTGATTCGGGGGCACCTCCCGACAATCCTTGTGCCAGATCACAAAACCATAGTCCTTTAAGAGTCCCAGAAATCCACCACGATCACACAGAGGCTGAGGCTTCCTCAGACAGCCTCATCCTTCTCTTTTAGCATCCAACTCACATCTGATGGGTCACACATAAGTCCATTGTCTTGGGCTCCTGGGATCAGCCCAAGTGTAGGGGAGTAGAAGTTCCCACCTCCTAGTCAATGGTTTGGTCCATCGCACGGCTCCGAGGTGTCTACAAGGATGTGTATTGTGAGTCCTCCCCCTGCTGAGGAGAACAATGGTGATTCCCCTAGCTGTGTTGACCCAAGCCTGAATTCAATTATGGTCTAGATACACAAGTCTTGTGGAAAGGAGACAGGTTACTTACATAATTACATTATAGTCCCAGAGACACAGGCAATGGGGAAAGGAAACATATTGTTACAGGTATACACAAGACATTGCAAAGTATTGGGGAAAAATACATATCATGACACGCATACTGCAAAAAAACGCATGCGCATACAAACGCAAGTGTGAAACCAGCCTTAGAAATGCCATTTATAATAATGTCTCCACTCAGATTATACCAACTTTTAGTCACTGTCCTAATCATTTCGGTGTCCATTCTCACCATTCTATGTCGGCCATATTTTCGCATATGTATCAAGTGTGTAAGTCCCAGCCCAAACAAGGGTCTTGCGAACTAACAACATCACATATATACCCAATAAGGCTATTAGTTTGAGATCACGTATCCTGTGATCGGCTGTAGTACAGACAAGAAAACACCGCTGTGCAGTCATATGAATTACCGCCATATAGTACTATATTGTTATTCCCTTAATTGGCGGATGCACTGGTAATTGGCACATCTTGGTTCAGTATGTCAAAAGAACATAAAGGATTGAAATGGGAAAAAAAATATTTTCCATGAGGTATAATTTGGTGCATAAATGTAGCAGTTTCCATCTTTGTACTAGTCTGGTCAGATCAGTACATCTGTGTTCAACAAACTAGGTAAAAAATACTGTGAAAGTGATGCAGACTGATTCATTTAAAGGATGATGACATTGTAGCCTCAATCTAGACAGATGCGAAATGTGCTGAACAGAACTATATGTGAACGCAGCCTAAATCTTGCTATACCTGCTGGGATGATCAGTTTATAAAAAAAATTTTTCTGCTGATCTTTAGAGACTTTTCATTACACTTACACGAGGAGGCTGATGTAGATAGAGACTTGACCTGAAAATATTTTGAGAGATATTTTTGTGATGACCTTCAAAGACCAATTACAAATATTGCATCATTTAGATTACTACATTACTGATCCTGTAGTGATCCTGAGTTACAACTTGTATTACATCCTGTAGCTCTTTTTATTATAAAAATATCAAAACACAATACATAATACATTAGACAGACAAAAACAACATTCCAGAACTAAAAACCAAGGCAAAACCATACAGAAACATACAACGCCTGTGCAAAACTTGCAATGTCCTTTGTGGTCCTCAAGCTTTCCAGCTTGGAGGGCCCCCAGCAGGATCTCTCCACCAACACTATACAATTTAAAAATTAAAATAAAAACCCAGATATAATCCATTCATCCTCATGCATACCCTTTCACGCTTCCCACCCATACCTATATACAAATAACAAAAGAAATACTTCCGGCCCATACTGCCTCAAAAATAACTTTAGCCATTAACTTGGCAAGAAAAACCCCCACCGAGCTTAACACCCCTATCCTTTTTTTTTTTATTTTTTTTATTATATATTTTTTATATTTTTTTTTTTTTTTCCTCACCACAGGTCCATATACGTCCATGGCCTATCACTCCACAAGGTCCATAAAAGTTCGTGGCCTTATCACATCTACTTGAGGAGCATGAAAGTTTTATGCCCCTCAAGAAAAAAAAACCCTCCACCATTTGCCTCCGATGTGCTCCAGCATGCCTTTTTCCTCCATGGTCCATCTCCACTTGCCACTTCCCTTTGACTTGGGGTCCTTTGATTTTTTTCCACTCTCACCTCCCCCATTCACCCCCCTCCCAACCTCACTATACCCTCCCATGCCCTCTAACTAAAAGAAAATAATAACACATACACATAATAACATACAATATAACACATAATACACCAATTAAATATGTCATAACATCCTTATTCATCATTACTAAATACACCATACCCTTCAAAACTTTTCTTACAGGCCCAAGTTCAGTGCCTGCAAGCCCAATATCCATCAATGCTCTATGTTTCCAAAACAAAAGACTAGAGTGGCATGCTTTAGCCCACCACCAGGAAAAGGAGTTCTCGAGGCCCCGTCCCTCACTAACTCATTCACCCTGTCCCTCAACAACTAAGACTGTCCCTGCTTCTGTCCCTAAAGAAACTGTCCCTATGTCCCTTCCTGTCCCTACTCTACCTAACTTATCATAACTAACTCTCTATCTGTCCCTCAGTGCCTGTCCCTCCCTGTCCCTATCTGCCCCTACTTCTGTCCCTAACACACCCAGTGAAACTTATGCTATCCCTACCCTCATTCACACGGAGCTAGCTCTCCCTTGAGTGCGTTTTTAAAAGGAGAGGCCTCTCCAAAGCCAAGAGGCCTTTCTCACACCCAACCTTTCGAACTCCAAAGAACGGACCTTCACCAGGTCACCCAAGATGTTTCCTACCACCTCATCCCTTGGGAGGGTTTTTTTCCGCGTCGAAACTAGGCACCGTGCATTCCAAGTGTAGAACCTAACCACTACACTGACTAGGAATAAAGTGCACGGGTCCCGGCCACCCAGGGATCTGAACGCTCCATAGGCCCACTCAGCGTAGGAGAGGGACGCCAGTCGCGGCCAGCGTATGGAAGCACCCACCCTGTTGTACACCTCTGCTTTAAAGGGACACTGAAGCAGGAAGTGCTCCATGCTTTCCAGCACGTCGCCACACTCCTCACGGGGACAACCCCGATCATCGGATTTCCTGCACTTCAAGTTATCCTTTACATACAGCCTCCCGTGGAAGCAACGCCAGGTCAAGTCCCAAAACTTCATGGGGATCCGCTTAGAATTTAAAAGCCCCAGCCCGACCTCCAGATCCCGGCCTGGGCAATCCTTAAGGGCCAGGGGCTTCTGGAAATGGGTCAACAGGACCCTCCTGTCAAGGCATTGCCTCGACATGGTCCTGATTTCCCACATTCCCAGACCCCACCGGCGGATCACCTTCAGAACCGGGGTAGCGTAAGCCGGGAGATGCCCATGAGGTGTGCGTAGGTTCTTCACCTGCCCTCCTGTCTCCCATTCCTGGAAGAAAGGCCAAAGCCAACCCTTGCAGGAGACTACCCACGGAGGAGCCCTCTCTAGCCAGAGGTTGGAGATGTTAGTCTTAAGAAAGGTGTTTACTAGAAACACCACCGGGTTGACCATACCCAACCCGCCTAGTCTCCTCGTACGGTATGTAACCTCCCTCTTGATTAGGTTAAGCCTATTCCCCCATAACAATTGGAAGAACAGGCTATAGACCCGTGTCCAGAGAGGTTCCGGCAAGATGCACACACTGCCCAGGTATATTAATAAAGGTAGCAGAAAGCCTTTAGCCAGGGAAACCCTTTCCCTCAGGGTTAAAGACCAACCCTTCCATTGGTCCACCTTTTGGGCGGCGATCTTAAATCTGCCCTCCCAATTTTGCTGGGGGTAATCCCCGGGGCCAAATTCGATGCCTAGAATTTTGGCGGTGGCCTGGGGCCCTGGAAGGGTGCCCGGGAGACCAAACCTGGGATCTCCCCCTCCCAGCCAGAGACTTTCACACTTATCCCGGTTGATCATGGACCCGGATGCCTCCGAGTAGCGCACTACCTCCGACATGACCCAATCCGCCTCCCCTCTCGAGGACACGAAAAGGGAAACCTCATCGGCATACGCCACCACCCTGAGAGAGGACCCAGAGCCCGCCTGGTCCATCCCGACTCCCGCCAACGGTCCACGATCTACCCTCCTTAGGAAGGGATCGATCGTGAACACATATAAAAGCGGGCTCAGCGGACAGCCCTGACGGACCCCAGAACCCACCTCAAAAGGGCGACCTGACCAACCGTTCACCAGCGGAAAAGTCTCAGCCCCTTGGTACAAGACCTCTAACCATTTTACAAACCTCCCAGGCAGACCATACCTCAAAAGGACGGACCAGAGGTACTCGTGGTTGACCCGGTCAAAGGCTTTCGCTTGATCTAATGACAGCAGGTACCCCTTCCAGTGACCTGCCCTACCCTGCTCCACTGCCTCTCGGACACCGAGCACAGCACTAAAAGTACTGCGGCCTGGAACAGAGCAATGCTGGGCCCCTGAAAGGAGCCGGGGTGCATACTTCACCAGCCGATTAAACAGCACCTTGGCCAGAACCTTCCGGTCCGTATTGTCTATGGGACGCCAATTCTCAATACGGGACGGATCCTTACCCTTTGACAGAATAATGAGGCTGACTTCCTCATTGAGTCGGGAAGAGTGCCCGAGGAGAGACACTCATTAAATACCCCTGTCAAGAGGGGGACCAAGGAGTCCCTAAAAGTCTTATAGAACTCTGATGTTAAGCCATCCGGACCTGGCGATTTCTTGGGCCGAAGCCCATCAATGGCCAGTCTCACTTCCTCTTCCCTGATTTCCTCTGCCAAAACACCGAGAGGGATCACCCCCTGGCTCGGGGACTGTTTCAGCCAGGAATGCCGACATCCTGTCCCGATCCAGATCCTTCTTTTCCAAGAGGTGTGAGTAGAAGGATCTGACCACCTCCAGGATCCCTGATTTGGATCTGTTCAGGGACCCCGTACTGTCGATCAGTCCTGTCACCATCTTACAATTCACTGACATCTTACAGTTTCTGTAAGGGTCGGGTGAGCGGTACTTCCCGAAGTCCCTCTCAAAAACTAAAGATGTGTGTCTATCATACTGACACCTCTTGAGCAAAGATTTCACTCTGGAGATTTCCTCACGGTCACCTCCAGTCGAGACAAGCTGCTCGAGTTTCCTCCCCAGGGCCTGGTACAAGCGGTGCCTGTTCAGACTCCTGAGGCTCGAGAGCTGACGGAAGAACCCCGCCACCCGCTTTTTGAAGATCTCCCACCACTCTGACTTACTACTACAGAGATCCAACAGCGGTACCTGGTTCTGAAGAAAATCCTCGAAGGATTGTCTCACCTCCGCTTCTTCCAGCAGGGACGAATTGAGCTTCCACAGCCCTCTTCCCATCCGATGAGTCTCTGCAACATTCAGAGAAAAGAAAATTAGACAGTGATCGGAGAACTCCACCTCAACGGCGGACACAGCAGAAAAGATGGCGTCCTCCTTCAAAAAAAACCTGTCTATTCTAGACCTACAGCTACCCCTATGGTAGGTGAAACCTCCGTGACCTGGGGTGTGCCGGATGTGGACATCCACCAGGCGAGCTTCACTGGCTATGCTATTCAACGCGACGCTATCATAAGCCAGGCGATCTCCGGGACCCCCCCGGTCACGGGACCTCGTAATGGTGTTGAAGTCCCCACCGAAGACCACCTGCCGGCTCGTAAAAAGAAAGGGCTTGATCCTCAGGAAGAGACATTTGCGGTCCCACTTGGACTGCGGGCCGTAGATGTTAATGAGCCGGAGCTCTTGTCCCCTCATGAAGACATCTAGGATCAGGCACCTCCCAATTTCCAACTCAGTAACCCGTCGGCATTCAACAGCTGCAGTCTTAAAAAGGACTGCCACCCCGCTATACGGCTCGGCCGCAAGAGACCAGTATGAGGACCCGCACCTCCACTCCCTCCGTGCTTTATAGATGGCCCCCATGTCTGTTAGTCTGGTCTCTTGCAAGAATAAAATTTCTGCCTCAATCCGGGAGAAAAAATCAAAGGCCGTGAAGCGAGCCGCATCTGACTTTATGCTGGCAACATTAATAGATGCCAGCGTCAACGGGGCGAGTTCCGCCATCATGGGTGATCAAGTTGGATGGCCAACTTCTTACCACTGCTATCACCTCCACCTGGGGAGGGGTCGGACACCTTCCTTTTCAGGGAAGCTCCCGTTGTGTCCATCCCACCCCCCCCAGTGTCCTCGCCCCCGGGTTCCAGGTCTGTCCCCCCCCCAGGAGGAACACTGCCCCCTGAGGGACGGACCCCACCATCCCCCGAAGGACCCTCCGGTGGTACCCCCGGCCCAGCATCCTCGTCTTGCGGCCCATCATCCGAGCCTCCGAGGACGCTGAACCGGTTGGAGAGGTCAATCAGAGGGGGGTCAGCGGGCCCTTCCGTGCGCACCCTGGTGGTCGGGGGCGGGGGAGATTTTGAAGGCTTGCCAGCCTTCTTCCCCCCCCCGATTTGTTATGATTGGCACGTTTACTTTTGCCACCCGCTGCTGTAGGCTGCTCCTGGACCTCCTCATCAACACTTTCATACTGTGAGGACCCGTCCGAGTCAGCCGCTTTATCCTCCCTCTCCATCCTCCTGATCTCCTCTCTCACCACACTCTCCCTCAGGACCTCAGAGGCTTTTGCCACGGGCCTGGAGGGAGGAGCAGGCATCGACCCGGTTGCCCGAGACTTCACCTGCCCCCCACCCCCATGGCGTTTTTCTTGCCTCCGCACATACGCGGGGCCCCTCACCTTGGCATTGCCCTTCCTCACCGGTCCCTCAGCCCCTTCCCCTCCGCCACCACCTGCCACAGCTGCAGGAGCGCCGCCAGAGGTTTCTCCCTCACGGACTCCTCCCACCGGGCCTGCAGCGGCATTAGAAAAGGAGCGAGGGCAGCGGCTGAGAGGGTGACCTAGGTCACCACACAAGTGACACCGAATGTCTTTACACGAGGCGGCCAGATGATCTACCCCACCACACAAGGCACATTTCTGTACCTTGCAGCTAGCGCTGAAGTGAGTGGGGTCGCCGCACTTGTGGCAGACCTTCGGTTGCCCCTGGTAGAAGACCAGGATCTTGTCCCTTCCCAGGAACGCCGAGGAAGGGATGTGGGTGACCGTGCCGCCGGAAACCTTCAGTTTAACCATGAAGGTCCAGCCCCCCGACCAGATGCCGAATTCGTCCCTGTTCTTTTTGGGGACCTCGGTGACTTCCCCGTAACGGGAAAGCCACGTCATAATGTCCACGCCGGCAAGTGACTCGTTACAATTGACCACGGTCACTCGCTTGACGGAATTTTGGCGAGACACCGCTTGCGCAACGAAGTCTCGCCATCCGGGCTCTTCCCGCACCAGCTCATAGTTAGACCAGAAGAGCTCAAGCCCCTCTGGCCACACAAAGCTGACGTCGAAGAAGCGGGACGCCGAAGGATGTATCAGGGCAAAGACGTCATTCGCCCCGAAGCCCATCTTAAGGAGGAGCTCCACCACCTTGCTCCTAGGTGGACAAGCTTCACTGCCCCCACACCTAAGACGGACCACATTCCTCCTTTGCGGCCCCTGCCCGGCTGTGGGGAGAGACCAAACAGTCCCTCCCTCCCTTTGGTTTTGGAAGGCAGCAAGGCAGTGTCTCTATCCAGAAAGACAAGTCCACTGTCCTCCCCTCTACCACTATCGACCTTTCTCCTTTTTTGAGGGCCTCTGACATACATCTGTACAGATTAATAACTAATAACAACTTCTTACACCTCCAACTTCTGGTCCGGTTACCAAACCAAATAATAGCCACAACCAATAGGTAAAATAAACAATAGCTGGCAAAATATATACGTAAACATTTTTTAAATTAATATAAAATAAACCCTAACTAAATAAATATTTACAAGACTAAACTAACCACCCCACACTCAAGCCCACCATTCCCAACCCCCACACTTACCTGAGAGCTGGTTCTGTGTCTCATGCCTCAGTCCATGTCCAACGTCCATAGGCCAGATCAGGCAATGCCGGTTTTTCACTCAAACACTCCAATGTCTCAAAGTCTCACAAGATTAATCCGCCACCAAACTTAACACACCCAAATCTATAGCCCTATATATAATATATACAGAAACAAAGTCCAAGTTCTGCGCCTGCAGCCCTATATCACTGTATACTGATCAAACAAAACAAAAATCTACATTGTCAGCCGCAGCCCACCACCAGGAAAGATGACCAGACTAGGGCACAATAAAAGAAAAGCCCCTCCAGCGGAGAGCGGCCCTACGTGTGCCCAGTCTCTCATACTCCAGAGAGTGCACCTTCACCAGGTCACAGAGTATGGTCCTAAACACATCGTGCATTGGGAGGATTTTCCGCTGCGTCGATACTAAGCACCGTGCGTTCTATATGTGATACCTAACCACTATGCTAACTAATATGCAAATAAAGTCCGTGGAGCCTCATTTAAGAGTCTTAAACACGGGACTAGCCAGATCTTCCTCCAGGGAAGGACCCAGCCAAGGAGTGGCTCCTTTCGGAAACCACCATTACCACCATATTAAGTGGCCCTTTAAGTCAATATCCAGCTCTTTACGAGTTTACAGATATGACAAGGGAAATACCAAGGCCAGATATCCATCCACAGACAGCTGTTTTGGGGTGTTGCCCCTTATCAGTGTGGAGTAGGATTCCGGCTAGGTGGGAGCAATGCCTAGTAGTGTTTCAGACTCTTAAATGAGGCTCCACGGACTTTATTTGCATATTCGTAATTCCCAGGGAGCAATGCACCTAGGATTTCACTGTGATTGAGCGCCTTTGCTGGCTGCCACAGTGTTTTCTTTGACTGGTCTCACTGAGGTCAGTGACTGTTTTGTGATGTTGGTCCACTATGCTAACTAGAAATAAGATGCAGCAGTTCCCACCACCCAGCTCTCCGAATACTCCATAGGCTCATTCTGCATAAGAGAGCTGGGCAAGCTGGGGTCAGCTAGTGGTGGCGCCTACCCTGCTGTGCACCTCTGTGTTAAAGGGACAACAAAGTAGGATTTGATCCATGCTTTCCAGCATGTTACCACAATGCTCCCAAGGACAGTTCCTGTCCTCAGATCTCCTACACTTCAGATTGTCTCTCACACACAGTTTCCCATGGAAGCAGGGCCAAGTCTCAAAATTTTGAGGGTATTCTGATAGAATTCAAAAGATGCAAACCCACTCCAAGATCCTGACTTGGGCAATCCCTGAGCGCCAGAGGCCTCTGGAAAACGGTCAACAGAACCCTCATCTCCTTGACATCACCGGAAAATAACCTTCAGAACCTTCACTTTCCCTCCTGTCTCTCATTCCTGTGAGGTAGGCTGAAATCATTCCCTACAGGAGAATACCTATGGAGGAGCCTTCTCTTTCCAGAGGTTTTCAATATTTATCTTAATGAAGGTTTTCACAAGGAATACCACAGTATTTACAATACCTAACCCTCCTTTTTCTCCTCATACATTAAATAACCTCTCTCTTGACCAGATTCAGTCTATTTTCCCACAACAGTTGGAATAACAAACTGTAGACCCGAGTCCAGAGAGGCTTCGGAAAAATGCACACACTGCCCAGATAAATCAGTAAAGGGAACAGGTAAGTTTTGATCAGGTTTACCCTTTAACTTGGGGTAAAAAAAAACAAACAACCCTTCCTTTGGTCCACCTTCTGAGTGGCGATCTTATGCCTGCTGTCCCAATTTTGTTATGATAAATCCCCCTTGCCAAATTCTATGCCAAGGACTTTTGAAGAGACTTTTGGCTTCTGGAAGGGTGCGGAGAGATCAAAACCAGGATCTCCTCCTCCCAGCCTCACACTTATCCCAGTTGATCTTGGAGCCGGATGCCTCCGAGTAGCAATCTACCTCTGACATCAGCCAATCTACCTTATGAGAGGAAACAAAAACTGTGACATCATCAGCTTATGCCACCACCCTCAAAGTGGCTTTCGGTGCTGCCTAATCCATGTTCCACCCTCCTAAGAAGTTGGTCAATTGCGAATATTTACAGCAGCTGGCTCAAGGAACAACCCAGGGGAACACCTGACCCAACCTAAAAAGAGCTGCCAATTCAACCATTCACAAATGGGAAACTCTCCTCCCCAGCGTACAAGATCTTAAGCCAATCAACAACCCCCCCCAGCGGGCCATACCTCAGAAGGATAGACCAGAGGTAATCATGAAGCAATGGAATGAAACTGAATGGGAGGAGACACAGATTAGATATTAGAAAAAATTTTTTTGACAGGGTGATAAATGAGTGGAACAGGCTGCAATGAGAGGTGGTAAGTTCTGCTTCAATGGAAGTCTTCAAAGAGAGACTGGACAGACATCTGTCTAGGATTATTTAGTGAATCCTGCTTTGAGCAGGGGGTTGGACCAGATGACCCAGGAGGTCCCTTCCAACTCTACCAATCTATTATGATTAACTTCTGCTCGGTCCAATAACAGCATGCACCCCTTTCAATGGCCATCAATACCCTGCTCCACTGCCTTCTGACACTGAGCACAGCACTAAATGTACTGCAGACTGGAACAGAGCAATACTGGACTCCTAGTGCAATTTTCACCAGCCGTTAAAACAGCACCTTTGCCAAAACCTTCCTGTCTGCATTGAGAAGCGCTATTGGATACCAATTCTCAATGCAAGATGGGTCTTTACATTTTGACAAGATGATCAGTGCAGATCTCTTCATTGACTTTAGCAGAGTGCCTGAGGAAAGACACTTATTGAATACCTCAGTAAATACGGGAACCAATGCATCCTTAAAGGTCTTATAAAATTCAAATTTTAAGCCATCTGGACCGGGTGATTCCTTTAGAGCAAGCCCTTCAGTCGCCATCTTAACTTCTTTTCCTGATCATCTGTGAAAACATTGAGAGGGGTCTACCCCTGGTTCAGGGATGGCTTCAGCAAGGAAAGCCGACATCACATCCCAATCAAGATTCCTCTTCCCCAAGAGGTACGAGTAGAAAGAGTTGACGATCTCCAGAATCCCTGATCTGGATCATTTCAGGCACCCCATAGTATTGACCTGTCCTGTAACTATTTTACTATTCACTGACATTTTGCAGTTTCTGTAATGGTCGGGTGAGTGGTACTTCCCATAATCCCTCTCAGAAACCAAAGATGCACGTAAATCATAAATACATTTCATTACCTAAGATTTTGCTCTGGAGATCTCCTCACCTCTACTTTCAGTTGAGACTAGATGCTTGAATTTCCTTCTCAGGCCCTGATACAGGCGATATCTGTCCAGACTCCTGAGGCTTGCGAGCTGGCAGAGAAACTCTCTACCCTTTTCTTGAACATCTCCCACCACTCTGACTTACTACTACAAAGATCCAGTAAGGGTACCTGGCTCTGAAGAAAATACACAAAGGACTGTCTTATGTCCACTTCTAAGAGAGATGAATTGAGCCTCCAAAATCCTACCATCCTGGGGTCTCTGTAACATTCATGGAAAACAAAATTAAAACGTGGTTGGATAACTCTACCTCAACAAGACACTGCTGAAGAGACTGCTTCCTTCCTCCTATTCTAAACCTATAGTTGCCTCTATGATAGGTGACCCCTTTGTGGATGTAGACATCCACCAGGCAAGCTCAGTAGCTATACTATTAACAGCAATACTATCATAAGTCAGCTTATCTCTGGAACTTCCTCTATTTCTGGGCCTCGTGACAGTGTTGAAGTCCCTTCCAATGATGACCTGCCGACTAGTAAAAAGGTATGGCTTAATCCTCATAAATAAACGCTTCCGGTCCCACTTAGATTAGGGATCAGAGATGTTATTGAGCCGGAGCTCTTGTCCCTTCATGAGGACATCTAAGGTCAAGCACCTCTACATTTCTAACTCAACAACCTGTCTGCATTTTACCGGTGCAGTAAAAAGGACCACCACACAGCTATATGGCTAGGCTGCAAGAGACCAATAGGGGGTGTGACAAACCTCCCACTATTATATCGGAGGGATCACACAGTACAGTCTCCTCACTTCAACCAACGTGACGTTCCGCACCCCCTGGGGACACCTAAGGTCAGCTTGGCACAGTTTTACACAGACACCCACTGTCCACACGGGCCCAGGGAGGCACGGGGAGTGAGAGAAGATGGCCCAAGAAGCTGTTGACGTGGCACCACACTCGCTGAGAACCCTGACATGCCAAGAGGCCCCTTACAGTAGCACCTGTGAAGCAGTGCCTTGTCAGTTCGGTAGGACTGCCACCAGTTCCCCGTTAGATATAAGCCTGATCCATTAACAGGATTATAGCGGACCAGAAACCAGCCCTGGTAGTATAGAAAGTTAAAACCAAGAACACATCCGTGTGGGTTCGTGGATCGAGATAAAAGTGAAGCCCAAGGTTAAATTATATATTTAGTTGCCATAAGGGCACACTAGACAATGCACTATGTGCACAATGGTTTATGCATATACAATGGTTAGATATGCAAATACAGGTTGTAGGAAAGTATAAGCAGATGATACAAAAGTCAATTACCAGCTTGATGTTAGGCCATTGGATGCTGGCAACCACATGGGAGGTGTGGGAGGCCAGTTATTTCCGTTTTCTTCCAACACACTGCACTGTGTGACCTCCCTTGGCAGAGAATGAAGGCCCACATCGTTGTACTTGTACTTAACCCCTTGGTCAGGCACTGCCTTCCCCACCTGCATGGATCGTCTTGGTCTTCCTCCCACTTGCGCTGGCAGCTGAAACTCCAAAACCAATGATGGAACATAACTTCTCTTTGGAAGGTCATAGGGTGGTGGTTTTGGAGCCATTGGATCCGGCCAGCCCCCCAATATACTTGAAGACCTAACACGGCCTCGCTACCTGGCTTTAAGTAGCTGTTCTACGAATCTCCCTACTCCTGGGTGCTAGAACGGGTCAAGACTCCGGTGGGCGTTTGGTCTGTTCCTGAGATCTTGAAAATGTAACTGGTATACCGCTAGGCCATACAATAAGTCCATAACTCCTTAAGAAATTATGGCTTCCATCTGGCTGGGGGAATTCTTTCATCCGTTAATTAGCTTTACACTCTCAATAGGGATCCATCCTGCCAGGAATAACTTGGTCCTAGCTATCTGCTGGGGGGTGTGAATTTATCTCTGCTCTGAAACCTACTGAAAATGGTTTCCTGTCTCAGCTTCACACTTTGTAAGAAAACTATAATCTTGAACTGGATATGATAGTTGATTGGCAAGAAACTATAGCCCCCATATTCTTCACAGGAGGGACCCTAGTCTCCACTTCTGCTTTGCTTTAATCACATCCGCCATGTTTGGCAGTGTGGTCTCTGGCAAAAAGAAAATGTCAACTTCAATCCAGCGGAAAAACTCAAAAGGCCGCAAATCTGGCCGTATTTGACTTTATGCTAGCGACATTAATGGACGCCAGCATCAACGGAGTCAGTACCGCTTTCATTGGTGATTTGAGCTATATTGCTTTATTCTTCCCACTCACCTTATCCTCCACCTGAGGAGGAATCCTTCACGGCCTTTAATGACACAGATTCCCATATGTTTTTTTCTTTTGTTGTCCTAGTCTCTGTACTCCCAGGTACAGTTATTCTTTGGCGTCTCTACCACCTTTCCATACAAACCAAGCCACGTCATGATGTCATAGCAAGAAAGCGACTCCATGTAAGTTAACATGGTCACCTTCTGGACTTGGTTTTGGCGAGACACTGCCTAGACTGCAAAATCTCGCCAGCCAAGCTAATTTTTTTTCCAACTCATAATTTGACCAGAAGAGCTCAAGCCTCTCTAGCTAAACAATGCTGGCATCAAACTTTAGAGTGGAATTGGGATGTATCAAGGCATAGATGTCATTCGCCTTGAAGCCCATCCTCAGCAAAGGCTCCACAACCTTAATAATAATAATAATCTTTATTTTTATATAGAGCTAACATATTCCGCAGCGCTTTACAATTTGCACACATTATCATCGCTGTCCCCGATGGGGCTCATAATCTAAATTCCCTATCAGTATGTCTTTGGAATGTAGGAGGAAACCGGAGTACCCAGAAGAAACCCACGCAAATATAGGGAGAACATACAAACTCCTTGCCAGATGCAAGGCTGCAGTGCTAACCACTGAGCCACCGTGCTGCCCTTAAACCTTTAAGGACACTAACTACTGCTCCTCCACCAAAGACGGACCACATTCTTATGCACACTGCCTGGTCCAACTCTTAGGAGGGACCACACTGTATCCCCCCCCCCCTTTCATTTTTTCTCTCAGAAGGCCCCAAGGCCATGGCTTTTTATCCTGAAGAATAGATCAATCTTTAGAGTCTCCAGGAGACGCCGTTGCAACATGCTGTCCCCGGAGACCAGAAGGAGGATGCCCTAACTCCTGATGGGTGCTGCCATAGCCGGGGGTGGGGTGGGGTGGGTGTCAACCGGAAAGATATAAGCAGAACATATGGTCTTTTACCAGTTAGATGAAGGGCCTGGCTTAGGGGGAAGGGGCTCCACATGGGTGGCTTATGGTCCTCTCTGTGTGTGACTTCTCACACTATATGTCCTCCTGGCCTCCCTGAAAAAAAGCAATAGGATATGCTTCACACAAGCATTTATCCCTCTGGGACACTACCCTCTGAGCTGAACTTAAATCTCCTCCCTGGAGGTTTGCCTCTCTATCTGGACACCTCACATCCATGAATTGGCTGGTTCCTTATTGTGCCTCCTGATGAACCGTGTGGACAGGGAAACGTGTTGAGGCTGGAAGCTAAGTTTGGGTTAACCCCCAGCTGTTTCTATAACTTTTTTTTTTTTGGCAATAGGTATCATCCATTGCCTTCTATGGGAACCAATATGGATATAATTCTGATGTTCCTTTATTGAACCACGCTATTTTTTTTTACCTCTTGTCTGTGCTTGTCTGATTTTACTGCAGAGTTTATTTTTTTGGGCTTTATTTGATAATGCATATGGAATCTATGTTTTCTGTAGTCTATTAATACCCAAAAAGACAAGACTGCCACTATCTACTGGTAGCTTATGGAATCTATATTTTCTGTGGTCTATTAATACCCAAAAAGACAAGACTTGCTACTATCTATTGGTTATACAAGAGGTTTCTCTATGTTTACATGTAATAGCCTGTCTTTTATATATTGTACATTAATAGCCTGTGTATTATATTAAACGCTATCTTTCATCTTTTATTTGCTTACTGTTTTCCCACCTGTAGTTTATAAGGGTCATTTAGGGCGCGTCTGGGACAGCCGCCGCGGAGATGGGGCGCCAAATCGTATCTTTTAGGGTGCCAACCTCCACTGTCAGGAAGGGATAGCAGGCTAGTGTAGGGCTATCGTAGATTATTATTGTATAGAGTTTAATTGTGTTATTATTGTACTAGAGGGGTGTTTTTACCTCAATTTATTAAAGTTTCATATTTTTAAAGGGATTATATGATTGCACTTTTGATATTTCTTCCCTGGTCCTGTGGACATTTTTTTGATTAAATCTCCCAAAACCTATGAAAGATCATAACTCCTTTCTGGGCAGTCCTAGGGCGGTGGTATTGGTGCCATCGGATCTGACCGGGCCCCTGCTACTAATAGACTATACACAATTTTGCTACATAGCTGCTAGTGGCTGTTCTATGTATCTCTCTTCCCATGCATGTTAGAATTACTTGAGACCCAGGCAGGAACTTGCCCTGTTCTGGAGATCTCGGAAATACATATGATGTACAGCTAGGACGTATAGTATTTCTACAACTCCTTTATGAAATCCTAGCTGGCTAAACAAAGGACTCAGGCTGCATGGCTTGGATCCACAGGGGGTCTTTCTGTGGAAGATTGAATACCAGCAAGTTGGTGGGTGTGTGAATCCCTTTTATTGAAGCTGGCCAGGTGTCCTGTTACCACTGCACGTGCTGAAGGGGTTTTATTGCATTCCATGCCCAATAGGATGCATATGATTGACATGGAATTATATCTCCAATATTCTTCACACTGCCGATTTTTTTTTTTCAAGTTTTCACACCTACAAAGAATGGAGAGGTCTGTAATTTTTATCATGGGTATACTTTAATTGTGAGAGACATAATCTAAAAATAAAAAATCAGATTGTATGATTTTTCTTAACATACCATAAGTAAATTGCATTTAATTGCATGAAATAAGGTATTTGATCACCTACCAACCAGTGAGAATTCTGGCTCTCACAGACCTGTTAGTTTTTCTTTAAGAAGCCTCCTACTCTGCACTCATTACCTGTATTAATTGTACGGTATTTGAACTTATTAACTGTATAAAAGACACCTGTCCACACACTCAACTAATCACACTGCAACCTGTTCAACATGGACAATACCAAAGAGCTGTCTAAGGACAAAATTGTAGACCTGCACATGGCTGGGATGGGCTACAGGACAATAGGTAAGCAGCTTGATGAAAAGGAAGCAAGTTTTGGCGCAATTATTAGAAAATGGAAAAGACACAAGATGACTGTCAATATTCCTCGGTCTGGTGCTCCATGCATGATCTTGCCTCGTGGGGTAAGGATGGTTCTGAGAAAGATCAGGAATTGGCCCAGAACTACACAGGAAGACCTGGTCAATGACCTGAAGAGAGCTGGGAGCACAGTCTCAAACTTTACCATTAGTAACATACTACACCGTCATGTATTAAAATCCTGCAGGGCATGCAAGGTTCACCTGCTCACGCCAGAACATGCCCAGGCCCATTTGATGTTAGCCAGTGACCACCTGGATAATCCATAGGAGGCATGGGAGAAGGTAATGTGGTCAGATGAGGTCAAAATATTTTTTTTTGGTATCCACTCCACTTGCCATGTTTTGGAGGAAGAACGAGGATGAATACAACCACAAAAACACCATCCAAACCGTGAAGGATGATGGGGGAAACATTCTTTGGAGGTGCTTTTCTGCAAAGGGGACAGGACTACTGTACCGTATCGAAGGGAGGATGGATGGGTTCATGTATAACGAGATTTTGGCCAACTATCTCTTTTTCTCAGTGAGAGCATTGAAGATGGGTCGTGGCTGGGTCTTCCAGCATAACTATGACCCAAAACATACAGCCAGGGCAACTAAGGAGTGGCTCCGGAGGAAGCATTTCATGGTCCTGGAATGGCCTAGGGAGTCTCCAGACCTGAACCCAATAGAAAATCTGTAAATGGAGCTGAAACTCAATATTCATCAGTGACAGCCCCGAAACCTGAAAGATCTGGAGAACTGTATGGAGGAGTGTGCCAAAATGCCTGCTGCAGTGTGTGCAAACTTGGTCTAGAACTACAGGAAATGTCTGACCTCTGTAATTGCAAAGAAAATATTTGGTACAGAAATCTAAGTTCTGTTTTTCTGTTATATCAAACACTTATTTCATGCAGTAAAATGCAATTTAATAATGTAAAAATCATACAATGTGATATTCTGGTTTTTGTCTTCTAGATTCTGTCTCTCACAGTTGAAGTGTACCTACGATAAAAATCACAGACCTCTCCTTTCTTTGTAGATGGGGAAAACATGCAAAATCAGCAGTGTATCAAACACATATTTTCCCCATTGTTCATCACTATCTCACCATCCACCAAACTAGCAACTACACCACTAGACAATGAATTTTCCTCATTCACACTCACCACATTCACTCCTGCTGGACCAGTAACAGTAGGTGAAATTTTGACCTCTGCATCATCAGGCACAAGTGGCTCAGCCACCTCCATAGAACTGTAAGCAACCTCAGGGTTGATTGAACAGCTTTGGGTAAGTGATTATCCGAATAGCTATAGCGCTTACCAAATAGCTGCATCGGTAACCTGGATACCTTGAGCGCTCCTGATAATCACCTGTATGTGTCGCGGCAGTGTGACAGTCACAACATAAGCATGGAGAGCCTTTCCTGCAGGGAGCTCACTTCCAGGCTGCCAGGTGGAGCTTTCTGCTGGTCGTCATCCTCCTCCTCATCATCATTCATCTGGCTCTCAGGCTGCAGCCCAATCTGACTTTGCTCTCTTGTATCAGCCATATCTCTGAATCTGTCTTCATAAGTTTTTCCTTAAATGGACCACTTTTTTTCCCTGATGAAGTCTTTCTTCCCTTCCAGCTCATTACCGTAATTTCAATTTTAAATCTCTTTACTTCCGCCTGGAGTTGTCTTTCCTCTGTTTGGGGCCACCTGCAGCTTTGGCGCTTGTGCAGCGCAGCTCCTTCTGGAGCCTCCTGATGATCTTGCTCACTTTTTCATACTCACGGGAGTGGTTCATGACCTATGAGTCATAGGTGGACACAGACTCCTGGGGTCTCTGCAGCCCCCAACCTTCCTCAGTGAGGTCGGCCTCACCACAGTGAGCGTGCATGCTGGCAGGCTTATCTTCCGTGTTGGAAACCTTGTGGCTTCTCTGTTTATCCACAGACCTAGGGGGATTGGCAGCCACATCGCTTCGACTCCTGGTGGAGCGTCTCACCCCCGAGTCCTCTGATGGATGTGCAGGCTGGTTGCTGACTTCTCTTGCCCCCACCGCCCTGGTTTGGAGAACAGAAGCCTATATTAAGCCAGTATTATACTCCAGAGCTGCACTCGCTTTTCTGCTAGTCCAGTCACTGTGTACATACATTTGTGGCCAAAAGTATTGATACCCCTGCAATTCTGTCAGATAATACTAAGTTTCTTCCTGAAAATGATTGCAAACACAAATTCTTTGGCATTATCTTCATTTAATTTGTCTTAAATGAAAAAACACAAAAAGAATTGTCCTAAAGCCAAATTAGATATAATTCCACACCAAACATAAAAAAGAGGGTGGACAAAAGTATTGGCACTGTTCGAAAAATCATGTGATGCTTCTCTAATTTGTGTAATTAACAGCACCTGTAACTTACCTGTGGCACCTAACAGGTGTTGGCAATAACTAAATCACACTTGCAGCCAGTTGACATGGATTAAAGTTGACTCAACCTCTGTCCTGTGTCCTTGTGTGTACCACATTGAGCATGGAGAAAAGAAAGAAGACGAAAGAACTGTCTGAGGACTTGAGAAACCAAATTGTGAGGAAGCATGAGCAATCTCAAGGCTACAAGTCCATCTCCAAAGACCTGAATGTTCCTTTGTCTACCGTGCGCAGTGTCATCAAGAAGTCTAAAGCCCATGACACTGTGGCTAACCTCCCTAGATGTGGACGGAAAAGAAAAGTTGACAAGAGATTTCAACGCAAGATTGTGCGGATGTTGGATAAAGAACCTCGACTAACATCCAAACAAGTTCAAGCTGCCCTGCAGTCCGAGGATACAACAGTGTCAACCCGTACTATCCGTCAGCGTCTGAATGAAAAGGGACTGTATGGTAGGATACCCAGGAAGACCCCACTTCTTACCCCGAGACCTAAAAAAGCCAGGCTGGAGTTTGCCAAAACTTACCTGAAAAAGCCTAAAACGTTTTGGAAGAATGTTCTTTGGTCAGATGAGACAAAAGTAGAGCTTTTTGGGCAAAGGTATCATCATAGAGTTTACAGGAGAGAAAAAAAAGGCATTCAAAGAAAAAAACACGGTCCCTACAGTCAAACATGGCGGAGGTTCCCTGATGTTTTGGGGTTGCTTTGCTGCCTCTGGCACTGGACTGCTTGACCGTGTGCATGGCATATGAAGTCTGAAGACTACCAACAAATTTTGCAGCATATAATGTAGGGCCCAGTGTGAGAAAGCTGGGTCTCCCTCAGAGGTCATGGGTCTTCCAGCAGGACAATGACCCAAAGCACTAGAAAATGGGTGAGAGAAAGCACTGGAGATTTCTAAGGTGGCCAGCAATGAGTCCAGACCTGAATCCCATAGAACACCTGTGGAGAGATCTAAAAATGGCAGTTTGGAGAAGGCACCCTTCAAATATCAGGGACCTGGAGCAGTTTGCCAAAGAAGAATGGTCTAAAATTCTAGCAGAGCATTGTAAGAAACACATTCATGGTTACCGGAAGCGGTTGGTCGCAGTTATTTTGGCTAAAGGTTGTGTAACCAAGTATTAGGCTGAGGGTGCCAATACTTTTGTCTGGCCCATTTTTGGAGTTTTGTGTGAAGTGGTCAATGTTTTGCTTCATTCTCTTTTGTGTTTTTTCATTTAAGACAAATTAAATGAAGATAATAATACCAAAGAATTTATGTTTGCAATCATTTTCAGGAAGAAACTGAGTATTATCTGACAGAATTGCAGGGGTGTCAATACTTTTGGCCACAACTGTACATTACATTACTGATACTGTACTGATCCTGAGTTACATCCTGTATTATACTCCAGAGCTGCACTCTCTATTCTGCCTAATAGGTCTGCATCAGGCTTTCATACATATAGATGTACTTAGATTGGTAATTAGTCCCTGGGGCTCTATATTTACATTATTGCTAGACCTGAAATGTAATGTCAGTGGGGCAGATTTACAAGTATTGAGTAATGTTACAATTCTGGCTACAAGGAATGTGTCTACTGTATGTGCACGTTGCATGGGACACTGTGGTATTTCTTAAGTGCCGTGTGTATTTTTAGTTTATTTTTCGGTAAATCGACTTGTAGCAGGGAAACCAGAAGCAGAAGTGAGAGTTCCCCCATCAGCCTACTTGAGAAAATCAGTAAGCCCCACAACTTCTTGAACAGAGGGGCTAGAAAGAAAATATATACAAGGCTTATTATGTCACTAATACACAGATTAGTCCTGTATGTTTGTGCATTACAGCTGAATGTCTTTATATTTATTCCCCCCCCTCCCCAAGAAGCTTACAAGCTTTTTGGGAAAATAATCACCTAACCACCTTCAGTTGCTTCTCCATCCCAGTCCTAGTTGGTCTCTTCTTATTCTTTGCAGCGTTCACATGAGCGCTGCCGCTTATCTCCCTCCTTTAGCGATCATGTGACTGTTGCAGCCAATCACTGCTTCAGAAGTCACGTGCTATCAACACTGAGGCCGGTGGTCATATCTGCAGGAAGTAAGCTGGGACCGTTGGGGACCACCAAAGTGTTGCAGCAGGCCCCTTCCTGACATCAGACGTACTATCCCGTCCATGGTACCCGGGCCCCTATGCCCATGGACGGGATAGTACGTCTACCGCGATCAGCGGCGCCCACGTGGTGAGCGCCGCTGATCGCGGCCGGGTGTCAGCTGATTATCACAGCTGACACCCGGCACTATGTGTCAGGGGTGGTCACGGACCGCCCCCGACACGTTAACCCCTTGCACACCGCGATCAAACACGATCGCGGTGTACCGGGGGTTAAAGGGAAGCATCGGCAGGGAGGGGGCTCCATCCGTGCTTCCCTGAGCCCCCCACGGCAGCGCAATGTGCAGCGCTGCTGCCGGGGGCTCCTTTCCTGCAGGCCCCCGAATCCAAGATGGCGACGGGGGCCTTCGGAGGCCTGCAGGAAGCTGGCTTCCTCAGTGCCTGCAAAGCGCAGGCTTGAGGAAGCCTTGTGCACTGCCTGTGACAGATCGCTGATCTGTCACAGTGATCTGTGATGTGACAGATCAGCGATCTGACACAGAACAGTGATGTCCCACCTGGGACTATTTAATAAAGTAAAAAAAAAATAAAAAAAAAAGTGTTAAAATAATTTAAAAAAAATTGCCAAATAAATTACAAAAAAAAAAAAATTCCCCCAAATAAATCCATTTTTTGAAAAAAAATAAAAAAATAAAAGTACACATATTAGGTATCGCCGCGTCCGTAACGACCCGCCCTATAAAACTTTCCCATTAGTTTACCCCTTTAGCGAACCCCTTAAAAAATAAAAATAAAAAACCAAGCAAAAAATAATAATTTATTATCATACCGCCAAACAAAAGGTGTAATAACGCGCGATCAAAAAGACGCATATAAATATCCATGGTACCGCTGAAAACGTCATCTTGTCCCGCAAAAAACGAGCCGCCACACAGCATCATCAGCGAAAAAGTTAAAAAGTTATAGCTCGCAGAATAAAGCGATGCAAAAATAATTATTTTTTATATAAAATAGTTTTCATTGCATAAAACTGACAAAACATAAAAAAAGACCTAAATGAGGTATCGCTGTAACCGTACTGACCCGAAGAATAAAACCGCTTTATCAATTTTACCGCACGCGGAACGGTGTAAACGCACCCCCCAAAAGAAATTAATGAAACGCTGGTTTTTGTTCATTCTGCGTCCCAAAAATCGGAATAAAAAGCGATCAAAAAAACGTCACGTGCCCGAAAATGGTACCAATAAAAACGTCAACTCGTCCCGCAAAAAATAAGACCTCACATGACTCAGTGGGTCAAAATACGGAAAAATTATAGCTCTCAATATGTGGTGATGCAAAAACTATTTTTACAATAAAAAGCGTCTTTTAGCGTGCGACAGCCGCCAAACATAAAAACCGCCATAAATAGTAAATCAAATCCCCGTTATCACCCCCTTAGTTAGGGAAAAATAATAAAATAAAAAAAATTTATTTCCATTTTTCCGTTAGGGCTAGGGTTAGGGCTGAAATTAGGGTTAGGGGTGTGTTGGGGTTCGGGTTGGAGTTAGAATTGGGGGTTTCCACTGTTTGGGCACATCAGGGGCTCTCCAAATGCAACATGGCGTCTGATTTCAATTCCAGACAATTCTGAGTTGAAAAAGTCAAATGGTGCTCCTTCCCTTCCAAGCTCTGACATGCGCCCAAACAGTGTTTTACCCCCACATGCAGGGTATCAGCCTACTCAGGACAAATTGCGAAACAATTTTTGGCGTCCAATTTCTCCTGTTACCCTTAGGAAAATAAAAAATTGGGGGCAAAAATATCATTTTTGTGGAAAAAAAATGATTTTTTTATTTTCACGTCCGAGCTTTATAAACTTCTGTGAAGCACTTGGGGGTTCAAAGTGCTCACCACACATCTAGATAAGTTCCTTAGGGGGTCTAGTTTTCAAAATGGGGTCATTTGTGGGGGGTTTCCACTGTTTAGGTACATTAGGGGCTCTCCAAAGGCAACATGACACCCGCAGACCATTCCATCAAAGTCTGCATTCAAAACGTCACTACTTCCCTTCCGAGCCCCGACGTGTGCCCATACAGTAGTTTTCTCCCACATATGGGGTATCAGCGTACTCAGGACCAATTGGACAACAACTTTTGGGGTCCAATTTCTCCTGGTACCCTTGGGAAAATAAAAAAATGGTGACTAAAAGATCAGGTTTGTGGAAAAAATACGAATTTTTTATTTTCACGCCAGGGCGTTATAAACTTCTGTGAAGCTCTGGGGGGTTCAAAGTTCTCACCACACTTCTAGATAAGTTCCTTAGGGGGTCTAGTTTCCAAAATGGTGTCATTTGTGGGGGGTTTCCACGGTTTTGGTACTTCATGGGTTTTCCAATCGCGACATGGTGTCCAATCTCAATTCCAGCCAAAAACGTCAAATGGCGCTGCTTCCCTTCCGAGCTCTGCCATGCGCCCAAATAGTGGTTTACCCCCACATGTGGGGTATCAGCATACTCAGGACAAATTGCACAATAACATTTAGGGTCCTGTTACCCTTGGAAAAATAAGAATTGAGGGTGAAACGATCATTTTTGTTGAAAAAATATGATATATGATTTTTTTAATTGTACAGCTGTGCATTATAAACTTCTGTAAAGCCCTTGTGGGTTCAAAGTTCTCACCACATATCTAGATAAGTTCCTTGGGGGGTCTAGTTTCCAAAATGGGGTCACTTGTAGGGGGTTTCCACTGTTTAGATACATCAGGGACTCTCCAAACGTGACATGGCGTCCGATCTGAATTCCAGACAATTTTGCATTGAAAAAGTCAAACGGCGCTCCTTCCATTCTGAGCTCTGCCATGCGCCGAAACAGTCGTCCCCCCCCCCCCCACATATCAGGTATCAGCGTACTCAGGACAAATTGCACAATAACTATTGCAGTCCAATTTCTCCTGTTACCCTTGGTAAAATAAAAAAAATTGAACCTGAAGTATTTTTTTTGTGAAAAAAAGTTAGATGTTCATTTTTTTTTTTTTTAAATATTCAAAAAAATTCCTGTGACGCACCTAAAGGGTTAATAAACTTCTTGAATGTGGTTTTGAGCACCTTAAGGGGTGCAGTTTTTTAGAATGGTGTCACTGTTGGGTATTTTCTATCATATAGACCCCTCAAAGTGGCTTCAAATGTGATGTGGTCCGTAAAATTAAAATGGTGTTGTAAAAATGAGAAATTGCTGGTCAACTTTTAACCCTTATAACTTCCTAACAAAAAAAAATTTTGGTTCCAAAATTGTGCTAATGTAAAGTAAACATGTGGGAAATGTTAGTTATCAAGTTTTTTGGGTGCCATATCTCTGTGATTTAAGGGCATAAAAATTCAAAGTTGGAAAATTGCGAAATTTTCAAAATTTTTGCCAAATTTCCGTTTTTCTCAAAAATAAACGCAAGTTATTTGAATGAAATTTTACCACTAACATGAAGTACAATATGTCAGGAGAAAACAATGTCAGAATCACCGGGATCCATGGAAGCGTTCCAGAGTTATGACCTCATAAAGGTACAGTGGTCAGAATGGTAAAAATTGGCCCGGTCATGAACGTGCAAACCACCCTTGGGGGTGAAGGGGTTAAAGAGGGGAGTATAGTTTCTTTGTTTCTTTTTCTTTTTTTTTCCCAATCACTTTTTTCACAAATTTTGGAAAACCCATTTAACCTAGAAAAGTCACACGTTGCCAGTTTCATTTAGGACATCAATTCACAATTTCCAGTGTATGGACAAAATGGATCTACAGTCATGGCCTAAAGTGTTGGCACCCTTGAAATTGTTCTAGAAATTGAAGTATGATGCTTGTTCAAACTCACCTGTGTCAAGTAATAGGTGTGGGCAGTATGAATATCACATCTGAAAGCAGCTAAAAAGGAGAGAAGTTGACTCAATATTTGGATTGTCTATGTGTGTGTGCCACACTAAGCATGGACTGAGAACAGAAAGAGGATAAGAGAATGGTCTGAGGACTTGAGCACCAAAATTGTTGAACAATATCAACAATCTCATCTGGAATTTTGAAGCACTCTTCTTTTGTACACTGCTCCAGGTCTATCATATTTGAAGGCACCTTCTCTCAACAGCAATTTTAATATCTCTCCACAGGTGTTCAATGGGATTTTGATCTGGACTCATTGCTGGCCACCTCAGAAATCTCCAGAGCTTTGTTTCCTCCATTTCTGGGATGTGTAATTGCAAAAATTTTCTCTGAGAAATACTTCCTTTTGTGGAAGAATTGCAAGGGGACCAACACTTTTGGCTATAAATGTATATCAGCACTACGTATAACTATATCTGTACACTTGAGTTTAGATCAACCTTCTCACTTTCTGTCTACAGAAATAAGAATGTCGAAACCGGGACACCTCGGCAAATTGCACGTAGAAGGGGGTGTAACAGGTAATAGCCTTTCTTCTGTCTGTTTGTGACACTGAAAGATAGTGATCCCCACCCTCCTATTCAAGTAGGCGTCATCGGCAGAATATAAAAAGGTGATTTCCTACATGTTAGACAGCCAGTCCATGAAAGTTTTTACAGCCCACGATTATACTGACTGTAGAATTCATAAGTAGTTCCACTAGTAAAGGTAAATTAATATTCAGTGGTGGAATAAGGGGTTGGACCCCGGGTGCTTGGAGGTTGGTTTGTTTTGGAAAACCAAAATGAGGTCAAGCAAAGCTGTAGCAGATCTCATTACCAGATCCCATGCCGTCACCTGTAAGCAACATCTTCCTTTTTTTTTTTTTTTTTTTTATCAAACCGGTTTTGATGGAGCTTCGCAGTAAATTCACAATTTTTTCCTTATGATTGTTATGCAAATCAAGGTATCCCACGAAGCGCTGCTGGTCTCCTTAAGAAAAGCCAGCCCCCTGGTAATGATATATCACACTATACCATATGATATCACCGTAGGGCTAAAACTCTTTTTCTGTGTTATTTCCAAGATTAAAGTTAGGGAAGTCCAGTTTGAGACTTTGTTTTTTAGACTGTGGGAATCTCTACCCATTGAGGAAGTCCTTTCCTGTATATTATAGTAGTTGACTGGAAGAAATGTACTTTTTACATGAACTGTTCTCACCATACTGAGTAAAGTTTACATATATGGTGGGAACCTCCTGTATCATATACACAGTGTAATTAAGAAGTTTTATGTTCTGTTTTTATTTTTTTACTGTTGTCACAATTGCTGACTGGCCATAATTTATACACCATTATTGTAATGTAGCCACACAGAGGTGCGGGGGATTAATGGTTGGAAGCACTAGGTAAATAAGCTAAATTGGGGGAAAAAATTGGGAAAATATAAAAAAAAATCAGATCCTTCAGAATTGTATCTGTTTGCTCTTGTTAGACAAATTTTGTTGCAGGCTTTGCCACACAAAAGTGGCAGAAAAAAAGATGCTGACTAATTTGCAACTATATGCTCTTCTGTAGCCTTTTTTCAAAAGTTTAGCGAGAGGGGAAGAAACTCTGCATCCTCACGTGCTCTTTGTGATAATCTACTTTATACTTTATATTTTCACAGACAATGAAAGAAACGGTGCAGACTCTTTACATGAGGTACCGGGTCGCTTTCTTTTTCACCACGGTTACAAGTCTCGGTTATGATTTCATTGCTCAAATCTGTGATATATTCATATTTTTTCATTTTTAGCAAAACAAGGGATCTCCCTTTTCAATGTCTCCAAAGGTATGTACGAGGATTCTTAAACTTCCAATACACTTTGAGTAGCTCTCTACACCAACAGCTATTCACCCTTCATACTCATGTTTTTCCTTTTTTTTTTTTTTTGTCGAAAGGGTTGAGCATGAAAGCCAACATGCCCAATCCTTTTATTGACATTTGCCAAGAGAATATGTGATGTCAGCCCATACACTGTTCGCCCACACGACTTAGATATTTGACGCTAAATGCCAACTGTTCTTCTTGACTTGACCGAAAGCACATGTTTTTAATGGGGAGAGGGAAACTAGGTTCAGCAAGATACCTTTGGCTTGAAATCTATCATGATCAATCAAGGAATGTAGAGAATTAGCGGTGTCTCATGGGCGCTGCCAAGAACTTTAAGAGCATCAGATTAGCATCATGGCTGATTGTTCATTCCTCTGGAGAGTTAGGATACCACCATACATGAGATGGTTGGCTCATTTTGCCAAGATCATCAGGTACAACCAACTGTATTTGGGCACTTTTAAGGTCTGGTGCAGATCAGAGTAAGATCCCACTTTAATCTATAGATTACCTGGTAGCACATTTTTAATTTTGCACATCCTAATTTCCCAATAAATGGAGAAGTAGCACAGGTTGGAAACCATTGTTTATAAATGTATATATGAGAGGCGACATCACAAATACATGGCCCGTTCTCTGAGGCCTGTTCGTGTGATTCACTATGATCATCTGTGCATCAAGAACATATTAGGGGATGCCCCGGACTCGTCACAGCCTTGCACCCGTTTCCTGAGTTCGTCTTTATTTTTTTTTAACTTCCCCATAGCCCCCTGTTACTTTATTTCCCTACAGACCAGAGCTCCTATCTGTTTTTATTGTTTAGTTCCCTAGCCTCATTATAAAGTGCTGAAACTGAATGGATTTAAAGGAGAAGTATTATCAAACCATACAACCAGAGATGCAGCCTGCAATATTACTTTGGAAAGAAAGTGTTCTAGAAGTTTATTTTTAAATCGAAAACTTTTTCTCATGCAGATTACAGATGAAGAATGTGGGGAGAGATCCCCATCCCTTCCCGGAACTCCAGTCCCCCCAATGCCTTCTGCTCCTCCAACCCCACAGGCTCCCTCCGCCCCTCAGCAACCACCTACCTCCCTCCCTCAAACGCAACTCCTCCTTGCTGGCAGCCAGCTGGCTGGGGTAAGTGCCAGCTTTATGCTCATATTGTTTATGAATTCATGTGTCAGCCTTCTGGTTCCTCTTTTTGCTTTTTTTTTACTCCCATGCTTTTATTTATCCTGCCTGCAGCTAACTGCACTCCTCCCTGCACAGCAGCAGTTGCTTCTCCAGCAAGCTCAGCTTCTAGCAGCTGCTGTACAGCAATCCAACGCCGCTGCCGCCGCCAGCGCCTCCCAGTCAGGGTCCGACAGCCAGTCTACCCCCAACAGCCAACAGCAACCCCCCCAACTTGCTTTGTCCCAGCCCATCCACCTCACTGCACAGGTGAGCAAGGCGTGTGCCCCCGAGATCACTATGACTGATTGTGAATGAAGAATTTGAACTTTTATCATAAAGCTACATGGTAAACAGGAACATATAAAAATGCTCAGGATTTTAAAATGCTCAGGATTATAAAATTGGTCAACATTGTTGCAAGTTTGCGCTGTGCCGTACAGGCAGTAGTGGTATGTCTGCTCAGCATGAACGCCCCCACAGAGGCTAACGAAGGGGAGAATTGGTGGCACTAGGGAAAGAAGGGGTAGGGAAAATAAAGCTAGATCTACACCATGTTTTCTTCGCATCAAAATGTTTTGTTTGTTTAAGAGTCTACCAAAATGATTAAAATTACAACATAGCCCAACGGACACCATTATAAGTCCATTCTGCACTAGTGGTATCCATTGTACAATGCTTTCTGCAGACCGCTTTGGGACCAGTTTTAAACCAAAACCCCAATGGTAATGAGAACAGGAAACTTTTTAAGAGCAACAATACTTCTTTTTTGTTTTCTTCTTAAGGCTATGTGCACACGTTGCGGATTCTTCCGCGCGGAAACGCAGATAAAACCGCAGGTAAAGTGACCTGCGGTTTTTCTGCGGTTTGGTCTGCGGCTTTGCCCTGCGGTTTCACACCTCTACTATGGTAGAGGTATGAAACCGCTGCGGAAACCGCAAAAACAATTGACATGCTGCGGTTTGTAAACCGCAGCAAAACCGCGCGGAAAAAAACGCACCGCCATAGGGTTTCATTGTACTGTACTTGGTCAGCGGAACTGCTGCGTTTCCGCAGGAGCAAAACCGCTGCGGAAACGCAGCAGAATCCGCACCGTGTGCACACAGCCTAAGAGCAACAGTGCCTTTTTTTAGTGTTGGGTTTTAAGTCACTTTTATATTTTTTAAATTGTGTTATTGACGTTTTGAGCATTTGCAGCAGATTTTTCTGCACCAAAAACCAAAGTATTGGCAAGAAAAACATAGTGTAAAATAAAAATACATTTTTTTAAAAAAAAGCACTTTTTTTTTTTTTTTTTTTTTTTTTTTATTTGCGTTTTTCCCATTCATTTGAATGGGTGATAAGTGTTGAATAAACGCTGAAAGAATTGACACGCTTTTAGGATTCAAATCCTCAGGGGAAAAAAAAACAGCGTGAGATTTCAGACATCTCATTCACTTTGCTGGTACTATAAAATGTAGTGTTGCCCTAAAAAAACAAAAACGCAGAGTGTGCACAAACCCTAAGGTAAGAAGTCTGCTGTGTGCATTATGATCCCCCCCCCACCAGAAACATTTTTATCATAGTTATCTTCTTTTCTCACAAGTTCCCGAAACCTATGTACATATATTGTTACTAAAAATAACATATTATTTCCATTAAAAACCGCACTTGTGTTTCTGATTAGTTTACAAAGTTTTTATCTCCTTATACATCATAATAGAATAATTCTTAATTTGCTCTTTCCAAAAAGTCATCATACATTAACTAGAGCCAATTTTTATTTTTGTGGTTTTTGTCCTTCCTCCTTTTTCACAAGCCTTAATTTTTTTTTTTATTTTTTTTTTACGCCAACAACAATAATAATAAGATTCTGACACCATTCATTTTTACCATACAATGTATCTGAAGAAGTGAAATAAATTCTTAGTAGGATGAAATGGTAAAAAAAAAAAATCTTCAGTTGTTTTTTTGTTTTGGAAGGGTTTTTTTATCATGTACATTGTGCTGTAAAAATGACATGGCAGCATTATTTTTCCGATATATTCAGTCCGATACCAAACTTTAAAAAAATATTTTTTTTATTTATTTACTACTATTTCATCATTTTTAGTGGTTATAAGAATTCAGAATTTATTTTTCTGTCATTCTGTCTAAATCCGCGCTCACTTTTTTGCGTGACAAGCTGTTGTTTTTTACTCATATCATTTTGGACTACAAACTTTTTGGACTACAGACTAATGGTGGTTCTACTACAGACGGTGCCTTTAGTAGAACCCCCATTACTATATCGATTGTGTCAACAGGCGCCGGAAAGGATTGTGCCAAACAAACTGACCATTTAAATACTGCTGTCAGAGATAACCGCTGCATTTAAATGGTTAAACAGCTAATTTGAGCCCGATTTATACACGTACACCCAACGTATGATGAACATGTGCATCAAACATTGAGAAGTTCTTAAAGAAGTTCTTGGCTTTGGACAATTCTTAGTTGTTAGAAGGATCCTTGAAAATAAGATGATCATAAAATGTATATCACTGGAGAAGGAGGGATACTTTATGATCATCTTATTGTAATCTGTTGGAAAGCCTGGGAAAAAGTGTTTTGGTTCCCTCCAGCGCCAACACAAGGGAAATGAAGCATTGCACAGTTTCTGTGCACAGTCTGGTATTATGCAATCAGGTCAGACCGGGCCAGAATGTGTATTGACACGCCCAATTGACAAGATAAATTGAAACCTGGACGTTACCATTTATCAGCTGCTAATTTCTATATTTTACTAAATTCTGTCAATTACATAGGATATCCAGCAACTGCTGCAGCTCCAGCAACTGGTTCTTGTTCCTGGCCATCCTCTCCAGTCCCCCACACAGTTCCTGCTGCCCCAAGCGGGGCAAGGCCAACAAGGTGAGTCGCATTCGATCCTGATCAGTTTTTAAAGCAGTGCTTACAAGATCAGTAGAAAAGAGTTTGTAAACACTGCTGTGAGTTCTAGCAGCAGTGGTCGGTCTCCAAGGCAGCCAGCTGTAAACAGAAGAAAAGTGTTAATATCTCAATAGCAGATGAAAATTTCAATTAACAGTCAATTGAAAAAAATGCTTATATTTACAAGCCCTGTCCGGCAATACCCAAATATAAAAATGGGAATTAAAGAAGTTGTCGTCATGCCCCACACTTGGCCCCGAATAAAAAAAAAAAAAAAACTATACTCATCTCCTGTACTGGCGCTGTTCCCGCAGCGTTGGCACTCGCTCTCCCCGGGCCCCCTTTCTGTTGTTGTGACATGTAACCCGGGCATCCAATCAGCGCTGGCGGCACTGTCCCCCGCCTCCTGTTGAACATGAAGAGGAAGTGAGAGAGCAGCTGCAGCTCAGACTTCTTCTTAATGTTCGATTTGTCCAAAAGCAGAGGCCGTGACGCCAGCGCTGATTGGGTGCCAGCGTTTCAGCCACTTTTCTTTCAATCTTGTGCTGATGGATGGAACAGCTGGCATAATAAAACTATATTAGTATGTTATGTAACTTGCTATTTAATGCTGATTTGACTATATTTTTTCCTGGAAAACTTTTTACTAATTGCCAAAGTTGGCACTGACTAGGAGATATGCAATAATATTATTAATGTTGATGTCCTTTTGTAGCAAGAACTCCGGGCTCCTATGGTTGCGTTGCGAGCCACTGGTGAAGTGCATTACTAGATCTTATGTATTTTACCATCATCTAATGCTAGTTTGCTGTGTTTTTCATAGTCTTGTTGCTTTCTTCTTCTGCTTCAGGTCTCCTTTCTGCACCAAATCTCTTTCAGCTACCTCAACAAAGCCAGGGGAATCTCATTCCAGGTCAGCCAAGGCCTGGCCTTCCCACTCAGGTGAGTGAAATCCGTTCTTATCACTTTCAGTAGGTCCAAACTGTTCATCCATGTATCATTTCAGCCGTCCATCGTTCCAGCCGTCCATCGTTGCACACTAGTAATCTGCGGGACTGTGTGGGCCTCTTATTAACCCGATGGAGTATTATTAAGAAACCTTGATAAAATATTTAACCATGCTGTTCTCTTTCAAGGCTGTGTCCCGTCCGGGACCCCAGGATCCACCAATATTGTCACATACAGAACCAGCATCTCATCCTGAGGAACCCAGTGATTTGGAGGAGTTAGAACAATTTGCCAGAACCTTCAAACAGCGCAGGATTAAACTAGGATTCACTCAGGTAGGAAAAGGCTTTTCATCACTGTGTTCTGAGGGTATTGTATGATCCCATGTGACTGCTGTACATTCACACCATATCTGCACCACATGCTGCTGCTGTGGGTCCACTCCAGAGAATGAGGCAAGTTAGGATTGCCTCATTCTCTCCAAATTTTCTGAGATAATCTGTATAGGATTTCCCATATTACAAGGCATTGAGAAATTGGCCCAAGAATCATTTAATGAATAAACGTATCCACCTGCCGCAGGCCAAAAACTGATTGTAGTAACATAGAGAGGGGGTGATTTGACTTTTTGATATGAGACCTATTTCCTTTCTGTATGTATGCCTGTCTAAGAAGTGGAGGGGTATTAATTAATGGAATATGTGGAATGTGAAGCTGGCCAGTTTTGACAGTGACCCTCCCTTATACTCCTAAATAATGGCTCTGCTGGGTGTGCATGTGTTATCAATGGTGGATAGAAAAATAAGCTGCTGTCAGATACCTTTTGCAAACTTTGTCACATCTCACCTCCTGCTCCTCCTGTACAATGACTGATAACACCCCTATATACAGTAGATAATACAGGATCCACAATAGGTGATATCACTGCTCACCGCCTTTCTCCTGTACAATAACTGATAACACCTTTATATACAATAGATAACACAGGATGCACCATTCATAATATGGGATATCACAGCTCACCTCCTCCACCTGTACAATGACTGATAACATAGGGTCCAAAATTCATAATAGGTGATGTTACAGCTCACCTCCTCCTGTTTAGGAAATCGACAAGTGTGTCCCGTACTTTAGCGATTGGCTCTACAAACGGATAATTATGAGACCTGTGGTACTGCAGTAGTATATTCTGCATGTGACAGTGGTGTCCTGTACCACCAATCTAGGGGGTAATAAGGCGTTACTTCATTGTTTATAGAGGCTTTTATGTTATTTTATAGGGGGATGTTGGCCTGGCTATGGGAAAGCTGTACGGCAATGACTTCTCCCAGACAACCATCTCCCGATTTGAGGCACTTAACCTGAGTTTCAAGAACATGTGCAAGCTAAAACCATTACTCCAGAAGTGGCTAAGTGATGCAGGTAAGACTAAGACGGATGAATGCCTCGTGCAAAGAGGAGGCGGTTGCAGTTCACTTTAATCGCCCTTTTATCATTACACTACAGTTTTTTCAATAAAGCTTTTATTGTTTCCTCTGCCCAGAAACCATGTCAGTAGACAGCACCCTGCCGAGTCCCAACCCTCTGAGCAGTCCTGGGGGAGGCTATGAAGGACTTCCTGGCCGTAGACGTAAGAAACGCACCAGCATCGAGACCAATGTGCGCTATGCACTGGAGAAAAGTTTTATTGCGGTGAGATACAAGACGAAAATGCAGGTTTAGACTGATGTGTCGTGTTGTGTCCTAAATAGTCCTGCAAAGTCGAGTCCATGGGTTTATAGTTGGATCAATACTAGGATATTAATAATTCACTTTTCAGTCTATTATCGCTCATCTATTCATTACTGTGTTGTACAGAACCAGAAGCCTACCTCTGAGGAGATCCTAATAATTTCTGAGCAGCTGAACATGGAGAAGGAAGTGATCCGCGTCTGGTTCTGTAACCGCCGGCAGAAGGAAAAACGCATCAATCCTTGTAGCAGTATGCCACTCGTTCCCAGCCAGAGCAAGGGACAACTGTATGGGAGCCATTTGGTAAAAAAGTCCTTGTATCTACCTTCCTAAATCCCACATTACAAAAGGGAGGCTGTATAGGGCATGCGCGGTCACACTTGCAGTATAGGGCATGCGCGGGCACACACATTATGACGCATGTGCGGGTTTTTTTTCCACCTTTTCTACATGAGAATGAGAAGAATCTGCAACAGATATTAAATTGTTGCTGGAAAATTTCAATGCAGAAATATTTCCGAATACATATTAAATAAAAATCCTACATCCAGGCTGTAATCAACTGCAAATCCGCACAGAAAATAAACTTTGCAGAGTTTCCTTCTTGGGTGGAATTATCCTACCAATTTCCAAGTGTTTTGGGCGCTGCACTACCATGGCTATTCCTCCTGTCTCTATCCTCTGGTTTTCCTCATCCACCCTCACTTTCTCATAATTCCTCCTTTCCTTGGTCTGCTCCAGGTGTCTCCCCCGGTGTCTGCCCCCACGCTCACTTCCCAGGCTTCCAGTAATCTCAGCACAACAGGTAAACGGACACCCCCTATTCTTCTCACTGAGCGCTGAGTCTTATTTGCACCCCTGTAATAAATCTGACAATGTGATCTACTGACATGCACAACCGTCCACTCCAAAATATGAAACTTGCTGATTTAATGTTATTACCTTTTATTGTTTTTCTATATTTAGTGACTACCTTACCTTCTGCACTGGGATCACTTGTACATCCTCGTCCACCCTCCAACACAGCACCCCCATCCGCAACACCCCCTCCAAGCAACAGCACAAGTGCAAGTCCCCAGAGTAGCACCCATTCTGGGCTCAGCTTGACCGGACTTAGCCCCAATGCAGGGTAAGTACTCAAATTTGCACGTTCATATTTCCTTCAAGCGCATACAGACTGAAACCAGATGCTCTTAGCTGATTGCACAAAATCTCAAAAGGCAGAAAGAGGAGAAACATAATAATGACAATATAGGAAGAATCAAAGAGATCAAGGAAAACCATAATCTGCTCCTGGCCTTGTATACACTCTATTCTTCGTTGTGTTCTACGCACTGCCTAAAAGCACACTATGGCACAATCGGTCACAAACTGTAATATAAGTGCCCATTACATACTTATAGCTTTACATTTATTTTTACAAGCAAAGTTATAAAATTAGGAAAACAAAAATTACCAAAGTTGCTATGACCTTGGTCTGCACAGATGTTGCATGTGACTGCTGCAGCCAATCACTGGTCCTAGCAGTCACTCGCTTTATACACGACCTGGCTGCAGCAGCCATGCTCATTCGGACCCCTTTTAGCTACATTTACCATTTCTTAGCATGCTTGGGTGCTGAGTGTTTTCGGCGTTCTCGAAAACTGTTTGAATCCCTGTGGCTCCATGTCTCGTGGCTGTTCGACAACCGCAACACATGCAGGGATTGCTGTTTTTTTAGGCAATCCCTGCATGTGTTGTGGCTGTCAAACAGCCGCGAGACAAGCAGCGATGGGGATTCAAAATATAATTTTCGAGCACGCCAAAGACAGTCAGCATCCATGCATGCTTGGACAACACCTTATCTGAGCACGT
The DNA here is from genome assembly GCF_039654945.1 of Dendrobates tinctorius. Taxonomy (NCBI): domain Eukaryota; kingdom Metazoa; phylum Chordata; class Amphibia; order Anura; family Dendrobatidae; genus Dendrobates; species Dendrobates tinctorius. The sequence goes on from NW_027361696.1 coordinate 53,901,245, forward strand.
TCGCTCATCACTAAAGGCAACCATTTTTTTTTTTTTTTTGTTGTCACCGTATCTGATATTATCTCTTGGGGTGGGGCAATTCAGTAGCTTGACTGCTCTAACTGTAAAGAATCCCAGATGAACCATACATACGGTAATCAGACTGTTCTATGGATCTAGTATCGAGTGTACAATGTCTCTCATTTGTAGTCATGCACACATACACTTTAAAGCAAAAATCTATTGCCACTGACCCCTTCCTGCTGCTGGATTGAAGTGGCATGATGTTCCTGGTAGTCACCGGCTAGGAGTATATAGATTATATACTATGGAAGGTATCAACTCTGTGCTAAACTATGAATCAGAGAATGTCTTTCCCGTCTTATCCATGTTCTTGGTCTTACAGGGGCACAGTGCTCGGGGTCAGCCCGGGGTTGAACTCAGCCCTCATGGCTGGAAACCCACTGGCCACCATACAAGGTTTGTAGGACAGGGGAAGTCACACGAACTCCCTCGTGACTGTTCATAGCATGCGTCATCACATTAATATTCGTACTGATTGGCCATGACATTTCATATCAAAAATCGTCCAGTGGCGGTATGTCTTGCATAAAAACGCAAATGGCGGTTTCTTGTATTTTTATGTAAGATCTGGAAAAGCTGTCATTGCTCATAATGAATCCCATGCTCCTCAGCACGGCCCCGAATGGCACTTACCATGGTAAAAGCGCTATAAATTCTAATTTGTAGAAGTAATCAAAAAGCTTTTTGAGATGTCATCATTGACAAGAAACTCGCGTGTCGTTGCACTTTAGTTACTGCTCGTCTGCAGACACTTTGCTGAGTATTATCGGAGCCATTTATTAAGACCCCCGGAGGATTTACAATTGCTGCTCCTGATTTTTTTTTTTTTTTTTTCACGATGGCGAGAGTCAAATCTGCAAGAAACCAAAAAGGACGCATGAGTGACATTATTATCGTCATATGAGTCGTTATTTCTGTTTTTATTCTGTGTTTTTCATCTTTTATTTCTCTTTTATTTCTATTTTATCTCAATAAGTTAATTGCATGACTTTTTTTTCTGTACCTTTTGTCTCCTAGCTCTGACCAGTGGTGGCTCTCTGCCACTCTCCGGTCTTGATGCCAGCGGTAACTTCATCCTTGCCAGCGGTTCCAGCGCTCCCAGTCTGATGAGCTCTTCACTCTTCCTGAACCCTGGAGGTCTCCCTCTTCTCGGCTCCGGCCTGGGACGCATCGCATCTGCTGGTGGTACCCCAAGTCTCTCTCCAGCCTCCACCACTTCTTCTGGCGAGGCTGCAATTCCCAACCTACAGCACAGCCCAGGAGGCTCCCAGCACAGCGGGGAGAGCGATTGAAAGAGGGAAACCTATCTCTTTCTTCTCCCCCTCCTTCAACCTCCACCAGCACCCAAAGCTGAGCCTCCATATATAAATGGAGGCTCCTGGATACTTCAGGGGGGCAGAGGTGTGACTACTTTTTCAGATGGTGTTGCCTCTTTTCCCCTTCAAAGCCCCCCAACCGAAGTGAAGACGTGAAATGCGTGGGGGGGGGGCAAAAGAATGGAACCTAAATGAAGAACCAAAAACCAAATAAGAACCAAAAAATAAAAATCCAAACCTCGGAAATACTTCAGAGAAACCAAAAATATGCTGCACCCTTCTTGGGGTGTACGGAGCTCCCCCAACCAAAGGAATTCCCAAAGACTGAGCCCCACCCCCACTGCTCCCTCTTGTTAGTCATGTTGAGCTAGGTGCCATTTTTTTAGTTACTGATATGTAGGAGGTGAATTCAGGTGGGGGGTGGGGGCAGGGAGACCCTCCAAGTTCCTTCCTCCTGTTACTTTACGTACTCTTATTGCAGAGAATGAATGTCCACAGATTTTTAGGAGGAAGGGGAGGAGGCTGCAGCAGGAGCGAGTCCGCTCATGGGGTGGGGTGCATGGGTGAAATAACGCCCATCGCTTCCCCCTCTTCTACACCAAATACCAAAATAACAGCTTTATCCAAAGCCTAACATATCTCTAGAACCTCAGAGTAACTCTGTGTATATGTGTGACGTCCATATTAAAAAAAACACACACATAGCTTTATTTATTAGCTTTTTTTTTTTTTTTTTATATTTAGCCAGCACTGAACCCCTTTAGATTTCTTTTACGCTCCCCATAATTTATTTAGAAAATGCTGAATTATTTCCCATCCTACACAAAAAGTAAAAAAACCTTTTTGTAATTCTGTTTACGGAAAACTCGCTCTAGAATTTCCCGCTCCAGCTCTAGATGTGGTTAGAAAACTTTTTTTTTTTTGCAGAGCAGGCGGAAAAAAACATTCAAAAAGTTTTCCCCTCCCCGGATATTCTTTTTCTTCTTTTTCTAAAAAGAAATTGGTAATTCTTTTTATTCTTATCACTTATCTGTACTTTTAACTTTCTCATACTAAATATTTATATATTTTACCCCTCACGATGCACAATAGCTTTTAAAATTTTCTTTGCTTTTAATTCCTATTTATTTATTTATAATGCAGCCAAGCTTTATATTTTTTTGCCTTTTTTTTGTTTAATTTCATGGGATATATTTCCTGGATCATATGTTTCCGTGGATGGACAAAAAAAACAAAAAAACAAGCAAACCAAAAAATGAAACCAAAACAAACACAAAGAAGAAACCAAAAAAACAAAAACAAACAAAACTTATTCTTTGCTAACGCTGTGCCAAAGTACAGACTCTGAGTGTTGGCAGAGTGAAGATATATACCAAGAAATAGAGTTACCAAAAATCTCATGTTCCCCCTCCTTCTGAGCCCTTCCATCCCATGGACAAAGGTACAAGAGTCACAAAGGGTGAGGGCTGCAGGGGTGCGTCTTTCTCTGTCTTATATACCTCATCTGAAGAAGCCGATATTATTTTAAGAAAAAAAAAAAGAAAAAAAAAAAGAAACTCAAGGAGGGAATGTTATCGAAAACCAAAAAAAAGACTAAAATTTCTGGTGAGGTGCAAGGAGCTAAGACTATCCCTCCTGCATCTCCCCGTTCCAAAAGCTTTAACGGCCTCTTTGAAAAACTTCTCATTTTATTTTTTATTTTTTTTTCCATTTTATTTGATGGTTTTACAAAAAAAAAAGTTTTTTTCTCTGTGCCAAAGTATTAAAAAGAAAAAAGTTATAAACTTTTAAAAACTTCAGAGAAAGCGCCATGGAGATGAGGGGGAACAAATCGTATACCAAAAAAAAAAATTCCACATCAGGTGGAGGACAAAACTGAAACAATGAATGAAAGAAAGAGAAACAAACAAGACCAAAAAAAAACAAAACGATAAACACTCTCTTCGTTTTCATTTTATTTCCTTAATTTTTTTTTCTACTTTTTTTTATTTTAGCTGTTGTTCTTTTATGGAAATGTGAACTTTGGACTTTCTTAAAAGGGACATGGGCCTCATTATAGATTTAGCTTTAGATGTGATGGAAAAAAAAAATAAAAAACAAAAAAAACATAATCAGGGGTTAAAGAAAGATGATACTGTGAAAAAAAGGTATTGCTTTACAAAAGGCTGTCTGAAGTTGCTTAACCTGTTAACTGCTGGTGACGTTTGCTTCTGACTTGTGCCGCAGACTCTCTTGCAGTGAAGGGGTTAACCACCTTTTTTGTGCCCCCTTGCTTTAATTTATGTGGTAAGACTTTCACCGTAGGAAGAAAGGGGGTGCAAAGAGTGGGACTGATGGGGTGACTAATGAATGCATGCAGAACTCATTCCTAATGTCGCTCTTTTCTACTTTTACAGTCACGAGAAGGTAAAATGATGCAGAACCTGGGGGCGGCGTCCCAGATAAATGTCGCCATGTACTGTAATAGTCCATTACCGTTTTCTCATGATCACATGTTTCTTTTGGGTACCACTAGTCTGATATTATCTTTGTATACAGATTTCCAGAGACTAAATTCTTAAAATCTATTGGGCCTCATGCCTTAAACAAATGCAGAGATAACGCCAGTGGCAGCCAGAGCAATAACAGCTGGTATCTGGTTGATTTTGCTTCCACTATGCAGAAGGCTTCGTGTTTTTCTAATTATTAATATACCCCCCATCTAATGGAAGTGGCGGGAACTGTCCAGACAAAAGTATATGTCAACTATGACACTTGGATCACATAGGTTTAGGCTACTTGAGATGTCAAATGGGGTTGTCCTATGGCAATGCCTTTTTTTTTTTTTTTTTTCTTTTTTTTTTTTTAAATATCATGTCTTATTAGACTCCTACAATGTGAGATTATTACCATTGCCTGGACAAACAGTAAAGCAAGCATGCACTGTCCGTTTCTCTTCCCTCCTCTGTTCTCTTCTTTCTCTCTTTGCTTAACTCTCTCCCCCCTCCCTCCCTCCCTGTCACGCTCTCTTCCCCCCCTCCCTCTCTCTTCCCTCCTCCCCTCTTGATCTCTCTTCCCCCCACTCTCGATCTCTCTCCCTCCCTCTCGCTCTCTCCATCCTTCCCGCTCTCTCGTCAAACCCCACCCTCCCTCTCTCTCGCTCTCTCTTCCCCACCCTCCCTCCCGCTCTCTTCTCTTCCCCACCCTCCCTCCCGCTCTCTTCTCTTCCCCACCCTCCCGCTCTCTTCTCTTCCCCGCTCTCTTCTCTTCCCCTCCCTCCCGCTCTCTTCTCTTCCCCTCCCTCCCGCTCTCTTCTCTTCCCCTCCCTCCCGCTCTCTTCTCTTCCCCTCCCTCCACTCTCTCGCTCTCCCATCCCCCCTCGCTCTCTCTCGCTCTCTTCCCCTCCCCCTCTCTCACTCTCTCTTCCCCTCCCCCGCTCTCGCTCCCTCTCCCCCCCCCCCCCCTCTCTCGTCACCCCCCCCCCTTCACGCCAGACCCAAACTTATCTTCAAATTCTAATCTGTCTGACTGGGGTACACGAGTTAAAAAAAAAAAAGAGCAACCCCTTTTTTTTTTTTTTTTCTATCGGACAAAAATCCTATACACTGGTTTAAGGTTTCATTGCTTTTCTGTGGGTGTGGATGTAGATGCGGTGTAGTAGACTTGCTCACTATATGGCAGGTAACGTGTGGTCTCATTACATAACAAATTTCGATTTCAAAGATCTGTTAAGTTGTAGTTTACAACTCTGACGTTTCAGCTGGTGCTCAGAAATCTCAGAAGCGTAGAGGATATGGATGGTGGACTCTCGGGAAGCTGTAGCAGCCGTACTGTGATTTTGCAGTGAATGTATAATCTGTATTTGTGATAATTGATGATGTAAGGATTGTACGGTCTGACCCCAACGGGAGCAAAAGTTCATCAACGCCATCTGCGCTTTTCTGTTACTGATTGCAATGGCTTCTTAAAGGAACAGCCAAGACAAAACAGAGACATTGGGACAGATTTACTAACTCTATCTAATGTTTGGGCAGACAGTGTGAAAATGCAGCAGTGACCCACGCCAAATGATACATTTCCCAATCGGCCTGTCTAAGCATGCTGCATATAGCCTGATAAACAAGCAAAAAAAAAAATCATCGTTCTCGGCTGCACACGTGCTGCCGAGAATAGTGATAGTCTATGCGATCATGTTACTGTTCTTCCTGTGAGCAAGGAAACATGGTCGCCTATCTAACCAAATATTATACAACTGCCAATCGACATTTATGTGCCTGATTAACGGCACACTGTCGGCCAGTGGAAATGCACCTGGATTTTACCCTGCCTATTGGTATCATTTTTTCTGCATCAAAATGTTGCTGCAAGTTCCACCCCTTTTAATGTAAGTCCCTTTTTTTTTTTTTTTTTTTTATTACCAAAGCACAAACAACCTAAAACGTGTTGCAACAGTTTGCTCCAACTGTTTTCACATATTCGACAATGTCTGGGGGAAATCACATTAGTAAATCCGTCCCACTGTGTGCTGCCGAATGAAGGTGGTGAGTATGATCTACCCCCAGGCACATACATTTTGCCTGAAGCGTTCCTTTAAGCAGGCCATGGACCCCCATGAACACATTGCGTTGTATTATCGTCTTATCGTGCTGAAAAACTGCTATATAAAAAATGGTACATAGAGAATATGGATGTATATTTACATTTTTGCTGCCGTTTTTGTTAGTTGATTTTTCTTACTTTAGTGATGTCTTAATTTTTCTGTTTCTGATGAAATATAGGCGACTGCATGTAAAAACCATGTGCAGATTTTTTTTCTTACCAGTAGAACTGGATTTGCTATTGTCTCTTCTAAACCTCCCATCAATATCCAAGGGAAAAAAGATACAGGCTTAGATTGTGCAGCAGGAAAGCCTTTCTCAAAATTAAAAGCCATCTTGGAAATTTATTTCAAAATTAACCCTTCAAATACAACGGCTGAGACCCCCACCACCCTCTCCATACATTTTAGAGCAAAACTGGCCGAGACCCCCCAGTTTTCAGCAGGAATGGATGATTATCTCATGCAGATGATGGCATCTCAGACTCTTCCCGAACAGATCAAACTCCAATATACAGGGAAAATAAGCCTGCACGAAAGATGTCTGACGGCGACTTACTCCCCTCTCCCCATTTTGAACACATGCAGATACAGGTGCATCTCACAAAATTAGAATATCATCAAAAAGTTATTTTATTTCAGTACTTCAATACAAAAAGTGAAACTCATATAGAGTCATTACAGAGTGATCTATTTCATGTGTTTATTTCTGTTAATGTGAAGTTTCCACAATCAGTGATGGTTTGGGAGCCATGTCATCTGCTGGTGTAGGTCCACTGTGTTTAATCAAGACCAAAGTCGGCGCAGTCGTCTACCAGGAAAGTTTAGAGCACTTCATGCTTCCCTCTGCCGACAAGCTTTTTGGAGATGGAAATTTCATTCTCCAGCAGGACTTGGCACCTGTCCACACTGCCAAAAGTACCAATTCCTGATTTACAAACAACAGTATCACTGTGCTTGATTGGCCAGCCAACTCGCCTGACCTTCACCCCATAGAGAATCTATGGAGTATTGTCAAGAGGAAGATGAGAGACACCAGACCCAACAATGCAGATGAGCTGAAGGCTGCTATCAAAGCATGCTGGGCTTCCATAACACCTCAGCAGTGCCACAGGCTGATCACCTCTATGCCACGCCGTATTGATGCAGTAATTGATGCCAAAGGAGCCCTGACCAAGTATTGAGTGCATTTACTGAACATACATTTCAGTAGGCCAACATTTTGGATTTTAAAATCATTTTTCAAGCTGGTGTTATAAAGTATTCTAATTTACTGAGATAATGACTTTTGGGTTTTCATTGGCTGTAAGCCATAATCATCAACATTAACAGGAATAAACACGTGAAATAGATCACTCTGTAATGACTATATAATATGAGTTTCAATTTTTGTATTGAAGAACTGAAATTAACTTTTTGATGATATTCTAATTTTGTGAGATCCACCTGTATTTCTGTGACTTTCCCATACATCTGAATGAGGCTTACGGAAATCCACGTTTTTTGGAGCTGATTTTCAGTCCCCAATCTCCCATTTATAAAGTCAACCTGGGTCCTCCCCAGGCGTCTCTAGTCAAATGTTAAAAGTATGTGTTTTCTTGACCAAAGATCTAGAGGGTACTGCGTCTCCCGGAGGTGTAAGGAGACTTGTAGGCCATGTAGTGCTCCCTGGGAAAAATGTATTGAAATTATCTCTCCTCTAGGAGGAAGGAAACTAGACAAGACCCTATTTGATTACATACTCAAAGTAACAAAGTAAGACTTGTTAAAGGGGTTGTCCACCACTGGTGCAAACTCCCCTCCTATATTGGCACTTTTCCAGCAAAATTGCCGCTGTTTTTCCCGGCGCTTACCTGACTTAAACACATCAGCGCTGCAGCCAATTAATTACACCAGCGCTGCAGCTGATCAACAGCACTTGATTGACTGCAGGTGTCACGTGACCACTGGGAGAGATGGCACTGACCTGGTGGGAACAGGACGTGTTTATTTTTTTTTTTTACTTTTTTCATTTACGTTAGCGTTTTTAGAAGGCATTGGCCAGTAGTGTATAAACCCTTTAAGGAGTTGCACATTGCCTTATAGTGTAGCTATCACCATTAGGTGGCACCAGAGAGCATTTATACTCATGGTTTCGGGGTTGATTTACAAGAACCCCCCTCAGCAGAGGACATCACACTTTTATTTACATCTGGAGCAACCTTTTATTTATTTATATTTTTTTTACGGGTTAAAGGGATGTTTTTGAAAGCAGAATCGATCATTGCCATTGCTCTGTACAATGCAACGCATACAAAGAGCAGCCATCTTTTTGTTATTTAACTGACCACCAATGAAGGGTGTTATAAATGCGAGCACCACTTTCAGTATGAAGCATAAAGGCACGGGACCGCAGTACGGAGGACCATCTGGCGGTGATACACTGTTGTGATTCCTTTAGAGAAAGAGGCTCCCATTAATGTGATAATCCCTCTGTTACATGAACATCGTTTGCGCTCATCGGGACCGATAAACAGAGCGAGAGCTTAATGGGCAATTGGATTTTTTTGCTATTCCTGGCAGAATATCAAAGCCGCTGGTACTTTCATCGAGAGCTCCTTTCATATATTGTGATCAGAGGCGCACGCGGTAAAAGATCAGTGCCTATTAAAGAAACAACACATAACAAGGTCCGATCCCTTTATCTCCACTCTGTACATTATCCACAAAGGAGACTTATAAGCGCCAAACAAGCAAATTAGTCTTGTGCTATAGGACGGGGGGGTAGAGGATGAGGCACAAGGCGGCTACGGACAAAGAAATCAATATCGTCCATGTTCGGTTGTGTGTAGTGGTGGAACAAACAGGCGTCCATCCGAGGACTCGCATGCCCTGACACGCTTGGCATAGTGCATGCTTCCATCTTTTTTTCAACGCACGCAGTCGGCCAGTAAAACCACCGACATGCACTAGCAAATTGGTTAGAATGAGTCCATGGCGCCCATGGACCGATTAGCTACTCATCCAAACGACGCCCCAAAGTGACGCTCCACTTTGGACTAACATTGGATGACATTCAAATGCAGTCCCTAGACTTACATTGATGATTTTATTTTTTTATTTATCCAACCCGCGAATCATGATCGGACATATCTCCACAATTTTAATGGGCCCCATAAACTATCACAGGTGCGAGTGCTATCCATAAAAATACATATAGCAGTCTTATGCAGAAAACGGGCGTCCATTTTTATTTAATTTTACTGCACTTATGGCAAAACAAGACGCATGGACCAAAATGGAAGATTAGACTCTGCACTAATGAAAAAATTGGATTTTTTTTTTATTTCGCAAAAAAAAAAAATGGATGTTTGAATTCATCCGCTACCAAATCTTACGGCTTCTGGGGAGTGAGTGTGACTAAAATCCCACATTTCTAATTCAATAAGAAATCATCTATCACTTTGGAAAAAAACAAACAAACCCCCACACAAAAATATCCGATTTGCCAATAGCTGCTTGCCGACAGTTTCCAGGTTGCAACAGGAAATTTTTAATCTTTATCTGCACTGAAAAAAAAAATTTGCTGACTATAGAAACAGAAGCTTCAATATGAACACCTGGAATATTCAGAGGTTTTTTTTTACAAAATTTTAGAATTCCAGTTGATTTTTATAAAAGATGGCGCATACCAAGAATTAACATGACCCATTTTTTTTTTTTTTCTTCACTGCTCCATGCGCTTTATAGCTTATTGTAAGCATTTTTTAATGGATTTTTAGTGCGAAAGTCTCACATTATAGTCCATGTTACAAAGCAGTGTCTGAACATAACCCTTATGGCAGAACCGCATGGGATTGAATGGCTTTTGGATTTTTATGACAGGAGGCAAGTGGATGGGATTTTGCAGATTTCAACCATCCAAACGCTGCACAATTTTTCTGCATTGATTTATGACCGTGCTGCAGATGATTAGAAGGGTTTGTCTCATTAAACTGTAGAAATAAAAAAAAAAAAAATTATATATATATATATATATATATATATGTGTGTATATATATATATATATATATATATATATATATATATATATATATATATATATATAATTTTTTTTTTTTTTTTTTTATATATATATATATATATATATATATATATATAATTTTTTTTTTTTTATTTTTTTTTTTGAGCCTCTAACTGGTCTGCATGGTTTAGTTTGGATTAACGAAGCTTCAATAATTGCATATTTTACCTAATTACTTTATAAAAAGTGGGAAGAGGTGGCCATTTTCTGTATATTCTGGTTACTGATTTATGTCTTGTGGCAGAGTTGACTAGACAGATACTGCAGTCGGGGGTCACATTTTATATACATAGTTTTATGGTATTTTCTGGTCATTTTACTGCGTGTAGAAAAACGGAAAAGTTGACTGTCCTTATCCTTCCAGCTGCAACAAATTGAACATGCGCCAATAGAAAAGACCAAAGCTTATTATTATACCGCAGGGCGTAGACTAGACCCAGCTCCAACGGCGAATGTGATCGGGCAGAAAACGTTTGCTGCCTTACCTGGATCCTTTATTTTTAGTATTCATGTGTATATTATATGCAATATTACCAAGAATTCACTTAGCAGTTGTAGTAATGTCGCAGCAAAAGTTTCTGTGTAGTCCTGGCTTTTTTTGGAGCCCTATTTATTTTATAGAGTTCTCACAAACTGCATCGATACTTGATGCATGTCACTACTGCAATAACTAGAGGGCTCTTACTGCAGTGCAACAGTATGCAGTGAGCTCCCTCTAGTGGTGCATGAAGGCAGTCAGAATTTCTTTTATAGAATGGAATAACCCTTTAACATGTCCGAACGTGTGTTATTCCATTCAAATAGCACTACAGTAAGCCAACAAATTTGACAAGAATTTGCATGTGCCAAATGTCGCCCTCAGAAGAAGAAAATTGCAAAAAAATTCAAATTTTATCTTAAAGTGTCAAAATGTTGAAAAAAAAAAATGCAAGTACTTTTATCGCTTATGACCTTGGCCTTTGCAGAATTTTTCTGTACTGTAACGTTGGACCAATGCCCGTATGTCTCAGTAGAGCGGAGTATCTACCTTGCATCATCGCGATGTTCGCTCCATGTAAAAGTGGATTCAAATGTAAAACCAAAAATTGCCAGAGGGAAGGAAGGGATAAATAAATGAATGCATTCTTGTGGGATGGGTGGTCTCGACACATTGTTTTAGCAAAATTTAGACTGAGGTGTCAATTGTACCCAGTGTACATGCCAAATTAACTTATTTCCCTGCTGTTGAGGCACTGTTCTGCCTCGGTAGCAGAGACAAGGTTAATGGCGCTGTCTGTTTTTGTATGCACCATTTCTCTTGATGAACTGTTGCTTTTTTTTTTTGCTTTATGTTTTAATGAAATAACTTTTTTTTTTTTATATAATTTGGGGAAGGTGGGGAGTTACTGGCAATTTTTTTTTTTTTTAATTTTGTTTTATGATTAATTTGAGAGCTGCTTAACATCTTGGTCATCACACTTAAATGCAGCACCTGAATCCTCAGTAAATGTTCTAGCCCCTAAAGAAAGCAATGTGTATTGTATATTCTGTGGTATTTGTCGTTGTTCTGTTATGAGTTAGACCTTTCTGGGTCTACATTTGAAAAAAAAAAAAGCTATTAAACATATCTTAAATCATGAAACGGCTATCTGTAGCCACCTGCTGTTTCTTGACTCTTACTTGTACTTGTAAAAATAAAAAAAATACATATAATGTGAAATCTATAAAATATATATATTATAAAATTTATATTTTTTATAATATATTTTATAGATTTCACACTATAAATATATATTTTTTTTATATATAAATTTATGCTGCGGAATAAGTTACCAGTTATCCATTAGTGAGCTCGTTCTCACACTCAGGTCTGTGACTCTTCTCTCTCTCTCTCTCCTGTCTAGAATTTTTTTTAGGCTGATTTATTACATATGAGAGTTTACATTTTGATTTGGTCATAAATAGTCTTAGAAGAAAGATAAACAGGAAAGGATTATTTACAGTTGGAGCAGGCAGACTCTGTGTACAGTGGATTGCAAAAGTATTCACCCCTTTGGTTTTATATTAATTTTGATACTTTACAACCTGGGTTTAAATATTTTTGTAATCCGATTTGGTTGTTATGCATCAGCACTAAATAGTCTAAGTTGGTGAAGTGAGAAACATATAGGCATAAATTACATTTATGGTATTTAAATAAGAATTGTCATGTGCATATGTATTCATCCCTTTTACTATGAAGCCCCTAGAAATTTCTGGTGCAAGCAATTACCAGCAAATTACGTCATTTGTCACATGCTTAGATTGAACATAAGTGGACGTCCTTTCACTAAGTGTCACATGTCTGTCAGTATATGCACTTTACCTTTTTCTGAAAGGCCACAGAGACTGAAACACCATTAACAAGAGGCACCACTAACTGAACGCCATGAAGACCAAGGACATCTCCAAACAACACGTTGAAGACCAAGGAGATCTCCAAACAAGTCCTGGACAAAGTTGTTGAGAAATACATGTCAATATGGGGTTATAAAAATAATCCCATTGTCTGATGATCTCCCAGAGCACCATCACCTCCATTATCATCAAATGGAAAGAACATGGTACCACAACAAACCCGACAAGAGGGTGCCACCAAGTCTCTCAGCCCAGGCAAGGAAGGCATTAATCAGAGAGGCAGCACAGAGACCAAAGATAACCCGGAAGGAGCTGCAGAGAACTCAAGCAGAGACTGTTGAATCTGTCCATACAACCACTATCAGGCATACACTCCATAGAGGTGGCCTTTATGGAAGAGTGGGCAGAAAAAAAGCCTTTACTTACACAAAAAAATGGAAGGCTTGTTGTGAGCTTGCCAAAAGACGTGGGAGGCTCCCCAAATGTATGGAGCAAGGTGCTGTGGTCAGATGAGCCCAAAATCTTACTTTTTGCCCACCAAGGTAAATGCTATGTCTGGTGCCAAACCAACACAGCTCATCACCCCAAGAACACCATCCCCACAGTGAAACATGCTGTGGGGATGTTTTTTGGCAACACGGACAGGGAAAATGGTCCGAATTGAGGTGAAGATGGACGGTACATCCAATACCTTACATATATTGATATGTTTTTGTGCACTTTTATCTTTTCAGGGTGCAGTTGGGCCCAAATGGTTCTGTAAACTGTGGCCTCTGTTCACACGGGATGCATTATAGTTAGCACTGGGCAGCCCCCCTATATGGTGTTACTAAGAGGCTGTGAACCATATGCTCTGCATTCCCTGTGTGAACATTGCCACATACGGATTATTTTTTTGCACTGGTGTGCCACGCGGCCAATCTCTGATTGTAGGCTGGCTGTTTCATTAGGTATTATTGCACCTGTGCAGTTGCCATTTTACTTGGGTCCGCTGCACCCTGTTAGTGCATTTGTATTGAGGCCTGTCTATACAAGTAAGCATCTCTGTCTGTTTTGTTTTTTTCTCAAAACCTGCTTCAGTCTGTCAGTGATTTGAGACTGGATAGGACGGAAGTTCACCTAACAAGACAATGACCCAAAGCATACTGCTAAAGCAACACTCGAGAGGTTTAAGGGGAAACGTGTAAATGTTTTGGAGTAGCTTAGTCAAAGCCAAGACCTTAAACTGAATGAGAATCTGTGAACCAGACTTGAAGATCACTGTTCATCAGAGGAAACCATCTAACTTGAAGGAGCTGGAGCAGTTTTGCCTTCAAGACAAAAATCCCAGTGGCAAGATGTGGAATCTCAAAGAGACTTATCCAAAGTAACTTGCAACAGTAATTGCCGCAAAAAGGAACCTCTACAAAGTATTGACTTTAGGGGGGCAAATATTTATGCACACTAAAGTTATAAGTTATTTTGTCCTATTTATTGTTTGCTTGTTGTAGGCATGCTCTTTACATGAACTGATGTAAACCCTCAAAAAAACAGTGAAATTCCGGATGGTGAGGTAGCAAAACAAAATTAATGCTAAGGGGATGAATGCTTTTACAAGCCACTTTAGGCCTTACTGCAAGAGGAACTAATGGCAGATACTATAACAGTATTTGAAAAAGGGACAACAAATGGTATTTTGAGTTCTAAATAATTGCGATTGAGAATGCAAGTATAACTGGTGGATAAAGGTGAAACTTGATGGATCTACAGTTGTGGCCAAAAGTATTGACACCCCTGCAATTCTGTCAGATAATACTCAGTTTCTTCCTGAAAATGATTGCGCAAACAAATTCTTTGGTATTATTATCTTCATTTAATTTGTCTTAAGTGAAAAAACACAAAAGAGAATGAAGCAAAAAGCAAAACATTGATCATTTCACACAAAACTCTAAAAATGGGCCAGACAAAAGTATTTGCACCCTCAGCCTAATACTTGGTTGCACAACTTTTAGCCAAAATAACTGCGACCAACCGCTTCCGGTAACCATCAATGAGTTTCTTACAATGCTCTGCTGGAATTTTAGACCATTCTTCTCTGGCAAACTGCTCCAGATCCCTGATATTTGAAGGGTGCCTTCTCCAAACTGCCATTTTTAGATCTCTCCACAGGTGTTCTATGGGATTCAGGTCTGGACTCATTGCTGGCCACCTTAGAAGTCTCCAGTGCTTTCTCTCAAACCATTGTCTAGTGCTTTTTTAAGTGTGTTTTGTGTCATTGTCCTGCTGGAAGACCCATGACATCTGAGGGAGACCCAGCTTTCTCACACTGGGCCCTACATTATGCTGCAAAATTTGTTGGTAGTCTTCAGACTTCATAATGCCATGCACACGGTCAAACAGTCCAGTGCCAGAGGCAGCAAAGCAACCCCAAAACATCAGGGAACCTCCGCCACGTTTGACTGTAGGGACCGTGTTTTTTTTCTTTGAATGCCTCTTTTTTTTCTCCTGTAAACTCTATGTTGATGCCTTTGCCCAAAAAGCTCTACTTTTGTCTCATCTGACCAGAGAACATTCTTCCAAAACGTTTTATGCAAGTTTTGGCAAACTCCAGCCTGGCTTTTTTATGTCTCGGGGTAAGAAGTGGGGTCTTCCTGGGTCTCCTACCATACAGTCCCTTTTCATTCAGACGCCGACGGATAGTATGGGTTGACACTGTTGTACCCTCGGACTGCAGGGCAGCTTGAACTTGTTTGGATGTTAGTCGAGGTTCTTTATCCAACATCCGCACAATCTTGCGTTGAAATCTCTTGTCAATTTTTCTTTTCCGTCCACATCTAGGGAGGTTAGCCACAGTGCCATGGGCTTTAAACTTCTTGATGACACTGCGCACCGTAGACACAGGAACATTCAGGTCTTTGGAGATGGACTTGTAGCCTTGAGATTGCTCATGCTTCCTCACAATTTGGTTTCTCGAGTCCTCAGACAGTTCTTTGGTCTTCTTTCTTTTCTCCATGCTCAATGTGGTACACACAAGGACACAGGACAGAGGTTGAGTCAACTTTAATCCATGTCAACTGGCTGCAAGTGTGATTTAGGTATTGCCAACACCTGTTAGGTGCCACAGGTAAGTTACAGGTGCTGTTAATTACACAAATTAGAGAAGCATCACATGATTTTTCGAACAGTGCCAATACTTTTGTCCACCCTCTTTTTTTATGTTTGGTGTGGAATTACATCCAATTTGGCTTTAGGACAATTCTTTTTGTGTTTTCATTTAAAACAAAATAAATGAAGATAATAATACCAAAGAATTTGTGTTTCCAATCATTTTCAGGAAGAAACGGAGTATATTATCTGACAGAATTGCAGGGGTGTCAATACTTTTGGCCACAACTGTATGTGTGTCAACCTTTACATCTATGTCAGCTGAGAGTTACAGACCCTGTTGTCAGGAGTTCCCTGACAGATTTACTGCTAACTCATTTTGCAGTCTATGTACCGTGTGATAAATACAGGCTGTAGAAGCCAAACAAGCCAACATTATTTTAATGAAAACTGCTTTGTAGCTAAAAAAAAAATTACACAAATTTAAGAAGGAAAAAAAACACGTGCAAATGTGTCCATATTCTTTAGCAGTGAAGTGGTTATCCCACTTGGAGTCCCGCACACCGTCCAACATAGCAGTGACCATTTCCAGTCTACTGACCACAGTCATCGACACATGAAGTTGCTGCTTCGGTCGTCAGATGAGCGTCTGCTGCATGGTGACCACAATAGGGAGCAGGAGGCAATCCTTTAACAGTGGGAAATAGGGTTGAATGTTGAAAGTAGATATTGTAAATTCTGAGGCCCTGCATGAAAACTGGGCATATGGTACCAAGCTTTAGTTCCTGGTGTGTAACCCAGCTGAATGACACTTATTCTTCCATATGTTATAACCCCTCTTTAGAATTGTCATTTATGGAGGTTTGACTCTTCAGACCCCCACTGAACATTCTCGCCGAGGGGCGGGATTACTTACTTTATGTTTCTGTGTGACCTGTAGATTTTCTATTGAGCCCGTGTACCCCTCAAGGATAAGCTGAGTGAGTTTGAGCGATTGGCCGGGGTTCCCCTACCGATCAGTGATTCTAAACGGGCTATAACATATTAAAAAAAAAGTATTCAAAAGTTTTGGTTACCCCTCAAGTCGAGTTCTTTCAATCAAAAAACAGTGACACATCTGTCTACAGGTCATGTGTAGTACTGCAACTTAGCCTGCAGTTCCCAAATTGACCAATGTCTAGGAATTCATCAGTGTATTCTGTCTAATGTAACTGCACTGACTTGTCAACGCTCCAGTATCCAGGTGGTGCCAAGTACCCATATGATATAGACATATAATCAAGTCCCGGGGTCAGTGATTATCCATAGTGTCTTGTCTTCCTTGGGCATTGCTGGAGCTTGAATATTGGGCACAACTCTGAGCAAAAACCTACAAGTTTCAGTAGTATTGGAGCTGCCCAGGGCAAAATATTAATAAGAAATGGGCATCCTGGCATTATCTACTGCCAGGAGGAATATGTACATATATTCAAAAGTCAGCATCACTAAGTGGATAGACTGCTGCACAGTGTGCTCTGTCTGCTATGATGTAAATTAAAGAGTTAACTTGCATGGTGTTTTTTCAAATTTGGCAGTGTCACTCCTAGTGGAGAGTGACATGCCAGAGTAAGGAGACTTATAGGCCATGCAGTGCTCCTCTAGGAGCATTGCATGGCCTATAAGTCTTCTTACACTGGCATGTCACGCTCCACAAGACAATACTGCTTAGCCACCAGTCAGAGGCCCCTCATACAGCCAAATCAGATCTCATTCTTTGCACTGAGGAGGGGCAAACACCCTGAAACACGTCTACAAATTGATATTGTGATTTGGCTTTTAGACTAAGTCGTGTGGCAAGGCTTGTTAAAGAGTCGATATTGACTTTTAGGATTGCTACTTCCAGTAGGCTGCATTACAGTTGTAGTCCTCGTCGTCTTTGAAAAGGCAATTTTCATAGTCACATTCGGCAGGTACTTTAGTTTCCTACAGACTGGTGGGGGGTTCACATCCTGAGATCCCCATAGATTGCTCAATAGACCCCGTAACAGCTCCTGTCTATATGTAAGGAAGAGGACCGGGCTGTGGGTACCTCTGAAATGCCGAGGCCGCGTCCAGTGTTGCAGGGGGGAAGGAAAGAGGAGACTCAGTAGCGTAGCTACCGGGGGGGGGCAGAGGGGGCGGTGGCCCCTGGCCCCGCACTCTGAGGGGGCCCACCGGAGCTACACTAGTGTGACTATTGGCGTGCACAGCGCGCCCTTACAGTTACATTCTGCGGTAGGGCAGGGAGAATCTATCTCCCTACTCTGCCGCCCTGCCGCTATGGGCCCCTGAGAAGGCGGTGGGGGGTCCCGGTGCCAGCAGTGGGCCCCCCACCTAACAGCCAGCAATGTCGTCCTGGGCTATTCTGTGCGCACACAGGACCTGTGATGAGGTCACAGGAGAGGCGGGGTCAGGGGTCACATGATCAGGGGCTTCAGTGGCTGCAGGACTCTGCTGTGCTGGTTGTCATGGTGCTGGATGAGGTGAAGTTTGTGTGGGGTCAGGAGGGGTTTACAGGGTGGATGTAGCAGAG
Source organism: Dendrobates tinctorius (assembly GCF_039654945.1). Lineage (NCBI taxonomy): Eukaryota > Metazoa > Chordata > Amphibia > Anura > Dendrobatidae > Dendrobates > Dendrobates tinctorius. The sequence continues at coordinate 53,919,274 of NW_027361696.1, forward strand.
CTGTGTGTGTAGAACGTGTACGAAGCAGAGATATGCATGAATGAGGTGTATAGAGGAGCAGAGCCGCGTATGTATGGGGTGAGCGGAGCCGTTTGTGTGCAAGGTGCATGAAGCGGAGCCGTGTGTGTATAGGGTGTACGGAGCTGAGCCGTATGTGAACAAGATGTATGGAGCGGAGCCCCGTGTGTACGAGGTGTGCAGAGCGGAGGTCGTGTGTACAAGGAGTATGGAGCAGAGCTCCGTGTGTACAAGCTGTACGGAGCGGAGCCGAGTGTCTATAGGGGGTATCAGATGCAGTAATAGGGGCACATGCGGCAGCAGCGGATCAGCATTGGGGTATCAGGTGCAGTAATAGGGAAACATACCCCAATCCTGAGCCGCTGTTGCTGTATGTTTCCCTATTACTGCACCTGATACCCCAATCCTGAGCCGCTGTTGCTGTATCAGGTGCAGTAACAGGGGGACATACGGCAGCAGCGGCTCAGTATTGGGGTATCGGGTGCAGTAATAGGGGGACATACGGCAGCAGCGGCTCAGTATTGGGGTATTGGGTGCAGAAATAGGGACACTTATGGCAGCAGCAGGTCAGTATTGGGGTATCGGGCAGTAATAGGGGGGACATACGGCAGCAGCAGCTCAGTATTGGGGTATCGGGCAGTAATAGGGGGGACATACGGCAGCAGCAGCTCAGTATTGGGGTATCGAGAGCAGTAATAGGGGGACATATGGCAGCAGTGGCTCAGTACTGGGGTATCAGGGGCAGTAATAGCGACACACGATATCAGCGACTCAGCATTGGGGTATCAGGTGCAGTAATAGGGACACATGGCAGCAGCGGCTCAGCATTGGGGTATCAGCAGGATTAGGGGTTTGTGCAGGTTGGAGATAGATGGTGATGGGGCTGGAATATGAGAAGTGACACGTGTCGTTGTATTCTCTGTAGCAGATTCGTGGCTGGAGGAGTTGTCATGTCGGTCTGGGCCAGATGGAAAAGACGTGAAAAGTGAACGATTCCATCAGAAAGAACGTCAGCGGTAAGACACCAACTATAACTGTGCAGTAATCACATATGTTTTGTAGGACTTGTATTTACCACTGACCATATGGCGGTAATATCAATATTGGTCTTTATATAGAGATTATTTTCAGTAGCAGCACGGTCATCTGCTGAGGTTCTCCACTATTAGGGTGTGTCACTGAGTTGTAATCAAAGTTACCTGGTTAGGGGCCCACTCAGAAGTTTCGCTCCCCCCCCCCCCCCCGATCCAAAACCCTAGCTACACCTCTGAGGAGACTGAGGCTGTGTGTACACGCTGTGGATTAGCTGCGGATTTTGTAAAATCCGCAGGTCAAAATACCTGCGGTTTTACCTGCGGATTGCTCTGCGGTTTTTCATCTCCTCAATGGAGGAGATGGCAAACCGCAGCAGAATCCGCAGAAAGAATTGACATGTCAATTCTTTCTGCGGATTGAAAACCGCAGATAATCTGCGCGGAAATTTCCGCACCGTCTGCATTGCGGTTTTTGATTCCCATAGGGAATCATGCTACTGTACACCGCAGCAAAATCCGCAGCGTGTGCACCCAGCCTGAAAGAAGCCATGACCTGAAAGGAGGGGGCGTGGTAATCGAGGGGAGAAGGCAGAAAGTTCCCGCCGAAGAAGCGAGAGAGCAGGGCCCGGCTGTGCGCTGCGGAGCGAGTTGAAGCGCAGAGCAAAGACCTAGGACGGGTCAGTGAGGACTCCCGGGTACCATTGGGCGCACAGGGAGATGGGCGTCGAGTGAAGCGGTGCAAGCAGTCAGGTATCGGTGGGTGCATCGAGGGATGATCGCCAAGTGAGACATCGTGGTGTGTGCATCCAGGTGTTGGCGGGTGCGCAGGGGAGCACATGCCGAAGAGAGACTTTTGTGGAGCTTCCCAATCCCGCTCTGCAGTTTATTGGACTAGGGGCTCAGTGGGCAAAACTGGTGACCGCCCACTGCCGCCTAAAGCGCGACCATGTGCTGGGCGGGAAAGCCTGAAGGCGCAGTGTTGGCCTCCGCTGGCATTCATCAACTATCGGACTACAGACGACTAAAAGACAGTGGAGTCACGATAAGTTAAAGTTGATAGAAAGACTTGCGTTGAACCACAATTATACTGTTTAACTTGTCTCCCCCCTTCCTGTTATCTCCCTGCGAGGAGTTCATTATTGATAATTAAACCGCACTTGCTCTGTTCTGTTGCGTTACTGCATCCGTTTACCTGCTTTACATATGCACACTGCGCGGAGTCTGGATTTTGTAGTGCTTAGGCAGGAGCTGTGCAATTGGGGGTCTGTTGAGGGATTGCTGGCAATCTCAGGATCTGAATCCCCCTATCCCTTCAATCTGCTGGCAATTCAAGTAGTTGCTAACTTTGAAAAAACTCCATGAAAGTTACTGGAAGCTTTCCCAAGTTGGTATTTTCCTTTCTTTGACACTGTGGTGTATGGTGGGCACCGACAGACAACTTTATCTAGGCACGTCATTTAGATATGGCGCAGCAAACGGTTAGGGAATTTTCTACTAATTTTCTAGTAAAAGTAGGGAACCGTCTAAAAAAAAGAAGTGAAGCATACCACTGGAATTCCCTATTGCTCCAGCCACTGCTTCTTGGCCACTGCTGGGTTAGGTGGGCAGGTCATCACTTCCAGTCCAGGAACAGACCCCCAAAGCCGCAGCATTACCACAAGTAAATAGTATGGCTTCCGCCACAGAGCCATACAGTAATATAACATCCAAAGGGCACAAGGACACCATTAGGGGGAGCTCACTGCATACAGAAATCTTTCATGTATTTTCCATTGCAGAACTCTGACTCTTGGATTTGCAGTTTGAATTGCATGCGGTTTCTGGGCAGAATTCCATGCAGAAAGTTTCCAGTGTATGCCACTGGGTATGCATGGGATGTGGATATGTTTTTCAGGTGCATATTAATAAACCTGTATACAGCTACCATTAAGGTCAATGTGATCAAAATAAGCATACATCCAGCAATTTCTACCAAGACTCTCCTCCATGGCCAAGAATCCAGGAGAAAATAGAAGTATACTTGGACGTGCATTGTAGTTATTAGTACTAATTTATCGTAATAGCGCAATGCAAAAACACAAGTGACCTAAAAAGTACTTACAACACTCAGATCCCATCTAACACGACAGCAGACGGTGAACAGATGCAAGCGAGCAGCACTTATCAGCCGCATATTAACGAACGTATAGCCGGCCATTGCTGAACAGAACGCGAGGGAAGACAGAAACCAATGTTTTAAGACAAATCTTTTAAAAACTGGGACAGCCGGCGACTATAAGAATATCAATTGCATCAATTATTGCTGTGTTTATGGCCTGCGGCTAAACGTCTCCAAAGATAAATATAAGATCGCTGCTCTGCACATTAAATGGAACGTAACGCAGTAAACGCCGCTCACTTCTTACCGGAATCCAGGCAGATTTATATTCATTATTGTCACGACGGCTTTTTATGGAGCGGTTTCTTCTGAAATTGCAGTTTACTTTCTCAAATGGAGCACAGTGAGGGCAGCAGGGCATGAGACTTAAGGGTATGCAGACTTTTGAAATTAATCTGTTTTATATTCTGGGTTTATATATTCTAAATGGGCCCAGTTTGGTGAAAAAAATGAAAAGTAGTAATAAAACAAATCATACCTACTAGAATGTTTCCTTGCTGACTTCTTACTGCATGACCGCTGCAGCCAGTAATCGGCTGATTGGCTGCAGCCTTCCCATTCCATTCAATCGGGAGGATAGATGTGTATCCCAGGACATTCAGCGGTCCTGTAGGGGAATACGATTTTTTTTCTGATTTAAAACATTTTTTAAATTAGTGAACAACCCCTTTTATATAAAACATAAATGTTGCAAGCAGTGAGGTATGTGGAAGGACGTTACACATGACTACAGGATCACCATACTTCCCAATAATCAGCACACTTAAGAAGAGGACCTGTTTTCAGGTCAGAAGGGTCCAGTTTTTGCTCATATTTTATTCCTGTCGCTCCTCCTGAGTATTTCCTCTTTTAATTTTTTTTCAATCCGTCATACGGTTTCAGAGATATGGCCCTTTTTTTTAGCAGCAGGATCCTCTGGGGAGTGTCTTTAAAACTGTTCTGCATAATTACCCTATGAGCCAAGCCCCCTTGTAAAGACCATAAAAACTGGAACCAAACAAAAAGGTCCATATCTCTGTGCGGTGGATTAAAAAAAAAAATAAAAAAGCGGAATACTCAGGAGAGCAGAGGGAATAAAATAAGAACAAAAATGGGCCATTTTTAACCTGAAGACACTGAGACAACCCAGTAATATTCCCAATATACAGACTTTGTATATGCAGAAAGTGCCCCTTTTTGGGCTTGGGATTGTAATGTTGTCCAAGAAAAATTAGGACTGTTGGAAAGTATGGATCAGGCTTTGTTTGCATTGTGTAACCATGGGAACATGTAGGTCTGTATAGGAGCTGTAGACACAAAACGGTAGATATCTGGAGATGGAAGAGGGATGGAAGCCCCTGTAGGACAAAGTTACAAACAGCAATGAGCACAAGGTCCAATTAGGATAAGTCAGGGCAAATAACCCCTCCAGGCCTCCGTATGGACGCTGGGGCTGTGTCCTATGACTAAGCTGCCTGGCACCGTACATGGGAAAACAAATTTTTAGAATTGATTCTTTCTGAGAGAATTCAGCAATGAGCAGGTGATAACACAGTTCTGGAAAAGTTCACAAATCTGGTGGGGCAGTTTTTATAGTCTGGTGGTTTCACCCTGGAGTTTGCCCATTTACCAAATGTACTTAAGACATTTCAGGGGACATTCAGTTTATTAAAAAAAAAATCCTGCCAAAAATTGTAACACTAAATTCAAGGCGTTGTCCAGACAGCTAAGGCCGTGTTCACACCCAGCGTAAGTGCAGTTTTCCTTCTGCTGAAGCAGTAAGTCTTTTCTGATTAATATCGCATGGGGTCCTTATGCCTTTTTCTCCTTATTTGATGCATTTTTGGTGCGACTTTGAAGCATTTTTTAAGCCTTTTTTTTATCCTTTGCAACAAAAAAATTTGCTTCTAAATGTAAAAAATGCAATTGCGTTTTTTTTACAAGCGTTTTTTCAAGCTCATAAGGAAAAAAATGCACAAACGAAAACTCAAACTGTAAACGTAGCGTTCGCATGGAATCACGTCTCCTCGGCTTCAGCAGTTTTCTGCACAAAAATAAAAAAAGACGCAGCATTTAGTCACAGTGTGAATACGGCCACACTGCTTAGAATAATAAGAAAGAGAAAACTCACAAATCCTCCGCCAACACATCCCATAATGGGAGTAGTAGAAACAATGGCTTGCCTCGCAATAGCGAGGAGGAGAAAGACATTACTTGCCTCACATTTTTTTTCTAACCTCCAAAATATATATATATATATATATATATATATATATATATATATATATATATATATATATTAAAAAGGTTGGTGTCACAGTAATTGTACAGAGCAGAAAAATCACGTTTCCGGTTCAATTTTATAACACAACGCCGTGAAAACAAAACCGAAATAATAATAGCAGAATTGTGTTATTTTTCAACATTACATCGAGCTTGTAATTTCTGAGAAAAATAATCATTAAGTTTCGGTTTTTTTTTGTGTTTGTGGGGGGTTTATTTTGCCCATAACCAATATGGCGGCGGCAAACTACGTCACGTTAACGTCACATCCGTTATTTTCCTCCTCACAACACTGTTTAACAACCTGCGCTCTGATTGGTTACTTGTATAGTTCCGGTAGCCAATGGGTTGTGCCTTTGATTAGCAGGTGTCGAGAACGGCGCGGTGGCGGCTGACTGTACTGAGGCCAACGGTCAGTCCAGGAAGTGGTGTCTGACACCCGGGCTGCGACCTGCCGGTGTTTATTGTACTGCGGGACAGGCACTGCTGATAATTTAAAGGTACAGTACCGGTAATAAGCTGCGTGAGGAGGTGACGTGACAACTGCTAGAGGGAAGGGGGGAAAGGTTCTACGTATCAGCAGGTAGGAGTTACGGGTTCTGTAACTGAACTACATGTCCCAGCATGCCTTTCCAGCCGTGTGACATTCTATAGGTGCGGTATTTGGGCTGAACTATAGGCTATGTGCACACGGAGTTTTTTGGTGGTGCGGATTTTGTAGTAAAATCCGCAGATGTAGTCATAGGAGACCCCTGCAAAATATTAGACACGTACTGCAGGCAGATTTGCCTGCGGTTTTGCCTTGCGGTTTCACACCTAATGGATGAGGTGTGAAACGCATCAGCACAGCATTTTCCACTTTACCATTGAAAACAATGGTACTGTACAACGCACCTAAGGCTGAGTGCAGATGGACTTTTTGGCCCTGCGGATTTTTCCACGCAGAATGGAAGAAATCCACAGGTCAAATGACCTGCATTTCTCCTGCGGATTTCTTCCATTTTTCATGCGGTTTTCCAATGCGGTTCTCCCCCTGCGGATTTGGTGACAGGGGAGATGGAAAACCACACAAAAGAAGTAAAATGCTGCGGTTTTTTTTTTACATTGATTTTGAGGCTACTGTACATCACAATGCGGATATACAACGTTTCTGCGTGGTAAAATCTGCTGCGGATCCGCTGCAAATCTGCATCGTGTGCAAACAGCCTAGATCTGCTGCGGACCCGCAGAGCCTGAAACGCTGCGGATCTGCAGCAGAATCCGCACCGTGTGCACATACCCTAAGGCTGTGTGCATACGCTGTGGATTCTGCTGCGAATCCGCAGCGGATTTGGCCCTGCAGTACCATTATAATCAATTGAAAACAAAAACCGCAGTGCACACGGTGCGGAATTTTCCGCGGTTTCAAAACTGCAGCATGTCACTTCTTTGTGCTTAATCCGCAGCGGTTTTACACCTACTCCATTGTCCAGGTGTCAAACCGCAGGCTAATCCACAGATAAACCGCAGGTCTTTTGACCTGCGGATTTTGCAAAATCCGTGCAGAAAGTTCCGCAGCGTGTGCACACACCCTAAGGCTATGTGCACACGCTGCAGTTTTTGCTGCGGATCTGCAGCAGTTCTGCAGACAGTGTACAGTAGCATGTAAATCTATGTGATTTACAATCTGCTGTGCACATGCTGCGGATTTTTAACTGCGGAAAAGCTGCGGTTTCAAATCCGCAGAAATAAATGACATGTCTCTTCTTTTCTGCGGATTCTGCTGCGGTTTACCATCTTCTCCATTGTAGAGGTGATAAACCGCAGGGCAATCCGCAGGTCATTTTACCTGCGGTTTTACCTGTGGTTACGCAGATATAAATCTGCATACCAATCCGCAGCGTGTGCACTAGGGTGACCGCAAAAAATCGATGTGGGAATTTTGTCCGTCTGGACCCCACAAAGCGATTCCCCTTTCCAGATATTGAGAGAGCCAAAATTTGAGCTCGATCAAACGATGTTAACCCGTGCCGCTCGTCGCTCAAAGTTTGAAAAAATCCAAATTGAAGTATTTTAAGATTTAGGTATTTTGCATAGTCTGTTAGACTATAAAGAATGTGACAACAACATTGCAGAAATAGCCCTGATCAAACTTTCGAACCATTTGTGGTATTTGAATGCAGAGTTGGTGGGATTATTGTTTTTTGATCCCACCATTACAGACAATGAAAAGTTGTTAATGGCTAATAAATTGCTCAGTAGCACAGATGAACCATCAGAGCACGCTAGGGTTGTAAATCCAAAAGTTAGGAAAGAAAAATTAAAAGAGGTAGGAAGTAACCGACTTTAACGACCTTCTGACAAAAGATGAAGAACAAAAGCAATATGTCCTGCAAGTTGTAAGCAAATGCCGAGCATTATATTCTGACGTTTCAAAAACTACTTTAACAAAAGCTCTAGAATAGATTAGATAACTATGTAAAATTATCAACTCATGTAGGTTAGCGTGCTCTGATGGTTCATCTGTGCTACTGAGCAATTTATTAGCCATTAACAACTTTTCATTGTCTGTAATGGTGGGATCAAAAAACGATAATCCCACCAACTCTGCATTCAAATACCACAAATGGTTCGAAAATTTGGTCAGGGCTATTTCTGCAATGTTGTTGTCACATTCTTTATAGTCTAACAGACTATGCAAAATACCTAAATCTTAAAATACCTCAATTTGGATTTTTTCAAACTTTGAGCGACGAGCGGCACGGGTTAACGTCGTTTGATCGAGCTCAAATTTTGGCTCTCTCAATATCTGGAAAGGGGAATCGTTTTGTGGGGTCCAGACGAACAAGATTCTGACATTTTTTTTCCCCCCCCATATGAGATCCGGTCACCCTAGTGTGCACATAGCCTAAGACCCTGTGCTGTCAGTCAGAAGGCATGGATTTTATTAACTCCTTCATGGCTGTGCCTGTTCTGGCCTCTCTTAAACATTATTTTTACAAATATCAAAAACTGACTTTTTTGCTTGCAAACTTTTATTTTTAGTTATTGGCGTTGTTGCAAAACCTTTTTTTTTTTTTTTTTTGTCTGCAGCTTTATATTTTTTTTTTTATTACTGCCAAGAGATCGGTTTTGGCTGCAAAAAAAAAAAAAAAGAAAGCAACATGCGAACATAGCCTTATCCTCTCTAGATGCCGTGGATGCTATTGAGTGCGGCATCTAGGGAGTTAAACGGCCGGGATCTGAGCTGGCTCTGATCTCAATAACTGCTGCTATCGCTGCTCCAGATCTACTATTCCAATTTAAGAAGCATTTTCTGTTTTGGGTGAGGGTGAGTAGGGTTATGGCAATCCCTTGTTCTTGTGCAGGCATTGGCCTTGTGCACCACATGTCCATCGCTGATGCAGTACGTGTCTTAATATTTTGCAGGGGTCTCCTATGAGTGCATCTGAAGCGGAGCTCCCGGAATTTGTGCACTATTTTAGCAGGTAACGTACAGACAGATCCCAGGCATTATGTTTTTATTTTTTTATTTTTTCTCCCTGATTATTAACCTGCAAGTTGCAAATGCGATCTAATTTTCTTCCAAAAGCCGTACTTGCTGCAGGCCCCCTGTGTTGGTTATTGCTCTTTAACTTGGTGTTTTTGCAAGAGGAAGGATCCTTCGTGCAATGTACTGACCCTACCAGTCCACCAGAGGGCGCTCCGTGTGGCCTCTGCTCCAGCAGTCCACCAGAGGGCGCTCCGCGTGGCCTCACCTTTGTTTTCAGCAAGTATCATCCATGTGTCCTATGGGGAATTGAGCAGTGCCGGACCCAGGGCTGCCACCAGGAATTTCAGGGCTCCATACTGACATTTTCAGGCCACCTTGAGACTCTTTCCAGGCTCCACCCTTGCTCTGCCTCCACCCCTCGAACCTTCCTCAATCCCACCACCCACTCTTGGAAAAACTCCACTTCTGCACCTCGTACTCACCAATTAAACATTAACAGTTCCCATCTAACACCATATCACATACATAGCCAGCAGCTTTTATTTTTGGCCAAAAGATTGTTTAAGCCGCCACCACAACAAGGAGACTCTTTTGGCTGAGCTCTACTCTAATCTAACCTATTAAACATTTGTTAAAATACCCAATATGCTTTAGTTATTTCTTCTTATTTTTCTTTAAGGGATTGTGTAATTTTTTTAAAATGACCAATATCACCACATACAAGGTACAAACACCGTCACACCATGGCTGGACCACATATTACCACCATATAGTGACCGAATAATACCACATACAGGACGCAAATACCGCCACAACATGACCAGGCCACATATTACCAACACATAGTGACTGAATACTACACTACTGATCATTAAAGGGAACCCGTCACGAGTTTTTGAACCTATGAACAAATGCCACCACCTTTAACTGCTCCTGTGCTGCATGCCACAAACGTGTCTGTCAGCTCCTGACACCCCCTTTATGCCTCAAAAAATACCATTTGATATGCTCACGCGCTTTATGTAAGTAAGAGTGGTCCGGTCCGATGGGCGTTTTTGCTGCGGCGTACATCCCTCCTCTCTGCTCCTAATCGCGTCATCCACATAGCAAACCTAGAGCTTGCGCCTGCGCAGTAACCTCACAGGACCACTCGGGCATACTTTGCCCTTCTGTGAACAGAGCATAAAATAGCAATGTGCAAGTGCATAGTTGTGATTGCTGTAAATGGTGAACTGAGATCTCGCGCCTGTGCAGTAACCTCATTCAAATGACGGCGCAATGCGCTTTCATAGTGCTGATTAATGCTCTGCTCACAGTAGGGCAGAGCAGAGTGCGCTTGCGTGGTCCTGTGAGGCTCCTGCGCAAGCTCTCAGTTCGTTATGTGGAGGACGCGATTAGGAGCAGAGTTGAGGGACGTACGCTGCAGCAAAGACGCCCACCGGACTGGACCACTTATTTACATACAGCGTGGGAGCATATCAAATGGTATTTATGGGGCCATACAGGGGGAGTCAGGAGCAGACAGACACATTTGTGGAATGCAGCACAGGAGCAGTTAATGATGGTGGCATTTGTTCATAGGCTCAAAAACTGGTGACAGGTTCCCTTTAATAAAAAAAAATACTATTATCATAAGTGCCATTACACACACGAGCTCTGTATAGAACACCACAACACAGACGGCGACAACTCTGGCACACGGTGCAAACACGTTTCCTACAGCGGTGCTCCAGGTGCGCCGAACGTCTGTGGAGAAAATCCAATCTACACGAAGATTTCATCCATTATAAGTTCATGCTTAGAACATACAACACTGCCCTTCACCTCTCCAAACAAACCTATTTCAACACCCTCATCACCTCACTGTCCAATAACCCGAAACGTCTCTTTGACACTTTTCATTCTCTACTCAATCCAAGAGTACAGGCCCCAACCACGGAGCTCTGAGCTGACGATCTGGCCAATTACTTCAAAGAAAAAATTGACCAGATCCGACAGGAAATTATCTCCAAATCCCCTCATACCATGCACTGTCCTCCCTCCCCCACTGCATCTAACTCACTCTCTGATTTTGAACCAGTCACAGAAGAAGAAGTAAGCAGGCTCCTTGCATCTTCTCGCCCAACTACTTGCACCAGTGACCCATTTCCGTCACATCTCCTCCAGTCCCTTTCCCCTGCTGTCACCCCTCACCTAACTAAAATATTTAACCTCTCTCTCTCTTCTGGTATTTTTCCCTCCTCATTTAAGCATGCCATCATACATCCACTACTTAAAAAACCATCCCTCGACCAAAACTGTGCCGCTAACTATAGACCTGTCTCTAATCTTCCCTTCATCTCTAAACTCCTGGAACGCCTGGTCCACTCCCGTCTTATCCGCTATCTCTCAGAAAACTCTGTTCTCGACCCTCTCCAATCCGGTTTCCGCTCTTTACACTCCACTGAAACTGCCCTCACTAAAGTCTCTAATGATCTGCTAACAGCTAAATCAAATGGTCATTACTCCATGCTAATTCTCTTGGATCTCTCTGCAGCATTCGACACTGTGGATCATCAGCTCCTCCTCACTATGCTCCATTCCATTGGCCTCAAGGACACCGTTCTCTCCTGGTTCTCCTCCTATCTCTCCGACCGCTCCTTTACTGTTTCTTTTGCCGGTTCCTCCTCCTCTCACCTTCCCCTTACTGTTGGGGTTCCTCAAGGATCGGTTCTAGGCCCCCTCCTCTTCTCCTTGTACACTGCCCCTATTGGTCAAACAATCAGTAGATTTGGTTTCCGGTACCATCTCTATGCTGATGACACCCAATTATACGCTTCTTCTCCTGACATCACGCCAGCCTTTCTAGAAAACACTGGCGATTGTCTAAATGCTGTGTCTAATATCATGTCCTCACTATATCTGAAACTGAACCTGTCAAAGACTGAACTCCTTGTGTTTCCTCCCTCTACTAATGTACCTATACCCGACATTGCTATTTCTGTGTGTGGTTCCACTATTACTCCCCAGCAACATGCCCGCTGTCTTGGGGTCATACTTGATTCCGAGCTTTCCTTTGCCCCCCACATTCGATCACTGGCTCGCTCTTGTCATCTGCACCTCAAAAACATTTCTAGAATTCGACCTTTTCTTACTTTTGACTCTGCAAAAACTCTTACTGTTTCTCTTATTCATTCTCGTCTCGACTATTGTAACTCTCTTCTAATCGGTCTCCCTCTTACCAAACTCTCCTCTCTCCAATCTGTCTTGAATGCTGCAGCCAGGATCATATTCCTCGCCAATCGTTACACCGATGCCTCTACCTTGTGCCAGTCATTACACTGGCTACCCATCCACTCCAGAATTCAGTATAAACTTATTACCCTCACCCACAAAGCCCTCCATGGCTCAGCACCACCCTACATCTCCTCCCTTGTTTCAGTATACCACCCTACCCGCGCCCTCCGTTCTGCTGATGACCTGAGGTTAGTATCCTCAATAGTCAGAACCTCCCACTCCCGTCTCCAAGACTTTACACGTGCGGCGCCAATTCTTTGGAATGCACTTCCCAGGTCAATACGATTAGTCCCCAATCCCCACAATTTTAAGCGTGTCCTGAAAACGCATTTATTCAGACTGGCCTATCGCCTCAACACATTAACCTAACCTATCCCTGTGTGGCAGAGCCAAAAGTTTTACCATAACCAGGTTCCCAGCATCATGTTCCCACATGCTTTATGCATCCATTAGCCCTCTGTGTCTGTACTGTTACACACTTAACATTATGGCTGGTCCATACAATCAGAGCAACTGTTACCACCCACCTTTCGTGTCTCCCTCTTTCCCCATAGACTGTAAGCTTGCGAGCAGGGCCCTCACTCCTCTTGTTATTTGTTATAATCTACTGTATGTGATTATTGTTATGCTGTAATGTCTATTGTCTGTACAAATCCCCTCTGAAATGTAAAGTGCTGCGGAATATGTCGGCGCTATAAAAATAAAATTTATTATTATATACAGGTGCATCTCACAAAATTATAATATCATCAAAATGATAATTTATTTCAGTTCTTCAATACAAAAAGTGAAACTCATATATTATATAGTCATTACAGAGTGATCTATTTCATGTGTTTATTTCTGTTAATGATTGTGGCTTACAGCCAATGAAAACCCAAAAGTCGTCATCTCAGTAAATTAGAATACTTTATAACAGCAGCTTGAAAAAATGATTTTAAAATCTGAAATGTTGGCCTACTGAAATGTATATTCAGTAAATGCACTCAATTCTTGGTCGGGGCTCCTTTGGCATCAATTACTGCATCACTGCAGTGTGGCATGGAGGCGATCAGCCTGTGGCACTGCTGAGGTGTTATGGAAGCCCAGCTTGCTTTGATAGCAGCCTTCAGCTCGTCTGCATTTTTGGGTCTGGCGTCTCTCATCTTCCTCTTGACAATACCCCATAGATTATCTATGGGGTTAAGGTCAGGCGAGTTTGATGCCAATCAAGCACAGTGATACTGTTCTTTGTAAACCATGTATTGGTACTTTTGGCAGTGTGGTCAGGTGCCAAGTCCTGCTGGAGAATGACATTTCCAACTCCAAAAACCTTGTTGGTAAAGGGAAGCATGAAGTGCTGTAAAATTTCCTGGTAGATGGCTGCGCTGACTTTGGTCTTGATAAAACACAGTGGGCCTACACCAGCAGATGACAATGCTCCCAAACCATCACTAATTGTGGAAACTTCACACTAGACCTTGGAAATCAAGGTCCCAGAGTCTGAGGAAGAGTGGAGAGGCCACAATCCAAGCTGCTTACAGAAGTGCGTCTGAGGACACATGTTCAGTTGATTTCTATTGCCCTGCAGGACTTGCTTCCCGCACAGCAATAGGAGATGCCAGCAAATCAGTGCATGCACGTCGCCGGCGAATGATGTTGCTGTCAAGTGCTGGTGACGTCTCACCTAAAATGGTTTATGAAGAGGATGGCGCAGCCAAGTGAGGAGAATTTCCCCCCCCCCCCCCCCTTTGGTACTGAAACCTGCAATGGGTGGGGGGAGACCAGGGTCACCTCCTTACCGGGCCCCATACTCCAGTAAGGGCAGTAATGCCCTGGCCGGACCCCTATAATTTTATTCACCCTCATAGAACGTGCTATGTATAGACCAGAGTTGGTACAAATCGATTTATATGACCCCGTACTTCGGTCACTTCTGTAATCTGTGATCCCTGAGAAGTGGCTTCTACCTCCCGCCATCCTTGGCTCTCCTTTTGATTAACTGGCCTGGCTTGACGCTTGTGATGCACCAGGCTGGCTAATCAAAGAAGACCCTATCTGTGCACCTAGCTACTACACAGGAGTGCTGTGCTTTCAACAGTAATCAAAAGAGCCACAGACGCAGTCAGACCAAAGGTGATGCTCACAATCTGACAATCGATCAGGTTCCGCCAACTCGCCCCCACTCTAACGTAAACCTATGCTACAGGTGTGAGTTCTGCAAATACAGCCACATGGTTCCTTATGATGGCTGCTCACGTCCAGACCTGTAATGTGACACATCCGCTACTGATAGTACGAGCTACGAGTCTGTAAGGGGGGACATGACCAACAGCTGGGTCCTCAGCAATCGTTCTAGATGTGGGATAGTGAGTCCAGAGCCGGACGTTGTGCCGCAATGTTTCCTAATTTCTGCTGCTGCTTCTTATGAGTGGGAGTTTCGTGCAGGTCGTGCACTTCTGTGTGCTCGTATCTCCCCCATCCCCTTGTTTACTATGTGGAAATTTGGTTGACAGATGTGCAATTTATTTGCTGATATAATGTTATTCCATAAAGGAGATGTCCTCAGACAATGTATTGCTTCAATCCTTATATCAGTGTTAAACAGATTTTTTTTTTTTTTTTTGTATTTCTTTATCACCACCAATGATCTTGAAATGTGTTTACTGAGCCTCATAATCACTTGACTTCTCCAGTTCTGTAGAGATCAGTGCTCAGCTGCCTCATTATCACAGGCGGGAATGATCACACTTCTATGCACAGTAGATAATACAGGATCCACCAATCACATAGGTGATGTTACAACTTGCCGCCTCCTCCTCCTGTATAATCACTGATAACACAGAATCCCATCATTCACAGTATGTGATGTCACAGCTCGCCTCCACCTGTACAATCACTGATAACACAGGGTCCACCATTCATAATAGTCAATGTCACAGTTCATCAGATGCCTCTGATTCCACTTTTCCCCCCCGGGGAGGCTTTGTGTGTTTATTTGATCCTCCTTGGACCTCATTCAGACAGCTATAATTTCCATTTTAGCATTTTTTTTTTTTTTGTTTTGGCCTCATCTGTAGAGGTCTCCAGTCTTGTTAATAAAGGTGATAAAAACCGAGGTTGGGCAGAATGTGCCGCTATAATGCGGATGCTGAAATGCGCTGTGTGAATGAGGCCGCACTCCCTGGTAGCTGAGGAGTAGAGTCTGAGACTGTTCCCACACACATTGGATCCCGCTGAGAGCTGCAGTATTTGATGAGGATCTCTACAGCAGTGCCTCTCCTCTGCCTGCTTTTGGGTTTCTGCCATTTGCTAGCTTTAATCCCGCCTGATCTCACCGCTTGGCACAGCGCTGCGGAGATCAGAGTAGTTTTTGGCCCGATTTGCACATTTTTGTCCCCTGGTTTGCTTCCTTTCAGATTCGTTTAGTAATGTCTCAGAGATGGCTCTGCGAATCTCTTACTCTTGTCTTCTGTTTTTCTTGACAGGTCATTAAAAAGATTGGGTGAGCAGAAATGTCGGAAGAGACAGTTGTGTACCTAGAGCACCGCTACGTGTGCTCAGAATGCGGGGAGGAATTTCCCAACTTGGGGGATGCTGTCCTGCACCAGCAAAGCCACACCACCGCTGCGCCGGAGCCCCAGTACCAGGTTGTCGGTCTCAGCTCTCAAGAAAACCAGTATCAATGCCTGGAGTGCGGGCAGCTGCTGATGACTCCTGGGGACCTGCTCACTCACCAGGAATTGCATCTCCGGTTACTGAATACATCCAAGTCCGAGAGCCCTAAAACCAAGCGACCATCCCGCAGCGAGATTCATTACGAGTGCCCAGATTGCAAAGCTTTGTTCAACAGCCAGGATGTATGGATGGCCCACAGGTACACACACATGGAAAACCAGGAGGTGGCACAGTCAAAGGTTGTGCTGCAGACTGAAGAGCATGTCCTGGAGGATACGCTGCAGCTTATGTGTAACCCCTCTGCTCCTGGCGAGGTCCATCTTGTGGCAGGACAGCAACATTTCCATGTACCAACCCCATCCTCTACTGCGCAGGTGCTGGTGGACTTGGAGCATTCTTACAAGAAGAGCGAGGGCATCGGGGAGGACTGCGCCGTAGAAGTCTTGTTTTATAAGTGTTCCGAGTGCACTCAGCTTTTCCAAACACCTGAAGAGTTCCTGGATCATCAAGCTACTCATTTTCAAGGACAAGAAGGTGGTCAGCAGCTTGAGGAATTGCAACAACCCACTGAGGATGAACCCGCTGGTGACCAGATGCAGAAAGAGACACCCGCTGCTGAGAACGGTGAACAGAGTAACAGCGATGCTCCGCTTCCCTCTGAAGGGGAGAAGGCGACAGAGGATGCTACTTTGTGTTGCTCTCCGTGCGGAATGACTTTTACAAATGTCGGTGAACTCGAGGTTCATCAGTTGTTACATCAGACTTGTCCCTTTAATTGTCCATTGTGCAGCAAAGTGTTTCCTACATCTCCAGAGTTGGAGGAACACCTCCGATCACATCAAGGAGAGTCCCATTACCTTTGTATGGATTGCGGCCTTGGTTTCGCCAGCGAAACCGTCCTATTAAATCACCGCAGAACCCATCTCTCTGACCCACTGTACTCTTGTGAATGCGGACTGACGTTCGTTAACATGACAAAGTTCCTGTATCACCGGCGTCAGCATAACAACAAACCCCGGGAGCCTGCACTGCCGGCAGCGGAGGAGAAGAAAAAGAATTGCACCTTCCCGAGTCCTGCAGGAGGGTTTATCTGCACGTGTGGTAAAGAATTCCCTTCACCTGCGCAGCTATTACGGCATCAGCATTTTGTGCATTCGCTTGAAAGGAGACACAAGTGCCCGACTTGTTGCAAGCCCTTCAAAAAGAGGTCGCACTTACGAAACCACATGCTGACACACACCGGGGAGCGGCCCTATTCTTGCACAGAGTGCAGTAAGTCCTTCAACTCCCAAGCCAACCTGCTACGGCACAAGCTTACCCACACGGGGGAAAAACCCCACAAGTGCCAGGTGTGTGGTAAAGCCTTCAGTCAGTCGTCCACGCTCCAGACGCATCTTTTCGTTCACAGTAAGGCATATCCTTACAAGTGCTCGGAGTGCGGGGTCAATTTCCACCGCCCGTACCGACTGCTCATGCACCAGTATCATCATACCGGTGAGTATCCTTATAAGTGCCAAGACTGTGGCCTTTCTTTCTTGCTCAAAAGGCTGCTTGAGGTGCACCAGCTCGGACATAAAGGTGATGCGCCATCTCGGTGTGCCGACTGCGGCACCAACTATCCTAGTGCACAGAGGTTAAAAAATCATCGCTGTAATCGAGCCGGTGGTGGAGCCGGAGAGAAGCTGGAGTGCCCTGTATGCGGCAAGAAGGTAAATTCTGATGCTCGACTGAATGCCCATGTTGCATCTCAGCACGGATGTCCAGGGAAAGGTAAACAACCAGTGTGTCCGCAAAGCAGACAAAAAGGCGGCGCCAAAAAATTGGAGTGTCCCGACTGCCAGAAAACCTTCAGCACTGAAACATCCTTACAAGTTCACCGCAGGATCCATACTGGTGAGCGGCCATACCCCTGCCCGGTCTGCAGCAAAGCCTTCCGACAATCCACTCACCTTAAAGACCACATGCGCCTACACACTGGGGAGAAGCCCTTTAAGTGTGATGTTTGTGGCAAAGCCTTCACCATTGCCGTCCGCCTATCCGAGCACAAGCGCATCCACACCGGCGAGAGGCCCCACACCTGCCCCGACTGCGGCCGAGCTTACCGCTCCTTCTCCAATTTGTGGAAACATCGAAAGCTTCATCGGGAGCAAACGTTACCACCGGCGGCCCACGAGTCCCACACTAACGACCTCTCCAGCACGGTCGCCATACTAGAGACTGTAGAAACCATTCCCATCATCGAGACGGTGGAAATTTTTCCCGAGGGCAGCACCATAAGTGTGCAAGATATTCAGTTTGAGACTCTGCAGGTGGAGAATATTCATTTGGGGAACATTCAGATTGAAACCTTATGATATTGTGAAGTAAAGGGCAGCGCGTTTCCGGTCCGTGAGATCAGAGGAAGTCTGCGGTTTATAACGAATCCGCGTTGATAATTGGTTGCTGTCAGAAGTCTGCATTCTTTATGTCCTTTCTGTATGAAACACTGTTGAAATTCCTATTTTAATTAAACCCTATAGTTATTAACCTTTACTGGCGGATCGTGGCATTCCCTCCGCATTTGTTTTGGTGTTTTTTTTTTTTTGTTTTTTTTGTTTTTTTTTTTTCTGTGGATCTAGCAGCAATTTTGCATGTTCTATCTACCTGACCTTTTGTAATTGGATTTCATTAAAAAATGTGCACATTTTAATGGAGCATCTGTCAGTGAGTTCTTTCTGATTTGTAACTTTTTTTTTTTTTTTTTTTTTTTTAAATAATATGACCATGAAGTTTAACTTCCTGTATTGTGACCAGAGCTCAGAAAGGAGACCGATAAAGCATTCTGTTATGGCTATATTGACGGAAACTTGACAGTCTCATGAGACTGTCTGGCTTGGGTTAATAGATCCGCAGCTGGTCTGTGCTCTGCCTGTAATACATGGACGTTTGAATGTGGCTTCAGCGTTTTCAAACTTTGTTGCTGACAGTTTCTCAGTTAACTCATTCTGCAGCCAGCAATAGACCGTGCAACATGCAGAACTTATTGAAGGCAAACGATGCAACATTTTTAATGGAACCCAATTGCAAAAATGATACTTGGCTTAAAATAAATACATGAAGAAAAAATGTAACCCACAATGCCAGTCTGAACTGAGCCCACACTGAGCTGGCGTTGGCTTTTGAAATCTGTGTCTCTACGGCTGGATTCATACTGGGCGCCAAAATCATTCAGGCAAGGTGCATGGATTTGTTATTCACCTGTACTTCCCAAGGACATAACATATGAATCTAGTGGGAATGACAATGGCACATGTTTTGGATTAATACTGTACAAGCGTATTTATTTTTGATCTATGCAAATGATGCTCGCTACCTGGAAACCATTTTTGTGTGCTGTACACACGTCGCTTTTAATACCAGTGTGGCTGGATGAGTCATGATGCTGTCACCATTGCAGATAGATGTAGTCTCTCTCGCGTCGCCCACGTGCATTGTCTCCTCCGCCCCCAGCCCCTGTGCAGTTGTTGATGCTGCAGGCAGGGGTGTGCTGCTCGAAAAAGCATTGTTTCAGGCATCTTTTACAGCGAGGTGGCAAGAGCCTCGCTGTGTACATGGGTCTGCGTGCCTCTGATGCACGTACATCTTGTGCAAGCAAAGATTGCTTCTGCAGCCCAGACTGCTCTTCTTCGCTCTGTCCCCCCCCTCGTCCTGTGTTGGGCACAGGCATCGCCATAGAAACAGAACCCTGCGAAGAAATGGAATGTTCATCAATAGTCTGAGCACAGGCACAGAATATAGAAGTTATAGGCAGGCCTGACTCATACTGGATGCCTGCGCTGGGGTATGCAAATGTGGAGGGTGTGCAAGAGCGGTAGCTGCTAACCATTTAGATGCTGCTGTCAATCTCTGGGAGCTGCTTTTAATTGGTAGACTCCACCCAGGATGCTGGGTCTGCAAATATTGAGGGTGTTCAGGAGCGTTTGCTGCTGACTGTATTTTGCAAGGTCCTAATTGCTTCTGTTAACCATTTAGATGCTGTCAATCTCTGGGAGCTGCATTTAATTGGTACATTTGCCAGCGCTTGCTGAAGGCCTGCAACGCTGCCAGAAGGTGCAATACCATGGTACTGCAGCATATTGAATGAGCAAAGGATCACCGAATCCCTAAAGAGTGTAAAAAAAAAAAAAAAAAAAAAATTGCAATTTACACTAAAACCCAAAAGTTAAAAGAATAAACAAATTTGGGGATTGCCATCTGATCTAGCAAAACAAATCAAAGCAGTAAATGCTTTAAAGAGAAGTCAAAAATGCATTTTTTTGGGGGGAGGGGTTGGTCACCGCACATCCCTAATAAATTCCTGATAATACCATAATTGTACTTAGGCCGGGGTCACACTTGCAACTGCACTGCGAGAAACTCACGTGAGTCTCTCTCCTCAATACCCGGCACTGGGACCGGAGCGTTCAGCTGCCTAGAAATACATGTAGCCGTACACTCCGGTCTAGAGTGCCGGGTATTGAGGCGAGAGACTTACAGTTGCACTTGTGACCCCGGCCTTATGTGAGGAATCATGGTTCCAGGTCTCGTACAATGAATGTGGTACAATAGGAAAAAAAACAAAAAATGGTGGCATTACATTTTTGTTTGAATTTATTCAGTACATTGGGAAAATGAATGTCATTCAAAACTTCAACTTGTCCCATGGAAAAAAAGCATGACCTTATATGACATCGTTGGAGGGAAAAAAAAAAGGTAAAAACTGAAACACACAAAATTTGAGCCCCCATCACACTAAAGGCCCTTTTACATTTAGCGATGCACCAGCGATACGACCCGGTCAGGATCGCTGGTGCATCGCTAAATGATCGCTAGTGAGCTTTCACACAGAAAGATCTCACAACGATGCAGCAGCGACGCAGCGCACGATACTCACCTTTCACACACAGCGATCCTGACGTCCTCCCGCCCGCATCGCTCGTCTCACACAGCAGGAAGCCGACGACGAGAAATGGAGCCTCCCGATATCGCGCGATGAGCGACAGACAGCGGGGGAGCCGGTCGGAGGTAAGTATCACACATAACGATATCGCTATAACGTCACAAAATCGGTGACGTTTTAGCGATATTGCTAGCGATATCGCTATGTGAAAAAACCTCCTTAAGCGAGATCACTGCTGAGTCACAAGTTTTGTGACGCAACAGCGACCTCGCTGTGTGTGACACCTATCAGCAAACACCCCCCCGGGTTTCGTTGACCGTTCAGGAATGTCCTAGGCCTTTTTTTGATCATTGGTCTCCCGCTGGCCAGCACGCATCGCCGCGTGTGGCAACGGGAGATCAGCGAGCTCCTAGCGCTGTAAGCAGACGCTGGGAGCTGGTATCCAAGGTTAACAGCGGGTAACTAAGCGCGCGCGTCGCTTAGTTACCTGCTGTTTACTTTGGATACCAGCTCCCAGCACGAGCACGCTGGTAACCAGGGTACAGAGCGAGTAACTAAGCGACGCGCACTTGTTACCCGCGTCGTCGCTGGTGAGACCTGCCTGACAGCTCACCAGCGATCCTGACCAGGTCATATTGTCGGGATCGCTGGTGCGTCGCTTAGTGTGATGGGGGCTTTAGTCTCCCAGTGCTAGGGGGTTAATAGCAATGGTTAATTATGGCACTGTGATGCAGCCGCTCCCAACCAGGCACCAGGCTGAAACTACGGTGAATGAGGGCTCCAGTCCAAAAAAATATGGTCGTGTGATGTTCCCTGAATGGGCCGTTGCATTTTTTTAAGCAGATCTTTAAGACCATAATCTGCAATTTGGGACTATAGCTGCTGGGGATTGTGGTTCCACATCAGCTGCTGAGCAGCACGTTGAAGACTTCTATTGTGGTATATTCGGAATACATGGGGAGGTTCTGTCACCTCTGACTTCTGCAGTGGAAAGAGAGAGATGCTGGGTGGCACCGACAAATGTTCTATTCTAACTGGTGAGGTGCATGTATCTTTGTTGATGGGGATATCTCTCCTGCTGAGAACCTACTTAACATAGAAATGGGCAGAAGCAGCGGCCTCTTGACACAGGCCAGTAACTGGCTGAGCAAATGCTTGTAGAAGCAACGGTTCCCAATTTTAGAAATGTGCTGCTGAACGCCGTTGTAGCAGCAGAACATCTTTGTGCTGGCAACAGTATGCATGCACTATGGGGACCCATGAAGTTTTCTTTGTCTTGTAAAGGAACTTAAGCACGTCTGACTTGTTAGGGCATGTGGCCACGATCAGTAAATGCTGCGGATTGGACGCTGCGTACTTGTGCAGCATCCAACCTGCAGCATCCAGATGCTGCAGCATAGTGGATGGGATTTCAAAATGCGGCCAGAGCCACCTGCGGAGATGGACATGCAGCGTGTCTTTTCCAGATGGCAAGAGAAATTTCACCCATACAATGAATGTGAATCGCACGGTTCCGTGTACACATTCGGATTAACCTGCGTTCAATAGCCGGCAGCACTGGACAAAGTGGTCGGAGTTGCCCGTCAGATTATAGGGAAATAATCTGTTTTAATGGCCGCACAATTGCAAAAGAATCAATTTACGGGCATTTCCCTATATTGTATTCTGCGACTGTCAGGAAGTGACCACATCATAGTCGCAAACTTGTGCCACAAATCATAAGATTCTGTTGTCAGTCTCCAGGATGCTCCATGGGGATGATTTAAGGTTATTCCCAACCAATAATCTCGCAGACCCTGCAGTTGGCTGTAGTTTGCCCAATGCCTGTGACCGTGACCTGCATGCTGCTGCACCAGGCACAATCTGTAGCCTCTCACTATTACATAATAGTGCTCACATTTTGGAAAGAGCCATAAAACTGCAGATACTGATTAATGCCCTTCTATCAGTGGTTCCTGGGCAAAGCCTCATGGATATGTAGTAACTGGATCTGTTTCCTGCAAATATCTACAATCATGGAACTGAACAATTTACCCTCCTGATTCAGCCCAAGTTCCTGCACTGCAGCCACGCGGCTCTCGTCGTTATAGTTCTGGATGGGCTCCAACCATGATCTGGCCTTTTTAGCTCAAAAGCACTTAAACACCTCGGTCTCAGTCAATAGGAGATTTCACATGGTGGCCCCCTGACCACTGTGAATCGCTTAATTAATAACCCATTACATCTTACAACAATTAGAAAGCAATAAAATGCATTACCTGCTTAATGCCAAGGGTCCTGCTGATGTCTGCTCATTAGAAGATCGACATCAACTTCAGTCTGCACAGTGACGGCTTTTAGAGCCTCCTTAATATGGATCTCCCCATTAGTTCCCATGCTGTTTTCTAGAACGTCGTTCATATTATTGCCCATTTGACCAATCATTATATTCTAGGATTTTAGCTGGAAAATAGAAAAATATCCATTCTGTGCCCTTATCCTATGGCTAATTTTGATATACGGTGCGTATGGAGAAATAAAGCAATATAGTAGAAGACTTTCTAAAAGTCCCCATCTGGCAGACCTGTTTATGACTGAAACCCCCCAAAAAACATGCATTCTGTGTGTAGTCTGAGCAGATGACAAAACCCCCAAGGTTTGTGCAACCAAGTCGATGTGAAAGCGTCTGCTTTAAAGTGTCTTGGGCTGGAGCAGCAGTGAAGGAGCAGCTTTACATGAACTGAGCTCTGAATCTGCAGGAGAGGAGTAGCAGTTTCACAGGGAATGCCCACTGGGCTCGGCTCTGAACCTGCAGGAGTGGAGTAGCAGTTTCACAGGGAATGCCCACTGGGCTCTGAACCTGCAGGAGAGGAGTAGCAGTTTCACAGGGAATGCCCACTGGGCTCTGAACCTGCAGGAGAGGAGTAGCAGTTTCACAGGGAATGCCCACTGGGCTCTCTGAATCTGCGGGAGAGGAGTAGCAGTTTTACAGGGAATGTCCACTGGGCTCTGAACCTGCAGGAGAGGAGTAGCAGTTTCATAGGGAATGCCCACTGGGCTCTGAACCTACAGGAGAGGAGTAGCAGTTTCACAGGGAACGCCCACTGGGCTCTGAACCTGCAGGAGAGGAGTAGCAGTTTCATAGGGAATGCCCACTGGGCTCTGAACCTGCGGGAGAGGAGTAGCAGTTTCACAGGGAATGCCCACTGGGCTCTGAACCTGCAGGAGAGGAGTAGCAGTTTCACAGGGAATGCCCACTGGGCTCTGAACCTGCGGGAGAGGAGTAGCAGTTTCACAGGGAATGCCCACTGGGCTCTGAACCTGCGGGAGGGGAGTAGCAGTTTCACAGGGAATGCCCACTGGGCTCTGAATCTGTGGGAAAGGAGTAGCAGTTTCACAGGGAATGCCCACTGGTCTCTGAACCTGCAGGAGAGGAGTAGCAGTTTCATAGGGAATGCCCACTGGGCTCTGAACCTGCAGGAGAGGAGTAGCAGTTTCACAGGGAATGCCCACTGGGCTCTGAACCTGCAGGAGAGGAGTAGCAGTTTCACAGGGAACGCCCACTGGGCTCTGAACCTGCAGGAGAGGAGTAGCAGTTTTGCAGGGAACACCCTCTGAGCTCTGAACCTGCAGGAGAGGAGTAGCAGTTTCACAGGGAATGCCCACTGGGCTCTGAACCTGCAGGAGAGGAGTAGCAGTTTCACAGGGAATGCCCACTGGGCTCTGAACCTGCAGGAGAGGAGTAGCAGTTTCACAGGGAATGCCTACTGGGCTCTAAACCTGCAGGAGAGGAGTAGCAGTTTTGCAGGGAACACCCTCTGAGCTCTGAACCTGCAGGAGAGGAGTAGCAGTTTCACAGGGAATGCCCACTGGGCTCTGAATCTGTGGGAGAGGAGTAGCAGTTTTGCAGGGAATGCCCACTGGGCTCTGAACCTGCAGGAGAGGAGTAGCAGTTTCACAGGGAATGCCCACTGGGCTCTGAACCTGCAGGAGAGGAGTAGCAGTTTCACAGGGAATGCCCACTGGGCTCTGAACCTGCAGGAGAGGAGTAGCAGTTTCACAGGGAATGCCCACTGGGCTCTGAACCTGCAGGAGAGGAGTAGCAGTTTCACAGGGAATGCCTACTGGGCTCTAAACCTGCAGGAGAGGAGTAGCAGTTTTGCAGGGAACACCCTCTGAGCTCTGAACCTGCAGGAGAGGAGTAGCAGTTTCACAGGGAATGCCCACTGGGCTCTGAATCTGTGGGAGAGGAGTAGCAGTTTTGCAGGGAATGCCCACTGGGCTCTGAACCTGCAGGAGAGGAGTAGCAGTTTCACAGGGAATGCCCACTGGGCTCTGAACCTGCAGGAGAGGAGTAGCAGTTTCACAGGGAATGCCCACTGGGCTCTGAACCTGCAGGAGAGGAGTAGCAGTTTCACAGGGAATGCCCACTGGGCTCTGAATCTGTGGGAGAGGAGTAGCGATTTCACAGGGGATGTCCACACTGAGCCATGAACCTGCAGAAGGAACACAGAGGAGGAGATCTTCACAGGGAATACCCACTGAGCTCTGACCCTGAAGGAGAGAGGAGTATGCTTCACAGGAAATGCCCATTTAGGTCTGAACCTGCATAAAAATGATGAGCAGCTTCAGATAGAATGCTCACTGAGCTCTGAACATGGAGGAGAGGAGTAGCAGTTTCATAGGGAGTGCCCAGTGAGCTTTGAGCCTGAGGAAGGGAGAGTGAGAAATATGCATCACAGGGAACGCTCGCTGAGCTCTGATCTTGAGTGAATACCCACAAAGCTATGAACTTGAGGTAGAAACTAGGAGCAGCTTCTCATGAAACGCTCACTTAGCTCTGAAGCTGAGGGAGAGCTGATGAGCAGCTTCACAGGGACCGCCCATTGAACTCGGATCCTGAGGAAGGGAGAGAGAAGAGTATGCATCACAAGGATCACCAGAGAGATGATGAGCAGCTTGAATTGGTACTCTCACTGAGCTCTGAACCTGCAGGAGAGGATTAGCAGCTTCACCAAAAAACCCCACTGAACCCTGATTTTGCGGCAGACAGGTAGAGAGAAGCTGCTTCACAGGGAATGCCCACTGAGCTCTATCCTGCAGCTCCACAAGTGCAGAATGTTGTAAAATAGTGCAATCTAAAACTATCTAAGCACACATTTAAAAAATATATACATTTTTCACAACAAAGAGCACATATCTTATTTTTTGGCCTTCAATGTAAATAGCATGTCCTATATCATCTGGACATTAGCGAGACCCCAGAAATGATTTTTTTATGTAGTGCTTACAACATTACTTCACGATTTGCCACACAAGTCCCTGAACAATAACATAAAAGTTGCTTAACGCCAGGCTGTAGAAGCAGTAAATACATAGGATGCCCTAACTTGTTTCAATGGGGTCTGTGCATTGGGTATAGGTCAGGTGTGGCATAGTTTCTGGAGATAAAAAAAAAACAACTAATCTTTCCAATTCCTTGAAAGTCTATGAAGCATATGACTGAACATTGCTGTGCCGTTACCTTGCATTAGTGTTTGGTCAATAGTTATGTAGAAATCAATAGCATCCAGACACATTCTGCTACTTTTAAATGCAATTTGCTATGTAAAGTCAACTATAGCTGCGGTCTGAGTCACTTATTACTTACATGTCTACCTCTGCCAAATGTACAAAGCGAACACAGACGTGGATTAATGAGCATTAATTATATTGCACCAAGTTCCATGGCACTAAAACTGTGGACACTGGGAATTAATGCTGTTACTGTAGCGCATTCCGGAGAACTGGTGCAGCACAAGAAAAGTCTTGGAAGTAGGAAGTTTGGTTTATGGAGGAAATTAATCTTGGATCATTGCCAGAATGGAGAAGATGTAATACTTTGCTTCCAATAAGTAACATTTGCTTTACAACCCCCCCTCAGAATCCAGACCGGAGCCAGGTTTACATGGACCCATAGGGGGGAGTCCCAATCGGTCACTTTCATTGATCCTTCCAGGAACTATAACTTTGTTGAATTTTTGGCTGTCTTGTTTTTTTCTGCAGGGCATGATGAAGTTTTTGTTACCACCATTTTGGTTTCTTGGTGCAATTTTTTGGCCAAAATTTTGCGATTCTGCCACTTTAATTTTTTTTTCGCTCAACATATGGGTTAAATATATTTTATTAGTTCAGACAGTAACGGCCGCGGTATTATTTTATTTTTTTTAGGGGGATTTTATGCATATTCCGGGATAAGGATGGTGGTGAGCTTTTTATATTTTTAATTTCTTTTTAATATTTTTATTTATTGGTCCCCATAAGGAACTTGAACCTGTGCTAACTTGTAAAATAATGCTATAATATTGCAAAACTACTGATCTAAAAAGCCAGCTATGTGTACAAACATGGGGGTCTTTCAGTTGGACCCTGGTTTCAGGGACCATGCCACTGGCACCCCACTAGCTCCATTTACAGCGGTTAGACTTGGGTGCTGGCTGTATTATATTATATAGAGGCTCAGTCCCTTTCAATGTAAGATGTCGCTAGTAGAAATCTGGCCTTGGATGTGATAAAGACAAGTGAGTTGTTCTTTTTCATTCTATGATACATGCATGGTAGGAATGAGTGGAGAAATTAAAGGGAGCATGCAGTACCTCTGTGTGGCCACATGGGGGAGCATGTGAGCTAATTATGGCTCCTTGTTCTGGCCTTATACTAGCGCTGGCTGCGGCTGTCCGTCATTTCCTAATATTCCCATTTATTCCACTTCATTATAGTCTAATATATTTGCACATCAAACCTGCGACATTTCATTTTTCAAAGGAGCCACTAATTTATTTTCAGCGCCCCTTCTTGTTCCAGCAGCTCTATTTCCATGATGAGCCTTGTACGGTGGGGGCTGGCTTAGCTATTGAAGCTGAGAAGTCAGCCAGCCCCCTTCACAAATATCTCAGCTCACTAGATATATACACAAAGGAGAAGAACAACCATGCCAAGGAAGGCAAACTGCTCATTTTAGGCCTTATTTTATTGGAAGGAGCAGTCAGAGAATTCAAATTAATAATCCTGTAGCAATCAATCAGGTTCACGGAGGTCTGAGCAGCAGAGTGCCCCCTGTGTCCGAAGACTTCCTTGAATGTTGATATCACTTCGGCATTGTATGGCTTTGCCATTAGTTACTTTATATGTGGCAGTATGGCGGTATTAATTGAGCACGGTATGGCGGTATTGAACACTGTATGGTGGTATTAATTGAGCACGGTATGGTTGTATTGATCACTGTATGGTGGTATTAATTGAGCAGTGTATGGTGTTATTTGAGCAGTATATGATGGTATGGAGCAGTGTATGGTTGTATTGAGCACTGTATGGCGGTATTAATTGAGCAGTGTATGGCGGTATTTACTGTCTTTTTGCAGTGTATGGTGACATTGGTACTGTAAATGTGCCTATGGTCGGCCATATACGTCAGGAATGCTCCCAGTGTACCCCACTGTACATTCACACCTCCACTGCGCACCTAGACTAGCATGCCACATGCCTTACCTGGGAAGCATCAATGACCTAATGGATCATACAGTATATAAACGCCTAGCACTAGATCTTCATAAGAGCAATAGTCCCTTGAAATATAAATTTAACTTTTTTTTTCGGGTAAGAACCAAGGAAAGCATTTCACTAGAAGAATTTCGTACCTTCACTGTAAAGCATGGTAATGGAAATGTCCTGGCTTCGGGGATTGAACCTGACCCTGTTGGGGCCTGATGTAAAATCTCCAATTGAGGCTCAAACTCTGATGGAACTTTATTAATATTGGTCTTCTGCTATGGGTGCATTTTGGGCACCCCCCCGTAGTCTCTAAGACACAGGGGTGACTACAAGCCCTGCACCCAGTATAGTTACACCGTTGACTGCTGCTGATTCTGACCTATATTTGTTCTTGTCTCTAGCTGGATCAAGGGGGTCTCGCTGGCTTTGGGGGATTGGTGCTGCTGTTAATCCCTATTCCGGCCACCTGCGAGCCACCGGCAATTTTTTCTGCGGCGCCGAAGGGTGCATTCTATACAGTATATGTTACACATGTACGCTATACTGTGTGGTGCTCAGTATGGTTATATGTATAACCTATAGGAACAAATGTGGGGCAAGTAATTAGAAGTGAGCCGTAATATTAAATGTAGCGGTACCTATACATTTTGGACGGCAGAGGTCTCTTCATCATGAAAACCTCCAACCTGTTCTCCTGGAACATTATGAATGACTGCGGTATTGTGCACGCTTGGGCAACCCCCCATCTGCCTATGAGGCTCTACTCCTGCCAGGCACCGGACCCTCGACAATACAATACATGCTGTGAATATGGCACTTAATTTCCTTTTTTTTTCAGTTTTAGTTCCATCTTTATTTTTTTTTTTAAATCAGTAAAACTCCTAATTACATTGAAGAAGAGGAAATCAATGCGATCAATATCGGCTCGAAGCATCAGGGAGGTTTTTTGCTTTTTTGCAGAGCGCGGCGCGGAGAAGAAGCTCCGGGGTGAACCAGATGACGTCAACAATTTTCTGCTTGTTTTAAATGATCGTGACAATTTACTTTAGATCCAGTTCCAGGCAAAATCATCTTCTTTTATCAGCAGTAATGTGGTTCTGAGGGATAATAAGCGCAGAGAACACCGAGTCCTCTCATTTACTAATATACACCCACTGAAAATGTCGTCCCCAGGAGCTGAAGTGTGTGGCCAGAGCTGAGAGTCTCCAAATTCCGCTTTTTGGTATCACTTTTACACCCTCGTTAATGCCTTATTCAGACATGTTTTTTAACTCGTGCTTGAAAAAAAATTTTTTTCCATTTGTGCCCAATTGTCATCCTTTTTTGATTTTTTTTTTTTGTCGGCAAAAAAAGACTAACAGGAACGTTACATGGCCATATAAAATGACACCATGGATGCCCCAAAGATCAGTCGATCGCAGAAAATCTAAAATCCACCGCGCGGACCCCGACTATCGTCTTTGTCAGCCGTTCAAAAGGAGGGACTCATCCACAAGCTGCAGCAAAACTGACGCCGCAGGATAATTTCCCATCCTAAAACTTAATAAAGGTTTTTAATTAACTTTTTTTTTTCTAATGAAGCGCGACCTGAATACCCAAAAAGTAACATCCCATCCTGTGCGTAGCGATAAAAGGAACGTGAACTGTAGAGTTATTCCTAAGGGTTCAAATGTATTTTTGCTGCGGGAAGAAGAATGAAAAACTCTTGTGAAAGGCGAAGACAAGGAATAATGAAGATTGAGGAGACGAGCTGAAAAAAAATATAAAAAAAAGGGAAAATGTAAAAAAGGGGCAGAATATTCAGAAGTATTAGGAGCAATGAAAAAACTACCGCCATAGCGTGCCAAGTAATACAACTACATACACAGTGAGCAAAGTAATACCGATACATCCACAAGAAATTATGCAAAATAATTTAAAATCTGCAGCATTTTGCACTTTACGCTGCAGATTTCTAAACTCTCACCACATTGCGTAAACTGTAGATTTGCTACAACAAAAATCTGCAACGAATACGTAATTTGCGAGTGTGGCCTTAATGAGCGGTCCAAGATTAGAAACCGTGGCTGATCCCTTTCCCTGGTCCGTGGGTTGTGTCAGTTATTGCAGGTCCACTGTGTTAAAATGAACAGACCTAAGCTGCAATGCCACATACAACCTCTTACCAGGTGTGGTGCTCTTTTACCAAGAGAGCAGCCATGTTTTTTCTAACAAGGCATATAAAAAGAAGCACACCTGAAGATCAACTACATGTAGAAATTAGTTGAAAGTTAGAAGCTTGTAAAAATTAAAAAAGATATAGTTATAAAAAAATCGAAATACTTTTAAGGGTCGTTCTTTAATGTTCCAGCAAAATACTTGTTTCTCTGTAAATTGAAGGTAAAACGCCTGACAGGCAGATCCTAATCGCAGAATAAAGTGAGACGTGATAATTAATCCTTTCCTGCAAATTCTCACTGTCAGGTATTAAGGATTCATATTATTCCCCTGTCTCCAGTCACCAGCCTTTTGATGCCGTTCTATAAGTTTAATTACCGACTACTCCTGGTAAGACGTATAGACTTCTTCCTCCCCATGTATGAGCTTTTATCATCATAAAGGGAATGTATAATCAAAATGTTATTCTTCATTTTTTCAGCAGCAGCTCTTTTTTTTGTGTAGCTTTGCTGTGCAGACTGGGTCAGAGTATGTATGGGGCAAAACACATTCTTGCTCTTCAGTATGTGGATTAGGTAAGTATCCTTTACCAATGGTTGCCTTTTTACATTTATGTCAACCCCAACGCTTCTCCCAGCAGCTACATGTCACAGTGAGGTGTTGACATTATGCACATCACTCTGCTGTATTTTGGCACAAAGGGGGCATTATAATTGTTAGGGTGTGCCAATAGGGGGCATTATTATTGTGTGTGGGCATAGAGAAGGCATTATTATTGCACGTAAGCACAAAGAAGAGCAATTATTATTATTATTATTATTATTATTATTATTATTATTTATTGTTATAGCGCCATTTATTCCATGGCGCTTTACATGTAAGGAGGAGTATACATAAAAACAAGTACAATAATCTTAAACAATACAAGTCATAACTGGTACAGGATGAGAGAGGACCCTGCCCGCGAGGGCTCACAATCTTCAAGGGATGGGTGATAATACAGTAGGCGAGGGTAGAGCTGGTCGTGCAGCGGTTTGGTCGATCGGTGGTTACTGCAGGTTGTAGGCTTGTCGGAAGAGGTGGGTCTTCAGGCTCTTTTTGAAGGTTTCGATGGTAGGTGAGAGTCTGATATGTTGTGGTAGAGAGTTCCAGAGTAGGGGTGATGCGCGAGAGAAATCTTGTATGCGATTGTGGGAAGAGGAGATAAGAGGGGAGTAGAGAAGGAGATCTTGTGAGGATCGGAGGTTGCGTGCAGGAAAGTACCGGGAGACGAGGTCACAGATGTATGGAGGAGACAGGTTGTGGATGGCTTTGTATGTCATGGTTAGGGTTTTGTAATGGAGTCTCTGGGCAATTGGGAGCCAGTGAAGGGATTGACAGAGGGGAGAAGCTGGGGAATAGCGGGGGGACAGGTAGATTAGTCGGGCAGCAGAGTTTAGAATAGATTGGAGGGGTGCGAGAGTGTTTGCGGGGAGGCCACAGAGCATGAGGTTGCAGTAGTCAAGGCGAGAGATGATGAGGGCATGGACTAGGGTTTTTGCAGATTCTTGGGTGAGGAATGAACGGATTCGTGAAATATTTTTGAGTTGAAGTCGGCAGGAAGTGGAAAGGGCTTGGATATGTGGTTTGAAGGAGAGATCAGCGTCAAGGATTACTCCGAGGCAGCGAGCTTGTGGGACTGGGGAGAGTGGGCAGTCGTTTACTGTAATTGATAGGTTCGTAGGGGGGTCACGTGAGATGGGGGAAAGATGATGAATTCTGTTTTGTCCATGTTGAGTTTCAGAAATCTAGCGGAGAAGAAGGATGAAATAGTGGACAGACATTGAGGGATTCTGGTTAGGAGGGAGGTGATATCTGGTCCAGAGATGTAGATCTGTGTGTCATCAGCGTAAAGATGATACTGAAAGCCATGAGATTCTATGAGCTGTCCCAGGCCAAAGGTGTAAATAGAGAACAACAGGGGCCCAAGGACTGAACCTTGTGGGACTCCGACAGATAGGGGGCGAGGTGAGTAGGTGGTGTGTGAGTGGGAGACGCTGAATGTCCGGTCTGTTAGGTATGATAAGATCCAGGATAGGGCCAGGTCTGTGATGCCGAGGGATGAGAGGGTCTGTAATAATAGGGAATGGTCCACTGTGTCAAAGACAGCCGACAGGTCCAGGAGGAGGAGGACAGAGTAGTGTCGCTTGCTCTTGGCAGTTAAGAGGTCATTGGTGACCTTAGTAAGGGCAATCTCAGTGGAGTGGTGTGACCGGAAGCCAGATTGTAAGCGGTCGAAGAGGGAGCAAGAAGAGAGATGGGATAACAGTTCAAGGTAGACGTGTTGTTCCAGTAGCTTGGAGGCGTAGGGGAGAAGTGATATAGGGCGATAGCTAGATACAGAGGATGGGTCAAGAGAGGGCTTTTTGAGGATAGGTGTGATGGAGGCATGTTTAAAGCTTGAGGGGAAAACACCAGTTGTTAGTGATAGGTTGAAGAGATGGGTTAGGGTTGGGATGAAGACTGTGGTGAGGTTTGGTATGAAGTGGGATGGGATTGGGTCGAGTGCACAGGTGGTGAAATGTGATCTTGAGAGTAGAGTGGAGAGTCGATCTTCTGTAATGGTGGAGAAGTTGGTTTTGAAGGTGGAGGGCTGGGAAGTCAGGAGGAAGGGCTCTGGGGGTTGTTGACCAAAACTGTCCCTGATGTTATCAGTTTTCTGCAATGCAAAGTAGACATAACTTCTGAATGGGGGGCACTATAACTGCAAAGAAGGGGAACTTTAACTGTACGGATGTAGAAGGGGTGCACAGTTTGATTGTTCAAATAAAACTGGTGTAATGTGATCGGTCGTGGGGTCATTTACTGTATAGGGCACTATGGTGTTTGTTTATCGGTGGGTGTCAAAGATCACCTCTCTGCTGTTCTCATATTGTCAGGACAATTACACAATTAACCGACGATTTACGGAGGAGGCTGCATACTGTTTCGACTAATAGGCCTGTTATTGGGAAAAAAACAGTGAGCGTATGGTGGATACACAAATGAGTCTAACCCATGGAATATATATATATATATATATATATATATATATATATATATATACACACCCCAGTATGGTCACTTCTAGCTCCATAATAACCAAAGAAAGATTATTAGCTGCCACCACCAAACGTTTTCAGGCCGATTGGACACCCATTACCGGTAGCGTATGGCTTTGGGATGCGGTTTACAGAACAAAAGGAACAGAACTGTTGAATTTTATATATAACCCAGAAAGATAGGCAGTGTTTATAATAAACAAAAGTTTTTACAGGGGGACAAAACAATACAGCATATACAATTACATAAAATAAACAAGATTAACCAACGAAACTTACTAAACACTGGTCACAGAGATGACTCAGAGCTTAGGGAAGGGAAGCACTTGGGTTGGAAAATGTCCGTAAACGTGGATCATGCCTACACAGATATGTATCTCCATGCATTGAACACAGATGATAATTTGCCTTGTCTTTTTATCAGCACGAGTGTTGAGCAAACACCCTCGTATAAAGTGTTATCCAAGCATGCTCGGGTGCTACCCAAGTGTCTTCGGCCTGCTCGAATATTATGTTTGAGTCCCCCCACCTGCATGTCTAGCGGCTGTTCGACAGCAGCAACACATGCAGGGATTACCTAACAAACTGCCGTGAGACATGCAGCCAGGGGGACTCGTATTTTTTGAGCATGCCGAAGACAATCGGTTAGCACATGAGCATGCTTGAAAAACACTTTATATGAGCACTTTCACTGATCGATAATCAACACCTAAGTTACACCCACACACCTCTCCTTGATGACTCATAACAGGGTTGGTCATGGGATGTGGCTTCAGATTCAGAAAAGTATGAGATTCCCTACATTCATGATATCTTTGTTCCTGAGGGTCGCAGTCGCTAAACATTGCCGTCATATTTTTTAGCATGATTTTATCTTTACTTAGAGACCAAAGATGACAGGTGTAGCCTCATCGACCAGGTTTTTATTCAACTGAAGGGATCCTAGCCATTGCTCAGTGCCGTGAAACCATGCTTTGCGTTCTGCACTTTATCACATTTCTGAAAAGATGGCTTTCGTATCTATTAGAAAGATTAGGTTTCATACAAACCTCTCTTCTTAATTTCTAGTAAGCACACAAAGGATCACAGATCTTTATGCTTCTTCTAGGTCTTATCTCAGTTGTAAATCTGCTTCTCCACATTCCTGATGCAGGGCCTCACATCTGTTTGCCATTAGGAGTTTTCTTAATTACCTGATTCCAAAGGATGGGGTCAGATGCATGGAACCAACTTTTAGAGTGCAATCTCTTTCTCCTTCTGGAGTTGACTTAAGGATTTTAATGTTTTCTATGATAGTGTGTAAAAGTTACAAGCCACAATTTCCTGGACCTAAGGGTAAGAGACCAAACACTGTTAACAAGCACCAGACTGTAGCGCAGGCACAATGCAGTCAGTAGTGTAAGGGCCTCCTGGCATTCACCAAAGCTAGACTCGTCCATCAGATGCCAGATAGAGAAGTGCGACCCGTCATGGCACAGAACACATCTCCTCCAGAGTCCAGTGATGGTGGCTTTCTGATGCTCTATCCGACATTTGTCATTGTGCTTAGTGATGTATGGCTGCATGCAGTTGCTTGGCCATGAAGCTCCTGACAGGGGGCGCAGTGTTTGTGCTGATGTTAGTACCAGAGGAGGTCTGGACTCTGTAGTTATTGAGTCAGCAGAACAGTGGTGGCTTTTAACATTACGTGGTCTCCACTTTGTGGCTGAATTGCTGCCTTCCCTTCCACTTTTTAGATGTTATACAACTGTAGTCTGGCTACCATACTTTATGCCACCCAACACCATAATCCATGGAGTAGGAACAGTGTAACACTCCCTCATGAAGGCCTCTTAATGGTGTTGCCCTCATGGTTTCCAGAACAATTTCCAGTCTTGATATGTCATCCACTTTCTCTTGTAGTACAGAAAGGATCAATCGTGGAACCAGTGGTGCAGTCATTTCCCGAAAAGTGACCTAGGAATCATTTTTCAACAAGTCAAATCAAGTGGTGCTACTGTGAGCAGCCTGCGTGCCCCAAACGTGCTCCCATGGCTGCAGCGTCTCCAGACTTGTCTTCCATCTACCACATCTGGGATGTCATTGGTCGGTGATTACGCAGGAGCTGCCAGCAGCGGATCTTGATGATTTGTCCAAGTGCATTCAGCAGCAGAACCTTCCTCAGATGATCATTAATAATCTCATCGATAGCCGCCAAGGCTGTAAGTGCCGGGATATCTGTACGTGGTTCTTATTCTTCATACTCAATAAATCGAAATGTTGAAAATGTTGTTTCCATTTTTTTCATTTGCAGATCAGTAAGACATCTATCCATCCTGTGACTTCCATCATTCTATGACTTTTCCTACTTAGTGTTGCAATTTCCATGTTGAGGATGGTATATAGTACATTATTTACCAATAATAGACATATAATGGAGCAGACACTAATTTCCAGACACACGTCAATAGCTACACATACACCGGTGCGGCAGACAGCGGCATGTAAGGAGCGCTGCCCTTTACCTTTATCAGATATTCCATTGCTGCACGCACAATTAGATTTTAAATGATCTCCTGGTAAGTGGAAAATAACAGTGGGCGATGGCCGGAGCGCGGAACAGGCTCTATTTATAGGGATTTTTTTCCCATTATCAGCGAGTTATTTTATTCATTTTGTCATTTTTTAATTTCCCTTACATTGGGAGGTCCAGTTTTGGAACCCATGTGATTTTAAAACATATTACTGCTCCTTTAAATATTATCACTGGGGGGAAGACAACCTTTCTAAAACATATATTATACTGGCAACACCTTAAAGGGATTCCCCATGCATAGAAAATAAAGCAAAGGCAGAAAATGTCATTCTAAATAAATTCTTAAATTATTTAATTAGCAAATAATGCTCATTTTTTCTAGGGAAGTATTAAATATGGTACATTTAAATGGCCACTGTCTTGTTACACTGACAGAATCCTGTTTTATGGCATTAAGAGGATGGATGTCTGTGAGCATGTGCAGAAAAAGTTCCACCCATCCTTCATGTATAGGAAGATGTGATCCCAGTGGATATTCTGATGTAAGAAGAGGCTGCGCACACTGCTGTCCTCTCTGTCTGATCTTATGCTTGAGATACAAGGGGGTTCGGAGGTAAGAAGAGGCTGTTCACACTGCTGTCCTCCCTGTCTAATCTTATGCTGGAAATACAAGGGGGTTCGGAGGTAAGAAGAGGCTGCTCACACTGCTGTCCACCCTGTCTATGTGATCTAATACTGGAGATACCAGGGAGTGTTGAGGTAAGAAGAGGCTACTCACACTGCTGTCCACCCTGTCTACCTGATTTAATACTGGAGATACGAGTGGTGCTGTGGTAAGAAGAGGCTACTCACACTGCTGTCCATCCTATCTACCTGATCTAATACTGGAGATACCAGGGAGTAATGAGGTAAGAAGAGGCTGCTCACACTGCTATCCACTCTATCTCATCTAATACTGGAGATACCAGGAGTGCTGAGGTAACAAGAGGCTGCTCACACTGCTGTCCACCCTGACCATCTGATCTAATACTGGAGATACAAGGGGTGCTGAGTAAAGGGGGTTTTACACTAAGCGATATCGCTAGCAATATCGCTAAAACGTCACTGGTTTTGTGACGTTATAGCGATATTGCTAGCGATATCGCTATGTGTGATACTTACCAGCGACCGGCTCCCCCGCTGTCCATCGCTGATCGCGCGAGAATGTCCGGCTCCATTTCTCGTCGGGCGCTTCCTGCTGAGACTTCCTGCTGTGATGACGAGCGACGCTGGACGCGGGCGGGAGGACGCAGGATCGCTGTGTGTGAATGGTAAGTATCGTGCGCTGCGTCGCTGCTGCATCGCTGTGAGATCTTTCTGTATGAAAGCTCACTAGCGATCATTTAGCGATGCACCAGCGATCCTGACCGGGTCGGATCGCTGGTTGGATCGCTGGTGCATCGCTAAATGTAAAAGGGCCGTATGAAGAGGCTACTCACAATGCCTACCTGATCTAATCCTGGAGATACCAGGGGTGCTGAGGTAAGAAGAGGCTGCACATGCTGCTGTCCACCCTATTTATCTCATCCAATACCAGAGAAACCATGGATGCTGTTATTATTCTACCAAAAGCTAGTATTACATGACACTTTATACTCATACATTATAAATGTAAAATAAAGATGTAAAACAATTTGTGGGAACAAATGTAATAATAATGTAAGAAAATCAGAAAACAAATTATATATATATATATATATATATATATATATATATATATATATATATATATATATATTTTAAAATACATTTGGTTGAGTCTACACTGCATCAAAACAAGAACCCACACATATTCGGTATCCACATGACCGTAATAACCTGAAGAACTTAGTAATCAGCTGTTTTACTGTGAAACATGAACCGTATAAAAATAAAAAAATAATAAAACGAAGATCAAAGAGATCTAAACAAAAGTTAATTTCTCCTGCATGAAACAAAGCATCATACAGACACATCAATGGTGAAAACAAAAGTAAAAAAAAAAAGTTCTCGGAATGAAGGGGTTAATTCTGCCACCTCTCTGCTGGCTTGAGTTAAGCATGCTGCTGATTCCGCTACTCAGTAAATCTGATTGAGAATTTTCAATGCTCGCTCATTAGCGGCTATGTCCCTGAAATCCTCTCACTTCCACAATTCAGTTTGTCACCCTGTAAATCCCTGCAGCTTGGTGGGGCTGAGCTTCTTTAGCAGGCAGACGACACATCCTTATGTATGAATGTGATTTTCACATGCTGCGGCGTTATTGTCAGCGGCCTCAGATACGGATACTCCCTGTGGATGCGTGCACTTTGCATTGCTTTTCTTGTGTTTATTCTGCAGCTTATGCACTGTTCCCCATGTGCATTTCTTACATGATAACTTGCTCTGACTCATTACTCTGTAGAAATCAGGATTTGCTGGCTGAATGTAGAGGAATTTTGGCCCAGAGCCCAGCCGTGGCTAGAACAAGGTCTGGATTAACCAACCAGCTGTGGGCAAGGGTATAAACTACAACATTAGCAGCTGCTATGGGGCCCGGCAGCTGTGGGCACCCCATCTTCCAATTCCAAAGTAAAAAAGTATTTCCCGTAAAGTAGCAATCTTTTTTTTTTCAGTATTATACATTATATTGTTCCTCTGCTATTCCTCCTGGAAATGTACAGTGTCTTGGAAAATATTCACCCCCCTTGGCATTTTTTGTGTTTTGCTACCTCACAACCTAAAATTTTACAGATTTTTCTGAGGATTTGCATCAGTTCATGTAAAGAACATAAATACTTAATGAACATAAACATCTCAGGTCAAGAGGCATTGAAACAAGAAGATAATGAAAATATACATTTATTAATTATTCACTCCCCGAGAAGAAGCAGAGCCAAACGCGCGTCGGGGTGAAGGGACGCAGGAATTTCTTGTGGTTGCCAGTCTAGCTGAAATTAACTACTTCAAACTTTTTGCTTATGTTAATAGACTATGCTTGGTATCCATTTGAGCATGAATGATTATGAACTGCACTTA
The DNA here is from genome assembly GCF_039654945.1 of Dendrobates tinctorius. NCBI lineage: Eukaryota > Metazoa > Chordata > Amphibia > Anura > Dendrobatidae > Dendrobates > Dendrobates tinctorius. The sequence continues at coordinate 53,958,366 of NW_027361696.1, forward strand.
ATTATTATCTTGGTTCAAATGCTAAAGATGTTAAAATTGTGTTTGTTTCATAACAATAGCTATTTATTTAAATGTATTGTGCTGCATCTCTCTTTGCATGAGGCATCTCATTTTATACATTTTTCCTGTTTTTCATATGAATAATAAATATATATTTTTGGAATCTCATTTGCTTGACACTTCTTGACCTGAGATTTTCATCAATGGTCACTACGTATTTATGCTTCATGAAGTGTTACTCTCATTGATTAGGGTTTTTCTGGACAGTTATGTTTACCTGTAAAGAACATGCATACAACTGTGAACATCTGGTTTTATTTTTATTGTGAAGCCACCAACAAATAGGACAAAATAACTGAAAACTTCAGTGTACATAACTATTCATCCCCTTAAAGTCAGTACTTTGTAGAGCCTTCTTTTGCAGCAAATACAGCTGCAAGTCGCTTTGGATAAGTCTCTATGAGCTTTCCACATCTTGTCACTGGGATGTTTTCACATTCTTCAAGGCAAAACTGCTCCAGCTCCTTCCAGTTTGATGGTTTCCTCTGGTGAAAAGCGATCTTCAAGTCTGACCACAGATTCTCAATTGATTTAAGGTCTGGACCTTGATTATGCCACTCCAAAACATTTGCATGTTTCGCCCTAAACTACTCGAGTATTGCTTCAGTAGTATGCTTTGGGTCATTGGCATGTTGGAAGGTGAACTTCTGTCCCAGTCTCAAATTACTGACAGACTGAAACATGTTTTGGTGAAGAATATCCCTGTATTTCCTATCATCCATCTTCCTCTTGACTCAGTCCAATTTATCTGTCCCTGCTGTCAAAAAACATCCTCAGAGCATCATGCTGCCACCACCATGTATCACTGTGGGGGTGGTGTTCTTGGGGTGATGAGATATGTTGATATGGCACCACAAATAGCGTTTATTGTGGTGGCCAAAAAGTAAAATTTTGGTCTCATCTGACCATAGCTCCTTTCTCTATACATTTGGGGAGTCTCCCACATGTCTTTTGGCAAACTCAAAACGAGCCTTACAATTTTTATGTGTAAGTAAAGGCTTTTTTCTGCTCACTCTTCCACCTCTATTGAGTAAACAGAAAGCAAAAAACACAAATATCCTGAACTAAAAGTAAAAAATATACTGCAAATAATGCATAAAGGTAATAATAATAATAATAATAATAATAATAAGGATATTTGTGTTTTTTGCTTTCTGTTTTCTCTGGTTAATGGTCATGTGTTAATATGCACTTACATTGTGCATACACATTAACTTACTTTTCTCAGTTCAGATTTGTTTTTTATTCATTTCATTGTGCATTCAGTGCATATATGGGTGTGACCGCCCTCTTTCTGAGCTGGGAAAGCCATCCAGTCTGGCCCAAGCTGTTACTAGTGGTTCAGCCGCTCGACCCTTGTTCACATTTACGCCACTTGGCAAGTGAAAAGGTTTTAAATACTAGAGTAGGGACTGTCCCACAAGGGTTGCCGTGACGTGGCGGGATGGCTTGTACATTATTTTGATCAAAATTATGTTTACTAAATACCCTTATTATTATTATTATTATTATTATTATTACCTTTATGCATTATTTGCAGTATATTTTTTACTTTTAGTTCAGGATATTTGTGTTTTTTGCTTTCTGTTTTCTCTGGTTAATGGTCATGTGTTAATATGCACTTACATTGTGCATACACATTAACTTACTTTTCTCAGTTCAGATTTGTTTTTTATTCATTTCATTGTGCATTCAGTGCATATATGGGTGTGACCGCCCTCTTTCTGAGCTGGGAAAGCCATCCAGTCTGGCCCAAGCTGTTACTAGTGGTTCAGCCGCTCGACCCTTGTTCACATTTACGCCACTTGGCAAGTGAAAAGGTTTTAAATACTAGAGTAGGGACTGTCCCACAAGGGTTGCCGTGACGTGGCGGGATGGCTTGTACATTATTTTGATCAAAATTATGTTTACTAAATACCCTTATTATTATTATTATTATTATTATTATTACCTTTATGCATTATTTGCAGTATATTTTTTACTTTTAGTTCAGGATATTTGTGTTTTTTGCTTTCTGTTTTCTCTGGTTAATGGTCATGTGTTAATATGCACTTACATTGTGCATACACATTAACTTACTTTTCTCAGTTCAGATTTGTTTTTTATTCATTTCATTGTGCATTCAGTGCATATATGGGTGTGACCGCCCTCTTTCTGAGCTGGGAAAGCCATCCAGTCTGGCCCAAGCTGTTACTAGTGGTTCAGCCGCTCGACCCTTGTTCACATTTACGCCACTTGGCAAGTGAAAAGGTTTTAAATACTAGAGTAGGGACTGTCCCACAAGGGTTGCCGTGACGTGGCGGGATGGCTTGTACATTATTTTGATCAAAATTATGTTTACTAAATACCCTTATTATTATTATTATTACCTTTCTGCATTATTTGCAGTATATTTTTTACTTTTAGTTCAGGATATTTGTGTTTTTTGCTTTCTGTTTTCTCTGGTTAATGGTCATGTGTTAATATGCACTTACATTGTGCATACACATTAACTTACTTTTCTCAGTTCAGATTTGTTTTTTATTCATTTCATTGTGCATTCAGTGCATATATGGGTGTGACCGCCCCTTTTTCTGAGCTGGGAAAGCCATCCAGTCTGGCCTAAGCTGTTACAAGTGGTTCAGCCGCTCGACCCTTATTCACATTCACGCCACTTGGCAAGTGATAAGGTTTTAAATACTAGAGTAGGGACTGTCCCACAAGGGTTGCCGTGACGTGGCGGGATGGCTTGTACATTATTTTGATCAAAATTATGTTTACTAAATACCCTTATTATTATTATTATTATTACCTTTATGCATTATTTGCAGTATATTTTTTACTTTTAGTTCAGGATATTTGTGTTTTTTGCTTTCTGTTTTCTCTGGTTAATGGTCATGTGTTAATATGCACTTACATTGTGCATACACATTAACTTACTTTTCTCAGTTCAGATTTGTTTTTTATTGTTTTTTATTCACCTCTATTGAGTGTACAGCTTATTGTGGTTGTATGGACAGATGCTCCAGTCATTGATAGGGAACTCTGCAGCTCCTTCAGGGTTACCTTTGATCTCTGTGCTGCCCCTCTGATTAATGCCCTCCTTGCTCAGGCTGAGAGGTTTGGTGGGTGGCCCTCTCTTGGCAGGTTTGATGATATTGCATTTGCTGGTGCTTTGGGGATCATCAGAGATTGGGATATTTTTTATAACTCAACCCTGTCTTGTACTTCTCAACAACCTTGTCCCTGACTTGTTTGGAGATCTCCTTGGTCTTCATCATGTTGGTTGGTTAGTGGTGCCTCTTGCTTAATGGTGTTGCAGCGTCTGTGGCCGTTCAGAAAAGGTAAAGTGTATGTACTGCCCAATGTGTGACTCGTAGATTGCACAAAGGTGGAATTCTTTTCATTAAGCATCAGACTAATGAAGGGAATTGCTTGCACCAGAATGTTTTAAGGGCTTCATAACTAAAGGGGTGACTACATATGCACATGTCAATTGTTAGTTATTTTATCCTGTAAATTTAATTTATACCTATATTTTTCTCACTTCACTTTACTAACTTAAACTGTTTCTGATGCATCACAAATTAATCATTTTAGAATTTTTTTAAACACAGGTTGTAATGTAACAAAATATTTAAAAAGCCAAGTGGGTGAATACTTTTTCAAGCCACTGTATATATAGCATTCTTCGTGTCTCTTATGTGATATGTATACCGGAGTTTCGGTGTCCCCTATGTGATATATAGACAGCAGTCTTGATGTCTCCTATGTGATGTATATACAGCAGTTTCAGTAACTCCTATGTGATTTGTATACAGCAGTTTTGATGTCTCCTTTGTGATGTATATACAGCAATTTCGCAATTTTGGTGTCTCCTATGTAATGTATATACAGCAGTGTTGGTGTCCCCTATGTTATGTATACACAGCATTCTCGGTGTCCCCTACGTGATGTAAACACCGCATTCTTGATGTCCCCTATATGATGTATGTACAGCAGTTTTAGTGTTTCCTATGTGATGTATTTTCAGCAGTTTTGGCTGTTTTGGCAGTTTTTCCTCCTCTTCATAGTCTTTTTACTAGGCATTGCTCCTACCAGCCAGTTTCCTACTCCACACTGATGAGGGGCAATACCCTGAAACAGCTGTATGTGGATGGATACCATGTTTTGGCATAGGTGGTTTCCTTCATTGGAGACTGCCCTTCCCGTGGTTGTTCCTTCCCGGGCAAAGACCTGGCTGGTCATTGCTTGCGTTGAGAAACACATGATGGTGTCTCCGCGGCTTCTGTTTTGCATGTTTTACATATTTCCCATAAGGGATGGGGGCAGTGCTCTAGAATCACTGCGTTCAGAAACACGTGATGGTGTCTCCGCAGTGTCGGATGTTGATCTCCATGAGTTCATTCATCCTCCTCTTCAATATCTGCAGGCAGGCCCCTCATCTCCCCAACCACGCACTGCTTAACCCCAAAGCCAAAGTCCAGTTCTACACTTGCTTTTGGGATATTCTTCCATTAACGTCCAGCTAATTCAATAGTAATCCGGGTCCATGCTGTATTGCCTCTGGCCAAACCACTCTGGGATCAGCTATAGTGAGAAATGCTCCAGAGTCACAAAAACCATGAACTCTCCAACCGTCAAGCACTACCTCCTGTAAGTGCTTTCTTTGAGGATTAAAGGAACTCGTGGCTGTGGCCCGCACCACATAAACTCCAAATTGTGGAACATGGGTTTCTGAGCCATTAGGCAAGTCAATTTGGAGGGGTGGCACCTCTTCCTTCATTGTATTTGGCTGCAACTAATAGATAGACCGATATGTTGTAGGGTCATTTCTCAATTGACTCTGAGGGCAGGTGTCTTGTTGCTGTGTCGCACCACTTCCCATTTGCCATCTGTGGACAGAGGTAAGGGAACCTGGAGGCTGATGTCCATGTGAAGGTGCATGAGGTGGTGGTTGATGTTGAGGCCGATTTCTCCACTTGATAGCTGGGCATGTGGCCTACAGATGCATGGGATGCCCACATCCATAACGCCTGCGTTCTACTCCTTTCTCTCCTTGACACATTCCAGAGGAAAAGGTAGGACTAGCTAGAAGGTGAGTCACATGGGTATCAACGTGAGTTGGTGGTCTAGTGGGACAGCAAACTTTGGGGACTGAAGGACAAGGGACCACTTTTGGTGCGGTGCTGGTAATTTTTTCTCCATCCGCCAGTAAATTTTTCCACTGAGGCTTGATGGTGAGAACCTCATCAGCTAAAGCGGCAGCTTGTTCTACTGTCGCTGGTTTTCTCTCACGCACCCATTCCCTGATCTCAGAGGGGCATTTAGCAAAGAACTGTTCTGTTAAGATTACATGACCTGGATGATGGTCTCCCGAGTCAAGGCCCCCTTTCCCTCCAGGCAGCGATGCCTATTTGATCCTATGGGCATACATTTTAAAAGAGCCTTCCCCGTGACTGCTAATGAGCGGAACTGAGTCCTGTAAGTGTCCGGAGTTACCTGCATAATGTTCCAGGATGGTTTTCTTAATATCCTTATATTCACGGTTCCACCGATGGTCCATACGCTTCTGCAGCTCCACCCTCTAAGAGCCCCACCAGATGTCTGACCCTCTCCATTTCTGGAACTTCCATTAACTGACATTAATGTTCAAAGTCTAGGAAGAATCCCTCAAAACCAGGGGAAGAGTCTTGAGGAGATCATTTGCATATCCCAGTGCCTTCTGGGATAAGTGAAGAGTCTCCGCGAGCTCAACGATCACTGGGTTTTGGCCGTTGCAGCTGAAAAGAGGAAATCGGAAAACAAGGGGAAGAGTCTTGAGGAGATCATTTGCATATCCCAGTGCCTTCTGGGATAGGTGAAGAGTCTCCGCGAGCTCAACGATCACTGGGTTTTGGCCGTTGCAGCTGAAAAGAGGAAATCGGAAAACCGCGCGCCTATTGGCGTGCGAATTTTGGCTCATCTTTCATCGTTTTTAAGAAATCTCAATATGGAAGAGGCCAGGAGCCATTTGGTGAGCTGCATTTCTTGCTACATGTTCACAGACTTACCAGTGGAAAAGCCAAACTTCACATGCCACAAATGCAAGCTTGTGTCCCTGTTGGAGGAAAAGTTGCAAAATCTCGAAGAGAGGTTAGCTACGTTGAAGATCATTAAGGAAGGTGAAGAGTTCTTGGACAGAGCAGAATTATCTCTTCATGTTACAGAAAGAGAAGAAATTCGAAGTGCACCTGAAGAAACAGAGGAATGGAGACATGTGACCCAGAGAAGCAGGAGGATCAGGAGGCAGACAGCACCCATACTGCTCAGGAACCACTACCAGGCTCTCGCAGGAAAACGATGAAGAAATACATCAGGATAAGACTTTGCCCACAAACAGCAACCTTGTACGCCTTCAGAGTCCTCCTGGATGGAGAAAGAAAAATGTTGTGAAGAAGAAACGGAGAGTGGTGGTCATGGGGGATTCCCTGTTGAGAGGAACAGAGGCCGCTATCTGCAGACCGGATATAACTTCAAGAGAAACGTGCTGTCTTCCAGGTGCAAAAATTAAAGATGTGTCTGACAGGATATCAGGACTCTTCAGACCTACAGATGACTACCCATTCCTGCTACTACATGTGGGGACAAATGACACCGCAAGAAATGACCTGGAAACCATCTGCAGAGACTTTGAAGACTTAGGCAAGAAAGTGAAAGAACTGGGAGCGCAGGTGGTCTTCTCTTCCATCCTCCCAGTGGATGGCCATGGAACAAGGAGGTGGAATAAGATTCTGCAGGTGAACAACTGGCTACGTCAATGGTGCCGTCAGCAACGATTTGGATTTCTAGATCACGGAGTGAAGTACCTTTACAATGGACTACTTGCTAAAGATGGGGTGCACCTTACGAAGACTGGAAAGCATGTATTTGGAAGTCGCCTTGCTACACTTGTAAGGAGAGCTTTAAACTAGAACAACATGGGAAGGGAAGCAAAAGACCAGAAAAAGCCATACACCTGACAAATGCTATTGAGAACTCTGCTATTAGAAGTGGAAAGGAAGAACAAAGACAAAAGAATCTAATTAATAAAAATATTGGAGAAAGAGAAACCTATCACAAACTAAAATGTTTCTATACTAATGCACAAAGCATGGGCAACAAACAAGGAGAATTGGAACTACTAACACAGGAAAAGAAATATGATGTCATTGGAATCACTGAAACTTGGTGGGACAATACACATGATGGGAATACAAGACTAGAAGGATACAACTTATTTGCAAGAAACAGACTTGATAAACGAGGAGGATGTGTCGCATTGTATGTTAGAAACGCATATATCTGCACAGAGATTGAAGCTTCAGAGACTGGGAGTTCTGTGGAAACTGTTTGGGTAAGAATACAAGGACAGAACAATGGAAAGGACACCATTGTAGGCATTTACTACAGGCTGCCTGTGCAAGCTGAAGATATGGATGAACTCTTTATGCATCAAATGGCCAAGTTCTCCAAAAAATATGACATAGTTGTCATGGGAGATTTCAACTATCCAGACATTTGTTGGGAATCTCTCTCAGGCAAAACTAACAGGTCAAGGAAATTCTTATCCTCTCTTGCTGACAACTTTATCTTCCAAAAGGTAGGGGAGAAAACAAGGGGAACTGCTACCTTGGATCTAATCCTTATAAACAGGGAGGAAATGGTTGAGGAGGTAAAAGTGGCTGGGACCCTAGGAGGTAGCGACCATGCTATTTTAGAATTTTGGATAACTAGAGACGGAAGACCTGTGAAGACTCAGACGTCAAGGTTAGATTTCAGAAAGGCAGATTTTAAGGGATTCAGAAAGAGAATTGGAGGGATCCAATGGCTGGATATCCTTAAAGACAAAAATGTCCAGGAAGGATGGGAAATCTTGAAAAATGAAATTCTCAAAGCACAGTTGTTAACAATTCCGAAAAGAGGGAAGAATAGGAAGCATTTAAGGAAACCAGGATGGATGAACACAGAACTTAAGCACATGCTAAAAAGGAAGAAAAAAATGTTTATAAAATGGAAAGAGGGAGGCATATCTAAAGAAGAATATAATGCTGTCTGCAAAACCTGCAGGGCACAAATCAGATTATCTAAAGCTGAAAATGAATTGAGGCTTGCAAGAGATGTCAAAAGCAATAATAAAGGATTTTGGGGATATGTCAAAAGTAAAAGAAAAGTCAAAGATGCTATAGGATTTTTACAGGATGAAAATGATGAAATGGTAAGACAGGATGTTGAGAAGGCTGAACTTTTAAATTCCTATTTTGCATCTGTTTTCTCTCAGAAAGGAAATGTAACATCAACTGTTATTCACTGTCCTATTAAGGGAATAGAAGAATCCAGGATATCTATAAACAGAAAGATAGTGAGGAAACACTTAGCTAACCTAAATGAATTCAAGTCTCCAGGTCCAGATGAATTACACCCCAGAGTACTGAAGGAGATAGCAGAAGAAATTTTTGAACCCCTCTCCATAATCTTTGAAAATTCTAGGAGAACAGGAGAAGTGCCAGAAGACTGGAGAAGAGCAAATGTTGTTCTTATCTTCAAAAAGGGGAAGAAGGTGGACCCAGGCAACTATAGGCCGGTGAGTCTGACTTCTATACCAGGAAAGATCTTTGAACAAATTATTAAACAACATGTATGTCAATACCTGGATAAGAATGAAGTGATTAAACAGAGTCAGCATGGGTTTGTAACTAATAAGTCATGTCAGACTAACTTAATTTCCTTCTATGATGGTATCACTGATTGGGTGGATCAAGGAAATGCTGTAGATATAGTATATCTTGACTTCAGCAAAGCATTTGACAAAGTCTCTCATACAATCCTTATTGAAAAAATGACTAAGTATGGAATGGACAAGGCAACTGTTAGGTGGATTCATAACTGGCTTAGTGATCGGACCCAAAGAGTGGTCGTAAATGGCTGCACATCCAGTTGGAAGAATGTCTCAAGTGGGGTACCACAGGGCTCTGTCCTGGGCCCTGTATTGTTCAACATCTTTATCAACAATTTAGATGAAGGAATTGACGGTAAACTGATTAAATTTGCTGATGACACAAAGCTAGGAGGGATAGCTAATACTAGAGAAGAGAGAGAGAGGATTCAAAAAGATTTAAATAAACTGGAGAAGTGGGCAGCAACTAACAGAATGGTTTTTAACAGGGAGAAATGCAAAGTACTACATCTGGGCAATAAAAATGAAAAAGCATATACAGAATGGGAGGAATAGGGCTAAGTGACAGCACATGTGAAAAAGACTTGGGTATACTAATAGATCACAGACTGAATATGAGTCAACAGTGTGATGCAGCAGCAAAAAAGGCAAATGAAATTCTAGGATGTATTAATAGAAGCATACAGTCTAGATCACGTGAAGTCATTATTTCCCTCTACTCCTCTTTGGTCAGACCTCATCTGGAATATTGTGTCCAGTTTTGGGCACCACATTTTAAAAAAGACATCAACAAACTGGAGCAAGTTCAGAAAAGAGCGACCAGAATGGTGACCGGTCTGCAAACCCTGTCTTATGAAGAAAGGTTGCAGGATTTGGGAATGTTTAGTTTGCAAAAGAGAAGACTGAGAGGAGACTTAATAGCTGTCTACAAATATCTAAAGGGCTGTCACATTGTAGAAGGATCAACTTTATTCTCATTTGCACAAGGAAAGACTAGAAGCAATGGGATGAAACTGAATGGGAGGAGACACAGATTAGATATTAGAAAAAACTTTTTGACAGTTAGAGTGATCAATGAGTGGAACAGGCTGCCACGAGAAGTGGTGAGTTCTCCTTCAATGGAAGTCTTCAAACAGAGGCTGGACAGACATCTGACTGGGATGATTTAGCGAATCCTGCTTTGAGCAGGGGGTTGGACCAGATGGCCCAGGAGGTCCCTTCCAACTCTACGATTCTATGATTCTATGTCCCCTGAAGCCTCATTAAACAGCTTAAAGTCTTTGCGGGCACTCTGGGGAATTCTCTCATTGTTGATGCTGTGGATACAGGGGCTTCCAGCTGCTTCCACAGCGACCTGTCTCTCCAGCAATGCCCTCTCTTGAGTTCTATGAATGGCCTCCATATTATATTCTATGGTGACCTCACCTCCAAGCAATGCCATCTCCTCCTCGTACCACACAACCCACTGACTTTTTGGGGTATTTACCTGCAGCTCCCGTCTTTCCTTCCTTTGCTGTGGGAATCCATCTTGCAAACAAGCTCCTTCCAAAGCCTTAATTAGTTGCTCCTTGGTCAGTCATTTATAGCGACTCCTAATTCACAGGCCTTTGTTTGTAAGCTCCCCACAGTCCAGTTCTTGTATCCTGAGGTTCCAGTTCCAGACATTGATGGGCCGCTGTCCTCCATTCCTTCTGCTCTGATCCCACAGCTGCCACCAGTTTTTAATGGGGTATGCGACAGAGCAGGAAGAGACACCAGGCTAATAAACAATCCAGCGAGATTTAATAGAACAGGGAGCTCGGCAGCACATATGAGGGTAATGCTACAGCGTCCGTAATGAGTCCACAATGAGTCCACACAAAGGGAGCCGACCTGGGGGCGCCACCTGGTAATCCGATGCCAGGGAAATATCGAAATAGTCCTTGGATGAGTTCAATGGATCCAGCAGACGAGGCATACAGCACAGTCCAACGTGGCAGCTTCTAACAATACGCACTGTCACCGGGATCGCCTCAGCACAAGATCCCAGTACTTCGCAGGTCACCACCAACTGACTCGGCCAAAAACATGAGTCTATTGTCCTGTGATCAGCCCATCAATGGGGTAGGTTCATACCAACTTTTAACATGTGGTTACATTGAGAAGTTTCCAGAAGCTACCGGACTCCGTTCTGTCTTACAGGTTTGTGTATTGGAGATGCCCCTTGCATAGGGGAACAAAGACAAGCATGCCCCCACCAGATACAGGACAAGGAATGCTAATTTAAGCCTGATTACAGTATGATCCATGTGTACAGGCTGGGGGTGACTCTCTGTTGCATTGGTGTCTGTTACATTTGTTTACACAGCAGTCTTGATGTCTCCTATGTGATGTATATATAGTAGTGTCTGTTTATTATGTGATGTACATACTGCAATCTTGGTGTCCTCTATGTGATGTATACACAGCAGTCTTGGTATCTCCTATGTGATATACAGTATATACAGCAGTTTTAGTGATTCCTGTTATGATTGAGTCACCGTAGGAGGCAAAAACAGAAATGCTAGCTAAGTCCTGAAAACCAGAGAAGTTGGCAACTATCAGATTGCAGACCCCTGAACCTATCAACACAACTAGCAGTAGCCGTGGGGGGTTCCTACGATGACCTAGACCCCTCGATCACAGCCGGAGAGATACATAGGCCTAAAGAAGGAAAGGGGAAATCTAACTGCCCCAGAGCAGACCCCAAAGCAATAGGCAGCCCCCCACATATAATGACGGTGAAGCAAGATGAAAACACTTACACAGACAGAAAGACAGGCTGAGCAAAGACGGGGCCCAAAAACTACCTAGATAGGAACGGATAGGAAGGCTGCTGTCTGCAATCTGCCAAAACCCTATCAGAGACAAAAGCCATCAAGCTGATATAAAAATGGCCCTGAAGCAACTAAGCTTCAAAAACTAAATCAGCACTCAGGTACATTCAGAAGACAGAGCTCCAGGAACACTGCACACTCCAGCAGGGAGTGGCAGAATCCAAAAAGCAAGAAAAACAAAAACAAATCTTAGATGCAAAAAGGCAAAACAGAAAACTTAGCTTTAGGAGAGCAGGAATCAGACTGGTGTCCAAGAGTCCACAGAGAAATCACCCGCAGGGCAGAAAGGGCGTAGGCTGCCTTAAATCCAGTCAGTGACTCCACTCAGCCAATCGTCTTCATTAGTCCCAGGTGTCTGATAATCAGGCTCACTACCTTCCTTCACTAGAATAGGGAGTTCACCAGGCCTCAGTGACGGAGGGGAAAATGAACTCACAACAGTACCCCCCCCTTGAGGAGGGGTCACCGAACCCTCAACAACGCTACCAGGACGATCAGGGTGAGCCCGATGAAAGGCACGCACCAATCTTTTGGCATGAATATCAGAGGCAGAGACCCAGGAATTATCCTCCTGACCATAACCCTTCCACTTAACCAAATACTGGAGTCTCCGTCTAGCCAGACGGGAATCCAGAATTTTCTCTACCTCATATTCCAAGTTACCTTCAACCAATACAGGGTCCGGAGGTGCCACCTCAGGCACAACTGGCTCAACAAACCTCTTCAACAAGGACTTATGGAACACATTATGGATCTTAAATGTGACAGGAAGAGCCAAACGAAAAGAGACCGGATTAATAATCTCCAAAATCTTGTAAGGTCCAATAAATCTAGGCTTAAACTTAGGAGAAGCCACCTTCATAGCAATATTCTTTGATGATAACCACACCATATCACCAATCTTAAACTGGGGACCAATGGTCCTATGTCGATTGGAAAACCGCTGGGCCTTTTCCTGGGAGAGAGATAACTTATCCACCACTTGGTCCCAGATCTGGTGCATTCTCTCCACCACAGTGTCAACACCTGGGTAGGCAGAGGGCTCCACCTGCCCTGAAGAAAATCGAGGATGAAACCCAAAGTTACAAAAAAAGTTGACATCAAAGTGGCAGAACTAGCTCTATTATTTAAAGCAAATTCGGCCAAGGGCAAAAATGAAACCCAATCATCCTGATCAGCGGAAATAAAACATCTCAAATACGACTCCAAGGTCTGGTTTGTTCTCTCTGTCTGCCCATTGGTCTGAGGGTGAAAAGCAGAGGAGAAGGACAACTGAATTCCCAACTTGGAACAGAACGTCCTCCAAAATTTAGACACAAATTGAACTCCTCTGTCAGATACAATGTTCTCAGGAATCCCGTGCAAGCGAACCACCTGTTGCAAAAACAGAGGCACCAACTCAGAGGAAGATGGCAACTTAGGGAGTGGTACAAGATGAACCATCTTAGAGAACCTATCACAAATCACCCATATAACAGTCATTCTTTGAGAGACCGGCATATCAGAAATGAAATCCATTGAAATATGGGTCCATGGCCTCCTGGGGACCGGCAAAGGCATCAACAACCCACTAGAGCGAGAACAAGATTTAGACCGGGAGCAAGTCCCACAGGACTGCACAAAATTCCTGACATCATGAGACAAGGTGGGCCACCAAAAAGAGCGACTCACCAGATCTCTAGTACCAAAAATACCTGGATGACCAGCCAATGCAGAGCAATGAACTTCAGACATCACTCTCTTCTTCCACTGGTCAGGAACATACAACTTTCCACTGGGGCAACGCTCAGGTTTGTCCTCCTGGAACTCTTGCAGAGCAAGTCTCAAATCGGGCGAGATGGCAGAAAGAACTACCCCTTCGCCTAAGATGGTGGCAGGCTTGGTCACCACAGGAGAATCAGCAAAGAAACTCCTAGAGAGGGCGTCTGCCTTGACATTCTTAGTTCCAGGAAGGAAAGAGACCACAAAATCAAAACGTGTAAAAAACAAGGCCCACCTAGCCTGTCTAGGGTTCAAGCGTTTAGCCGACTCTAGGTAAATCAAATTTTTGTGGTCAGTGAGTACCACAACTTGATGTTTGGCTCCCTCCAACCAATGTCTCCACTCCTCAAATGCCCATTTCATGGCCAACAGTTCCCGATTCCCCACATCATAGTTACGTTCAGATGAAGAGAACTTATGGGAAAAGAAAGCACAGGGATTCATTTTAGATGTTACCGGATCCTTTTGGGACAACACCGCTCCTGCACCAATCTCAGAAGCATCCACCTCTACCTGGAACGGGAGTGAGACATCAGGTTGCCGCAGAACCGGGGCAGAGGTAAATCTACGCTTCAGCTCCTGAAAGGAAGCAACCGCCTCCGGAGACCAATTCAACACATCCGCACCCTTCCTGGTCAGGTCAGTCAATGGTTTGGCAATACTAGAAAATTTTGCTATAAATTTCCGATAAAAATTAGCAAAACCCAAAAACTTCTGAAGGGCCTTCAAAGAAGTGGGCTGAACCCAATCATAAATGGCCTGTACCTTGGCCGGGTCCATTTCAATAGTTGACGGAGACAAAATAATTCCCAAAAAAGAAATTCTCTGTACTCCAAAAAGGCATTTTGATCCTTTGACATACAGAGAATTCTCTCTCAAGATCCGGAACACAGTCCGAATATGTTCCACATGAGAATCCCAATCCTTGGAGAAGATCAAAATATCATCCAGATAGATAATCAAAAATTTATCGACAAAGTCTCGGAAAATATCGTTCATGAAGCACTGGAAGACAGAAGAGGCATTAGTGAGCCCAAAAGGCATCACCAGGTACTCAAAATGTCCCTCCGGAGTATTAAACGCCGTCTTCCATTCATCCCCCTGCTTAATGCGGATAAGATTATACGCCCCCCTGAGGTCAAGCTTGGTAAACCAGCAAGCACCTCTGACTCTAGAGAATAGATCCGAAATCAGGGGTAACGGATACTGATATTTAATAGTAATTTTATTGAGGGCACGATAATCAATACAAGGCCTTAAAGAACCATCCTTTTTGGTCACAAAAAAAAACCCGGCACCTAAGGGTGAAGAAGATGGTCTAATATGACCCTTCTCCAATGCCTCCTTAATATAGGACCGCATAGCCTCGTGCTCGGGTACAGATAAATTGAAGAGCCGACCCTTAGGAAATTTACACCCCGGGTTTAGTTCAATTGCACAGTCATAACTCCTATGAGGAGGCAAGGACGCAGACTCATTCTCACTAAATACATCATAGTAGTCCGCCAAATAGTCAGGAACCTCATGCGACTGAGGAGAGGTGGAAAAAACCGGAGCCTCACTAAAGGTACACCGGCAACCCCAACTCACCACAGACACAGACTTCCAATCCAAAACTGGATTATGAATCTGCAACCAGGGAAACCCCAGAACAACGGCATCATGCAGACCATGCAACACCAAAAATCTGCAATTTTCTTGGTGGTCTGGGGCGACCCGCATGACCAACTGGGTCCAAAACTGAGGTTTATTTTTAGCCAGAGGGGTAGCATCAATCCCCCTCAAAGGGATAGGCGTCTGCAGAGGTGTCAACGGAAATCCACAACGTTTAGCAAAATCCAAGTCCATTAGGTTTAGCGCTGCTCCCGAATCCACAAAAGCCTTGGCGGAAAATGTGGATAGGGAACAGATCAGAGTAATCGCCAAAAGAAACTTAGGCTGAACCCCACCAACAGAAAACGTGTGTGCAAAACGTTTCTCACGTTTAGGACAAACAGAAATAACATGTGAGGCATCTCCACAGAAAAAACACAGCTTATTACGCCTTCTGAATTCCTGACGTTGCGCCTTAGACAAAACTCTATCACATTGCATAGGTTCAGACGTCTGTTCAACCGGTGGCAACACCTCTCGTGTAATCCTGCGTTCACGTAAACGCCGATCAACCTGAATGGCTAAAGACATAGAATCGTCCAGACCAGAGGGAACAGGAAATCCCACCATAGTATCTTTTACGGCTTCTGACAAACCCTTCCGAAAGAGAGCAGCCAAGGCACTATCATTCCAGGTAGTAAGGACCGCCCACTTTCGGAACTTTTGACAGTACAACTCTGCAGATTCTCGACCCTGGTTCAATGCTAACAGGGTCTTTTCAGCCTGATCAATAGCATTAGGTTCGTCGTACAGCAACCCAAAGGCTTGAAAAAATGCGTTCACATTAGTCAGAATAGGGTCATCTGGTTTCAAAGAAAACGCCCAATCCTGGGGATCGCCGCGCAGCAAAGAGATGACAATTTTAACCTGCTGCGCGGGGCTCCCTGACGAGTTAGGCTTCAAAGCAAAAAATAATTTACAATTATTTTTGAAACTCAAAAATTTAGATCGATCCCCAAAAAATACATCAGGTGTGGGGATCTTTGGTTCAACAGCATGTGAACGAGCAAGATAGGCGGAAATTCCTCGCACTTCAGCAGCGAGCTGCTCCACACGATCAGACACTTGCTTTATCTCCATTGAGAGAAAAAAAAAAAATTCCCCCTACGGCCTCAAAGATATAGAGGAAAGAATATACACACACTTTTTTTTTTTTTTAAACAATTCTTTCCTGCTATTGAGTACCCCAGGATCTGCGGTTCGGCGGGTGATTCTGTTATGATTGAGTCACCGTAGGAGGCAAAAACAGAAATGCTAGCTAAGTCCTGAAAACCAGAGAAGTTGGCAACTATAAGATTGCAGACCCCTGAACCTATCAACACAACTAGCAGTAGCCGTGGGGGGTTCCTACGATGACCTAGACCCCCTCTATCACAGCCGGAGAGATACATAGGCCTAAAGAAGGAAAGGGGAAATCTAACTGCCCCAGAGCAGACCCCAAAGCAATAGGCAGCCCCCCACATATAATGACGGTGAAGCAAGATGAAAACACTTACACAGACAGAAAGACAGGCTGAGCAAAGACGGGGCCCAAAAACTACCTAGATAGGAACGGATAGGAAGGCTGCTGTCTGCAATCTGCCAAAACCCTATCAGAGACAAAAGCCAACAAGCTGATATAAAAATGGCCCTGAAGCAACTAAGCTTCAAAAACTAAATCAGCACTCAGGTACATTCAGAAGACAGAGCTCCAGGAACACTGCACACTCCAGCAGGGAGTGGCAGAATCCAAAAAGCAAGAAAAACAAATCTTAGATGCAAAAAGGCAAAACAGAAAACTTAGCTTTAGGAGAGCAGGAATCAGACTGGTGTCCAAGAGTCCACAGAGAAATCACCTGCAGGGCAGAAAGGGCGTAGGCTGCCTTAAATCCAGTCAGTGACTCCACTCAGCCAATCGTCTTCATTAGTCCCAGGTGTCTGATAATCAGGCTCACTACCTTCCTTCACTAGAATAGGGAGTTCACCAGGCCTCAGTGACGGAGGGGAAAATGAACTCACAACAGATTCCTATGTGATGTACATACAGCAATCTTGGTGAACTCTATGTGATGTATATACAGCAGTCTTGTTGTCCTCTATGTGATGTATACACAGCATTCTCGGTGTCACCTATGTGATGTATACACAGCATTCTCAGGGTCCCCTATGTGATGTATACACAGCAGTTTTGATGTTTCCTATGCGATGTATATACAGCAATCTTGGTGTCCCCTATGTGATGTATACACAGCCGTCTTGGTGTCTCCTATGTGATGTATATACAGTAGTCTCTCTTTCTTATATGATGTATTTACAGCAATCTTCGTGTCCTCTATGTGATGTATATGCAGCAGTCTCAGTGTTCCCTATGTGATGTATATAAAGCAGTCTCAGTGTCCCCTATGTGATATAAAAGCAGCAGTCTTCTTTGTGATGCATATACAGCAATTTTGGTGTCCCCTATGTGATGTATATGTGGCACCCCAAGGAGTATGGCCGCCACAATGGCATTGCCTTCCTCCAGGGAGGGTGATGTCATGCTTGGAAGCAAGGAAGGGTCTCTCTAGCAGTTAACCATGTCATGCAACACGGTTCCCACTCCGGGCCAGCAGAGGGAGCTCTGAACCAGGATTGGGGAGGAGCACGCTCTGAGGGCTAGGAGGGGAAATAGTGTGAGGAGGATTGTCGGTGACTCATAAGTGATGTACACTCACTGGCCACTTTATTAGGTACACCTGTCCAACTGTGTGTTAAGACTTAATTTCTAATCAGCCAATCACATGGCGGCAACTCAGTGCATTTAGGCATGTAGACATGGTCAAGACAATCTCCTGCAGTTCAAACCGAGCATCAGTATGGGGAAGAAAGGTGATTTGAGTGCCTTTGAACGTGGCATGATTGTTGGTGCCAGAAGGGCTGGTCTGAGAATTTCAGAAACTGCTGATCTACTGGGATTTTCACGCACAACCATCTCTAGGGTTTACAGAGAATGGTCCGAAAAAGAAAAAAAATCCAGTGAGCGGCAGTTCTGTGGCCGGAAATGCCATGTTGATGCCAGAGGTCAGAGGAGAATGGGCAGACTGGTTCGAGCTGATAGAAAGGCAACAGTGACTCAAATTGCCACCCGTTACAACCAAGGTAGGCAGAAGAGCATCTCTGAACGCACAGTGCGTCGAACTTTGAGGCAGATGGGCTACAGCAGCAGAAGACCACACTGGGTACCACTCCTCTCAGCTAAGAACAGGAAACTGAGGCTACAATTTGCACAAGCTCATCGAAATTGGACAGTAGAAGATTGGAAAAACGTTGCCTGGTCTGATGAGTCTCGATTTCTGCTGCGACATTCGGATGGTAGGGTCAGAATTTGGCGTAAACAACATGAAAGCATGGATCCATCCTGCCTTGTATCAACGGTTCAGGCTGGTGGTGGTGGTGTCATGGTGTGGGGAATTTTTTCTGGGCACTCTTTGGGCCCCTTGGTACCAATTGAGCATCGTTGCAATGCCACAGCCTACCTGAGTATTGTTGCTGACCATGTCCATCCCTTTATGACCACAATGTACCCAACATCTGATGGCTACTTTCAGCAGGATAATGCGCCATGTCATAAAGCTCGAATCATCTCAGATTGGTTTCTTGAACATGACAATGAGTTTACTGTACTCAAATGGCCTCCTCAGTCACCAGATCTCAATCCAATAGAGCATCTTTGGGATGTGGTGGAACGGGAGATTCGCATCAGGGATGTGCAGCCGACAAATCTGTGCCAACTGTGTGATGCCATCATGTCAATATGGTCCAAAATCTCTGAGGAATGCTTCCAGCACCTTGTTGAATCTCTGCCACGAAGAATTGAGGCAGTTCTGAAGGCAAAAGGGGGTCCAACCCCTTACTAGCATGGTGTACCTAATAAAGTGGCCAGTGAGTGTATATACCGCAGTATTTGTGTTTGCTATTCAATGTGTATATATAGCTGTCTTGTTGTCCCCTATGTGATATATACACAGCAGTCTTGATGTCTCCAATGTAATGTATATACAGCAGTCTCTGTATTTCTTATGTGATGTATATACAGCAATCTTGGTGTCCTCTATGTGATGCATATACAGCAGTCTCGGTGTTCCTTATGTGATGTATATACAGCAGTTTCGGTGTCTACTATGTGATGTATATACAGCAGTCTCGGTGTCTCCTATGTGATGTATATACATCAGCCTTGATGTATCTTATGTGATGTTTATACTGCAGTTTTGGTGTCTTCTCTGTAATTTATATACAGCAGTTTTAGTGTCTCCAATATAATGTATATACAGCAGTCTAGGTGTCTCCTGTGATGTATATACTGCAGTTTTGGTGTCTCCTATGTGATGTATATGCAGCAGTCTTGGAGTCTCCTATGTGGTGTATATACTGCAGTTTTGGTGTCTCCTATGTGGTGTATATACTGCAGTTTTGGTGTCTCCTATGTGATGTATATACTGCAGTTTTGGTGTCTCCTATGTGATGTATATACTGCAGTTTTGGTGTCTCCTATGTGATGTATATACTGCAGTTTGTGTCTCCTATGTGATTTATATACAGCAGTTTCAGTATCTCCTATGTGATGTATATACAGCAGTTTTGGTTGTCTCCTATGTGATGTATGAACAGCAGTTTTGGAGTCTTCAATGGGATGTATATACAGCAGTTTCAGTGTCTCCTATTTGGTGTATATATTGCAGTTTTGGTGTCTTTTGTGTGATCTATACATAGCAGTTTCAGTGTCTCCTGTGTGATGTATATACAGCAGTTTTGGTTGTCTCCTATGTAATGTATATACAGAGCAGTCTTGGTGTCCCCTATGTAATGTATGCACAGCAGTTTCAGTGTCTCCTATGTGACATATATACAGCAGTCTCAGTGTCTACTATGTGTTGTATTTAGAGCAGGGTAAAATCCTGATGAGCTTCTTTCTCACTTCTGCACTCAAATTCCCAATGAAATTGCAATTCTGGGATTTTTTTTTCTTTTTGAGATTTCAGTATTTTTTCATTGCTCCTGAAAATGTCAGAATAAAATTTCAGTCGAATTGTTAATATGGTGTATATTTTATACACACACACTAATAAAGCACGAGTTAGAACATTGAATGCCCTTTTCGAAGATCGATATTCAGTTCTACCAATTTTCCTCTTGTGCAAGAAACAAGGCAAAGTTTTAGGAGTTTGCTGGTGAAGAAAGGATAAGTGAGTGTGGGGAGATGACCTTGCAGAGCCCCAGATGGCACACAGAAAGCTCCTTGGCATTATTATGTTATTTCTATAAAGGGAGATCAATGGCTGCCATGTGCACCCGCCGCTTATCTTGGTGGAAATGAAGGATGAGACTGATACAATTGCAGTTTGTCTTTTTAAAAATGAGGATTGATGTTGGCCATTGACAGACCCTCAACTCGTGCACTTGTACCCCTCTACTGTTATCTCCGCACGCACATGGTCTGAAGATAATGTGATCATAAGTGACATCTCTTTGGAGTTCCCATCACCAGTCCCATTGAAAAAACAACAATCAGCCTCTCTCCACATGGAGTGGCTGATAACAGGGAACAATAGAGAACATAGTTACTGATTTACTCCATTTGATTTTTACATGCAACAGTCTTTACTGAGTCATTTATTAGTATATCTTTCTAGTCGTCAATGCTGTATTTTTCTGATCCCCCACTTAAAGAGTAAAGTGATTAATTTCTGTCCTCCTGTAGCCACCTACTAGTGGCTGCGGAATACAAGAAATGTCTTAATACTCCACCTAATAGGGGCTGTAGGCAACCATATAAATATTTTTAGCTCCCTCTACTGGCAGCTGCATCCATACAGATTTAAATATAAGTTTCCTTTACTAGTGGCTAAAGGCAGATACATTTTTTGTCTTACCTCTTCCTAGTGGCAGCTGCAGGCAGATTATTTTCTTTCTAGTTGTGGCTGTAAGCAGTAATTTCTTTTATTATCCTCTAATTTAGTTACAGGTCATTTTTTTTTTTTAACGCTACCTCTAGTGGCAACTGCAAGTAGACATTTTCTTTAGCTCCCCCTAGCGGTAACTGCAGGTAGGCAGTTCTATTAGCCCCCCTTAGTGGCAACTGTAGGTAGATACAGTGGGGCAAAAAAGTATTTAGTCAGTCAGCAATAGTGCAAGTTCCACCACTTAAAAAGATGAGAGGCGTCTGTAATTTACATCATAGGTAGACCTCAACTATGGGAGACAAACTGAGAAAAAAAATCCAGAAAATCACATTGTCTGTTTTTTTTCATTTTATTTGCATATTATGGTGGAAAATAAGTATTTGGTCAGAAACAAGCAATCAAGATTTCTGGCTCTCACAGACCTGTAACTTCTTCTTTAAGAGTCTCCTCTTTCCTCCACGTGTATAGTCTTGGAGACAGGAGTGGGAGGTTCTGATTATTGAGGATGCTAACCTTAGGTCATCAGCAGAACGGAGGGCACGGGTAGGGTTCGTACCATGTGTCCAGCTTGGATACCCAATAATTATAAGGCACAGAGGAATCACGGAGGACGTTGGTACGGTCAGCAAGGTACTCCCTCAGCATCTTCCCAAACTTTGCACTCCTTGTGACAGTATCCCGCTCCCCAGAGCCTGTGCGATGGGAGGGTCTGACAAAACTCTCCCTGAACTTTGCCAGTGTTTCCCTGCCTCTGCTAAAGGAGTTGTGTCTCTCTCGCCTGTACTCCTTGGTTGTCCAATGAACTATGACCTCTTCCGCCCGCGTTTTCAGATGGGGAATTTTTTTTTTCCCTCAACAAGGGCCCTCTGGTACTGCCCCATTTTAGTAGACCTGTCCGCCTCGGGAATAAGAGATGGAAAATTCTTCTTGTAGCGTGCGTCTAGATGTGTCACCAACCAGTAATGACTGTCACTCAAAATTTTGAGGACGTGAGGGTCACAGGAAAGGCAGCGTAAACTAAACTCAACCATGTGTGCCAGACTGCTAACAGGCAAGACTTCCGTGTCCTCACCAAGAAGACCATACTCTCCTCCCTGTCCTCAGGCCATCCACGCTGAGCAGACAGTATAACAGTTGTACAGGTAGTACCGTCTATAGCGTATGAAAGTAGCTCCTGTTCTTCCTCCTCTTCCTCATTGTCACCCAATTCACGTTGGGATGAGATGAGGCTGGGCTGTGTGTAATCACCCTTTATGGTTCCTTGCTATATCTCATCATGCTCCGCCTGCAATGTGAGCATAGAGCGCTTCAGAACACAGAGAAGCGGAATAGTGATGCTAATTATGCCGTCATCGTTGCTCACCATCTTGGTGGAGTTCTCAAAGTTTTGGAGGATGGTACATATGTCTGACATCCATGTCCACTCCGGAGGTCTTATGTGTGGAGTCTGAACTGAAAACCGACAGACTTGTTGATGCTCGTAGTCAACAACTGCAGTGTAGAGTTCCAATGCGTGGGGACATCACACACCAGTCGGTGTGCCGGAAGCTGCAAACACTGCTGAAGCCCGGCAAGGGCAACAGAAACTGTAGCTGACTTTCTAAAATGGGCACACAGGCAGTGTACTTTGACCAGCAGATCCGGCAGCTCCGGGTAGGTTTTGAGAAACCGTTGAACCGCGAGGTTAAGTACTTGGGCCAGGCATGGTACATGTGTGAGCTTGTGTGGCGCCCCCAGGAGTATGGACGCCACAGTGGCATTACCTTCCTCCTAGGGAGTGTGATGTCATGCTTGGAAGCAATGAAAGGGTCTCTCTATCAGGTAAATCCAGAACACAGCACAGTTCCCACTCCAGGCCAGCAGAGGGAGCATGGTCAATACCACACACTTTTAACCCCTTAGGGGTGCAACCATGATACTCATAGAAGTGTCTTGGGACATTTTTCAGTTTATCAGGATCTTGTTCTTTCTTGGCATTAATTATATCCCTCACGTGCTCCTGAATTCTAACCTTGAGGGCTCTGGTAGTCATACCAATATATATCAGGCCACAGGGGCACGTGAGGTGAGACAGACTCTGTATTGCAGGTGATATGATGGACAATGTTTTATGTCCTATCGCCCCTATCATTTAAAAATTGTGTACATTTGGGGATAAATTTACACACAGAGCAGGAACTACAGGGGAAAGATCCCCATGGTGAACCTTTGCTACCAAAAAGAAAAGGGCTCGCTCTAGGTGGAACATAATGACTTTTGGTTAACATGTTGCTCAAATTGCGTGATCTCCTCCACATAATAGATGGAGTGGGGGATAGATGATATTTTAACCCCTTCACCCCCAAGGGTGGTTTGCACGTTCATGACCGGGCCAATTTTTACAATTCTGACCACTGTCCCTTTATGAGGTCATAACTCTGGAACGCTTCCATGGATCCCGGTGATTCTGACATTTTTTTCTCGTGACATATTGTACTTCATGATAGTGGTAAAATTTCATTCAAATAACTTGCGTTTATTTGTGAAAAAAAGGAAATTTGGCGAAAATTTTGAACATTTCGCAATTTTCCAACTTTGAATTTTTATGCCCTTAAATCACAGAGATACGGCACACAAAAAACTTGATAAGTAACATTTCCCACATGTTTACTTTACATCAGCACAATTTTGGAACCAACATTTTTTTTTGTTAGGAAGTTATAAGGGTTAAAAATTGACCAGCGATTTCTCATTTTTGCAACACCATTTTATTTTTACGGACCACATCACATTTGAAGCCACTTTGAGGGGTCTATATGATAGAAAATACCCAAAAGTGACACCATTCTAAAAACTGCACCCCTTAAGGTGCTCAAAACCACATTCAAGAAGTTTATTAACCCTTTAGGTGCGTCACAGGAATTTTTTGAATATTTAAAAAAAAAATGAACATCTAACTTTTTTTCACAAAAAATATACTTCAGGTTCAATTTTTTTATTTTATCAAGGGTAACAGGAGAAATTGGACTGCAAAAGTTATTGTGCAATTTGTCCTGAGTACGCTGATACCTGATATGTGGGGGGGAACCACTGTTTTGGCGCATGGCAGAGCTCAGAAGGGAAGGAGCGCCGTTTGACTTTTTCAATGCAAAATTGGCTGGAATTCAGATCGGATGCCATGTCACGTTTGGAGAGTCCCTGATGTACCTAAACAGTGGAAACCCTCCACAAGTGACCCCATTTTGGAAACTAGACCCCCCAAGGAACTTATCTAGATATGTGGTGAGAACTTTGAACCCACAAAGGCTTCACAGAAGTTTATAACGTACAGTGGTACAATTAAGAAATCATATTTTTTCCACAAAAATGACCTTTTCACCCCCAATTTTTATTTTCCCAAGGGTAACAGGACCCTAAAAGTTATTGTGCAATTTGTCCTGAGTACGCTGATACCCCATAAGTGGGGGTAAACCACTATTTGGGCGCATGGCAGAGCTCGGAAGGGAAGCAGCGCCATTTGACGTTTTTGGCTGGAATTGAGATCGGACACCATGTCGCGATTGGAAAACCCCTGATGTACCAAAACAGTGGAAACCCCCCACAAATGACACCATTTTGGAAACTAGACCCCCCAAGGAACTTATCTAGATATGTGGTGAGAACTTTGAACCCACAAGGGCTTCACAGAAGTTTATAACGTACAGCAGTACAATTAAAAAATCATATTTTTTCCACAAAAATGATCTTTTCACCCTTAATTTTTATTTTCCCAAGGGTAACAGGACCCTAAAAGTTATTGTGTAATTTGTCCTGAGTACGCTGATACCCCACATGTGGGGGTAAACCACTATTTGGGCGCATGGCAGAGCTCGGAAGGGAAGCAGCGTCATTTGACGTTTTTGGCTGGAATTGAGATCGAACACCATGTCTCGAATGGAAAACCCCTGATGTACCAAAACAGTGGAAACCCCCACAAATGACACCATTTTGGTAACTAGACCCCCCAAGGAACTTATCTAGATGTGTGGTGAGCACTTTGAACCCCCCAGTGCTTCACAGAAGTTTATAACACCCGGGCGTGAAAATAAAAAATTTGTATTTTTTCCACAAACATGATCTTTTAGTCACCAATTTTTTTTATTTTCCCAAGGGTACCAGGAGCAATTGGACCCCAAAAGTTGTTGTCCAATTTGTCCTGAGTACGCTGATACCCCATATGTGGGAGAAAACTACTGAATGGGCACATATCGGGGCTCGGAAGGGAAGTAGTGACGTTTTGGAATGCAGACTTTGATGGAATGGTTTGCGGGTGTCATGTTGCCTTTGGAGAGCCCCTAATGTACCTAAACAGTGGAAACCCCCACAAATGACCCCATTTTGGAAACTAGACCCCCTAAGGAACTTATCTAGATGTGTGTTGAGCACTTTGAACCCCCAAGGGCTTCACAGAAGTTTATAATGCCCGGGCATGAAAATAAAAAAATCGTATTTTTTCCACAAACATGATCAATTAGTCCCCAATTTTTTTTATTTTCCCAAGGGTAACAGGAGAAATTGATCCCCAAAAGTTGTTGTCCAATTTGTCCTGAGTACGCTGACACTCCATATGTGGGAGAAAACTACTGTATGGACACACGTCGGGGCTCGGAAGGGAAGTAGTGACGTTTTGGAATGCAGACTTTGATGGAATGGTCTGCGGGTGTCATGTGCGTTTGGAGAGCCCCTGATGTACCTAAACTATTGAAACTCCCCACAAGTGTCCCCATTTTGGACACTAGACCCCCCACGGAACTTATCTAGATGTGTGGTGAGCACTTTGAACCCCCAAGTGCTTCACAGAAGTTTATAACGCCCTGGCGTGAAAATAAAAAAATCATTTTTTTCCACAAAAATGATATTTTTGCCCCCAATTTTTTATTTTCCTAAGGGTAACAGGAGAAATTGGACCCCAAAAGTTGTTTTGCAATATGTCCTTAGTAGGCTGATATCCTATATGTGGGGGTAAAACACTGTTTGGGCGCATGGCAGAGCTTGGAAGGGAAGGAGCACCATTTGACTTTTACAACTCAGAATTAGCTGGAATTGAGATCAGACGCCATGTTGCATTTGGAGAGCACCTGATGTGCCCAAACAGTGGAAACCCCCAATTCTAACTCCAACCCTAACACCAACACACCCCTAACCCTAATCTCAGCCCTAACCCTAGCCCTAACCCTAGTCCTAGCCCTAACCCTAGCCCTGGCCCTAACCCTAGCCCTAACCCTAATGGGAAATGGAAATAAATACATTTTCTTTAAATTTTATTATTTTTCCCTAAGTAAGGGGGTGATAACGGGGGGTTTGATTTACTATTTATAGCGGGTTTTTATGTTTGGCAGCTGTCATACGCTAAAAGATGCTTTTTATTGTAAAAATAGTTTTTGCATCACCACATATTGAGAGCTATAATTTTTCCGTATTTTGACCCACCGAGTCATGTGAGGTCTTATTTTTTGCGGGACGAGTTGACGTTTTTATTGGTACCATTTTTGGGCACGTGACATTTTTTGATCGCTTTTTATTCCGATTTTTGGGACGCAGAATGAACAAAAACCAGCGTTTCATGAATTTTTTTTGGGGGGGTGCGTTTACACCGTTCCGCGTGCGGTAAAATTGATAAAGCGGTTTTATTCTTTGGGTCAGTACGGTTACAGCAATACCTCATTTAGGTCGTTTTTTATGTTTTGTCGGTTTTATGCAATGAAAACTATTTTATGTAAAAAATAATTATTTTTGCATCGCTTTATTCTGCGAGCTATAACTTTTTTATTTTTTCGCTGATGATGCTGTGTGGCAGCTCGTTTTTTGCGGGACAAGATGACGTTTTCAGCGATACCATGGATATTTATATGCGTCTTTTTGATCGCGC
This sequence comes from Dendrobates tinctorius, assembly GCF_039654945.1. Lineage (NCBI taxonomy): Eukaryota > Metazoa > Chordata > Amphibia > Anura > Dendrobatidae > Dendrobates > Dendrobates tinctorius. The sequence goes on from NW_027361696.1 coordinate 53,985,177, forward strand.
GTTATTGCACTTTTTGTTTGGCGGTATGATAATAAATCATTATTTTTTGCTTCGTTTTTTCTTTTTCTTTTTTAAGGGGTTCGCTAAAGGGGTTAACTAATGGGACAGTTTTATAGGGCAGGTCGTTACGGACGCGGCAATACCTAATATGTGTACTTTTATTGTTTTTTTTTATTTCCAAAAAATGGATTTATTGGGGGAATATTTTTTTTTTTTCTAATTTATTTGGCGATTTTTTAAAATTATTTCAACACTTTTTTTTTTAACTTTATTACATAGTCCCAGGTGGGACATCACTGTCCTGTGACAGATCGCTGATCTGTCACATCACAGGCACTGCTGCAGACTTCCTCAGGCCTGCGCTTTGCAGGCACTGAGGAAGTCAGCTCCCTGCAGGCCCCCGAAGGCCCCCGTCTCCATCTGGGATTCGGGGGCCTGCTGGGAAGGAGCCCCCCGCAGCAGCGCTGCACATTGCGCTGCTGTGGGGGGCTCAGGGAAGTACGGAGTGAGCCCCCTCCCTGATGATGCTTCCCTTTAACCCCCGGTAAACCGCGATCATGTTTGAATGCAGTGTGCAAGGGGTTAACGTGTTGGGGGCGGTCCGTGACCGCCCCTGACACATTGTGCCGGGTGTCAGCTGTGATAATCAGCTGACACCCGGCCGCGATCAGCGGCGCTCACCACGTGGGCGCCGCTGATCGCGCTAGACGTACTATCCCGTCCATGGGCATAGGGGCCCGGATCTCAAGGACGGGATAGTACGTCTGATGTCAGAAAGGGGTTAAATCCCTGTCAGTCAAAAGAATAGACCAATTTTTTGAAAGAATATTTTTAATTTGTCTCCAATTTGAATTAAAGGTGGATATAAAACGTGGTTTGGTATCAAAATTATTGGGTCTATTAGAGGTAGATTTATATGATAGGAGCGATTGTCTGTCCGTTTTAGTAGCTCTATTGTAGCCTTTATTAATGTCCCTGAGTTTATAACCACTTTTTTGAAACCTACATGAAAGGTTTTATGGCCTGTTGATGATAAATGTGCTCGTCAGAGCAGATGTGGCAAGTCCTCAAAAATTGCCCTATTGGTATAGAGCGAATTAATTGAGGAGGGTGAGATGACTCTGCATGCAAGGGCGCATTAGTCGCTGTACTCTTGCGGTAGATGTCAGTGATCACTATACCATCTTGTCCCTTGGAAGTCAGGATATCCAGGAATTCCATCCTTTTTTCACTGTATTTCCAAGTCAGATTAATGTTTTGGTCATTGGTGTTAAAATCATTAAGAAAGGTATCAAGATGTGACGTGGAGCCCTGCCAAATGAAGACTATGTCATCAATATAACGAGACCACGAGATGAGGCTGCCGTACCCCGGTGTGTCAAGGACCGTCTCCCTCTCCCACAGCCCCAGGAAAAGATTAGCATACGAGGGCGCACAAGTCGCCCCAATAGCTGTACCCTGGAGCTATAGGAAGGGGCGGGTGTGAGGAGTTTGAAGCCTTGCCCAACTTTGGCCTGAAAGTGAAGCCATCCAAATGCCACCTCCTGAAGCCCAAGGTACAGTACCTCGGTCATGTGGTGAGAGCAGAAGGTGTGGCACCAGATCCTGACAAAGTCACTGTCATCCAGGACTGGCAGAAGCCCAGCAACCTCCATGAAATACGCCAATTCCTCGGGTTGGTAGGCTACTACCGAAGGTTCATCAAAGGCTTCACTGAGATAGCCACACCTATGCAAAATCTTTTGGTGGGCCAGCCCAAGAAAGCCAGGAAGAAGAGTCCTACATTTGAATAGAATGAGAAACTGGAGAGGTCCTTCACTCGACTGAAAATGGCTCTCACAGGAGATGAAGTTCTGGCCTACCCAGATTATGACCAACCATTTGTTCTGTATACTGATGCCAGCAACGTGGGACTGGGAGCAGTACTGTCACAGGTACAGAATGGCAAAGAAAGAGTGATCTCCTACGCCAGCAGGAAGCTTCATCCCACTGAAAGGAACCGTGACAACTACAGTTCCTTCAAATTGGAGTTCCCCACCATAGTCTGGGCTGTGACTAAATGATTCAAGCATTACCTAGCTTCAGCCAAGTTTACCATCTTCACGGACAACAATCCGCTGACTCACTTGGAAACTGCAAAACTAGGTGCACTGGAGCAGCAATGGATGGCCCGGCTGTCTAACTATGAATTTACCATCAAGTACCGAGTGGGGCACAAGAATGCCAATGCGCTGTCCAGGATGCCCAATCTGCCAGATGGGGGAGAAGACCCTGAGGCACTCGAAGAAATAGAGTTACCTGCCTTCCACCGGCCAATTGCGGCCCAACGTGCCCAAGGAGTGAGAAACAGACGATCTATCGTGAAAGAGGCCACCCTAAAACCGTTGCCTCATCATGACTGGGCAGAAACGCAGGATAGCGATCCCACAGTCTGCCTGGTAAAGGAGCTACTGTCACAAGCTTACTCACGCCAAGGTCCAGATGCTCCTGAAGAAACCCAGCAGTTGTGGAAGGAAAGAGGCAGGCTGTTCATCTATGAGGGAAAGTTGTGTCGGAGGAATATCAATGCCCGCACTCATGAGCTGGTCTGGCAGGTGGTAGTCCCAAAAAGGGAGGCATCGATGATCTTGGAAGCGTACCACAATGGAGCAGGACACTTTGGATAGAATAAGTTGGAGGCCTTGCTCCGGGAGAGATTCTACTGGGCTGGTATGAGGAAGGCCATTGAAAATTGGTGCCGGGAGTGTGGACAATGCAACCTGCGCAGGAAGGACCGTAACAGCCAACGAGCTCCTTTGCAGCCAATAATAACTAAACAGCCACTCGAGTTGGTAGCCCTGGACCATGTGAAGCTGGTCCCAAGCCGTTCAGGCTACGTTTATGCTCTTACCATCGTTGACCACTACTCGAGATTCCTGGTAGTCGTGCCTGTCAAGGATCAAACAGCCAGGACAGCAGCCAGAGCATTCCAACAGCACTTTTGTCGACCACACGGATATCCCGAGCGAGTGCTTACAGATCAAGGTCCAGCCTTTGAGGCAGAAGTGTTCCAGGAATTCTGTAACTTGTACGATTGCAAGAAGATCAGGACAACACCGTACCATCCACAAACCAATGGCATGTGTGAAAAGATGAATCAGGTGGTGATCGATCTACTGAAGACCTTGCCTTTGGAAGAGAGGAATCTGTGGCCAGATAAGTTGCCAGATCTGGTAGACCTCTACAATCACATTCCTGTGAATTCCACCAACTGCACACCAGCCTACCTGATGAGAGCGAGGCCTGGCACGTTGCCTATTGACTTGGACATGGGAGTCCTGACACCTGTGGTGACATCACCAGATGCTGACTGGGACACAGAGAGGCAGCAGCAGTACCGAAGAGTACAAGAGTGCGTAGAAAAGAGTTTAGCGCAGGCAAGACAAAAACAGGAAAAGAACTACAATCAACATGCACCTGCAGTTCCCTTGTCACCAGGAGAACAGGTCCTAAAGAGGAAAAGGAGGATGTAAAAATTGGATGACCAATGGGAAGCTGAACCCTACACCGTCCTCCCATCAAACTTTGACAACACCAAAGTGTTCCTTATCAGTAAGGATGGAGGAGAAACCTCATCAGCAGTATCGAGGGATCATCTGAAACTGTGTCCTGACCAACTAAAGGAAAAGATGGGAGAGCAAAACAACCTTCAACCCACAGAAGAAGAGAAAAAGGTCAGCACTGTACTCAGAGAATTTCCTGCAAACTGGACAAGAGTGGATCAAGCCATCGTAGTTCCTGTTCTGATCTTTCCCCAGCCTACTGCAACTGAAGTAGCAGAGACTCAAGACGACTCTAACTCTGAAAGCCAGGAAGTTCAGGCAGCGGATGCCACACCAGCAGTAGAGCAAGAGAATCCTCGCCCTGCCAGTGGTGAATCTGTCATGCCCACAGTGAGTCTAAGAGTTCGCAGACGGCTACTACCCAGTTTACCAACAGCAGTAACAGGCCCACTAAACCTAAATAGGCCATTAGAAGTGCCCATGCTACGCAGATCTACCCGTAGTACAAAAGGTGAGATCCTAGTTAGATATAGAGATTAAAGTGCAAATCTAAAATGTAAACTGTACCTGTAAATATGCAACGTTTCAAGCTTATGTGCCTACAGAGACTCTGTAAGAACATTTTGAATATCTTATTTTATTTTGATGGACAATTGGGCCACAGGACTATGTGTGGCCAAAACAATCCTTGTATATATTTACCAACTTGCTCAGGAAATGGACCATGGACATTGACGCATGGACTAATCGTCACAGGGACTATTTTTGGAGCTTTGGTTTTTGTAATTTTTCATTTTTGAAATCTTGTTACAGTTACAATTGTTAATTTGTTAATATGTTTGCATATTTTCTCAGTCCGGGAGTACTGAATTACACTAGGGGGGAATGTGGCGTCCCCAGGAGTATGGTCTCCACAGTGGCATTACCTTCCTCCTAGGGAGTGTGATGTCATGCTTGGAAGCAATGAAAGGGTCTCTCTATCAGGTAAGTCCAGCACACAGCACAGTTCCCACTCCAGGCCAGCAGAGGGAGCTCTGAACCCAAACTGGGGGAGGAGCTGCTTTCTGTGGCCAGGAAAGGGAAGTTAGTGAAGTTGGTGTGATAAGGTAAAGTATGAGGATGTGGAAAGAGGAGCTGGAGGATTGAGCAGAACTCAGGCTCACTTCTAGCTGTAGCGCATGTTCCGGAGTCCGGTATCCGAGGTTGTATGGATGCTGATGGTCCTGCAGCAGAAACCGGAGGAACAAGAGGCTGTAAATGCTCTATTCCCAGCTAAAACTTGGAGGCACAGCAGCAACTTGTGTGAGCCAGAAATAGGAGGCTACGGCTGTCTGCCATACGAGGGGAGTTCTAAAGAGAGCAAGCAAGGGGAACTTCAGTGTAACTCAGTACTGCAAGTGCCTCAGATAAGCACTAGAAAGGAGACTACACAACCCATATGCATAGAGAGATTCCTAAGTTGCTCCCAGGCTGATCAACTCCTGTTCCATCTGCAAACTGGATCCTGGACTGCACTTACAAAGCAAAGTAAAAAGGTAAAGGAAACTGCACCCTGTTGTGTCATTGCCTTCTTCCTGCAACCCCTTCAGCACTGCTACATCTCTGTGCCTAACACTGCACCCTCTTCCTCAACACCTATTACTACTGCCCTGGGACTACAGCTCTACCTGTGGGGAGCTCTTACATCTTGCTGCCTTATACCATCTGTCCCAGAGGATCTGCCTGCAGCGTCGGCTTAACCCCTTCATTGCCGAGCACCACAGGTGGCGTCACGTATCATCCACCTATAAACTTTATTCAGCCACGTTTCACCCCTTTTGCATGGACGCCCAGGGCCACGGACCGGGTCACCTCCACTGTGACACCTTCCTCTGAGACACCGGCCCGGTACCGAGTAACCCCACTGCCCTGGCGGGCGATCCACTTGCCTCACCTCAGAGCCGCAACCAGCTTCCGGCCATTGTCACATAAGACCATGCCTGGCTGCAGGTTCAGCGGTGTCAGCCACAGATCTGCCTGCTCTTTCAGAGCGGTCCACAACTCTTCAGCATTGTGCGGTTTGTCACCTATGCATATTTGCTTCAGCACAGCCTGTTGCCGCTTGGCTGAGGAAGTGCTGCAGTGCTTTCAGCTTGTGACTGATGTGGTCATTTCAGAGATGGAGGCTGAAGAGGAGGAGGTGCAGGAACCGTAGACTGTGGGGGCAACTCTGATTGACCTAGAGTCCACAATCCTCGGCGTCAGGAGGACGTGGTCCATCCCAAACTGTAAAGCGCTGCGGAATATGTTAGCGCTATATAAAAAAAAAAAGATGATGATGATGATCCCAAGGTCCGACTGGGTCCCGGCTTCCACTATGTTAACCCAGTGTGCCGATAGCGATATGTAACGTCCCTGCCCACAAGCACTTGTCTACATATCCGTGGTTAGGTGGACTTTCCCAATAAGTGCATTGTTGAAGGCACGGCTAATGTTGTGGGACATGTGCTTGTGTAATACGGGGAGGAAAAGCTGGGAGAAATAGTGGCGGCTGGGGACCGAGTACCGAGGAATGGCCGCCGCCATTAGGTTGCGGAAAGCTTCCGTCTCCATGAGCCTAAAAGGCAACATTTTGAGTGCAAGCAGTTGCGGAATATGTGAATTTAGTTGTGTGGCCTGTGGGGTGTTGGCTGCGTATTTGCGCTTGTGTTCCAAGGACTGGGGTATGGACAACTGAACGCTGGAACAAGGACTTGCACGTGCTTGATGATGGTGCTAGTTGAATGTGTGTAATGACAGGTGCAGGGCAGGAGGCACCTTCGCATGCACCATGGACAGGGGATTGCCTTGCATGCACAACAACGGAAGAAGCAGTGGTGTCACCTGCAGACACTGTTCCTGGACCCTGGGGTTTGGCCCACAAAGTTGGGTGCTTTTCTGCCATGTGCCTGATTATGCTGGTGGTGGTCAGGCTGGTAGTTTTGCTACACCTGCTGATGCTGGCCTGGCAGGTGGTACAAATGGCCTTTTTGGGGTTATTGGCAGAGTCTTTAAAAACAACCAGACTCGGGAAGACCAAATAGTTGGACTGGCAACCTCCATCGTGTTGGTGTTATGGAGAACGGTTGCCCGCCTTCTGTCTGCGGCCACCACACTCCTTCTTCCTGCCTGTTGGGGTGCTACGCCTCCCTCCCCCTGTGTGCTGCTGTCCTTGCCCTGCATATCCTCTTGTCAGCTTGGGTCAGTTACTATATCATCCACCACCTCATCTTCCACTTCCGCACCCTGGTCCTCCTCCTGACTTTCTGGCAATTGTGTCCCATCATCATCAACCTCTTGTGACACTTTCCCACTGTCACCTTCATGTGACCGTGGCTGCTCAAATATTTGGGCATCACTACATGCGATCTCCTCTTGTTCCGCTTCAAGTGGATCGGGCGATAGCCCCGAATCTATAAATGGAAAAGTGAACAGCTCTTCGAAGTGTCCAAGAGTGGGATTAATTGTCTCCAGGCACTTGTCATGGTGGGAGGAAGGAGGATCAGGGTGAGGAATATGCGGTTCAGACTCACGGCTACTGAGACTTGAGTGGAAGACAGGGTGGTGGTGGTGGCAAAGTAACTTGAAGCATTTTCTGCTATCCAACCAACAACCTTTTAACACTGCTCTGGGTTCAAAAGTGGTGTCAGGAAGGTCGGGCGAGAAGATGTGGGTGTTTGTTGTGTCACAATTTCAGCTTGCCCACAGCCACGGCCTTGGCCTCTGCACGCACCATCACGTCCAGTTCCCCGTCCCTTGCCACGTGCCTTGCTCATTTTAAATGGAGTACGATATTTTCCACGTTCACTGCAAATGCCTGAATTTGGAGCAAACTTTTATGTGATCTATGTGACGGACAAACTACAGTTTGAAATAGCTGGCCTGTAGGTAACTATTTTACCAGCAAATTGGTGTCAATAACTTCACTAACACACTGCAACTAAATTTAAAGGGAGGGCAGAAATGGCAGAATTTTGAGGGCACTTTTTTTTTAATCTCTGATCCATGTGATGGACAAACCACAGTTTTCAATAGCTGGCCTATAGGTAACTATTTTTACCAGCTAACTGGTGTCAAAACTTCGCTAACACACTGCAACAAAATTTAAAGGGAGTGCAGAAAGGGCAGAATTTTGAGCACACTTTCTATCTCTGATCCGTGTGATGGATAGTGTTGAGCATTCCGATACTGCAAATATCGGGTATCGGCCGATATTCGCTGTATCGGAATTCCGATACCGAGTACCGATATTTTTTCAATATCGGATACCGGAATCGGAAGTCCCCATAATGCAATGAGCCACTGTTGTGGCTGTGATTGGCTGCTGAAATGATGTCATCATGATGCGCGGTCTGTGCGCATCATGATGCGCGGTCTGTGCCGACTGCGGGAGGCCTGTGCCGGCTGTCGGGGGTCTGTACGGGCCTACCGGGGGCTTGTGCCGGCTGCCGGGGGTCTGTACGGGCCTGCCGGGGGCCTGTGCCGGCTGTCGAGGGTCTGTACGGGCATGCTAGGGGCTTGTGCCGGCTGCCAGGGGTCTGTACGGGCCTGACGGGGGCTTGTGCCGACTGCCGGGAGTCTGTACGGGCCTGCCGGGGGCTTGTGCCGGATGCCGGGGGTCTGTGCGGGCCTGCCGGGAGTCTTGTGTGTGTGCAGGCATCGTCCGATGGGACTATAAGTCCCATCGGGCGATGCCTGCTACAATGACAGTGATTGACACATTTGCCAATGATGGGACAGTAGTAGTCCCATCATCCGGCTAATGTGTTGAATGTAAAAAAATATATATATATATATATATACATACTACATATATACTACATTCATACAACATACATACATACATACTACATTCATACAACATACATACATAGTACATACATACTACATACATACAACATCCATACAACATGCTACAGACATGCAACATACATACTACATACATACTACATACAATATACATACATTCATACAATACATGCATACTACATTCATACAACATACATACTGTCATGGCCAAATGTATTGACACCCCTGCAATTCTGTCAGATAATACTCAGTTTCTTCCTGAAAATGATTGCAAACACAAATTCTTTGGTATTATTATCTTCATTTAATTTGTCTTAAATGAAAAAACACAAAAAGAATTGTCCTAAAGCCAAATTGGATATAATTCCACACCAAACATAACAAAGAGGGTGGACAAAAGTATTGGCACTGTTCGAAAAATCATGTGATGCTTCTCTAATTTGTGTAATTAACTGCACCTGTAACTTACCTGTGGCACCTAACAGGTGTTGGCAATAACTAAATCACACTTGCAGCCAGTTGACATGGATTAAAGTTGACTCAACCTCTGTCCTGTGTCCTTGTGTGTACCACATTGAGCATGGAGAAAAGAAAGAAGACCAAAGAACTGTCTGAGGACTTGAGAAACCAAATTGTGAGGAAGCATGAGCAATCTCAAGGCTACAAGTCCATCTCCAAAGACCTGAATGTTCCTGTGTCTACCGTGCGCAGTGTCATCAAGAAGTTTAAAGCCCATGGCACTGTGGATAACCTCCCTAGATGTGGACGGAAAAGAAAAATTGACAAGAGATTTCAACGCAAGATTGTGCGGATGTTGGTTAAAGAACCGCCACTAACATCCAAACAAGTTCAAGCTGCCCTGCAGTCCGAGAGTACAACGGTGTCAACCCGTACTATACGTCGGCATCTGAATGAAAAGGGACTGTATGGTAGGAGACCCAGGAAGACTCCACTTCTTACCCGGAGACATAAAAAAGCCAGGCTGGAGTTTGCCAAAACTTACCTGAAAAAGCCTAAAACATTTTGGAAGAATGTTCTCTGGTCAGATGAGACAAAAGTAGAGCTTTTAGGGCAAAAGCATCAACATAGAGTTTACAGGAGAAAAAAGAGGCATTCAAAGAAAAGTACACGGTCCCTACAGTCAAACATGGCGGAGGTTCCCTGATGTTTTGGGGTTGCTTTGCTGCCTCTGGCACTGGACTGCTTGACCGTGTGCGTGGCATTATGAAGTCAGAAGACTACCAACAAATTTTGCAGCATAATTTAGGGCCCAGTGTGAGAAAGCTGGGTCTACCTCAGAGGTCATGGGTCTTCCAGCAGGACAATAACCCAAAACACACTTCAAAAAGCACTAGAAAATGGTTTGATAGAAAGCACTGGAGACTTCTAAGGTGGCCAGCAATGAGTCCAGACCTGAATCCCATAGAACACCTGTGGAGAGATCTAAAAATGGCAGTTTGGAGAAGGCACCCTTCAAATATCAGGGACCTGGAGTAGTTTGCCAAAGAAGAATGGTCTAAAATTCCAGCAGAGCAATGTAAGAAACTCATTGATGGTTACCGGAAGCGGTTGGTCGCAGTTATTTTGGCTAAAGGTTGTGCAACCAAGTATTAGGCTGAGGGTGCCAATACTTTTGTCCGGCCCATTTTTGGAGTTTTGTGTGAAATGATCAATGTTTTGCTTTTTGCTTCATTCTCTTTTGTGTTTTTTCATTTAAAACAAATTACTTGAAGATAATAATACCAAAGAATTTGTGGTTGCAATCATTTTCAGGAAGAAACTGAATATTATCTGTCAGAATTGCAGGGGTGTCAATACTTTTGGCCATGACTGTACATAGTACATACTACATACATACTACATGCATGCAACATACATACATAGTACATACTACATACATACTACATGCATGCTACATACATACTACATACATACTACATACATACTACATATATACTACATTCATACAACATACATACATACTACATACATACTTCATATATACTACATTCATACAACATACATACATAGTACATAGTACATACATACTACATACATACAACATGCTACAGACATACAACATACATACTACATATATACTGCATACAATACATTCATACAATACATACATATAGACATACAGTACATATAACACAGAGTACATACTCACCAATACTTGTCACATTGTTCCCCGAAGCCAGTGTCATCTATGAAAAAAAATGAAAATAACAAACAAGCCATATACTCCCTGATCCGCAGAAATCCATGAGTGTCCCACGCCGATTTTCCGTGGAGAACAGCAGCATCATCTGATGCGACCGCTCTCTACAGGGCTCCAGGAATCCAATGACGGGAGGTAGGTATCCTTCCGCACTGTATTCCTCTGCCACTGTAAAAAAATAATCCCTGGTCTGACTTTATGGCAAAAGCTGCGTGGGAACATTTTCACACAGCAATGCCAAAAGTGAGACTAGGGACTATTTTTTTTTACAGTGGCGGAGGAATACAGTGCGGAAGGATACCTACCGCCCGTCATTGGATTCCTGGAGCCCCGTAGAGAGCGATCGCATCAGCTGATGCTGCTGTTCTCCACGGGAGATCGGCGGATCAGGGAGTATATGGCTTGTTTGCTATTTTCATTTTTTTTTCATAGATGACACTGGTTTCGGGGATCAAAGTGACAAGTGATGGTCAGTATGTACTCTATGTTATATGTACTGTATGTCTATATGTATGTATTGTATGAATGTATGAATGTATTGTATGTAGTATGTATGTTGTATGTGTGTTGTATGTCTGCAGCATGTTGTATGTATGTACAGTAGTAAGTATGTAGTATGTATGTATGTTGTATGAATGTAGTATATATGTAGTATGTATGTTGAATGAATGTAGTATATATGAAGTATGTAGAATGTATGTATGTTGAATGAATGTAGTATATATGTAGTATGTATGTATGTTGTATGAATGTAGTATATATGTAGTATGTATATATGTTGTATGAATGTAGTATGTATGTAGTATGTAGTATGTATGTATGTTGTATGAATTTTGTATATATGTAGTATGTATGTAGTATGTATGTATGCTGTATGAATGTAGTATATATGTAGTATGTATGTATGTTGTATGAATGTAGTATGTATGTAGTATGTATGTATGTTGTATGAATGTAGTATGTATGTGGAATGTATGAATGTTGTATATATGTAGTATGTATGTATGTTGTATGTATGTAGTATGTAGGTTTTTTTTTTACATTCAACACATTAGCCAGATAATGGGACTACTACTGTCCCATCATTGGCTAATGTGTCAATCACTGTCATTGTAGCAGGTATCGCCCGATGGGACTTGTAGTCCCATCGGACGATGCCTGCACACACACAAGACCCCCAGCAGGCCCGTACAGACCCCCGGCAGCCTGCACAAGCCCCCGGCAGAACCGTACTGACCCCCGGCAGCTGGCACAAGCCCCCGGCAGGCCCGTACAGACCCCCGGCAGCCGGCACAAGCCCCCGGCAGGCCCTTGCAGACCCCCGGCAGCCGACACAAGCCCCCGGCAGGCCCCTACAGACCCCCGGCAGGCCCGTACAGACCCCCAGCAGCCGGCACAAGCCCCCAGAAGGCCCGTACAATCCCCTGGCAGGCCCGCACAGACCCCGCCCCCACACACAGACACGCACAGTGTCCGCCCACGCACCTCCCACACTCTTCCCCCCTCCCGAACTGGATGTGCAAGTAAAGAAAGGGTTTTTTTTCATTCCGATATTTCTGTCCCATTGACTTGAATGGGACTTCCGGGATCGGAATCGGCGATACCCGATACTTTTTGGATATCGGCCGATCCAATCCGATCCGATATTTTTCAATATCGGGTGGTATCGCTCAACATTAGTGACGGACAAACCAGTTTTCAATAGCTGGCCTGTAAGTAACTTTTTACCATCAAACTGGTGTCAATAACTTTGCTAACACACTGCAACAAAAATTAAATGGAGGGCAGAAATGGCAGAATTTTGAGCGCAGCTATAAGTGATCCGTGTGACGAACAAACCACAGTTTTGAATAGCTGACCTGTAGGTAACTATTTTTTCCAGCAAACTGGTGTCAATAACTGCGCTAACACACTGCAACCAAATTTAAAGGGAGGGCAGAAATGGCAGAATTTTGAGCGCACTTTTTATCTCTGATCCATGTGACGGACAAACAACAGTTTGAAATAGCTGGCCTGTAAAAAAAAAATTATTTCTGGCCCCTGATAACTGAGCTATGTCTACAAATATCTGTAATAGCAGTAGCAGCAGACAGAACTGGAATGGACCCTCTTGCTATATGCACTGCAGTCTGCCACATACACTGCCTGACTGCCTAGCACTGACATCTTTGCAGCTTTATTAGTCCTCAGAAGGACTGATAGTTGAGATGGATACGTGTATTAGATATGGTATACACACGCTAAGTAAGAACCAATCAAATCTCTCACTAGCTCAGCAGCACCTCTCCCTACACTGCCTGATGCCGTATTAGACTGGGAAGAGCATTGCGGCGACAGGTCTGACACAGACCTGATGCTGTGCAGCCAGCCAATCACTGTAATGCCACAACCAACATGACTGCAGCATTACAGTGTGTGGCAGACAATCTCTATATGTTTATTGGCTCTCTAAAGAGCGCCAAACATGCAGGGCGGGGACCCGAGCTCCCGCTGAGCAACCCTGGAAATACTCGGCAAGCTCCGAGCATCTTGAGCAGTGAGATGCTCGGGCGAGTACCGAGTAGTGGTGAGCATGCTCTCTCATCACTAGTCTTGATAAAACACAGTGGACCTACACCAGCAGATAACATGGCTCCCCAAACCACCGATGATTGTGGAAATTTCACACTAGACCTCAAGCAGCTTGGATTGTGTGCCTCTCCACTCTTCCTCCAGACTCTGGGACCTTGATTTCCAAATGAAATGAAAAATTTACTTTCCTTGTGGAGTGTGTCAATGACTGCCTTCTGGACATCTGTCAATTTCGCAGTCTTCCCCATGATTGTGGAACCTACTGAAACAGACTAGGGGACCTTTTTAAATGCTTAGGAAACCTTTGCAGGTGTTTTTTTGTTAATTATTCTAATTTACTGAGATAATGACTTTTCGGTTTTCATTGGCTGTAAGCCATAATCATCAACATTAACAGAAATAAACACTTGAAATAGTTCACTCTGTAATGATTCTAAATAATATATGAGATTAACTTTTTTTGTATTGAAGAACTGAAATAAATTAGTTTTTTGATGATATTCTAATTTTGTGAGAAGCACCTGCGTGTGTGTGTGTACATATACAGTGTATATATATATATATATATATATATATATATATATACATATAATATAATGTATCAGTATGGGGCAGAAATGTGTCAGTCAGGAATCGGATGCATCTTCTTCTTGTGCAGATGCTTCTCGTCTGCCATTCACACTGGGAGCGTCAGTTGTGTGTGTCCGTGGCTTCAGGGTACCCATAGGTTAAGATGATATATTCTGTGCATAGCGCCCCTCCGGAGGAAGACCCTAAGACGACGGACCGTGACACACAGAGGATACGTGACAGTGATGTACAATGAGGTGAGGGTTTTTCTCTGCTGGAAAGTGGCGTCTGGCAGGATGATATACACATATATAGTGGAGTCATTATGGGGGGTGTTGGCAGCTCAGGATCTCGGTGTTGGGGGTCTGCCCAATAACCCTTTTCTTTTGCTTGTTTCTCCATTAGGAGTCCATCTGCCCGTCTCATCCTCAACGGCCAGTCTCAGTATCACCACTCCCTCCATCCCACCACCCTCCTTCCTCCGCTCGCTCCCCATTGATGCCGTTTGCTCTTGTACGAGGAGAATATTGAAAAGGTTTTATCTGTATTCTGAACACGGAAGGAGGGAAAGAGAGATGGGGGAAGCGAAAAGGAGAGGAAGAGAGTGATATATGGGAAACTGTAGAGATGGATGATGGTGGGAGGCTTGTATAACGTTTCTCATATCATCGGTTAGGGCACGCGCCATCACATGTAGCAGAGACGAATTTGTCACTCGATTCGGGACGCATTTTTTTATGCATGGAGATTTATATGCAGTCCTATAGGACGAGCACAAAATCATCTCTGCTGCATCTGATTGGATTGCAGAGAAGCTCACACAACACAGCCATTCCTCCCGAGTACCACCTGCACGCTCAGTTTGGCTGGGCATGCATATGTTTTTGTAGGAAAGAACAGACCCGTTCATCTCCCTCAGGAACACAAATAATGGTGCGTAGATTGATCCTGCTGCTCTTTTGCAGGATTTGTCCATTGTTCGCTTAACCCTGAACTGGGCGATTTTCTGAGAGTGCACCAGCCATAATGGAGACAGCCGGGAGATCGATTCCTGACAGGTCCATAGGTCACCGCTCTGGTTTAACCCGTTAAATCCACTTTTAGTTACATTTATGCCAAGGGCTGGTGCCGGGATTGTTCACCATTTTCATCAAAAAATTATTGGAACATTTGACTTACAGCCGAGAAGATTATTGGTGCTTCATACACCGGCTGCTACTATAATACCGGAGCGCGGGGAAATGTGTCCTCTGTAATGTAGCGCCATCCTAATTAGGGTATAATAGTGCCCGCCATAGTGCTGATACCAGGCCTGCCGCCATACAAGTGTGCAGCCACAAAGCTCCGATAACACCTGTATATACCGTGATGAGATATATTGCCCCCTATACAGTGGGGGAAATTAGTATTTGATCCCTTGCTGATTTTGTAAGTTTGTCCACTGACAAAGACATGAGCAGGGGGACCTTGCAGGCACTGCAGGATTTTAAACCTTTACGGCGTAATGTGTTACCAATGGTTTTCTTGGCAATTGTCGTAACAGCTGCCTTGAGATCATTAACAAGTTCCCCCCGTGTAGTTTTAGGCTGATCTCTCATCTTCCTCCGTGTTATATAGTACTGCCTGTCTATCTGGGTCGCCCTCCCAGGGCTGCGGGGTACTCGGTACCGGGCCGGTATCAGTGGGATGTGTCACAGCAGCGGTGACCCGGACCGTGGCCCTGGGCGCCCAAGTAATAGGAAGATGTGAATGGTGAAAGGTAGTTAGATGAATAGTTCATGACGCCACCTGTGGTGTTCAGCAAGGGAGGTGTTAAGCCGACGCTGCAGACAGATCCTCTGGGACAGATGGTGTGGTGCAGCAAGGATGGTATAGCCCTCCACAGGCAGGGCTATTGTCCCAGGGCAGTGTAGATGTGGAGACACTTAGATGGTGTAGTGTCTGGCGCAGGGAATGTAACAGTGCCAGTCGGACGGACGCAGGAAGGAATGGAGGACACCAGGGCATGTAGTTCCAAAGCTTTACTCAGAGTCTGTAGTGCCCGCTTCTGTGCCGTGTCCTCCGGGTCAGGGACTCAGTCAACCTTCAGGCAAGATGGAATGCTCCCTTCCACACTCCGCCAACTTATGTGCCTTTCCTGAACATCTCCTCTATAGCGCCTAAAGTGTGAAGATCTCCTAGTACTGTGTTACACTACAGTTCCTCCTGACAGATGTTCCCAAGAACTCTACTTGCACGGCAGACAGCTGTAGCCTGCTTCGGGGACTCTCTACTCCTAAGTCCCGGCTCTCTATCCGTGTTGCTGTTGTGCCCTCAAGTCTTAGATGGGAGTAGTGCATTTACAGCCCACTACTCCACCGGTGTCTGCTGCAGAACCATTAGTGTTCATACAACCTCTAACCCACGTCCTCTATGTAACCTTTACTCCTACGTTCCTCGTACTTGTCCTTTCCCTTCTATGGAAGCTCAGGCTTCGGTTCAATGTCCTTCTCCTTCTTTCCTTTCCCATGCCAGCTGGCTCAGGTCACTGAGGCAGCTGCAGCACTCCTTCCTCCATCCCTCTTCCAGGGATCCCCACTCCTCCCGAGTGGCTTCCTTTCCTACTCCACCTCTGGACTCAACTGACTCTCAATCCTGAAACTGTCCCGCTCTTATATCCTGAACTCCACCCACCTCCCAGCACGTCAAGTGTTCCAAGCAGGGAACTACCAAAGGTGCTCTGCTTCTCTCTAAGCAAGGAGCCGCAATGTGGCTTTGCTGAACTACTCTATTGTGTGGGGTGCGAGTGTTGGAGCGTGGTCAGGAGCCCCCAACTTACCTGGATGGTGGGGCACCACACCTTAGGAGAAGGTGCAGTACCTCTGTGGCGACTGAGCATCAGGGGCGCCACATACCCCCCTGTTAAACACAGCACGTCCGCGGGCTGCAAGGAAAACAAAGTTGACACTACAGGAACATGCAAATTTTTGCAATGCTGAATAAACATTTCCTATACTAAACTTCCCAATGCGAGAGGCACTCATTCTTGAATGTTGTAAACAGTTATTAATTAACTATCTAAAATTCTAAGTCAAAAGTGCAATTTTTCTGTATAATACTCAATTCAAAGTGCTATTATGTGTTACTCTCTATCACTTCAGTATTCTTCATCAACACATTTCTTTTCTCTCTTTAGTGCACATTTTCTGCTTTCTCTCAACTCTGAGTGATAACCGTGATGCCTGGTTCATCATATACATTCTCAATTCTTTATTCAAATCTCGTATCTCTTTATCAAAACATTCTAATTCTATATAAAAGCCATTTCTTAGTTACCAATACTCTTATAAGATACATCATTAAATACTTCACATTAAAACTTTTCAATAATTCTTGTAAGTGCTGGACACCACTCCCAGCCGGGATGTCTTGCAGTGTCCTTTGATTGGAGTCATGCTCCAAATGAGGTAGACGTAATCTTCGCAAAGTGTCTATATGTAAAACCAAGAGAGGGCACCTAAAGAGGTGCAACTGTTTACAAACACAGTTTTTGGATCACTCCAAGTTCATGATCGCTCAGTTCAAATTTAAAGGCTGCCAATAAACAGGGCAACTCTGGAAAAAAAACGAAACCAAACCATGATGGTCAGAAAATAGAAAAATAGGCACTACGGTGCAAATAAACCCTCCTGGGTAACGAGAGTTAGTGTAGGTTACTAGTGCTGATCCCCTCCTGGGGTTCTGGAAGCTGCTGATTGTGAACTGCTACCAGATGAAATACTTTGGGTGTCTTCATCCTGCTGCTGGTTGCTTCCTAATCGCATGTACTCTGCTTCCCACAGGGAGAGATAGGGACTAGTCGGGGTAATTGAAAGAGCCATGGAAATGTCCACTGCCTGCAGAGACGGCATATCCGCTACCTCCGATGGCGCTTCTACTGCCGTTGGTGATTCGGCCAGCACTGTCACTGGTTCCTCGGGATCCGATTCTTCAGTGTCCATCGAGACCTCGGGTGGCAGCACCACAGCCTGAGGCTGCCGGCGGAGGTCAATTGGCCCATTCCTATCTGTGGGTTCCATTCCCAAGAATAGGGTCAGGTCAGGGGCAGTGGTCGTACCTTGTGCTTCCAGGCGCGGTTCCGGTCCCGGCACCTGGTAGTGGACAGTGGCAGCCACAACTCCCGGAGTTGTAGATGGGATGGACCGCAGTTGGATTCGGGCAGGGGCAAGGCCGGTCTCGGCTGGGGTCACCAGTGGAGGCCGGTGCAACCGCACCCGGTCCAAACGGGGACGCGGTCCCGGCCCTCCGTTCTGCTCCAGAGCCCTCATATACCTCCTCCGGACGGGACTCATCCAATGACAATATCGGTTGTAAGGTGGTGGCGGACGCTGCAGGGGATGTATCAGCGGTCGCAGCCTCCGCAGGGGCGGCCTGGTGGCGAGTGGGTTCTCTTCCCCTTGTTCTTCTGTCTTCTTTTCTCTTTCCATCATGGCGTTCTGGCGTTCTTCTCCCTCCTCTCTCAGCCCCTTTCCTGCCACTGGCTTCTGCCCCTCCTTCTTGGGGCGGCGTCTTCTTCCAGCGCCTCCATACCAAGCCAGTATACGAACCCCTCGGGGGGTGGGCCATGTTGTTGTCACATAGTAATTCAGGCAGGGGAGGCCCAAGACTGTTCGCGGTCTATTCCTAGGACCTCCCATCTCGTCACACCCTTCTTCTCCACGCCAACGGCCATTTTTAAGGTTCATTTCACAGTCTATTAAATTGGGTCTTCTGCACATTTTCAAAAGTTTTAAGTCCAACAAATCTCAGGCACACAGAACCCGATGGTATCGGGTCTCGTCATCCTGTTCGTGACGCCAAGTTGGGTCGCCCTCCCAGGGCTGCGGGGTACTCGGTACCGGGCCGGTATCAGTGGGATGTGTCACAGCAGCGGTGACCCAGACCGTGGCCCTGGGCGCCCAAGTAATAGGAAGATGTGAATGGTGAAAGGTAGTTAGATGAATAGTTCATGACGCCACCTGTGGTGTTCAGCAAGGGAGGTGTTAAGCCGACGCTGCAGACAGATCCTCTGGGACAGATGGTGTGGTGCAGCAAGGATGGTATAGCCCTCCACAGGCAGGGCTATTGTCCCAGGGCAGTGTAGATGTGGAGACACTTAGATGGTGTAGTGTCTGGCGCAGGGAATGTAACAGTGCCAGTCGGACGGACGCAGGAAGGAATGGAGGACACCAGGGCATGTAGTTCCAAAGCTTTACTCAGAGTCTGTAGTGCCCGCTTCTGTGCCGTGTCCTCCGGGTCAGGGACTCAGTCAACCTTCAGGCAAGATGGAATGCTCCCTTCCACACTCCGCCAACTTATGTGCCTTTCCTGAACATCTCCTCTATAGCGCCTAAAGTGTGAAGATCTCCTAGTACTGTGTTACACTGGAGTTCCTCCTGACAGATGTTCTCAAGAACTCTACTTGCACGGCAGACAGCTGTAGCCTGCTTCTGGGACTCTCTACTCCTAAGTCCCGGCTCTCTATCCGTGTTGCTGTTGTGCCCTCAAGTCTTAGATGGGAGTAGTGCATTTACACCCCACTACTCCACCGGTGTCTGCTGCAGAACCATTAGTGTTCATACAACCTCGGGGACCGGGCCCCGGCCTTGCGCTTAGAACTTCTAGGCAGGGTTCTTCCTCTAACCCATGTCCTCTATGTTCCCACTACTCCTACGTTCCGTTCTTGTCCTTTCCCTTCTATGGAAGCTCAGGCTTCGGTTCAATGTCCTTCTCCTTTTTTCCTTTCCCGTGCCAGCTGGCTCAGGTCACTGAGGCAGCTGCAGCACTCCTTCCTCCATCCCTCTTCCAGGGATCCCCACTCCTCCTGAGGTGCTTCCTCTCCTACTCCACCTCTGGACTCAACTGACTCTCAATCCTGGATCTGTCCCGCTCTTATATTCTGAACTCCACCCACCTCCCAGCACGTCAAGTGTTCCAAGCAGGGAACCACCAAAGGTGCTCTGCTTCTCTCTAAGCAAGGAGCTGCAATGTGGCTTTGCTGAACTACTCTATTGTGTGGGGTACGAGTGTTGGAGCATGGTCAGGAGTCCCCAACTTACCTGGATGGTGGGGCACCACACCTTAGGAGAAGGTGCAGTACCTCTGTGGCGGCTGAGCCTCAGGGGCGCCACATATCCATTAAAGTAAATGGCTTCTCACTCTCCCCAGTCCCACAAGCTTGCTGCCTTGGTGTAATCC
The DNA here is from genome assembly GCF_039654945.1 of Dendrobates tinctorius. Classification (NCBI taxonomy): domain Eukaryota; kingdom Metazoa; phylum Chordata; class Amphibia; order Anura; family Dendrobatidae; genus Dendrobates; species Dendrobates tinctorius. Next base: position 54,005,124 of record NW_027361696.1, read on the forward strand.
TTGACAATGATCTCTTCTTCAAACCTCATATCCAAGCCCTTTCTACTTCCTGCCGACTTCAAGTCAAAAACATTTCCCGGATCCGTACATTCCTCATTCAAGAATCTGCAAAAACCCTAGTCCATGCCCTCATCATCTCCCGCCTTGACTACTGCAACCTCCTGTTTTGTGGCCTGCCTTCTAACACCCTTGCACCCCTCCAATCTATTCTAAACTCTGCTGCCAGACTAATCCACCTGTCCCCCCCGCTATTCCCTGGCCTCTCCCCTCTGTCAATCCCTGCACTGGCTCCCCTTTACCCAAAGATTCCAGTTCAAAACCCTAATCATGGCATACAAAGCCATCCACAACCTGTGTCCTCCATACATGTGACTTCGTCTCCCGGTATTTACCTGCACGCAACCTCCGATCCTCATAAGATCTCCTTCTCTACTCCCCTCTTATCTCCTCTTCCCACAATCCCATACAAGACTTCTCCCGCTCATCACTCCTACTCTGGAACTCTCAACCACAACATATCAGACTCTCTCCTACTGTGGAAACCTTCAAAAGGAATCTGAAGACCTACCTCTTCCAACAAGTCTACAACCTGCAGTAACCACTGATCCTCTAAACCTTTGAACGACCAGCTCTTCCCTCACTTACTGTATCCTCACCCATCCCTTGTAGATTGTGAGCCCTAGAAGGCAGGATCCTCTCTCCTCCTGTACCAGTCGTGACTTGTATTATTTAAGATTACTGTACTTGTTTTTATTATGTACACTCCTCCTCACATGTAAGGCGCCATCTAATAAATGGTGCTATAATAAAAATAATATTAGTGCCACATAGCGTGTACCGCAGTGCCAAATGCAATGCCCATTGTAGTGCCATATAGCATGTACTGGAGTGCCATATACATTAATGTCATACTGCCATATAGCATGTACTGCGATGCCATATACAGTAATGACAATATAATGTTCCTATAGCACCAGCTACAGTTCCATACATAGTACTGTCTGTAATAGTGCCATATAACACCTGCACAGTGCCATATACAGTAATGTCATAGTGACATATAGTGTGCACCGCAGTGCCATATACAGTAATGACAATATAATGTCCCTATAGCTACAGTTCCATACATAGTACTGTCTGTAATAGTGCCATATAACACCTGCACAGTGCCATATACAGTAATGTCATAGTGCCATATATAGTAATGCCATAGTGCCATATAGTGTGTACCGCAGTGCCATATACAGTAATATCATAGTGTCATATACAGTAATGCCATAGTGCCAAATGGCGTGTATCGCAGTGCCATATACAGTAATGTCATAGTGCCTTATACAGTAATGCCATAGTGCCATATAGTGTGTACCGCAGTGCCATATACAGTAATTTCATAGTGCCATATACAGTAATGTCACAGTGCCATGTAACGTGTACTGCAGTCAGGGCTGCCACTAATAATTTCAGGGTCCCATACTGGCAAAATTTTTGGGGCCCCCTTGAGACTCCGGCCAGGCTCCACCCCTCGAACTGTCCACAGCCCCACCGCTCTCTCTTGGAAAAACTCCACTTCATACCAATCACACATTAACAGTTCCCTTCACCAGATCACACATATAGCCGGCAGCTTTTGTTTTGGCCAAAATATTTTTAAATCCGCCACCACGACAAGGTAGACTCTTTTGGCCGAGCCCTACTCTACTGTAACCTATTAATCATTTGTTAAAATATCCAATACAATTTAGGTATATTTTTATTTATTTTTCAATTTTTAAAATGACCGATAATACCACATACAAGGAACAAATACCGCCACACCATGACCAGACCACATATTACCACCACAGTGACCGAATAATATTACATACAAGGGACAAATACCACCGCACCATGTCCAGATCACATATTACCACTACATGAAGACCAATAATACCACATACAAGTAACAAATACCACCACACTATGACCAGACCACATATTACCACCACATAGTGACAAAATAATAGCACATACAAGGAACAAATACCGCCACACCATGGCCTGTCAACATATTACCACCACATGGTGACTGAATACTACAATACTGATTACTAATGAAAAACACAATATTAATATCACCATAAGTGCCATTATACATAGGAGATCTGTACTTAGTATGCAGTGTCTGTGTACAGGTAATACAGTGATTACTGGTGACATTATACACAGGAGCTCTGTATACAGTATCAGTGTACGGGTAATACAGTGATCACCAGTGACATTATACACACAAGCGCTGTATATATTGTACAGGTTATAGAGTGATCAATGACGTTATAAACAGGAGCTCTCTATATAGTGTCAGTATAAAGGTAATACAGTCATCACTGGTGACATTGTACACAGGACCGCTGTATATAGTATACAGTGTATAGTGTCAGTGTACAGGTAACACACTGAGTCACCAGTGACGTCTCTAGGTGAAGTCCTTCATCTTTGCTTTTCATTTTCATTCAGCCAGGGGTTCGTCTCTGCAGGAAATAACACAGTTATTTAGAGCATTGCTTGCAGAACACATTACTTAATTTTTTCCCAACTTCAAAACTACACCAGATGAAGAAAAAAAGGTGACAGTGTCGCCCTGCACAGTAACAGGACCACCCCCCATTTAAAACAGTATCCTCAAAAAATAAAATAAATACATCACTGCAGTCATAATATCCCTTAATTAGCTCTTATGGTAATAATATCTCCCATCCTGGCCCCCATGTGTCTCATTCCTGGCTCCAGCCATATGTTCTCCTATCTTGCCCTCATGAGTGACCATGCTGCCCCCATGTGATATCCCATCCTGCCCCATCTATCTCCATTGTATCCATCCTGCCCCTGATCCTGCCCCATGTCTCCATCCTGCCCCATGATCCTGCACCATGTGTCTCCATCCTGCCCCATAATTCTGTCCAATCTGTCTCCATCCTGCCCCATGATCTTGCCCCATTTGTTTCCATCCTGCCCCATGATCCTACCTCATCTATCTCCATCCTGCCCCATGATCCTGCCCTATCTGTCATCATCCTGCTCCATGACCCTGACCCATCTGTCTCCATTCTGCCCCATCTGTCCCCATCCTGCCCCCTGTGTACATTCTGCACCATGTCTCCATTCTGTCCCAGGCAGGATGGAGACACATGGTCCATGTGTCTCCATCCTGCTGTCGAAACATATTGCGGCTTGTTGCTTTCAATAAAAATAAAAAACTTTCTCCTTACCTGACCGCACCATCTGTCTCCGTCCTGCCTCATATTCCTGCCCCATGTGTCTCCATACTGCACCATGTCTTTATCCTGCTCCCTGTGTCTCCATCCTGCCCCGTGTCTCCCATCTTGCCCCCTGTGTCTCCCATTCTGCCCCCTGTGTCTCACATTCTGCCCCCTGTGTCTCCCATCTTGCCCCGTGTCTCCCATCCTGCCCCATGTCTCCCATCCTGTGACTGTGTCTCCCATCATGCCACCATGTCTCTCATCATGCCACTGTGTCTCCCATCTTGTCCCGTGTCTCTCATCCTGCCCCCATGTCTCCCATCATGCCACCGTGTCTCCCATCCTGCCACCGTGTCTCCCATCATGCCACCATGTCTCTCATCATTCCACCATGTCTCCCATCCTGCCACCATGCATCCTATCATGCCACCGTGTCTCCCATCCTGCCCCCGTGTCTCCCATCATGCCCCCGTGTCTCCCATCCTGCCCCCGTGTCTCCCATCCTGCCCCCATGTCTCCCATCATGCCCCCGTGTCTCCCATCCTGCCATCGTGTCTCCCATCCTGCCCCCGTTTCTCCCATCCTGCTCCGTGTCTCCCATTCTGCCACTGTGTCTCCCATCCTGCCTCCGTGTCTCCCATCCTGCTCCCTGTGTCTCCCATTCTGCCACCGTGCCGCTTTCAATAAAAAAAAAAAACCCTTTCTCCTTACCTGGCTGCGCTCCTGCTGTGATTCTCCCTCCATGCAGTTCAAGCGTGCACTTGCCGGCAAATGACAATGATGTCATACGCCAGCGACGTGCGCACTGACATCAGCTACCAGCCATCGATTGGCTGGCGGCTTTTAACTATTGCCGTGCGGGCCCACACGGCAATAGAGTTTAACTGAATCTGCTTCTCGGACGCAGGTTCAGTTACTGCACCTGCAGAATCCTGCTGCTAGGGCCCAGTGAGCAGATGAGTCGGGGTCCGATGCAGGCCCCCTCTGTTCTTTGGGCCCCATACGCCAGTCAGGGTAGTAACACCTTGATGGCGGCCATGACCGCAGTGCCATATACAGTAATGCTTTCATAGTACCATATAGCATGTGTTATGATTGAGTCACCGTAGGAGGCAAAAACAGAACTGCTAGCTAAGTCCAGAAAACCAGAGAGGTTGGCAGCTATCAGATTGCAGACCCCTGATCCTATCACAACAACTAACAGTAGCCGTGGGGGGTTCCTACCCTAGACCCCTCGATCACAGCCGAAGAATTAAATAGGCCTAAAGAAAGAAAGGGGAATTCTAAACTGCCCCAGAGCAGACCCCAAAGCAATAGGCAGCCCCCAACATATAATGACGGTGAAGCAAGATGAAAACACTAACACAGACAGAAAGATAGACTGAGCAAAGACGGGGCCCAAACTACCTAGATAGGAAAGGACAGGAAGGCTGCTGTCTGCAATCCGTGAAAAACCCTATGAAAATAAGAGCCAACAAACTGACAGTAAAAAAGGCCCTGAAGACGCTAGGCTTCAAAAAAGCTATGTCAGTAATCAGGAATATTCTGAAGACAGAGCAACTGGCAAAAGGAGATTCAGCTCATCCCAGCAGGGAATGGCAGAATCCAGAAAAGCAAGGAAAACAAAAACAAAACATAAATGCAAACAGGCAAAGCAGAAAACTTAGCTTTAGGGAAGCAGGAATCAGACTGGTGTCCTAGAAGTCCACAGAGAAGTCACCCGCAGTACAGAAGGGCGTCGGCAGCCTTATATCCAGTCCGTGACTCCACTCAGCCAGTCATCCTCATTTGGCTCAGGTGCATGATAATCAGGCTCATTACCTTCCTTTACCAGAATAGGGCGTTCACCAGACCTCAGTGACGAAGGGGAAAATGAACTCACAACAGTACCTCCCCCTTGAGGAGGGGTCACCGAACCCTCAACCACGCCACCAGGGCGATCAGGGTGAGCCCGATGAAAGGCACGCACCAATCTTTTGGCATGAATATCAGAGGCAGAGACCCAGGAATTATCCTCCTGACCATAACCCTTCCACTTAACCAAATACTGGAGTCTCCATCTAGCCAGACGGGAATCCAGTATTTTCTCTACCTCATATTCTATGTTACCTTCAACCAATACAGGGTCTGGAGGTGCCACCCCAGGAACAACTGGTTCAACAAGGACTTATGGAACACATTATGGATTTTAAATGTGACAGGAAGAGCCAAACGAAAAGAGACCGGATTAATAATCTCCAAAATCTTGTAAGGTCCAATAAATCTAGGCTTAAACTTAGGAGAAGCCACTTTCATAGCAATATTTTTTGATGATAACCACACCATATCACCAATCTTAAACTGGGGACCAATGGTCCTATGTCGATTGGAAAACCGCTGGGCCTTTTCCTGGGAGAGAGATAACTTATCCACCACTTGGTCCCAGATCTGGTGCATTCTCTCCACCACAGTGTCAACACCTGGGCAGGCAGAAGGCTCCACCTGCCCTGAAGAAAATCGAGGATGAAACCCAAAGTTACAAAAAAAAGGTGACATCAAAGTGGCAGAACTAGCTTTATTATTTAAAGCAAATTCGGCCAAGGGCAAAAATGAAACCCAATCATCCTGATCAGCGGAAATAAAACATCTCAAATACGACTCCAAGGTCTGGTTTGTTCTCTCTGTCTGCCCATTGGTCTGAGGGTGAAAAGCAGAGGAGAAGGACAACTGAATTCCCAGCTTGGAACAGAAAGTCCTCCAAAATCTACACACAAACTGAACTCCTCTGTCAGATACAATGTTCTCAGGAATCCCGTGCAAGCGAACCACCTGTTGCAAAAACAGGGGCACCAACTCAGAGGAAGATGGCAACTTAGGGAGTGGTACAAGATGAACCATCTTAGAGAACCTATCACAAATCACCCAAATAACAGTCATTCTTTGAGAGACCGGCATATCAGAGATGAAATCCATTGAAATATGGGTCCATGGCCTCCTCGGGACCGGCAAAGGCATCAACAACCCACTAGAGCGAGAACAAGATTTAGACCGGGAGCAAGTCCCACAGGACTGCACAAAATTCCTGACATCATGAGACAAGGTGGGCCACCAAAAAGAGCGACTCACCAGATCTCTAGTACCAAAAATACCTGGATGACCAGCCAATGCAGAGCAATGAACTTCAGACATCACTCTCTTCTTCCACTGGTCAGGAACATACAACTTTCCACTGGGACAACGCTCAGGTTTGTCCTCCTGGAACTCTTGTAGAGCAAGTCTCAAATCGGGCGAGATGGCACAAAGAACTACCCCTTCGCCTAAGATGGTAGCAGGCTTGGTCACCACAGGAGAATCAGCAAAGAAACTCCTAGAGAGGGCGTCTGCCTTGACATTCTTAGTTCCAGGAAGAAAAGAGACCACAAAATCAAAACGTGTAAAAACAAGGCCCACCTAGCCTGTCTAGGGTTCAAGCGTTTAGCCGACTCTAGGTAAATCAAATTCTTGTGGTCAGTGACGACCACAACTTGATGTTTAGCTCCCTCCAACCAATGTCTCCACTCCTCAAATGCCCATTTCATGGCCAACAGTTCCCGATTCCCCACATCATAGTTACGTTCAGATGGAGAGAACTTTCTGGAAAAGAAAGCACAGGGATTCATTTTGGATGTTACAGGATCCTTTTGGGACAAAACAGCTTCTGCACCAATCTCAGAAGCATCCACCTCTACCTGGAACGGGAGTGAGACATCAGGTTGCCGCAAAACCAGGGAGGAGGTAAATCTTCGCTTCAGCTCCTGAAAGGAAGCAACAGCCTCCGGAGACCAATTCAACACATCAGCACCCTTTTTAGTCAGATCAGTCAATGGCTTGGCAATACTAGAAAATTTTGCTATAAATTTCCGATAAAAATTAGCAAAACCCAAAAACTTCTGGAGGGCCTTCAAAGAAGTGGGCTGAACCCAATCATAAATGGCCTGTACCTTGGCCGGATCCATTTCAATAGTTGACGGAGACAAAATAAATCCCAAAAATGAAATCCTCTGTACTCCAAAAAGGCATTTCGATCCTTTGACATACAGGGAATTCTCCCTCAAGATCCGGAACACAGTCCGAATATGTTCCACATGAGAATCCCAATCCTTGGAGAAGTTCAAAATATCATCCAGATAGATAATCAAAAATTTATCGACAAAGTCTCGGAAAATATCGTTCATGAAGCACTGGAAGACAGAAGGGGCATTAGTGAGCCCAAAAGGCATCACCAGGTACTCAAAATGTCCCTCCGGAGTATTAAACGCCGTCTTCCATTCATCCCCCTGCTTAATGCGGATAAGATTATACGCCCCCCTGAGGTCAAGCTTGGTAAACCAGCAAGCACCTCTAACTCTAGAGAATAGATCCGAAATCAGGGGTAACGGATACTGATATTTAATAGTAATTTTATTGAGGGCACGATAATCAATACAAGGCCTTAAAGAACCATCCTTTTTGGCCACAAAAAAAAGAGCCGACCCTTGGGAAATTTACACCCCGGGCTTAGTTCAATAGCACAGTCATAATTCCTATGAGGAGGCAAGGACGCAGATAGTCAGGAACATCATGTGACTGAGGAGAGGTGGAAAAAACCGGAGCCTCACTAAAGGCACACCGACAACCCCAACTCACCACAGACTTCCAATCCATAACTGGATTATGAATTTGCAACCAGGGAAACCCCAGAACAACGGCATCATGCAGACCATGCAACACCAAAAATCTGCAATTTTCTTGATGGTCTGGGGCGACCCGCATGACCACCTGGGTCCAAAACTGAGGTTTATTTTTAGCCAAAGGAGTAGCATCAATCCCCCTCAAAGGGATAGGCGTCTGCAGAGGTGTCATCGGAAATCCACAACGTTTAGCAAAATCCAAGTCCATTAGGTTTAGCGCTGCTCCCGAATCCACAAAAGCCTTGGCGGAAAATGTGGACAGGGAGCAGATCAGAGTAATTGCCAGAAGAAACTTAGGTTGAACACCACCGACAGAAAACGTGTGTGCAAAGCGTTTCTCTCGTTTAGGACAGACAGAAATAATATGCGAGGCATCTCCACAGAAAAAACACAGCTTATTACGCCTTCTGAACTCCTGATGTTGCGCCTTAGACAAAACTCTATCACATTGCATAGGTTCAGACGTCTGTTCAACCGGTGGCAACACCTCTCGTGCAATCCTGCGTTCATGTAAACGCCGATCAACCTGAATGGCTAATGACATAGAATCGTCCAGACCAGAGGGAACAGGAAATCCCACCATAGTATCTTTTACTGCTTCTGACAAACCCTTCCGAAAGAGAGCAGCCAAGGCATTATCATTCCAGGTAGTAAGGACCGCCCACTTTCGGAACTTTTGACAGTACAACTCTGCAGAATCTCGACCCTGGTTTAATGCCAACAGGGTCTTTTCAGCCTGATCAATAGCATTAGGTTCGTCATACAACAACCCCAAAGCTTGAAAGAATGCGTTCACATTAGTCAGAATAGGATCATCTGGTTTCAAAGAAAACGCCCAATCCTGGGGATCGCCACGCAGCAAAGAGATGACAATTTGAACCTGCTGCGCGGAGCTCCCTGACGAGTTAGGCTTCAAGGCAAAAAATAATTTACAATTATTTTTGAAACTCAAAAATTTAGATCGGTCCCCAAAAAATACATCAGGTGTAGGGATCTTTGGTTCAACAGCATGCGAACGAGCAAGGTAGGCGGAAATTCCCAGCACTTCCGCAGCGAGCTGCTCCACACGATCAGACAATTGCTTTATCTCCATTGAGAGAAAAAAAAATTCCCCCTATGGCCTCAGAGATATAGAGGAAAGAATACTGTATACACACTTTTTTTTTTTTTTTTTAAACACAATTCTTTCCTGCTATTGAGTACCCTAGGATCTGCGGTATGGCGGGTGATTCTGTTATGATTGAGTCACCGTAGGAGGCAAAAACAGAACTGCTAGCTAAGTCCAGAAAACCAGAGAGGTTGGCAGCTATCGGATTACAGACCCCTGATCCTATCACAACAACTAACAGTAGTCGTGGGGGATTCCTACGATGCCCTAGACCCCTCGATCACAGCCGAAGAATTAAATAGGCCTAAAGAAAGAAAGGGGAAATCTAAACTGCCCCAGAGCAGACCCCAAAGCAATAGGCAGCCCCCAACATATAATGATGGTGAAGCAAGATGAAAACACTAACACAGACAGAAAGATAGACTAAGCAAAGACGGGGCCCAAACTACCTAGATAGGAAAGGACAGGAAGGCTGCTGTCTGCAATCCGTGAAAAACCCTATGAAAATAAGAGCCAACAGACTGACAGTAAAAAAGGCCCTGAAGACGCTAGGCTTCAAAAAAGCTATGTCAGTAATCAGGAATATTCTGAAGACAGAGCAACCGGCAAAAGGAGATTCAGCTCATCCCAGCAGGGAATGGCAGAATCCAGAAAAGCAAGGAAAACAAAAACAAAACATAAATGCACACAGGCAAAGCAGAAAACTTAGCTTTAGGGAAGCAGGAATCAGACTGGTGTCCTAGAAGTCCACAGAGAAGTCACCCGCAGTGCAGAAGTGCGTCGGCAGCCTTCTATCCAGTCTGTGACTCCACTCAGCCAGTCATCCTCATTTGGCTCAGGTGCCTGATAATCAGGCTCATTACCTTCCTTTACCAGAATAGGGAGTTCACCAGACCTCAGTGACGAAGGGGAAAATGAACTCACAACAAGCATGTACCGCAGTGCCATATACAGTAGTGCCATCATAGTGCCATATAGCATGTACCGCAGTGCCATATACAGTAATGCCATAGTGCCATATAGCACGTACCGCAGTGCCATATATAGTAATGACAATCCTCCTATAGCACCAGCTACACTGCCATATACAGAACTGTATGTAATAGCACCTTATTACACCTGCACAGTGCCATATACAGTAATGCCGCCATAGTGCCTATATACAGTCACTATTACACTGCCGTTTCTGCTGCCTCCCATAATCCAGATCACAAATAACATCGTTTGATGTTGCAGAGATGGACGTTTGGTTATCAGTATTTTTATGTTACAACGTCAGCGAGACAGGTACATAATCATAGATCTCCAGAACAATTATTAGGACGGGGCTCCATCCAGGAGCATTACTGTAGTAGGTGCAGGGGTTGTGGTCACATTGGGGCCTGGAACCTGGGCAGAAGCCCAATATAGGAAACACCCGCAGTCTTTGAGGGCCTCGTTGGAGCTGTTGCAATAGAGACAACAAGCTTCTGGTTACTCCACTGCTCCCGTCAATCAAGATAAAGAAGATACTTTTTTTTTAATGCCATGATCACTTCCTTCTTTTGGGGTTCTTTGAAATCTCCTTTTTTCAGCAGTAGTAATGTAGAGATCACTTCCTAGACTCCGATATCAGAGGAGTTTCTATAGATGTAACTGATTTGTCTTTTGCAGATGGGCATTTTTCTTTGTACCCGTTGCAATTGCTATTTAGCCGCCATTACCATGCACTCTACACCATCCAGTTCTCCTTATTGCACTGCCTGCAGACTGCGCTCCGGGGCTGGTTCCCTCGGAGACAATAGGACGGCGTGCTAACCTCCTGCAATAAACTCCATTTGTTCTTCATGAATAATGTCTACAGCTAAGACTCCTTGGCACACAGATTCCACATGAGCAGAGATTTTGTCTCTGCCTACTTAGGACTAATGCATATTTCACTAGCTCACGTCTCCATACCGTCACCGTTTACCCTTTAAGTGTTTTCCTTGTGACATTCTTGAATTGTTTGTATCAGTAAAGTGGTTTCCACAGATTTCTTGAAAGCAACGAAAACTGATACTAGGCACCCCAATATTTTATAGGGTTGTGAAGGAATGCGAGACCAGTATGAGAGGCAGCGACTTTATCAGTAAGCCTAAAGCATTGCGAGCAACAGAAATGGAAGTTTATACTTTAATATGTCATATACTGAGATTACACTTTTAAGAAGTTTTTTAATCATCAGCAGTGGCACGAGTGTAAGGTTCAGCAGGTTCGCAGGATGCAGTGACGAGACACGAGACTGAGTGTGGTTTGTGGAATAAACTTTTATAAACTGTAGCCGCTGGGGCTATATTGAGCAAAGCAAAAGTGTTAACAACAAACTAGTCCACGCAGGGACTCAACAATCCTAACAACACTTCCTTATTGTAATGCAATTAACCCGGTTTGACTGGGTGCTATAGGCCACGTATGACCAAACTACGGGTCCTTATCTCCTATATTAAACTTATCCTTCCAGGGGGTCTGTTTGGGATCACAAGCGTGGCCGCGTAGGGGTCGCTGATGCGGTTGCCTTGACGCCTCGATATTCCGGGACGGAACTGGGCTCGACAGGCCCTGAAGAGACGATACCGGTGGGGCGCAACAGACCCTGAAGAAACAATGCCGGTGGGGCGCAACAGGCCCTGAAAAGACGATGCCGGTGGGGCGCAACAGGCCCTGAAGAAACGATGCCGGTGGGGCACACCAGGCCCTGAAGAAACTGGGCCAGTGGGGCGCAACAGGCCCTGAAGAGATGATGCCGGTGGGGCGCAACAGGCCCTGAAGAAACGATGCCGGTGGGGCGCAACAGGCGTCTCCTTGCGGCTCTTGTTCCACCGTGGAGTTATGACACAGTCTCTAAATATAACCGTTCACCGACTTCTGCTTAGGCCCCTTAGCAAACCGGACGGGGGCCTCTCCTGCCACCTGTAGCGAGGTGGCGCCTCCTGGGCCCGGTGATGACAGGGCCGCAGCTGAGGGAGAAGGCAGGGGGGCAGTGTCCTGACCGCTGTAAAGGAATCGTCTCTCGTCGCAGTGGTCAGTGGAGGTCGTGGACTTGTCACAACAGGGCGGGAAACAGCGGGGGCGGCTGTATGCGACCGTATGAGGGGAGCGGCGGCCGGTGGCCGGCTCTCAAGTCTCACATGTCGGTGAGTCCGCAGCTTTCCTTTCACAAGCCCCGGTCGGTCTCTCCACAACACACCGTCCGCTCCCTCGGTTCTCCCTGTCTCACATGGCTCCCTGTCTGTTGTCCGGCTCTCTGTCAACTGCCACTTCAGCGCGCCCCCTGCTCCCTTTAAACTTGCCCCGCCCCGCTTCCCTGACAACTTCAGTCAAGTCTTTCCTTTTACTGTCCTCCCAGTATCGTTCCCTCAGGAACCCTGATGGCGGTCCCCTGGGTACCTGCTCATTCACTGTCTGGGAGTCCTCCTCCCCACACGACCAATTCTGATTGATCTTTCACCAAGGCCGGGACCTCATGATACTTCTGAGGTTGCACCCATAATGACTGTTCTCCCAACCTGTGCCGCAGTGGGTCTATGAGAGATGGCTCACTCTGAAACCTCCTGCCCTGCCATAATGCCATGCTTAGGTTTGTACTGTGCACCTTTTCAGGCCTTCATGGCTGCTATGATAAAATGGGGGATAGGGTGGTGTTCGCACCTTGGTCCTGGAACCAAGGTGGTGCAAAAAGGTGCTTTTTGCCATATGAGAAAACCAAGACGTGATAGATGGGCCCTGTTGTCATTGGTTCTCATGAGCTTCAAGTTGCACCACGAAATTTGTTGACATCCAACCACCCACAGGTGCAAGCATGCAACCTTGGCAAGAGGGTACCAGATCTTTAAGACAAAATTTACATATGTTGGATGTGCAGATCTGAAGTAAGAGGCTTCATGAGCTTAGCGTCCGGGGCAAGTGGAAAGATTGTGACGCACTGGGAAGAATGGAGTCAATGGAGACCAACATTGTAGAGTGAGACCTAAGAGAGAGACGCCTTAAGAACTATTCTGGGGATCCGAAATGTAACCACTTGATAATTGTTGTGGTCTTAAGTGGGACAGAGCTCTTCTACGTTGCACTGTTACAACTAAAGGAGGTTTACGTGCCTCTTGCCTTTATGTGCCAGTGCCTCTGTGGAAACTTTAAGTTGAGTTCACCAAATATCTGTCCGACCATGCCATATCCTATGTCTTTCTCCTATGTCAGTGGCCAGCCAATACACAGTCACTATCTCATCCACTGACACCAAGACCCGCTGCCCCTTGGCCACAAACTACTGTTACATATGAGTAGTGTAGGCGTTCCCCTTTGGGGGACTCTATGGTATAGTTTGGGTACATCTCGGATGGAAAATAAAATAGGCTTATACAACCCTGCCCAAAAGTGGATGTTCTCATCCCACTTTGGCCATTTCCATTCTTGGTGCTCTTTAATCCAGGGCACATCCAGAGTTTTAGCTTCTCAAAAGCCACCATTTGCATCTGACAGAGGTGCTCCATTACAGGTCGAGATCTCAGTTTTTATTGCACCAGGGTTTCATCTTATTATAGGCTCTTACATCTGCTGTATATATATAGTGATACTGAGCCCCCTTTCTGGGACCGCTGACGTTACCCTCCATTATGCTTTTGGAATCAGAAAACAATATACCGTATATATTAGGTTTCAAGGACATCTGCAATAACAAATCATCAGCAGGATAGCTAGAAAACGTGCCGTCCTTTAGATGGATGTTGCGGCACGTCGGGGAATATCTCGCAATGACCGTCGGGCAGGGCGATCGCAAAAGGAGAGTAAGGGTTAATTATTTCTTTACCCTTCTGTCCCAGCAGACCGAGATTGTATATCCAGGCAGAGCCTGCTCTAATTTCCGAATTCTTTGATTATATCAGGAAAAGAAAATTTCTTCAGAAGTGTTAAATTACAAGGTCTACTTGTAGCTGGAGATTTTAAAAGATAACGTTCGCTAAAATAAAATTGTATGTTTTAGGTTAAGGCTCCGTGGATACTTACGAGTCTAATCTTGGAACTCAATGGAAAAACAACCAATGGCTGTGTTGGAGCCAACACTCGCTTTACGGTATACATCATACTTTGGTCACCTCTTCATCATCGATCTTGTGCTTGTCTACGACAACTCTGGTTACAAGGGTTGCACCAAGTTTGGCATGGTTAGAGAATAGCCTTCATATGGTCTTCGGCGCTCCTGTAAAGAATGTATGGTGCAGACATGTGTTCCTAGTTCCTAAGGTTAATGAGGGTCCCAGTGATCAGACCACCAGCGATTGGGAAATTTTTACTTATCCTGAGACTCGGGTATAACATTCAAACCCTTTAATTGGTCCAGAACAAGATCAGTGATGAAGAGGTTTGGCAATCGCTGATCGTCCGACCTCTGAGGCTCCCACCCAACACCATAACCACCACTTTGAAGAGCCCCATCTGAATGGAGCGGAGGAAGATCATTCTTACATATGCTTCATTCATTGTTAGTGGGACTGCCGGAGATTGCCGAGTGCAGTGTTCTCCTGGTCTTCGGCGCTCCTGTTAAGAATGAATGGGGAAGACATATGCATGATCTCCGCACCTGGTTCCCAAGATCCATGGTGGTCCCAGTGATTAGATCTCCAGCAATTGGGAAGTTTTTCCCTATCTTATGACTAGGAGATAATGTTCAAACTCGGTACAAAATAGGAGTTTTCGAAGACCAGCACAAGATCGGTCAATAGTGATGAGCGAGTATACTTGTTGCTTGGGTTTTCTCGAGCATGCTTGGGTGTGCTCCGAGTATTTTGGCATGCTCGAATATTTAGTTTGCGTCGAAGCAGCTGCATGATTTGCGGCTACTAAACAGCCTGAATACATGTGGGGATTCCCTAACAAACAGGCATTCCTCACATGTATTCAGCCTGTCCAGCATCTGCAAATCATGCAGCTGTGTCGACACAAGCTAAATCTACGAGCACGTCAAAATACTCTGAGGACACCCGAGCATGCTCGGGAAAACCCGAGCAATGAGTATACTCGTTCATCACTAGTCACCAATATTTGATGATGACCATATCCATGGGATAGAGAAGAACTTCCGAACTGAATGATCTATAGACCCAGCAGACTTACGGTAATTTTGTACTCCTTCTGGACTCATCTAGTCAGAGTTGATAGCAGGTAGAAAAACCATCTCTCTCTCTGGAAGACCTAACATGTCCATGAATTACATAGACGGCACCTTACAATACTTCCTTTCCCCTGGGATGATGCTGCAGGAAAATTAAGCACTTGTTGACTTTTTCCACCCAAGATCAGAGCTGAGTATTGTAAACATCACATGATCAGATTATAATTAAGTAACTGATGTATGTCATATTTTAAAGGGATTGGATACTAAAGAAACCCCTTTAATTGTTTTAGGGCTTGACATAAATATACGGTAATTGTAAAATAGGACTAATCTCTTAGGCCATCTCTTGTATCCTAGGTAGTGTTGAGCGATACCACCCGATATTGAAAAATATCGGATCGGATTGGATCGGCCGATATCCAAAAAGTATCGGGTATCGCTGATTCCGATCCCGGAAGTCCCATTCAAGTCAATAAGACAGAAATATCGGAATGAAAAAAAACCCTTTCTTTACTTGCACATCCAGTTCGGGAGGGGGGAAGAGGGTGGGCGGTGCGTGGGCGGACACTGTGCATGTATGTGTGTGCGTGCGGGGTCTGTGCGGGCTGCTGGGGGTCTGTACGGGCCTGCCAGGGGCTTGTGCCGGCTGCTGGGGGTCTGTACGGGCCTGCCGGGGGTCTGTACGGGCCTGCTGGTGGCTTGTGCCGGCTGTTGGGGGTCTGTACGGGCCTGCCGGAGGGCTTGTGCCGGCTGCCGGGGGTCTGTACGGGCCTGCCGGGGGCTTGTGCCGGCTGCCGGGGGTCTGTACGGGCCTGCCGGGGGCTTGCGCCGGCTGCCGGAGGTCTGTACGGGCCTGCCGGGGGGCTTGTGCCGGCTGCCGGGGGTCTGTACGGGCCTGCCGGGGGCTTGTGCCGGCTGCCGGGGGTCTGTACGGGCCTGCCGGGGCCCTGTGCCGGCTGCTGGGGGTCTGTACGGGCCTGCCGGGGGGCTTGTGCCGGCTGCCAGGGGTCTGTACGGGCCTGCCGGGGGCTTGTGCCGGCTGCCGGGGGTCTGTACGGGCCTGCCGGGGTCTGTACGGGCCTGCCAGGGGCTTGTGCCGGCTGCCGGGGGTCTGTACGGGCCTGGCGGGGTCAGTGCGGGCCTGCCGGGGGTCTGTACAGGCCTGCCGGGGGCTTGTGCCGGCTGCCGGGGGTCTGTACGGGCCTGCCGGGGGTCTGTACGGGCCTGCCGGGGGCTTGTGTCGGCTGCCGGGGGTCTGTACGGGCCTGCCGTGGGCTTGTGCCGGCTGCCAGGGGTCTGTACGGGCCTGCCGGGGGCTTGTGCCGGCTGCCGGGGGTCTGTACGGGCCTGCCTGGGCCCTGTGCCGGCTGCCGGGGGTCTGTACGAGCCTGCCGGGGGCTTGTGCCGGCTGCCGGGGGTCTGTACGGGCCTGCCGTGGGCTTGTACCGGCTGCCGGGGGTCTGTACGGGCCTGCCGGGGGGCTTGTGCCGGCTGCCGAGGGTCTGTGCGGGCCTGCCGGGGGTCTTGTGTGTGTGCAGGCATCGTCCGATGGGACTACAAGTCCCATCGGGCGATGCCTGCTACAATGACAGTGATTGACTACATTACTACATTCATACAGCATACATACATACATACTACATACATATAAAATTCATACAACATACATACATACTACATACATACTACATTCATGCATTCATGCAACATACATACATACTACATATATACTACATTCCTACAACATACATACATACTACATATATACTACATTCATTCAACATACATACATACATACTATATATATACTACATTCATTCATCATACATACTCTGCAATAAAAAATGGCAGTAATCAGCAAGTGCTGGATAACAAATACAGGGTATTTAGTCGATACTTTTTTTGCACAAAAAAATGTACACCAAGCTGCTCCACCACGTCAAGGTAACCCCTATTGAAGCAGTCCCTATCTAATGTATTAAAAACCTGAACATGTGAACAGTGTCTAATATGAACAGGATTCAGACAGGCTGCTCCCTAGTATGGGCTTGTGGTCTGAGACAGCTCTTATGTGCACGTCACACAAGAGAGGCGTGGGGTCTCCCAAACCATGCTAAGCAAGGAAAAAAACGGATTAAAAACACACATGTGACATGCACAAATGTGAACACGTCCGCACTGTATTCCTCCGCCACTGTAAAAAAAAATAGTCCCTAGTCTCACTTTTGGCATTGCTGTGTGAAAAAGTTCCCACTCAGCTTTTGCCATAAAGTGAGACTAGGGACTATTTTTTTACAGTGGCGGAGGAATACAGTGCGGAAGGATACCTACCTCCCGTCATTGGATTCCTGGAGCCCCGTAGAGAGCGGTCGCATCAGCTGATGCTGCTGTTCTCCATGGGAAATCGGCGTGGGACACTCGTGGATTTCTGCGGATCAGGGAGTATATGGCTTCTTTTGTTATTTTCATTTTTTTTCATAGATGACTCTGGCTTCGGGGAACAATGTGACAAGTATTGGTGAGTATGTACTCTGTGTTATATGTACTGTATGTATTGTATGAATGTATTGTATGTAGTATGTATGTAGTATGTATGTTGTATGTCTGTAGCATGTTGTATGTATGTAGTATGTACTATGTATGTATGTTGTATGAATGTAGTATATATGAAGTATGTATGTAGTATGTATGCATGCATGTTGTATGAATGTAGTATATATGTAGTATGTATGTAGTATGTATGCATGTTGTATGAATGTAGTATGTATGTAGTATATATATAGTATGTAGTATGTATGTTGTATGAATGTTGTATGTATGTAGTATGTATGTAGTATGTTGTATGTCTTTAGCATGTTGTATGTATGTAGTATGTATGTAATATGTACTATGTATATATGTTGTATGAATGTAGTATGTATGTATTGTATGAATGTATGTATGTTGTATGTAGTATGTATGTTGTATGTCTGTAGCATGTTGTATGCATGTTGTATGTATGTAGTATGTATGTACTATGTATGTATGTTGTATGAATGTAGTATATATGTATGTATGTTTTATGAATGTAGTATATATGTAGTATGTATGTAGTATGAATGTAGCATGTATGTTGTATGTATGTTGTATGTCTGTAGCATGTTGTATGTATTTAGTATGTATGTAGTATGTACTATGTATGTATGTTGTATGAATGTAGCATATATGTATTGTATGAATGTATGTATGTTGTATGCAGTATGTATGTAGTATGTATGTTGTATGTCTGTAGCATGTTGTATGTATGTACTATGTATGTATGTTGTATGAATGTAGGATATATGTAGTATGTATGTAGCATGTATGTAGTATGTATGTTGTATGTATATATATTTTTTTTTACATTCAACACATTAGCCGGATGATGGGACTACTACTGTCCCATCATTGGCTAATGTGTCAATCACTGTCATTGTAGCAGGCATCGCCCGATGGGACTTGTAGTCCCATCGGACGATTCCTGCACACACACAAGACCCCCGGCAGGCCCGCACAGACCCTCGGCAGCCGGCACAAGCCCCCCGGCAGGCCCGTTCAGATGCCTGGCAGCCGGCACAAGCCCCCGTCAGGCCCGTACACACCCCCGGCAGCCGGAACAGGCCCCCGGCAGGCCCATACAGACCCCCGGCAGCCGGCACAAGCCCCCGGCAGGCCCGTACAGACCCCCGGCAGCCGGCACAGGCCCCTGGCAGGCCCGTACAGACCCCCGGCACCCGGCACAGGCCCCCGGCAGGCCCGTACAGGCCTCCCGCAGTCGGCACAGACCGCGCATCATGATGCGCACAGACCGCGCATCATGATGACATCATTTCAGCAGCCAATCACAGCCACAACAGTGGCTCATTGCATTATGGGGACTTCTGATTCCGGTATCCGATATTGAAAAAATATCGGTACTCGGTATCGGAATTCCGATACAGTGAATGTCGGCCGATACCCGATATTTGCAGTATCGAAATGCTCAACACTAATCCTAGGCCATCTATTGAGCATAGAAGCCTTGCTTTAACATAAATTGTACATGAAACAAAAAGAGCTGACACTAAAGGCCACGTTACACATAACGATGTCCCAGCGATCCCACCAACTATCCGACATGGATGGTATTGCTGGGACATAGTTAGGCTGATCGCTGGTGAGCTGTTACATACAGCTCCAAGGTAAACAGCGTGTAACCAAGAGCTGCGCGGCTCTTAGATACCCGCTGTTTACATTGGAAACCAGCGTCCAGTGTCGCTGATCGCTGGTCTCTCGCTGCCACACGCAGCGATGCGCCCTGGCCAGCGGGAGACCAATGATCAAAAACAGCGCAGGACGTTCGAGCGCGATCAGCGATACCCGGCAGGGGGGGGCGGTCGCTGATCCATGTCACGCACAGCGATATCGCTGGCGTCACAAAATAAGTGATCTCGCCAGCGATATCGCTGTGTGTGATGGGGCCTTAACGCTCCATCTGACCTCTTTTGCTCTATGACCTCATGCTGATAATTAAAGTAGGTTATCTGATAGAGAGCAGACATAAAGTCCGGACACAGAGGCTGGGAGGTGGTACTATTCTCGCCTGGGTAAATAAGTTTCCTTTCCTCGAAGCAACATTTAACCAAGAATGTCAGAAGGATAAATATGAATATTGCTTTTCTGTGACCGGTGAAGGTCTTATAGTTATGGTAGACATATTTTCTTTGTAGAGAGCACAGAGAAAATTCTTACATCACTTTGAGGTCTGCGCATCAGTCCCAAATTAATATCAGACAGATGAATGATAACATACAGTGCCTTGTGAAAGTATTTGGCCCCTGGAACTTTTCAACCTTTTCCCACTTATCATGCTTCAAACATAAAGATACCAAATGTAACTTTTTGGTGAAGAATCAGCAACAAGTGGAACACAATTCTGAAGTTGAATGAAACTTATTGGTTATTTTAAATTTTTGCGGAAATGCAAAAACTGAAAAGTGGGGTGTTCAATATTATTCGGCCACTTTACTTTCAGTGCAGCCAACTCACTCCAGAAGTTCATTGTGGATCTCTGAATGATCCAATGTTGTCCTAAATGACTAATGATGATAAATATAATCCACCTGTGTGTAATCAAGTCTCCATATAAATGCACCTGCTCTGTGATAGAGTGTTCGGTTTGAAGCACAAAGAGCATCATGAAGACCAAGGAAAACAACAGGAAGGCCCGTGATACTGTTGTGGAGAAGTTTAAAGCCGGATTTGGATACAAAATGATTTTCAAAACTTAAACATCCCAAGGAGCACGGTGCAAGCGATCATATTGAAATGGAAGGAGTATCATACCACTGCAAATCTACCAAGACACGGCCGTCCCTCTAAACTTTAATCTCAAACAAGGAGAAGACTGATCAGAGATGCATCCAAGGGCCCATGATCACTCTGGATGAACTGCAGAGATCTACAGCTGAGGCGGGACAGTCTGTGCATAGGGCAACAATCAGTCGTACACTGCACAAATCTGGCCTTTATAGAAGAGTGGCAAGAAGAAAGCCATTTCTCAAAGATATCCATAAAAAAGTGTTGTTTAAAGTTTGCAACAAGCCACCTGGGAGACACATCAAACATGTAGAAGAAGGTGCCCTCTTCAGATTAAACCAAAATCGAGCTTTTTGGCAAAAATGCCAAATGATATGTTTGGCATAAAGGCAACACAGCTCATCACCCTGAACACACCATCCCCACTGTCAAACATGATGGTGGCAGCATCATGGTTTGGCCTGCTTTCCTTCGGCAGGGACAGGGAAGATGGTTAAAATTGATGGGAAGATGGATGGAGCCAAATACAGGACCATTCTTGAAGAAAACCTGTTGGAGTCTGCAAAAGACCTGAGACTGGGACGGAGATTTGTCTTCCAACAAGACAATGATCCCAAACATAAAGCAAAATCTACAATGGAATGGTTCACAAATAAACGTATCCAGGTGTTAGAATGGCCAAGTCAAAGTCCAGACCTGAATCCAATCAAAAATCTGTGGAAAGAGCTGAAAACTGCTGTTCACAAACAATCTCCATCAAACCACACTGAGCTCGAGCTGTTTGCCAAGGAAGAATGGGCAAGAATTTCAGTCTCTCGATGTACAAAACTGATAGAGACATACCCCAAGCAACTTGCAGCTGTAATTGCAGCAAAAGGTGGCGCAACAAAATATTAAGTTAGTTAAAGGGGCCGAATAATATTGCACGCCCCACTTTTCAGTTTTTGAATTTCCACAAAAATTTAAAATAACGAATAAATTTCGTTCAACTTCACAATTGTGTCCCACTTGTTGTTGATTCTTCACCAAAAATTTACATTTGGTATCTTTATGTTTGAAGCATGATATGTGGGAAAAGGTTGAAAAGTTCCAGGGGGCCGAATACTTTCACAAGGCACTGTATATGCAATGTTTCCCATCTATAGAAAGCCAAAATCATGATATGAAATATGGCACTAATATCCCTTGTTGGGACATCCAGGGAGGCAGATGTCCTTAAGATCGAGCATCTCATAATTTTTGGTTCCTGAGCCACATCTCATTTACCGGCAGTGGGTGTCCAATCTGCCTGTATAAATGATTGATGATGGCAGCTAGTTTCTTTATGTTTATTATGGAGTTTGGCTGTGACTGTACCAAAGTATATCTATACACCGAAGTATTGGGATTGGATGTGTATATACTATTCGTTCCCTGGGAAGAGCAAAATATCTGGCCTAGTAGTGAAAACAGTCGTTGCCTCGTCCATCAATCGTCAGTCAATTGTGCGATTGTCCAGACTATGATGGGCAGTGGAGTGTTGTTCTTAACAGGGCTCATTTATGTCCTTCTATTCATAGTAATGCAATTCTTTTTTTCTTGGAAACTGGACCAAGGAGAAATTATAAAAGGTGAAGGCAACAATACAAGTTTGGAGGTTTGCCAGGAGGTTGAAGAACGATAACGATGGTTTGGATTCATTTCTTGGCAAATCTGCAGAACTTCAATTAGATATTTTTCATTCTTGCAGTTTTGCAGTCCTGAAGAAGGAAAAGCTCAGGCAGATCCCAGTCTCTAAGATGGACCATGACCAGGCAACCTCAATGCTCAACCATTAGAAGTATAATGGAAACGATGAGTTGAGCACACAGCTTTACTCTCACCACACATAATCATCAATAAAAGGTGTATCAAATTTGGGAAGCTATCCCTTATCCATACAATTAGAGAAAACTTTTAAGATGATGGCAAGAAGAGGGATGTCCGACCTCTGGAACCATCACCAATCTTGAGATTGGGGCTCTTCATCTCAGGACTCTACAAGAGTGTCGTAGTTCGTGTTCGATGGTCACCCATCTCTGACAGACCCATACAGAGTATTTGGAGTGGAGTTACAGTTGCTCCACCTACGCATCTTTTCAACACTCTCGAGATCGTTGAGAGTTTTACCAGTCAAATCCCAAGAGATCAGAATGCTATTCCTTATTCTGGATGGCGATAGTTTACAAAATTGTACCACCCCTTACCTCCACCTACAGTCTTGGACTCGATGTTGATTGTATCATTTTTTTTCATCCCTACCTTCTAAGAAACAGAATTTTTTTATTTTTGCATTGACACATATCCATTTTTTGCTGGATACAATGTATTTTTTTTCAGTGGCACTCTCGGATGCATAAAGCTTATTGATTGACTTAATTTTTTCTTTTCCTTTGTGTTTTTTTTCTCCTCCATTTTAACATGCTATAAAAACTGCAGATGTTTAGTATTAGGGAGGACTACTAATAGTTATAATGTGACTACAGACCTGAGGTCCATTGTCAGACGTCCGGATGCTATAACGACCCACTGACACCCATCAGATTAGCAGAAGGATCTCCTAACTGTTTAGATACTGTGGGCACTATTGACTGTGGCATCAAAGTGAAACGGCCTGGATTGGGCAAAATACAAGAGAAATGCCCTAATTGGGGGACACTGCTATAGGGTGGAGCCTAGGATAAGGCCATTATTACTGCCCAGGATGTTGGACATTATTACAGGAAGGGGCCTAGGGTGGGGGACATTATTACATGATAGTCGACATTATACTGAAAAGGGGCCTAGTATGGGGGACATTATTCCTAAAAGAAGCTAAGGATGGGGGACATTATACCTCTATGAGGGATATTATTATAAAAAGGGCTCAGGATGGGGGGCATTATTACTGGAATGGGCCAGGATGCATTATTATTACTGGAAATTGCCCAGGATGTCGGACATTATTACAGTAAGGGGCCTTGGATGGGAGACATTATTATATGATGGAGGACATTAAACCATGAAGGAGTCCAGAATGGGGAACACTATTCCTAAAAGGAGCTATTGATGGTGGACATTATACCAGAATAACTGTGAGCCCTTGTGTGGCGCCCCTGAGGCTCAGTCGCCACAGAGGTACTGCACATTCTCCTGAGGTGTAGTGCCCCACCATCCAGGTAAGGTGGGAACTCCTTTCCGCGCTCCAACACTCGCACCCCACACAACAGGGTAGTTCTGCACAACCACATTGCGGCTCAGTGCTTAGAGAGTAGCAGAGCACTTTTGGTGGTTCCCTGCTTGGAACACTGGACGTGCTGGGAGGTGGATGGAGTTAAGATACATAAAAGAGTGGGAAAGTGTAGGATGAGATGTTCAGTCTGACAGAAGGTCAGGCGGGTAGGAAGTCACTCAGACAGGAGTGAGGATCCCTGGAAGAAGGGATGGAGGAAGGAGTGCTGCGGGTGCCTCAGTGATCTGACCCAGCTGGCACAGGAAAGGAAAAGAAGGAGAAAGATGTAGAACTGAAACCTAAGCTTCCATAAGATAGAGAGGCAAGTACGGAACGAAGGAGTAGAGAGAACAGAGAGGACTTGGGTTAGAAGAGGAACCCTGCCTATAGGTTCTCAGCGCAAGGCCGGGGCCCCGTCTCCGAGGTTGTATGGACACTTATGGTTCTGCAGCAGACACCGGTGGAGTAGTTGGCTGTAAATGCACTACTCCCATCTAAGACTTGGGGCACAACAGCAATTGTATAGGGAGCTGGGACTCAGGAGAAGGGAGTCACCGAAGCAGGCTACAGCTGTCTGCCATACAAGTAGATTTCTTGGGAACATCTAACAGGAGGAACTCCAGCGTACCACGGTACTGGAGATCTTCACACTTAAAGGCGCTATAGAGGAGACGTTCAGGAAAGGCACATAAGTTGGCGGAGTGTTGGAGGGGAGCTTTCCATCTTGCCTGGAGGTTGACTGGGTTTCTGACCCGGAGGACACGGCACAGAAGTGGGCACTACTGACTGTGAGTAAAGCCTCGGAGCTACATGCCCTGGTGTTCTCCATTCCTTCCTGCGTCCCCACATGTACACTGCCCTGGGACAACAGACCTGCCTGTGGAGGGCTATGCCATCGTTGCTGCATCACACCATCTGTCCTGGAGGATCTGTTTGCAGCGTTGGCTTAACACCTCCCTTGCCGAACACCACAGTTGGCGTCACGAACTATTCCATTCCATTAACTACATTACATTCCCTCATTGACTTGGGCGCCCAGGGCCACGGTCTGGGTCACCGCTGCTGTGACACATCCCGCTGACACCGGCCCAGTACCGAGTACCCCACAGCCCTGGGAGGGCGACCCACTTGCGGGCAGGGTCCTCTCTCCTTCTGTACTTTTGTGTCCCTTGTCTTGCACATGTTTATTGTACTTGTCAATATTTCCCCTTTTCACATGTAAAACGCCATGGAATAAATGGCGAGATATAAATGTATAATAATCATAATAAATTAATAATATAGGGAATATTATTATTATAAAGGGCCCAGGATGGGGAACATTATTACTGGACGGGGCCAGGATGGGCCATTTTTACTGGAAATTGCCCAGGATGTTGGTCATTATTACAATAAGGGGCCTAGGATGGGGGACATTATTATATGATGAAAACATTATACCAGGATGGGGCCTAGAATGAGGGACATTATTGCTGAAAGGAGCTAAGGATGAGGGACATTATTATAAAGGGGCCATGATGGCACATTATTACTGGAAGGGGCAAGGATGGAACATTATTACTGCAAATTGCCCAGGATGTTGGACATTAATACAGGAAGGGGCCCAGGATGGGGACATTATTATAGAAATGGGCCTGGATGAGGAAGATTATTACATGGGGTCCAACACGCATTACTTCATAGAATCTAGAACACTACAAGGGCCCTTCCATCTGACCACCATGCAGGTGGAGGCACAGATCCAAATTTTGAACAGGGGCCCATTGGATTCTAGTTACACCGCAGAGGTTGCAGAACAGCTAAGTTGTCTTCCGCTGGTGCAGACAATGTTCAGCTGGAGAAAAGTGGAAGGAAAGATGCAATTGATCCATTGAAAGGTGAAGACATCAATGCCTCCTGTACATAAAGGATGATGTATAGATATTTGACTGGAGGCCACTATGGATTTTCCACCCCAGTGATTGCATTGACTAATAGTAAGTGCTTCGGAGTCCCAGCACAGACACACGGCATCAGTGCAGGATTAATATTTATTGTATTCACATGGACGCTGGGATTCCAGACAATTGTTCTCTATCTTCCATGTGAACCCCTGCACCGAACGCTCTGCTGCCATTTCTACTATTTGTTCTTGACGCTTGGAATACATAGAACGGGTTACAGGTTCATACAAGAACACGGAGCTCGGTATATCCCAACGACATTTACACACAGGATCTCTATTACCGAGAGCGAGTGCTGAGGAGACGCCAGAAATTGTGCCGTTAACTCCTCTTTGCAATATGAGTGGAGGAAAATCATAAGGTCACGTAACAGGAGGCGAGTGGAAATTTCGAGTCAGTGCTCATAGGTGTAATTGTAAAGCTCCTGGGTTCCAAGAGCAAAATTTGTATCACATACAATTTATAATACTGGAGTCTTCTTCTGTAGCATTGGAGCCTTTGCGCTAACACCACCAATTTTGCCCCAATCAGCCCTATAATTTTATGCGTAAAATTTTGCTTGCTATATATTGTAACCAGTACTCAGATTACAGAGCATGCGGTCATGAAAAAGCCACCAACTCTCCATAGTGGAGATGAAAAGGAGCGTCGTGAATGGAGAAGTTGAAATTATTATCTGATGATTTATGATCACATCAAAGTTGAGTTAAATGTCAGTGTTACATCCAGATAAACCAGAAGTGAGAAGTATAGCGTCATAGACATGAGCGAAAAACAAGGATGGAGAAAAAGTAGAAAGAGAAAGTAAAAGAAAGGGGGAAAAACACACAAAGGGGATGAGGAGGAAAAACTATGCTAATGATATTGTCAATCACGAAGAACAACGCCCCTAAGGAATCTTATGGCTATGCTCCTTCATACAGGGTTCTCAGGAGGGGCGTACATGGGGGAAATCACGGTGCCTCATAGGAAAAGTCCTAATTGAGTTCCCCCTATAAAGCAAAAATATTTGTTGAGGTAGGCGAGGTCACAGCTCAAGTTTTAAATACAGTATAAGAGAAATCTATTGTGGCACTTACACAATATTCTTGCCCTTTCGTGGCCTTAAGAGTATGATGCCCCCTCCACTATACTGCATGTTACCCTCACAGTGAATTCCCCCACTCAACTTTGATGCTCCAGAGTGCCTCCAACACAACATGATGCCTCCATTGTCCTCCCACGTGTTATGATCACGCCCTCAGCATGATAGTCCTCACACCCACCACCCTTATGATGACTTACACTACCCCTACCCCCTCACATAGTATGATTACCCCCACAGAATGAAGGCCCCACAGTTCCCCCAAAGAGTATGATGGTCCCAACAGCATGATGCCCCCAATGCTCACAGTATGATGCCCCTACACAAGCACTGACTGATAAAATAAAAAATTAAAGGCCACTGACCTAGCCTTATTCCAAAGATGGCGCTGTTCCGACTGATGAAATGGTGACATCCTACCCTCCTACCTGACTCAAACTAACCATAGTGGCCATATTGTCTTGTCTCGCATTATTAGTGGTAAGCCACTGTTTCTCAGCAAAGAATACATCAGTTCTATGGCATAGGTGTGCAAAGTCACATTGGCCCATGTGCGGTAATTCTCTCCTTCCATGTGGGACAACCAGCTGCCCGGCAAGATACTTATCACATGCAAGGTTCAAAGAGTTAACTTATTATATTTTCAGGTCTTGGAATATTTAGGCACAATACTTTACATGTTCTAATCTTCAATCCTTGCAGAACTTTTCCCACTCCATGGTCTGTGGTACTTCTGGGCTTCCCTACCGCACATTGTTGAAGTCCTCTTTGCAGGTTTCGATGAGGTCCGCACTCACACCCGTCACTCTCCGACAGTCTTACTCACCTCGGACCTTCTCATTCTACATGCATCTCCTCAAAGTCTTCCACCTGTAAATTGATCTCAGGGAAGTCCTCTTTTAGTTTTCCGCTTCCTGGTAGATCCAGCACAGGTCATATGAAAATAAACAGCCTTATCTACGGCAAGCTTACGAGAAACAGATCCAACCCATGGCTACATCAACCTGAATTAGGCTATGTTCATATTGTGTTTTGTGCCACATGTCAGTTTGAAGCTCTACAATATGGTATCCAGATTAAACCCCTGACAGTGTAAGGGGATGTATTATGTCCTTGCTTCTTACCGTATGCTCTGTTTGACATAATGTTTTATTGCTGATTTGTGATACTGTAAAATGTCCCATGTATGTATTTACTGTTGCTGTAATGTACATATTTACTATTGTAAATATTGTTTAGTAAATAGGGACAGTGTAGTACCCGTTTATAGCCACAAGATGGGCTACGTAATAATTCTAGGTTTAGCATTGTACATAGTATGGTAGGAAATTAGCATAGGAGCTTCACAGAGTCAATAGTTAATGTAGGAGGGGTCAGCTGCAGCTAAGAGAGGGAGAATTTCCTCATAGTGTTCAGATGGGCCTGGGTGCCCAAACCGCCTGCACGGGCATAAGAGCCCAGGATTATAGCACTGACTTAAGTGTCCAGATTCGAAGCAGTGACCACGCAACATTATGCTAAGTGAGGAGTCCAGCCATCTGCTGTAACAGGCCAGGAAAGCAGCAAGACAGAACTACAGTGGGCTACAGCAGTGTGGTGCAGAAGGAAAGGCCAGGAGAGAACAGGGACGTAGGAGACTCCTTGATGTGGCAGTTTATCGCATGGACTGATGCCCTCAGATCCAGGTCAAAATGACTGAGGGAATCCCCAACTGCAGTGAGTGAAAGCAAAGAGGACACTGCATTACCATTATAGGTGGTAGGTCCCCATAATATACTGAAGGCCATAGGAAGTACCACCGGACAAGTTGTGACAGTGCAGAAGGGCAGGTCACTCACCATGTGGCAACTGACTTTGAGAAAAGATGATCTGATGTCTGGGGCGAAACAGACAGAGTGTCTAACTGTGGCAGAGCTAAACAGGGAGGATGCTGAGGAACCATATGAGATGGTCCAACCTGAGTATGTACTGTGTGACAGTGAGAGAAGTACAGGGAAAGAGGAATTACAACATTAAAAATGTGATTAATGCTGTGAAATACATGGATGTGCTGAGAAATGAAAACAGTAAAGTTGTTCAGTTTCAAGTTGAAATGGACTGTGTCTCATTCCATGCGAAATTGTTTGCAGACAGCCTTCAGTGGCGTAGAAGAGAACCTGATGGTGCTGGACCTGAAAACACAGGTATGCTGACTAATGGACACTATGTTTATGTGAGGGGAAGTCAAAGTGTGATGGAGCAGAAGTCCTCAGCCACGACTACCACCCTGGCAATCCCCCACAAAGGGACCATTGACTTTAACAATGCAGAAAGAGTCACTTTAAGCTCTGTCTAGCATTTGTTTTGACACTTCTTCAGGTGTGCACCATGTGACTTTATCTACCTATTTAAAGTAAATTACTTACAGTGGTTCCGCTCAAATCCCGTTGTTTCAGGGTTTCAGACAGAAGTCCCGATGGAGTCGCCGACGTGTGGTCCAAATGCAATACGACCACAGCCTCAATTGTAATATCAGGGAAGGTGAAACACGTCTCCCTCAGGTGCAACAGCTCCTGCTGCTATGCAGACATTTTATATATGAGAAATCAGAGAAAGTCGATTTCCATCAATGTTAAAATATTTCAGGGCTAACCACCCAATAAATGGTCCAACAACATAATAAAGTAATAAATGCTTATCAAAAAATGTGGCGGGGGCTACAAACCGGGCAACTAATCAGGACCAGTCCATCTTACGATAGGAGCTGTCACTCATCCGTCTCAGACTCTTAATAGGCACGTTTGTCATTTAGAAGGAGCAAAAAGTTCTCTCTGTATGAATAATTCCTGGAAGAAAAAAACTTGCAAAAAGTCTCATAAAAAGTGACGGCAGCCATATTGGTTGTCAGTCATCTTTCCCTGGTGAAGGGTTTATTGCCGGAGCAAAATGCCCACCGTGGGGGAGATTAAAAAAAGGTTTTGCGTCCCTGTTTGGAGTTAAATAAAATGCAAGCTCTTGGCATAATGTGCGTATAATTGAAAGCGCTGTGTGTATAATCATGATAGATTATTGGATTTAGGGGGCGCTGGGTATGTGGTTGGTGTACCAGGCACTAAGATGTATTTAATAAGCCAGCTGGTCTTCATCTTTCTGCAAAATGCTGCTGCTGAGGATAATTGTGTGTAATTGCTGGCTGTGCAGCAGAAAGATGCCGGATGGGTATGTGTGCGTACGTAGGCAGGTTTTAAATCCTCACCTGCTTGCTGTCAGAGAATAAAATCATTCATTATTTATAACAAATCCTTCTATGAAAACCTTACTTGATCAAGCTGGGCACAGCCGTATGACTTTTTTTAAAGAGGTATCTTAAATACTGATAATATTTCCTGTAAGACCATTCTGTCATTGTAATATGGGTAGGGGTTGGACCTCCATGACCACCATTAATCACTATAGCCAAATGGCAATTTACGGTCTCTAGAGAAGATGCAAAGATGGTGGTTACTCTCTCACTTCGTGGGCAACAATTTCATAGTTTTTGGTTAAGGCCCCAAGATAAGCGATGGCTCTTGCCTAAACCCATTGCTACTACGCAGGGTTGGCTTTTGTCGAGTCGAAATCAGTAAGTATGTAGTCACTCTGTGGGACGTATGAATCCCCCAGAGCATGGAATGTTTCCAGCCCGTGACCGGAGAGTATGTATGTGTTATACATATCAGCTGTCAGTGGGCGCAGCCTTGCTCTCCATACACCTGCATGGAGCGAGGCTGCACCCTCTGGTCGGACACGACCACTGGCTGTCTGCTTTATTGGTCGGGGCGTGGCCTTGGCTCCATACAAGTGTATGGAGCGAGGCCGCGCCCACTGGCCGGGAGTATGTAGAACACACACATACCCTCCGGGGCCGGGTTGGAAACTGGCGAATCCAGACATAAGTCTGCAGACTTATCTATTTGGAACGGACAATCCCGTTAAGGGAGTTAAGACTGGGCAATTGCCCAGGGCATCAACTCTCTTACAGGCCCCCAGGATCTACAGTAGGATCTAAACTAATAATACATTACAACACTAACACTTAAAAAAACACATACTTGATATCGCTGTGTTTGTATATATCCGATCTATCAAAATAAAACCTGTTCGCAGAGGATTATTCAGGATACTCTCCAAGCGTGTGACAACAGAGCATATTTATTCAGGAACAAACAGGAACAATATGTGATAAGCTTAATAGATCAGGAATAAATCATTTGTGTGTCTCTATCTGTGCGGCATCTGCAGCAGGCTGCTTCTCTCATACACAGACACAGGAAAAACAGGAAATACAGTCACATGCTTTCCCTGTGTGAGCCTCTGGGAGATTTTTTTGTTCTAACTTTATAAACAGCCTCCAACTCTAGTAACTAAACACTCATAGACAAGAATGGAGTTGTTGCACCAAACATATTCCAACACCCCCACTCAACAACTACTTACCCTGTTAGTCCCATTGCGGTCCTGAAGTCCACAAACCGGGCTCTTGATAATGGCTTTGTCATCCCATCAGCTATCATCTTGTCAAATCGCAATAAACAAACTCGAGTACACCACGTTCCACTAAGTCATGTAAGTGGTGATGTTTTACATCAGTGTGCTTAGTCCTTGCATTATTCTTCTCACTGCTAGTAAGTTTAATGCATCCTTGGTTGTCCTCATAGATAACTGTTGGTTGAGCTAATGGCTTACTGAAATCTTCCAAAAGTTGTTTCAACAAAATTACTTCTTGACTTGCATAAGCAGCAGACATATATTCTGCTTCTGTAGACGATAGTGTGACTTTCACTTGTTTTCTGCTGGACAAAGAAATTGAATTTTCTCCTAACTTGAACAAATAACCACTTGTTGATTTCCGATCACTTGAATCTTCAGCCCAATCTGCATCCACATAACCTCTGAGAGTGAGATCTTCTGATGTAGATATCTTAAGATTTAGCCTTTGAGTTTCTTTAAGATATTGAAGAATTCTCTTAATTGCATTCCAGTTACTTTGGCGTGGCTTGCTTACACGTCGGCAGAGAATTCCAACTGTGGCTGTGATATCCGGACGAGTTGTGGTTGCTATGTACAGAAGCACCCCCACTGCTTGTCTGTAACTCTCATTGCTGGGTAGCAGATCTTCTTCCAACTTTAAGTAGGACGGATCTATTGGTGTTGACGCACCTTTGACATTCCAAACTGGTTGCAGAATTTTTAGAACTTTGTTTGAGAAGAAAACTCCCATCTTCCTCTCTCTGGATTTGGATTCCCAAAGAATATATCACATTTCCAAGGTCCTTAGTCTCAAAGTGCTGGTTGAGAATTTCACCTTGCTTTGCAATTTCTTTTTCATCTTGATGACACATGATTAAGTTGTCTACATTTAGGAGGAGAACATACATCCACTCCTTCGCTACATTTTTTGTATACAAACATGGATCAGCTTGAGATCTTTTAAATCCTTAATACATCAAAACTTTGTTCATTTTCGAGTTCCAAACTCTTGCTGACTGCTTAAGTCCATAGAGAGATTTCTGCATTTTACAAACAAGGTGCTCTTCACCCTTTTTAACATATCCCTCGGGTTGGCTCATATATAACTCTTCTTCAATGTCACCATGTAGGAAGGCTGTTTTGATGTCAAAATGTCTCACTGTCATCTGTTGACCCGCAACTACAGACATTAAAGGGAACCTGTCCAGCGCCTCCCATCTTCTTGCAATGCCGCCCTCCTGCTTGCTTCATCGCTCCCCAGCAAAGTGCTCCTGCGCAGGCGTACTTCTGTGCCCTGTAAGAAGATGAATGGGACCAGGGATACCTCTCTTGCGCCGTTTCTGGAATTACCGGGACTGTCACCAGTGTTGCATAGGGGAAGCTTTTAAACCCAGACCTACCTTTGCACTGGACAGCAGGGGGCGGGTCTGAGATAAAAAGGGCTGTGCGTGGGAAAAGGACAGGAGACCAGGCGGGAAGTCTGAGCTCGCAGCAGATTGAGGTGCAGGTCCTCACAGCAGAGCATCACGTGAGTGCAGGCCTACTTCGCATATCTCCTGCTACCGTGTCCGCTGTTCACGTGCATCAGACTGTTAAATCCCTGTTGAGTCCTAACCCTGGAGGTGACTCACACTCTGGAACAGTTACTGCTGCGTGAGTGCGGTCCCGCCCGGAACAGGTGACTAGGCCTGAGCCACGCTCCGGCGGTATCTCCCATTGGACTAAGCCCTGTACAAGGAAACCGTTGGAACAGAAGCCCACCTAGGACAACAATGATCCGCTCTTGCATCGAGAATCCGGACCTTCGTCTACTCAGGACAACCCCGGGATCTCACGTGCCGCTGGTGTTGGCGCCACTGTTGGAAACCGAGACGCTGCAATAAAAAAACCGACAGAATGATAAGTTTACTCTCTTTTGAACATTCGCCTTATCCCTGTTCCCCCCACAGATCCCTTCTGTCATCGCATTGCTCTTTACTTGACCTCCCATACACCCTTTCTCCCTGCGTGGACATTAACTCTGTTAATAAATTTGCTAACTGTTGATCTGCCTCCTGTCCGTGACGATATCCCAATCTTTGCAGTTCTTCAGCCCTGTTGACGGCAGAGCAAAGTACTGCAGTGTGCAGGCGCCAGGAAAGGTCAAAAAGGCCCGGCGCCTGCCCACTGCAGGAATCTGCTCTGCCTGCGCAGGAGCGCAATTTCAGGGAGCGATGAAGCAAGCAGGAGGGCGGAATCGCAAGAAGATGGAAGGTGACGGACCCGGACCTGCGACACCCATTGGACCAGATCACACCGGACCGCCCCCCCGGGTGAGTGTAATTAAACTTATTTTTCTTATCTTTCAGGTCAGACCAGGGGCTTATATACAGCATTATAGAATGCTGTGTCTTTAATGCTGTTTCTGCTCTGGATTTATTACTGCTGCTTACATTCTGTGTTTTTCTCTTGAATTCATCCACAAGTTTGCCTTTAACATACTCTACTGTCAGCTTATCATTTGGCTGTGCATCTAGTGCAGTCACAAGTGTGTCATAACTCTCTCACTTAATAGAAGTGCAGCAACATGAAAATCTTTAATTTCTTCTCCAATACCCCTGAGACGCTCCACAATCTCTAGGGTGTTTCTTACACAGTCCTGCATATTCTGTCCATCACTTAGCTTAGATTGATACAGCTTTCTCATGTGATAAAGCTTATTGCTGAAATTTGATCTTTCATGCACTTTCTGTAACTCATCCCATATCTCCTTTGCATTTGCACACTTGCATATATGCACAATCTGATTATCATCTACACTGAGGGAGATCGTGCATTGTGCTTTCTGATTCTTTTCTAGCCAATCATCTGGTAATGGATGAGGCACTTGTTTCTGAGTATATTTCCACATACCTTCTCTTAAGAGCAACATCTTCACCTTGAATTTCCAGGACTGGTAGTTCTAGTTAGTGAGGCTTGGTACTGAGAACTTGACAGGATTGCTGCTAGTGGACATCTTCTCTGTTGCTCTGTGCTGCTTTTGCTCTGAGCTTCTGTTGCTGTGTTACTCTGGGGTTCTGTGTGACTCTGGGCCCATAACCTGTTCGCAGAGGATTATTCAGGATACTCTCCAAGCGTGTGACAACAGAGCTTATTTATTCGGGAACAAACAGGAACAATATATGATAAACTTAGGAATAAAGCATATCTGTGTCTTTATCTATGCAGGATCTACAGCAGGCTGATTCTCTCATACACAGACACAGGAAAAACAGGAAATACAGTCACATGCTATCCTTGTGTGAGCCTCTGCAAGTTTTTTTTGTTCTAACTTTATAAACAGCCTACAAATTTAGCAACTAAACACTCATAGACAGGAATGGAGCTGTTGTACCAAACATATTCCAACAGACTTCAATATTGTCACGGATAACGATCACATCGTATTGCAAAATGATCGCCATCGGTGTTATACGGCCACATGTCTGCGTCCTTCAACTCAAAGTAGCAGAGCCAATTTTAGACAAAGTGGGTAAAAGTTAAAAGTGAGGTCCTAAATGCTCACATATTGCACTATCACACAAACATGTACCATCTGACTGCGTGCTAAGGGAAGCTACTCCCTAACATGGCATAAACCCTTTTAGTGTTGATTTGGGAGCTGCTCTAGCCACTTCTGTCAGCAGAAAAATTCCCGGTTGGATGAAACTTGAAGGCTGCAGCCAATCAGTGGCTACTGATTGGCTGCAGCCATCAAATGTAAATGTCAGAAAACCAGTCGGGGACAGGGGGTAGCCTTTAAATTTCCCATTAGCCCCTACACAATAAGTTTAAAGTAAAGCCAAAGAAATGATCTGTAAAACATATTGGTATAAGTGCGATGTGTAGGTGCACATTCACACTGTGGCCATAAATGGGATAACGAGCAAATAACCAGCAGTAAGTAAATAGATAGTAACAGTCCATGTAAATAACATAGGGTACTTAGTTGACAATATTTTGATAAAAAACGTGTAAAAGCCATCCCACCTCGACAATCAGGATGGTCCTTAACCCTTGTAGTTCACCACGCTATGTACCAGTGAGACTCAAAATAGAAGGGGGCTGAGGAATAAATTTAAAGTAGGGAAAAACACCATTAATAATTACTGTATATACCTGTGTAAAAGCCGACCCGAGTATAAGCCGACCCCCTTAATTTTTTTGCCACAAAAAACTGGGAAAACTTATTGACTCGCGTATAAGCCTAGGGTGGAAAATGCAGAAGCTACTGGTAAATTTCAAAAATAAAAATAGATCCCAATAAAAGTAAAATTAATTGAGACATCAGTAGGTTAAATGTTTTTGAATATCCATATTGAATCAGGAGCCCCATATAATGCTCCATATAGTTCATGATGAGCCCCATAAAATGCTCCATGCAAAATACACCCCATATAATGCTGCAGAAAGGTTAATAATGGCCCCATAAGATGCTCCATAGAATGAAATGCCCCATATGCTGCCCCATAAAGGTTATGGCCCCATAAGATGTTCCATAGATTATGCCCCATATACTGCCCCATAAAATGCTCCATAGATTATGCCCCCATATGCTGCCCCATAAGATGCTCCATAGACTATGCCCCATATGCTGCCCCATAAAATGCTCCATAAATTATGCCCCATAAGATGCTCCATAGATTATGCCCCCATAAGATGTTCCATACAAAATACACCCCATATAATGCTGCACAAAGGTTAATAATAGCCCCATAAGATGCTCCATAGAATATGCCCCATATGCTGCTCCATAAAGGTTATGGCCCCATGAGATGTTCCATAGATTATGCCCCATTTGCTGCCCCATAAGATTCTCCATAGACTATGCCACACATAATGCTCCATAGAATATGCCCCATAAGAGGCTTCATAGATTATGCCCCCATAAGATGCTCCATAGATTATGCCCCCATAAGATGCTCCATAGATTATGCCCCCATAAAATGCTCCATAAATTTTGCCCCCATAAGATGCTCCATAGATTATGCCCCCATAAAAAAATGACATACTCACCTCTTGTCGCTGGAGGTCAGGTGCCGGTGTCACCGCTGGCTCAGGACCCCGGCACCTGAGATATTCACCTGTCCCCATTCCAATGCTGCTCGCTGCTGTCTGCTGGGTCCTCTATCAGTGACTGAACGTCACTGACAGAGGACCCGGAGGACAGCGGCGAGCAGCGTTCGACCGGGGACAGATGAATACTGCATATACTTACCCCCTCCTGGCATGGTCTGTGCAGCTCCCCCGCTTCTCCCACGGTCTCCCTTCCTTCCTTCAGTGGTCACGTGGTACCGCTCATTAAAGTCATGAATACGCACATATTCATGACTTTAATGAGCGGTACCACGTGACCGCTGAAGGAAGGGAGACCATGGAAGAAGCGGGGGCTACAGAGACGCGCCGGGGGGGTAAGTATGATCTGACACCCCCGCTCCCCTTTTCCCGTCAAACCCCTGGCATATATGACTTGCGTATAAGCTGAGAGGGGGACTTTCAGCCCAAAATAATGGGCTGAAAATCTTGGCTTATACGCGAATATATATACGGTATGCAGTAGACAGGGAAATATGAAGAAAAAGTCAAAAGTGGTCTCAAAGTATCATCACTGAGCTTCAAACCCAGCTTTTATAGCATCAGCAGCAGTTTCAGAACCGATCACCAAACTGCAATCAAGCTTTTCCATTGTCAGCAACTTTCTGAGATCATATTATAAATCAGATGTAACCAAGCTTTCCCAGCAACAACAGCATTCTCAGAACATAGTACTAAGCTGCAATAAAACTTTCTGCTCATCTGCAGTCTCAGAACTTATTTCATCTGCTGTCTCAAGACCTTTGCAACCTTATTATTGCAAAACATATTGAAGGCATTGGTTATAGAGAATTTCTAAACTACTGAAGGCGCCAGTGAGTACTGTAAGGAGGTGGCGGGCAACCTCACATGCCTCCACTCCCACTGTTCACACGATTACCTGCAGCACCTCATTGTTATTAATGTGTAGTGTAATGTTTATGTACTGCAATGTCTTGTATCTGCAAAGGCAGCATGTAGATGGGAGGGGCACAGAGCAGAGCAGCACAGAGCAGGGAGATATAGGAAAGGCACTGACAGGGAACTGGGGATGCTGAAGGTACAGATGGGACACAAACTGTACAAAGATGCTGCCCGGATGGCAGAGGAAAGGAAAGCACAGACAGGAAAGAGTCTGGCTAGAGTAAAGAGAGAGAAATGACAGATATACTAGTGTCTGCCAGGAAGGCAGGGAATGGACAGGAAACGTTGCCCTGTGTGAACTGTGCTGTCAATGTGAAGAATGCTTTACTTTTAAGTAAAGTTCAACTGTTAGATAAGAACCATGATTTTGTGGTGTTTCATGGAACCTGGGAGCCAGAAGCTGGAGTAACATAGACTGAGGGAATTCCAGCAACAGAAATGAGTACTCTACTGTACCCATCTTTCCATGTGCAAGGTGCTGGGGTGCTCACTGACTGTGACTTAGTAGACTCGTCCACAACTACCACCCCATGCCCCTTTGTAATAGGCCCATAACCCGGAAGTGGAAAGAACATCAATTCAACATAAACCGGACACAACCAGGTGCTCCCCGCAAGATTTCAGACAGAGGAGTGAAAAGAATTATCAGAAGAGTTGTCCAAGAACCAAGGACCTCCTGTGGAAAACTACAGAAAGACGTGGAATAAGCAGGTACAATTGGTTCAAAGAAAACTATAAAGAAATGCACTCAACCTCCGTGGCCTGTATGCATGCTCACCAAGAAAGACTCCATTGCTGAACAAAAAGCTTGTTCAAGTGCATTTAAAGTTTGTTCAACAATATTTAGACAAACCTGTGAAATACTTTGAGACTATAGTGAGGTCAGATGAGACCAAAATTGAACTATTTGGATGCCATAATGCACACCTTATTTGGAGGCCAAAAGGAACTATGTATCACCCCCAAAAACACCATACCTAGATTGGGGGTGGGAACATCATGGTGTGGGGCTGTTTTTCCCCATACGACACAGGAAAAGTTCATATGGTTGAAGGAAGGATGAATGGACAAATGTATGGAGTCAGTCTTAATAAAAATCTGATGCAATCTACCAGGATGATGGACATAAGGCGAGGGTAGAAATTTCAGCAAGACAATGACCCCATTCAAGGAAACTCTCGATTGTTTTTATAAAGAGAAAATAAAGCTGCTAGAATGACCCAGCTAATCACCTGACCTGAATTCAATAGAAAATGTATGGAAGGAACTAAAGATCAGAGTTCATAGAAGGAGCCCCAGGACCAGGATGTGAAGATTGTTTATGTGGAAGAATGGAACAAAATCACACCTGAGCAATGCCTGTGACTAGTTTCTCCATACAGGAGGAATCTTGAGGCTATCATCACCAACAAAGGCTTTTGTATGAA
Source organism: Dendrobates tinctorius (assembly GCF_039654945.1). Taxonomy (NCBI): domain Eukaryota; kingdom Metazoa; phylum Chordata; class Amphibia; order Anura; family Dendrobatidae; genus Dendrobates; species Dendrobates tinctorius. The sequence goes on from NW_027361696.1 coordinate 54,043,788, forward strand.
GTTTTATGTAGAGGAATACCCCTTTATTAAAGGGGGAAAAGTTGTTTCAGAAAATTAATTGAAATACAAAAAGCCTAATTACTGAACTGTAACAACTTTCCTAGCATCAGCAGCCGATTTAACTTAGCTTTCCCAGCATCAACAGCAGTTTCAGAATTTACCATCACTGGCCTGCAACCCAACTTAAAGTAGCATCAGTACAGTGCCAGCAATGGGAAAGCCGAATTACAGATGGGTAGTGACCTTCGGAGCTTGGTTACAGCCCAATAGTCGAGAGTGGACTGCCATTATCATGAGGCGCTTAGAAGCAGCCCGGCTCACCCATGCACTTGAGAGCTTAATTTTGGCTACCCATTCATGTGATTTCAATGGAGAGGTAGGGGAAAGCTACTTTCAGACACTTCTACTCTCTTCTAACTTTATATTAATCTAATACACTGCATCGTGGCCTCACCCGTCTTTTATATACTGGGAGCACTCAAAAGGTAGAGAGCGTTAGATCAGTAACTAGGTAAGAAAGGCTAAAACATTATACCAAAAGTCAGACAATCCTGTAGGAAGGTGCAGAGCACGTTTTTCCTAAAAAGAAATCTTATAAATATTGATACTGTAAAAAGAAGTAAACATCAAAAAATGCAAAGTGCTTGTAAAAAAGGCAACTTTGTAGTTTTAATCTAATTAAGAAATAAAAAGGGATTTTTTATTATATTGTTTAATGCTCCTCGTCTAGGTTACTAGCCATCTCGGAAATCTAGCAGCAGTGGCTGAGAAAGTGCCACACTTACTAGTCTTTTTAAATAGAGCATGTAAGCACTGATCTTAAGCTCACTGTATCAAATTTAGTGTCACTGCGCTCTTCCACAGCCGTGCTGCTTGTCTAATTTTCATGAGCATATGGCCCTTAACAAAGCCAGGAGGCAGTGGATAAGTGCCCCTGGGAAAGCCATGAGGCAATGTCGAAGTGCCCCTGCCAAAGCCAGGAGGCAATGGAGTGGTGCCCCTGACAAAGCCAGGATGCAATGGAGTGGTGCCCCTGACAAAGCCAAGAGTCAGTGAAGTGGTGCCACTGACAAAGCCAGGAGACAGTGAAGAGGTGCCCCTGACAAAGTCAAGAGACAATAGAGATGCACCTGTGACAAAGCCAGGAGGCAGTGAAGTTGTGCCCCTGACAAAACCAGGAGCCAGTGGAGAGGTACCCCTGATAAAGCCAGGAGACAGTGGAGAGGTGCCCCTGAAAAATACAGTAGGCAGTGGAGAGATGCCACTGACAATGTCAGGAGGCAGTGGAGAGGTGCCCCTGACTAAGCCTGGAGGCAGTAGCGATTCCCCTGAAAAATACAGTAAGTAGTGGAGAGATGCCCCTGACAAAGCCAGGAGGCAGTAGATTCCCCTGAAAAATACATTAGGCAGTGGAGAGATGCCCCTGACAATGCCAGTAGGCAGTGGAGTGGTGCTCCTGACAAAGCCAAGAGGCAGTGGAGAGGTGCCCCTAACAAAGCCAGGAGGCAGTGGAGAAGTGGCCCTGACAAAGCCTGAAGGAAATGGAGTTGTGCCCCTGACAAAGCCTGGAGGCATTAGAGAGGTGCTCCTGACAAAGCCAGAACACACTGGAGTGGTGCCCCTAACAAAGTCAGGAGGCAGTGGAAGATGCTTCTGACAAAGCCAGGAGGCAGTAGAGAGATTTGCCTGACAAAGCAAGGAGGCAGTGGAGAGGTGCCCCTGAAAAAGACAATAGGCAGTGGAGAAGTGCCCCTGACAAAGACATGTGGCAGTGAAGGGGTGCGCTCCAGAAAATAAAACTTTAGAGCCACCCTTTAAAGCCTTATCTGTTCATTCTTATTTATCTGGCTTATGTACAAATAGCCTGTGCCACATGGAGCTAAACCACAACCACTAGCCAGGACAGTGAAAAGTGGATGAGTGCCTTTCATCCCGACAGAAACTCGCTCACCTATGATGATTCGTTATATCACATGGAAACTAATAATTGTGAAGATTGTTTTGCCACTATTCCTAATGCTCAATCTTCAGAGCCTCTCCTACCTGATGTAGGAGGAGTACTGCAAATATATTGCCATGTATCCAAAATTTAGCAATAAATGCAGAATTGTTAGTTATCGAAGATGAGGACTTCTGACTGCACAGCACACGTAACGGTTATCATACACTTTAGGGCCCTGGATGTAGAGGTGGCCACTCATTCATTTACTATGGCACCGACTATTCTGTGTATAGGTAATAACTTGTTGGGAAAACCCCCTTAAGCTGCTGAATACAGATTATGGGAAGGATTTTGTTAGACTGGTGTTTCCCATGCCAGTCTTAAAGGGGATGTCCAATACCAAAATTGAGCATCCCCCATGTCGAGATCTTGCTCTTGTTCCCATTTCACGCCAAAGACTACATTTCCCATAAACGTGAAAGATGGCTCCTCAGCCAGCACCCACTGCACTGGTGATGCTCCCTCTTTCAATGAAGTACCACCCCATTCCTTGCGGACGTATGAGTCATTGCATGTTTAAAGTGGGCAGTTTTTGCTCTTGTTTTATTCCGGCTGCTCCTCTGAATATCCCAAATTTTTCTTTAAAATCCGTCATGGGGTTCTGCAGATAACCACCTTTTTATTCACTGCTCATTTTTATAGGCTTTACCAGGGGGTGTGGCTCAGAGGATCCTCTGGGGCGTGTCTGTAAGCCGCTCAGCATGGCCAGATGTCTGGTACTGTATGAAGAGTATAAAAACAAATAAACAAAAAATAATGTATTACTCAGGGGAGAAACAGGAGGAAAATCGGAGCAAAAAACTGGCTTCTTTTAGCAGGATGAAATATTTAGGCCAAAGTTATTAGAATCCCTCAACCACTTCAGACAAAAAAAAAATCAAGTCATGTATTAATTTGGCGCAACACAAAGAAGAAACAAAATTTTGGGTAGCTACACGCCCAGGCGCTCTTACTAAGTCTCACCATTTTTATTTTTTTTAAGAACACAGGTGTGGATACATTTTTTTTTACTTTTTTCCCACCAGAATTCTCGCAGACATCCTTTCACAAGTTCCCCTCTGGGGTTGACTGTTTAGCTGTTACATCAGTGGTGGCAAGAACCAAACACGGGATGGGCCATACATCCCCACCTGGGTCAAAACCCACAAAGAGTGTCCACCACGGGGAGCCGCTGAAAACCTTCTGAATCTGGACTCTTGGAAAGTTCAGAATATAGTCATATGGTGAGACCACATCTCCAAATATCATAAAGCATAGAAGGTTGGGCTAGATGTGCGTTTAGGAGCAAATGGACTATGATGGGAAGAAACTCCAGCAGTAGTCAGGGAAGGAATTACAGGAATGGTTAATGAAAGAACTCCAGCAGTGGTAGAGGAAGGAACTCCAGCAGTGGTAGAGGAAGGAACTCCAGCACTGGTCGAGGAAGGAACTCCAGCAGTGGTCGAGGAAGGAACTCCAGCAGTGGTAGAGGAAGGCACTCCAGAAGTGGTTGATGAAGCAACTCCAGCAGTGGTCGAGGAAGGAACTCCAGCAGTGGTGGAGGAAGGAACTCCAGCAGTGGTCGAGGAAGGAACTCCAGCAGTGGTCGAGGAAGGAACTCCAGAAGTGGTCGAGGAAGGAACTCCAGCAGTGGTCGAGGAAGGAACTCCAGCAGTGGTCGAGGAAGGAACTCCAGCAGTGGTCGAGGAAGGAACTCCAGCAGTGGTCGAGGAAGGAATTCCAGCAGTGGTCGAGGAAGGAAGTCCAGAAGTGGTCGAGGAAGGAACTCTGGCAGTGGTCGAGGAAGGAACTCCAGCAGTGGTAGAGGAAGGCACTCCAGAAGTGGTTGATGAAGCAACTCCAGCAGTGGTCGAGGAAGGAACTCCAGCAGTGGTGGAGGAAGGAACTCCAGCAGTGGTCGAGGAAGGAACTCCAGCAGTGGTCGAGGAAGGAACTCCAGAAGTGGTCGAGGAAGGAACTCCAGCAGTGGTCGAGGAAGGAACTCCAGCAGTGGTCGAGGAAGGAACTCCAGCAGTGGTCGAGGAAGGAACTCCAGCAGTGGTCGAGGAAGGAATTCCAGCAGTGGTCGAGGAAGGAAGTCCAGAAGTGGTCGAGGAAGGAACTCTGGCAGTGGTCGAGGAAGGAACTCCGGCAGTGGTCGAGGAAGGAACTCCAGCAGTGGTCGAGGAAGGAATTCCAGCACTGGTCGAGGAAGGAAGTCCAGAAGTGGTCGAGGAAGGAACTCTGGCAGTGGTCGAGGAAGGAACTCCAGCAGTGGTCGAGGAAGGAACTCCGGCAGTGGTCGAGGAAGGAACTCCAGCACTGGTCGAGGAAGGAACTCCAGCACTGGTCGAGGAAGGAACTCCAGCAGTGGTCGAGGAAGGAACTCCAGCAGTGGTAGAGGAAGGAACTCCAGCACTGGTCGAGGAAGGAACTCCAGCAGTGGTCGAGGAATGAACTCCAGCAGTGGTCGAGGAAGAAACTCCAGCAGTGGTCGAGGAAGAAACTCCAGCAGTGGTCGAGGAAGGAAGTCCAGAAGTGGTTGAGGAAGGAACTCCAGCAGTGGTCGAGGAAGGAACTCCAGCGGTGGTCAAGGAAGGAACTCCCGCAGTGGTCGAGGAAGAAACTCCAGCAGTGGTCGAGGAAGGAACTCCAGCAGTGGTCGAGGAAGAAACTCCAGCAGTGGTCGAGGAAGGAAGTCCAGAAGTGGTTAAGGAAGGAACTCCAGCAGTGGTCGAGGAAGGAACTCCAGCAGTGGTCAAGGAAGGAACTCCCGCAGTGGTAGAGGAAGGAACTCCAGCAGTGGTTGAGGAAGGAACTCCAGAAGTTGTGGAGGAAGGAACTCCAGCAGTGGTTGAGGAAGGAACTCCAGCAGTAGTAGAGGAAGGAACTCCAGCAGTGGTTGAGGAAGGAACTCCAGCAGTAGTAGAGGAAGGAACTTCAGCAGTGGTTGAGGAAGGAACTCCAGCAGTGGTCGAGGAAGGAACTCCAGAAGTGGTCGAGGAAGGAACTCCAGCAGTGGTAGAGGAAGGAACTCCAGCAGTGGTCGAGGAAGGAACTCCAGCACTGGTCGAGGAAGGAACTCCAGCAGTGGTCGAGGAAGGAACTCCAGCAGTGGTAGAGGAAGGAACTCCAGCACTGGTCGAGGAAGGAACTCCAGCAGTGGTCGAGGAATGAACTCCAGCAGTGGTCGAGGAAGAAACTCCAGCAGTGGTCGAGGAAGGAAGTCCAGAAGTGGTTGAGGAAGGAACTCCAGCAGTGGTCGAGGAAGGAACTCCAGCGGTGGTCAAGGAAGGAACTCCCGCAGTGGTCGAGGAAGGAACTCCAGCAGTGGTCGAGGAAGGAACTCCAGCAGTGGTCGAGGAAGAAACTCCAGCAGTGGTCGAGGAAGGAAGTCCAGAAGTGGTTAAGGAAGGAACTCCAGCAGTGGTCGAGGAAGGAACTCCAGCAGTGGTCAAGGAAGGAACTCCCGCAGTGGTAGAGGAAGGAACTCCAGCAGTGGTTGAGGAAGGAACTCCAGAAGTTGTGGAGGAAGGAACTCCAGCAGTGGTTGAGGAAGGAACTCCAGCAGTAGTAGAGGAAGGAACTCCAGCAGTGGTTGAGGAAGGAACTCCAGCAGTAGTAGAGGAAGGAACTTCAGCAGTGGTTGAGGAAGGAACTCCAGCAGTGGTCGAGGAAGGAACTCCAGAAGTGGTCGAGGAAGGAACTCCAGCAGTGGTAGAGGAAGGAACTCCAGCAGTGGTAGAGGAAGGAACTCCAGCAGTGGTCGAGGAAGGAACTCCAGCAGTGGTCGAGGAAGGAATTCCAGCAGTGGATGAGGAAGGAAGTCCAGAAGTGGTCGAGAAAGGAAGTCCGGCAGTGGTTGAGGAAGGAACTCCAGCAGTGGTCGAGGAAGGAACTCCAGCAGTGGTCGAGGAAGGAACTCCGGCAGTGGTCGAGGAAGGAACTCCGGCACTGGTCGAGGAAGGAACTCCAGCACTGGTCGAGGAAGGAACTCCAGCAGTGGTCGAGGAAGGAACTCCAGCAGTGGTAGAGGAAGGAACTCCAGCACCAGTCGAGGAAGGAACTCCAGCAGTGGTCGAGGAATGAACTCCAGCAGTGGTCAAGGAAGGAACTCCAGCAGTGGTCGAGGAAGAAACTCCAGCAGTGGTCGAGGAAGGAAGTCCAGAAGTGGTTAAGGAAGGAACTCCAGCAGTGGTCGAGGAAGGAACTCCAGCAGTGGTAGAGGAAGGAACTCCAGCACTGGTCGAGGAAGGAACTCCAGCAGTGGTCGAGGAATGAACTCCAGCAGTGGTCGAGGAAGGAACTCCAGCAGTGGTCGAGGAAGAAACTCCAGCAGTGGTCGAGGAAGGAAGTCCAGAGGTGGTTAAGGAAGGAACTCCAGCAGTGGTCGAGGAAGGAACTCCAGCAGTGGTCAAGGAAGGAACTCTAGCAGTGGTCGAGGAAGGAACTCCAGCAGTGGTCGGGGAAGGAACTCCAGCAGTGGTGGAGGAAGGAACTCTAGCAGTGGTCAAGGAAGGAACTCCAGCAGTGGTCGGGGAAGGAACTCCAGCAGTGGTAGAGGAAGGAACTCCAGCAGTGGTGGAGGAAGGAACTCTAGCAGTGGTCGAGGAAGGAACTCCAGCAGTGGTCGGGGAAGGAACTCTAGCAGTGGTCGAGGAAGGAACTCCAGCAGTGGTCGGGGAAGGAACTCCAGCAGTGGTAGAGGAAGGAACTCTAGCAGTGGTCGAGGAAGGAACTCCAGCAGTGGTCGGGGAAGGAACTCCAGCAGTGGTGGGGGAAGGAACTCTAGCAGTGGTCAAGGAAGGAACTCCAGCAGTGGTCGGGGAAGGAACTCCAGCAGTGGTAGAGGAAGGAACTCCAGCAGTGGTGGAGGAAGGAACTCCAGCAGTGGTAGAGGAAGGAAGTCCAGAAGTGGTTAAGGAAGGAACTCCAGCAGTGGTCGAGGAAGGAACTCCAGCAGTGGTCAAGGAAGGAACTCCCGCAGTGGTAGAGGAAGGAACTCCAGCAGTGGTTGAGGAAGGAACTCCAGAAGTTGTGGAGGAAGGAACTCCAGCAGTGGTTGAGGAAGGAACTCCAGCAGTAGTAGAGGAAGGAACTCCAGCAGTGGTTGAGGAAGGAACTCCAGCAGTAGTAGAGGAAGGAACTTCAGCAGTGGTTGAGGAAGGAACTCCAGCAGTGGTCGAGGAAGGAACTCCAGAAGTGGTCGAGGAAGGAACTCCAGCAGTGGTAGAGGAAGGAACTCCAGCAGTGGTCGAGGAAGGAACTCCAGCAGTGGTCGAGGAAGGATCTCCAGCAGTGGTCGAGGAAGGAATTCCAGCAGTGGATGAGGAAGGAAGTCCAGAAGTGGTCGAGAAAGGAAGTCCGGCAGTGGTCGAGGAAGGAACTCCAGCAGTGGTCGAGGAAGGAACTCCAGCAGTGGTCGAGGAAGGAACTCCAGAAGTGGTCGAGGAAGGAACTCTGGCACTGGTCGAGGAAGGAACTCCAGCACTGGTCGAGGAAGGAACTCCAGCAGTGGTCGAGGAAGGAACTCCAGCAGTGGTAGAGGAAGGAACTCCAGCACCAGTCGAGGAAGGAACTCCAGCAGTGGTCGAGGAATGAACTCCAGCAGTGGTCGAGGAAGGAACTCCAGCAGTGGTCGAGGAAGAAACTCCAGCAGTGGTCGAGGAAGGAAGTCCAGAAGTGGTTAAGGAAGGAACTCCAGCAGTGGTCGAGGAAGGAACTCCAGCAGTGGTAGAGGAAGGAACTCCAGCAGTGGTGGAGGAAGGAACTCTAGCAGTGGTCGAGGAAGGAACTCCAGCAGTGGTCGGGGAAGGAACTCTAGCAGTGGTCGAGGAAGGAACTCCAGCAGTGGTCGGGGAAGGAACTCCAGCAGTGGTAGAGGAAGGAACTCCAGCAGTGGTGGAGGAAGGAACTCTAGCAGTGGTCGAGGAAGGAACTCCAGCAGTGGTCGGGGAAGGAACTCCAGCAGTGGTCGAGGAAGGAACTCCAGCAGTGGTCGGGGAAGGAACTCCAGCAGTGGTCGGGGAAGGAACTCCAGCAGTGGTGGAGGAAGCAACTCTAGCAGTGGTCGAGGAAGGAACTCCAGCAGTGGTCGGGGAAGGAACTCCAGCAGTGGTAGAGGAAGGAACTCCAGCAGTGGTGGAGGAAGGAACTCTAGCAGTGGTCGAGGAAGGAACTCCAGCAGTGGTCGGGGAAGGAACTCCAGCAGTGGTCGAGGAAGGAACTCCAGCAGTGGTCGGGGAAGGAACTCCAGCAGTGGTCGGGGAAGGAACTCCAGCAGTGGTGGAGGAAGCAACTCTAGCAGTGGTCGAGGAAGGAACTCTAGCAGTGGTCGGGGAAGGAACTCCAGCAGTGGTAGAGGAAGGAACTCCAGCAGTGGTTAAGGAAGGAACTCCAGCAGTGGTCAAGGAAGGAACTCCAGCAGTGGTCGAGGAAGGAACTCCAGCAGTGGTGGAGGAAGGAACTCCAGCAGTGGTCGGGGAAGGAACTCCAGCAGTGGTCGGGGAAGGAACTCCAGCAGTGGTAGAGGAAGGAACTCCAGCAGTGGTAGAGGAAGGAACTCCAGCAGTGGTCGAGGAAGGAACTCCAGCAGTGGTCGAAGAAGGAATTCCAGCAGTGGTTGAGCTCCCCAAACCTTAGAGTGGATCCTGTGGCACCAGCGAGGTAGCTTTTTGCCTGGCTGTCAGCCCGATTTCTACTTGAGCATTATAGAGTTAATAGCGGGAATAAACGATGAAGCGTCGAATGTGTGTCCCGGTCGCAAGGTCAGAATGTGCACTTATGTAGGAGGAGGAGTCCCCGCTGTGTATCCGGGCTGGAACCAAGGGGGCCGTCACCCAGGTTCCTAGGGAGACTGTTTCAGGGGGACACAATTGGGGGACGGACCGCAGAGAAAGGTTGGGGGAGGAGCTACTATAAAAGGGGCTGAGGACGCCAGCAGGAGTCAGTCGACGCAGCAGGAGAGGAAGCTAGAGGGCGCCAGAGCGAGAGCCAGAACCAGAGCAAGGAGAGCCGAGCAGCGACGGGAGAGACTGAAGGGAGACTCACCACTAACAGAAGGGAGACGACACCGAGCCGTCCAACGGAGAGCCGCCGCCCGGCTCCAGCCTGCTCCCGCCCGCGGTAGCCGACGCCCGACTCCACCCCGCGGGTGTGGCCCGTTCTCGGGTGCCCGCGGCTGCCGCTGCTCCACTCCAGCCCACAGTTGCGGCTTGGCTGCTGCCGCCTGCGGCTCCTGCAGCTCGGCTCCGGCCCGCGGCTGTGGCCTACGCCGTCCGGACCCCGGGCAACGCCTTCCCACCTCCACCGGGAGGTGCGACGCAGAGGAACTTTTCAGGGGCCTGCTGTGCCCCCACTTCGCCGCTGCGTAGGAACGCCCAAAGTCTCCGCCAAATCCACGTAGTCGGCCATACCGCAGCCCTATAGTGACCGGTCTTTGCCGGGTTAGTCGTGTTTGTGTTACCACTGTAATCTTTTGTTGATCCCTGCGAGGATAACTGCTGTTAACGTGTTTGGTTGCTCGAGATAGCCCCTATAGGCATATATATATATATATATATATATATATATATATTAAAAGTTACATCTTAAAGTTCCTCCCGTCTCCCGCCTCGTCACTGCATCCCGCGTTCCTGCGATTACAACACTTACACCAAGGCCGATAGGACGGTAAATGGGTGAGTACGGGAGAAGCTCCGGTCAAAATGACATCATGCTTCATCCTAATCCTCCTGGTTCATGTACTTCCAAGAATTTGGATACTGGCGGTAGAAGAAAGGGAGCTGGGCAAATGTCAGATTTAAATAATTTTTCATCCTGATCTGCCTGACTCATGCACTTGCACAGTCATTGCATTAGGGGACAGAGAGCAGGACGGATGTTAGATTTTCACAATTTTTTATCCTGATCTGCCTGGTTCATGCACTTGCAAAGTCAGGGCAGTAGAGGACAGAGAGCAGGACGGATATCAGATTTACATCATTTTTCATCCTGATCCTCCTGGTTCATGTACCTACAAAGTCAGGGCACTAGGGGACAGAGAGCAAGACAAATGTTAGATTTACATCATTTTTCATCCTGATCTGCCTGGTTCATCCACTTGCAAAGTCAGGGCAGTAGGGGGCAGAGAGCAAGGCGAATATCAGATTTACATCCTGATCCTCCTGGTTCATGTACTTGCAAAGACAGGACAGTAGGGGACAGAGATCAGGGCGAATGTCAGAGTTACATAATGTTACATCCTGATCTGGTCTGGTTCATGTACTTGCAAAGTCTAAACAGTAGGGGACAGAGAGCAAGACAAATGTTAGATTTACATCATTTTTCATCCTGATCTGCCTGGTTCATCCACTTGCAAAGTCAGGGCAGTAGGGGACAGAGAGCAGGGCGAATGTCAGATTTACATCCTGATCCTCCTGGTTCATGTACTTGCAAAGTCAGGACAGTAGGGGACAGAGATCAGGGCGAATGTCAGATTTACATCATTTTTTCATCCTGATCCTCCAGGTTCATGTACTTGCAAAGTAAGGACAGTATGGGGACAGAGAGCAGTGCGAATGTTAGATTTACATCATTTTTCATCCTGATCCTCCTGGTTCATGTACTTGCAAAGTCAGAACAGTAGGGGACAGAGAGCATGGCGAATGTCAGATTTACATCCTGATCCTCCAGGTTCATGTACTTGTGAAAAGAAACTGAGAATATGATTTTGATCTATGGCCAAATTCACGTTTTGAACCAAATTTTGCTTCGGATACCAAATCTGAAAAGGCAAACGCCATTTCCATGCGGTGCACACCTGCGCGGATTTTCACCACAGTAATTCAAGTATCACAATCCTTATTTTCCATTAATTCCGGATGGGAAAAAGATAAAAATTCTCCCCATTAAATAAGGCTCCAGAAATCGAATGGATGGAATGTGCACATCTACAGAGCGGTGGCTTTCATCTGCAGCTGAGGCAGGGGCCATGCAGCCCCCCAGATCATCGCACCAATCTATTTTTCCCCCGAAGCCGCATACATTTTTTTTTTCCTTAATTTTAATGCCAGTCAGTAAATTTACTGACATCCGTCCTCCGTACACAGTGGAAGCCTCTATGAATAAATCAGTGCATGGATTTATCTGACCGACTGCAGCAGCAGAACAATGGGGGTCTATGTGCGTGAAATAGAGGGTCTATAGTAAAAGGGGATCTGCATGTATAATGTACACGGGGGTCTGCGGGAGGGGCGGGTGGGTGTAAGAATAATTCGATGACATTTTGTGCGGACGTGAACGTGACACAATGCGATGTGATGAGTATCCTTCATGACTCTGCTGCATCGCTTCCCCTCCAGCAACCCTTGAATGAATGAGGATCGAGGAGGGGGGCGGGAGGGATGAGGACGACGTCTTCTGGTGTGGACACAACCTCAGCACCCGTGCAAGAGGACGCAGGGATAACGCAAGGGAACTAAGTGACTCTAGCAAGTGGGAAAAAAAAGGGATGAAAGAGAGCAAGGATGGATGGATGGAGGCGTGGTGAACTGATATAGGGAGAAGTGCGAGACTCCTGCAAAGGGAGGGAGATAGGAAAGGAAACGACTAGGAAATGGGAATAGAGACGGCAAATCTGGACTTGTCCCTTTGCTCACTGCACCCTCCTGCGCACCATGTATAAGTATACAATCTCCGCTCTGCTGCATCCTCTGCACGATGGCACCGCCGCTCTGCATTCGTAGCTCCCTCCGCCTGCACACCGCTCTTCAGCCCTGCTGTCCATTTCTCCGCACCGACAGCCACTTTACATGCAAATTCCGCTCCGTTCTGCACACACAGCTGTACTAGGGATTTTAAAGGAGGCCTACAGTCTGCATCCCACCCTCCTGGCGTTGCCCGTCTTCAGCTCGCCGGATGGAGAAGATCTTCTTTGTGAGCCAAAGACCTCCAACCCATTGACTTTGGCCCCCACACCCATATTTGGCCCCCATTTCTCAGGATTTTCACGTTTCTATGCTACATCCAGTCTTCCTGCGGTGAGAACCTTGATCTACCTCTCCTCCTCCTCCTCCTCTCCATCCCTAGGAAGTCTACACATCTGTATTTCGCAGCCCCCTGTGGACTCCTGGCTCTATGGACATCAATTTCCCATCTGTCGGGACTTGGTAGCAGGGTGGGTATCAGCATGGCCTGCTATAAGTGCCCCCCTTTTAGACTTCTAGTCCTGTTCTGCCAGATCTGTGCCATCGCAGGGGGATTGTCGTGATCGCCGGCTAAGTCTAGGGGGGGCTTCGAGGTTTGTTTAGTCCCTCTTTCTGGTACCATCACGTCAGCGGAAGCCCCCTCTCCTGTGGGACTCTGTGCCTTAATGACATTACCATAGTCTTGCATCGGATTGCTGGGGGGATAAAAGAGTGTCAACTGCCTACTCCCCACCCCTCAAAAAAGGACGTGATTGTCCCTTTTTGCAGATCAGGCTGAATATCACCCCCCACCCCTCCGCGCGCTGTCTCCGGGAGACGAAAAGGAATTGAGGAGGGAGAACTGAATTGTGTAGACGAGGGAATGGATTCCTTGTGTTTTGTCTTAGGGGGCTCTTGGAAAGGAGTGTGATCCACCTCTTCCTCCGTCCACATCATAATTCCCCCTCCAGCTTCCCTGCATCCCACCGGTGTGATCTACTGAGGAACCAAGGACCAGAGAGGAGAGGGCTCCCCATCCTGCACTGCTCTGGCTGCATCCTCATCTCTCTGTGAGTACATCCTACTACTCCTTCTTTGGGGGGGAGGCCCAGAAAATAGGGAAAGGAGGGGTGAACATTCACAATTGGGTGGGCAAAAAGAAGGTGATATGAAAATTCATTAAGGGGCCCTTTAAAAATGGCGGTGCAGTTTAGCATCACAGGTTTGGGTCTGTAGAGAAAGGGTAGAAGAAGGATGGGGTACAACTGCAAATATTATATTCATTAGGATAATCCCCCCATTATTTATTCATCTCCATTGCCAGCCTTGACCATGAATGAGGATGGTAAAGATTCAAAGTGGGGGTGCAGTTTTCCAAGTAGCTCCCCAACAATCTTCAGTTAGGCCTGGTTTGTAGAGAGGGTACAGAAGCTTCTTAGTGTCTCTGACACTTGATGAGAAGTCATGGTGCCAAGTTGGTGGCAACCTATGGGGGGCAACGCCACTTAATGAACCATCATTCTGTCAGGTTGATGGCAACCTAAGAGTGTCAACGTCACTTAATGAACCATCATGGTGTCAGGTTGGTGGCAACCTAAGAGTGTCAATGCCACTTGATGAACCATCGTCGTGCCAGGCTGGTGGCAACCTAAGGGTGTCAATGCTACTTGTTGAACCATCATGGGGCCAGATTGGTGGCATCCTAAGGGTGTCAACACCACTTGATGAACCATCATGGTACCAGGTTGGTGGCATCCTAAGGGTGTGAACGTCACTTGAACCATCATGGTTACAAGTTGGAGGCATCCTAAGGGTGTCAACACCACTTGATGAACCATGATGGTGTCAGGTTGGTGGCAACCTAAGGGTGTCAACGTCACTTGATGAACCATGATGGTGCCAGGTTGGTGGCAACCTAAGGGTGTCAACACCACTTGATGAACCATCACGGGGCCAGGTTGGTGACAACCTAAGGGTGTCAATACCACTTGAAGAACCATCATGGTGCCAGGTTGGTGGCAATCTAAGGGCGTCAACGCCACTTGATGAACCATCATGGTGCCAAATTGGGGGCATCCTAAGGGTGTCAACGCCACTTGATGAACCATCGTGGTGCCAGGTTGGTGGCAACCTAAGGGTGTCAATGCCACTTGATGAACCATCATAGTGCCAGGTTGGTGGCATCATAAGGTTGTCAACCCCACTTGATGAACCATCATGGTGTCTGGTTGGTGGCAACCTAAAGGTGTCAACACCACTTGATGAACCATCATGGGGCCGGGTTGCTGGCATCCTAAGGGTGTAAACACCACTTGATGAACCATCATGGGCCCAGGTTGGTGACATCCTAAGGGTGTCAACACCACTTGATGAACCATCATGGGCCCAGGTTGGTGGAATTTAAGGTTATTGGCATTTTATGGGTTACACTTAATGAGCCGTCATGGTGCCATGTTTTGGGGATATATTAAGGCTTACTTAATCACTTGATGAAGTCATGGTGCTGTGGCATTTTAAGGGTTACAGAGCCATTTGATGAGCTGTCATGGAGCAAAGTTTGTAGCATCTTATCGGCCTACAGTACGTTGCCACTTGGTGAGGCCTCAGGGTACCAAGTTGGTGGCATTTTAACGGTTACATTGCCTCTTGATGAGCCATCATGGTGCCAAGTTTGGTGACATTTTAAGAGTTACATTGCCACTTAATGTGTCATCAGGGAACCAAGTGGGTGGCATTTTAAGGAGTTGCACTTTGACGTGAGGCTTCATGGTACCAGGGTGATGGTAATCTAATAAAGTTGACATGTACTCAACAGATGTAAGGGCGACAATGCCACTTGATAATACGTCATGGTGCCAAATTGGTAGCGTTTATTGGATTACATTTCCACTTGACGAGGGTCTTGGTACATATTTGTTCTCATTCGTACATGTGCACAGGTTGGGTGTGAATATTCTACGCTCGTCTCGCTCTACGTATATATGACTTGTACTCTTGTATCCCTTGTTGCAGTTGATACATTGTTACATATTTCTTCCCACCTATATAACAATCTCCATCTTTCCCGATGGTCTATACATCATATTTTTATTCCGCCGTCTGGCTTTGTGCACATTTACATGACGGATAATGTGGTTCTCCGCACTTTTGTCTGGCGCTCTGGATGTATAGAAAGAGAACTGTACACGGAACATGCGGTCTCATGAATCTGATACAATCTCTTATGGAGGGAAGTGTTTCCAGAGTCGCACACAGGAGACCACATGAACGCACGCTGCCGCCGACCAGATGGGATTCTGGATGGAGACGGATTTTTGATGCTTCATGTCAGATATATTGACGAAAGATAAGATTTATTCCTGGTTTGATTAAATCCCGGCAGTGACATCTGTATCCACTCGATCTTATCCTGACCTCGGCTGAGGTCTCTGGATGAGCAAAATGTCTGCTCACCGATATCATGTCATGCTCAAGTGTGCGCTGCACCGGCAACCGAGCCTTACAGGGTTTTATAGGAAGAGTCATTACTACAGGAGTTTAGATTTTTATAAAGAAAATTGTTACCCTCCAAAATAAACAGGTGATCTGTATTATAGGGTTATTGCAAGTATTGTATTACACCTTCCATTAGGCCACTCACTGGGCAGATGAATTATAAGAAAATCCATCAAAGGAAAGAAAAACTACAGCCGCCATAGATACATGAAAGTAATATACTTCAGAGCTGCACTCACTATTCTGCTGGTGCAATCACTGTGTAGTAGTAATCTAATGTATGTACACGTTGACAGCAGAATAGTGAGTGCAGCTCTGGAGTTTAATACAGGATGTAACTCAGGATCAGTAATGTATGTACACAGTGACTGCACCAGCAGAATAGTGAGTGCAGCTCTGGGGTATAATACAGGATGTAACTCAGGATCAATAATGTAATGTATGTACACAGTGACTGCACCAGCAGAATAGTGAGTGCAGCTCGGGGATATAATACAGGATGTAACTCAGGATCAGTACAGGATCAGTAATGTATGTACACAGTGACTGCACCAGCAGAATAGTGAGTGCAGCTCTGGGGTGTAATACAGGATGTAACTCAGGATCAGTAATGTAATGTTTGTATGCAGTGTCTCCACCAGCAGAATAGTGAGTGCAGCTCTGGGGTATAATACAGGATGTAACTCAGGATCAGTAATGTAATGTATGTACACAGTGTCTCCACCAGCAGAATAGTGAGTGCAGCTCTGGGGTATAATACAGGATGTAACTTAGGATCATTTCAGGATCAGTAATGTAATGTATGTACACAGTGACTGCACCAGCAGAATAGTGAGTGCAGCTCTGGAGTATAATACAGGATGTAACTCAGGATCTGTAATGTATGTGCACAGTGACTGTACCAGCAGAATAGTGAGTGCAGCTCTGGAATTTAATACAGTATGTAACCCAGGATCAGTACAGGATCAGTAATGTGTTTACACAGTGACTCCACCAGCAGAATAGTGAGTGCAGCTCTGCTGTATAATACAGGATGTAACTCAGAATCAATAATGTAATGTATGTACACAGTGACTGCACCAGCAGAATAGTGAGTGCTGCTCTGGGGTATAATACAGGATATAACTCAGGATCAGGAATGTAATGTATGTACACAGTGACTCCACCTGCAGAATAGTGAGCGCAGCTCTGGGGTATAATACAGGATGTAACTCAGGATCAGTAATGTAATGTATGTACACAGTGACTGTACCAGCAGAATAGTGAGTGCAGCTCTGGGGTATAATACAGGATGTAACTCAGGATCAGTAATGTAATGTATGTACACACTGACTGCACCAGCAGAATAGTGAGTGCAGCTCTGGGGTATAATACATGATGTAACTCAGAATCAGTACAGGATCAGTAATGTAATGTATGTACACGGTGACAGCACCAGCAGAATTTTGAGTGAAGCTCTACGGTATTATACAGGATATAACTCAGGATAAGGTGGTAAATGCAGATTTATAAGTCACGAAGGGTCTACAGAGAACTGAGTGTCATCTTACAAAAGTAATAGATTTATCCAATGTAGAATATATGGAGGAAACTAAGAAGCACTATAGTATTAAGCGATTCACAGAAGATTTCTTTGTCAGGGCAGTTCAAGCGTTGTGGATTTGTAGAGAACAGCGAGGTATTTTGTATGATAAGTGATGCTGAGCACTTTATTACATAAGTCGTATCTACAGGGAGAAAAGATTGGACTTTACAATGTCTCAGACTAGAATAGGCGGGTGTGTGACGTGTGCCTGCCCGGCTCTGCACATCTCTGCTTGCTTTAATATATTTTATTATAGAAAAAATAATGGAAAACAACTTTACTCCTGACGACATATCGTCTGTGGACCATTGTCAGCGAAAAGACTGCAATCACCCAAGATTAGTCGCAGAAATGTGAAGTAGATTTGAACACTTGGTAATTGCCTCTCTTACTTCTAAGTAGTTCTCATGTCTGAACAATCTGACATTTTTTTACCCAGCAGAGACTGGAAGTTCGAGTCATTCAAGGAGTTATCCTCAGAGTCAGCCATATTTGATTAGTAAGGATATGCAAAGCAAAGGTGTCCACCATCCTTACCACTCGAGGCTAGTTCCGCTTTTGCAATTATTTTTATTGCTTCTGTTCATCCACAATTAAAAAAATGAAGCAAAGTTGCCAACAGACATGATTAAAAAGCTTCTGCCGTTTTTTGTATACAGCTCCTTTGCATAGGTATGTGTTGCCATGGTTACAGCCTTCAAACAATCTTTGTGTAGTACAGTCTGATCCTGCAGTCCACAGCTCTGTACATTGTCTTGACCATGAATGGTACTGGCGGCTTCTTATTTTCTCTACAGTGGCCACTATAGGTGAAAAGGGGTATTGCAGAGCACCCATTTAGATTATTAAGCAGCCAGCAATTTAGATTATTAGGCAGACGCTCACTGAAAGATATTTGTGTAACACACTCATAAATACCATAATTGTAGAATATATTACCGTTGCTTTCTTTAGGATAATATGTTAGTCAAACTATATCCTAAATATTTTAAAGATTACAGATTCTGAGAATATCTCGCAGATCCTTACATACACCGGGAACTAAGGCCCGGAGTTGGGTTTATGGCTCAGAGCTGTTTTAACTGTATGACTTATTTATATGGTATTAATTATAAGAAATAACAAATAAACATCTAATTAGAATATTAATTAACACGACGTTCCCCCGACTCTGCAGTAAATCCCCACAGGCAGGTGTGTGCTCTGCATTGCAACTGACTGATCATTCACTGACCATACTTTGAGCCCAAAGACATTGAATTGTGAGATTGCAGCTAATGATTGACATTGGGGTGTCACTGGGATGAGCATGTTCCAATGAGACCAGAGCAAAAAAGTCACAGATTTCGAAGCAAGTTATCAGAAACTTGCTTGCATATTATAGGCGGATTGCACCAATTGAATGTGGCTAATCTGTACGTAAACCCCTTGATAGTTAAGCGTCAAATCCTCATGAGAAATTTCAGTGTCCACCTCGGATTTCTGCCACAGATTTCATTGTACTCGTAATTACATAAGAGCATTGCCTAGGAGTTTAGTGACATGACCATATAGTGGCTATAATTTTGTTCTTGGGCATAATTTATAACCTGACTTTGGTTCTCAAGACTTGAACTAATGGCATCATAGGCATATACTGTATGTTGTTGATGGTTTCAGGACTCAAACTCACTGTTGGGCTGGGACTCGCGACTGTAATATGGATGATAAAATATTAAATTCCTGTGGCACATGCCATCTTGCCTTCACGTTGCCGAATCATCTCAAAGCAGATTTAGGTCCAAACCAGAACTTAATTAAAAACTTTCAGGAATTTCACCTTACAGATGTTAACCTTTCCAATCTATACATTTAAAACATAATTTGGGAGCCATAAAAAAATAACCCAGAGGCCTTTAACCCCTTTACCCCAAGGGTGGTTTGCATGTTAATGACAAACCAATTTTTACAATTCTGACCACTGTTCCTTTATGAGGTATTAACTCTAGAATGCTTCCATGGATCCCGGTGATTCTGACATTGTTTTCTCATGACATATTGTACTTCATGAAAGTGGTAAAATTTCTTTGATATACCTTGCGTTTATTTGTGGAAAAAAATGGAAATTTGGTGAAAATTTAGAAATTTCTCAATTTTCCAAATTTGAATTTTCATGCCCTTAAATCACAGAGATTTTTCACATAAAATACTTATTAAGTATCATTTCCCACATGTTTAATTTACATCAGCACAATTTTGGAACCAAAATGTTTTTTGTTAGGAAGTTATAAGGGTTAAAAGTTAAGCAGAGATTTCTCGTTTTTACAACACCATTTTTTTAGGGACCTCATCACATTTAAAGTCACTTTGAGGCGTCTATATAATAGAAAATACCCAAAAGTGACACCTTTCTAAAAACTGCACCCCTGAAGGTGCTTAAAACCACATTCAAGAAGTTTATTAACCCTTCATGTGCGTCACAGGAATTTTTGGAATGTTTAACAAAAATGACCATTTAATTTTTTTTCACAAAAAATTTACATCAGATCCATTTTTATTATTTTACCAAGGGTAACAGGAGAAACTGGACCAAAAAAGTTATTGTGCAATTTCTCCTGAGTACGCTGATACCCCTTATATGCCGTTTGACTTTTCAATGCAAAATTGGCTGGAATTGAGATTGGATGCCATGATGCGTTTGGAGAGCCCATGCTGTGCATAAACAGTGGAAACCCCCATAAGTGACACCATTTTGGAAACTAGACCCCCTAAGGAACTTATCTAGATGTGTGATGAGCACTTTGAACCCCCAAGTGCTTCACAGAAGTTTGTAATGTAGAGCCGTAAAAATAAAAATTCATATTCTTTTCCCAAAAATTATCTTTTCACCCCCAATTTTTTATTTTCCCAAGGGTAACAGGAGAAATTGGACCCAAAGAGTTGTTGTGCAATTTGTCCTGAGTATGCTGATACCCTATATGTGGTGGTAAACCACTGTTTAGGCGCATGGCAGAGCTCGGGAGGGAAGGAGCTCCGTTTTACTTTTTCAACGCAAAATTGGCTGGAATTAACATCAGACGCCATGTCGCATTTGGAGAGCCCATGATGTGCCTAAACAGTAGAAACCCTGCACAAGCAACACTATTTTGGAAACTAGACCCCCTGTTATGAATGAATCACCGAGGAGGAAAAACAAAAACATGCTAAGCCACAGAAAACCAGAGAGGCTGGTAACTAAGCGGATTGCAGACCCCTGATCCTATCCACACAATTAGCAGTAGCCGTGGAGCGTACCTACGATGATCCGAGACGCCTTGTCACAGCCGGAGAACTAAATAAGCCTAAAGCAAGAAAAGGGGAAATCTAAACTGCCCCAGATCAGACCCCAAAGCAATAGACAGCCCCCAAACATGTATTGTCGGTGAGACAAGATGAAAACACAAACACAGATAGAAAAATAGGCTGAGCAAACGAAGGGGCCCACACTAACTAGAAAGGACAGGAAAGGAAAGATGCTGTCTGCAATCACGCACAAAACCCTGCCAAAAAATGTCCAACACTTTCTGATAACAAAAACCCTGAAGTCGCTAGACTACAATTCCCTATATCAGCACTCTGGTATATTCTGAAGACAGAGCAAAAAGACCAATCTGATCAGGGACAAAAAGCAAACTGGCATAAACAGAGACATAAGAATGGAAATTCAGCACAGCCCTAGCAGGGGCTGGCTGACCACAAAAACTGAGTAAACCAGACCAAATCTCATGTGAAAAAATAGCAGAGCACACTTAGCTTGAGAAGGCAAGAACAGAGCTGGAAACCAGAACCTCAGGGCAGGAAAAAATCACCAGCACAAAATAAGGGAGTCGGCTGTCTTAAATCCAGTCAGAGACTCCTGATGTCCACTCACAGTCCTCCTCCTCAGGTGGCAGGTCTCTGCCATTTAGATCAGCTTCATTACCTACTGTCACCACTAGAGGGAGCCCGGATGGAGAACTCACGACTCCTCTGTTAACACAGCCAGCTCCACCACCCTCACCAGAAGCCAGAGGTAAACCAGAAAATGAGTTCACAACAGTACCCCCCCTTGAGGAGGGGTCACGAACCCTCATCCACGCCACCAGGCCGATCAGGATGGGCCCGGTGAAAAGCACGAACCAATCTATCGGCATGAATGTCAGAGGCAGAGACCCAAGAATTGTCCTCTGGCCATAACCCTTCCACTTGACCAAATACTGGAGTCTCCGTCTAGCCAGACGAGATTCCAGTATTTACCTCATATTCCACATTACCTTCAACCAACACAGGGTCAGGAGGTGCCGCCATAGGAACCACTGGCTCAACAAACCTCTTCAACAGAGACTTATGAAACACGTTATGGATCTTAAACGTAACTGGAAGAGCCAATCGAAAAGAAACCGGGTTAAGAATCTCCAAAATCCTATAAGGTCCAATAAATCTTGGCTTGAACTTTGGAGATGCAACCTTCATAGAGATATTTTTTGACGACAATCAAACCATATCACCCACTTTAAACCGGGGACCAATGGTCCTATGCCGGTTGGAAAACCGCTGGGCCTTTTCTTGAGAGAGGGACAACTTATCCACCACTTGGTCCCAAATCTGCTGCATTCTCTCTACCATAGTGTCAACACCTGGGCAGGCTGAAGATTCCACTTGCCCTGAAGAAAATCGAGGATGAAACCCAAAGTTACAGAAAAAGGGTGACATCAATATGGCAGAACTAGCTCTATTATTTAGGGCGAATTCGGCCAAGGGTAAAAATGAGACCCAATCATCCTGATCAGCAGATATAAAACATCTCAAATAGGACTCCAAAGTCTGGTTTCTTCTCTCAGTCTGCCCATTGGTCTGTGGGTGAAACGCAGAGGAGAAGGATAACTGAATTCCCAGCTTGGAACAAAAAGCTTTCCAAAATCTGGAGACAAACTGGACTCCTCTGTCCGACACAAAGTTCTCAGGAATCCCATGCAACCGAACCACCTGTTGTAAAAACAAGGGCACCAACTCTGAGGAAGATGGCAGCTTTGGGAGTGGTACAAGATGGACCATCTTAGAAAATCTATCACAAATCACCCAGATAACAGTCATTCTCTGAGATACAGGAAGATCAGAATTAAAATCCATTGAGATATGGGTCCATGGCCTCTTGGGCACCGGCAAGGGCATCAACAACCCACTAGAATGAGAACAGGGTTTAGACCTGGAACAAGTCCCATAAGACTGCACAAAATTCCTGACATCACGAGCCAACGCGGAGCAATGAATTTCAGAAATCACTCTCTTCCTCCACTGGTCAGGAACATACAATTTTCCCATAGGACAACGCTCAGGTTTGTCCTCCTGAAATTCTTCCAGGGCATGTCTGAAAT
Organism: Dendrobates tinctorius; assembly: GCF_039654945.1. Classification (NCBI taxonomy): domain Eukaryota; kingdom Metazoa; phylum Chordata; class Amphibia; order Anura; family Dendrobatidae; genus Dendrobates; species Dendrobates tinctorius. The sequence continues at coordinate 54,065,886 of NW_027361696.1, forward strand.
CGGGCAAGATGGCAGAAAGAACTACCCCCTCACCTAGGATGGTAGTAGGTTTGGTCACAATAGGAGAATCAGCAAAGAAACTCCTAGAAAGGGCGTCTGCCTTAACATTCTTTGTGCCCGGAAGAAAGGAGACCACAAAATCAAAACGCGTGAAAAACAAGGCCCACCTAGCCTGTCTAGGATGCAAGCGTTTGGCCGACTCCAGGTAAATCAAATTCTTGTGGTCAGTGAGGACCACAACTTGATGTCTAGCTCCCTCCAACCAATGTCTCCACTCCTCGAATGCCCACTTCATGGCCAACAATTCCCGATTCCCCACACCATAGTTGCGTTCAGATGGGGAGAACTTTCGGGAAAAGAAGGCACAGGAATTCATTTTAGAAGTCACAGGATCTTTTTGGGACAAAACAGCTCCTGCACCAATGTCCGAAGCATCTACCTCTACCTGAAATGGAAGTGAGACATCAGGTTGCAGTAAAACCGGAGCAGAAGTGAACCTCCGCTTCAGCTCCTGAAATGCCAAAACAGCCTCTGGAGACCAATTCAGCACATCAGCGCCCTTATTGGTCAGATCAGTCAGTGGTTTGGCAATACCAGAAAAATTAGCTATAAATTTACGATAAAAATTAGCAAAACCCAAAAACTTCTGGAGAGCCTTCAAAGAAGTGGGCTGAACCCAATCATAAATGGCCTGTACCTTGGCTGGGTCCATTTCAATAGTTGACGGAGACAAAATAAATCCCAAAAATGAAATCCTCTGTACACCAAAAAGGCATTTCGATCCCTTAACATACAGGGAATTCTCTCTCAAAATCCGGAACACAGTCCGAACATGTTCCACATGAAAATCCCAATCACTAGAAAAGATCAGAATATCATCCAAATAGATGATCAAAAACTTATCCACAAAGTCCCGGAAAATATCATTCATGAAGGATTGGAAGACATAAGGGGCATTAGTGAGCCCAATTGGCATCACCAGGTACTCAAAATGTCCCTCCGGAGTATTAAACGCCGTCTTCCATTCATCCCCATGCTTGATGCGAATAAAATTATACGCCCCCCTGAGGTCAAGCTTAGCAAACCAGCAGGCACCTCTAACTTTGGAGAATAAATCAGAAATCAGGGGTAACGGATACTGATATTTAACCGTAATCTTGTTAAGGGAACGATAGTCAATACAAGGCCTTAATGAACCATCTTTCTTAGCCACGAAAAAAAACCCAGCACCTAAGGGTGAAGAGGATGGTCTAATATGACCCTTCTCCAACGACTCCTTAATATAAGATCGCATAGCCTCGTGTTCAGGTACAGATAAGTTGAAAAGCCGACCCTTGGGAAATTTACACCCAGGGCTCAGCTCAATTGCACAGTCATAACTCCTATGAGGAGGCAGGGATGCAGACTTACTCTCACTAAATACATCATAAAAATCAGCCAAATAGTCAGGAACATCATGAGACTGGGGAGAGGTGGAGAAAACAGGAGTGTCACCAAGAGCACACCGACAGCCCCAACTCACCAAAGACACAGATTTCCAATCCAAAACTGGATTATGGATTTGCAACCAGGGAAAACCCAGAACAATAGTATCATGCAAATTATGCAGTACCAAAAATCTACCATTTTCTTGGTGGTCTGGGGCGACCCACATTATCACCTGGGTCCAAAACTGAGGTTTATTCTCCACCAAAGGAATAGCATCAATACCCCTCAAAGGAATAGGTGTCCGCAGAGGTATCATGGGAAAACAACAACGTTTAGCAAAATCCAAACCCATCAGATTCAAAGCCGCTCCTGAATCCACAAAAGCCTTGGCGGAAAATGTGGATAAGGAGCACATCAGTGTAATTGCCAAAAGAAACTTAGGTTGCACGCCACCCACAGCAAAAGTGTGTGCAAAACGTTTCTCTCGTTTAGGGCAGACAGAAATAATATGAGAGGCATCTCCACAGAAAAAACACCTTCTACACGCCTTCTATACTCCTGACATTGCACCCTAGACAAAACTCTATCACATTGCATAGGTTCAGACATTTATTGAAAAGGTGGCAGCGCCTCCCGTGTAGTTTTACGCTCACGTAAACGCCGATCAACTTGAATGGCTAATGACATAGAATCGTCAAGACCAGAGGGAACAGGAAATCCCACCATAATATCTTTTACGGTTTCTGATAAACCCTTGCGAAAGAGAGCTGCCAAGGCACCATCATTCCATGTAGTAAGGACCGCCCACTTTCGGAATTTTTGACAGTATAACTCTGCAGAATCCTGACCCTGGTTCAATGCCAATAGGGCTTTCTCAGCTTAATCAATAGCATTAGGTTCATCATACAACAACCCCAAGGCTTGAAAAAATGCATCCACATTAGTCAGAATAGAATTTTCAGGTGTCGCTAGCAGAGCAAGGGAGAATGATGAGAGCCATGTTCAGCACCCAGCATCTGGCACTGGGGAACAGCGCTTACTGTAACGCTTGTTCCCTGGCACCTGTCCTTGTGGTACTGATGCGACACACGCATGCCAAATGTGTGCTGCAAGTATTACACACACGGATACTGATATCTCCAATACCGGAAATATCAGGACATGTAAAATAGGCCTTATAGCTGGTTTTTATGTTTGGCTGCTATCACATGCTAAAAGATGCTTTTTATTGCAAAAAAAATAGTTTTTGCATCACCACATTTTGAGAGGTATAATTTTTCCATATTTTGGCAGAGTCATGTGAAGGCTTGATTTTTGGTGGACGAGCTGATGCTTTTATTGGTACCATTTTCGGGAACATAACATTTTTTTATTGCTTTTTATTCTGATTTTTGGGAGACAGATTGAGCAAAAACCAGCAATTCATGAATTTCTTTTGCGGGGGTGTTTACACCCTTCCGTGTGTGGTAAAACTGATAAGACAGTTTTATTCTTTGGGTCAGTGCGATGACAGCGATACCTCATTTATATTTTTTTTATGTTTTGGCGCTTTTATATAATAAAAACTATTTTATAGAAAAAATAATTATTTTTGCATTGCTTTATTCTGAGAGCTATAACTTTTTTATTTTTCCGCTGATGGAGCTGTATGGTGGCTCGTTTTTTGTGTGATGTTTTCAGCAGTACCATGTTCATTTATATCCATCTTTTTGATCGCGTGCTATTCCACTTTTTGTTCGACGGTATCATGATAAAGCATTTTTTTTGCCTTTGTTTTTTTTTATTGTTTTTCACTAAAGGGGCTAACTGGGACAGTTTTATAGGTCGGGTCATTGCGGACGTGGTGATACCAAATATGTGTACTTTTATTTTTTAGATTTTTTTCATTCAAATATTTATTTAGTGATAGATTATATTGATTTTTTTTATTATTATCTTTAATTTGTTTTAAAATATTTTTACAATTATTTAAAAAAATTTTTTTTTAACTTTTTCCTAATGTTTACACTTTGTCCCACTATGGGACAATCAGCTTTTTGCAGGCTGATCCCTTCTATAGCAAGCGGATGAAGCAGCATCTGCATACCATAGAAGCTGTCAGTGATGCACTGACACAGGAGACTTGCTGATCATGCACTGAGCATGATCAACAAGTTTCCTAGCTCTGGTGATGACGACATCCGCTCACTATGGCAATGAGCGGGACCCCACGTCACGCCGCAGGGTCTCCGATCTAAAGGCAGAGGGGCTGTCAGCCCTGCGCTGGCTCCCTGAATGCTGCGATCTTGTTTGATTGCGAGAATCAGCTGACACCCGGCCGCGGTCGGCCGAGCCCCCGCATGAGCGCGGCCGATCGCGATGACTTACTATTCCGCCCATGGTCAAATTGTGCAAGGTCACATGGAAAGGGGTTAAAGGGGATCTGTCACTAGGGGTTAAAGGGGATCTGTTACTAGGTCAAATGTGACCAGTTTTTATGCCTATTTTTATTATCACTGCTCCCCTGAGTATCCTATTTTTTTATTTTTTATTAAATATGCCATACGGCTCCAGAAATATGGGCCTTTTTATTGGGTAACATTTTTATGGTCTTTACAAAGGGTGTGGCTCGCAGTGTAATTATGCAGCCTAAAGACACGCCCCAGAGGATCCTGTGAGTCACGACCCCTGAATAGAGACTGTTTAAAAGTTAACACTAAATATAAAGGCCCATATCCCTTGAACCGTATGGTGGATTTAAAAGAAAACAACAAAAAATAAAATACTCAGGGGAACAGAGGGAATAAAATAAGGATGAAACTGGACACTTAGCTTGTTGACAGATCCTCATTAATGAAGTATTTCCTTATGGAAAACCATTTTTTTTAATTAAACAGCTCCAGTGATCAACTGATCACCATAATCTCATTGGCAAGCACCACCACTGAGGGGAAATATAGTATTATAAAGTTCTTAAGTTAAACATCAGTGACTCTACTATGGCTCATAGAGGGGGTCCTAAGTAGGGGAACACCCACCTTTAAAGAAATTTTGGAATTTGGGTTTACAAAGAGGTAACGCCCTCAAATTATTCATAAGGGAAAAAAAAGAAACAAGGAATTTGTCAGCAAATTGTGACTAGTGTATTATTCATGTTAATGAGCGGATTGGAGGGGGGTGGGGAGGCCACAGATCAATAGCTTATTAACAGAAGAGGCAGCGACAAGCGTGCCACAAGTCATCCTCCGGGAATAGAAATGCTCACAGTCATCATTCCCAAATACACAGAATAGAAACAGAACAAACTAGTTATTCTATTCTATTTTCTATACAAATAATATACTTTCTATATTTCCAAACTATTTCTTACATTAAATATATTTTTTGCACCTTTTTCACAGTATAAGAAAGTGCTGGCAATCACTGAGAAGTGAGAAAGAGAGAATTTATGGCCGATATGATTTTATATTGCATTGACATGATATAAATGTAAAAATGTCAACACTGCACATTAAAAATGTGATGAAGAAAATAATAAAAAATCTAATCCAATTTTAAACACAGCTTAAAAGTTTGAATTGGACAACTCCTTTAACCCCTTAATGACCGAGCCAATTTTGACCTTAATGACCGGGCCAATTTTTACAATTCTGACCACTGTCACTTTATGAATTTATAGCTCTGAAATGCTTCAACGGGCCCTACTGGTTCTGAGAATGTTTTTTCGTGACATATTGTACTTCATTTCAGTGGTAACATTTCTTTGATAAGACTTGCATTTATTTATGAAAAAAAACCCAGAAATTTGGCAACAATTTTGAAAATTTTGCAATTTTCAAATTTTTAATTTTTGTGCCCTTAAATCAGAGAGTCATATAGCACAAAATAGTTAATAAATAACATTTCTCACATGTCTAGTTTACATCAGCACAATATTTGAAGCAGAATTTTTTTTTTTAGGAAGTTATAAAGGTTAAAAGATGACAAGCAATTTCTCATTTTTCCAACAAAATTTACAAAACCATTCTTTTTAGACACTACAACACATTTGAAGTGACTTTAAGGGGTCAACATGACAGAATTTAACCAAAACTGACACCATTCAAAAAACTGCACCCCTCAAGGTCCTCAAAACCACATTCAATAAGTTTACTAACCCTTCAGGTGCTTCACGAGAACTAAAGCAATGTGGAAGGAAAAAATTAACATTTAACTTTTTTAACCAGAAATTTACTTTAGACCCAAACTTTTTTATTTTTACAAGGGTACCAGGAGAAAATGGACCACTAAATTTGTTGTGCAATTTAACCTAAGTATACCGATACCTCATATGAGGGGGAAATCCACTGTTTGGGGGCATGGCAGGGCTCAGAAGGGAGGGAGCACCATTTGACATTTTGAATGCAAAATTGGCTGGATTCGATGGCGGACGCCAAGTCGCATCCTGAGACCTCTGATGTGCCTATATAGTGGAAAACCCCCAATTCTAACTCCAACCCTAACACAGCCATAAATCCAACCCTAACCCCAACACACCCCTAACACTAATCCCAACCATATCCACAACCCTAACCCCAACACAACTCTAACCCCCAACCCTAACTCATAATCCTAACACAACTTTAACTCCAACACACCCTTAACCCCAACCCAACCTTAATCCCAACACAACCTTAACCCCAACACAACCCCAACCCTAACCAGAAACACCAACACAACCCTAACACAACCTAACCACAGCTCTAACCCCAGGTCTAACCCCAGTGGGTCTATTTCAGTGCTCAGAATGAACCAATAGGAAAAATCTCCTGTTGCTGTTGGTAACGACTGGCAGATCGTGCCTGCCATTTTCTTCCAGGAAGATGACGTGGAGGACCGGGGGATGGAACAGGAGGATCCAGGGATGGCGAAGGTACTGGGAGGGACTCGGGGGACCCCATTTCTCTCTCCTCTGGTATACTAGATCATATCAGAGGAGAGAGAAATGAATGGAAAATCTGGCTTTTTTTGTGATCGCCATTATTCACTGATCACGTGAAAGGGGACGATAAAAACCGCCCCGAATTTTCCGATGCTGAGGAATTAATACCCTTAATGGCAGCCATTAAAAGGTGTATCGGCAGTTGTTAAGGGGTTAAAGACTGGCACAATGTTTTTTGTACATTACTTTAAAAGACTAAGTGGATTCAAAAGGTGTTGAAAATATAAAAAAGGAATAAATAGTTATCCTGGCTGCTGGATACTGTGACTTGGAGTAAAAAAAAATAAATGTGTGCGCTTTTCAGCATTAAGTGGGATGGGTACTAATTTTAATGTGTCCTGGGGGGTTAAAAGAAACAAATTATGTAAATAAATGTATTATTTATTTATATACAGTCATGGCCAAAAGTGCTGTCACCGTGGAAATTGTTCCAGAAAATCAAGTATTTCTCCTAGAAATTTATTGTAATTGCACATGTTTTGTTATACACATGTTTATTTCCTTTGTGTGTATTGGAACAACACAAAAAAAAGGAAAAAAAGGCAAATTGAACATAATTTAACACAAAACCCCAAGAATGGGCAGGAAAAAAATGTTAGCACGCTTTAGAAAATTGTGGGTAAACAACTTTGTTTCAAGCATGTGATGTTCGCTCAAACTCACCTGTGGCTCATAACAGGTGTGGGCAGTATTAAAATAACACTTGAAACCAGATAAAAAGGGGAGAACTTGACTCAATCTTCGCACTGTGTGTATGTCTGTGTCACACTAAACATGGAGAAGAGAACTGTGTGAGGACTTGACAACCAAAATTGTTGAAAAATATCAACAATCTCAAGGTTACTAGTACATCTCCACAGATTTTGCTGTTCCTTTGTCCATGGTACACAACATAATCAAGACGTTTACAACTCATGGCACTGTAGCTAATCTCCCTGAACATGGACAGCAGAGAAAAATTGATGAAATGTTGCAATGCAGGATAGTCCAGAGGGTGGCTAAGCAGCCCCAATCAAATTCCAAAGAAATTCAAGCTGCCCTGCAGGCTCTAGGTGCATCAGTGACATTGCAAATTATCTGTCCACATTTGAATAAAATGAAACACTATGGCAGGAGACCCAGGAGAACCCCACTGCTGACACAGACATAAAAAGCTATACTGCAGTATGCGAAAATGTACGTAAGACAAAATCCTTCTGGGAAAGCGTCTTGAGGACAAATGAGACCAACATAGAGCTTTTTGGTAAAGCATATCATTCTACTGTTTACTGAAAATGGAATGATGCCTACAAAGGAAAGAACACAGTACCTACAGTCAAATATGGTGGAGGTTCAAAGATGTTTTCCTGCTTCTGGCACTGTGTGCCTTGACTGTGTGCAAGGCATCATGAAATCTGAAGATCCCCAAATGATTCTGGGGCATAATGTAGTGCCCAATGTGTTAGGTGTTGTGTTCCTGTCTCTGCACAGCAGGTATCCTGAGCCTTGCCGTCTGCAGTCTCCCATTCCTCTCCGGCCGCAGTGGAGCCTGCTTAGGAAAGACATCATTCTCGGCGTCTTGCTCAGTCTGCTGCTGTTGGCTTGGCTACTGCTGCTAATCAGGGTTCAGCTATTGTAACCTGCAATAGCCAGCAGCGAGCAGCTCCTGGGACTAAGTCCTTCTTTCGGCCCACTGAGAATGCCCGTGGGAAGTCCTCTCATTGGAGGTCTGAGGTCACATGCTCAGGTCCTATTGCTGCTCCCATTGGACCACTAGGAAGGTCCCGGAAGGACGCTGCTATAAAAGAGTTGCATGGCCGCACGGCCATGTGCTAGTATAGACAGTAATGGATAGTGATGTGTGTGATGATAGATGCTTGTGAACCACTGAATGACTCAACAAGAAACCCCTTCCCTTTGATACATATGTTGGTAGGGTTTAGAGTCTGAGTCAGCGCCGAGCGGTGGCACTGAATAGCTCCCCGCAGTGCTTCCAGCACCTCTCGCACATTAAGGCAGAGAGTGTAATCTGCACAAGATATCTCTGTACCGCATACGCCACAGTGTCTGTCTCAGTGGTGCCGTGCGCAGTTACTGCGCTTTCCAGCGCTAAGCTTAGACTGGTTAGTGGAATTCGCCAGGGCGGCACGGTACACACGCAGTGTGGTAACACAACTGTCGGCTGCGCCCTGTGATTGCTAACAGGGCACAGCGTTTCTCTGGGGTTAATCCCTGGCTCCGCAGTAGCGGTTCCCTAAAGCCGTAGTCTGTGAGGTAACAGGCCTCGGCGTCTCTTTCTGCGGCTCTGTGCTGTAACAGAGTTCGCTACTGTGCACACCGGGTCAGCGGTTACTCCGCCGGGGTTCAGCTAGCGTCCGCCATTACCGAGCAGCAGGTTACCATCTCTGCACGGTGGACTCCAGGTTGCGATCGCACTTTATTGTATTTTATATTTAGTGCGATCCGCAACCCTAACACAATGTCACAAAATTAGGTTCACATCCTAGGTCATGTGTCTTCCAGCAGGACCCCAAACATACTTCAAGAAGCACCCAGAAATGGATGGAAACAAAGCACTGGCGAGTTCTGAAGTGAACAGCAATGAGTCCAGGTGTAAATCCCATTGATCACCTGTGGAGAGATCTTAAAAATGCTGTTGGGAGAAGGCACCTTCAATATGAAAGACTTGGAGCAATTTACAAAACAAGAGTGCTCCAGAATTCCAGTTGAGAGGTGTATGCCCAGGTTCATATTGCGTTAGAGCAGTCCGTTCATCGCATGCGTTAAACAGACTGCGCTAACGCACCTAACGCGATCGCGGCAGCGCAGATGCTCCATGTGCGCTAGAAGTGATGGATCCTCGAACGCTGCAGGCCGCGTCTGAGGGTCTGTCACAGAATGACGGCAGAAGCCGCGGAGACACCATCACGTGTTTCTCAACGCAAGCAATGACCAGCCAGGTCTTTGCCCGGGAAGGAACAAGGTGGTTTCCTTCATTGGAGACTGCCCTTCCCGTGGTTGTTCCTTCCCGGGCAAAGACCTGGCTGGTCATTGCTTGCGTTGAGAAACACGTGATGGTGTCTCCGCGGCTTCTGTTTTGCATGTTTTACATATTTCCCATAAGGGATGGGGGCAGTGCTCTAGAATCACTGCGTTGAGAAACACGTGATGGTGTCTCCGCAGTGTCGGATGTTGATCTCCATGAGTTCATTCATCCTCCTCTTCATAGTCTTTTTACTAGGCATTGCTCCTACCAGCCAGTTTCCTACTCCACACTGATGAGGGGCAATACCCCGAAACAGCTGTATGTGGATGGATACCATGTTTTGGCATAGGTGGTTTCCTTCATTGGAGACTGCCCTTCCCGTGGTTGTTCCTTCCCGGGCAAAGACCTGGCTGGTCATTGCTTGCGTTGAGAAACACGTGATGGTGTCTCCGCGGCTTCTGTTTTGCATGTTTTACATATTTCCCATAAGGGATGGGGGCAGTGCTCTAGAATCACTGCGTTGAGAAACACGTGATGGTGTCTCCGCAGTGTCGGATGTTGATCTCCATGAGTTCATTCATCCTCCTCTTCATAGTCTTTTTACTAGGCATTGCTCCTACCAGCCAGTTTCCTACTCCACACTGATGAGGGGCAATACCCCGAAACAGCTGTATGTGGATGGATACCATGTTTTGGCATAGGTGGTTTCCTTCATTGGAGACTGCCCTTCCCGTGGTTGTTCCTTCCCGGGCAAAGACCTGGCTGGTCATTGCTTGCGTTGAGAAACACGTGATGGTGTCTCCGCGGCTTCTGTTTTGCATGTTTTACATATTTCCCATAAGGGATGGGGGCAGTGCTCTAGAATCACTGCGTTGAGAAACACGTGATGGTGTCTCCGCAGTGTCGGATGTTGATCTCCATGAGTTCATTCATCCTCCTCTTCATAGTCTTTTTACTAGGCATTGCTCCTACCAGCCAGTTTCCTACTCCACACTGATGAGGGGCAATACCCCGAAACAGCTGTATGTGGATGGATACCATGTTTTGGCATAGGTGGTTTCCTTCATTGGAGACTGCCCTTCCCGTGGTTGTTCCTTCCCGGGCAAAGACCTGGCTGGTCATTGCTTGCGTTGAGAAACACGTGATGGTGTCTCCGCGGCTTCTGTTTTGCATGTTTTACATATTTCCCATAAGGGATGGGGGCAGTGCTCTAGAATCACTGCGTTGAGAAACACGTGATGGTGTCTCCGCAGTGTCGGATGTTGATCTCCATGAGTTCATTCATCCTCCTCTTCATAGTCTTTTTACTAGGCATTGCTCCTACCAGCCAGTTTCCTACTCCACACTGATGAGGGGCAATACCCCGAAACAGCTGTATGTGGATGGATACCATGTTTTGGCATAGGTGGTTTCCTTCATTGGAGACTGCCCTTCCCGTGGTTGTTCCTTCCCGGGCAAAGACCTGGCTGGTCATTGCTTGCGTTGAGAAACACGTGATGGTGTCTCCGCGGCTTCTGTTTTGCATGTTTTACATATTTCCCATAAGGGATGGGGGCAGTGCTCTAGAATCACTGCGTTGAGAAACACGTGATGGTGTCTCCGCAGTGTCGGATGTTGATCTCCATGAGTTCATTCATCCTCCTCTTCATAGTCTTTTTACTAGGCATTGCTCCTACCAGCCAGTTTCCTACTCCACACTGATGAGGGGCAATACCCCGAAACAGCTGTATGTGGATGGATACCATGTTTTGGCATAGGTGGTTTCCTTCATTGGAGACTGCCCTTCCCGTGGTTGTTCCTTCCCGGGCAAAGACCTGGCTGGTCATTGCTTGCGTTGAGAAACACGTGATGGTGTCTCCGCGGCTTCTGTTTTGCATGTTTTACATATTTCCCATAAGGGATGGGGGCAGTGCTCTAGAATCACTGCGTTGAGAAACACGTGATGGTGTCTCCGCAGTGTCGGATGTTGATCTCCATGAGTTCATTCATCCTCCTCTTCACAGAATGACGGCACACCGCTAACGCATGCCGATTATGACATGCGTTAGCGATGCACTACCTTAAGGGAGAAATGCTTCATTTTCTAGAACAATTTCAGGGGTGCAAACACTGTATAATGATAAATTTTTTTAACCACTCAGGATCCATTAAAATTAATAGGTAACCCACAAAACATATATATTACCAATTCTCCATTCTGCTGCTGGTGTACTCCCCTGGGTTTATGGCTTCCTCCTCTGGTAGGGGCGTCACAAAACAGTTCCTTTCAAGCTGAAAGAGAAAAAAACAGCAAGAAAACACACATAAAAAAACTGCCATTGTAACCCCCTTTCCCCCCAGAAGTGGAAGCCAGGAGTCAGCGGGGAAACGTGGTAACAGAACAAGAGGTCCATTAGAAGACAACTCCCAGCCCCAGAGGATTTAGCTATAAACAACGGTAAGCTGAGAAATTGGAAATGAAAAACTAAAGTATTTAAATACCCTACCCCGAGGCGCAACTCCACAAAACATTCGGAACAACTGGAAATTGGCTTTAAACATTGGAAAATGCCAGGAAATAAATACAAGCCCCGAACAAGAAGAAGGATATACAATTGATTTACCAGGCTATGAAATAAAGATGTAATTATCACATAAAATATAATAATATACAAATAAAAAAAGCGGAAGAAGAGAAACGCAAAAATGATTCTCTCGTTAGAAAGGATATATTTGAAATTTGTTATAGCAAATTTCTCCCCTCCTCCACCCTCAGTGACGAAGCTCAGGCCGGTGCAGCCATTGTGCTGGAAGAGGAAGGACAATGTGAAAGTTGTATAAAAATAACTTTATGAATGACTCCAGGAGAGGTTTAATTACACAAGGTCAGGACCAGCCGGGGTGTACATTTCATGCCATAATATTTACTCTCCTTGTTATTCCTTGAAATAGATTCCAGGACGTTTCATTCTATGACCTGACTAGGTCACAATGTGAAAAGTAACAGGAGGAAATCAGAAGAAGAGCCGATGTGTGAACTTATTTGCAGAAATGATAGTGACCTTCTGTTTCCATGTGGGGCACATACATTCTAAGCTGAGAATTTTACATGTGATAGGAAGAAAAGTGCATAAAATAGTGAGCTGCACTCTGCTGGAGTCACTGTGTACAGTACATACATCACATTACTGATCCAATCCAGAGTTACATCCTGTATTATATCCCAGAGCTGCACGCACTATTCTGCTGGAGTCACTGTGTACATACATTACTGATCCTAATTATATCCTGTATTATACTCCAGAGCTGCACTCACTATTCTGCTGGTGCAGTCACTGTGTACATACATTACTGATCCTGTACTGATCCAGAGTTACATCCTGTATTATACCCCAGAGCTGCACTCACTATTCTGCTGGTGCAGTCACTGTGTACATACATTATATTACTGATCCTGTACTGATCCAGAGTTACATCCTGTATTATACCCCAGAGCTGCACTCACTATTCTGCTGGTGCAGTCACTGTGTACATACATTACTGATCCTGTACTGATCCAGAGTTACATCCTGTATTATACCCCAGAGCTGCACTCACTATTCTGCTGGTGCAGTCACTGTGTACATACATTATATTACTGATCCTGTACTGATCCAGAGTTACATCCTGTATTATACCCCAGAGCTGCACTCACTATTTTGCTGGTGCAGTCACTGTGTACATACATTACATTACTGATCCTGAGTTACATCCTGTATTATACGCCAGAGCTGCACTCACTCTTCTGCTGGTGCTGTCACTGTGTACATACATTACATTACTGATCCTGTACTGATCCTGAGTTACACCCTGTAATATACCCCAGAGCTGCAGTCACTATTCTGCTGGTGCAGTCACTGTGTACATACATTACTGATTCAATCCTGAGTTACATCCTGTATTATACTCCGGAGCTGCACTCACTATTCTGCTGGTGCAGTCACTGCGTACATACATTACATTAAGATTCTGAGTTACATCCTCTATTATACTCCAGAGCTGCACTCATTATTCTGCTGGTGGAATCACTGTGTACATACATTACATTACTGACCCAGTACTGATCCTGAGATACATCCTGTATTATACTCCGGAGCTGCACTCACTATTCTGCTGGTGCAGTCACTGCGTACATACATTACATTATGATTCTGAGTTACATCCTGTATTATACTCCGGAGCTGCACTCACTATTCTGCTGGTGCAGTCACTATGTACATGTGGCGCCCCTGAGGGTTCAGTCGCCACAGAGGTACTGCACCTTGTAACGCCGCTGTTTGGACCTTGATTCACGGCGTTACTCTGCATCTCTGCTTTAACCCTTCACTCTTTTTCCCTCTAATGTGCTGGAATGCTGTTGTCAGTTATCTGTGTGAATGCTGCCCTGTGTCCGGCACCGCCGCATAGCCGTACATGCGTGCGTGGTTCCTCTGCGCTGCATGACCACCTGTGTGTGCGGTCCCTGGCAGCCACCCATGGGTTAATAGGTCTGCTACACATTGCGTGACTTACCACTGTGTTCAGGCTTCAGCTTCTGCCAGGTGTCCTTTGCATTGCTGATTATGTTCTGTCTTGCTTAGGGCACACGCGGCCACACCTCCCTTCCTTTTATCAGGAATGGGTGTGTGCTACAATTGCTGCTCCAGCCTATGGCTGTGTGGCAGCTCCTATATAAAGGTCCCTCCCCCTTTGGGGCGTTGCCAGAGCTTCGCATTGAGTTCCTGAACCTTGCTATGTGAGTCTGTGTTCTGCTCCTGCTCTAATTCTGTTCAGTTCTGGGGGAGCTGTTGCTCTTTATCCCTCTGTGAACTGTATCTCGGCCTGCTCTGGGGGCATAATACCCAGATCGCCTTTCCTGGAGGCTGCATATCCAGGCCTGTCTGAATTGTGTCTTGTTTCTCCGCCTGATCTGGGGGCAGTAATTCCCAGATCGCCCTTCCTGGAGGCTGCATATCCAGACCCCATGCATGTTATGTGTTGTTTCCTGAATCCTGGATCTGCTCCTTTACCTGACCCTGTCTGAACTGTGCTCACTGTGTGATGTTCCTGAGGTCCTTCCGTGCCTTGAACCCTGTGCCCAGTGACTGAGACTCTTTGTTACCTGACTTTCTGTGATCTAACCTGGGTTCATCTAGGAAGTAGGAGTCCAGTGTGTCCACTGAGTTTCTGCTACTCAACTCAGTACTCAGCTGGGGATTCGGTGCAATTCCCTGCTGGCTCCTGTCCAACTGGCAGGGTTTGCACCAGACCGCTTGGGTTCCTTTCTAGGTCGTCTCCAGATGTTCGGAGCCTGATGACCGTGGTCTCTCATCCGGAGCCTGTCGTCCACGGCCTGATGTCTGGTGTCTGACGACCCCTTCCAGATGTCCACCTGATGTTCTGATGTCCACCTGGCGTCCAGATGTCCTGATCTCTGATGTCTTCCTGATGTCCACCTGGTGCCCCGATGTCCGACCCGGTGTCCTGATGTCCACCAGATATCCTGATGTTCACCAGATGTCCTGATGTCTTCCTGGTGCCCCGATTTCCGCTCCGTGTTCCCGATTTCCGCTCCGTGTTCCCGATTTCCGCTCCGTGTTCCCGATTTCCGCTCCGTGTTCCCGATTTCCGCTCCGTGTTCCCGATTTCCGCTCCGTGTTCCCGATTTCCGCTCCGTGTTCCCGATTTCCGCTCCGTGTTCCCGATTTCCGCTCCGTGTTCCCGATTTCCGCTCCGTGTTCCCGATTTCCGCTCCGTGTTCCCGATTTCCGCTCCGTGTTCCCGATTTCCGCTCCGTGTTCCCGATTTCCGCTCCGTGTTCCCGATTTCCGCTCCGTGTTCCCGATTTCCGCTCCGTGTTCCCGATTTCCGCTCCGTGTTCCCGATTTCCGCTCCGCATCCAGATATCCAGTCCATGGTTCTGGTGGTCCAAGTTGTGCTCTTAAGCCAGTCCCGTTCTCCTTCCTGGATGGAATCCTCCTCCATGGTTTCCGGGAGTTTCCAGCTCTGCTCCCTGGTGACGGTCCCACCTGCGAGCCCTGGATCTGACCAGCCTATGGCCGGTGCTGTAGTGACACCACTTCTGGACCTGCGCTCTCCGAGTCCTGTTCTGTTGTCCTGCCGGTTCCCTGGGGTCTTACCCGTGATGACCTCTGCCATCATCTGAAGTCCGCCTGTGGTCGGCGTCTGACATTCTCCTGCTGTGCCTGTGCTACGCCTGTTGCCGTACATGCGTGCGTGGATCCACTGCGCTGCATGACCACCCGCACGTGCGGTTCCCCCTGGTAAGCCCGTGCCAGACAACCCTGGACCGCGTCAACCCATGATGACCTCCTGCTTCGCCTGTCAAACTGAGATGGGTTTCCTTCATGATGTGCATATTCCGGAACCTGGTGTTTCTATGTTTTTGCCTTATTTCAGTAAACTTTGTTTTTTCTTCATACCTGAAGTTGTGCGGTGTCTTTTAGTCCTGCTTATGGCCATCTTGTCCACAAGCTCAGCTGCCACAGACCCCGGTCGCTACCCTTCCCTAGTCCGGGTCCCCCCTGTTGCCCAGTGGGTCCACATTCCACAACCGCCTGGGACGCATACCCCGTCGTCGTTATAGCTCGACGACACGGGAGCGTTGGCTGTAAGCCATGCTGCGTCCACGATCGTAACACACCTCCTCCTGAGATGTGGTGCCCCACCATACAGGTAAGGTGAAGACACCTGACCACACTCCAACACCTGCATCCCACATAACATAGTAGTGTAGCAAAGCACCTTTGGTGGCTCCCTGCTTGGAACCCGAAGAGTGCTGGGAGGTGGGTGGAGCTTAGTCTGCACTGAAAGATTAGGAAGAGTTTAGGATTTAGTCAGTCAGAGAGTCTAACTTGGTGAGGAGGAGAGAGAAGATCCCCGGAGAGGGATGGACGAGGGAAGTGCTGCAGCTGACCTCAGTGACCTGGGTCTGCTGGCACAGGAAAGAGACATTGATGGAAAGCCTGACTCTTTATAAGAAAGATAGATTTGAACGGAACATAAGGAGAAGAGGAGGACTGAGGATTAGGGTTAGAGCAGAACCCTTCCCAAGTTCACAGCGCAAGGCCGGGGTCCGGTCCCCGAGGTTGTATGGATACTAATGGTCCTGCAGCAGACACCGGAGGAATAGAAGTTGTCACCACTTTATTCCCACACAAGACATGCGGGCACAACAGCAATGTGAGTGAGCCGAGACTTAGTAGCAAGGAGTCCCCGAAGCAGGCTACAGCTGTCTGCCGTACAAGTAGAGTTCATAGGTACATCTGACAGGAGGAACTCCAGTGTAACTCAGTACTGAGAGTACTTCACTATAGGCGCAAAAGGGAGACGTTCAGAAAAGGCACATATGTTGGAACGGAGTACTTCATCTTGCCTGGACGTTGGCTGAGCTCCAGACCCGGAGGACACGGCACGGATACGGGCACCTGTAGGCAAAACAGACTGTGAGTAAATCTTTGGATCGACATGCCCTGGTGTCCTCCGCTTATTCCCGTGCCAACACCCTCAGCACTGCTACATCTCTGTGCCTGACACTGCACCATCTACGTCTCTCCCCTATCTCTCCACCTACACTGCCCTGGGACTACTGCCCTACCTGTGGAGGGCCACAACATCATTGCTGCACTACACCATCTGTTCCAGAGGATCTGTCTGCAGCATCGGCTTAACACCTTTCTTGCCGAACACCACAGGTGGCATCTCGAATCAGTCAATGAACATTTCTGCTGTTTACAATGGGCGCCTAGGGCCACGGACCGAGTCATAGCTGCTGTGACAACAACCCCACTCGTGGAGATCCGCGGGCCCGGTACCGAGTACCCCACAGCCCTGGATGTGAGGGCGACCCAAAACAAGGCGTCACGAACAGGATAACGAAGTCCCGTACCACCGGGTTCTGTGTGCTGAAGATTTATTGGACTTAATTACTGAGAATGTGCAAAATAAACAAATTGATAGACTGTAAAATGGACTCTCAAAATGACCGCCGGTGCGGTGAAGAAGGGCGTGATAACATGGGTGGTCCTAAGAAAAGAGCGCGGACTATCCTGGGCCTCCCCTGCCTTAACTTCTATGCTACAGCAACATGGCCCACCCCCAGAGGGGTTCATATACTGGCTTGGTATGGAGGAGTAGGAAGAAGACACCGCCCCCAGAAGGAGGAGCGAGGCCCGGTGGCGGGAAAGAAGCCCGGGAAGGGAGAAGAACGCCAGGACACCATGATGGAAGAAGGAAGGAGGCCCGAAGAATGCGAGGAGGTCGAGAAGAACTTCCCCGGCGCAGAAGCTGAAGGCTCTGACCCTGCTTCCAAAATGGACTGCCAGCAGCTGGAGGATGAGATTGCCCAGCTGACACACCGCCTGCGGCTGAGACAAGAGGCTCTCTGGGCCCTGAACCTGCGGCGCGCCCAGGAGGGGCCTATATCTCCGGTACCCCCACCACCAGTACCCACCGTCGCTGCTGCAGTTCTTCCTCAGGCAGCACCTGTGGAGCCCGCAGCTGTTGAGATATCACTGGCCGTGTCTGTCACCACCTCCACGCTGCCACTGCCGCTGGGCGCTGCCTGTCTGGAGGAGTTATCGGAGGGCCTGGGAGCTGAAGCTATGCTCCTGCCTGGACCTAGCGCGGTTGCACAGGTCCCACCGGAGACCCCTGCAGACCCGGAGCCGCCATGTGCTCCACCACCATCTCCAACCTTGGACTGGGCAGCCTCCGTCACCACCGCTGCCACCGGTAGCCATCCAGAGCCTGCACCGGAGCCAATATCACCATGCCAGGAGGCTCCAGGTATGACCGCCGCTCCTGTCATCGGGTTGCCACCTGAGTTGTTGCTTACTGTGACCAGCATGCCTGAGCTCCGCAAGGGACAAATGGAAGAGCTGTGTTCTCAATTTAGAAGCACTAAGCTGACCGCAATGGGGAAGTGGAAGAAGTCCCTGTTGAAAAGAGTGAGGCTGGAGCAAGCGCGTCCCATTCAACATCTTCTGATCGCAGCAGAGGAGTCTGAACAGCTGATAGGTGTTACTATGCATCATGGGTTCCCCCTTCCAGAGATTCATGATCCCCGCGTTTCACCCTACAAGCGGCCACAGGCAAAAGATTCACCTGCGGTCCGACCAGAAACCAAGGCAGCAGCACTGTTGGCTGTCGTATCATCTGGAAATGAAAGGCAACAGCCATTAGTACCTACCATGGTTCCTGTAGAATCACCAGCAACAGTTGCATCAGCTGCCACTCCATCTACACCGGCAGAGACTAATCTCACTCCATGGTAAAAAGAATATATGCAATTTGTGGATAACAAACAGGAAGAGGATGTCCACAAGTTCTCCCCTGGAAGCAGCTCAAGAAACCAGCTTCCATCACCCCAGAAGGGAACCCGCATTAAAGAACATGCCCAAACTAACTAACTGTTACCCAGGAGGGTATTGGCACCATTGTGCCCCATTGTTTACAATTATGTTCCAGTTTTCTTCAAGCTGCCTAGTTGCGTTGGCAGCCTTTATTATGAAAAATTGAACTGCAGTGATCATGAACTTGGAGTGAATCACAAATTTTCTTGTATATAGTTGCGCCTCTTTAGGTGCCCTTTCTTGGTTTTACGTAGGCTTTCTAAGAGTGAAGACTACCTCAACCTGGAGCATTGCTCCAACCTAAGGACACTGCAAGAAATCCCGGCTGGGAGCGGTGTCCAGCACTTACAAGAATTGTGATGTTTTAATGTGAAGAGTTATATAATGTGTCTTATGAGAGTATAGTTATAGAATAGCTTTTATATAAAGTTTAAACTGATAGTAATGACTAGGTATCTAACTAGGAGTAAAGAGATGAAAATTTAAATAGAGAATATTCAGGTGACGAACCAGGTACCAGCGGTTGTCACTTATGGTTAGGAAGAAGTGGAAATGTGATAAAGGGTATTGAATAGCACTTTAAAATAAGGTAATGCAATAAATCATAGTTAAGATGTTTGTAACGTTCAAAGTGAGTGCCTCCTACAGTGGGAAGTTTAGATAAGAATTGTTTATCAGCATTCAAAAACTTTTGTATGTTCCTTTGTTTGTCTAACTTTATTCACTTGCAGCCCGCGGACGTGCTGTGTTTAACAGGGGGGTATGTGGTGCCCCTGAGGATTCAGTCGCCACAGAGGTACTGCACCTCCTCCTGAGGTGTGGTGCCCCACCATACAGGTAAGGTTGAGACACCTGACCACACTCCAACACCTGCATCCCACACAACATAGTAGTGTAGCAAAGCACCTTTGGTGGCTCCCTGCTTGGAACACGAAGAGTGCTGGGAGGTGGGTGGAGCTTAGTCTACACCAAAATATTGGGAAGAGTTTAGGATTTAGTCAGTCAGTCAGAGAGTCTGACTGGGTGAGGAGGAGAGAGAAGATCCCCAGAGAGGGATGGACAAGGGAAGTGCTGCAGCGGACCTCAGTGACCTGGGTCTGCTGGCACAGGAAAGAGACATTGATAGAAAGCCTGACTCTTTATAAGAAAGATAGATTTGAACGGAACATAAGGAGAAGAGGAGGACTGAGGATTAGGGTTAGAGCAGAACCCTTCCCAAGTTCACAGCGCAAGGCCGGGGTCCGGTCCCCGGGGTTGTATGGATACTAATGGTCCTGCAGCAGACACCGGAGGAATAGAAGTTGTCACCACTCTATTCCCACACAAGACTTGGGGGCACAACAGCAATGTGAGTGAGCCAGGACTTAGTAGCAAGGAGTCCCCGAAGCAGGCTACAGCTGTCTGCCATACAAGTAGAGTTCATAGGAACATCTGACAGGAGGAACTCCAGTGTAACACAGTACTGAGAGTACTTCACTATAGGCGCAAAAGGGAGACGTTCAGAAAAGGCACATATGTTGGCTGAGTGTTGGAACGGAGTACTTCATCTTGCCTGGAGGTTGGCTGAGCTCCAGACCCGGAGGACACGGCACGGATGCGGGCACCTGTGTGCACAACAGACTGTGAGTAAAGCTTTGGAACGACATGCCCTGGTGTCCTCCGCTTATTCCTGCGCCAACACCCTCAGCACTGCTACATCTCTGTGCCTGACACTGCACCAACTACGTCTCTCCCCTATCTCTTCACCTACACTGCCCTGGGACTACTGCCCTACCTGTGGAGGGCCACAACATCATTGCTGCACTACACCATCTGTCCCAGAGGATCTGTCTGTAGCATCGGCTTAACACCTTTCATGCCATACACCACAGGTGGCGTCATGAATCATTCAATGAACATTTCTATTTACAATGGGCGCCCAGGGCCATGGACTGGGTCATAGCTGCTGTGACAACAACCCCACTCGTGGAGATCCGCGGGCCCGGTACCGAGTACCCCACAGCCCTGGGTGTGAGGGCGACCCATACATACAGTGTTAGGGCCTGTGGAACGCACCAGATAAAATAAAAGGAGATATGAGGTGAGTTCACAGCCCGGGGTCCACCGTGCAGAGATGGAACCTGCTGCTGAGTAATGGCGGAACAAGATGGTGGATGAACGCTTGCTCACATGTGGGTTAAATTCACCCAGTGTGAATGGAAGCGAACTGTGTTGCTCCACAAAGCCGCTAAAACAAACAGAGCTCGGCTGGGGGAGCGCTAATTAAAGGTCACAGAACTCGGCCCCTGAGGCACAGGACTAGAGTTCCTCTAGACCATCAGCGCTCGGGGCCGCGACTGCGGTGCCAGCAACAGGATGCAATATATACAATCGCGCCAAGTGCACACAGTACCGCTTCGGCGGACGCCACTAACCACCCAGGGTAGGGAGGAAAGCGTACACACGGCATTGCACCGGCGGTTACTGCTACCTGGCGCAGTACGACAGTGCCCTGAGCAGGGAGGCAAAATTGGACGTTAGATAGTGCAGAGGACTGGGATGCACTGTGGCGTATAGCCTAGCCACTGACAGGCGCTGACTCTAACCTCTAAGCCCTAACAACAGACACAACCAAGGGTAGGGGTTCCATAATGAGTCATTCGCAGTAACAAACATTCGTCATCATACACACCATAAGCCACAAAAGTCTATACTAGTGCATGGCCGAGTGGCCATGCAAACCTTTTATAGCAGCGTCCTTCCGGGACCTTCCTAGTGGTCCAATGGGAGCAGCAATAGGACCTGAGCATGTGACCTCAGACCTCCAATGAGAGGACTTCCCATGGGCATTCTCAGTGGGCTGAAAGAAGGACTTAGTCCCAGGAGCTGCTGGCTATTGCAGGTTACTATAGCTGAACCCTGACTGGCAGCAGTAACCAAGCCAACAGTAGTAGACTGAGCAAGACGCTGGGAGTGATGTCTTTGCTGAGCAGGCTCCTCTGCGGCTGGAGTGGAATGAGAGACCGCAGAAGGCAAGATCTGGGATTCCCGCTGTGTAGAAGCAGGACGCTGATGCCTAAAATACAGACAGTGGAACAAGCATTGAACACCTTATCTAAGTAAATATATTTTGAAAGATGCTATTTACACAAAATTCCCACCAGATGTTGTTAACAACCCATCCAATCCACACACGCAAAGAATCAAACCATCGATGTCCATAAATTAAAGGGTTTTTTTCCCATGAACAATAATTTGTTCCACAATTGGATGAGTTTATATAAATTATTCCTGTGCTGAGATAATCTTATACATGTGTCCCTGCTGTGTACTGTGTAATGGTCGTTTGTGACTGTGCAGTAACATGGTCTGAACATACCACAGCTCCTGGGCAGGGGAGGAAGCAGAAGAAGGTATACAGATATTACAGCACGGGATCGCAGCTGATGCTTTTTGTGAGGCAAAACATTTACTTGCCTGTTTTTCAACAGTTCTTTAATTCAAAGAAGGAATCATTTGTGATCCTGAGCTGTAATGTCTGTATACGTTTAAGCTTCCCCCTTGCCCAGGAGATGTGGTATAATGACACCTTGCCCTTGTATAGTCAGACACGACCATTACACAGTACACTTCAGGGGCACATTTATAAGATTATCTCAGCACAGTAACATTTTATCTCAACTCATCCAATTGTGGAACTTCTTATTATTCCAAGATCTATTGATTAAAATGAACTTTTCTTCTTTGGAAAACCCCTTTAAATTATCTGTAGTAATGGAAAATGACACAGAGAAAAGTATTGAACACCCTTACTGAAACTTAAAGGGACTCTGTCAGCAGGTTTTTGCTACCTCATCTGAGAACCACATGATCTATATAAAGAGACCCTGCCACAAACAATGTATAATTTAGTATACAGAGTGCAGCGGGTCTGACATAATCAGGGTTTTTAGATTTAGCAATGCGGCAGAGCTGAGAAAGCTAACACCGCCTACACCAGACTGGACCCTGCCCACACTAGGCCTCTGTATGTACATTGACTATAAACAGTGAGCTGCTTATCACTTTAGGGGCTCAGAGTCAGACTATCATGCACACACTGCTGTAGTCTGGCAAATGATAATCACCAGGTGAAAAACCTTCATTGTAGGTAAGCAACAGCACATAGCTTGATAAATGACACCATTAAAATCTATGCTTTAACCACAACCTCAGGCTGTCCTCAGATTACACAGTAAAAACTTGCTGACAAATTCCTTTTAATACTTCATACAAAAGTATCTTTTGGTGATGACAGCTTCAACATGCCTCTTGTATGGAGACACTAGTCGCAGGCATTGCTCAGGTGTGATTCTGTCCCAATCTTCTACCCAAACACTCTCACATCCTGCTGGTCCTGTGGGCTCCTTCTATGAATTCTGAGCTTTTGTTCCTTCCATAAATTTTTTATTGGATTCATGTCCAGTGATTGGCTCTGTCATTCTAGCAGCTTTATTTTCCCTGAAACCAATGGAGAGTTTCCTTGGCTGTGGGTTTGGGATCATTCTCTTGCTGAAATGTCCACCCTCGTTTTATTTTATCTTTATAATCCTGGTAGATAGCAGCAGATTTTTAAAAAGAATGTCTCAGTGCATTTGTTTATTCATCCTTCCTTCAATGATAAGATGTTTGTCAGTGCCATATGCTGAAAAACAGCCCCACACCATGATGTTCCCACCTCCACACTTCACTGATGGTATGGTGTTTTGGGGTGATTTGCAGTGCCTTTTGGCCTCCAAACATGGTGTGTATTATAGCATCCAAAGAGTTCATGTTTGGTCTCATCTGACCAGACTATATTCTCCCAGTATTTCACGGGCTTGCCTAAATGTTGTTGAGCAAACTTAAAATGCGCTTGAATGGGCTTTTTGTTCAGCAATGGAGTCCTGCATGGTGAGTGTGCATACAGGTCTCAGAGGTTGAGTGCATTGCTTTATACTTTTCTTTGAAACATTTGTACCTGCTGATTCCACGTCTTTCTGTAGGTCTCCACAGGTTGTCCTTGGCTCTTGGACAACTCTTCTGAATTATTTTCACTCTTCTGTCTGACATATTGTGGGGAGCACCTGTTTATCGCCAGTTTATGGTGACATGATGTTCTTTCCTCTTTCGGACTATGGTCCCAACAGTGTTCAGTAGAACCTTCAGTAGTTTATAAACTCTTCGGTAACCAATACCATCAGTATGTTTTTTTTTAACAATGAGATTGCAAAGGTTTTGAGACAGGTTTAAACCAGTGAGCTATCATGAGATGTTTCTTGTGTGGCACCTTGGTAATTACACACCTTTTTATAAGCCATCTGTTAAACTTGCTGATATTTTTTTTTCACTAAGTGGCAAAATTGCTTTCTAATTACTTGCTTTTTGTGCCTCTCTTGCTACACCTATTCTATTAGTTTATGGACATTTAAGGCCCCATCTCACATAGCGAGATCGTTAGCAAGATCGCTGAAACGTCACAGGTTTTGTGACGCAACGGCGACCTCGCCAGCGATCTTGCTACGTGTGACACATAGCAGCGACCTGGCCCCCGCTGCGATATCGCTGATCGTGCTCGAATGTCCTAGGCCATTTTTTGATCATTGGCGTTCCGCTGGCCAGCATGCATCGCTGTGTTTGACGCCGACGAGCGACCTCGTTGGCGACTCAGAACTCAGGGACGCAGGCGTGAGTCGTCAGAATAGCTGCTGTGTGACAAGGTCCCAAAGATCGCCGAGGTCGTTATACAGATTGCCGGATCGTTGCTGAGTCGTTGAGTAGATCTGCCTGTTTGACAGCTTACTAGTGACCATGTAGCGACGTACCAGCGATCCTTACCAGGTCGTATCATTGTCGGGATCGCTGGAGTGTCGCTATGTGTAGCAGGACCCTTAGGCTGTGTGTGCATTTGCTGTGCAAATTTGTCACAAAACTTAAAGGAAGTCAGTCAAAAACGCTGTACAAATATTGGTCTAAAATGATTTTGGATTGGCTGCATTTTTATAGCGCTTTGGCTTGCTTTTTTAGACATCAGTGAATTCTATAGAGATAAATAATTACCTTTTATGGCCTCAGTGTCAATAGGAGAGTAAAATGCACTCTACTTGCCCCTGGAGCCCATTCATATGGTAACTATTCTCCTGCATTGCCTACAGGTGTATTAAACATATTATAATGGTTATATGTGTTTGTTACTTGATTTTGCACCTTTGTTGGCACTGGCTGAGTACTCCCTTTGTGAGACTCCCATACTCTGGGATCTTGGAGCATTATTTGCACATACCATGTTGTTTGCTTTCTTCGGTTTTTATAGTCATGGTATATTTATTTTCTCTATGCATCACACTGCCATACATTATTTAAATGTCATTTACATTGTGTGTGTGCATCCCTTTCCATCTTATATTTACAACCAATGTGGTGGTTCAATTCAGAGGTCACCAGGTATATATGGATGGTATTTTGTTGTAAATTTTAGTTACCAGTACCAACAATGTTTTTATATTGTTTCCTAGGTCTGGTCTTTGCATCCTTTGCATTTTTTTAATGTTTTTAATCTGTATATCCCTTTGAATTGATGTACCAATAAAGGATTTTTACATTAATCATTGGAGAAGAGTCTCTTTTTTCCTGTTGGATCTATAGAGGTAGATAATATATAGATAGAGAGAAATATAGACATATAATTGCACAACCCCTCGATAGTTAATAAATTGCACCCTGCTTGTTGAACAGGTTTTTTTTAAATAATTAAATAAATGAAAAAAACAACTTTTTTTGTAACCAGCAAAGGTAAAGCAGACAGCTGTGAACTGATATTATGAAGCTGGAAGGTCCATGGTTTTTGGGCCCTTGCCAGCCTAAATATACCAGAATGCATTCACCCTAGAAATGGAGTATCACATTAGATGCGCCAATTCTGGCTTTTAGAAAATTGGTGCCGTGTTCAATACTCATTTCACCCACTCTACATAACATTAGGAATTTGATCTTAACTGGCTAGAAGGAACGTTAACAATAGCTTGATTACAAGGTGTTCCTATGACATTAACTGTAATCTGTGTTGAGATCTAGCAGAAAGTGTGCAATTCCTCTGCAGTGCCCCCGCAGGAAAAAGATATGCATTACACTTTGCCTATTCAAAGGTCTGAACAACATGAGAAAAGACGCCCAGCGGCATCTTATTTTCAGTAGGTCGCACACCCTACCGGGCACAAAATACGATAGCTGCCAATAATCTGAATACTGTTAGGTACTTGTCTCCCATTAACGTTTAATATTATGGCTGATCAAAAAAATCAGTGTGGCAGCTCAGCCAGTAAGCAGGGTAATGTTATGTTGTTATCGACTCCCTAAAAGGTTCACTTAACATTTCCTTCAAAATCATAGATTAACCCCTCCTCCCCCGAGGAAGAAGGAGGTTGGCTGTCATCCCATATTTACCAGGTCTGGAGTTACCATTAATGAAAACTCAGGCAACGGTATATTTCTTGTAGTGGAGGATGCAATATAAGGAGCGATGAGTGAATTGATTCGCCTGATTTGCTGATCCAGTGACCCACTGATCCGCCAAGAGAATAGATGAGCGAATCAATTTGCAGATTATTTGCTTTGATTCACCCAAGTGAACCACAAGCATTTTAAATCGCCCAATGTAACCTAATGATGGACAGATGGAGTGTCAGCAGACGCAACATTAACTCTGAAGCGAGGAACGGCCTATATTCAATTTACTTGAAATGGTTTTATGGTTTTAGACCGCTGCTTTTTCAAGTTTCCATGACAGTTTTCATTTCCAGTATACCTTAGGGCTCATTTACATATATGGTGCCGGAGAATTATATATATGGAAGCAGACCTTGTCTTTGAAGAAGTGTAGGACACTGACTAAAATTGCACAAACCTGTTATATAATGCCAGTCCAGTGCCCACTCTGACCTCTCCTGAGAATGACTTAACTATTTGGTGCCACCAAGAACATCTACAAAGAATGAGATGGCTATATGGTGCCACCTAAAACACAACTATGAAAAATGAGACGCTTATATGGTGTCAAAGAAACCACAGCTACTAAGAAGGAGATGGCTATATGGTGCCAACTGCAACACTAATAAGAAGGCAATGGCTATATGCTGCCACCTGGAACACAACTACTAAGAATGAGATGGTTATAAGGTGCCATCTGTAACACAACTATTAAGAATGAGATGGTTATATGGTGCCATCTGGAACACTACTAAGAATGAGATGGTTATATGGTGCCACCTGGACCACAATCATTAAGAAAGAGATGGTTATATGGTGTCATCTATGGAAGATACTAAGAAGTAGATGATTAAATGGTGCCACCTGGAAAAACTACAAAAAATGAAATGATTATATGGTGCCACATGGAACACAACAAATAAGGAGATGATTATATGGTGCCACCTGGAGTGCAACTACTAAGAAAGAGATGATTATATGGTGCCACCTGGAACACAAGTACGAAAACTTAGATGGTTATATAGTACCCCAGAACATGGCTCTTTAGATTATAATGGCTACATGGTGCCAAGTATAACATCTCCTGAGAATGAGATGGTTTTATGGTGCTACCAATAACACGTTCTGGAGAATAAAATGGATATGTACTGTAGTGCCATTTGTAACTAATTTCTTAATAAAGATATTGTTATATGGTACCAACTATAATATGTCTCCATGGTGCCACCTACAATGTGAATTATTTGGTGCCAATTGACAAATATAAAAATGGATGAATGTATTGGAAAAATAGTACTAACCAAAATATCTAGCTATCACCATATAGCCTTTTCATTTTCAGGAATTATATGTCATGGTTGGCACTATTTAACCAAGCCATTCATCCATTTTTTTCCGCAAGTCACATTATAGGTGGCACTACGTTGATGTGTTATAGTTGGCACCATATAACTATATCTTTGTTAGGAAATGAGTTACAGATGGCACTGGGGACAAGTTATAGGTGGCACCATAAATTGATTTAATACTCAGGAAACTAGTTATAGTTGGCATCATATTATCATGTTGTAAAGTTTTTAAGAAAATTGGTGAATTGTTTACGGTACATCCTTTAATTTGTCCTCTGGATCCTGGTAAGTGCAGCTTCATAGACAGGATGACAGGTTGTCGTTTACTTATTCATAGGTTGTAGATGATCTTATGACACTTGTCCCCAGTGGGGGTGCTGCAACATGGATACATTTTGCTTTGATGTATTGGCATGGATCATGGCACACAGCCATCAGTTTGTAAGAAAAGTTAGAAAGGCTGAATTATTTGATTAGAGACTAGAACGTAGTCCCGAGTGTTGCAGTAGACATGTAGTTGATGCAATCCTGGTATAAGCAGTTGGAGGAGTTGGCGCCACCTTTATCTATAGGTCAATCGACGTGGGACAGGTTTCAGCAACAAGTCTATAAAGCAGAATTACTCTCTGATTAATTCTGGGGAGAACTTCCATTCTAACAAGCCAACCCGCTGCTCTGCCGAACATGATGGACTCAAGTAGCGAAAACATAAAATCTCAGAAGTATATTCTCTGCTCAGAAATACAAATTGTTCAATATATACTCATGTCAAACACCGGCCTTACTAACGCTGGGGCTGAAACATCCCTCAAATGTCGTCTTGTGGATACACAGGCTGTGTGAATTTATATTAATGAATCTGTACATGTGCCTTGAGAATATCCGTACGTGTGTCTGGAAGGAAGAGGAATATATTTAGCTCATAAGAGAAAATTTATATATATATATATATATATATATATATATATATATATATATACACACTCACTGGCCACTTTATTAGGTACACCTGTCCAACTGTGTGTTAAGACTTAATTTCTAATCAGCCAATCACATGGCGGCAACTCAGTGCATTTAGGCATGTAGACATGGTCAAGACAATCTCCCGCAGTTCAAACCGAGCATCAGTATGGGGAAGAAAGGTGATTTGAGTGCCTTTGAACGTGGCATGATTGTTGGTGCCAGAAGGGCTGGTCTGAGTATTTCAGAAACTGCTGATCTACTGGGATTTTCACGCACAACCATCTCTAGGGTTTACAGAGAATGGTCCGAAAAAGAAAAAAAATCCAGTGAGCGGCAGTTCTGTGGCCGGAAATGCCTTGTTGATGCCAGAGGTCAGAGGAGAATGGGCAGACTGGTTCGAGCTGATAGAAAGGCAACAGTGACTCAAATTGCCACCCGTTACAACCAAGGTAGGCAGAAGAGCATCTCTGAACGCACAGTGCGTCGAACTTTGAGGCAGATGGGCTACAGCAGCAGAAGACCACACTGGGTACCACTCCTCTCAGCTAAGAACAGGCATCTGATGGCTACTTTCAGCAGGATAATGCGCCATGTCATAAAGCTCGAATCATCTCAGATTGGTTTCTTGAACATGACAATGAGTTCACTGTACTCAAATGGCCTCCTCAGTCACCAGATCTCAATCCAATAGAGCATCTTTGGGATGTGGTGGAACGGGAGATTCGCATCAGGGATGTGCAGCCGACAAATCTGCGCCAACTGTGTGATGCCATCATGTCAATATGGTCCAAAATCTCTGAGGAATGCTTCCAGCACCTTGTTGAATCTCTGCCACGAAGAATTGAGGCAGTTCTGAAGGCAAAAGGGGGTCCAACCCGTTACTAGCATGGTGTACCTAATAAAGTGGCCAGTGAGTGTATATATATACATATATATATATATATGTACTTTTCAAATCAAATATTTTTTAAACGCTATTTTTTTATGGAATCCAAGTGTCATGACGTTCATGGTTGGTTTTCTAGTTCCCTATGCAATGGGAGGTATGGTATAACATTTATATTATTAAACCTATGTAGGATTGAGATCCTCATGGCAATCTAGACTACACGCACTAAGCATCTTGCCTTGGATAGAAGTCTAAACGACAAGCAATAAGCATCTTGCAATGGGTAGAGGTATACCATCCTCAAGCTTCTTGTCTCGTGTAGCGGTCTACCAGCAATGAACGTCTTGCCTCAGGTGTTAGTCTACCAGCAATAAGCATCTTGCCTGAGGTGTCAGTCTACTAACTAAGCATTTTGCCTTGGGTGACAGTCTACCAACTAAGCATCTTGCCTGGGTGTCGGTCTAACAGCTAAGCATCTTGCCTTGATTTGTGTTTTACCAGCTAAACATCTTGAATTGGGTGGTGGTCTATCAGCTAAGCATCTTGCCTTGGGTGGTTGTGTACCAGCTAAGCATCTTACCTTGGGTGGTGGTCTATCAGCTAATTATCTTGCCTTGGGTGGTGGTCTACCAGCACTACAGGGGGTGATAATTTAGACCTCCACAACTCTGCCCATATTTGGGTCATTATGGATGTGCAATAAACACTATTACATTCACAAAACCCCGCCTGAGTGCGAGTCTACTGACTTAATGGGGCAGAGGGGCCTTTTAGCCCCCTCTGACTTTATACCCTTAGTGCAACAGCTCTTTCCGTGCTCCCTACAGTTACAGCATATACCTCTATGTACCTCATTTTCTATCATTTGTTACATACGCATCCAAGTTATGTACTTTGAAAATACCCATATAGATGAGACAAGTGTCTGGCTGGTGGCCAAGATGGTAGAATCTGAAATGCAATGTGCATCGTATGGAAATAGACAGGACTCAAGAACTGCAGTCTCAGAGGTCTCCTTGCAAAAATAATTTAATTTGTAGGACATGACATCCATTAAACACATCTAAAAACATTCGATTCTGCACCTTTAAAATCAAATTTACAGAGTGGTATTTTAACATCTTATGTATAAAATATGTTTGTGGATGGAAGAATGGAGTCGCTCGGTCTTTTGAAATGGCACAGTTTGCACAAACCCATTTCTAACTTGTTCTCGATACGAAAGTAGGAAGTTATTGGCTTTGCACCAGTTTTTTTTGGAGTAAAAAGCCCACAAATTTATGCTAAAATTATGATTTTTTTTCCCTTTTTCCTTTTTGTGAGAACAGTGGTTTGGAGGGTACGTGGAAGACGGAGTTCCTCTATTGGCCCGATGGAGTTATTAAACCTTTGCCAGCAGTCAGTCTCTAAAAAACTTTTTCTTTTTAGGTTTTTGAAAAATGATGAAAAATGTTTTTTTTTTTTAAAATCATAAAAGAGTATCTGTGAAGGACTTTGTAAGCTGTTGCATTACACTGTCAATTAATACCAATGACAACAGCGCCATGCCTTCTTGTTCTTCCAGTGCAAGGAAATTGAACACTTGCTTTCAGGTTCCACCACAGATCACAACTGATCACTGGGGGATCGAAGCAGAGGAACACACTGTGATTGGGTTATTATCAGAGGAGCATTTTACAAAAATGTATTTCATAGAGAACAACTCTTAAATATTTTGAGGAGCATGATACCGCTAACCGAGTCTTAGTCTTGTTTTCTCAAAAAGTTTTCCCAAAGCTATAAAGAAAGTGTCATGGTTTGAACAGGGTTCTTGCCCTGCACTCACAGGGTTAAGTGTTCGTTGCCTCTTTCTGGATCTGGGAGGGGTATTTATACTCACTCTTTACCAGGGTTCTCTGTCAGCTATACTGTTGTTCTGGTGTGTCTGGCCCCTGGTGTGCGTGTATTCTGCGTTGCTTGTTTGCTTCCCGTGTATGACCCGGCCTGTTCCCTCACTCTGTACTCCGTTTCTCGCTTTGGTACTATTGTCTTCTCCGGTTCTGACCTCCTGGCTTGGCTATCGTTACTCCGTTACAGTTTGTCCCTATTGTACCGTCTATTGCCCATTCTGGTTTTCTGACCTATTGCTACGTCCTGCCTATCCATTCTGTCTAACCCTTTGGTACTGTATTGCTATCTTGTGCTTTGACCCTGGCTTCATCTGGTTTCTGTCTCTGTCTATGCCCCTTGGTAACATTGTCCTGTAGGTACCTTTCTAGGAGTTTTCCTGCAGCTCCTAGATCTGTGGAGCTTAGGCCACGCCCCCAGCAGTCATGTGCTTCAGGTCCTGATACTCTGAAGCATGCTGCCTTGCTCCACAGGTATCTTTGAGCACTGTTTTTGTACTCAGGACACCCGCACTGACTCAGTGAGCAAGTGCAGTGCGGTGCTCCTGACAGATAGAAGTCATGATACATTTTTTTTAAAGAGAGCCCAAAGTAGGAGACCTTCAAAATAAATGGTTCTAATCCACTATTGAAAAAGTGGAAGGTGTGGAGTGGACCTTTAACATTACTGACCAAGGTCACCAGTAGACTATAGATTAAAAAATTGGGTACATTTTAGATTTAACAATGGAAAACAGATCCATGGTTTGGACTCCTGGTCAGAATAAGTTTTATACGTAAGGATGGAGAACAAGGGTTTTCTTGGAATGATTCTTGAAATCATCTCCATGTAAGGTTCATTTTTCTTCCCTGCCTCAAGAAGAGCAAAGTCTCACTTTAAAGTGTGTCTCGTGGCTTTTTCTAAAACCCCACAAAAACTTTTTTTTATTCCAAATCTCCACTAGTTTTCCAGCCTTGAGGAAGAAAAGTTTATCCCATACGTCTGAGGAAAAGGCTGTTTAAATTGAATTTCATTGGTTGCACCAACACCACCCTTCTCCATTCTTGAAAATATCAGTGTACCCCTTCTATAGCGCAATAATTGACCTACAGTTGCAGTCTTGGTGCTGTGGTGTAATGACCACTGTGTCCGCTAGGGGGCGCTGTGTGGATGTCCCAAGAGAGAGGATGAGTGGCAGAATATGGAAGGACCGTTATGTATCTCAAGGAGGGTGGCCTTGAGATGGAGACTTATGTATGTGTGTGGATCAGCAAAGACATTGCTGAGGTGTTGCTTCAATGTGTCAGGGAGAATTCTCCAGGTAACTAGAGAGATGGGCGGACCTGGTTACCTACAAACCCACCCAGGGTGTGTGTTTAAAGAACACTGTTGTAAAGAGTGTGTAAATGCTTGAAGGACCTGTGATGAGGTCAGAGTCATGTGACCCGGTGGGCGTGGCTATGGACCATATAATGTGGCCAGGGTAGGTCACATGAGATGAATGCTGGGACCTGGTTTGCCCAGTGTGGAAAGCCCTGTCTGAGAGAGAGATGGGGGCTGCCTTTTGACAGCAAGTGAACGCTGTGTGTAATGGCTGCACGTGCCTGGTTATTCCCTGGAGGGAATGGACGTCTGCAGTATGCTTAGGGTATGTGCACACGCTGCGGATTCCGCTGCGTTTCCGCAGCGGTTTTGGCCACTGCGGACCCGCAGCAGTTTTAGCTGCGGTGTACAGTACCATTCAAATGAATGGGAAAAAAAACCCGCTGTGCTGACGTTGCGGAAAAATCCGCGCGGATTTGCTGCGGTTTTGAAACCGCAGAAAGAATTGACATGTCAATTCTTTCTGCGGAATCCGCAGCGGGTTCCTATCTCCCCCATTGTGGAGATGGTGAATCCGCAGGACCAAATCGCAGGCAAAACCGCAGATAATCCGCAGGTCTTTTGACCTGCGGATTATCTGCGGTTTTTGCAAAATCCGTGCGGATTAATCCGCAGCGGATTCCGCAGCGTGTGCACACACCCTAAAGGAACCATGAGTGACCCTGACGTGGGTGAGATAACCGAGGCTAGAAAGCCTGTGCATGTTTAACCTGTATGACTACAGAGTAACAGAGCTGAACTCTGTCACGGACGCTATGCTGTTAAGTGAACTTTATGTTGCTGTTATGGGTTTACGCTGCTGAATAAACCACATGGACTGTTATGTCTTTATGGAAAACCTGTGCCGGATCTGATTTTGTGGCTGCTGAGCGAGTATCCCCTACTTGAATGACCGCACTACCTCACAATTGGTGGAGAAAGCTATGGGCATTATTGTAGCCTTGTTGCTGGGAGCAACGGAAGAGGACTGCAAAGTCGGTTGCTAAGAGCAACACTGAGCCAGGAAGGCTGACGGTTGGGGAAGCCACTGCCTGGCTGTGGTTCTGGAACCATAGGGCGGCCTAGTGAGTAAGGCACGGTCCAGATCAGTGAGCCCAGTGCGGCCATTTCCCCAGGAGAAAGAGACTTATAGGATACCTCTGCGGTAGAGGGGTCCGAGAACCTGCGCGGCCAGCAGGTGACGGTTGTGAAAACCGTGTTGTACTGACCGGGGTCAGAGAGAAAGAGACTGGTGATTGCTATAGGGTGCCTCTGTGGAGAAGAGGTATCCGAGGACCTGTGCGGCCGATACAGGTAACGGACAGGTGTTCGTGTTGTACTGACCGGGGTCAGTGGGAAAGACTGTGTACCTGGAGGGTTCAGTGAGCAAGGTCCTGGAGGGTCAGTGTTGGGAGGTTCTGGGAGAAGAATCGGATCCCTGGAGCACGTGGTATGACCTTGGACCTGGTGAGGCGTGAGTGTTGGGCAGTCTCAGGAGGAGATGGATGTCCTGAAGAGCATCCGCTGAGCCCCTGGACCTGGTGAGGCTGGTGTGTTGAGAAACCCTGGGAGGAGGGTCGGCTCCCTGAATAGCACCCGGTGCGCCCTGTGTGTTGGGAAGGAGTCTCTGGTAGACTAGAGTCAGGTGACTCTGATAGGAACGCCTCTTGTTTTATCTCTGACCGAGAAAAACGCCAGGGTTCGCTGTAAACATGGGGTCACGGTGAACTATGCAGTAGACAGAGTAATGTTCGAGGGGACCAAAGGTGGTGAGTGCCAAGGGGGCGGGATACCACGGGACTTAATCTATGCCTTGGAGAGGGGCCGGGACTTTGTTTTGTTTGATGATGTATGGTCGGACAATGGAGATGTTTCGACTGTGGGGCCAGCAGACACTGAGACAGTGACGGCTCCTGACGTGGACAGGTCTGAGGTAGAACTGACCAGAAGAAGTACATCTGCCCAACTTACGGACCTGACGTCTCATGATATGACGGATGGTGGGCTGGGAGATGAGACGACTGGGGGGAAAACACGGTTAAACGGTAAAGGGACGGTTCACTCGGCTGACGGGACTGACCCAGTGGTACCCTTTGACAATATAATCAATGAAGTAGTGGTGCGACACGTGCTGGCCAAAAGGGAGCAAGATCATGAGATACAGTTGATAAAAGAGACAGTGGAAGAACATCTCGAACGAGAAAGAGTCCTGAGACAAATGGCCGAGCACAGGGTGGAGGGGCTCGAGAAAGAAGTCTTGGAGCTCAGAGGTCACCTGTCCACCTGGCAAAGTGTGAACAAGAACCTCAAGGAAGAGATGGAGGAACTCAGAGGAGTAGTAAAAAGTCTTCTGCGGGAGAAGTTGGATGAAGACTTACCGCGGGTGAGCGCGAGTGATAATAAGACAGAACTGTCAGTAGCCATTGTGGCAAAGGGTCATGAAGTGATCAAATCGTGTGAAGTTGGTGAGTTAAGAACTGAAGAAGACAGTCACCCGGTCGGGTCAACAGTAGTGAGGGAAGTGTCTGTGGTAAAGCTAGAGCCTTCGGTCCAGGAAGGGAGCAAGACCACGACCTTCCAGTCTGTGATTGATGTACCAGAGGACATGCAAGAAGCCTGTGCTGAGGAAGGTGTGCATGAGGCTTTCAAAGAGGCGGTCAAAGCGTGTAAGGTGCACTGGGCACCTGAGACTCGGCAGTTGGTGATAGTCTCAGCCAGAGAAAATACATCAAACCGAGTAGCTGTCCTGAAAGAGATGCATCTACAATGTCTCCGAGCCAAACAGCTGGTTAGGCGGAGTAATGTGAAGGCTGCTCGACGCCTAGAGTTAGCAAGGGAGGCTATGGATTGGCTGGGTTTGCAGAAAGATGTGGTTCCAGTACCCAAAGCTCTGATTGGGAGAGTCATTGGAAGATACGGGAAGGTAATGCAAGACCTTGTGAATATCTCCGGAGTGGTGAGGGTGATGATCCCTCCTGATGATGAAGACCAGGTATCAAGTGAAGAAGGTAGGATTCCTGTCCTGGTGGTTGGCTCCGTGGAAAGCCTGAGAAACTTTTGGATGCTCTTGGAGTATCGAGTGGGCTACCCACAAGAGATTGAGCAGTTGAGGCTGGACCGCCGACAAATTAATAAAGAAGTACGGAATACCAGGTGGCGGCCGCCTTCAACTCAACATGTAAGGACCCGAAGGGTTCCTCCAAGTAGTGACGTGGCAAGTGGCCGAAGAATGTCAGCAAGTGGTAGTTCGACTGGCAGGATGACATTGAGAGACCATAGTTCCTGTGAGACACTGAATGAGTCAGACTCAGGCCAGACAGTAGGCCCAACTAAAACTGATGACCGTACCAACCAGGGGAGCTGGTCGGGGAACGGAACAAACAGGGAGAGGAATGTGGTGACTAGACAGTGTCTGATGACGCAGACAGACTGTAACTGGAGGGCCAAAGATCAGGGCCGATATTCTGACCGCTGGGAGCGGGGGAGGTCTAAAGTAGAGATGAGGCCGTATGATAGAAGGAAACGGCTGTCTCGACCTGTGGGGCAAGGTGTAATGAGTGCCCGGTCTCGAGAGCCTGATGTAAGGTTGTGTGTTCAACTCCACAAGTTTGAACAGAGGGGGGAGGTATGTGGTGTAATGACCACTGTGTCCGCTAGGGGGCGCTGTGTGGATGTCCCAAGAGAGAGGATGAGTGGCAGAATATGGAAGGACCGTTATGTATCTCAAGGTGGGTGGCCTTGAGATGGAGACTTATGTATGTGTGTGGATCAGCAATGACATTGCTGAGGTGTTGCTTCAATGTGTCAGGGAGAAGTCTCCAGGTAACTAGATGGGCGGGCCTGGTTACCTACAAACCCACCCAGGGGGTGTGTTTAAAGAACACTGTTGTAAAGAGTGTGTAAATGCTTGAAGGACCTGTGATGAGGTCAGAGTCATGTGACCCGGTGGGCGTGGCTATGGACCATATAACGTGGCCAGGGTAGGTCACATGGGGTGAATGCTGGGACCTGGTTGGTTCAGTGTGGAAGGCCCTGTCTGAGAGAGAGATGGGGGCTGCCTTCTGACAACAGGTGAACGCTGTGTGTAATGGCTGCACGTGCTTGGTAATTCCCTGGAGAGAATGGACGTCTGCAGTGTGCTAAAGGAACCATGAGTGACCCTGACATGGGTGAGATAACCGAGGCTAGAAAACCTGTGCATGTTTAACCTGTATGACTACAGAGTAACAGAGCTGAACTCTGTCACGGACGCTATGCTGTTAAAGGGAAGGTGCCATTCAAAAAAATTTTTTTCAGCAATTGAAAAAATGTGAAGAATGAATGTTTACATTTTCTTAAAAAATATTATCATGTTTTTAATTTTGTAAAATATGAAAAATAATTTTAAAAAGTTTGGCATTTCCACTTGTTAACACTAGGGGGAGCAGCTACTGAAATTTGGCACAAAAACCTAGTGTACAACTAGCTCACATTACTGCACTGCAGTAATTAGGGCAGAATCTGCTGACATGGGTGTGGTGTCATTCCTCTCCTCCCCTTCTGGGTGTTTGCTAAGAGAAAAGAGAGGATGACATCTAGGAACACAGTGAGCAGCCATTTTGATGGGGCCTGCAAAGGTACTGACTGTCTTTGCATGCAAAGTCTGGATCAGGGCAGGTCATCAATCAGCAGAAATGTTTCCTGGATTTCTGTGGAGCAGACAAGCAGACGGTTCGTCCATGTGTATAAAACACAGCGCTCTATGTACAATCCCTGGCACTGAACAGGGCACCCCCCCATAGACCAGCACACTGCTCTCCTGAAATACTCTGTGCTGCTGTCGCTCTGCTCCTTCCACCATATATCAGGCCCCTGTCGCCTCGCTTTCACACATCGCCAGGACGGGATCTGAGGAGAGGAATGGGGTTTTCGGTCACCGAGGATGGCAGGCAGCAAGGATTCTGGGAGTAGGGTGACAGCAGAACAGAGTATTTCAGGAGAGCAGTGTGCTGGTCTATGGGGGAGGTCACAGAGGGAGATATATGGCGGAGGAGCAGGGTGACAGCAGCACAGAGTATTTCAGGAGAGCAGTGTACTGGTCTATGGGGGCACAGAGGGAGATATATGGTATATTTTCTTTTTTACATTAAATTATGAAAAAACACGGCACATTCCCTTTAAGTGAACTTTATGTTGCTGTTATGGGTTTATGCTGCTGAATAAACCACATGGACTGTTATGCCTTTATGGAAAACCTGTGCCGGATCTGATTTTGTGGCTGCTGAGCGAGTATCCCCTACTTGAATGACAGCGCTACCTCACAGTGCATACAACTCCCTTTGATAGTCACTCAGCCAAATGTTAAGCTATGAAAATTCACCATATAGCCTGTCTAATACAAGACCATACTGGATGTCCATGAACAACGTTGTCCTAACTCCTGCCGAATACGCTGTGAGACTCGTCTGTTCTCCATTCATGAAAATGAATATTGTCCTAGATATTGCCCATAAATTGCATATTGTATTATTGGACCACAAGTGTTTTAAACTAAATTTTGCACTATATATCTGAAGAGGATGTTTCCCTGATATGCACTGCAAGGAATCTTCTAAGACCCAAATTAATATGCATTCTCAGTGGGTTTCTGTATTAATATTTCATATTGATTTGAGCTCTGAATACTGACAAATTGCATTCTTCTTTAGAATTACAATAGTTGGATAGTTCAATATTATTACTCACCGCACAGTTAGGTCTGAAGATGATGTGACCCAAAATTCTTTGCAGGGATTGTTCTTTTTTGTCAACTTTTGTAAATGGTTAGAAGATAGGGTTTGAGAGCAGTGAAGCACGCAACTGATTTTCTTGGCCTATACATGTTTCCCGTTTTATGGACCACGACTCCTTTTCCATTACACCCCCTTGAAAATGTATATGGAAATTAGTGCTCGGCATTTCTGTGGAGGAAACTTTAGAGGATTACTGCCTTATGGAGGATTGGGTCCCCCTTGATTGACTCACCACCTCTTCTGGAAGTCTAGGATGTCTCTCCTTCTTGGAGGTACTTGTTCTGGAAGATTTGGAAAGTATGAAATTGTTATAGGATAGCACTTGTTCTCAAATATTCATAACAAAGTTTCTACATGTTTGATAAAGATATTATATGAAACGCATTGCGTGTATTTTAAAGGCTCCACACATGGAAAATAAAGTCATAGTAAAAGAAGCATCTTATTGTAAGATGTTTGTGGAGGATACTTGCCGACTCTTTTGGGTGTACAGGTTCTCTCTGGTTCGGGGACAGAAGTTTTGGAAAAGTTGGCAAGTCTGGGATTGTTACAGAAAGGCACCTCTTCTACAATCATAAGAATGCGGACCTGTTCACACTGCGTTCATCAGTGCACTCAGGAAGTCCACTAAATTTTTGTGCCCATGAATGGCCACTGCTAGAGTCAAACGCTTGATACTTTGCGCTACGTTTGACTTATTCAATCTAATGGCTTTTTCAGGGCATACTTGAAGCCAGTTTTTTTAGGGACTCATATAAAACATGGAAAAAAGAATGTGCTTCAAAACGCTCTGTGACCAAGTCCGACAGTTATCTCTATATGTTCGATAAAGATATTACCTGAAACGCGTTGAATGTACACTTATAGTACCACAATTGTTTTACACTGTGAATAAAGTAATGTCGAAGTATATATTGGAAGAGCACTATATTGTGGAGAATTTATGTGGCTGTCAAGTAGACTCACTAACTCTCCTGAGAGTCTAGGAGGTCTTCTCCATTTGGGGGAGCCTTTTGGATGTTACGGGAGACTTGGCAAGTATGTTATTTTGACGCGATGGCACCTATTCTTCAATCTCTAAATTAATCCTTGTTTTATACGTTTGATGAGGGTGTAACCCGAAACAAATTGAATTTACAGTTATTGAACCACAACTGTTTTACATTGAGAATTAAAAGTTATGCTGGAGGTTTGTGTAGTGCAAGGTAGATTCACTAACTCTCCTGGAAGTCCAAGAGGTCTTCACCATTTAGCAGAGCCTCTTGGAGGTTATGGGAGAGTTTGCAAATATGCCATTTTTACACGACACCTGTTCTCCAATCCTGAGATTAATGCTTGTCCTCTATGCTTTATGAGAATGTAACCAAAAACGTATTGAATGTATGTTTGTGGGACTACAACTGTTTCACATTGAAAATACAGTCATTTCGAAACAAATATTGGAAGACCATCGGAATGGAGGTTTGTGTAGCGCTAGGAAGACTCATCAACTCTCCTTTTAGTCCAGGAGGTCTTTCACATTTGCTGGAACCTCTTGGAGGTTAAGGGAGAGTTGGCAAGTATGTTATTCCTGTTCTTTAATCTCAACAGTAAAGTTTGTCCGACATGTTTGAAGAGGATGTAACCCAAAATACGTTGATTGTACAGTTATAGCACCACAATTATTTTACATTGAGAATAAAGTCATGTAGAAAGCAATATTGGAAGATCACTGGTTTGTAGATTTGTATAGTGCCAGGTACACTCATCAACTTTCTTGGGAGTTCAGGAGGTCTTCCACATTTGTTGGAGCCTCTTGGAAGTTATGTGAGAGTTGGCAAGTATATTATTCCTGTTCTTCAATCTCAACAGTATGGGTTGTCCTAAATGTTTGAGGAGGATGTAACCTGAAACGCGTTGATTGTACAGTTATAGGACCACAATTTTTTTACATTGAGAATAAAGTCATGTAGAAAGAAATATTGGAAGGTCACTGGATTAGAGGTTTGCATAGTGTCAGCTAGACTCACCAACTTTCTTGGGAATTCAGGAGGTCTTCCACATTTGGCAAAGCCTCATGGATGTTAAGGGAGAGTTTGAAAGTACGCCATTTTGACACGATGGCGCATGTTCTTCAATATCAAGATTAAAGCTTGTTCTATAGGGTTGATGCGAATGTAACCCAAAACACGTTGTATGACTTCTTA
Source organism: Dendrobates tinctorius (assembly GCF_039654945.1). Classification (NCBI taxonomy): domain Eukaryota; kingdom Metazoa; phylum Chordata; class Amphibia; order Anura; family Dendrobatidae; genus Dendrobates; species Dendrobates tinctorius. Next base: position 54,106,478 of record NW_027361696.1, read on the forward strand.
CAAGACCATTCTCAGTAGGGTATCCTTAATAATGTTATATTGATCGGGGTTCCGAGAAGAGGAACTAATAATTGCATTCTTCCTTAGAATTAAGTTGGCCTTGCAGTATGGTTGCTCATTGCGCAGCCATATTTGTATTCTAACCGTACGCCCATTTCCCTGCTAAAAGTGCCGTGGTGAGATAGCACTTTATGGTGCTGGTATATGGCTCTTTTTATAATGGCCTACCATGGACTACTACTGTTTTACAGTGCTAATTTACTACAGCAGTAATGGACCATCCCGATTTACTGCAGAAGGAGGAGTGCATCAGATTAGTGTTTGTGATAACGTGGGAAAACTGATGTTCCAAAATTGAAGCCATTAAAAACACACTGTTTTATGCCACCTACTAGCCAAAGGATACAAAGCTCTGAAGTGCATTACTGAGCGCTGTGGATATATGGTTCACTTACTTACCGGGAAATGTATGAAATTCCTGCAGCGCTATACTTTTATATATATAAAAATCAATTAACAGGAAGCATTTGTTCACGGGGAGAGCGCTTGTTGTGCGTTTCCTACACATAAAGTTTGATGTAATTTATGAGCCCGTTAATGTCTTTGTTTTTTTCCCCATTTGTTTCAACATTGTAAAAATAAGAAAAATGAAGACCGAATAACGATAAAGAAAAAAAAATCTGAATCAGACGGGGGCATTTAAAGGACAATTCTTATCAAATTTGATACTTATATCAATAACATAGGAAATAATTCTAAGTCAAATGCAGCCAAAATTTAGTTCAAATATCCTTCCCATGATGCGTTATGTTACAAAAGAGATTTCTAATGGGAGGAGTTTGCTTCTTGGTTCATCATTGCCCCCTGCTGGGTAATAGTGCCAGTGTATACGTTCTGTTGTGTTATGCCCCCCGTGTACAGATCATGGGCTTGAAACTGTAGTAGGATGCTCATCTGAGTTTGCCGTTGTAAGTTTTTGTTCACTTTCTTCTTACCTTGATGTTTTACTCATACAAGGATTCATTTTATAAGATGCAAGTTCTTACTTTAAATAGCATCTTTAATTTTATCATACTGCATAATATTTTACAAAACTGAAAAAAAAATAATTTGGAGGTGAAATTCTAAAAAAAAGGAATTATGTTATTGTTTTTTGGGTTTTGCTTTTTTTATCAATTGCTTTCATTTTGCTTCAGGTATCTACGAATTTGGCAGTTCCAAAACTGTACAGTATTTTTTAGGTTTTACTATTGTTTAAAATCGGAAACTATAAACACTTTTTAGAGATCTTCATTCTGTACCAATTCTACATTACATACTGCAGTATACTCCAGAGCTGCACTCACTATTCTGCTGGTGCAGTCACTGTGTACATACATTACATTGCTGATCCTGTACTGATCCTGAGTTAAATCCTGTATTATACCCCAGAGCTGCACTCACTATTTTGCTGGTGCAGTCACTGTGTACATACATTACTTATCCTGTACTGATCCTGAGTTACATCCTGTATTATACCCCATAGCTGCACTCACTATTCTGCTGGTGCAGTCACTGTGTACATACATTGCATTACTGATCCTGTACTGATCCTGAGTTACATCCTGTATTATAACCCAGAGCTGCACTCACTATTCCAGTCACTGTGTACATACATTACATTACTGATCCTGAGTTACATCCTGTATTATACCCCAGAGCTTCACTCACTATTCTGCTGGTGTAGTCACTGTGTACAAACATTACATTACTGATCCTGAGTTATATCCTGTATTATACCCCAGAGCTGCACTCACTATTCTGCTGGTGCAGTCATTGTGTACATACATTACATTACTGATCCTGTACTGATCCTGAGTTACATCCTGTATTATACCCCAGAGCTGCACTCACTATTCTGCTGGTGCAGTCGCTGTATACATACATTACTTATCCTGTACTGATCCTGAGTTACATCCTGTATTATACCCCAGAGCTGCACTCACTGTTCTGCTGGTGCAGTCACTGTGCTGTACATACATTACTGATCCTGAGTTATATCCTGTATTATACTCCAGAGCTGCACTCACTATTCTGCTTTTGCAGTCACTGTGTACATTCATTACTTATCCTGTATTGAAGCTGAGTTACATCTGGTATTATACTCCACAGCTGTACTCAATGTTCTGCTTTTGCAGTCACAGTGTACATACATTACATTATTGATCCTGAGTTACATCCTGTATTATACTCCAGAGCTGCACTCACTATTCTGCTGGTGCAGTCACTGTGTACATACATTACATTACTGATCCTGATTTATATCCTGTACTATACCCCAGTGCTGCACTCACTATTCTGTTGGTGCAGTCACTGTGTACATACATTACATTACTGATCCTGATTTATATCCTGTATTATACCCCAGAGCTGCACTCACTATTCTGCTGGTGCAGTCATTGTGTACATACATTACATTACTGATCCTGTACTGATCCTGAGTTATATCCTGTATTATACCCCAGAGCTGCACTCACTGTTCTGCTGGTGCAGTCACTGTGCTGTACATACATTACTGATCCTGAGTTATATCCTGTATTATACTCCAGAGCTGCACTCACTATTCTGCTTTTGCAGTCACTGTGTACATTCATTACTTATCCTGTATTGAAGCTGAGTTACATCTGGTATTATACTCCACAGCTGTACTCAATGTTCTGCTTTTGCAGTCACAGTGTACATACATTACATTATTGATCCTGAGTTACATCCTGTATTATACTCCAGAGCTGCACTCACTATTCTGCTGGTGCAGTCACTGTGTACATACATTACATTACTGATCCTGATTTATATCCTGTACTATACCCCAGTGCTGCACTCACTAATCTGTTGGTGCAGTCACTGTGTACATACATTACATTACTGATCCTGATTTATATCCTGTACTATACGCCAGTGCTGCACTCACTATTCTGCTGGTACAGTCACTGTGTACATACATTACATTACTGATCCTGAGTTACCTCCTGTATTATACTCCAGAGCTGCACTCACTATTTTGCTGGTGCAGTCACTGTGTACATACATTACATTACTGATCCTGATTTATATCCTGTACTATACCCCAGCGCTGCACTCACTATTCTGTTGATGCAGTCACTGTGTACATACATTACATTACTGATCCTGATTTATATCCTGTACTATACCCCAGTGCTGCACTCACTATTCTGCTGGTACAGTCACTGTGTACATACATTACATTACTGATCCTGCATTACATCCTGTATTATACTCCAGAGCTGCACTCACTATTCTGCTGGTGCTGTCACTGTGTACATACATTACTGATCCTGAGTAAGGCCTGTTTCACACATCCGTTTGTGACCATCAGTCAAAATCCGCCGTTTTGGAAAAAAAACGGCCGTCCGTAGCATCCGCATTTTTGCGGATCTGCCAATATTTTGGCGTCCGCTGACCTGACCGAACGGACCCTGTAATGTTTTTTCTCCCTCCGTATCTGCTATTCTGTGTTTTAACCCGCAATTCTGTCTGGCTGCTGGATGAAAACTCTCTCTCTCCTTACCGTTCCAGCGAAACCCCCACATCACGGCTGGTGCTCAGTATATCCCTCCCGCGATCCATCGCAGCTACTCATGTCACCTGGTCCCGCGAGATCACGGCCGCTACATTGCTCCTGCTCCCACCCCGGCTCCCGCGAGATCACGGCCGCTACATTGCTCCTGCTCCCACCCCGGCTCCCGCGAGATCACGGCCGCTACATTGCTCCTGCTCCCACCCCGGCTCCCGCGAGATCACGGCCGCGACATTGCTCCTGCTCCCACCCCGGCTCCCGCGAGATCACGGCCGCTCCCAGAGAACACTACATCACCGGTATTTTTTCATTTTTTTTCCCAGGCGCGGTTCCTTTAAATTTTCACCATCGGCGGATCCGTACATCCGCCGATCCTCGGCCACACGTTTCTATCAGTCCGCCTGTGGATCCGTTTTCCGCTATTTTGGCGGATTTGGACTGACAGAAAAAACTGAAGTGTGAAACAGGCCTTACATTCTGTATTGTACTCCAGAGCTGCACTCATTATTCTGCTGGTTGCCACTGGAAACAGTCTAAAAAAAAACTTATCCGAGCCAACATGACATTTCCATATGAACTGACAAAATTGCGACTTTTGCTTTTACTCGAGGAAACTGGCACAAAGCTGATTCTAAATCCCTCTTAAAGTCTGTGTAGAGAGCTTGGATCTCTGTAAAACATAAATGTAATTCAATTATAGATAAATTCAGAAATTGATCACACAGAATTTCAGATGTATTTAGACGTAAAAAAAGCAAGAAAACAGCTTCAAGAGTTAACATTCATTTTAAAAGTTGTTTTCCAAATCCGTGTAAATTTCCTGAGCGAGTTCACTTCTAGAAGGGGGCTGGAGGGGGCACAGCCTAAAGGAAGCCCCCCATGACTGCAATGGGCGGGTAGGTTTTTGAATTTGTTTTGGCCGGGCAATAATGGTTGGCTGGGATGGGCCAGGGGAGGGGTTTGGGGTGGGGGGGGGCAGCCTGGTCAGGGAAAAGTGCGGGAAAGCCACACTTCACCAACGAATCTGAAGGAGAGAAGACCCACCCACCCTCCCTTTTTTTAGGCAGCAGGATTGAATTAAAGGTGTTTAGGGGAATTTTGTAATTAAAAAAAAAAAAAAAAGAAAAAGGAGGAAAAAGTAGCAGAGGCATTTTGGTGTGAATTTATGCGAGGCGCTGCTTGTTGCTGTCGTCACAGTGGCTAAGGGGCGGGGGGTGGGGTTCTTGGAGTTGACGGTGATTGGTCGGGGAAGGAGTTGGATGTAATATTCCCGACAGTTTAAAAATGGTATGGGGGATCTGGCTTTTTGGTTATGGGCTCTGGACGGGGTTTTTACCTCGGGAGCTCTGGTGGTGAGTCTCCCGGAACGGGAGTTACGGTGCCCTTGAGCTGGGTTGGACGGCTGGGGGTAACATGGTGGTTTAGTTTTTGGTCTTGGGCCAAAAAGGTTTTCTATAGCCAGATCTTTTAGCTCCAAGAACCCTCCCCTCATATTATTTGTATTTAATATTTGGATGTTTATTGTTAATATTTGATTGTTTGTTAATAAATTGGCCGCTGTGGCCATAATTATCCAAAGGAAAAGTGGTAGTCTGCGTTATTTTAAGAGTATGGGATACGAGGAGTCGGGGTGGTTTTTGGGAGAAGAGAGAAAAACTGGATTCGCCATATGCGGTCAAGCACTCTCATTTCCTGGAAGCTCAGAGTAGAGCGACTGTTACACTAAATCTTTTATATGCAAAAATCTCTATATTTACCTGTACTTTACCTTTATTCTAAGGTCTATTGTATAGAAAAAAACAGCATTAAAAGGGCACGTATCCCCACCCCTCCTAAATTGGATAAAAAATATGGAGTCCCTAAAGTTAGAGTAATTTTTTTCCATAAATCAATAGTACACGTGAAAGAAAGAAATGTTTTAATTTATTTTATCAGCTAAATCTATTTCTTTCGTCTGGACTGATTATTCAAACTTTATATTCTCAATTCATCCGTAAAATGTTTCTTCAGTGAATACAGAATTCCCCATTACTGAGATAGGAGATGACATTTGGTGCACATAAAGTTCTATGGAGAACTGTAACTCCTCTCCCTCCATAGAATTTTAAAAGCAACATCTCTCATCTCCTATCTCAATAATGGTAAATTTTGTTGTGGAGACTTGGGGGGGGTCAGTGGGTGCTCTTGCCGGCTGGCCCGAGACAGCATGGACCAGAGCTCATCCCACTGAACACCTGCTATCCTTTTAACATGGGCATAATACTACCCAGACAACACAGGGTGAGGACAAAAACATTGTGGCAATACCTTATTGAACTACTAAACAGACAATAACATATATAATAGTACCAGCAAAATACCCAAGATGATGAAAAATTACAATCTCACCCTTCCGCTGACTCACCGAGATTACAGCTGCAATTTCAAGGCTTCCATGGCTGACTATCCCCACCCGTTGCACCCTGCTTTTGGTGGGCACTGACAGAAAGGACATAACGACAAGCTTAGGAAACTGACAGTCCATTGAGGCACGTGACCAGGTGACCGAATGGTCCCAAGCTGGCTTCTCCGAACGTCTCCATGGAGCCAGGTGATCGGAGGGTACCCACCTGATTTCTCTAAATGTATCCACAGGGGTCAAGTAACCAAAGGGTCCCAATCCTGACTTCTCCAAACGAATGCATGGGTTCCAGGTTACTGAAGGGTCAGAACCTGGATTCTCTCAACTTCTCCATGGAGCCAGGTAATCGGATGGCCCCAACCTGGCTTCACCAAACGTGTCCATGAGTTCCAGGTGTAATCAACATATTAACTAATATCAATTGTTCAACTAACCTATGTCCTGGTCCTGCAAAGATAGCAGACAATGATTTGCATCTAACAGCAGCTCAAAAGTCAACATCCAGGCTTATACGAACAATAGTCTGTGTTTCTTGACCAACCAAAGAAAAACACAAATTCAAAAGTCACCATAAAGATAATAGCCTATGTCTCATGGCCTACTGAAAATGGATGCCTGGATAATTAAGATTAAATGATGTGTTTTCACATTTGTCTTCACTGAATACAGATTTTACCCATGAATTGGGAGTGAAAGATCAGTCCAGGAGGAGAAAGAAGTAGATTTCTCAATCAAGATATATTACAAAGTTGTCTATTTTCATATGTACTATTAATTTATGAAATTAATTAAAACAAGTGTTACTCTTTAACATTTCCCTTTAACATCAATGCTGGAAATCAAGTGGTGCTAAAGAGGTTATCCTATTGTGGAGTGATGCTCTGAAAAGAGTAATTCTTTATGGAGGACTCATTGCAACGAGTGCCATGTAAAACCACATTTCACCTACAGTGGCCGCTAATCAGCAGAAGTTGCAACTTCTAAACCTGCAGTGATTATCTGATCATCAGAAGGTGCAGGTGGGATAATCCTTTAGAATGCTCCACTGTATCTTCCTTAAAAGGGCATTCCTGTTTCTATCTTTTACAGCCATAAATGCCTAATAAGTGCAGGTAGACCCTCAAATAATCGAAGAACTTGGGTCTGCATAAGGTTTAATAGATGGTGCTGCTCTCGCAATCAAAATTCTATATAAATTGCATAAAGCACCAATGGCAGCTACTTTGGCGTCCTGATATTGGGGAACAGCGGGGGGTCCCCTATTAGGCATTTATGGCTTAAATAATGACCTCAAATAACTGCGAGACTCATTGCAGTGCAAATATTGATACTGATCTCCATCCCCCTATGGAGCAGTGGATTGGGTGTCTACTGCGGGGCCGATGTGGATGCAGCAGAGATAGAGGGGGTTTTATGAGGTTCAGAGAGTGCAGCCTGGGTATTAGCAATGTAATTATTATTTGTGTATAAATCCAATATTTTCTGCAAAGCTTCTAAGTCCCTAGAGCTGGCGTAAAGGACAGGGCACAAAGGCCCAGAACATGTTTTCTAAGCCTTTTATTCTGCAGCTGTGAATTCATGCTTTTCCTAAACTGGAATTCTAGAGTTAATTGTTGCTCCGTGCTGGAAATACGGGTCGGATAATCACACTTTTCAGACTTTTGGATGTTGGATTAACAAAATGTAACTGTACTTTTGGGATGGGAACAATCTAAAACCCCTGCAGTATTGTACAATGGATAGCTGGTAGGACAGAGTTAAGTCATAGCTCTGCAGGATTTGATTAGATGCACCTGCCTAACTTTGTACAGCAACCACGGCCTGTGTTCGTGTGAGGTGAGCCAGAGCCGTAGTCGTGGCTGACATAGATTGCTCAAACACGCCCTGGTCTCTTGCCACATACATGCAATGTACGCTTTGCAGCGTACCTTCTTTAACGCCTTTGGTGCCATCATGGTCCCCTCTGATCTGCTGTGGGATCACTCCTATTGACTTCACACAAAGAGAGACAGAGTCTAGTTTCAACTTGTAACAGACAACTTTACTTGAATCCTTTTGCAGTACATCCAGCTCAGTTACAGCAACTTCACAGGGAACATCACAGTACACATGCTTGGCTGATCCTATGCTTTTCCCTACTTCTTCTAGAATGTACAGTCTTGTCCGGAACCGCAGCGTTCCTGTCCAGCTTAACTACTTTCAGTAGTTCCCCTGTCCGTTTCGCCCCAGACATAAGGGCATCTGCTCACATAGTAAGCTGCCACATCTTGGTGCTCCCCGGCATGCCTCTGCTGCTGTGACTTTCAGTTCCCAAGCCCTGGGCGACTGGCCTCCTAGCTTGTAATGTTTCAGGGTCCACTGTGTTGTCCTGGGCTCTAAGGCACTACAGGACTGTCTGGGCTACCTGGCCCTACTAACTACCTTCAGGAAATACTCCTGTCTTACCCCTCCTATATTAACTATTTGTTATACTAAACTCCTATTCCTATCCTACTAAGCCTCCTTCTAGTGGCTAGCCCTATAACTGCACTGTCCCTATCTACACAACATACACACACCTATATATATAGCAACATACAATAGATGAACAATATAATACCAACAGGAGAAAAGGGAGTGGACCATCACGTGATCTTGGTACACCCCTTACATTCATTAGGTGTATCAGTCTGCTGGATGCTGAGCAGAGACGAGTGTGCTGCTGGTAAGTGACCAGCCAAAATGCAAGCTGTAGCTGAGATAGATGTGCTGGGTTCTCTCTCTGGATGGAGACTGCATGGGTCAGCTAGAAAAGTTGAGCAGTCTGTGTGTTGGACTTGCAGAGAAACTGATGGAAGCTGCAGCTAGCCTGTTCAGTGTGAACCGTGCCAGGGGTTGAACACTTCTGCTTGGGGCTGGTAGCTGCTGGAGCTGAAGGGGATACTGAGACTGTTGGGATCGGGCCTATGCTGTGCATGAAGTTTGCTTCAGGAGAAAGTACTGTAATCTGTTCAGGTGAGCCCACACTGACATATGTGCCCTCCTGAATGAACTGTTTATTTGTTGTGATACCTTTGTTCCCAGAAGAGGCTGTTTTTGATTTTGAATACCTTGGAGTTTTAAGAAAGCAATAAAACTGCACCTGTTTGGACCAAGCTGTATTGTGTGTGTGAACGCTACCTAATGCCTACCTTAGAGCATGGATCCCTACTGGTGGTATTATTGTGGACTATATAAAAGTATTATGTGCGGAGTACTGCATATTTTTGGAGCACTATATTATATGGGATACATATATAAATTATAATCTTGACCCCCATATGTCGGTATTATGTGGTCACACACGTTTGGATAAATCAACAGTACAAGTAAATTTAAGAAACTTGGTCTTATCAGAAAAAAAACTGAGGGATTAGATGACAGTTGCTAATTGAAGTCCATCTAGAGGGGAGAAGACAGGATTATGCTGCTGCTTTCTTGTAAGTGTTTTAACTCACCCTAGTGCTGGATTCACAGTTACACTGCTGTATAATGACGTCCATGCCTCTACTGCTATATAAAGATTGGCGAGCTGGAAATCCTCACGTCAGTAACCTCTCCATCCACTAGCTCAGAGACAAATGAAAATTAGAGATAGAGCCTTCAAAGGGAATAAATGCAGGATACAAGTCACATATATTACAAGACAGTATTATTCCTTTGAAATGTGGTATTGAAGAAGGATGTCATTAATCCCATGGATGGCAAGAGGAATAAATAAATTAATTTTGAAACAAATCAAACTAGACATGTCAATCGAAGCAAGATTTACCAATCTACGACTTGCCTACTTTAGACACATCATACAAAAAGAGTAATCACTGGAGAAGGACATCATGGTCGGAATAGAAGGAACAAGGTGAAGAGGAAAACCTGCAACCAGATAGGTTGATACCATTAAGAAGAACCTGATGGACCTATCAAGTCTTACACAAGATGGATCTTCCTACAGATCGTCCATCCATCAAGTCGCCACGGCTCGAGATCGAGGCAAAGACCATTAACAAAAAATAAATGATTACTCATGTACAGTCACACGACAGCTTATTCTATAAAGTCAACTTAACGGAGAGGACCACCAAGTCCAACTGCCATAATGAATTTAATATCTTTTTTTTTTTTTTAGATAATGGCCTATCTGGTTGGCATGAGTTTGACGAGAAGTTTGGGTACTTCTCTGTTTTGTTTTCATGCAGCATTGGAGCTACTAATTGGCTGATTTTTCATACAATGTCAGAGTTGTCAGTGCAGATAGCACTGTGAAATGGTGGTCACACAGCAACACAATGTAGCTTCTGAGCAGCAATATCATCAAGGGACCGAAAACTAAATTGTCATATAGAGTAAAAAACAGACAGCCACATAGAGAATGCTTACAATGTACAATGGCCGAATCTTGGCACTCAGGCCAGTTTTAATCAAGAAAACACAGTAATCATTTTTTGTGACTGTATTATGGCTGAGTGTTCCAGCCTCTGCATGGTGTAATAGGGGTCTATGATTCTGTCTGTTGGGGTGATTAAACTCATAGCTGAGCATGGCACTTAGACTTAATAGAGGCGCAAAAAAATATACCATATGCTTTTGTTAAAGCCCGTCTAGTTTTTCTTAAAATTGTGGCAATTTTTTTGGAGGGGAACAAAAATGCATAATACCAACATGAGAAAAAGGCTAGAGCTTCCGTTCTTACAGATGGTGCCAAAATGCAGTTCCTCTGAGGAGGGACAAGTCCTGCACAAATGCTTTCCACCCAGCATAGGGGACTGGACTAATCAGAAATTGTCCTCCTCCCTCCACGGATCCCAATGCAGCTGAGTGATCTAAATTGTAGGTATACCTTAGAAATGCTGTGGTTTTTGAAATAGCAGGATAGCCACAGGTTTAAGACCACTGTTTTTTCAGTATCAGCTGCTCTTTTTAAAGTTACATTACTATGAAGTAAACTGATTGTGGGTCTATAAGTTTCAGCCTGCTCTGCCCAACTACTGCTTGTTTCTAGCAATACAAAAAAAAATAAAAATATATAGATTATTTTTTTATGACAGAACAGATTATTGCTAAGAAACCAGAAGTCTTTACGGAGAACAGAGATTAATTGGTTTACTATTGATTCATTAATTACTGCGAGATTTAATGAACATCCAGTTTCCTCACATCTTAAAATTTAATAATATCCTTCACTAAATCACATGGTGTACAAACAATAAACAGTTGTGTACACATCATATGAGAGAAAGACTTAGTTTTCGATTGTGGGGTTCATTGAACAATCTATGTACAGAGTCCGAAGCAAAAACAAAACATTAATTATAGCTAACATTGTCAAATCTGTAATCAATTCGATCAGAAGATTAAGTATCCATATTAAAGGGGTCATTTGCATGAAAGCTGAGTCCCAGCATCCCTGGAGCAGGTTTCAGCGTGGCCCTGGTAAGACCTAATGGTTCCTTGAGAAATGCAATAGAAGGTGGGACAGGTGAAATCTCACCCAATGGTTCCTTGAGAAACACAATAGAAGGGAGGACAGTGAAATTTGATCCAATGGTTCCTTGAGAAATGCAATAGAAGGTTGGACAGGTGAAATTTAACCCAATTGTTCCTTGAGAAACACAATAGAAGTTGAGACAGATGAAATTTAAACCATTGGTTCCTTGAGAAACACAATAGAAGGTGGGACAGGTGAAATTTGACCCAATCGTTCCTTGAGAAACACAATAGAAGGGAGGACAGGTGAAATTTGACCCAATGGTTTCTTGACAAATGCAATAAAAGGTGAGACAGGTGAAATTTAACCCAATGGTTCTTTGAGAAACCCAACAGAAGGTGAGAGGTGAAATTTAACTTAATGGTTCCTTGAGGAATGCAATAGAAGGTGAAACGTGAAATTTCACCCAATGGTTCCTTGAGAAACACAATAGAAGGTGATACAGGCAAAATGTAACCCAATGGTTCCTTGATAAACACAATAGAAGGTGGGACAGGTGAAATTTGACCCAATGGTTAATTGAGAAACACAACAGAAGGTGAGACAGGTGAAATTTAATCCAATGGTTCCTTGATAATCGCAATAGAAGGTGGGACAGGTGAAATTTGACCCAATGGTTCCTTGAGAAATGCAACAGAAGGTGAGACAGGTGAAATTTAACCCAAAGGTTCCTTGAGAAGCGCAAAAGCACAAAAGAAGGTGAGACAGGTGAAATTTAAGCCAATGGCTTCTTAAGAAACACAATAGAAAGTTGGACAAATGAAACTTAACCCAATAATTCCTTGATATACGCAATAGAAGGTGAGACAGGTGAAATTTAACCCAATGGTTCCATGAGAAACACAAGAGAAGGTGAGACAGGTGAAATTTAACCCAATGGTTCCATGAGAAACACAAGAGAAGGTGAGACAGGTGAAATTTAGCAAAATGGTTCCATGAGAAACACAAGAGAAGGTGAGACGTCCTGGCCTGACTACGGGACACTGATTCTGTGTGTACTGTAGTCACAAAACCCCTGGTTGGGCAGGGACACTTAGCCTTAATACAGGCCCAAAAGTGTGAATGTAGTACGCCTTTGTTGAAGCATAACTAGCTTTTCCTAAAATTGTGGCACATTGTTTTTTGCTGCCATTCGATCTCTTGCAAATTGTATCAAAATTGAATTACTACCTGTGTGAAAAAAGGAACTCATGTGATCATCTCAAATTACCTGCTACCTTTTTCCTAGTCTTCTTTGTCAAGCAAGATGGTCTACAATCAGCTTTACACATGGAGGCTCATAGTCTACCAGGGTTGTCCTGGAAGACCAATGCACATTTGGTCCCCATGCACGTTTGATATTGTCGGGTTTAGCCAACACTAATGTTTTCGAGAACCCCGGACAATTTATTGTTGGGGAGAAATCAATCTGGCATGTGCAATTTCGTATTGCTTCCTAGAGATATGCCACCAGACATCTCGCAGTGAACAAAGGAGAGCTCAGACAACCAGCTTCTGCGTATGTGAAACCGGTCGAGATAGATACCAGCCATATGACAACCATCTCATGTGTATGGTGGGCTTAAGGGGAGAGGTATTCTGGACTTGAGGGGCAAGGTATTTCTAAATGGAGAACTTCTCATTCACCGAGCTGTGGGTGCTGACAGGGCACCGGTTCCGGAATTGCTGGGGTCAACCCTCTTGTTGAAGAGCACTTTCAGCGACTGGAACAAGTGCTAAGTCAGCTGCAAAGCCATGGTCTGAAGGTAAAGCCGCAAAAATGTCAACATCTTCGTAAGCAGATTGAGTATCTGGGGCATGTTGTATCCGGTGAAGGAGTGAGATCCACGCGTGAGAAGATAGAGGCTGTACAAGATTGGCCCACGCTGACAACAGTGAAAGATGTTCGGGCCTTCTTGGGGCTTACTGGGTACTACCAAACATTCATAAAAAAAACTTTACCTGCCTTGCCAACCCATTACTAGAACTGCTAAAATGAGTGCTGGTCGGCTCGAAGAACCGAACTATTTAATGGGGAAGCAGTCAAGAAGAAGCCTTCAGAGCCTTGAAAATGGCCTTGACAGAAGCTTCAATACATGCCTATGCAGATTTCTCACAGCCCTTCATTCTCCACACTGATAGAAGCTTAAGTGGTCTGGGGGCAGTTTTATCACAAATGCAGGGAGGAAAGGAACGAGTGATAGACTACACAAGCAGGTCTCTTCATGACTCTACACAAGTAGGTCTCTTCATGACTCGGAACGGAACCCTCACAATTATAGATCCTTCAATTTGGAACTGCTAACGTTGGTGTGGGCAATGACTGAGAAGTTCGAAGAATACTTGTCTTGGTCAGAAGTCCTGGTACGGACGGATAATAACCCTCTGGCCCACCTGGAAAATGTGAAGTTGGGGGCCTTAGAACAATGATGGATGGTCCGCATGGTGAAGTATCAGTACAAGATCGCTTACCAGGCCAGGGCTGAGAACACCCAAGCTGAAGTCTTCTCAAGGGTGACTCATGAGCGACCCGAAAGTGACCGAGATGAAGAGTTGGAAGCGGAAGAGACAGTGGATGGTCCTCAAGCAACTTCCCAGCCAGTGAGAAAGAGATGTGCTGCCTCCAGGAACTCTGCGGATTCTGAGACAGTATGAGAGACTGCAGTTGGAAGATGGGTTGCTATACCAGAGAGTACAGCTGCTATGAGAATTGGGGGTCACTTGGCAAGTAGTGCTCCCGGAAAAGTTGGTCAGCGTAGTGGCTACAGAGGCCCAAGAGAGGGACGATGGCCTGAGTTCATGGCTGAGTTAGTATGGGTGTACAACAATTGAGTGCACAGTACAACGGGGTTCACTCTGTATACCTTGTTGTTCGGGAGAAAGGCGCGAGATATCACAGAGTTGGAGTTGAACCCTGAGGAGGTCTACCCATGGATGGGGGTGTCTTCTTGGGTACTAGAGCACTGACATTGGCTGCAGACCCTCCGCCGGCTGGAGCAAACAAAGTTTCAAAGAACTGAAGCATCATGAGGCGTCACCTATTCGAGGGACAGCTCTGAGACCAGGGGACTGGGTGTTTGTCCAGAACAAGCAGCCCCAAGGAAAGTTGGAAAGCAGATGGGAGGGGACCCCACATCGAGTGATACGAGTCGGTTCTGACGGGCAGGTGTATGAAGTCCAGCCTGAACGAGTAGGAGCGCCTACCAGGGTTGCACGGAAGCATGTTGCATCTCTGCCTGTCCAAAGGGCCCGAGAGTGGAGAAGAATCGCCGAAAGCTATCAATTTGCCCATTTTGACGGTTCTCGACTTGGACGAGGAAGAGATGCCGGCCTCACCCCTAGACGTCAATGGTCACTGCATACCACTCCCAGGGAAATGAGCAATACGGAGCCAGTGCTTGAAGCTCCAGGCGCGGCAGGCTCATCCAAAGTAGCTCCCCACCTCCCATCAGTCAACCTGGATTATGCCGATCCGAGTGAACAACGACTGGAGTGCCCCCCACCCATTATGAGCAAGATCAATTCATTTGGCAACAAATCATTCGAGAAGTGGAAGAATGTGAACTTCTGGTGAAAGAGCTCTTGCCCATGGAATGGTGAGTTAAAGGAGATCGGGGGTGTAGGGGAGAAGACCGGGCTGTGCGTGCTGACAGAGCACCGGGTCCGGAACTGCTGGGGCCGACCCTGCTGTGGCAGGGGGGAAGGAAATTGAGGATGGAGACACATGACCTGTGTAGAGGGGGCATGGTGAGCCAGGAGAGCTTAAGGGTTTTTGTGTGGGAAGGCAGAAGGGGTTTCCGCCAGAGAGAAGTGAGAGTGAGGACCTTCATTGCACCGCGAGCAACAATAGGCCATGCGGCAGCGATAAAGGTCGTGTGCAAAATTGACTCGGGGACATCGTCGGACATGCAGCAACTGGGAGATTGCTGTGAGAGACTCTTGGCTGCAGCGCAGCGTAACGGACAAGGGGCTCATCGGGTCAGACCAGTGACCGCCCGCTGCTGACAGAAGAGAGAAGACTGAATAGTTAGGCAGGGAAGCCGGAAGACCTCAGCACCGGCCTTAGCCAGCATTCATTTCAGAAGAAGTGACAAGCATCGGACTCACGCTAAGTGAAATAGACATACATATAAACTTCCACCTTAAGTTGCTCCGTTCTATTGTGATTCTTAACATTAATCTAATTTATCCTCCGTCACTCCCTGCGAGGAGATTTCTTGAGTCCCTGTAACAGTTAAATCAAACAACTGTTTACCCCTGTTATCCCTTGCTCTGTGCCTCTGTGTCATTGCATCCAATTACTTGTGTTACACACCTACTGGATACAGTGGTAAGGGTGGTCTCCTGGTGCAGATAGTTGCCTTACTGAAATATTTTGTCTAGTGCTCAGCAACTCATCGATCTTCCTTTTCACATTTTGGTCCTGATTCATCAAGGCTGCTGATTAGTATGTCAGTCTTGAGGAAGAGTGCCATGTCGTAAAGGTTCATTTAGACGAATGTCCAAATCTGTCCAAAATTAGAACGCCATGCATGGACTAGCTGTGTCCCTGGAGTGCCCGCAAGGGCAGTGGGGATACTCGGTACCGGGCCGCTTTTTAAAGGGGCGGTGTCACGGCAGCGGTGACCCGGTCTGTGGCCCTGGGTATCCAATAAAAGGGGAATAGTGAAAAAGGGAAAAATAAAGTGCTTGTAATAAAGTGTTCATGACGCCACCTGTGGTACTCGGTAATAAAGATGTTAGCCTACGCTGCAGATTCAGTCCACTGGGACAGTTGTTGATGCAGCAGAGTTGGTTCAGCTCTCCACAGGCAGAGCTATGTCTCAGGGCAGTTAGGATATTAAAGATAATGTTGGAGGTGAATGTGGTGCAGGGCAGATGATGCAAGAAAGATTCAGAAGACACAACAGAGTGCAGTTTCCTTTACCTTTTACTGAGCTGTGCAGGTACAGTCCGGGCTCAGGTTACAGATGGTTCTGGAGTCGGCCAGCCTGTAAGCAATTTGGGGATCTCCTTATTCAGGGGGGTTGTGAGGCCTCCTTCCTAGCGCTATTCTCTGTGGTACTTGCTGCTGTAAACTCTATTCAAGTTCCTCTCCCTGTCTGCTACTTAGGTAGTACTCCACTCGCATGACAGGCAACTGTAGCCTGCTTCAGGGATCGCTCCTGTGTGGCGTCTCCGGCTCACACGTGCTGCTGTGTCATCGAGTATCAGTTGGGGACAGAGGATCTGCGGTCTTCTGTCCTCCGGATTCGGCTGCTGGGACTTTAGTACCCACACAGCCTCCGGGGCCCGGTCTCTGGCTCTCAAGCCTGGGGGTGAGCTCAGCTATAGCTCCTGTCCCCCAGCTCCTTTCCACACATCCTCTCTCAACCTCATTCAGGCTCTAATTCACTCTAACTTCCTCCTCCAGACCAGAGAAAGCAGCTCCCCTGAAGTCGGGTTTAGAGCTTCCCCTGCTGGCCTGGAGCAGGAACTGTGTTGTATGCTGGAACTACCTGTCAAGGGGATCCCTTCTTTGCTTCCAGGCATGACATCACTCCCCCCTGGAGGGAGGCAAGGCCATTGGGGCAACCTAACTCCTGGGGTACCATATCTCACCCAAGCATGACAACCTCATAGAAATACATGAAGCTGTCATGGTCGGGTTGGGAGACTCGCGGCCAGTCCATGCATTACAGGGCCATGCTCGGACCGATTTGCACGGATGTTTGCATGAGTTCTAAGATTAATCTAATTCATTGAGAGGTGTGCACCTCTTAATGAATTAGACTCATTTTTTAGCTGCTATGTGCCAACCCAAAAAATGTACTCCAGTTACAGACACATTTCTGACACCATTTTTGAGCATAAATTATCATGAATTTGTTGACCACTCTTGGCCTCCACTTGGGTAAATTCCAGGCACTTTATAAAAAGATGCAGGAACTGGTGTAAAAACGAGTTGATGAATTGATGGGCTTAGTCTTGACATTTACTATAATTGAAGGGATTCATTTTCTGTTACCTCCTGTCTTCCTTGCTACACTAGTGTCTCCCCAGTTTCTATTTAGTTACAGCGCTGCGTAATTCTTCACATTTCTTTCCTAATCCAACAGCAGCAGCGTTCGCACCAGTAATTAGGTAAAAACTAATGTTTTCTGTTGCAGCCCTGTTTCAGACATCATTAAGTATTACCCTTGTGACTGAATGTTCCTACCAGAGATGCACACACAAGAGCCAAATTCATAGGAAGCCAATTAAACTTTCAGTATGTTTTTGGAGCATAGGAAGAATCTAAAGCCTCGTGTATGCAGAAGAAATAAAGAAAATCATCAATATTTTATGTCAGAAGAAAAAAAGGAAAAAAAGTGCCCTCGGGAGGGAAATGTGATCTTAGACTAGGAAAGTAATGAAAAAATTGTAATGCAGGGGCGTAACGAAAAATGGGGTTGGTCTTGAGTAGGCATTGGCTCTAGTGGTTGGGGGGCGGGAAGAACTTGCAAGTCCCCGTGCATTGGTCCAGGGTATGAAGGTAAAAGTTCCAGCTTTACAAGGATTCAATTTACTGAAACATCAGTGCACACTGACACAAAGGTGTCCCCCTGTATGATGGTGGCACGTTCTGTAGTAAAATTACAACAGGACCAAGTCAAGGGGTGCAGAGTATGGATGGCACGGGGCACAGCCTGCCTACGCACCCTACTTATACTAGTCCTCCCCAAATTAACAATTTCTACAAGGCTAGAATTTTTTCCAGCCCCCCACCCCGAGCTGCGGGACGCTGCACCAATCGTCACAATCTGCTGACTCCAATATCCTGCTTCATCAGACATAAAGCATCAGAATCTTTTCTTGTACGTAGGGAAACATGGTGCAGTATGTACAATCAGGGCTGCATAGCTCATTAGTTGACATCGGTTTCTCGCCTCAGGCGGCACTCCATCCCGGCGGTGGACATTTAGCCTCTAGCTCTATACACATTTGTGTCTTTAGGGATTATTGAAGAATGTGTGTTTTTAGGGTTTTCTACAGATAAGATGACAGGACCATATTTTTTTAAGGTCCTCAAGCCCGGGGCACGACAGTATAAGCTCCTCATGGGAGGATCAGGAGAAGACAGTGAGCTTGTGTGTTATATGGCTGTGTGATGTGTTTAGGGTCTAAATATGGTTCCTGTATTATTTTAAGGGTTATAGGGTCTGTATTTATTCTGGGGTCTATATGCATTAATGGGTCTTGGGTTTGCGCTAGTTTAGGGGGTGTCTATTTACTCTGGATAACTGCTAACCCTAGAGAAGAGCCCAGACGTCTGGAACATTGGACATTGATTTTGGGGTCTGTAGTTATTCAGGGGTTTAGTATTGGTTTGTGGGACTGACATATTTTGGGTTCTATTTATTCAGGGGTTTGTATTTTTTTAGGGGTCTGGATTTGGGGTTTGCATTTATTTTAGGGTCTGGTTATTCAGGGGTGTGGTTTGGGATGGGCATTTCTTCTGGGATCAGTCATTCGAAGGTCTGGATTTGGGATCTGCATTTATTTTAGGTCGGTAGGTATCTAGGCATCTGGATTGGAGGGTTTGCATATATTTTAGGGGTCTGTATTTATTGCCAGGTGTACTCTGGGCATCATATTATTTTGTAACAGTTCTGAATTAATTTTAGATCTGAAATCTTAATTTTGAGGAGTGATGCCATAGTGTATGTGCAATGTTGTGAGTGTATTTCACTTTTCTCCTCGAGCTGCAGAAAGTCCATGAACACCCCAACCTCTGACCACCCTAATAGGGAACAGTTAGTCTAAAGCTTGGAAGTTTAGTACTGGAAAATCAGACAGCGGAGAACCTGTAATTCAGGGGAAGTAGTAAGTAAAGAGCTGAGCGATAATTATATGTGATGTCTGGAGAAAAGAAGCTGAATTGAGCCGAATACGATGTTGGTCTAGTGAGATGGGATAATGAAGATGTAACTGCCATAACGTTATAGGCGATAGTGAGATATTTAGTGGAGACGAAGCAGCTTTGACAAGTCGTCTTCCAGTGAAGTAGAAGCTAATTAGTGTTGCCGGGAATGGAGAACAAAATGATGTGTTTTGATTATATTTCAAAAATATCGAACGTCATTGGAAAATTTTTCAGAGAGTTCGAGATGGCGTTTTAGGCCGATTCCCTGGAAAATGGGGGAGAGGGCAACCTGACCTGACGCTGTCACAACACCTGAAAAACGAACATAAGACAAAGGTAAGAAAAAAGTTGTCCGCTCGCTTCAGAAAGCAGCTCACTTGGCCGAATGCTCTCTCGCGACCATACTTTACGTGCGTATGCTCAGCTCCCAATGCTCATGTGTGGGGAAAGGGGGCTCAACTTCTTCTGGCAATGGATTATATCCCAATCCACAAAGGTAGGACCCCAACCAGTCCTAGAGATGGATCCTAAAATGCCCCAAAGAAAGAAACAGTGACCATGCATGTGCACCATGGCTCCACTCATTCTGTTAGGGCCGGCATTAGGGGAGGGCTGACTGGGAACTTGCCAAAAGGCCTCTTATCCTGTGCATGTGCACCATTACTCCACACTGGGCACTTGCCCAGAACTCCATATCCTCTGCATGTGCACCATCTCTCCACTCATTCACTTAGGACCGGTGTTAGGGGGAGGGCAGACTGGGCACTTGCCCAGGGTCCCTTATCCACAGAGGGGCAACCTGATGTAAGCTCACACAGTATTTGCTTGTAACTCCATCACAGCAGCAGAACTTGGGAGTGCACTGTTCACCTCAAGAGATCCCAAGACTGTAGAGATGAGCATTGTTCTCCTGACATCTGGCCGTGATAGAGCGGCACTCACCAGGACCAGAGGCAGAGAGGGTCAGTGGACATACTGGTAATATTATTTGACTGAAACATTTGCAACCCCACTTTTATTTTTTCCCTAGGCATCACTTTGTTTAATACCGGCCCTGCTGTCAAGTACAGCCGATGGGGAAACTCAGAGCCCTGTTCTTAAGCTTAGTGGGTGTCCAAAGTGTCAGACCCCAATGATATGCAAGTTACAACGAATTCTTTGGATGGATGATAACTTTAAGGTGCAATCACATGAAGATTTTGGGATGAGTATTTTTCAGCATGAAAAACACAGGATACGACCAAAAAACCGCAGCAAAGGTTATGAGCTTTTTTTTTTCCGCCAAGCCATATAGACTTCAATGGGGAAAACTGTGATAAAAACACTAACAAAGGCCTTATTCACACGTATCATTCCCCATCCAAGTCCCCCCACCTTTTCATTAAAAAAATGACAGTACAGTAAAAGCAAAATAGAGTGAGATTTCTCAAATCTCGTTCATATGATGCATTTTTCCTTTTTCTTGTTTTTTCCTCAATTCTCAGTGTTTTTACAGCAGTTTTCCCCCTATGAGATAAAACAGACTCATACAAAAATAAGTTAAAAAACAACAATGCATCTAAAAATGGTTTCTGGTCAAAATCTGCATTTCTAATGCAAAAAAAGGATAAAAAAAATAAAAATTACCTTGTGAATAAAAAAACAGTGTAAAACCGCAAGGAAAAAAAGGCCTAGTGTGATTGAAGTGTTTTCTGTAATTGTAAAATGCTGCCTTTTATTCTTCCACCCCACAAAAAAAAAGATCATAGTGTGAATTTGCTGCTTCACGCAAATGGGGTTTATTCTTGTAAGGGTATTGCAACAAAGTTTTTGTTTGTAGTCACATAAATGTGTCTTTGAACTGAAGAATGCTGAAATACAATACCAGATTCAACCTGTGGAGAGGGGTGGCACTGTTCCTGGAAGAAAGCAGCCATGTTTATCTAATCTCGTATAATCTCTACAGATTTTCTGATTCTAGTAAATGACAGTCATATCCACATAATTATGTACAAGTGGATGCTCAGCGGTGCCGGCACTGACCTTCCTGGAGCGCGTCATGGGAACCTGATTTCTGTCCATGGGAATACCTGTAGGGGAATTTGTCGTCTTTACCTGTGTGTGTGGCCCTCATCCAGTTTCTCTAAAATTTCCACCTACAAATCCACTGTTAGGTTAATTGACTCCCAATGAAATGATTTGTGTTTTTGGGCTGCGCAGATTGGCAAATTGAACCTGATGTAAATCATTAATCATCGCAAAGGAATAAAAGAAAATATAAAAAAAACAATAAAATGTGAATTTCAATAATAAACCAATCTTTTAAATCCACAAAACCCAGAACCCAGTCATTAAAATATCAGATTGATATCAGAGCTCCGTCACCTGCAGAGATGGCTGAAAATAAAAATAATTTAAAAAAAGCGCATGCGCAAGCAAAAAAAAGTGCCTGTGCAAGCAAATCCTTCTACAAAGATGTAGTAGAGGATGAAAAGAAAATTCAAACGGGATAAGCGAAGAGACGGCAGGTAGGAGTGCACAAAGGATAGGGGATGAGGACGGCTGCTACACGGAGGCGACATATCACCGGCAACACGTAACTTGCATTTGCTGTCTCCGAGTTGAGGGATTGTAATTAGTGGTGAGTGAACGTGCTGCGATAAGGTGTTATCTGAGCATGGTCAGGGCCTCACCCAGTTATTTCGGCGTGCTCGAAAAATAAGTTAGAGTCCCCGCAGCTGCATGTCTCGCGGCTTTTCGACAGCTGCAACACATGTGTTGCGGCTGTCGAAAAGCCGCGAGACATGCAGCTGCCATCTGTTCGTTCTCCATTCGGCTTCTGCTCCGAAGATGCTCCAAACTTTACACTTCAAGTTAATAGGAAGGCAGAAAGAAAAAAAAATGCCCAGAAGACGCCTTTTTTGAGCATATTAAGTGTTTTTGCCTAAAAAAAATAATGTTTTATTCAATGCTCAATGGATGTCTGAAAATGTCAGCGAAATCCACCCAAAAACAAAAAAATCTTGAAAAAGTGAACAAAAACATTCCAGAAAAAGAACAAACAAAAAAAATTCTTTTTTTTTTCCCCGAAACAGTCTCAGCTTGAAAAATAAGTCGGTTTTGACCACTGAAAAAAAAAACTTAGTGTGAACATGGACTAATCAATATGGAGCATGACCGGACAGTTTCAAAATATATCGGGGAGATACTAAAGAGAGTCATAAAAGATGCTTTTTATGGCATTTTATTTGCTTTTTTAGGTGCAGTGAACACTTATGACTATTTCCGTTTTCCGTCTTTAGAATCAAGCACTGTGCAGCCGCTGGGTTATTTAATTTTTTTTTCTAATTGTTTTTTATGCCTTTTATTATATCCAAATTGTAATTTTTTTACCACCTTATAATCAATGCGTTCATTCCATATTTTTAGTATTTAATCCCATCACCTCCATAGGGGGTCTGGTTTGTGGTAAATCCACCTGTGCCAGTCATCTGATATCACAGCGCAAACATACATTATATGTACATATATATAAATTCTATATTTTAAAGTAAATAGAACGGTCTCATCAGGTCTACGAGATCTATTGTATGTATATTAGAAAATCAGAGATCAGAGGTCGGGCAGATTTCACAATCCAACTGCATACATTATTAAATTGATGTCTTAGACCTGATGAGGCTGGCGTGCTTACTATGAAAATCCATGTCAGAAAGGCTGTATAATCCTGATGTTAAACTTTAACGAGTCCAGCTATTTTAGTTTTAGGAAGGGCATAAAAAAAAAAATACACTGCTGTTCTGACATGGATTTCAACGTAAGTAGAACAGCCTTATCAGGGCTACAAGATGTATATGTCTGCAGCAAAATCTCTAGTGGACGATTCACAACATTGATCTTGCTGCGGAGATGCAGTGGAGTAACTTACACGTTGTAAGGTTGCAAAAGTAAAATTGACAGCGTCACTCAATTTATACTGCTGTTTTCTCTTCAATGTGTGGATGAGATTTCATAACATCTGGTTGTGTCTCACCTGGTGTGGTAGATTCTCAAATCTCCGGGTCCAGAAGATCAGTTCTTGAGCAGCACGGACAGTGACACGGAAGAGCAGGATGGAAAGTGGGTTGCTGCCAAGCCGATGTAGCGGGATTGGCATATTGATGACTGGTATAGCAGAGCCAGATCACTGGTGAAGCAGAGTAGTAGAACCGCAACACTGATGTAGCAGAATTGTATTGTGATGCAGCAGTGTTAGTACAATAATGCAGTGTTGAGCCTCTGATGTAGGAGAATTGACACAGAAATTTGGAATTGATGTAGCAGAGTTGATTTTGCAATGAAAGTACACTGCACCAGATATTTTACAGCGATGTAGAAAAGTTGAGTTTGCAATGGAGGTGCAGTGTAGCAGAGCCGGAACAGCAATGTAGCAGAGTTTAGTTTGCAATGGAGCTACAGTATAGCAGAACTGGAACAGCAATGTAGTACAGTTGAGTTTGCAATGGAGGTACAGTAATACAGAACTGGAAAAGCAATGTAGCAGAGTTGAATTTGCAATGGACATACAGTGTAGCACAGCTGATACAGCGATGTAGCAGAGTTGAATTAGCAATGGAGGTACAGTGTAGCAGAGCTGGAACAGCAATGGAACCGAGGTGAGTAGTGGCAGGATGTCAACTACTTGAGTAGTCAGGCGGTGCTCTGCTGCCTAACTGGAGTTAAATGTCCTGATCCTGGTGATACCTAAAAAACACCCAAAAAACATATTCTGCCAGAGCTGCGCTCTTCCAATTCTGTTACAGATGTCTGTTGAGTTGCTTTTTACCCGACATGGAGAAGAGGAGATGTAGATGGGAAGCCATACACAGTGGATTTCCATAATTTGCTGCTGCTTTTAAAAATATGCTACATAGATACCGGAGAGCAGGAATCCCTCATGTCTGTGTGCGCTGTGTATGGGAGACAGCATAGCAGCAAGTCTCCACCCACCAGCTCAGAGACAACTGAACTTGGAGAGACTGTAAAGAGGAAAACTGGTGAAAATACAGCATACAAGTATATAATGGCCAGAAATTGTCTTATTTCGCACACGTGACGGCTTATTCTGAACCGTCACTTTAAATGACAGGTCCTCTTTAAATGCAGGATCGCGCAGCCTTTTTTGAAAAATCTGAACTTGAAAAACGTCACCTGCGAAGCCAATTCTCCCCCGTCTAATCATCTCCTGTTTGATAGGTTGTTATGGATTCTAGAAAATGTGTTCTTTTTATTGCTTAAACCTCCAGGTGATACTAAAAAAACACCCAAAAAAACATATTCTGCCAGAGCTGTGCTCTTCCAATTCTGCACTATACAAATGCAATAGTTATTGGGTCTCTACATTACGGCTCGTCCCTCCGAGTGGATACATGTTATTTATACAAATTTCTCTTTTGCTTTGGACTTGGAGACAAGCTTTCCCCACGGTCCCATAAGGTCTGGACCCAGACATTAGCAGCTGAAAAAAAACCTCAACCCAAAATGACAGAGCAGGGAAAATAAAAAAGTAATAGGTTATTATGGCACAGAGATAAAATACATAATGTGCAGAATCTTCCTAATAACATCACATCTGAGCTGGCGTTTCTGGAGATACCTCGGGGTGCTGTAGCGCCGCTAGACTTGGCTGCTTGCAAGAAACTAATTTGCTAGAGTGGATATACTCAGAGCACTGACCAGAGGTGGGAATTCTCCGGCTGGCTTCAAGGGCAGCCAGGTTGTGATAGGGATGGTGCATTGGGTATGCAATGTGGTTTGGAGGAAGCTATGGACTCAAGTGTTAAAGCAGAGTCCGAGATGTGATGTATTAGAGGCAGATGAAGGGCGACATGGCTAATATGGAAGGAAAAGGTTTCTACTTTGGAAATATAAACCATGCTAACAGTCACTGAAAACTCAATCTGTTCCCAGCACGGTGGCCGACATAGAAGCCTGATTTATTTACCTGCAAATAAGAATTCAATGTCTTTGGGAACGGGCACCAGGAATGAGTCCGTGTCACCTATTACAGAGGCGGCTTGTAGATGACTTAATATAAAGTGAAAACAAGCTGTTGTATTCCATAGCCAGATCTGGTTAACCGGTTAGAGCAGGTGTCATCGCATTAGATTATGAGAAGAAGCTGTGAAAAAGTGCTGGTGGGTCCATTACTCCTTCATTACCCATGGTGCATATATATATATGTGACGAACAGTCCACGGCCGTTCGTCTACTTACGGGCGACACCAACGGGGGTCCCGCTGCCACCAAAACGCGACGGACAGCGGACCCTGTGTCACCACTATGTCACAGTCCCACCACTGACACAGGTGTATCAGCGGACGGAGGGGCGTGACACGGTGCCGGCACACGGCTATCACAGGCGCAGTGGGGCTTATCTTAGTTATCCCAACACTGGCACCATGTGACCAAAAATATCCAGCAAGCTAATCTCGCTCTACAATTTGCCGCAGGGGGAGTTTAATTTGGATACCCCACCACTGCTATCAATCTTCCAAGCACTGCGGGGATTTATGTATATCCCACTTTCTCAGTTCCACTTTGGAACTCGCAGCTCTCCGGCGCCCCCCCTTACCCTCAGGTCAGTCAGGGAACTGCACCTAGGATAATTGGTCGCCGGACGGGCTGCCTGTTGTGAACCGGCAATTAGGCTTCTGCAGTAAGGGAATTATCAATGCTGTGGCTGAAGCCCCTTACTCAGCAATATAAGACCCTTCTAGACTGCCAGCAAGCCGTAATAGCCGTACACAACGCGCTGCCACCAGTCACGGTTACTTAATTCACAGTGTTAAATTAAGAGGGTCCGTGGCAAACCCCTCGAATTAGTAGCGATTATCTAACAAAGGCGTATAGTTCGAGTCTTAGAGCATAGAGACAGATCTAAATAATTATTTCATTTATTTTCCGAAAGAGGACAGTGATTACAGATAAAAGTTGCTATAAAATTGAGACATAAAATATGTACAGTACAGGTATAAAATAAAAGTGGAGAAAACAAAGAGATTACACTCACAGTTCCATATTGTTCCTTAGGCAGACCATGCGGCTAAGGTGGGTGGAGGCGGAGCTGCACTTCTCCGCTCATCTGAGTTCCTGTCAGCACGGACTCTGCAGCTGTTCTGAGCTGGTTTGCCCAGGGAATGCCTTATAGGCTTTGCTTTGTGACATCACGGAGAGATGCATTCTGGGTTGATCCCTCCTCTCTCATCCGAGTTATGTTTTGGCTACAAAACTTAGATTAGCTATAACTTTATGGGAGAAGCTGGTATGGACTCATCAGTGGTATCATGTTTCCCAGCGTAATGAGCCTATCAAGAAAACATCAAACATCTATGCGATATGACCATCCATTTGGGCGCAAATCCTATCTCATGTTCTGGACAGGGTAGAACTTCGAAACATACGCGGTCTCGAAGCTGGGACCGCTCAGGTTAAAAAATATGATTTTCATATCTCTACTTGGTACGGTTTTCGCAGGGCAGGCTCTTAAAGTTTTATTTCAAACAAAGACCTTTTCCCGCATTTTTCTTTCAGCTGAGAGAAGCCAAATGGTGTGAGGAAGATGGTCTAGCTAATTAACATTCCTGCTCTTCCAGAGGAAGTGGCAGGGTTGGTAAAACCTGGGGGGAAGGAATTCCTACTACTGACAGTTTACAATGTCCTAGGATGGAGGATTTGTTAGCACATTGCAACAGAAAACATATCTTGCAGATATTGTACATCACACCTCCCCCCTTAAGAGGGCGCTAAGGAGGCATTACCTCTCGGTAATCGGCCATGCGCACCTCAGCGGGTTCGCCCCGGCGGGACAACCCATCGGCATTGCCGTTTTCACTGCCCTTCCTGTGTTTTACAGTAAAATCGTACTGTTGAAGGGCAAGGCTCCAGCGGAGCAATCTTCCATTGGTTCCAGACACTGTGTGCAACCAGCTCAGAGGGTTGTGGTCGGTTACCACCGTGAAGGCGCGCCCATACAGGTAGGGCTGCAAACGCTGCAGTGCCCACACCATGGCCAGACACTCCTTCTCGATGGTCGAGTATGCCACTTCCCTCGGCAAAAGTTTCCGGCTCAGGTACAACACGGGGTGCTCTTGGTCCCCCGAGTCGACCTGGCTAAGCACAGCACCGAGGCCAAACTCGCTGGCGTCGGTCTGTACCAGAAACGGGCGACTGCTGTCGACTGCTCTCAACACTGGAGAGTTGCACAGGGCTGCTTTCAAAGCTTGGAAAGCCGCCTCACAGTCATCTGTCCAGTTGACTGTTTGGGGTAGCCTCTGCTTGGTGAGGTCAGTCAAGGGTTTGGCAAGGGCGCTATAGTCCTGGACGAACCGCCTATAGTACCCTGCAGTGCC
This sequence comes from Dendrobates tinctorius, assembly GCF_039654945.1. Lineage (NCBI taxonomy): Eukaryota > Metazoa > Chordata > Amphibia > Anura > Dendrobatidae > Dendrobates > Dendrobates tinctorius. The sequence goes on from NW_027361696.1 coordinate 54,134,192, forward strand.
CAAGAAGGACTTCACCTGTTTCTTGGTCCTGGGGGTGGGCCAGGACACGATTGCGTCCACTTTTCCTGGCTCCGGACTCATGGAACCCCCGCCTACCCGGTGCCCCAGGTAGTGGACCTTGTGCATGCCTATCTGGCACTTCCCCGGCTTGATGGTCAGGCCTGCCTTGTGAAGACGCTTGAGCACCTCCTGGAGGTGCTGAAGGTGTTCCTCCCAGGTGGAACTGAAGACGGCAATATCGTCTAAGTACGCCACTGCGTACTCCTCCAGTCCCCGAAGCAGGTGGTTGACCATCCGCTGGAAAGTGGCAGGGGCATTCTTCATGCCGAAGGGCATGACCGTGGACTCGTACAGTCCAAAGGGGGTGATAAAGGCGGATTTCTCCTGCGCCTCAGGGCTCAGGGGAATCTGCCAGTATCCCCGACTCAAATCCATGATGGATATGTAGTTGGCGTTTGTCAACCGCTCGAGCAGATCCTCGATGCGCGGCATTGGGTGGGCATCAGGGGTTGTGATGGCGTTGAGCCCCCTGTAGTCCACGCAGAACCGGGTGGTTCGATCCTTTTTAGGCACGAGGACTACAGGTGAAGCCCACGCACCTTTTGACCGTCGAATCACTCCCAGCCTTAACATCTCATCGACCTCTTGGCGCATGACTTGTTGCACCGTTTCAGAGATCCGATAAGGTGTTCGCCGTAATGGGGCGTGATTCCCGGTGTCCACCTCATGAACCGCTAACTCCGTCCTCCCAGGACGGTTGGTGAACACGGGCCGGAAGAGTTCCAGGGTGGCCATCAACTGCAACCGCTGGGACACAGTGAGCGAACCACTTATCTCCATGTCCTCAATGGACCCATTGGCCTTGGCCTGGGCCAGCATGTCCAGGAGGGAATCTTCCTCCCCATCCTCTGGCAGATTGCAGACCGGTAGGATGCAAGCTTCACGTTCGTAGTGCGCCTTCAGCATGTTGACGTGAAAGGCCTTGCGCCTACCCCGAGCATGGTCAAGCGTGACCACGTAGGTGACCGGGTTGAGCTGTTGGTGGACGACGTACGGGCCTTCCCAGGCTGCCTGAAGCTTATCCGTTGGTACAGGGACCAGCGCCCACACCTTTTGACCCACCTGGTAGGTCCGCTCCCGGGCGTTCTGGTCATACCAGTGCTTCTGGTCAGCCTGAGCCTGCGTCATGTTGTCATGCACCAACTGCGTCAAGGTCTGCATCTTGTCACGGAAGCGCATGACATAATCCACGATGGACACTTCTGTGGGGTTTGGCTCATCTTCCCAGGATTCTCTTATCAACCCAAGGGGTCCCCGGACTCGCCTGCCATACAGGAGCTCGAAGGGGGAGAACCCGGTCGAGGCCTGCGGAACTTCTCTGTAAGCGAACAGCAGGTGTGGGAGGTACCGCTCCCAGTCGCGCCCTTGGGTCTCAACCAGTATGCGGAGCATCTGTTTGAGGGTACCGTTGAAGCGTTCACACAAACCATTAGTCTGTGGGTGATACGGACTCGATACCAGGTGCGTCACCTGCATTTTCTCACAGAGAGCCTCCATTAGGCGAGACATGAATTGGGGCCCTTGATCGGTAAGCGTCTCCCTGGGAAATCCTACTCTTGAAAAGATGGTCACCAGTGCGTCAGCCACCTTATCTGCCCTGGTTGAAGACAGAGCTACTGCCTCTGGGTACCGGGTAGCGTAGTCTACCACGGTGAGAATGTATCGCTTTCCGGAGCTGCTGGGGACGGACAGCGGTCCTACAATGTCCACCGCGATTCTCTGGAAAGGCTCCTCTATCACCGGCAAAGGAATAAGGGGAGCCTTAAGAGCAGGCCCCGCCTTACCCACTTTTTGACAGGTGGCGCAGGAGCGGCAGTAGTGTGTTACATCTGTCCCCATCTTGGGCCAATAGAAGTGTTGAGACAGCCGTGCCTTTGTTTTGCTGATCCCCAAGTGTCCAGCGAGTGGAATCTCATGGGCAATCCGCAACAACTCGGTTCTGAACTGATAGGGGACGACCAGCTGTCTTTCCCTCAACCACTCCTTTTTAGGATCTCCGGGTACTGTCTCCCGGTACAACCTTCCTCGTTCCCAGAACACCCTCTCCTTATCAGACTTGGAGGTGGGCGTCCCGGCGAGACCTCTCAATTTCTCCAGGCTGGCATCTGAGTGCAGAGCAGCCTGGAACTCCATGCTGGAGGCTGCCAGAAGTGACGTCAGGGTACCTCCTTTACTGGGACCCTCTGGAACCGGCTCTGGGTTCACCTCTGGTTCAGTCTCTCCTGTAGCAGCAGAGGGTCCAGAAGACAGTGCGTTACCTGCGATCTGGGCACTCTGACTGCGTGTGACAGCTGCTATGTATGCTGTCTCCCTGGGGATTTCTACAGACCCACCAGCTGGTGCTGCCCTGGGCTCTACCTCCCCATCCACCCCCAACACTTCAGGAGCAGTGCTACTTATGGGCCAGTTACCTTCCTCGGTGGCACTGGTCAGCTGCATGGCATTACCTTCCTCATGGTCCCCATGCACCTCCCCATTTCCTTGAGCACCGTTGCTTACTCCTGCCAGGGGTTCCTCAGCCGTCTCACTCCGCAGAGTGACGGGGCTGAGCACCTCGGTACCTGTGGACACATCTACCGCTTCAAAGAAAGGGTTAACGGGTTCAGTCGGCACAGATACATCAACATCATCATTCCTAGGAAAAGAATGGTTATCAGTTTGCTTTGGTACATTCACATCAGCATCAGCATCGTACCTGGGGAAAGAATGGTTGTTAGTTGCATCATTACTCATCAAGGCATTAGCAGGTAACACATTCAGTTTCCCGTCATCATCATCATCATCAGGGTTAACGTTACCCTTATTATCAGTTTGGGGAAGGGTGTCAGGGACATAGTAGGCAACCATCCTCCCCAAGTCAGTCCCCAATAAAACATCAGTGGGCAAATTTTCAGACACTCCCACCTCCCTCAACCCACTCCCGGCACCCCAGTCAAGAAAAACTCGTGCCACTGGCAAGGGACAACGGGTGCCTCCAATCCCGGTGACAGTCAGGGTTTCCCCCTCAACAAACTCTTCAGGGGCCGCCAGTCCAGGACGGATGAGGGTTCGTTCAGCCCCGGTGTCCTTGAGGCCTGTAGCAGGACGGGCCCCCACCTGAACAGGTTGAACGTTGTCATCAGCCCTCCCAACCACACCTCCCACCAAAAGAACAGAGGCGTTGGGCCCGGGGGCCTTGGCTGGGGGGTTCTTCGGCCTATTCGGACAGGTGTAAAAGAAGTGACCAGGCCGCTGGCAGTGGTGACACAGGCGACTGTCAGTAGCCGGCCTGCTGTTGGCAACAGGGACTGGGCCTCCGGAGGGACGGCTAGCTGGGGCATTGGGGTTGGTTGCTGGCTTACCCCCTTTCCAGCTGGTGGCGACTGGCCTCCGCGTCTCGGGCTTCCGGTTGGCCTCGTGGTTGTCGGCGATCTGCGCCGCTTTGTCCGCGTTCGTTGGTTTGCGGTCCAGGATGAACTGTCGGACCTCAGCTGGGCAGAGATGCAGGAACTGGTCTTTGATCATCAGGTCCCGTAGCTGCTCAAAGGTTTCAACGGACAGTCCATGGATCCACTGGTCAAAGTGGGTCCTGAGTCCTTGCACCACATCACTGTAGCTATCATGTGGGCCACGTTGGAGGTGCCGGAACTTCTTTCGGTATACCTCAGGTGTCAGCCGGTATTTGGCGATCAGCGCCTGCTTTATGGCATCATAGTCATCATCGGCTTCTGGCGGAAGAGAAGCAAATGCCTCCAGGGCTTTGCCTTTTAGCCCTGGGGTCAAGTACCTTGCCCATTGGTCTCTAGGCAGCTGGTACTGTCTGCAGGCTTTCTCAAAGGCTCGCAGAAATGTGTCCAAGTCCCCATCCTTTTCCATCACGGGAAAATGCTCTGGCCGGGGTTTAGGAGTCTGGACGCTGCTGGGCTCACTGCTTCGGGCTGTGGGGGCATTCCCACCCCGCTGGAGTACCTCCAGTTCATGGGCCCTCTGCGCCTCCCTCTCGGCTCGCTGCTCTGCTCTCTCAGCCTCAGCTTGGCGCTCACGTTCGGCTTGGGCCTCCTGCCGATATTGCTGGATCAGCCTCACCCGCCCATCCCTGTCTTCGGCGGGGAGTTCGTCCAAGGCCATTTGCAGATAGGGGTCCACCCCGTTCTGGTTGAATGTGGGGCCAGCGCTCAGGAGTGGAGCCTCTGCTGCAGCCCCATTGCAACTTGGGCCAACTTCTGCGCTCGCTGGATTCTGGTCGTTGTCCAGCTGCACTAGAGCCGCGATCATTTGAGCTCTGTTTTTGTTTGTGGCGTCAAGGCCTTGGTACGTGCATAACGCAGCAAGAACTTCCTTTGTCTGCCGGTTGTACCAAGGTTCTCCTTTTGCCGCCATGGTTGCCAAATAAAAGATAGAAAAAGAAAAACGAAGAAATGGGAGGGAATACTTGTACGTACACACAAATGTCTCAGAACTAGTAACCACTGAGTCTGTTCTCCAAAACCTATGATGCAGGATTCCCGCAGGAACTGTGCAGGTTTTTAGTGAGAGGAATGATTGCTCAAACCAAATCACTAATGCTCTAGGATGATCCCACCGCTCTGCCACCAATATGTGACGAACAGCCCACGGCCGTTCGTCTACTTACGGGCGACACCAACGGGGGTCCCGCTGCCACCAAAACGCGACGGACAGCGGACCCTGTGTCACCACTATGTCACAGTCCCACCACTGACACAGGTGTATCAGCGGACGGAGGGGCGTGACACGGTGCCGGCACACGGCTATCACAGGCGCAGTGGGGCTTATCTTAGTTATCCCAACACTGGCACCATGTGACCAAAAATATCCAGCAAGCTAATCTCGCTCTACAATTTGCCGCAGGGGGAGTTTAATTTGGATGCCCCACCACTGCTATCAATCTTCCAAGCACTGCGGGGATTTATGTATATCCCACTTTCTCAGTTCCACTTTGGAACTCGCAGCTCTCCGGCGCCCCCCCTTACCCTCAGGTCAGTCAGGGAACTGCACCTAGGATAATTGGTCGCCGGACGGGCTGCCTGTTGTGAACCGGCAATTAGGCTTCTGCAGTAAGGGAATTATCAATGCTGTGGCTGAAGCCCCTTACTCAGCAATATAAGACCCTTCTAGACTGCCAGCAAGCCGTAATAGCCGTACACAACGCGCTGCCACCAGTCACGGTTACTTAATTCACAGTGTTAAATTAAGAGGGTCCGTGGCAAACCCCTCGAATTAGTAGCGATTATCTAACAAAGGCGTATAGTTCGAGTCTTAGAGCATAGAGACAGATCTAAATAATTATTTCATTTATTTTCCGAAAGAGGACAGTGATTACAGATAAAAGTTGCTATAAAATTGAGACATAAAATATGTACAGTACAGGTATAAAATAAAAGTGGAGAAAACAAAGAGATTACACTCACAGTTCCATATTGTTCCTTAGGCAGACCATGCGGCTAAGGTGGGTGGAGGCGGAGCTGCACTTCTCCGCTCATCTGAGTTCCTGTCAGCACGGACTCTGCAGCTGTTCTGAGCTGGTTTGCCCAGGGAATGCCTTATAGGCTTTGCTTTGTGACATCACGGAGAGATGCATTCTGGGTTGATCCCTCCTCTCTCATCCGAGTTATGTTTTGGCTACAAAACTTAGATTAGCTATAACTTTATGGGAGAAGCTGGTATGGACTCATCAGTGGTATCATGTTTCCCAGCGTAATGAGCCTATCAAGAAAACATCAAACATCTATGCGATATGACCATCCATTTGGGCGCAAATCCTATCTCATGTTCTGGACAGGGTAGAACTTCGAAACATACGCGGTCTCGAAGCTGGGACCGCTCAGGTTACAAAAATATGATTTTCATATCTCTACTTGGTACGGTTTTCGCAGGGCAGGCTCTTAAAGTTTTATTTCAAACAAAGACCTTTTCCCGCATTTTTCTTTCAGCTGAGAGAAGCCAAATGGTGTGAGGAAGATGGTCTAGCTAATTAACATTCCTGCTCTTCCAGAGGAAGTGGCAGGGTTGGTAAAACCTGGGGGGAAGGAATTCCTACTACTGACAGTTTACAATGTCCTAGGATGGAGGATTTGTTAGCACATTGCAACAGAAAACATATCTTGCAGATATTGTACATCACATATACTAGCTTGGCCCGTGCAAAATTTTCACACATTGGTTGTCGGGGGTGCAGGCAATTTCAGTAAAAGCAAGCTGGTCAAATGTAGATGTATTTCATGAGATGATGAACACAGACAAGTATTTATATATGTACATTGGTAATACAATAAATTGGTTTGATAAGTAGAGGCCAAAAAATGTCACCTGCAGGTCATTGTGTCTTTCTGCAGGTTTATGAAAATGAATGTTTAAACTGTATTTAGTGATAATATCGTGAATGTGTGGTTTGTTTGGCTCTTTTCTTGCTGAAGGGAGCAAGTTTACCTTTCAAATGGTGTATCATTTGTGTGTGTGGGGCGAATTAGTCAGTGAAAAAGCAGTGCATATTTACAAAAGTGTTTGCATATGTGACTCACCATTTGTGTGTGTGGGTCGAAGTAATCACCGAAAAAGCAGTGCATGTATACAAATGTGTTTGCATATGTGACTCACCTGCAGTGAAGTGTGTAATCCTCCAATGTGCCTGAAATAGGCTGGGCAAGCACTTGAGCAAGCTGGAAGGACCCCAAGGCATGCACAGTACCGATTATATGCTTTGCCCACAGTTGGGCAAAGCATACTGCGAAAGAGCCGGAGGCCTTTTGAATGCGCAAGCGCGGAAAACTATGGCATCTGTGATATTCACAGATGAGATTACGTTCAGCAAGCCGAGGAGGGGGGGAGAAGGTGAATAAGCCCTGCCCATCGGACCGGACCACGGTGATTTCCATACATCTCAACCAAGATAAAAATGGTATTTATGCATCAAAGGTGCGGGGTCAGGGGGAATCAAAAATCCTAATAGAATCCTTATGTGACACAGAATTGAATGATATCTTTATATGATATCACTAAAAATGGGTGACAGATTCACTTTAATGACCAGGCCAATTTTTACAATGCTGACCACTCTGGAAAGCTTCCATGTATCGTGGTGATTCTGACTTTGTTTTCTCGTGACATATTGTACTTCATGATAGTGGTAAAATGTCTTTGATGTGACTTGTACTTATTTGTGAAAAAAATGGAAATTTGGCAAAAATTCAGAAAATTTTGCAATTTTCCAACTTTGAATTTTCATGTCCTTAAATAACAGAGATATATCACATAAAATACTTAATAGCAACATTTCCCACATGTTTACGTTACAGCAGCACAATTTTGGAACCAAAATTTTTTTATTACGAAGTTATAAGGGTTAAAAGTAAACAGCGATTTCTCATTTTTACACCACCATTTTTTTAGGGACCACATCACATTTGAAGTCACTTTGATGGGTCTATATGATAGAAAATACCTAGAAAGTGACACCATTCTAAAAACTGCACCCTTGAAGGTGCTCAATACCACATTCAAGAAATGTATTAACTCTTCAGGTGCTTCACATGAATTTTTGGAATGTTTAAAAAAAAATGAACATTTAAATTTTTTCACAAAAAATTTACTTCAAATCCAATTTGTTTTATTTTACCAAGGATAAAAGGAGAAATTGGACCCCAAAAGTTGTTGTATAACTTGTCCTGAGTACTGTGATATCCCATATATGCAGGTAAACCACTTTTTGGGTGCATGGCAGAGCTCGGAAGGGAAGGAGCGCCGTTTGACTTTTCAATGCAAAATTGGCTGGAATTGAGATCGGACGCCATGTTGCGTTTTGAGAGCCCCTGATGTGCCTAAACAATGCAACCCACCACAAGTGACACCATTTTGGAAAGTAGACCACCTAATGAACTTATTTAGATGTATGGTGAGCACTTTGAACCCCCAAGTGCTTCACAGAAGTTTATAACGTAGAGCCGAAAAAATAAAAAATACTTTTTTACAAAAATTATCTTTACACCCCCAATTTTTTATTTTCACAAGGGTAACAGGAGAAATTGGACCCCGAAAGTTGTCCAATTTGTCCTGAGTACGCCGATACCCAATATGTGGGGGTAAATCACTGTTTGAGCACACAGCAGAGCTCAAAAGGGAAGGAGCACCGTTTGACTTTTTCAACGCAGAATTGGCTGAAATTGAGATCGGATGCCATGTTGAGTTTTGAGAGCCCCTGCTGTGCCTAAACAGTGGAAACCCCCTAATTCTAACTCCAACCCTAACCCCAATACACCCCTAACCCTAATCCCAACCCTAACCATAACCCTAACCACAAACCTAACCCTAGCACACCCCTAACCCTAATCCCAACCCCAACCCTAATCGTAATCCAAATCCTAACCCCAACTCTAGCTCCAACCCTAACTTTAGCCCCAACCCTAACCCTAAATTTAGCCCCAACCCTTACCCTAACTTTAGCCCCATCCCTGACTTTAGCCCCAACCCTAACTTTAGCTCCAACCTTAACCCTAACTTTAGCCTCAACTCTAACCCTAACTTTAGCCCCAACCCTAACTCAAACCCTAATGGGATAATGGAAATAAATACAATTTTTTATTATTTTTCCCAAACTAAGGGGGTAATAAATGGGGTTTTGATTTACTATTTTTTTATTTTGATCACTGTGATAGAGCCCATCACAGTGAACAAAATGAACCCAAAAGACAAAAACTTCTATTGTTGCCTGGTGCCGGCTGGCAAATCTCGACGGGCACACTGCGCATGCGCCCGCCATTTTCTCCTGGAAGAAGCCGGAGGACCAGGGGACCTCAGGGGGGCCTGTAGGGACAATGGAGGTATGGGGGGGTGATCGGGTGACCCAATTTCTCTCTCCTCTGATGTGCCTTCACATCAGAGGATAAAGAAATTAAATGGAAAATCTGACTTTTTTTGCAGTCGCCGTTACACTGTTAATAATGGCGATCGCAACACCGGGGTCGGTAAAAACCTACCTGAATCATGTTCTCTGGGGCCTCGGCTACCCCTGGCAGCTGAGACCCCAGAGATATTCTAACGCTGGGGGGCATTATTACCTTAAACCTCAGCGCTATTAAAAAGCGGCGCAGTGGTTAAAGTGCCCTTAAATGCCGCCATTAAAAGGCGTATCAGCAGGGGTTAAATGTAACTCATCATTCTCCCCTGCTCTCGCTGATCGTGGGCAGAGCGGGGGAGAATGATGAGAGCCGTGTTCATCACCCGTTGCCGGGAAACAGCGCTTACTGCTGGCTTCCTCCCTGGTGCCCGTCCATGTGGTACTGATGCGGCACACACATGTGCCGCAAGTATTAAACACGGACACTGACATCTCCGATACCGGAAATATCAGGACATGTGAAAGAGGCCTTATAGCGTTTTAATGTGGGAAAAGATGATGTTTTCAGCGGTACCATGTTTATTTATATCCGTCTTTTTGATCACGTGTTATTCCACTTTTTGTTTGGCGGTATGATGATAAAGCATTGTTTTTTGCATTTTTTATGGTGTTCACTAAAGGGGTTAACTAGTGGGACAGTTTTATAGGTCAGGTCATTACGGATGCGGCGACACCAAATATGTGTACTTTTATTGTTTAGATTTTTTTTCATTCAAATCTTTATTTAGTGATAGAATAAATATTGATTTTTTATTATTATTATTTTTAAAAAAATATTTTTACAATTATTTTAAAAACTTTTTTTTAACTTCATTCTAACTTTTACACTTTCTCCCACTATGGGACAATCATTTTTTGCATGCTGATCGCCTCTATAGGATGCAGATGAAGCAGCGACGTTGACTCTTGATTGAGTCTTCGGTACTTGAATGGTGTAGCCTGAACTCTCGGTCTCACTTAGTGTTGCTGGGGTCCGGTCTGAAACCAGACAGCTGCCCACTAACACACGCTTTTTGATCAGGTCTGTCACTTTGGCTGCAGCATCTCCTCCTGAACACACCTGGTCAACTCTCTCCATTGATACTAAAACCAACTCCGGTTTGGAGATCAGACCCTTTATATTGAGAAACTCTGTCATCAAAAGCATCTGACTAGGTGTTACATCCAAACTCGTTCTTCCTGCAACTCTTCCTCTTCTGGTTAGTTCCGTATGGTTCCTTCTGAACAGTGGGAGACAGCCTTCTAAAAAGGGGAAAATTCACATGCGCCAACATGACAGTTTGGACACGGCCAATCGCTTATCACAATTTTTAAAGGGATGGTTCATAAATAATCTTTTAGATCTTTCTGATGATCTTTCCGGTATGTATCGGATAAAAACAAAGGCTAAATCCATTAGAGGATGAGAAATATATCTGCCCTTGTCTTCTACATCTTCAGGAATGGATACAACTTTTTCTGTAGACGTTTTGGAATTGCATATTTGTTGTTACTGTTTTGAGGGATCAACATAACATATATATTTACCAATCGCTGCAGATACAGTAAATTGAGGTGATCTTTTTCCATCAGTGGCAGCACTTCTTGTAAGATGCTTTTCACAAACTCATCCCTTTAGCCTTGAGATTTATCCTTACAGCAGTAAGGCGCTGATGGTTGTGTCCAAAGATGTATAAAGGGCTTTACAGGGTTGTTGAAAAAAGCAAAATGTATTTATTTCTGCTCACTGGAATAACGCAGCACTTTAGTGTATATATATATATATATATATATATGACTTGTATGACACATGCAAACTCTGCACACAAACTGATATAAAATGAGCAATGCAAATTATGCAGAGACTTGAGCTGACATAACGTGAGCAATGCAAACTGCACACAGTCGAGCTGATGTAACATGAACAATGCAAACTGCACACAGCGGAGCTGATGTAATGTAACAAGGTGGCATGGGGTGGTAAGGCACAATCAGTCCACACCCCGGCCCCTTGCACATGAATAAACAAGACAGATACAACCCCAGGGGATTTATATCTTCTCCTCGGTCACTGTAGCCCAGCCAATCAGGATCCAGAAGCACAGTTATGATCCAACAGGGAAATTATTTATTTGTGAACAAATGAGGTAGAAAAGGGTAGAAAAAAGTAGTTGCAGTAATCCTATACAATTTCCTGCTCTGTCCCTATTGCTAGTCACTGCAGTGTCAGAAGCAGCAGAAGTGGAGTTGCTTCAGTGGCCGGTATCTGGACGCTTATAGCCCTTCAGCAGAGCACTCACAAAGTCCTATTGCCTTCTTTACTGCCCATGGGTCTGGGGCAGCACTCCTCTCCCCTCCAGGGGAGCCTTTTCCTCCTCACAGTCCTGAGTACCTGCCCAGGGCAAACATACCTGGGCAACTGACTGGCTTTTCTGGCTGCTAGTCCAGCCCTTATGTTAACCCTTCCTGTCCCTGCCTCTAACAAGTACAGGGCAACACAATACAATTCAAAAGTGATACATTACAGACTAAAAGAAACATCACACATTGCATTAATACAAATGGGAAACATTGCAAATAAACTATATTACAATACATGTTAATAACAGTGCATAAACGGTATGCAACTTACAGGTACACCACACGTGTACCAAATAAAGCACACTGGACCTGCACATGGGAGAGAGGAGAAGCAATGAGATTCTCTGCCACCTCCTTACAGTAACATGAGCAATACAAACTACACATAGTCGAGCTGATGTAACATGAGCAATACATACTGCACGCAGTCGAGCTGATGTAACATGAGCAATACAAACTGCACACAATGAAGCTGATGTAACATGAAAAATACAAACTGCACACAGTCGGGCTGATGTAACATGAAAAATACAAACTGCACACAGTCGGGCTGATGTAACATGAGCAATACATACTGCACACAATGAAGCTGATGTAACATGAACAATGCAAACTGCACACAGTCGATCTGATGTAACATGAAAAATACAAACTGCACACAGTCGGGCTGATGTAACATGAGCAATACAAACTGCACACAGTCGATCTGATGTAACATGAGCAATACAAACTGCACACAGTCGGGCTGATGTAACATGAGCAATACAAACTGCACACAGTCGGGCTGATGTAACATGAGCAATACAAACTGCACACAATAGGGCTGATATAACTTGAGCAATGCAAACTGCACACAGACAAGACGATGTAACATGAGTATCGCAAACTGCACACAGTCCAGCTGATATAACCTGACGTAATCATATGTTCAAACAGCCCATGCAGCAAACAAAGCTGGTGTCTTCTCAAAAGCTCAGTTTAACACTTACCACGACTGTGTCTAGACTATAGCACAATGCCCTTTTAGTGAAATACCATACCTCATATACATGTAAATATCTGCACATTACCAACTGCATTGAGCATGAGGATCAGCCTTTATTATATTCCTAAATTCGGCTAGATCTTACACCAAGAAATATCAGAATGTTCTGATTACAGCAGACAGGTATTTACAATGTGGGCTTGAGATACTGCAGAAAAAATAAATCACCGTCAAGAATGACAAGAGGAATTCATCCTGAGAGCCACCGCTGAGTTGAGTAGACAGAGTGAATGAAACACAAAGATTGAAGCGTGTTTAAAACAAGCAGGTGTCGGAGCTCACACGCCGCTCCTTTTATTTTAGTGCAGCGGAAATGTCTCGTTTGTCTATGGGCGTTCGGGGATTGTTGTCATTTTGGGTAAGGAAAGATGCAATGGGATTAGTAACCTGATTTAATGACATCTATTTTGTAGCAAAAGGTGATAAAAACAACCGTTTTGCTTCTCGGTGCGATGCTAAATTCTGAAAAATTACATAAATAGTAGAAGTTTTGTATCCAACAAATGTGTATAAAATGGCCCTGTGAAAAAAAGGCAAATGAGGACTGTCCTAGCTTGTGATGGACCAATTCCTAGAGCGACTGCTGAACTGCGCGTGTGTGCACTTGCACTGGTACTGGCTGTGCTGGTGGCTCATGTGCACAGTGGCAGTGTGCGTTCTCCTTTCTGGTTCCTTGGCTTGTGCACCAGAAAGTGGCGTCCGCAGAGAGCCGGATAAGAGAATGTGCCCACTCACTGTGTGTGCTCGGCTGGTACAGTTAGGGGGTATAACAGTGCATACATTGGGGGACACAGACAGAAAAGGGATCTTGTACAAGATCAATATATTGGCCCTTTGCAGCCCAAGAGCTCTTAAAAATGTAAAAGTGCATCTTATTTGGAGGTAGAAATGGGCCCTATTACCTCTTGGGCCCCTGTGGGGTGGCATAGGTTGCATCAATGATGTGTTCTCCCCACGGTGCAGAAAACATTTTGGCCACACCATGGGTACACTGTTATGCCCCCTCAATTTACATTTTTGGTGACTGCCCTAGCTTGTGATGAACAGCACTCACTTCAAGAGAGAAAACAAACAGGAAAACAACAAAGAAAAAAAAAATTCTGGACACAGTCCATACATTTGTGGGTAGCTGACCGCTCTGTAGCACGACAGGTCCAGTCTATCCTCCCCTGGACACAAACCACCGGAGATCCTTTCTCCAGTCCTGCTGAACCAAGTCTGCCTCTGGAGCCCAGCTTTTTAAGCACCAGACCACACCCTGGGGTAGAGATAAGGTGGACATCCTCCCACCCATTCTATGGATGTCCACATAAAAGCCAGCCCATTATATAAATTAGCTTAACCCCTGACAGCACTTAGTGTGCTTGAGGATAAAACTCTGGGTTTTATATCACTGATGCCATTAGGCTAGTGACACATATCTCCTCTCCAGAACTTTACCAGTGACTTTGTCACAGTGTATACATAGAAAATGTTGGAGGTTAGTAAGGCGACAACGTGTGTAGGTTTATGAACCATGGAGTAGAAATAACTCAGATATAATTGAAACTTGAAGTCCATGAGAGTAGCCTGGATGGATAAAAGTGTTAACAGCACGTCTTCCATACCTGGGAAAATAATAATAAACTGGTTTCATAGCGTCAGTCTAGGCTGAACGATTGCATATACCAGCATTGAATGACAGAAGGGAAGAATGTGAAAAAAAGGAGGGAGAGGAAAGAGAAAATATGAAAATAAAAGAGAATCATAGAGCAGGAAACATGGGGCTAACTGTATGTTGGTGTCTCCAAGATCATTGTATATTGTATCATTGAATTTTGTATATTCAATCCAAAGGGTTCCCCTTTTGAGCATTCATAATTGACCAATGGAGTCGAAAGCATCCAACAATGGGGACAAGGTTTTGGGGAGCCATTGTTGTCTATTCTCCAACTGCCCAGCTCTTCTCACTTTGATCTTGTCATGCGTCTGGGTTCAAACCCTAGAGCCTGTGCTTTGTGGTTGGCTTCTTTTTTGCCAAACCAGAGCACATACACCTTTTCTCCCAGTGTTTAGCTTCTGTTATCCTTGCTTCAGTCTTTTTAAGGGTGAGAGGTGTTTTCATTTTCTCATTTGTCTGCCCTATCACCTTTTAGGTGCTGCTTTATATAAGTTCCCTCTGCTGGTATTTCCTGCTGGTGATAGTCTCATTTAGATGTCCAGCAGTGAAAGATCAGCTAGAGTTTATCTCTTAGCTGTTTTTTTCTTTTTCCAGTACTTAGTCCTTTATTTTGTATTTTGTGATTTTTTTTTTACTCACTCTGGAATCTCTTTCTATTTCAGTATACTTTCCCTTCTGTAGGTAATTTACACTCTGCTCTGCCCTCCGATTCTTTAGGAGGAACGTGAAGTGCTCAATGGCCTTTCAGGCAACATAGGTCCGAGTTGCCATCTTCTAGTCTGTTTTGGGGCCATATCTGCTCATGGAGGAACTACTAGGGACTGTGGGGTCAGGATCTCTAGTCTATACATGAACTGGCAGGATCAGTTGCAGTTTCTAATGTGTTACCTATTTTCTCGAGTGAGTTGCTACACTATCATAACACATCTTTCACGAATAATTTTAATCCAGAGTGGTTTGCTGTAACTAAAGTCGTTAAGTGGTTGGATTAAGTGGTTGGATTAAGTATTTGGTGGCGGCTATTTGATGTTTATCGGGGTGAATTCTTAATGATCTAAACTTTTGACATTTTAACTTTTTGTTAAGAATTTTGTACAGCATGGAAAGTTATCAAAACTTTTCAAATCGCTTTATTAGTAGTGATGAACGAACCTGCTCGGATGAGGTGTTATCCAAGCATGCTCGGCTGCTAACCGAGTGTCTTCGGTGTGGTCGAAGAATATGTTCTAGTCCCCAAGCATAACACAAGCAAGGATTGCTTAACAAACAGGCAATCCCTGCATGTGTTGCGCCTGTCGAACAGCTGAGGCGACTTGGATGTTTTTTTTGAGCACGCTGAAGACACTCGTTTAGCACCTGAGCATGCTCACCTAACATCCTATCCGAGGACGTTTGCTCATCACTAGTGCTCACCCATCACTGCCATCATTTGTACTCCACATGAATATGTATGTACTGATATCATTGCATCTGAAGACAATGGAATAGACTGGGTAAAATCCAGGGTTTAGAAACCACTTACGTGCAATTTCTTTTTATGAGAAATCCTCCTAATAAAGTAATTTGAAAAGTTTTATAACTTTCCGTGCTGGACAAAATTATAACAAAAAATGAAAGTTTAGTTACTTTTTAAGGATTGCAACCTGAGAGTTCACATCAGGCTCTACTGCTAAAATATAAGGCTTTGCACAAAAGACTTGTGACCAATACACTGTTTTCCCAGGGAAGCAAAAGTTTGTATTGCACAGGGTGCCATCTAGGGGCGTAGCTACAATAGGTGTAGGGGTTGAAATCGTACCTGAGCCATGGAGCCTAAGGGGCTCAATAAA
Organism: Dendrobates tinctorius; assembly: GCF_039654945.1. NCBI lineage: Eukaryota > Metazoa > Chordata > Amphibia > Anura > Dendrobatidae > Dendrobates > Dendrobates tinctorius. The sequence goes on from NW_027361696.1 coordinate 54,150,016, forward strand.
TCCCTTTGGCCTATACAAAGGGTCCAATGCTTTAAAAAACTAGCAATAATTGAGGGCCCCATTGGAGCTTTTGTATTTGGGCCCATGAGCTTCAGGTTGTGTAAGTGCTGCCATCCAGACCCTATTGAAGGCAATGGTTTTTGTTTGCAATACCGCACATCTATGGTGTCCAACGTGCAACTTTCTGGTTGTCCCAAGGATACAACTCCCAGCCGAAGGCCACCATTGAGACTCCATAGACTGAAGAAGTCTTAGTCATTGATGAGTTATTGAAAGAAAAAAAATGAAAATGATCCATGTCAGATATATTTTGGCATTTCTTCTCTAAATTCCTTCCTGTCAGACATTTTCAGGCCTTACGGCTGATGCCGTGTAGAGATTTACTGTGCATATAAACGGCCGGTGAAGACAATGTGCCTGACGATACATCTAATCAGACGACGAGATTAGCTAAAGACTGTAAAAAGTCCCCCAGGCTTCTGCTCACCGTGAAGAGGACAGAACGGAGAAGCCCATCTCCACCCATGTTACCGGCTGGAAGTAAACTTCGGGGCATTTACATGGAAAAACACCGGAGTGCAATCTGTGCTTTAAAGGGACGTTGTAGGAAATAAAGATTCGCTCTGAAGACTGGATTCAGGTAATTCGCTAAGTTCGTTCCAGGTGTGCGGGAGGATTAATGATGTGATTGTGCACCGATTATATCATCCCGTTTGTTAGCATGCAAATGACATCCACTGCAGGGTAAATGGTGGCAGCTGCTTTTGCACATGGGTTGTTTAATTAGCTTCTATCTCTCTTCCACATTTTGGAAAAGTGAGATGTGTATCCTGCATGAAATACAAAGAGGTAACGTTTCTCCTTAAGGTGAATGACATGTCAAGCTTGACATGCCAAAGAGAAGAGACTTAAGCCTTGCAATGCTCCTCCAAAAGCATAAAAGATTCTTGTACTAGGCGTTATTACAAGACCCTTAGATCTGCTATGCGGCCCCCTTAAGGAAATAGGTTAAGCTCTCAGTTCCTCTAGGGCGGAAGCTTTAATCCATGACCTTCGTTGGGGCCTTCTGGTCTTGGGGGACAGGGAAGGGTTCATTGGAGGTCCCATTCCTTTTTGGAGCGGGCTATAAGAGACAGTGATCAACAAGACTTGCAGGACCATAGACCAGTGACAATCATGCTGAACCTCTGATAGGCATGAGGTGTCAACAGATCATATAATCAGAAAAGATGCCTGTAGGTTGGAGGAGGTTCACAGAGCTCGGACTTGGGTAGTTCAATCTGGCCACACATAGAACATGACATTGGGCAAAGAATAAGCGATCTTCTCCGATAGCTGCATTCATGGCGCTCCATTGACTCTACTACCGGATTGCAAATTGGTGCCATCTCTGGATCCACAAGTATGTGTTCTGCATACATTTGGTCACGTGCCAACTAGACATGCATGGCCTCACTCAGTGCAAGTGTATTGAGTTTGGCCGGACATGTCTCGTCGGAATGTGGCTGGAAATATGCAAATCACATACTTGCTGTTAAATGACTGAACGCTCTGACATACTGTGCGGATTCACAAGTCTGCAGTCACATGGAGTGACTGCAGACCTGAGCCCCAAGTCTGGACAATCCCTTTAACATCAGTTTATGTAGCACCTAGTTATTATAGTTTTGGCTTCACCCATCATATTTCATCTTTCTATTGACCTCCTAGATTGGATAAGGCATCAATATCAGATCAGTGGGGTCCGACTCTAGGATGCATACAACAAGCTGTTTAAAGACCCCCATTCTTAGTAGACTAATGACAGCCAAACCCAACAACATTGGTGGGATCGGCCAACTTCCATGTGTAACTCTCCTGACCAGGGAAAGGAGGACCGGCATGTCCGATTTTGAACTGCCAATCCATTAGGATATAAAGGGGTGTCAAGGACAATATATGGGCCTTTTGCAGTCCAATAGCTCATCACCTGCTCCTTTACCCCAATTCCGCTACCACCCTCCACTACTCTTCCCTCGTTTGAGGTGCACTCCATCCGCATCTACTCCCCCTCCAACCTCCAGCTGGCTGTCATCTACCGCCCCCCAGAACTAACCATCTCCACCTTCCTCGACCACTTCACCACCTGGCTACTTCATTTCCTTTCTGTTGACATACCCACTATCATCATGGGTGACTTCAACATCCCAATCAACACTTTCACCTCAGCTGCCTCTAAACTTTTATCACTGACTGCCTCCTTTAGTGTCGCTCAATGGGCCTCCATGGCCACTCACAAAGATGGCCACACACTGGATCTTATCTTCACCCGCCTCTAATCTCACTAATTCACCCCTCCTCATGTCTGACCACAACCTACTGACATTCTCTTCCCTCTCCTCTCCTAGTGCGCAACCCCCACTCCACAAACTCACTCCTTACCTTTTGGAAGTGCATTGAGCAGCAGGGTGGTTTGCTGGTAAAAGGGAAAATCTCTTTTAAATCTTCTGCCTGAGCGAGTGTGAACGAGCTGAGTGTGACCTGAGAGTAAGTGCGAACTGTGCTGTGTGACTTGTGATTCAGTGACTTTGGATTCAGGGAGTTTCCAAGGGAGGTATTACTGAATTACTGTTTTATTTTATTAATACTTTTTATTTATTTTTACTTATCTTTTCTGTCTAGTGCAATCCCATTAGGATGTGCTCCACTATTGCCAATGCCATCCAGTGTACATCTTGCCGCATGTATGAAATCCTTGAACAGATGGTCGAGGGTGCATACTGCTGTGTGAGATGTGAGCACATTGTGCATTTGGAAGCCCAGATACTGGATCTAAATGTGCAGCTGGCAACACTGAGATCCATAGACAATATGGAAAGGAGTCTTCTGCTCAATGGGATAGATGAGGGGGGGATACTAGGTTGGAGCTGCAGGACAGTGAAGCAGCTAGTTGGGTGACAATTAGAAGGTGGGGTAAAGGGAAGAGCACCAGGGAGGCTAGTCCTGATCTGGCACACCGCAATAAGTTTGCTAAGTTGGCAGTTGAGGGGAGTGTTAGGGCAGGAGTAGCACTGCTGCAGCAAGGCATGTCCTCTGAAAGCTGGAGGAGTGTCTACTCCAGTAAGGGGGGAAATAGGAGAGCAGGGCAGGCCAGACAGGTGATTGTAGTGGGTGACTCAATTATTAGGGGAACAGATAGGGCAATCTGTCACAAAGACAGGGATCGTCGAACGGTGTGCTGCCTACCTGGCGCTCAAGTCCGACACATCTCTGATCGGGTTAACAAATTACTGGGAGGGGCTGGTGAGGATCCAGTGGTCATGGTGCACATTGGCACAAATGACAGTTAGAGGTAGGTGGAAGGTCCTTAAAGATGATTTCAGGGAGTTAGGCTGCAAGCTTAAAGCCAGGAGCGCCAAGTTGGTATTTTTGGAAATACTTCCTGTACCACGTGCCACGCCAGAGAGGCAACGGGAGATTAGGGAGGTTAATAAGTGGCTCAGGAATTGGTGTAGGAAGGAGGGGTTTGGGTTCCTGGAGAACTGGGTCGACTTCTCAGTTGGCTACAGGTTCTACGCTAGGGACGGGCTGAACTTCAATGTGGAGGGTGCAGCTGTGCTGGGGGAGAAAATGGCTAGACGGTTGGAGGAGTGTTTAAACTAGGGACTGGGGGGGAGGGTATTCCTTTTATAGGAGGGGAAGACAGTGCAGATAGAGACCTGGGCACAAATGATGAAATTGGGGGTGGGGGTGGCATGGGGGGTGGGGTTAGAACCGTTAATAATTTCAGAAAGAATAGAGGTACAGAGAGATACATAAAGTGCATGTATACTAATGCCAGAAGCCTCGCCAACAAAATGGAGGAATTAGAATTAATTTTGTTGGAACATAATTATCATATGGTGGGGATATCTGAGACATGGCTGGACGAGAGCCATGACTGGGTGGTTACTTTACAGAGCTATAGTCTGTTCAGAAATGACAGTACAAATAAGCGAGGGGGAGGTGTGTGTTTATATGTAAAATCATCCTTAAAACCCACCCTGCATGATAATATATGAATCTAATGACAACGTAGATTCCCTGTGGGTGGAGATAAGAGGAGGGGGAAAAATAATAAATTACTGATAGGGGTTTGTTATAAGTCTCCAAAAATAATGGAAACAATGGAGAATATCCTCATAAAGCAAATAGATGAAGCTGCGACTCAAGGAGAAGTCATTATTATGGGGGACTTCAACTACTCTGAAATACATTGGGGAACGAAAACCTGCAGTTCCTCCACACCTCGCTCCCTGTCTGTCGGTGTTCCCTAAGGCTCAGTTCTAGGACCCCTACTCTTCTTCATCTACACTTTCGGCCTGGGACAGCTCATAGAATCACACGGTTTGCAGTATCATCTCTATGACAATGACACGCAGATTTACCTATCTGTACCTGACATCACCTCTTTACTGACCAAAATCCCACAATGTCTGTCCGGTATTTCATCTTTCTTTTATGCTCACTTTCTAAAACTGAACATAGAGAAAACAGAATTCATCATCTTTCCCCCATCTCACTCTACCCCTCCACCAGACCTATCAACGTCAATGGCTGCTCACTTTTCCCAGTCCTGCATGCTCGGTGCCTTGGTGTGATCCTTGACTCTGCCCTCTTTTTCAAGCCACATATCCAAGCCCTTGCCTCCTCTTGCAGACTCCAAGTCAAAAATATTTCCTGGATCCGTGCTTTCCATGACCAAGAAACTGCAAAAACGCTCGTGCACGCCCTCATCATCTCCAACCTCGACTATTGCTCCCTCCTACTCTCTGGTCTCCCCTCTAGCACTCTTGCACCACTCCAATCTATGCTAAACTCTGCTGCCCAACTAATCCACCTGTCTCCCCGTTATTCGCCAGCCTCTCCTCTCTACCAAGCCCTTCACTGGCTTCCTATTGTCCAGAGGCTCCTGTTCAAAACCCTAACTATGACATACAAAGCCATCCACAACCTGTCTCCTCCACACATCTGTGACATGGTCTCCAGGTATTTACCTACACGCAACCTTCGATCCTCTCAAGATCTCCTTCTCTACTCCCCTCTTATCTCTTCTTCCCACAACCGCATACAAGACTTCTCCCTGCTTCCCCCATACTCAGGGCCAGCGTTTGGGACAGGCAGACCAGTCAGATGCCTGGGGCCCCCACTTACAAAGGGGGCCCCCTGCCTCTGCAGCCCATTTATCAAGTGCCCAGAGGGTGTACAGCAGTGAATAATGCTGTGCATTGCTCTGAAGTCTTGGAGCATCTCTCGCAAAGCCCCTTGAGCCCCCTGTCTTTCTCCCTGCAGTTAGGTTAAAAGTTGAGAGAGATGGGGAGGGGCCGATTACAGCACAGTGACAGCAAGGAAGATGCCTGAAGCTCTGTATGTCTACTCCTGAGTCCTGATCATGGCTGCTCCTAGCACTGACCTGAGAATGGATATGCCTAAGTGAAGCTGGAGAACCTGGTAAGAGCAGCAGTAACAGGTCAGAGTGCAGTGATTTACTCACTGTGGTCCCAGAGCTCTGTGCTGATCGCTGCAGCATCAGGATTCACAGCCACATACAGCAGAGATCAGCATCAGCTCTGACCACAGTCACTAATCACTGCTAGTCATGTGACAGGGCGACCTCCTATCACTACTGTCTGGATGGCACAAGACAGGGATATTGTCTGCTGAATCAGGGGATTTATGTTATAGAAATAAATGAATTCCCATGTGAAATAATAAGGGTAAACCATACATATATATAGTACAGGTGTGCATTTGAATCAGGGTTTTTGGTGCATTTTATTTTTTTGCTGCCAAAGCCTGCTCTCTTGGCAGTAAAAACACTGCTTTCAAAATACCCATTTTTTAGGGTATGTGCAGACGATCCGGAAATGGCAGCACTTTGGACGCAGTGGACATGTGCTCCGTCTAAAGTGCTGCCATCTTACTCAGGTGATTCCACATGTGTTCATCCCATCCACTATGCTGTAACATCTGGCCGCTGCGGGTTGGATGCTGCGGATGTACGCAGCATCCAGAGTTTACTGATCGTGGACACATACCGTTAGAGCTTTTGCTGTTTTTTTTTTTTTTTACAGTATGCATTTTGTCTACAGTATATGTTTAATAAAGTTTGTTTTATTCACCAAAAACAGAGCGACAAACAACGTTGTGACATTTGCAGCTTTTCTATAACTTTTTCATTGCTTTCTACGGGTGAAAAAAATTGCTGAAAGAAGTGACACGCTGCAGATTTCAAAAACACTGCAGTCGTGAAATTCAGTCAGGGGAAAATAAAAGGAGGAGATTCCTGAAAATCTCAGTCTTTGCTTGTGCTGTAAAATGCTGTAAACTTCTCATTTGCAGAAGAAAAAGCTGCAAAAATTCTGCATATGAACGTGGCCAAAAGCTGCTTTTTAAAGTGCCAGCAAAACATATGAGATTTCCGAAATCTCCTGCATGCGCTTGTTTTTTTCTGACTGAATTTCAGAACTGTACCGTTTTTTAAATCTGCAGCGTGTCACTTCTTTCAGTGTGTTTTCACCCGCAGAAAGCAATGAAAGAATATAAAAAAAGAAAGCTGCAGATATTGCAACGGCATTTTTCGCTGCAATTTTTTAAGTGGTTTTGGTGAATTAAAATATTAAGTGTCGTTCACACGTTCAGTATTTGGTCAGTATTTCACATCAGTATTTGTAATGCAGAAACAGCAGTGGAACAATCAGAGGAAAAGTATAGTAGAAACACGTCACCACGTCTGGATTTCTCACCCTCCTGGTTTTGACTTGCACATACTGATGTGAAATACTGACTGAATACTCAACGTGTGAACGTGGCCTTAGACATACTGTAGACAAGCAAACATCCTCACTTTAAAAAAAGCTGAAAAAAGTGTAAATAATACCAGAAAACAAGCTGAAAAACAGGTGTTTTGAACGCAACATTTTTACTGCCAATAGAACAGGTTTTGGCTAGTGAAAAAAATGCATGTGAACATAGCCATAGCGTTTCAGAGTAAGACTATCTGTGGTGTTACATAGGACTGCAGGTGACATCTACTATATTATCTGTTCTCAGAGAGTTATCACTGCTATCTCTGGTGTTACATAGGATGAGGTCACAGTCATGTGACTGGTTCACTTGAGCCACGAAGGGCTTCTGTTCTGGAGTGTGCTGTGCATAGAGGGAATTGCATGGCGATCGTTACACAGTCTTTTCTGAAATGACAGGTGGGCGTGGCGGCTGATTTGCAGTGCGGGAAAACTACAATCCCACAGGTGGGAGTGTGAAAATCGGGACTGTCCCGCTGGATCCAGGACAGTTGGGAGCCCTGCAGTGTTAAAAAAAAAATTAAGAGGGGGTTTGGGGACAACTCTATGTCTTTGGGGCTTGGGCCCCCCAATCTTTTCTGACCCTAGCAACACTCCTGTGTAATGCTAATAGTGGCAGACCCGTCGGCCGATGTAAGGCCCCTGAATATGGAGGCCACAGTGCCAGCACTGGCTCCAGGCCCCTCTGCCAACTGTTCATGTAATGTAACCTAAATGTATGATTTTACAATGTTAACATTTGGAGCCCCACTTTAAACTTTTGCCTAGGGCCTCACTTTGTCTAAAACCGGCCCTGCCCATACTCTGGAACTCTCTACCCCATCACATCAGACTTTCCCCTACCACGGAAACCTTCAAAAGGAACCTGAAGACCCACCTCTTCCGGAAAGCCCACAACCTGCAGTGATCCTCAGCCTACTGAACTGCCGCATGACCAGCTCTTCCCTCTCCTAGTGTATCCTTACCCATCCCCTGTAGACTGTGAGCCCTCATGGGCAGGGTCCTCTCTCCTTTTGTACTTCTGTGTGCCTTGTATTGCTCATTTTTATTGTACTTGTCTTTGTATGTCCCTTTTGCACAAGTAAAGCACCATGGAGTAAATGGCGCTATAAAAATGAATAATAATAATAATGCACAATTCCACATCTTTTCAACAAATGGCCCCCTTACCTCCTGCGCTTCTGTAATGCTGCACAGGTTGCACCAATGAAATCCGCCCCTGTATCTCCATACTCGTCTCTCCCGTTAAAGGTGCAGATCTGCAGCGACGACATGCTTTACATATTCCAGGATTCCTTGCTGGAAGAAATCAGCAGGAGCATAATATTTGATATCTTCTGGTAGAATCCACCTGGATGTCAGCAGCACTCTACTTACTGACAGTGTCAACCTGGATATTGGATGAAAAAAAAACCTTCTTTCCAGAAGTGACTTAATACAATTTGCAGCTCTTAAAATTGGTTATTCATGTACAGAAGCACGAAAATAAAGTGGATCATTAGTAATAAAAAAGTGGATAGCAAAGGACAGGAGCTGGGAGAATGTCTGGCTATTACTAGGAGACATTTTGAGAAATGGCAGACATGTGGGAGGTAGGAGAATTTGTACTACACCCAGTGTGCAATATTGCTGTCTTGCTTAGAAGGTATAGCAGGATTCTTAAAGGGTTTTTTGCATTTTCATAGATGGATATTTTTGGATAGAGCTTGGAAAAACAACCACGGACAGCGCTGGTTATAATTTAAAGGGTTTTTCCCATGTTTATTGATTTGATATGGTCAGATAGAGCTTGTAAAGAAAAGCACTTTTGCAATTTACTGATTTTTAAAATTTGCATCCGTTCTTGAGATATTAACACTTTTCCTTTGTTTACATCTCGTTGCCTAGGAGACCGACCACCACTTGTAAGCATTGCGATGAAGCTAGCCTGGATTAGTAGGTAACAGTGCACTCTAGCAATCCTGTCCAGCTTCAAAACAGAGCTTACAAGCTCTCTAAAGAAGAGCTTGTGGATACTATGCATGTTCTGCTGTCTAGCAGGAGTGGTCGGTCTCCAAGGCAACGAGATGTAAACAAAAGAAAAGTGTTAATATCTCAAGAGCGGATGAAAATTTTAATAAGCAGTAGATTGCAAAATTACTTTTCTTTACAAGCTCTATTCAACCATATAAAATCTATGAGCACAGGAAAACCACTTTAAGCATATCAGGCACTGTCCGTGGTGCTGAATGTGGCTTACAGCCTCCTTCCGTTGACTGCACCTAATTTCTACAGCAGCTGTGACGGGCGGTATAATTCCTAGTTTCTATGACAGGCAGTCTGCAGTCAATGCTGTTGTGACATTTCAGTAAATAAAAAGCAGGCGCTCAAGATGGAGTTCTTCTCTCCGCCAGGAGTCTCATTCATATAAACAATGCACATACCAGCGAGACCGTCTATTATAATAAGATTATGCACTATTCATTACAACTGGATGAGACTGCATGCATTATAATGGGACTGATTGGAAATCTGCACCTTGAAGCTTCCAATGTTCTCTGTAGGTCACATTTTTAGGCTGTTGCTTTTGAAAATTAGCTGATATTTGGCTTGAATTGATCAAACCTCACCCAAAATGTGCTTGCTAATTTTGTGGATGCAGCAAGGCTGTAAAGTTAATGGATACATCTTTTGCTGATTATTGAAAGGTGTGTAACGGCTGCGCTTCATTCTAGATGATTGCATCATCTCAGATTGCACATCCGCAGCTTATCAGATTGCACATCCGCAGCACATCAGATTGCACATCCGCAGCACATCAGATTGCACATCCGCAGCATCTCAGATTGCACATCCGCAGCACATCAGATTGCACATCCGCAGCACATCAGATTGCACATCTGCAGCACATCAGATTGCACATCCGCAGCACATCAGATTGCACATCCGCAGCTTATCAGATTGCACATCCGCAGCACATCAGATTGCACATCCACAGCACATCAGATTGCACATCTGCAGCACATCAGATTGCACATCCGCAGCATCTCAGATTGCACATCCGCAGCACATCAGATTGCACATCCGCAGCACATCAGATTGCACATCTGCAGCACATCAGATTGCACATCCGCAGCACCTCAGATTGCACATCCGCAGCACATCAGGTTGCACATCCGCAGCACATCAGATTGCACATCTGCAGCACATCAGATTGCACATCTGCAGCACATCAGATTGCACATCCGCAGCTTATCAGATTGCACATCCGCAGCACATCAGATTGCACATCCGCAGCACATCAGATTGCACATCTGCAGCACATCAGATTGCACATCCGCAGCATCTCAGATTGCACATCCGCAGCACATCAGATTGCACATCCGCAGCACATCAGATTGCACATCCGCAGCACATCAGATTGCACATCCGCAGCACATCAGATTGCACATCCGCAGCTTATCAGATTGCACATCTGCAGCACATCAGATTGCACATCCGCAGCACATCAGATTGCACATCCGCAGCACATCAGATTGCACATCCGCAGCATCTCAGATTGCACATCCGCAGCACATCAGATTGCACATCCGCAGCACATCAGATTGCACATCCGCAGCACATCAGATTGCACATCCGCAGCACCTCAGATTGCACATCCGCAGCACATCAGGTTGCACATCCGCAGCACATCAGATTGCACATCCGCAGCATCTCAGATTGCACATCCGCAGCATCTCAGATTGCACATCCGCAGCACATCAGATTGCACATCCGCAGCACGTCAGATTGCACATCCGCAGCACATCAGATTGCACATCCGCAGCATCTCAGATTGCACATCCGCAGCACATCAGATTGCACATCCGCAGCACATCAGATTGCACATCCGCAGCATATCAGATTGCACATCCGCAGCACATCAGATTGCACATCCGCAGCACATCAGATTGCACATCCGCAGCACATCAGATTGCACATCCGCGGCACATCAGATTGCACATCCGCAGCACATCAGATTGCAAATCCGCAGCACATCAGATTGCACATCCGCGGCAAATCAGATTGCACATCCGCGGCACCTCAGATTGCACATATGTGGAGTATCAGATTGCACATTCGTGGCAGGAATCTGTGCCGGAAATTCCCTAGCAAAATGGGCAAATATATCCAGCATTCGACTCGCATTTTCCCAAAATTTTACCATTCTAGCACTAGATTGTGATGAAGAGGGGGCTAAACAATGAGAAAAAAGATGGAGCTAAAGTGGGGTGGAAATGAGGCACTGATGGATGTCGCAACCATCTAGAAATGTATTGGCTCTTTGTTGTTGCAGCAAGGCATTGGACGTAGGTGTACAATTAGCCAATGTTCACACTGAGTTTTTTGTGAACGGATCCTCTCCAAAAACTTCCTCTAAAACTGCTTCAAAAACTCTTGAAAATCCCTTCTAAGGGTATGTGCACACAGCATGTTTTAAACCGAGTTTTCCAAGGCAAAGGCGCTTCAGGAAACACCAAACACCGGAAGTTTTTCCTGATGCATATTCGTTGGTGTTTTTTCCATCATTTTTGCAGTGGCTCTGTCTGTAGCTTTTTTTTTTAATTAAACTTTAAATAGTTAATGAACATGCAACTTTTCTTCTTTACTGTTACCGAAGCCTGAAGCGGTTAAAAAAAGAAAAGGAAGGAACAAGTGTGTGCACAGCAAGCTGTTTTTACATTGCTGTTCATTATCTTGATTTTTGTGGCGTTTTTTAGAGTGTGCACATACCCTAAGGCTTTTTTTTGCTCACTTTTAGAGCAGAATCTCTCCAACGCTCCAATCAAAACTCACAGTGAACATACGCTAAATCATTTCTATGAGTGATCCACTTTGTGGTTCATATGAGGAGTTTTTTTTTCTTTTTTGCTACTGAAGAAGTTTTAAAAATAAGCCTGATGGCCAAAAAAAAAAGAGGAAGGGCATGCCATTTCTTTGACGAGGATTTTGAAGAAAACTCCACACTAGGCACTGTCCAATCAAAATAGTGAAAAAAAACAACTCACCAAACCCTTCAAAACAAAAATTATCTCAGCAAAACAGTTTTTTCTTGCTTGAAAATGCTAGGAATTTGAATGCATCAAAAAACTCAGTGTGAACAACCCCTTAACCATGATGTGGGGTCAACGTGATCAGGTCATAGTAATTTAAAGACAACAAGGTGTCCACTGAAGTTGGGAATCTTATCTCCAGGAGTTGCAGTGACGCCGAGGATCTCGGCACGACATATGGTGAGAGGTGTTGACATGTCATTATACTGGAGTAATGCTGTTTGTATGGTTTTCTTGTTCTTTTGTGCATCTGTATATGTTTTGTGTGATCTTGTGTGATTAGGCTGCGGATGAACATCTCCTGACTGTGCACCTGTATCCTGTCTGTATCGCTGAGAGATTGCATCTACTTTGTGTATGGAGCTGACAGACTAAGTAGGTGGGTGTTAGACTGCTCTGCTAAAAATACAGTCGCTGTGAGTGAATGTCAGAGATATGGTGCCATCGGATGCCATCACAACTGTTCATTGTCATTAAATCGCGCTCCATAGACAGAGTATTATGTCTAACCCACTGACGCGGGATGAGATCTTGGGGAGCAAGAGGGAAGTGTCCCTAGTCGAAAAAAATGGCCTGTCACAATGAGATACCCATTTCTTCCTGGGACAAACACTTTTTTTTTTACATGATAATTTGGTCCATCCATATTTGGATAAGCAAAGCAGGACTCATAGGCTTTCTCTATGAGTGAGTGGCAGAAGAAGAACTCACAGGCTTTCTACATGAGTAGTTGAGAGAAGCAGGACTCACAGGGTTTTTCTATGAGTGGGTGAGAGAAGCAGGACTCACAGGTTTTCTCTATGAGTGGGTGGAGGGAGCAAGACTCACAGGCTTTCCCTATAAGTGGATGGGGAAGCCGGATTCAAAGGTTTCCTCTCTGAGTGAGCAGGACTCACAGGCTTTCTGTATGAGTGGGTGGGAGAAGCAAGACTCACAGGCTTTTTCTATGAGTGGTTGAGAGAAGCAGGACTCACAGGCTTTCTATATGAGCGGAAGCAGGATTCACAGGCTTCCTCTCTGAGTGTGCAGGACTCATAGGCTTTCTGTATGAGTGGGTGGGAGAAGCAAGACTCACAAGCTTTTGCTATGAGTGGTTGAGAGAAGCAGGCTTCACATGCTTCCTCTCTGAGTGAGCAGAGGGAGCCGGACTCACAGGTTTTTTCTATGAGTGGTTGAGAGAAGCAGGACTCACAGGCTTTCTATATGAGTGGGTAAAAGAAACAGGGACTCACAGGCTTCCTCTCTGAGTGAGCAGAGGAAGCAGGACTATCTGTTATTTGCAATGTAGGACTTATAGCCTTTTTCTATGAGCGGGCAAAGGAAGCAGGATTTAATGTGCACAACTGTAATGTAAGAAAAGCTACTTGAAAATCTGTAAATGATGAGAACCCACATGTCTGGCCCCCCTTGTGTATCACCATTAGAAAGTAATTTTCCTGATGGATTTAGGACACCCATCACTGGACATTGATGGATGAGGGGTGACCAATGCCATTCCTTAAGAAACTGAATATAAACTCATCTCAGATGTGACGCTTCCAGGCTGTAGACACATGAATCCTGATAGATTTACCAAGTTCTGATGAATTTAGGACAGCGATTCCTATAGTCTGACACACGTACACATTATTATGGGACAGTGCCGGCCTGCGATACACATCTCTTGTGTTTATCACCAATGGGATGAGAATCCCCATGTGTGCCATTATCACATCCACGACATACATCTACGTCTGAGAAGTCGTTTTCGCGTAGGAAATGCTCCTCAGCCTTGTGTGACACTAATGGGGTACAGATCCCAGTCACATGGACACTATATAGGGGGGGCACAGTTGCAGCCGCCCCTATATGTCATCTCTGTGACAGTGACACATTCAGGCGTTCAGTGGAAAAGAGTGAAAAGCGAGTATGCCAGCCAGCCGGCAGGGTGACATGTCACTGTGGGCAGTGCTCTCACTTGCGGCTGCTGTCCCCGCTACACTGTAATTGCAGGCTCTCTGGTGCGTGAAAATTAACTTTAATTAACCTTAACTGGATGAAACCCGAATTACAGAGCAAGAGGCGCAGCCAAGTTATAGCGTATGTAGAAGAGAGACTGCAGGGTTCTGTCCTCGCCATGCCTTCATCCAACCTCTCTCATTATACAACCTCATTACAGGGGCCAACGTCGTCGTGACCAGGGCACGGCTCTCACAGCTGGGCAGATGTTTCCATTCACCAGCGTGGACCCTGATATCCCTCATCCAGACACAGGGCATACAACGATCCTCTGCATAATCGCAGGTGACTCAGTCGGCCGCTTCTTCTCACTAATAGAGCTGTCTTTGTAAATGATAGGGCTGTCTCTCTCCCATGCCGCGGTCTCTCTCATCTTTCCCTGATGAAATTCTCATCATCTCATTAGTGGTGCTGTTTGTCAATGGCGGCTCTGTATTTCTAATACGACTGCTGGGTTTTGTGTCAGCCTTGTCTCTGTCGATGTCCCTTCTTCCATCCTTGACATCGTCTTCTACAATTTTTGAGTTTTTCTTAACAAAAAGCAAAAAAAAAAAAAACCGTCTTGGATAATTTCTTGCGTTGGCACTCGTTTGCCTTGCCCCGTGTCTCTCTCACCAGCTCCCTGGCACTGTGCATATTGATAGGCTGCATAGACATCAAACAAAGGGGGTGAGAGCGAAGAAGGATGAAAGAAAAAGCATATGGGTGAAGATGTAGGAAGAAGGGGTGTTGCAGAGAAGGGAGATGGACGGAGTCAGACCACAGGGCGTCATTTGTATTCTCTTTATAGCTCCATCAATGTGCAAAGAAATGTCAGATTAGAAGAAGGTGCGACTCCTGGACTCTCTTACATCCAATGAAAATGGATGATTATACTACTTCAGTGCTCCATGTATGCCCCTTCCAGTGATCTCCAACTCTAGAAGAGCACTGGGAAGCCCATACCAATATCTGAGATAAAGTAGTGCTCATGGAGGAATACATTTTTTAGAAATATCCTGTTAGATATAATCCAGGATCACTAGTCAGCCTCTCCCAAAAACAAAAAGGGTTTTGCGGTGTCCTTAAATCCTAAGTATAGGGCTTGTTAGCAGATAAAGTGGTCAGTTTTTGCTCTTACTTGGTTCTCGATGCTTTCCAGACTACTCTGGTTTTTGTTTTTTGTAACTCCACCATACGGTACCAGAGATATGGGCTTTTACAAGGGGGCATTTCATACAAGATCCTCAGGGGCGTGTCTTTAGGCTATTCTGCATAATACCCATATGAGCTACACCTCCTCCATAAAAATTAGTATTAAATAAAAAGGCCCATATTTCTGGAACCGTATGGTGGAATTTTAAAAGACAAAAAGTGGAATACTCAGGGGAGAAGCAGGAATAAAGTAAGAGCAAAAACCATATGGTAGCCAAAGCCTCCTCTACATGGTGATTAGTTACAGTTAGAACTGTGCAGCAGGAATTAATTTGAGCATTAGATTTTTTACATCGGTCAGTAAATCAGTCAACGCATTGACTGCAGGTCAAGAATGATAATCTACAATACCGGGTAGAATCCTGTTGGCCTTGAAAGGTTTACAGTGGGTTGCCTGCTCACCCCTGTTATTTTCTGTAATTGTACCATGGGGCTAAGAATTTAGAGATAGGGCTACTGAGGAATAAAAAATCCTGATCCAGGTTTTGAGAAACAGAAACCGTCCGTTCTGGGGTTTATGGAATTTAAAGGTTGAGTCTGGGGTTTGAGAAATATGGAGGTTTGGTGTCTGAGGGATTTATGATCTCGTCTGAGATCTGAAAAATATGTGGGTTTGATCTTGAATCTGAGAAAAATAGAAGTGTGTTCTGAGGAATTTAGGGACGGCGGAACGCACTAAATATTAAATAATAGAAAGTGCGTTCGCCGCCCAGGCTCCACCGTGCAGTAAGTGTTAAAACCGCTGCTACACAATGTCAGACACGCTATATGGCGGTATAGCACACGCGGGTTATACGTCACCCGATGTGCGCTGGGCGTACTCTGTTGATTCACAGAGTCGCCTAAGGCATGAACATAAATGCCGTGCCTGTACCCCTCACAGAACTCAGCGAAGTGCACGCACGGTATGTGGTCACAGGACTAAGCCCAAGACTCAGGGAGATGTTCGTCTAGACCTACCGTGCGTACGGCGTCGCTACCGCGGACGCCAACTAGTGCTGCTACAGCAGTGCAGCAACTGACCCAGCTGCAATGCGACAGTGCCCAAGAGGGGCGCACTGTCGGATGCTAGCACTGTGGAGGATGTGCCGTGTGGCCAGTAACTTGCCACTGACTGGCGCTGACTCTATAACTAGATCCCTAAACGCACTTGTAATATCAGAGGGAGGGGAATCTTAATGAGTCATTCGCAGTCCATACATCCATCACCATTCACACAGTAGCAATTAGAGTTTATACTAGCGCATGGCCGAGCGGCCATGCGGGCCTTTTATAGCCGTGCGCTTCCGGGACCTTCCAGATCTCTGATATGGACCAATCAGATCAGGAGAAGGACCTGAGCACGTGACTCCCGATCTCCGATGGGAGATCGTCTAGTGAGCATGCCCAGTAGCACGACGAGAGGACTTAGCCTCTGGAGTAGCTTGCTGCAGGAGAGCCTGCGCCGCTATTGCTGACCCAGAGGTGGCAGCAACAACCAGTCCTACAGAGCTGGTCTGAGCAGAGCGCCTGGGATGCTGAGATTGCTGTGCAGGCTCCTGAGCGGTTGGTGGAGAATGGGAGACCACTGGATGCAAGGCTCTGAATTCCCGCTGTGCAGCTGCAGGAACCCGACGCCTAACATTACTCCCCCTCCTAGGGCCCCCTCCTCTCTGATCAGGAGCAGGGCGTGGATGTTCTTCACTGGCTCCCAGGTCCGGGCCTCAGGACCATGACTCTTCCAGTCCACCAAATAAAATTTTTTGCCACGCACAATCCTGCGTCCCACAATGGCGTTGACCTCAAACTCATCCGAGGACAGGTCTGATGTCCCGGCGGATGACTCGGAAAACCGAGCCATGTGAACAGGCTTGAGAAGGGACACGTGGAAGACGTCAGAGATGGCAAAGTGTGATGGAAGAGCCAGACAGTAGACCACTGAGCTGATGCGCTCGAGGACTTTGAATGGACCAATGTATCGCGGAGCAAACTTGGAGGACTCGGCCCGCATCTTGATATTTCGGGAGAGCCACACCAAGTTGCCAGGGGCAAAAGTTGGAACGGACGCCGATGTGTGGTGGCTGACGCTCTCATTCTCTTTTTAGAGGCTCAAATAGCATCCTGACTGTGATCCCAAATGTCACGAGCCTCCACTGCCCAGTCTGCCACCCTGGAATCAGTGGAAGACACTGGCATCGGGACAGGGACGCGCGGATGCTGGATGTAATTAAGAAGGAACGGCGTATGACCAGTGGAATCAGCCACTGCATTATTCAGGGAAAATTCAGCACACGGTAGTAAGGATGCCCAGTCATCCTGCCTGGCAGAGACAAAATGTCGCAGGTACGTGACCAGATTTTGATTGGCTCTCTCAACCAACCCGTTCGTCTCGGGGTGATAGGCGGAGGACAAGTTTAGCTCAGTATTGAGTAGACTGCAGAGCTCCCTCCAAAACCGAGACGCAAATTGGGGAACTTGGTCACTGACTATTTTGTCCGGCATACCGTGCAAACGAAAAACATGCTTTAAGAGCAGTGCGGCGAGACCGCGAACGGAAGGCAGCCGTGCGCGTGGCACCAGATACACCATTTTAGAAAGATGATCGGTAACCACTAGTGTTGAGCATTCCGATACTGCAAATATCGGGTATCGGCCGATATTCGCTGTATCGGATTTCCGATACCGAGTACCGATATTTTTACAATATCGAATACCGGAATCGGAAGTTCCCATACTGCAATGAGCCAGTTGTGTTAGCCATGTTAACTAATGGCATGGCTGTGATTGGCTGCTGAAATTATGTCATCATGATGCGCGGTCTGTGCGGGCCCGCCGGGGGTCTGTGTGGGCCTGCCGGGGGTCTGTGTGGGCTGCCGGGGGTCTGTGCAGGCCTGCCGGGGGTCTGTACGGGCCTGCCGGGGGTTGTGTGTGTGTGCAGGCATCGTCCGATGGGACTACAAGTCCCATCGGGCTATGCCTGCTACAATGACAGTGATTGACACATTAGCCAATGATGGGACAGTAGTAGTCCCATCATCCGGCTAATATGTTGAATGTAAAAAACCCCCCCAAAAAAACATATATACTACATACATACTACATATATACAACATACATACATACTACATACTACATTCATTCAACATACATACATACTACATATATACTACATTCATACAGCATACATACATACTACATAATACATACATACATACTACATTCATACAACATACATACTACATATATACTACATTCATACAACATACATACATACATACTACATACATACTACATTCATACAACATACATACTACATAATACATTCATAGAAAACAAAAAGCAAAAAACACAAATATAACTAAAAAGTAAAAAATATACTGCAAATAATGCATAAAGGTAATGATAATAATAAGGGTATTTAGTAAACATAATTTTGATCAAAATAATGTACAAGCCATCCCGCCACGTCACGGCAACCCTTGTGGGACAGTCCCTACTCTAGTATTTAAAACCTTTTCACTTGCCAAGTGGCGTGAATGTGAATAAGGGTCGAGCGACTGAACCACTAGTAACAGCTTAGGCCAGACTGGATGGCTTTCCCAGCTCAGAAAAAGGGCGGTCACACCCATATATGCACTGAATGCACAATGAAATGAATAAAAAACAAATCTGAACTGAGAAAAGTAAGTTAATGCGTATGCACAATGTAAGTGCATATTAACACATGACCATTAACCAGAGAAAACAAAAAGCAAAAAACACAAATATAACTAAAAAGTAAAAAATATACTGCAAATAATGCATAAAGGTAATGATAATAATAAGGGTATTTAGTAAACATAATTTTGATCAAAATAATGTACAAGCCATCCCGCCACGTCACGGCAACCCTTGTGGGACAGTCCCTACTCTAGTATTTAAAACCTTTTCACTTGCCAAGTGGCGTGAATGTGAATAAGGGTCGAGCGACTGAACCACTAGTAACAGCTTAGGCCAGACTGGATGGCTTTCCCAGCTCAGAAAAAGGGCGGTCACACCCATATATGCACTGAATGCACAATGAAATGAATAAAAAACAAATCTGAACTGAGAAAAGTAAGTTAATGCGTATGCACAATGTAAGTGCATATTAACATATGACCATTAACCAGAGAAAACAAAAAGCAAAAAACACAAATATAACTAAAAAGTAAAAAATATACTGCAAATAATGCATAAAGGTAATGATAATAATAAGGGTATTTAGTAAACATAATTTTGATCAAAATAATGTACAAGCCATCCCGCCACGTCACGGCAACCCTTGTGGGACAGTCCCTACTCTAGTATTTAAAACCTTTTCACTTGCCAAGTGGCGTGAATGTGAATAAGGGTCGAGCGACTGAACCACTAGTAACAGCTTAGGCCAGACTGGATGGCTTTCCCAGCTCAGAAAAAGGGCGGTCACACCCATATATGCACTGAATGCACAATGAAATGAATAAAAAACAAATCTGAACTGAGAAAAGTAAGTTAATGCGTATGCACAATGTAAGTGCATATTAACACATGACCATTAACCAGAGAAAACAAAAAGCAAAAAACACAAATATAACTAAAAAGTAAAAAATATACTGCAAATAATGCATAAAGGTAATGATAATAATAAGGGTATTTAGTAAACATAATTTTGATCAAAATAATGTACAAGCCATCCCGCCACGTCACGGCAACCCTTGTGGGACAGTCCCTACTCTAGTATTTAAAACCTTTTCACTTGCCAAGTGGCGTGAATGTGAATAAGGGTCGAGCGACTGAACCACTAGTAACAGCTGTTACTAGTGGTTCAGTCGCTCGACCCTTATTCACATTCACGCCACTTGGCAAGTGAAAAGGTTTTAAATACTAGAGTAGGGACTGTCCCACAAGGGTTGCCGTGACGTGGCGGGATGGCTTGTACATTATTTTGATCAAAATTATGTTTACTAAATACCCTTATTATTATCATTACCTTTATGCATTATTTGCAGTATATTTTTTACTTTTTAGTTATATTTGTGTTTTTTGCTTTTTGTTTTCTCTGGTCAATGGTCATGTGTTAATATGCACTTACATTGTGCATACGCATTAACTTACTTTTCTCAGTTCAGATTTGTTTTTTATTCATTTCATTGTGCATTCAGTGCATATATGGGTGTGACCGCCCTTTTTCCTGAGCTGGGAAAGCCATCCAGTCTGGCCTTAGCTGTTACTAGTGGTTCAGTCGCTCGACCCTTATTCACATTCACGCCACTTGGCAAGTGAAAAGGTTTTAAATACTAGAGTAGGGACTGTCCCACAAGGGTTGCCGTGACGTGGCGGGATGGCTTGTACATTATTTTGATCAAAATTATGTTTACTAAATACCCTTATTATTATCATTACCTTTATGCATTATTTGCAGTATATTTTTTACTTTTTAGTTATATTTGTGTTTTTTGCTTTTTGTTTTCTCTGGTTAATGGTCATGTGTTAATATGCACTTACATTGTGCATACGCATTAACTTACTTTTCTCAGTTCAGATTTGTTTTTTATTCATTTCATTGTGCATTCAGTGCATATATGGGTGTGACCGCCCTTTTTCTGAGCTGGGAAAGCCATCCAGTCTGGCCTAAGCTGTTACTAGTGGTTCAGTCGCTCGACCCTTATTCACATTCACGCCACTTGGCAAGTGAAAAGGTTTTAAATACTAGAGTAGGGACTGTCCCACAAGGGTTGCCGTGACGTGGCGGGATGGCTTGTACATTATTTTGATCAAAATTATGTTTACTAAATACCCTTATTATTATCATTACCTTTATGCATTATTTGCAGTATATTTTTTACTTTTTAGTTATATTTGTGTTTTTTGCTTTTTGTTTTCTCTGGTTAATGGTCATGTGTTAATATGCACTTACATTGTGCATACGCATTAACTTACTTTTCTCAGTTCAGATTTGTTTTTTATTCATTTCATTGTGCATTCAGTGCATATATGGGTGTGACCGCCCTTTTTCTGAGCTGGGAAAGCCATCCAGTCTGGCCTAGCTGTTACTAGTGGTTCAGTCGCTCGACCCTTATTCACATTCACGCCACTTGGCAAGTGAAAAGGTTTTAAATACTAGAGTAGGGACTGTCCCACAAGGGTTGCCGTGACGTGGCGGGATGGCTTGTACATTATTTTGATCAAAATTATGTTTACTAAATACCCTTATCATTATCATTACCTTTATGCATTATTTGCAGTATATTTTTTACTTTTTAGTTATATTTGTGTTTTTTGCTTTTTGTTTTCTCTGGTTAATGGTCATGTGTTAATATGCACTTACATTGTGCATACGCATTAACTTACTTTTCTCAGTTCAGATTTGTTTTTTATTCATTTCATTGTGCATTCAGTGCATATATGGGTGTGACCGCCCTTTTTCTGAGCTGGGAAAGCCATCCAGTCTGGCCTAAGCTGTTACTAGTGGTTCAGTCGCTCGACCCTTATTCACATTCACGCCACTTGGCAAGTGAAAAGGTTTTAAATACTAGAGTAGGGACTGTCCCACAAGGGTTGCCGTGACGTGGCGGGATGGCTTGTACATTATTTTGATAAAAATTATGTTTACTAAATACCCTTATTATTATCATTACCTTTATGCATTATTTGCAGTATATTTTTTACTTTTTAGTTATATTTGTTTTTTGCTTTTTGTTTTCTCTGGTTAATGGTCATGTGTTAATATGCACTTACATTGTGCATACGCATTAACTTACTTTTCTCAGTTCAGATTTGTTTTTTATAATACATTCATACAACATACATACATACTACATACTACATACATACTTCATATATACTACATTCATACAACATACATACATACTACATACATACTACATTCATACAACATACATACATACTACATACATACTACATTCATACAACATACATACTACATATATACTACATTCATACAACATACAGTGGGGCAAAAAAGTATTTAGTCAGTCAGCAATAGTGCAAGTTCCACCACTTAAAAAGATGAGAGGCGTCTGTAATTTATATCATAGGTAGACCTCAACTATGGGAGACAAACTGAGAAAAAAAAAATCCAGAAAATCACATTGTCTGTTTTTTTTTCATTTTATTTGCATATTATGGTGGAAAATAAGTATTTGGTCAGAAACAAAATTTCATCTCAATACTTTGTGATATATCCTTTGTTGGCAATGACAGAGGTCAAACGTTTTCTGTAAGTCTTCACAAGGTTGCCACACACTGTTGTTGGTATGTTGGCCCATTCCTCCATGCAGATCTCCTCTAGAGCAGTGATGTTTTTGGCTTTTCGCTTGGCAACACGGACTTTCAACTCCCTCCAAAGGTTTTCTATAGGGTTGAGATCTGGAGACTGGCTAGGCCACTCCAGGACCTTGAAATGCTTCTTACGAAGCCACTCCTTCGTTGCCCTGGCGGTGTGCTTTGGATCATTGTCATGTTGAAAGACCCAGCCACGTTTCATCTTCAATGCCCTTGCTGATGGAAGGAGGTTTGCACTCAAAATCTCACGATACATGGCCCCATTCATTCTTTCATGTACCCGGATCAGTCGTCCTGGCCCCTTTGCAGAGAAACAGCCCCAAAGCATGATGCTTCCACCACCATGCTTTACAGTAGGTATGGTGTTTGATGGATGCAACTCAGTATTCTTTTTCCTCCAAACACGACAAGTTGTGTTTCTACCAAACAGTTCCAGTTTGGTTTCATCAGACCATAGGACATTCTCCCAAAACTCCTCTGGATCATCCAAATGCTCTCTAGCAAACTTCAGACGGGCCCGGACATGTACAGGCTTAAGCAGTGGGACACGTCTGGCACTGCAGGATCTGAGTCCATGGTGGCGTAGTGTGTTACTTATGGTAGGCCTTGTTACATTGGTCCCAGCTCTCTGCAGTTCATTCACTAGGTCCCCCCGCGTGGTTCTGGGATTTTTGCTCACCGTTCTTGTGATCATTCTGATCCCACGTGGTGGGATTTTGCGTGGAGCACCAGATCGAGGGAGATTATCAGTGGTCTTGTATGTCTTCCATTTTCTAATTATTGCTCCCACAGTTGATTTCTTCACTCCAAGCTGGTTGGCTATTGCAGATTCAGTCTTCCCAGCCTGGTGCAGGGCTACAATTTTGTTTCTGGTGTCCTTTGACAGCTCTTTGGTCTTCACCATAGTGGAGTTTGGAGTCAGACTGTTTGAGGGTGTGCACAGGTGTCTTTTTATACTGATAACAAGTTTAAACAGGTGCCATTACTACAGGTAATGAGTGGAGGAAAGAGGAGACTCTTAAAGAAGAAGTTACAGGTCTGTGAGAGCCAGAAATCTTGTTTGCTTGTTTCTGACCAAATACTTATTTTCCACCATAATATGCAAATAAAATGAAAAAAAAACAGACAATGTGATTTTCTGGATTTTTTTTTCTCAGTTTGTCTCCCATAGTTGAGGTCTACCTATGATGTAAATTACAGACGCCTCTCATCTTTTTAAGTGGTGGAACTTGCACTATTGCTGACTGACTAAATACTTTTTTGCCCCACTGTACATACATACTACATATATACTACATTCATACAACATACATACATACTACATATATACTACATTCATACAACATACATACATACTACATACATACTACATATATGCTACATTCCTACAACATACATACATACTACATATATACCACATTCATACAACATACATACATACTACATAATACATACATACTACATATATACTACATTCATACAACATACATACTACATACATACAACATACTGTGATAAAACACTCCGGGATCGCCTTTGCTGGGGTCAAAGGTCACGTGCATTCAGCATGAAACTCAGGCGCACAGCCGGGGTCCGGGTATAACTGACACTGGGTCAGGTTTATTAAAGGTGAAAGCAATGCATAAAGGAAAAAAAAAACATAAAACAAATCCTTGCCTGTCCGGCACTAACTAAACAAGGTACAACCTAACTACCAACTGGTGGGCTTCTCCCGTCCAGCCAAACCACAGTTACAGTGGGCACTGCTTTCACTCACGTCTGTCTCTCACACAGACAGGCTCTCTGTGTCCCCAGGCTGAGACACTCACACAACCACCTGGCATCCTTTTATATCCGCCTCCCATTATTCATTAGTAGCCAGGTGCGATACTGACCAGACTAGGCCACATAGGAAAGGTATCTGGGCGAGATATACCTGCCCTCATCCACTGTTCCCACATGATTCTCACATATCCCCCCCCTCTGCTCAGACCACTCCGGTCGAGCAATGACACCCGCCAAACAGTGCACTCGGTACAGGGCATCTGCATTCCCCATCTGTACCTCGGGGCGGTGCTCCACCGTAAAAGTGTAGGCCTGCAGGGCAAGGAACCACCGGGTCACCCGGCTATTCCGTTCCTTGTGCAAGTGCATCCACTTGAGAGGGGCATGGTCAGTGATCAGCCTGAACTTTCGGCCCATCAGGTAACATTTGAGGGCCTCTAGAGCCCACTTAATGGCTATGCACTCTTTCTCTACGACTGCATACTTTTGC
Source organism: Dendrobates tinctorius (assembly GCF_039654945.1). Classification (NCBI taxonomy): domain Eukaryota; kingdom Metazoa; phylum Chordata; class Amphibia; order Anura; family Dendrobatidae; genus Dendrobates; species Dendrobates tinctorius. Next base: position 54,174,663 of record NW_027361696.1, read on the forward strand.
TCATGTTTATTCAGCTTCCTGCTGAGATCGAGGACTGGGTGTTCCACTCCGTCCCTCACTTGTGACAGTACGGCCCCGATACCGGTATCCGAGGCATCCGTTTGTACCACAAACTCGCTGCAGAAGTCCGGAGTCACCAGTACGGGTTGAGAGCAAAGTGCCCGTTTTAGGCTATGGAAGGCTTCTTCAGCCGCTAAATTCCATTTAATCATGACGGAGTCTTTCCCTTTGGTAAGATCCGTCAGGGGGGCAGCGATGGCTGCAAAATTGGGTATGAACCGGCTATAATAGCCGGCGATCCCCAGAAAGGCTTGCACCTGCTTCTTGTTGACAGGTTGCAGCCTGTCCTGAACCGCTTGAATCTTATCAACCTGGGGTTTAACAACACCCCTCCCAATTACATACCCCAAATACGGGCTTCTTCTAGCCCGATGTCAGACCTCATCTGGAATATTGTGTCCAGTTTTGGGCACCACATTTTAAAAAAGACATCAACAAACTGGAGCAAGTTCAAAAAAGAGCGACCAGAATGGTGACCCGTCTGCAAACCCTGTCTTATGAGGAAAGGTTGCAGGATTTGGGAATGTTTAGTTTGCAAAAGAGAAGACTGAGAGGAGACTTAATAGCTGTCTACAAATATCTAAAGGGCTGTCACATTGTAGAAGGATCAACTTTATTCTCATTTGCACAAGGAAAGACTAGAAGCAATGGGATGAAACTGAATGGGAGGAGACACAGATTAGATATTAGAAAAAACTTTTTGACAGTTAGAGTGATCAATGAGTGGAACAGGCTGCCACAAGAAGTGGTGAGTTCTCCTTCAATGGAAGTCTTCAAACAGAGGCTGGACAGACATCTGACTGGGATGATTTAGCGAATCCTGCTTTGAGCAGGGGGTTGGACCAGATGGCCCAGGAGGTCCCTTCCAACTCTACGATTCTATGATTCTATGATTCTATGATTCTATGACATTTCTTGAGGTTCGCGGTTAGACCTGCCTCCCACAGGTCGTCAATCACAGCTTGTACTTTCTGGAGATGAGTCTCCCAGTCCAAGCTGTAAATGACAATGTCATCCAAATAGGCTGAAGGGTACTGCCTATGTGGCCTCAGGACGCGATCCATCAGTCTCTGGAAGGTCGCCGGTGCTCCGTGCAGTCCAAACGGCATATACACATACTGAAATAGACCTTCCGGCGTAGCAAATGCCGTCTTTTCTCTGGCCGCCTCCGACAGAGGGATCTGCCAATACCCCTTTGATAGGTCTAGGGTCGTAATATACCGGGCTTTTCCTAACCGATCTATTAACTCGTCGACCCGGGGCATAGGGTAGGCATCAAATTTTGAGACCGCATTCAGTTTCCTGAAGACATTGCAGAACCGGATTGTGCCGTCCAGTTTAGGAATTAACACAATCGGGCTGGACCAAGCACTGTGTGATTCTTCAATGACACCTAACTCTAACATTGCCTTCACTTCTCGGGAAACGGCTTCACGGCGCGCTTCCGGAATTCTGTAGGGTTTCACGTGAACTGTGACACCAGGTTCCGTTACGATGTCATGTTTCATTAGCGTAGTCTGCCCGGGTTTTTCTGAGAAAAACTTTTGGTTGTGAAGTAGAAACTGCCTGACCTCAGTCTTTTGCCGCTCCGAGAGAGTCTCTGCCACCCGTACCTTTGGTACGGTATGCGAGCAGACGGGACGGGCCAGCTCCGCTGACAAGGCAGACCGATCTTTCCAGGGTTTTATCAGATTTACATGATAAACCTGTTCAGGTTTCCATTTGCCTGCCTGGTATACTTTGTAGTTTACTTCACCAACTCTTTCCTTAATCTCAAAGGGGCCCTGCCACTTTGCTTGGAACTTACTGTCCACCGTGGGGACCAGGATCAACACCCTATCTCTGCAAACGTACGGATCTTGGCGCCCCTATCATAGATTCTTTTTTGGGTTCCTTGAGCCTGCATCATGTGTTCTTTGACGATAGGCATAACAGCCGCCATACGGACCTGCATTTGGGATACGTGATCCATCACCGTTTTAAACGGAGTGACCTGACCCTCCCACGATTCTTTGGCGACGTCTAACAGTCCGCGAGGACGTCGGGCGTACAATAACTCGAAAGGCGAGAACCCCGTGGAAGACTGGGGCACTTCCCTGATGGCAAAAAGCAAATACGGAAGTAAATAGTCCCAGTTCTTCCCATCCTGTCTATCGCCTTTCTCAGCATCTGCTTCAGAGTTTTATTGAACCGTTCGACCACCCCGTCTGTTTGAGGGTGATACACGGATGTGCGTAACGGTTCGATTTGTAACAACCGGCAGAGCTCCTTCATTACCCTGGACATAAAGGGAGTCCCCTGGTCGGTGAGTATCTGTTTTGGTATACCGACCCGACTAAACACATGCACCAGTTCCTTGGCAATCGTCTTGGTGGCCGTGTTACGCAAAGGGATGGCCTCCAGGTAACGAGTGGCATAATCCAAGAGGACGAGGATATGTTGGTGTCCACGTGCAGACCGTGGAAGGGGCCCAACTAAATCCATCCCAATCCTCTCAAACGGGACCTCAATAATAGGTAGGGGTACCAAAGGGCTACAGAACCGGGGCTTAGGCGTAGAGGCTTGGCAGTCAGGACAAGACTCGCAATATACACGAATATCGTGATGCATGCCTGGCCAAACAAAACAGTGTAATATCCTTTCGGTGGTTTTCTGGACACCCAGGTGATCTCCCATCACATGTCCGTGGGCCAGGTCCAGCACCTATCGCCGGTAGGGTTTTGGCACGACTAATAGTTGCACCGTGTCTTCCCCCTTTTTCTCTATCTGATATAGTAAATCATTCTCCAGGACCATGTAAGGATATGCCATCCTAGAGCCAGGTTCTACAAGTACCCCATTTATCACTTTTACATTTGTCCTAGCCTGAGAAAGGGTAGGATCCTTTATTTGCTCGCTTTGGAAGTCATCTTACCGAACTTCCAAATCCGGCAAACGGGGAGGTGGACGGCTGTCGGCCTCCTCCTCTTCTTCCCTGGTCTCCTCCGTATCACCCTCCATGACTGAAAACGGGAACTGCAGGTCATTTCCAGCAGACTCTTCCCCCGAGTCTTCCGGGGGGACCTCTTCCAGGGGTTCGCGACCCACACGCGCCCTGGGAGAAGAATCATGTACACTATTACCCGGGGGCATCAACTGATTCTCCCACAATTGTCAGAAGTGGGGAAAATCCCGGCCCAAGATAACATCATGCAATAACGCAGGGACGAGTCCCACTTTATGTTGCACAGACCCATAGGAAGTAGTAATGTATATGACCGTGGTGAGGTACGAACAGGTGTCTCCATGCACACACGTTACAGAAAATTTGTCTGATGATCCAGTCGGGACTGACACCAGACTGACCTTCACCAGAGTCACCACACTTCCCGAGTCTAACAATGCCACCACATTTTTGCCATCAACAGTTAAATCACACAAGTGTTTTTCCACATCCTTTTGACCGCCATTCACACTCACTACCCGTGCAACCATAGATATGCGGTTTTTAGAATCTGTGACGTCGCACTGCATGGGTTCAGTAGTGACCGGACAGTTCGCAGCAATGTGGCCCATCTCTTTGCAGCGGAACCACCTAACGGGCCCCTTGCTTAGACCATAGTTTGTTACTCTTGGCCTTGCATTGCGGACAGTCCCGGTTTCCTCCCCCTTTGTCTTAGGGATTTTTCCTTCTCCCCTACTCCCTGGAACAGTCTTACCGGTTCCACGTGGAGATGATGAAGAACGAGGAGAGGTAGCGTCGTCTCGGAGTCCTTCCGCCACGGAGTAACGTTCAACCAGATCCACCAGTTGATCTGCCGTCGTAGGATTTCCATGGCTTACCCACTTCCTCAGGGCTGGCGGTAGAGCTCTCAGGTACTTGTCCATGGATCAGGTCGAACATCTGTGACCGCGGTGGTTTATCCGGCTGATAAGTCCATTGATGCCATCTCTCTGTGCACGGACAGCGGTCGTCACTCCCAGCCGGGCCAAGATCTCAGCTTTCAGTTTGTCAAAGTCCTGGCGGCTTCAGGTTCTAAGTCATAATAAGCCTTTTGGGCCTCACCAGAAAGAAACGGGGCAATCAGGCCGGCCCATTGTGCCTTCGGCCATTTTTCTCGCACCGCCGTCCGTTCAAACGTGGTCAGGTATGCCTTGACGTCATCTTCGGTCGTCATCTTCTGCCAGTACCGACTCACGTGAATCACTCTCGACTCGGCTTCCAGGTTAACCTCAGGTAAGCCTGCCAGGCGCTGCGCCACCTGCTGGAGAAGCGAACGATCGGTAGCTGTCATGTCCACCTACTCCTTCAGCTGGGCCATCATCACCCGAGTAGCTTCTTGCTGGACGGCGGTGGACTGTAACAGCGCTTTCACCACCTCCTCCATGCACATGCTTCCAACGTGATGCCTGCATTCTCCACCACAATGTGATAAAAAACTCCGGGATCGCCTTTGTTGGGGTCAAAGGTCACATGCGTTCAGCATGAAACTCAGGCGCACAGCCGGGGTCCGGGTATAACTGACACTGGGTCAGGTTTATTAAAGGTGAAAGCAATGCATAAAGGAAAAAAAAACATAAAACAAATCCTTGCCTGTCTGGCACTAACTAAACAAGGTACAACCTAACTACCAACTGGCGGGCTTCTCCCGTCCAGCCAAACCACAGTTACAGTGGGCACTGCTTTCACTCACGTCTGTCTCTCACACAGACAGGCTCTCTGTGTCCCCAGGCTGAGACACTCACACAACCACCTGGCATCCTTTTATATCCGCCTCCCATTATTCATTAGTAACCAGGTGAGATACTGACCAGACTAGGCCACATAGGAAAGGTATCTGGGCGAGATATACCTGCCCTCATCCACTATTCCCACATGATTCTCACAATACATACATACTACATACATACTACATATATACTACATTCATACAACATACATACATACTACATATGTACTATATATATACTACATTCATACAACATACATACATACATACTACATACATACTACATACAATACATTCATACATTCATACAATACATACATATAGACATACAGTACATATAACATAGAGTACATACTCACCATCACTTGTCACTTTGATCCCCGAAGCCCGTGTCATTCTCACTGTAAAAAATATTAAAATAACAAACAACCAGTATACTCCCTGATCCACAGAAATCCACGAGTGTCCCACGACGATCTCCTGCAGTGCATCACTGAGAGGTTACTATAGTTCACTGGTCTCACTTTATGGCAAAAGCTGCGGGGGAACTTTCTCACACAGCAATGCCAAAAGTGAGACTAGGGACTATTTTTTTACAGTGGCGGAGGAATACAGTGCGGAAGGATACCTACCTCCCGTCATTGTATTCCTAGGGTCCCTAGAGAGCGGTCGCATCAGCTGATGCTGCTGTTCTCCATGGGAGATCGTCGTGGGACACTCGTGGATTTCTGCGGATCAGGGAGTATATTGGTTGTTTGTTATTTTAATATTTTTTACAGATGACACTGGCTTTGGGGATCAAAGTGACAAGTGATGGTGAGTATGTATTCTATGTTATATGTACTGTATGTCTATATGTATGTATTGTATGAATGTATGAATGTATTGTATGTAGTATGTATGTAGTATGTATGTTGTATGTCTGTAGCATGTTTTATGTATGTTGTATGTATGTAGTATGTATGTAGTATGTACTATGTATGTTGTATGTATGTAGTATGTATGTATGTTGTATGAATGTAGTATATATGTAGTATGTATGTAGTATATGTATGTATGTTGTATGAATGTAGTATATATGTAGTATGTATGTATTATGTAGTATGTATGTATGTTGTATGAATATAGTACATATGAAGTATGTATGTAGTATGTAGTATGTATGTATGTATGTTGTATATATGTAGTATGTATGTATGTAGTATGTAGTATGTATGTTTTTTTTTACATTCAACACATTAGCCGGATGATGGGACTACTACTGTCCCATCATTGGCTAATGTGTCAATCACTGTCATTGTAGCAGGCATAGCCCGATGGGACTTGTAGTCCCATCGGACGATGCCCGCACACACACAACCCCCGGCAGGCCCGCACAGACGCCCGGCAGCCCGCACAGACCCCCGGCAGGCCCGCACAGACCCCCGGCAGCCCGCACAGACCCCGGGCAGGCCCGTACAGACCCTCAGCAGCCCGCAAAGACCCCCGGCAGGCCCGTACAGACCCCCGGCAGGCCCGTACAGACCCCCGGCAGGCCCGCACAGACCCCCGGCAGGCCCGCACAGAGCCCCGGCAGGCCCGCACAGACCCCCGGCAGCCCGCACAGACCCCAGGCAGGCCCGCACAGACCCCCGGCAGCCCGCACAGACCCCCGGCAGGCCCGCACAGACCCCCGAGAGGCCCATACAGACCCCGCCCGCACACACAGACGTGCACAGTCTCCGCCTACGCACCGCCCACACTCTTCCCCCCTCCCGAACTGGATGTGCAAGGAAAGAAAGGGTTTATTTTTATTCCGATATTTGTGCCCCATTCACTTGCATGGGTTTCCGGTATCAGAATCGGCGATACCCGATATTTTTGGGGTATCGGTCCGTTCCAATCCGATCCGATATTTCCCGATATCGGAAGGTATCGCTCAACACTAGTAACAACCCAGATGACCGTGCTGCCACACGACTTGGGCAGGCTGACCACAAAGTCCATGCTGACCATCTCCCAGGGTCTGTCTGCCACCGGCAAGGGATACAGCAACCCAGCCGGCCTCTGCCTAGAGGACCTGTTCCGAGCACAAGAGACGCATGCTAGAATGTACTCTTTTGTGTCCCGAGCCATGTGCGGCCACCAATAAGACCTTGCCAGGAGTTCTGTGGTCCGCTTAATGCCAAAGTGACCACCCACCCTGGACGCGTGTGCCCACGCGAGGACCTCCGGCCGCAGGCGAGGAGGGACAAAGGTCTTGCCTGGCGGAACTGCCTCAAGAGCGACCGGAGCCACGGTCCTCAGGCTCTCCATGGGGACGATTAGCCAAGGCTCAGCCTCCTCTTCCTCCGCTGAGACCACCGAGCGAGAGAGAGCATCCGCACGGACGTTCTTCTCTCCAGACAGATAGTGCAAGGTTAAGCGGAAGCGGGAGAAGAGCGACCACCTAGCTTGACGAGAGTTCAAGCGCTGGGCCGTTTCAAATAGACCAGGTTTGGTCAGTGTACACCTGGAATAGAAACCGGGCTCCATCCAGGAGATGTCTCCACTCAGTTTCATGGCCAGCAACTCCCTGTCCCCGATGGAGTAATTCCTCTCCGCCGGTGAGAAGGTCTTTGAGAAAAAGAAGCAGGGATGCTTCCGACCTTGAGCCTCCTTCTGGAAAAGGACTGCTCCTGCACCGACGGATGATGCATCCACCTCTAGAATAAAGGGTTTATCCACATCGGGACGGTGGAGGATAGGAGCGCCAGCAAAATGGGACTTCAGAGAAGAAAAGGCCGTGGAGACCTGCTCTGACCAAACCTTAGGATTGGCTCCTTTCTTGGTAAGAGTGACCAAAGGAGCTACCAGTGTGGAGAAATGGGGAATGAACTGACGATAATAATTAACAAACCCCAAAAAGCGCTGCACCGCTTTCAAAGAATGGGGCTCCTGCCAGTCTATTACTGCTTGCAATTTGGCAGGATCCATAGCCAACCCCTGGGCCGAGATGATGTAACCCAGGATAGGCAAGGACTCCTGCTCAAACTGGCATTTCTCCAGCTTGGCGAAGAGAGAATTTGCCCGCAAACGGTCGAAGACCTTGCAGAGGTCAAATCTAGAGAAAAGATGAGAATGTCATCCAGATAGACCACCACCGAGGTGGAAAGCATATCGCGAAAGACGTCATTTACGAAGTCCTGGAAGACAGCGGGCGCATTACAGAGGCTGAAGGGCATGACCAAATACTCGTAGTGGCCATCCCTGGTATTAAAGGCTGTCTTCCACTCGTCTCCTTCGCGTATGCGGATCAGGTTGTACGCCACCCGTATAGATCCAATTTCGTAAAGATCCGGGCCCCTCGCAACCTGTCAAACACCTCAGAGATCAAAGGAAGAGGGTATTTGTTTTTTTACAGTAATGGTGTTGAGACCTCTGTAGTCAATGCAGGGGCGCAACTCTCCACTCTTCTTCTGCACAAAGATGAACCCTGCACCAGCCGGCGACACTGATTTTCTGATAAAACCTCTTGCCAGGTTCTCCCGGATATATTGTGACATAGCTTCCATCTCGGGGAGAGATAGAGGATACACACGGCCTCTAGGAGGTTCCGCGCCTGGCAATAGGTTTATCGGGCAATCGTATGGACGGTGTGGCGGAAGTGTCTCCGCAGACTTTTTGGAGAAAACGTCTGCGAACTGCCGGTAGTGTGTAGGAAGCGCGGAAAGGTCCGCGGGCACTTCTGTGGAGGCTACTTGGATACTGCCCCTCATGCACCTCCCCTCACAGTCCTTGCTCCATTAACCACCCTGCCCCGGAGTCCACTGTGACCTCTACCTCCCAGGTGGAAGCACTGCTATCTAACGTCCCTCGGAATACCGGTTTGGGAGAAAAGGGTTTCATATCAGATAGACCCCCTCCTACGACCACGGGGTGTGATCGTTTTTTCGACCGCTGTGGACACGTGTTAGCCGAGTGACCAAACTGCCGGCACTGATAATAGTGTGCGGCGTTTCGCACCAGACGCGGCTTAGAGCCAGTGCGAGACACCTCCATGGGTTCAAGAGGTATAGAGAAGGCAGGAGCCAACCTAACCCTCTGTTTGGATTGAGCTTGCTCCAACCCGCGCTCAATATAACGGAGATCAATGCGGGTGGAGATAGCAATCAACTCCTCCAGAGTTACGGGAACCTCCCTGGTAGCTAGAGCATCTTTGACATGCTCCGCCAAACCCCTCCAGAACACAGGGACGAGCGCCTTATCAGGCCGCTCTAACTCGGAAGCCAGTGTCCGAAAACAAACGGCGTAGTGGCTGACTGAGAGGGAGCCCTGTGTTAAAGCTAATAGCTGGAGAGAGGTGTCGTGAGTGACCCGTGGTCCCAAAAAGACCTGTTTTAGAGAGGTTAGGAACTGAGCGGCGCTCAGAACCACGGGATCACCACGCTCCCACAGCGGCTTTGCCCATTCTAACGCCCTGCCCGACAAGAGGGAGACGATAAACCCCACCTTAGCTCGCTCTGTAGGGAATCGCATGGCCAGTAACTCAAGCTGGATAGAGCCCTGGCTCAAGAAACCCCTGCAGACGGCGCTGTCACCAGAAAATTTATCGGGCAACGAGAGGCGGGACATTGTCGGCACAGGCGTGGGTGTGGGCACACGCGAGACTGCCTGGGCAGCGGCCACTGTAGCATTCGCAGCGGAGGTGGAGCTCTCAATAGCCGCCAATCTGCTGCAGGTCCGCCATTACTAGCCAGACCCTGGCGCTAGTATAATGTTAGGGACGGCGGAACGCACTAAATATTAAATAATAGAAAGTGCGTTCACCACCCGGGGTCCACCGTGCAGTAGGTGTTAAAACCGCTGCTAGACAATGGCAGACGCGCTATATGGCGGTATAGCACACGTGGGTTATACGTCACCCGATGTGCGCTGGGCGTACTCTGTTGATTCACAGAGTCGCCTAAGGTATGAACATAAATGCCGTGCCTGTTGACCTCACAGGACTCAGCGTCGCTACCGTGGACGCTAACTAGTGCTGCTACAGCAGCGTGGCGACTGACCCAGCCGCAATGTGACAGTGCCTAAGAGGGGCACACTGTCGGATGCTAGCACTGTGGAGGATGTGCCGTGTGGCCAGTAACTTGCCACTGACTGGCGCTGACTCTATAACTAGATCTGTTGTGAATGAGTCACCAAGGAGGAAAAAACAAAAAGCAAGCTAAGCCCAGAACACCGGAGAGGTTGGTAACTAGCGGATTGCAGACCCCTGATCCTATACACACAACTAGCAGTAGCCGTGGAGCGTGCCTATGGTGGTCCTAGATGCCTCGTCACGGCCGGAGAATTAAATAAGCCTTAAGAAAGAAAGGGAAAATCTAAACTACCCCAGAGCAGACCCCAAAGCAATAGACAGCCCCCAACAAGTATTGTCGGTGAAACAAAATGAAAACACAAACACAGATAAAAAGATAGGCTGAGCAAACGATGGGGCCCTCACTAACTAGAATGGACAGGAAAGAAAAGCTGCTGTCTGCAATCACGCAAAAAACCCTGCCAAAAAATGTCCGACGCATCTGATAGAAAAAGGCCCTGAAGTCGCTAGACTTCAAATCCCTATATCAGCACTCAGGTATATTCTGAAGACAGAGCAAAAGAGATCAACTGATCAGAGACAAAATGGGGATTCAGCCCAGTCCCAGCCAGGGTTGGCTGAACACAAAAACTAAGCAAACCAGATTAAAACTCATATGAACAATAGCAGAGAAAACTTAGCTTTAAGAAGGCAGGAGCCAAACTGGAAACCAGAAGCCACAGTCAGGAGAAATCACCAGCAAGAAACTAGGGAGTTGGCTGCCTTAAATCCAATCAGAAATTCCTGATGTCCAATCACAGTCCTCTTCCTCAGGTGGCCGGTCTCTGCCATTTAGATCAGCTTCATTACCTCCCTTCACCAACAGAGGGAGTCCAGATAGAGAACTCACTACTCCTCTGTCAGCACAGCCAGCTCCATAACCCTCACCAGAAGCCAGAGGCAAACCCGAAAATGAGCTCACAACAAGATCCCTAAACGCACTCGTAATATCAGAGGGAGGGGAATTTTAATGAGTCATTCGCAGTCCATACATCCATCACCATTCACACAGTAGCAATTAGAGTCTATACTAGCGCATGGCCGAGAGGCCATGCGGGCCTTTTATAGCCGTGCGATTCCGGGACCTTCCAGATCTCTGAGATGGACCAATCAGATCAGGAGAAGGACCTGAGCACCTGACTCCCCATCTCCAATGGGAGATCATCTAGTGAGCATGCCCAGTAGTGCGTCGAGAGGACTTAGCCTCTGGAGTGTCTTGCTGCAGGAGAGCCTGCGCCGCTATTGCTGACCCAGAGGTGGCAGCAACAACCAGTCCTACAGAGCTGGTCTGAGCAGAGCGCCTGGGATGCTGAGATTGCTGTGCAGGCTCCTGAGCGGTTGGTGGAGAATGGGAGACCACTGGATGCAAGGCTCTGAATTCCCGCTGTGCAGCTGCAGGAACCCGACGCCTAACATTACTCCCCCTCCTAGGGCCCCCTCCTCTCTGAGCCTCGGTACGCTCAAATGCCGTGATCAGGAGCAGGGCGTGGATGTTCTCCACTGGCTCCATACAGTATTATGGGAAACCACATAATACTGTATGAGATTATACATACTATTACACACTGCATAGGTGACCACTGTGGGGGTCCCCCACGGTGGTCACCTACGCAGTGTAATGGTATATTTCACCACCCTCCCTGGAAACTGTGCCGGCTACCTGTTGCCTATGCAGTTTAATAGTATATCATTCTCGTCACCATGCTCCCTGGAAGCTGTGTCGGCTACCTGATGGGGCCCCAATGAGAGGAAAAATAGGTTTCTGGGGGCCCCAGAAACCTATTTTTCCTCTCATTGGGGCCCCATCAGGGAGGGTGCAGAGACATCAGAGCAGCTCACCACGCCAGGCTAGCCATCATTCTCTGCACAGGGCAGGCTGCAGGGCAGGAGTCAGACAGGGAGCCCGGCGGAGAGCAAACACCACCACCACCACACAGCCGGGCCGGCACTGCAGGACAGCGGTAGTCAGGGGCTGGCAGAGCAGAGCTGCCTGACTCCGAGGAGGAGGACACTGGATGCAAAGGGCAGCCCGCAGGGCTGCAGGAGTCAGACAGGGAGCCCGGCACAGAGCACACACCACCACACAGCCGGGCCGGCACTGCAGGACAGCGGTAGTCGGGAGCCGGCAGAGCTGCATGACTCCGAGGAGGAGGACACTGGACGCACTGGGCAGGCCGCAGGGCTGCAGGAGTCAGGCTGGGAGCCCGGCAGAGAGCACACGACACCACCACACAGCCGGGCCAGCACTGCAGGACAGCGGTAGTTGGGAGCCGGCAGAGCTGCATGACTGAGGAGGAGGACACTGGACGCACTGGGCAGGCCGCAGGGCTGCAGGAGTCAGACATGGAGACCGGCTTAGAGCACACAACACCACCACCACCACACAGCCGGGCCGGCACTGTCCGGCACTGCAGTACAGCGGTAGTCGGGAGCCGGTCGAGCTGCATGACCGAGGAGGAGGACACTGGACGCGGCATTGGGCAGGCCGCAGGGCTGCAGGAGTCAGGGAGTCCGGCAGAGAGTCCACTACCACCACTCACCACCACACAGCCGACAGAGAGTCCACCACCACCACCACACAGCCATCAGCTGAGGACATTGGACTAGTCTGTGACTGTCTGTCTCCCCCAGTGTCCCCTGGACCCCTTCCCCTGCTATTTTATACACTCACCGGACCCGTGGACCGCAGGGCTCAGGGCTGCCTGGCTGTTAACACACAGGAGCGGGAGCAGCAGGATGAGCGGCGACGTCCTCTTCTGTTCTGTGTGTTGGCGCTGCTATTAGCCAGGCAGCAGCCAGCTACAGAAGAGGAAAGAGCGCGGGGTGGTGACTCACCCGCCCATCAAGAACAGGCCGCCACCGCGCGAAACACTGCAGCAAGGTCACGCGGCGGCCAGGGTGAGAGTGATTCATCGCGCTCTCATCAGAGATCAGACGCTCAGGAGATGCCGCCGAAGACAGCCAGCCAGGGGGCCGCCTCCAGACCGCGCGCATTGCGCGTAAAGCCGCTGCCAAGGTATGTGCACACGCGCTCTTAAAGGGCCCGGCCCCTAAACATTTAAAGGGGCAGGAAATTTAAAGGGCCCCACGCGACCCTTGGGGCCCACCGGGCATTTACCCGGTACCCCGCCAGGCCAGACCGAGCCTGGACTCCCATATATTGTCATCTCTATACATAAAACTGAATGTATGTATGTATGTATGTGTGTGTATCACCAACCAATCACAAAGCATCTTTCATTTTACCAGAGCTGTTCAAAAGAAGCTGAGCTGTGATTGGTTGCTATGAGCAACAGTTTTCCTTGCAACCAATCACTAAGCATCTCTCATTTCACCAGAGCTGACATGGTGGGAGAAATCTTGCATCCCCGTAAACATAAGCTCCCAGCCATTGTCTGCCCCCCAAAAAGGAGCAGAGAGCACATGACAGAAATGAATCCCCCCTCCCTGCCCATATACCCATCACACATCCTCTATCCCATAGGCACATCTTCCCTCGTAAAGGGATCATTGGCATGGAAGTCAGAGCAAATCCATCCAGCGCTGTGGTTCTGACCCCAGGGATCATTGGTATGGAAGTAAGGGCAAATCCACTCTGCGCTTTGGTACTGATCCCAGGCCTTTCTTAAAGGGATCTCCGGTATGGAAGTCAGGGCAAATCCATCCAGCGCTTTGGTTCTGACCCCAGGCCTCTCTTAAAGGGATCCCCAGTATGGAAGTCAGGGCAATTGCCTTCAAATGCTCTGGTAATGACCCCAGGCTCTCTTAAAGGGATCTCCTGTATGGAAGTTAGGGCAAGTTCCTCAGCACTCTGATTCTGACCCCAGGGTTCTATTAAAGGGATCATTGGTATGCAAGTCAGGGCAAATCCACTCAGCGCTCTGGTTCTGACGCCAGGCCTCTTTTAAAGGGATCCCCGGTATGGAAGTTAGGGTAAATCCCTCAGCGCTCTGATTCTCACCCCAGGCCTCTCTTAAAGAGATCCCCGGTATGGAAGTTAGGACCGTTCCACTTAGCGCTTTGGTTCTGACCCCAGGCTCTCTTAAAAGGATCCCCAATATGGAAGTTAGGGCAAATCTACTCAGCGCTCTGGTTCTGACCCAAGGCCCCTCTTAAAGGGATCTCCAATATGAAAGTCAGGACAAATCCACTCAGCGCTCTGATTCTCACCCCAGGCTTCTATTAAAGGGATCCCCGGTATGAAAGTTAGGACCTTTCCACTCAGCGCTTTGGTTCTGACGCCAGGCCTCTCTTAAAAGGATCCCCGGTATGGAAGTTAGGGCAAATCCACTCAGCGCTTTGGTACTAACCCCAGGCCTCTCTTAAATGAATCTCCGGTATGGAAGTTAGGGTAAATCCCTCAGTGCTCTGATTCTCACCCCAGCTTCTATTAAAGGGATCATTGGTATGGAAATCAGGGCAAATCCACTCAGCGCTCTGGTTCTCATGCCAGGCCTCTCTTGAAGGGATCCCTGGTATGGAAGTAAGGACTGTTCCACTCAGCGCTCTTGTTCTGACCCCAGGCTGACGGGTTGATGTGGGATATTAGGGGTAGTAGTCCGGTGGCTCTGGCTGACGGGATGATGTGGGATATTAGGGGGACTAGTCCAGTGGCTCTGGCTGACAGGATGATGTGGGATATAGTAGTCCGATAGCTCTGGCTGACGGGATGATGTGGGATATTAGGGGTAGTAGTCTGACGGCTGTGACCGGATGATGTGGGATATTAGTGGTAGTTGTCCGGTGGCTCTGGCTGACGGGATGATATGGGATATTAGGGGTAGTAGTCAGGCGGATGTGACGGGATGATGTGGGATATTAGTGATAGTTGTCCGGTGGCTCTGGGTGACGGGATGATGTGGGATATTAGGGGTAGTAGTCCGGTGGCTTTGATGGGATGATGTGGGACATTAGGGGTAGTAGCCCGGTGGCTCTGGCTGACGGGATGATGTGGGATATTATAGTGAATATGGCTATGCGTAGTGGGCGGGGCTCTACACTCAGCTTTATATATATAGATATAATCATTATAATTTGTTATAACTAACCGTAGTTAGTTACTATGCCCGGGTAGCACCGGGCTCTTCAGCTAGTATATATCTAATATATAAAGCTCAAGTGTGTGTATGTATGTATGAATGTGTGTGTATGTCCGGGATTGACATCCGCACCGTCGCAGCTACAGCCACAAAATTTGGCACAGTCACACGTCTGGACCCCGAGAGTGTCCTAGGCTATGTTGTGAGGCAAAATTTTAACCCCGCATGTTCCAATTCACCAAACAATTTTGCCCCTATCTACATAATGGGGAAAAAGTGTGTGTGTGTATCAAGCCCCGCCCCTCATTATGATGTCATAATGGTTGCCATGGCGACGCTGATGTCATCAAAGGTTGCAAGCCCCACCGCTCATTATGATGTCATAATGGTTGACTATGGGATGGAGGATATGTGATGTGTATATGGGCACTGGACTATGGGATGGAGGATATGTATGACGGGTATATGGGCACGGGACTATGGGATGGAGGATGTGTGATGGGTATATGGGCACTGGACTATGGGATGGAGGATATGTATGACGGGTATATGGGCATGGGACTATGAGATGAAGGATGTATGATGGGTATATGGGCACTTGACTATGGGATGGAGAATATGTATGATGGGTATATGGGCATGGGACTATGGGATGGAGGATGTGTGATGGGTATATGGGCATGGGACTATGGGATGGAGGATGTGTGATGGGTATATGGGCACTCGACTATGGGATGGAGGATATGTATGATGGGTATATGGGCACGCGCCTATGGGATCGTGGATATGTATGATGGGTATATGGGCACGGGACTATGGGATGGAGGATAATTTTAATTTGCCATAACTAACCACAGTTAGTTACTATGCCCAGGCAGCGCCGGGCTCTTCAGCTAGTATATATATATACACTCACTGGCCACTTTATTAGGTACACCATGCTTGTAACGGGTTGGACCCCCTTTTGCCTTCAGAACTGCCTCAATTCTTCGTGGCAGAGATTCAACAAGGTGCTGGAAGCATTCCTCAGAGATTTTGGACCATATTGACATGATGGCATCACACAGTTGGCGCAGATTTGTCTGCTGCACATCCCTGATGCGAATCTCCCGTTCCACCACATCCCAAAGATGCTCTATTGGATTGAGATCTGGTGACTGAGGAGGCCATTTGAGTACAGTAAACTCATTGTCATGTTCAAGAAACCAATCTGAGATGATTCGAGCTTTATGACATGGCGCATTATCCTGCTGAAAGTAGCCATCAGATGTTGGGTACATTGTGGTCATAAAGGGATGGACATGGTCAGCAACAATACTCAGGTAGGCTGTGGCGTTGCAACGATGCTCAATTGGTACCAAGGGGCCCAAAGAGTGCCCAGAAAAAATTCCCCACACCATGACACCACCACCACCAGCCTGAACCGTTGATACAAGGCAGGATGGATCCATGCTTTCATGTTGTTTACGCCAAATTCTGACCCTACCATCCGAATGTCGCAGCAGAAATCGAGACTCATCAGACCAGGCAACGTTTTTCCAATCTTCTACTGTCCAATTTCGATGAGCTTGTGCAAATTGTAGCCTCAGTTTCCTGTTCTTAGCTGAGAGGAGTGGTACCCAGTGTGGTCTTCTGCTGCTGTAGCCCATCTGCCTCAAAGTTCGACGCACTGTGCGTTCAGAGATGCTCTTCTGCCTACCTTGGTTGTAACGGGTGGCAATTTGAGTCACTGTTGCCTTTCTATCAGCTCGAACCAGTCTGCCCATTCTCCTCTGACCTCTGGCATCAATATGGCATTTCCGGCCACAGAACTGCCGCTCACTGGATTTTTTTTCTTTTTCGGACCATTCTCTGTAAACCCTAGAGATGGTTGTGCGTGAAAATCCCAGTAGATCAGCAGTTTCTGAAATACTCAGACCAGCCCTTCTGGCACCAACAATCATGCCACGTTCAAAGGCACTCAAATCACCTTTCTTCCCCATACTGATGCTCGGTTTGAACTGCAGGAGATTGTCTTGACCATGTCTACATGCCTAAATGCACTGAGTTGCCGCCATGTGATTGGCTGATTAGAAATTAAGTCTTAACACACAGTTGGACAGGTGTACCTAAAAAAGTGGCCAGTGAGTGTATATATATATATATACATATATATACACACCCTACATGACAACACCCTTACTCAATCCTATGTTACCATGCAGGTTGTAAAATATTATATTTTGCATGACAAAAAAAGGGATCAGATTGGTTCCTATCAGTAGAGAAGACCCATTTGCCTATTTTACTTATGGCATAAAAGAAAGTTCATATATAATTTTCTCCAAACTATTCTTTGCAACCTATTGAGAGCATCGCTGCTCTACCATGCTACAAGACAACTGTGGTTGTGCATATGAAATAAAAGGACTACTTCATACACGACCCAGAGTGACCAGTATTACATATTACATAATACATACATGTTTCCGTAGACGCATATATACATATATATATATATATATATATACTAGCTGAAGAGCCCGGCGTTGCCCGGGCATAGTAACCAACTGTGGTTAGTTATAACAAATTATAATGATTATATTGCACATAAAAACATTTCACATCATATATTCAACACTACAGATTTGCAACACAAATTAACTAAGCTATTACCCAAGTATCCTCTCCTGTGTGATACTTTCTGCTGAGCTGTGTATCTAATCCTTTCCTGTGTGTTACTGACTGCTCATCCGTATATCTAATCCTATCCTGTGTGATACTGACTGCTGAACAGTGTATCTAATCCTATCCTGTGTGATACCGTCTGCTGAGCCGTGTATCTAATCCTATCCTGTGTGATACTGACTGCTGAGCCGTGTATCTAATCCTATCCTGTGTGATACTGATTGCTGAGCCGTGTATCTAATCCTCTCCTGTGTGATACTGACTGCTAAGCCGTGTATCTAATCCTATCCTGTGTGATACTGACTGCTGAGCCGTGTATCTAATCCTATCCTGTGTGATACCGTCTGCTGAGCTGTGTATCTAACCCTATCATGTGTGTTACTGACTGCTCAGCCGTGTATCTAATCCTATCCTGTGTGATACTGACTGCTGAGCCGTGTATCAAATCCTATCCTGTGTGATACTGACTGCTCAGCCGTGTATCTAATCCTATCCTGTGTGATACTGACCACTAAGCCGTGTATCTAATCCTCTCCTGTGTGATACTGACTGCTGAGCCGTGTATCTAATCCTATTCTTTGTGATACTGTCTGCTGGGCCGTGTATCTAATAGACGATAACACCGTAGAAATGATAAGACTAATAGGCCTCAGTTACCACAACTATCTACAAAGAAAACTGTTGCTGATAGCAACCAATCACAGCTCATTTTTCATCTTTTAAACAGCTCTGGGACAGCGTGGCGAGTTTTGAGTGGCGACTTTTGTGTTTTGACTTTTATGTGGCGAGGTTGGTGTATGTGTGGTGAAATGTGTGCTGAGGGTGGTATATGTGTTGAAGCACGTGGTAGTGTGTGGCGCATTTTGTGTGTGTGTTCATATCCCCGTGTGTGGTGAGTATCCCATGTCAGGGCCCCACCTTAGCAACTGTATGGTATATACTCTTTGGCGCCATCGCTCTCATTCTTTAAGTCCCCCTTGTTCACATCTGGCAGCTGTCAATTTGCCTCCAACACTTTTCCTTTCACTTTTTCCCCATTATATAGATAGGGGCAAAATTGTTTGGTGAATTGGAACGCGCGGGGTTAAAATTTTGCCTCACAACATAGCCTATGACACTCTCGGGGTCCAGACGTGTGACTGTGCCAAATTTTGTGGCTGTAGCTGCGACGGTGCGGATGCCAATCCTGGACATACACACACACATATATACACACACCCACATTGAGCTTTATATATATATATATATATATATATATATATATATATATATATATATCGAGTGGAGGAGTTGTGCTGATATGAGCATTGTCCCATTTATCACAGGAGAGCTCCATCTCCATATAATGACCTGGGGACACTAATGGAGGCCATCACTCAGTGTGACAGCTCCGAGCTGGAGCGTTCCTCGCTGGGTCACTTTTTTGCTCTCTTGCCTTAAAAATCCTATCTCTTCCTCTGTGTTCGCAGGTGTTTTCCTGTGTCCTACTGTAGCAGTAGGGTCATATTGGTGGTTGCTAATAATAGGAATAGTCATCCCCTTAACCGTTACATTATTGAGAATAGAATTGAGCATAGAACAATATTGGTAAGGAAAATTACAAAAGACATCGTGGATTGCCTTGGGAATGTGCATACGTCACATAAAACTCCACTTCTGAGAATTGTTCCGTATGCGTTTCAATAAGTGTTTCTTCTGGCCATTCGTGCTGCAGAGGGTTGATAGACATGAGGGCAAACACTTACAAAGTGAACTCTTTCAAGGCTACTCTCTCAGCTTAAATAGAAGATTGGTTCGATAGCCTGTAATGGACCACAATGGTCAAGCAGAAGACAACCCATATTGGAGGTAACTTTGGATATAAACATTTGAAACTAGGGTTGTTTTCTTCTTCACGATTCACGAATAACCATTTTGATTTTTATCGATTATTGGCTTTCTGTCTACAAGGATGGGAGCAAGTTTTGTAATACAATATATAAAGCAGGTATGCTCATGTATTGTAAAAATGGAGGATGGGCCCCAAAGGAATTCCAGTCTGACATGGATCCCTCTAGATAGAATTTCAGTAAGTCTGAATATTTCTGAATCTTGACTTCTATACTTCCACTCTCAAGATCGTGAACTGTAGGGTGCACTTAGACAAAAAAAAATTGCTTTAAAAGATTAAAGAACCTGAAGGGATTTGAAAATCTTCCCAGAGGCTGCCATGTTCCTTTTTTGCTCTCACTTTTGATTATAGTACAATTTAGTTAACACAGTTGACATCAGGAAGAGATGGATGGAGAAGGCAACCTAGTGTGGACCACCAGTCACTGGAGCTCTTTGTTGTGCCAATCTTACCAATCCAGCTGGAAAGGTAATAACTTGTAGACCGGTTGTAGTTCTAACCACTGGGACCCCATCAATTGTGAGAGCTTAGGGTTTCATTTTCCCCATAAATTGGTAGATCCATTGTAGAAAAACTTTTAATGTCAGGGTGTGATACCTTCCCACTAGAAATCACTTGAATAAATATGCGAGAGACCACCCAATCTCGACATAACATAATTCATCATCTTTCCCTCATCTTACTCAACTCCGCCAACAGACCTATTCATTAAAGTAAATGGCTGCTCACTCTCCCCAGTCCCATAAGCTCACTGCCTCAGGGTAATCCTTGACACTGATCTCTCCTCCAAACCACATATCCAAGCCCTTTCCACTTCCTGCTGACTTCAACTCAAAAATAATTCTCGGATCTGTACATTCCTCAACCAAGAATCTGCAAAAACCCTAGTCCATGCCCTCATCATCTCCCACCTTGTCTACTGCAACCTACTGCTCTGTGGTCTCCCCTCTTACAATCTCGCACCCCTCCAATCTATTCTAAATTCTGCTGCCCGACTAATCCACCTGTCCCCCCGCTATTCCTCGGCCTCTCCCCTCTGTCAATCCCTGCACTGGCTCCCCAATACCCAAAGACTCCAGGTCAAAACCCTAACCATGACATACAAAGCCATCCACAACCTGTGTCCATACATCTGTGACCTCGTGCTTACCTGCACGCAGCCTCCGATCCTCACAAGATCTCCTTCTCTACTCCCCTCTTATCTACTCTTCCCACAATCGCATACAAGATTTCTCCCTCTCATCACTGTACTCTGGAACCCTCTACCCAACATATCATACTCTCGCCTGCCATGGAAACCTTCAAAAAGAACCTGAAGACCTACCTCTTCCGACAAGCCTAAGATTTGCAGTAACCACCAATCCACCAAACCGCTGCACGACCAGCTCTACCCTCACTTACTGTATCCTCACCCATCCATTGTAGATTGTGAGCCCTCGCGGGCAGGGTCTTCTCTCCTCCTGTACCAATTGGGACTTGTATCGTTTAAGATTACTGTACTTGTTTTTATTATGTATACCCCTCCTCACATGTAAAGTGCCATGGAATAAATGGAGCTATAATAAATAATAATAAATTGCTTTTTGACTGTAAGGGTTATGCAATTGCACCTAGGAGCCCCCAATCAATAAAGACTTATTATTTACAGGGGTGTTCTAGTTAGTGGATAGGTGATAATTAGTGGATGGGTGAGTTATGATCACCAAGACCTCATCAATTGCTGAATGGGGAAGGGATTTCATGTCCTTCGTGTAAATGAAGTGAAGGTTGAGAATGCACCCTACTTCTCCAGACGTGGTTCATAAGACTGCCAGATATAGTCGAGCTCTATACTTGTCTCTCTCCATCAACTTCATAGTTAATGTGTCCTTATTGATTATGGGCATCTATGGGCAAAGGTATCAGAACATTTTAAAAAGTGATCAGATATGTTGCACTTGGTTTGTATCATATTTGGTTGGTCTATGGTTGGTCCATGGTTTTGCCATTGATGTCATGTCTTAGTGTTTTCTTAGAGTGTAAGGACTATATAAGTAAATATGCAGCAAGAAGGTAATTCTTATGCCACTCACAATCCGTTCCTTAGACATGAAAAGAATGACAAACATGGCAAACGAGACCTCGCCATCACTAGGTATCTGGATGATGAATCTTCAGTTCTACGTGAACCTCCAAAGTATATGCACAGAAGGATTAGCATCTCTTGAATGCGGCAAGTGTGTTTACTGTATTTGCACAATAAGGCACATAGCAGGCGTCTTTGTAGAGAATCCCCAGTGTCCCGAGACGACGTTCAAAGACTCGGTGCATTCAAGAGCTTGTGCGGAGGTTGTTTGTACAAATCTACCATCTATCTGCAATGGAGATGTATGGGAAAATCTGAAGGGCACACAGTACCAAAAGTATCCAAAATTAGAAAGAAAAAATAGACTCTAACTATGAGGAAAACAGGAAACAAATTCCTAATGAGAACCTGTGACCAAAACACACTCTTTAAAATTCTGTTAAAAAACAATGGTGTACATAGAGCATGGCAGGGTTTCACTGAAAATATATCAATTAGAATCCTTACAGGCTCTGCTTGCTATGACTCCATTGCTAACCACCCACGTCAAGAGATCATGGTCCCCATCCCATTTTTATCTCTTCATTTTCCATGTATGTTGCATTTATTGCGGCACTTATGGAGACCACCTCCATGTCCCGATTTTTTTTATGAACCTAGCTGACCTTGTAAGTTTAATAGTATCGACCAAGTAGTTCTCCAAAGTGTTGATCAAATGTGTGGCCACCATGATAAAATAAGTCACTTCATCATCCGCTGTCTGCCAACTTCTCGTGCTAAAAGAACTTTCAACTCTTGCAATTTACAAGAGAAAAAGCAGTAAATGGATGATGAAGAGGCTTTTTTACCACGGTGGACACACATTTGATTAACACTTTGGAGTATTATTTGGTTGATGGGACGTCTGTCTGAGCCACAGGCTCAAAAAAGTTTTGGGCAAACCCGTGGATGTTCGGGTCTGGCAGGTTCGGCCGAACATCTAAAAAAAGTTTGGTTCCAAGACCCAACTGAGATGAATGAAGGGCCCGAACATCCGTTGTTTGCTACACGACAGCATGAGCCAGCAGCTGTGACTGGCAGTAAAAAGGTTACTGCCGGTCATAAGCAATGGCTGATGAGAGAGTAGTACTCTCATCAGTGTTTTCCATGCTGTTGCTGATAACAGTGATATCAGGCACTGCTGAGGGGAGTATTCATCAGCCAGTGCCTGTGCTATAAATAAATAATAAATCTTCATGTCGGGCAGGTGAGGCATATGGTTGCTTATTATTTTTATTCCTTTACAGGGGACATGTGCTTCAATGGATTATGCTTAAAGGTGAGTATAACTGTGTTTTTTTTTCAAATAAAGGTGTCAGTGTATTTATTTTAAAGGACTTTATTCTGGCTGTGTCTTTTTGCAATCAAACTATGGAGTTAGTAATGGGGGTGTCTTATAGACGCCACTGCATTTCTATCCCCTGGGCTCCTTTTGTGGGGTGGCTGCAGGCCACTATTTTTAGGCTGGGGGTGCCCAATATCCATGTCCCCTTACCAGTCAGACAATGCCATCCTCCAGCTGTCAGCTTTAGTTTGGCTGGTTGTCAAAAATGGGGGGACCCACGCTAGTTTATTAAAATTATTTATTTAAAACATTTTAAAAAGCCCTCTATTCTTGATAAGCAGCCACGATAAAGTTGACAGCTGAAGGTTGCAGCCTGCAGCTGTGGGTTTTGCCTGCACTGGTTATCAAAAATAGAATAGATCCCACATAATTTTTATTATTTTTTTTAATTTCTTTATAGCCTGGTCTGTTATCAGTGATAGCAGGCGTATGCTGATGAGAGTAGTACTTTCTCATCAGCTGACGTATGTGACTGATGGTAACTTTTTTACCATCGGTCACAGCTGCTGGCTCCCGCTGTCATCTGACAAAGTAGGAACTGCAGCTCTATGACCGGTGGTACCTAATTTACCGCCGATCACAGCCGTTGGTGTTTCTTGCGCCGTCATACATATGACAGCGTGGAAAACAGCTGATGTTTGGGATTCCGAACCTGAACAGTAACATGGACTTCCTGGAGAAGTTTGTGTTCGGGGTCCATCGATGGACGCTAGGTGTCCCGTACGGACCCCAAACTTTACTGTTCTGGTTCACTCATTACTTGTTATCTTACGAAGATATCTGTGTATTTGCATGCACTATTAGGACACATAAACATAGACAGCTACCATGTCATTCTACACTTCTCTAACAATAAATGCTGTGGGAAATATGCTTTGCAGATGGTGGCTTCCTTAGGATCAAGGGTGCCAAGAACAGGCCTCCATAATTGCCCCATGAGCTGCATTCCGTTTGTGTTGCCTGATATATTTTAGGTAACATTGTATCACCACTCGTTGCATGTATTTTCAAACATGAAACATCTTATTGCCATCTACATTTGCAAATCAACCCAGTGTTTTGACTTTGGACGTATCGTTTGTGGTCTACCCTCTCGTGAAGCAGTGAAGTGGCGATGCCGAAGAGGACAATTTTCTATAAGAACATTAGAGGAAAATGAAGTACGCAATTTTCAGAACTTCAACATTATTGTAAATGATTGAAAATAAATTTCTGAAATTCAGTTTTTGCAGCGATTCAGATGCCAGGAGTTTAAATGAAATGATAAAAACATAAAGGGGATTCTGACAAAGAGGAACGCAAGACAAGAGGAATGAATGGAGCAGAAGAGTCTATTAGAAGCTTTCGTTATAGATTGGAGCGTGGATAATCTAATGCGCTCTTGGCCATGGGTAGATGAAGTAATGTGTACTGGATTTTGGCTGTCTTGAAGCATAACCTTGCAGGTAAAAATGACAGGTGATGAACACGAGTAAAGGAAAATATATTGTACATTAATATTGCTCTGAAATCATCTAGGAGCATTGGAGAAAGAAACAGCACAAATATCTGAAGGCTTGTAGAAGTCCATACTTCTTTCAACACTTTAAATCAAGAGTGAATGGTGGCTCAGTGGATAGCATTGCAGCGCTGGAGTCCTGGGTTCAAATCCCACCAAGGACAACATCTGCAAGGAGTTTGTTTGTATGTTCTCTTCGTGTTTGCGTGGGTTTCCTCCGGGTGCTCCGGTTTCCTCCCACACTCCAAAGACATACTGATAGGAAATTTAGATTGTGAGCCCCATCATGGACAGTGATGATAATGTGTGCAAAACTGTAAAGCGCTGTGGAATATGTTAGTGCTATATAAAAAAAAAGATTATTATTATTATTTACTAAGGAGCTAAAGGAGAGGTATGATTAACCCCCTGGTGGTGTCATCTTCAATGGTGCATGTGCCATAGAGGAAAACCATATGGTCTTCCATGCCCTGGTTGGTCTCATCTTGTAGTGAGAACCTGTACATAGCTCCCAAAGAAGTAAGGAGGGGAAAAACTGGCAAAGTCTTTTGGCCAAAGTGGGAAAACCCAACATCATAATGGATGACCAAGTTTGATCTTTGCGATAAAGCCCCTACTTTCCTGTCCACCTCCTTCACTTTGTTGCCCATATATCTGAGTCAGCCAAAACGTAAAAAATTGCTATCTTGGATGACTTCCATAGTTTGGAAATTATACACAAACGAAGGAGATTATTGTCTGCCAAAATGTGGACGCATCAGGTTTGTTTGTAAAAAAAAAGCACATAGCATGATCAGCCGAATTTGGCCTCTTATTTGTCACTTAGCTTGAGCCCACTGGATTTTTTATTAAGCTTTTTTCCTTATTCTACGATGTTGATGGTCTGATCAATCAAACGACAGACGATCGATCAATGACATTCAAAGCCCCATGTGCATAGACAACTTTATGTCACTTGTGGAAGGGAGGAATTTGCTCTGAAAGGTTGGCTCCATGATGATTCTTTCAATAGCAAGTCTATTCCTTCCCCAAACCATTTTTTGTCACATGGTTTATTTTTTTCTAAAGTTTTATCGTTTCCATACATCCATTTTCCTGACATTATAAATAAAGGATTCTGATTCATTTACACAAAACCTTGATGAATTTCTTGGAAAATTCTCCACCCTCCTATGTTGTTGTTGAATGGAGGCATTGCTAGCATGAATTGATCCAGTAAGAGCGCTAACAAAAAAACACAGCATGGTACTGTGATAATGCTGCACTTAACATGTCAATATACCTACAAGATGAGATGAACCTTAGATCTCCAACAGCTTTACCTTGTGGACGGGATATCTACTTGATCTTTTCAATTTGGACTACTGAATCCTTGATGGCTTTACAATGTCGATCAATATATCATCTGTGTCTTTATAATACACAAATCAAGTCTTGGATTGTCACATAAACCAAATGCATTATTATTCTTAGTTATGGCTACCGCGGTCTCACATCATCTCCTTGCAGCTGGGCTGCCAGGGAACAGTTATTAAAGCTATGGCTCCAATCCCCAAACAGTTTATTACTGATGTGCCAAGACCATCTGCTCCATGTCAGGGCTTCTTCTTCTGCAGACTAAAATGACATTGTTTGAAAAGATGCAATATTTTATGCTGAAGATGAAGGGAGGAAACCATATGCATGACACATGTGACCAGAATTTGCTGGCCATCAAAAGCAAACCTGTATCAATACATAATATATATATTAAGTCCTAAATGCAGGTAGTACATCATAGAGCAAGAGGAGGTGAGAAGATTGATATATAGGATTTAGGGAAAAGATCCAAGATAAAGTATATGGTAATTTATTGATTTAAATAGCTGCTTAGTCTGGAGTCCCATGTGCTGACCTGCTTAGTTTGGAGTCCTGTGTGCAGACCTGCTTAGTCAGGAGTCCAGTGGGTGGTCTTACTCAGTAATTGACAACTATGCTTAAGAAAAGGCTATTAATTGTTTGGTAGGTTCATCAAAAAGAAAAGAGGAGACACATGGGAAAAATTACAATTTGTAATGCAATTTGCAAAAAAAAATAAAAATATAAGATATTATGAAAGAGTTTTTGGAAGGTGTGGAAGAAAATGTTGCAAAATTAGAATACTTCCAAAAATAGAAGTTTTAAAGATGTAACGTGAAGGAACAAAAGAGCCATCTAAATCAGATCAATATCTGGTGATCGTCCTTTGCCTTCATCAGTTCTTCTCAGTACTTGCACACAGTTTTTGATGGAACTTGGCAGGAGGTTGTTCCAAACATCTTGGAGAACTGATATCATTTGTGCAAATCCTTCTGTTCCTCCATGTGATCCCAGACAGACTTGATGATGTTGAGATCAGGGCTCTGTGAGGGCCAAATCATCTCTTCCAGGACTATTTGTGGTTAGTTCTCCAAGATGTTTGGAACAACCTCCATGCTCCCTCTCTGAATTCCTTTAAATACTACATGCAAGTGCTTTCATACTGTTTTGAAGGCAAAGTGTGGCCACACCAAATATTGATTTGATTTAGATTTCTATTATGTAGTGTTCCCTCCCCTTCTTTTGTAGCTATAAGAGCTTCCACTCCTCTGTGAAGAGTTTTGACAAGATTTTTCTGATGTCCATGGGAATTTTTGCACTTTCACCAAGAGGAGTATTTGTGAGATCAGACACTGATGTTGGACAAGAGGCAGGGCTCCCAATCGCCATTCTAGAGTAGGGGGGAAGATAAAGATGTCAGGGCAGCTGTTATGCCAGAAGGTCAGTGGTACCAAAACCCTGTAAGGAAGATGTCAGCCGGGTCTCAGTGAAAGGGAAAAATGATGGGTTTCAGGGAAGCTGTTATGCCAGAAGGTCCATCGTACCAACAGAGGAAGATGAAGCGGGGCAAGGCCGGGTGCAACGGAGTCTAGGATTGATAATACACTAGACAAAAGGAACATCATCCGAAGTGGATTCTGTCTCATTCTGTGTGCCGCAACCGCATGTTTCTGAATTGCACAGTAAAGCTCAATCTGTTGAACTGGACCTAAGGTCTCCTGTCTTATCTGTAGCTGTAACCAGTCTCATGGATGGAGAGATAAGAAAGACTCCCAAACAACACCCTAAAGGTACTGTCACACTAAGCGATATCGCTAGCAATATCACTATAACTTGTGACGTTATAGCGATATTGCTAGCGACATCGCTGTGTCTGATACTTACCTATGACCGGCTCCCCCGCTGGTTATCGCTGAACGTCCAGGACTGTTTCTCGTCGTCTGCTTCCTGCAGCGCTTCCTGTGGAGAGACGAGCGACGAGCGTGGAGCCGGGCGGGAGGACGCAGGATCGCCTAGTGTGACAGGTAAGTAGCGACCCCCATCCCCAGCGATGTCGCTGGTGAGATCTGCCTGTGTGGCAGCTCACTAGCGACCACTTAGCGATGTACCAGCAATCCTGACTGCGTCATATCGCTGGTCGGGATCGCTGGTACATCGCTAAGTGTGACAGTACCATTACAGCACATCACACTCAACTCTATAATTCCTGTTAAGAAGAGGGGTTTCAGGGCCCACAGCAACCGGCCCTAGTTCATCCTAAAGGTGTTGGATGGGGTTGAGATCCGGGCTCTCTGTGGCCATCATGTTCTTCCACATCAAACTCCCCTAACCATGTCTGTATGGACCCTGCTTTGTGCATTAGGCACAATAATGAGAAACAGAAAATGGCCTTTCTCAAACTGTTCCCATAAAATTGGGAGCTACAATTGTCCAAAATGTTTTGGTGCGCTGAAGCATCAAGATTTCACAGGCGGCATGGTGGGGGTCAGGATCTTAAACACACGGGGTGAAGGTCCGATGTTATACATGGGGGTCAATGTTGCCGAATGTTATACACTGGGGGAAATAGGGCCAGATGTTACACATGAGGGGAAATGGGGCCTGATATTATATACTGAGAGCAGTGGGGCTGGATGCTATACACTGGAGGCGATGGGGCTAAATATTATACACTGGAGGCGATGGGGCTGGATATTATACACTGGAGGCATTGGGCAGATGTTTTACCCTGGAAGTGATGGGTGGATGTTATACACTGGTGGTGATGGGGCCGAATGTTATATACTGGAGGCAATGGGGCCGGATAGTATACACTGGAGCCAATGCAGCCGGATATTATACACTGGAGGCGATGGGGTCGGATATTATACACTGGAGGCAATGGGGGCGGATATTATACACTGGAGGCGATGGGGTCGGATGTTATACACTGGAGGCAATGGGCTAAGGGAAAAAACATGTTTCAGTAATTAAGATGTTTGTTCCAATACTTACAGATAGGCAGTGTCTATTAACCTTTCTTCTAAGCGTTGAACAAAAATGTATATTTATGAAGTGAAATCCTAAAAAAAAGTCACAAACCAAATGAATGTACAACACCAGTGCTAACAGAGAAAATCTCATTGAAGTCCATGCCTTGTACACAGCCGAGCTCCATTAATTTACCATGGAGTCTTCATTACAGCCTTAGACAAGACTAAATAGTGCAGTATTTTAGGAAATAGATTTTTTTTTTTAATTACATGCAAGAGATGATTCCCCGGTACAAGATTTGATTTTTTTTTTCCGGTCTTGTTTACGGTTTAGCACAATGCACCACTCCAAGCTTTTCCTCTTCCCACACGTTGGGGCTTGTCTCTTGTGGGGGTGTTACTTGTGAACAGAGTGGGTGACCGTTGATGTGCGCTGGATGGACCTGATAGATTTCCACATCACCCGCTCTTCATATCTCAGGTCATCATTGACAGCCGGCTTCTTTTTTACCCATCTGAGTTATAGGACCTGATACAATATGTAACAGATTAATGGAATCACGGTGCGATTATATGGAACGTGGTGGATTATTTTGTTCTGTTTTCTCCAGAAGCTCTTTGATATATCTGACACATTACAAAAACATCTACAGGAGATGGAGAGAGTATAATGTTCTCTCCAGCTTCCACAAATCTGATGAATAACCCTTGTGCTACACCCCGTATTATGCCGCAAGCGCATTCTCTCCTCTTACTGGTCAGGTTTTTCCCACTTGTCCCATTTTGCCTTTTAATGGCTGCCTGTAGTTCTTCACAATTATTGTTTTACTTCTTTTTTTATTTCTTATGTTCTGTATTATTTAATAACACCCGTGCTTGCTGTCTGCTGCTTCTGCTCTGTGAATATCGCTGCAGTCGATGGCACATAGAAAAGGAAGGTGTTTATGGGACTAGAGGTGGCTGTGGAGACACGGGGATCGGCAGGCACCTTGGTCAGCTAGCCAAAACTGCATGGACGAGGGATCGTCCCACCGCACACCCGCTCTTCCTTTAACGTGGGCAAAACACTACTCAGACAACACAGGGTGAGGGTGAAACAGTGTGGCAATACTTTATTGAACCACAAAACAAACAGATAACACATAGAACAGTCCCAGCAAAATACCCAAGATGGTGCACATTACAGAGTCTCACCCTTCCACTGATAAGAGCAGCTGTGACTTCAGAGCTTCCAGGGTTGACTACCCCATCTGTGGCAAGCACACAGAGAGGAGGTAACGACGAGGAAGATGACAGTCCATTCAGGTACAAGACCAGGTGACTGGAGGGTCAAAACCTGGCATCTACAAACACATCCATGGTGGCAGGTGACTGGATGGTCCCAGCCTGGTTTCTCCAAACGTATCCATAGGTGCCATGTGACCAGATGGTTCCAACCTGGTTTCTCCAAACATATCAATAAGTGCCAGGTGACCAGATAGTCCCAACCTGGCTTCTCCAAATGAATCCATGGGTTCCATGTGACTGGATGGTCCCAACTTGGGTTTCACAAACGTATCCATAGTTCAGCGATGGTCCATGGAGCAGATCTATATTCTTCCAACCGGGTCCGAGGTCCACTAAGTTGGCATCCTGTAGAAGTATAATTCTGTTACCCTCGTGATGGAACCATGATGTATTCTCTGCGGTCCTGTCTCTGGTCCTTTGGATGTTTTGATGCCTTGGCTGAATCTCTGTGTGTCTCGCTCTCAGAGACGCATATCACCTATTTTTTATTATATCAAGTGTCCTTCAATCCAGCATCACAAATAAGGGGAAGAATGGTGACAACCAAGTCGCATTGTTTGATTATGTAATCTATTTGCATAGATTTTCCTCCTCTGTTTGGAATTTCAACAAACTATCTGGCCTAGACAAAGCGTAATTAGCTTATCGCTAAACATCAAGGATAAGAGCACAATGTTACATCAAATGTCAACTTACAAGTCAATATTTCAGGCATACACAAGCAAAAGTCTGTTTTCTTGACCAATCAGAAATAAACACATACATTCAAAAGTCAACATATAGATAACAGTGCATTCTTTCTGGCTTGCTAAAAATAGTCATCTGGTTAATTAGGATACACTGTGTCTGCACAGTGGCCATACACATTACATTGTCAGCCAAACCCATTGTTATCAAAGGGAGATCAAATATCTAATATGCATGGGAGGGGGAGGATGTCTAGTGAAAGGATTGGCAAGATAGATTGCAACATGCCTGATCCTTTTGTTCTCAGAGGAGATAAACCATTGCCGGAGCTCCTTTTGTTCTGTAAGTTGTATATTCACTTCTCCCTGTACAGAATAAATTAATTCTTGACCTAGCTGAGTGTGTTGCCAGTCAGATGAGATATTGCAGCTCTTAGACAAACATCCATTTGGCCAACAGGTGCCTAAGGATTATGGGCAACATAAAGGCCCTCTTACACATTAGATTAAAGTTGGCTAAACTCACCGATATTAGTGGGATCAAGTCTGATGAGATGGCATTCTGCGGAACGATCGTTTTCCTGACCGTGATCTAATTTCTTTGGCCAGCTAAATTCTTCTGGCCCATTTGGCACATTTCCATTGGCTCCTCAGTTCTTCTTCCTGACCCATAGCATAGCAGCTCTCAAACACATCTAGACTAGTCTTTGAGTTCTTGTCTTTACAACATGCAGCACATGAACATATCCCTGCTCCATATGTCCTTCGTTTCACACACTATGTAAGCCGTAGATGCCATTTCTTCCAGAACATTTACAGTTGTGGCCAAAAGTATTGACACCCCTGCAATTTTGTCAGATAATACTCAGTTTCTTCCTGAAAATGATTGCAATCACAAATTCTTTGGTATTATTATCTTCATTTAATTTGTCTTAAATGAAAAAACACAAAAGAGAATGAAGCAAAAAACAAAACATTGATCATTTCACACAAAACTCCAAAAATGGGCCAGACAAAAGTATTGGCACCCTCAGCCTAATACTTGGTTGCACAACTTTTAGCCAAAATAACTGCGACCAACCGCTTCCGGTAACCATCAATGAGTTTCTTACAATGCTCTGCTGGAATTTTAGACCATTCTTCTTTGGCAAACTGTTCCAGGTCCCTGATATTAAAAGGGTGCCTTCTCCAAACTGCCATTTTTAGATCTCTCCACAGGTGTTCTATGGGATTCAGGTCTGGACTCATTGCTGGCCACCTTAGAAGTCTCCAGTGCTGTCTCTCAATCCATTTTCTAGTGCTTTTTGAAGTGTGTTTTGGGTCATGGTCCTGCTGGAAGACCCATGACCTCTGAGGGAGACCCAGCTTTCTCACACTGGGCCCTACATTATGCTGAAAAATTTGTTGGTAGTCTTCAGACTTCATAATGCCATGCACACGGTCAAGCAGTCCAGTGCCAGAGGCAGCAAAGCAACCCCAAAACATCAGGGAACCTCTGCCATGTTTGACTGTAGGGACCGTGTTTTTTCTTTGAATGCCCACTGGACTTATATGAGTAGGACCGCCCAATGGACTCATGAGTAGGACCACCCACTGGACTCATATGAGTAGGACCGTCCACCGGATTCATATGAGTAGTACCGCCCACTGGAATCATGTGAGTAGGATCGCCCACTTGACTCGTATGTATATAAAACCAGGGAATTTAATGAATAAAATACAATTTATACTGAATCTTTTCCAACAAACCACCACATATATCTTTCTGCTCAGCTTCTCCTCCTCTGTACTATGCTGTACAGATGGGACTTGCTATACAACATGACAGGCCCTCTTTACAGTCCAACAGGCTTGAGTATTTGCATCAGTTGTGTCTCGTGCATTGCAATGCAACTGTTTTGACAGTCATTAGCTGCAACATCACAAAGTGACATCATGATCTTCAACTTTGCACCTCTTGTCATCCTAGCCCATAGTCTAGGTCCTGGATAGCCCATAGCCCATCCATAGTCTAGCTAACTTTTTTTTTGCTTGTGTAAATCTCAAACATATTTCATTGTGTTCATTTTAAGTTTTTGGTAAGTTTTTTAGAAATATTTTTCAATTACTTTTTACATTTTTTATTGGACTCCATGATGCACTTACCGATTATCGCTTTTACAATTCAATGCAAAGTCGTAATATTGCAGTGTATAGTAAAGTTACAATATAGCGTCCATTCACAGCCTGGGTCTGCTGGATACTGGTGCCGGATTTGCCTAAGGTCACGTTCACTTGCTCAGTACTTGGTCAGTACTTTGCATTTGTAAACCAAAACCAGGACGGGGTAAAAAATGCAGAAATGGTGACGTGCTTCTATTATACTTTTCCTCTGATTGTTCCACTCCTGGCTTTGACTTACAAATACTGATGTAAAATATTGACGAAATACAGAACGTGTGAATGTGGCCTAAGGCTACTTTCACACATCAGGTTTTCGGCGTCAGGCGCGATCCGGCGTCGTGCCGGAATGCCGGATCCGGCAAATGTTTTGTAAAACCTGATGTGCCGGATCCGTCTTGTTCTTGACAGACAAAACCGGATCCGTCTCATCCGGTTCATCCGTTTTTCTATCCGTTTTTCGACGGATTACGCCGGATCCGGTTTTTAAAATTGACCCTTGTGGCCCCTCAAGGCAGAGTACACTGGCAGGATGACAGAGTGTGAAAGATTTGTGCCCTAACCAAACTTGTGTACCTTCTGGACCAACAGTATATACCTTTGCCAACCAAAGTTGGCTATCTTGTCATGGTCTACTATTTTTAGCTTTAGGCCACAGGTGTGTACCTGGTTGTGTTTTATGCAAAGTATTTCACCTTTTAACAAAAGTTGTGTACATTGTTAGGAAATCACCAACAATAAACACAACTTTTTAGGTGAAATACTTTGCTTCAAACACAACCAGGAACACAACTGTGGCAAAAAGCTAAAATTTACCCACAGTTATATACCTGGTTTTGAATACCTTTTTACCTTTGAAATACCCTGTATTTAACCTTTTTTTTAAACATAGTTCGCCGCAGAAAGAAAAGACAGACAACCATTGTGAAACGATAATTTAACTTTTATTTAAAATTTTTTTTTTTTTTGTAAAATGTTTTTAAGGTGCAAAAAACTTTTTTAATAAAGGTTTTAAACCCAATGGGCATTTTTATTAAAAAACACACATTACAAATCTGTGTAGTGTGGGGTGGAAATACTGCTGGAGGGGCTGCGGGACACTTCGACACTGGGTGTGTGGAGAGAGGACTGGGATCGTGGTGGGGAAGGAACAGTTAGAGGTGAAGGTGTGGAAAAAGCTACAGAATGGGTGGACATGTTGGAGGCAGAAGAGGTGGTGGGCGGTGGAGTGGAGGGTTGGGCAGGGACTGTAGGAGCAGATGATGTTGATGGAAAGTTGTATGGGGAAGGAGTTTGGTACGGGGAAGGAGTTTGGTACGGGGAAGGAGTTTGGTACGGGGAAGGAGTTTGGTACGGGGCAGGTTGCTGGAAGTGGGGAGATGTCTGGTACTGGGGAGGTTGCTGGTACTGGTGAGGTTGCTGGTATGTAATAGGAGGGGGAGGATGGAAAGTGGCTGGAGGGGGAGGATGGAAAGTGGCTGGAGGGGGTGCAGATGTAATAGGAGGGGGAGGATGGAAAGTGGCTGGAGGGGGTGCGGGTGGAGGAACTACAGTGGTGGGAGGTGGAGGTTGGGAGGTAACCTGCTGTAGAGCACCGTGGCACGAATGCATTACATGCATCTGCTGGGTAGGAGATAGTGTTGCCATGCGCTCCACAACAGACCTGAAAAAGGTGTGGTTTGGCGAAGATCTTGCTTCTGAATGCATGGTTTGCAGAAGTGTCTTCACCTCCAGAATGCTGGAGTTGATCTGCTGAAAGCCTGCGAGATTTGCTCTGACAAGACTTTTAGACAGTTCTGGAAAGATGCATTCAGATGCAAGAACTCTTGCGCATAACTCTTTTCCTGACCCCTCTGCCGCTGCCGCCCAGTACCCGCAGGTGTACTAGAGGTGGCAGGGGCAGAAGGGTGGGGTAAAGGGAAAGCGATCTCCTCACCAGCAGCTTCATGTAATGTAGGCGGCCACGATGCTCCTGTGCTGGTGGATGGGACAGATGGGTCGAATGTGTGGGAAGGCTGGGAAGGTGCAGATGTACCGGGGCGGTCGAAGTGTCCCTCGGTGCCGGTCTCCTCAGGGATCGCCTCAGAAGGGTCCAATCGTGCAGGCTCCCGAGTGCTGCTCACCATGCTGTGGAATAAAGAGAAAAAAAAACAATTAAAATACTGACATGGTATGGCCCTGGCTGAAAAAAAAAAGTTACATCTAACATTTTTTTTCACATGTGGTGTGTAATATTTACCTTCTGGTGAGCATTGTTTCCTGGAGGAACGACAGGGCTTGTGCGTACTTGTACTTGCTCCTGCGTCCTCCAGATCCACTCGGGGCCCGCATCTCTTTATTGAACTCCTTCTTGAAACGATCCCTCACAGACCGCCACTGATTCACAATTCTGTTCTCTGAAACGAGAAAGGAGTGGTTAGTATACAACATCAGTGTTTCACAAACTCCAGTCCTCATGGTCCCCAGGGGTCATGTTTTCAGGATTTCCATAGTAAATAGAAATCCTGAACACATGATCCGTGGGGACCACGAGGACTGGAGTTCGGGAAACACTGGTTTACATCAAGCAACCGGTACTGTATATACTTACGCTCTTTAATCTGGGCCCGAACATCGAGGTCCTCCCAGCGGCCCACAAGGAGCGAACAGATTTCCTCCCAGAGTTGTCGGGTAACGATAAGGTCAGCGTGGCGGCGGTCAGCCATATTCCAGAGCGGCTCCCTTTGTCTGACGAGATCGATGAGGTGGTCCACATCGAGTCCTCCATCCTCACCGTCAGAGTCGTGAGCACGCTGTGAAGGCTGTTAAAGAAAAAGACAAAAATAACATTAGCCTCCACAAAAGAAGTGAAATAAAAAGTGGAAAAAAACAAAGCAAAAATATTTATACTTACACGCTGGTGACCGCCGCGTTGCTGTCGCCGACGACCCTGGGAGGCACTGCGAGGACCTCTTGGCCAAGCACCAGATTGGGAAGACTAGAGAAGAAAACAAAAAATGTTATGTCTTTGGATGTAGGCATTTGTTTGCTGTGTGTGGTCTGCAGAACATTGTTTTCTATGTGTTGTGTGTAGTGTGATGTTGTGTTTCTGCGTTTGATGCAAAAAACTTACCAATTGTGAGCCCACTCCAGGTGTCTGTCCACCCCTTCCTTCTTCTTCTGGGAGCTCCTCTTCATCTTGTGATTCAAGTTTTGAAATAAAAGGCAATGAATAGACATATATTACAGAGATGATGGATTTTGGAAATAAAAACTTACCGGTAAACGCTGATGATGCGAGGGAGGGCTCCCAGAAGAAGATGTGCTGTCCTGTTGATGGCCAGACTCCATGGCTGTGGGTATTGCTGCTGCTGTTGCTGCTGCCAGTGATGCCATTTCTGCTGCTGCTGCTGCTGCATCTCTTTGGCGGCTGTTGAATAAAGAGAAACAAAGGGCCAATGAATATCTTGATATTCCATGGCCCTAGTTTGGAGGAATGGGTGATTTGATAATTACCGTCTCTCATCTGCTGCTGGACTTCCCTCCTCAGCATGTTCCATTTGCTGCTCCATTTGGGGTGGTGCTGATGGTGCTGCTGCTGTCTGCTGCCTTCTCCTGCTCCTGGTTCTTGGCTTGGGTGGCATGTTGGGTGTGGCTGATGGTCCCATTGTCTTGCTTTTATATATCTCCTGTGGGCAGAGCTACTGAGCATGCTCAGACCAAAAAACTGGATCCGGCGCATTGCGGCGCTCATAGGCTTTCATTGTGTGAAAAAGCCGGACGCGCCGGATCCGGCGTGTCCGGCTTTTTCACCGGAGACAAAAAACGTTACAGTAGCCGTTTTTTCCAGACGCCGGATCGCGACACATTGCCGGATCCGGCGAAAACCGGATGAAACGCATGGCCATCCGGCGCGATCCGGCGCAAATGCAAGTCAATGGGGGGGAAACCGGATCCGGCATTGCATTTCGCCGGATCCGGTTTCTGTCAAAAGCGCCGGATCGCGCCTGACGGCGAAAACCTGATGTGTGAAAGAGGCGACTTCAATATTTCCATTGAAGAGCACTACAAGCATGCTCCATAGACCAATAGGGATTGTTCACACATAGTGTTTTTAATACATTTTTTCTTCCGTGCTGAAAAAAAACTGCATTTTACGGTAGCAGCAAAATAAATGATATTTCTAGAATCTCATTCACAAAATGCTGTTTTTATCCTTGCGCTTTTTTTCAGCTGCGGGTGAATTTTTATTTTTGAACCTCAGCAAGTCAATTCTTTCATTGTTTTCCCTTCAGTGTGAAAATGACTTCAAGCAGCGTAAATTATTTGTTTTTGTTTTTGCAGGATTCCGCACCAAAATGTGCAACTGCAATCTTCTCTGATTGTTGTGTTTTTGTTGTTTTTTTTTATGGGCTCCTCCTTTATTTTAAGCGTTTTTGGTGCAGATTTCAATTACCTTTCTTTAGTTCAGAAAAGCATTCATTCTGTACTGGATATTTTTTGAATTTTTTATTTGTAAGGCTCCCCATAAAAGCTTACAGAGAAAAGCCGCACCAAAAAACACGAGCTTTTGTGAAATAACATCCTCTTTCCTTGGACAGTTAAATGCAGACTATTTTCTGCATAAAAAACTGCAGTATGTGATCATGTCCCTACACGTTGATCCAGTTTTTAACGTTTTCACCCTATTTTACATTGCAGATAGCGAGGATCGCCGCATCCGCAAATTCTACGTTGCTGCCGTCGTGTTTCTTTACGTACAAGAATGGTGGACGTCTTCCTTGTCCACCCCCCCCAATCTCTGACAGGATCTGTCTCTTCTGCCGAGATGGTTGGTGTTATATAGATCCACTGGTGTCAGTCAGGCCTTCTCCTTCATGATGTGCCGTCATGTCATCTTGTCTCTCCTAATGTCGATAGTATCTGTACGGAAGACGCCACAGTCTGCCTGAAGGTGATTAACCTGTCTTTTCTTCCCTCTCGTCTTAGTCCTCCTTTTCTCATTGCATATCCTTCCATCACATTGCATCTTCAAGAGGAGCCATTGTCATCCTGCCACCGAGGTGTCACCATGTCACACAGCCCTTTTCCACGTAGACGGCGCCTGGTGCTGCCCCGTCTCCGCGAGGCGTGTCACCCAGTCCTTCGTCTCTGCACACAATGTCTGCTTGTCCTACATCTCATACTATGTAGGTCACCACATCCAGACACGCGGCAACAGTGGTGACATGCTTTCTCCAAAAAGGACCTTCACGCTGTCCTCTATCTCTACAAATTTAACTACGCTTCCCTTAGTCTAAATCACCCTGCGGATTACCAACTGCACAAATCTACGACTCTCACCGTATGGATTACTGTAGTTTTACTTTCGCCATTGCAACCAATAACAGGGCAGCTTCCGTTTTCCAGGAGATGTTTAAAAAATGAAAGCTGAACTCTGATTGGTTGCTATGGGCAAAACAGGCAGGTTCTCTTGTCGACAGTTTTCATAAACCTGCCCCATGTCTACCTTTCCTTAATTTTCCTCTGTGTTGACAACTTTTTACAGAGAATCTTCTACAGAAGACCACCCCAATCTAAATTTAGCTCTAGATTTCCCTTATAAGCTTTATTTATTGGCCCTCTTCTTTGAGAGTACCACCCCTGTAAGAGACCATTGTTATTGTGGGTGGTGTGATATCAATATTGTTATGTTATTTTGGATCGAGTGATAATATATCGTTTTACTACCAGTGATAAACGTACTCTTAGGCTCCGCACCTGTCCTTACCCGGTCTGTACTGCTTCCTGGGTGAAGCCTAAAGGGGTTTTCTCCTCAACTTTGCATTTTACCTCAAAAATCTTGAGGATGGAGAACAGTTTTTAATTCTAAAGCTTACCCACTCATTGCCTAGTTACCCGCCACCTTTGGAACCCCTGCACTTCTCCACGGTTTCATGGGAGATTGCACAGTACGGACCAGTGCACAACCATGCTGCTGGTCCGAACTATCTGTCTTTAGGAGCGCACTGACCTCTGACAGTCAGGAAGCCTGTAGGTAGGGGAGCGCTGTGCTCCTGAACACAGAAGGTTCCCTCTAATGTTTACAGGGCACTAGAGGTGTTGGCATCTTCATGTAAATACAGTATGTGATAGGGTAAATGCATACAAGGATGACATTATCATCTCATTAATGGGGTGGGTGCAGCTGAGCTTGTGGTTGGTGAGACATCATGCTGGTGCTCATTGACTAGACAATCATGCTGTGAAGCTCAGACATGTTATATGTTACATCCCTTTATCCGAACCAGCTTTCTATCCACAGAAAGAAAGCTGTCTATCTGATGACACCTATCAATGATAGTCTGGATGTGAGCTCTGTGTGTCTCTCCCAGTAATTTAGTCTGAATGTGAGATCTGTGTGTTTCTCCCAGTAATATAGGCTGGATGTGAGGTTCATGTGTCTCTCCCAGTAATATAGTCTGGATGTGAGCTCTGTGTGTCTCTCCCAGTAATATAGTCTGGATGTGAATTTAGTGTGTCACTTCCAGTAATATAGGCTGGATGTGAGATCTGTGTGTCTCTTAGTAGTATCGGCTGGATGTGAGATCTGTGTCTCTTAGTAATATGGGCTGGATGTGAGGTTCGTGTGTCTCTCCCAGTAATATAGTATGGATGTGAACTCTGTGTGTCTCTCCCAGTAATATAGTCTGGATGTGAGATATGTGTGTCACAGTAATACAGGCTGGATGTGAGTTCTGTGTCTCTTAGTAATATAGTCTGGATGTGAGGTCTGTGTGTCTCTCCCAGTAATACAGTCTGGATGTGAATTTTGTGTGTCACTCCCTGTAATATAGGCTGGATGTGAGATATGTGTGTCACAGTAATACAGGCTGGATGTGAGTTCTGTGTCTCTTAGTAATATAGTCTGGATGTGAGGTCTGTGTGTCTCTCCCAGTAATACAGTCTGGATGTGAATTTAGTGTGTCACTTCCAGTAATATAGGCTGGATGTGAAATCCGTGTGTCTCTTAGTAGTATCGGCTGGATGTGAGATCTGTGTCTCTTAGTAATATGGGCTGGATGTGAGGTTCGTGTGTCTCTCCCAGTAATATAGTATGGATGTGAACTCTGTGTGTCTCTCCCAGTAATATAGTCTGGATGTGAGATATGTGTGTCACAGTAATACAGGCTGGATGTGAGTTCTGTGTCTCTTAGTAATATAGTCTGGATGTGAGGTCTGTGTGTCTCTCCCAGTAATACAGTCTGGATGTGAATTTTGTGTGTCACTCCCTGTAATATAGGCTGGATGTGAGATCTGTGTGTCTCTTAGTAATTTAGGTTGGATGTGAGCTCTGTGTGTCTCTTCCCGTAATATAGTCTTGATGTGAGATCTGTGTGCCACTCCCAGTACTATAGTTTGGATGTGAGATTTTTGTGTTTCTTCGAGTAAGATAGTCTGGATGTGAGCTATGTGTCTCTCCCAGTAATATAGGCTGGATGTCAGGATTGTGTGTCGGCGGGGTGCTGAGGTTCTGCTGTCTTGCATAGTAACATAGTTATTAAGGTTGAAGGGAGACTTTAAGTCCATCTAGTTCAACCCATATCCTAACCTACATGCCCTAACATGTTGATCCAGAGGAAGGCAAAAAAAACCCATGTGGCAAACAGTAAGCTTCACATTGGGGAAAAAAATTCCTTCCCGACTCCACATACGGCAATCAGACTAGCTCCCTGGATCAACACAATATTAAGGAAACTAGTGTATATACCCTGTAATATTATACTTTTCAAGAAAGGCATCTAGTCCCCTCCTAAATTTTAGTAAGGAATCACAACATCATATGGCAGAGAGTTCCATAGTCTCACTGCTCTTACAGTAAAGAATCCGTATTTGTGAGTATGATTACACCTTCTTTCCTCCAGACGTAGAGGATGCCCCCTTGTCCCCGTCTCAGGTCTAAGAGTAAAAAGATCATTAGAAAGGTCTTTGTATTGTCCCCGCATATACAGTATTTATACATTGTAATAAGATCACCCCTTAGCCTTCGATTCTCCAAACTAAATAACCCCAAGTGTAATAACCTGTCTTGGTATTGCAGACCCCCCAGTTCCCTAATAACCTTGGTCGCTCTTCTCTGCACCCGCTCTAGTTCAGCTATGTCTTTCTTATACACTTACTTTTTGTATCAGCACATTTTTTATCCTGCACTTATTTCTTCTCTATATGCCTTCCTCCTTGTAAGTAGCTTGTATTCTCTGCACTCCCTGAGATACTTTCTCCCCTCTCTGCTTCCTCCAGCTATATACCGAGAGAAGGGAGTGGGGAACAGAGCACTAAATGTATTAAACGTTGTACAAATGCACTGGAGCAGCAAAATGGTAGAAAATATTTAATGAAGTCTATTCAGAAAGTTGCATTTAGGAAGCAAATGAACAATAAAAAAAAATTCATTGCAATGGTGTACATGGCCTTTAACGATTCAGCCATATAGTCTCGCCATGGTGTTTAACCCTATAAGTAATAGCACATTATTTCTCGTCCTGACAGGTGGTGTCAGCCTGGCTGCGCCTCGATCCGTCTCCATGAGGAGTAGAAGAAGATGCTGCAACCTGAGCTGGGAGCTCCGCTCCTCCTACTGCTCCTGAGCCTCACCTCCCCTGGTGCCTCATTGCTGTCATCCCTACGTGTTGGTAAGAACTTTTGATTATTGTACCTGTTTGTTGCATGGTCGATGGATGAAATATGGTGTAATTCAGGTAAAGACAAATAATTGCACATTTTTTGCAAGTTTTTTTTGCATTTTTTGTTCAAAGTTGTGCACAAATGTTGCGGCTTTTCGACATTTTTTTACCACAGTCCTGGACAGTGGCACCACATAGACACAACTCTTTCTTTACTGCAGGACATATCTGTACAGGTAACCTTTAGGGCCACATTCATACACGGCATTCTACATGACCGGCCTAATGATGGCGCCTAAACGAGTAGGAAGTGGAGAATTCATTAGGAAGTGCACGCCACGTAATGCTACTCCAGTCTGTACTAAAGTGGCGGAACTTATGAAGAATTCGGTGGGCGCCACCACACCCCGTCCTGCAAATGTTCAGCCTGCTTTGGCGAAACTGGCCGAACCTGGTGTGAAAGTACCAAAAGACACAACATTTTTGCAAAACTTCATGAACCTCACACACCTCAGCTGCTGCAGAACCTCGTAATACACCTCAGCTGCTGCAGAACCTCGTAATACAGAATACAGAATACAGAAGATTAAATAAATTCTGTAAAAAGCAAATCAAGACAGCAAAGATTGAGACAGAGAGACTCATTGCCAGAGAAAGTAAAAATAATCCCAAAATATTCTTTAACTACATAAATAGTAAGAAGCTAAAAAATGATAGTGTTGGTCCCTTTAAAAATAGTCTGGGTGAAATGGTGGATGAGGATGAGGAAAAAGCCAATATGCTAAATGACTTTTTTTCAACAGTATTTACACAAGAAAATCCCATGACAGATAACATGATCAGGGATAAAAATTCTCCATTAAATGTCACCTGCTTAACCCAGCAGGAAGTACGGCGGCGTCTACAAATCACTAAAATTGACAAATCCCCGGGCCCGGATGGGATACACCCCCGAGTACTGCAGGAATTAAGCACAGTCATAGATAGACCACTATTTTTAATCTTTAAAGATTCCATAATAACAGGGTCTGTACCACAGGACTGGCGTATAGCAAATGTGGTGCCAATATTCAAAAAGGGGACAAAAACTGAACTTGGAAATTATAGGCCAGTAAGTTTAACCTCAACTGTGGGTAAAATCCTG
Source organism: Dendrobates tinctorius (assembly GCF_039654945.1). NCBI lineage: Eukaryota > Metazoa > Chordata > Amphibia > Anura > Dendrobatidae > Dendrobates > Dendrobates tinctorius. The sequence continues at coordinate 54,217,300 of NW_027361696.1, forward strand.
GAGGGTTTTCTAAGAGATACTATACTGGAGTATCTGGAGAAGAATAACCTTATGACCCAATATCAACATGGGTTTACAAGAGGCCGTTCCTGTCAGACTAATCTGATAAGCTTTTATGAAGAGGTATGTTCCGGACTGGACCAAGGGAATGCAGTGGACGTGGTGTACATGGACTTTTCAAAAGCTTTTGATATGGTGCCACACAAAAGGTTGATACATAAAATGAGAACAATGGGGATAGGGGAAAATATGTGTAGGTGGGTTAAGAGCTGGCTCAGGGATAGGAAACAAAGGGTGGTTATTAATGGAGCACACTCGGACTGGGTCACGGTTAGCAGTGGGGTACCACAGGGGTCAGTTTTGGGCCCGCTTCTTTTTAACATATTTATTAATGACCTTGTAGGGGGCATAGAGAGTAGAATTTCAATATTTGCAGATGACACTAAACTCTGCAGGGTAATTAATACAGAGGAGGACAATTTTATATTACAGGAGGATTTATGTAAACTAGAAGCTTGGGCTGATAAATGGCAAATGAGCTTTAATGGGGATAAATGTAAGGTCATGCACTTGGGTAGAACGAACAAGTTGTATAATTATGTGCTTAATTGTAAAACACTGGGCAAAACAGTCACTGAAAAAGACCTGGGTGTATGGGTGGACGACAAACTCACATTTAGTGGCCAGAGTCAAGCAGCTGCTGCAAAGGCAAATAAAATAATGGGATGCATTAAAAGAGGCATAGATGCTCATGAGGAGAACATAATTTTACCTCTATATAAGTCACTAGTGCGACCACACTTAGAATACTGTGTACAGTTCTGGTCTCCGATGTATAAGAAAGACATAGCTGAACTGGAGCGGGTGCAGAGAAGAGCGACCAAGGTTATTAGGGAACTAGGGGGTCTGCAATACCAAGACAGGTTATTACACTTGGGGTTATTTAGTTTGGAGAATCGAAGGCTTAGGGGTGATCTTATTACAATGTATAAATATATGTGGGGACAATACAAAGACCTTTCTAATGATCTTTTTACTCTTAGACCTGTGACGGGGACAAGGGGGCATCCTCTACGTCTGGAGGAAAGAAGGTTTAAGCATACTCACAGACGCGGATTCTTTACTGTAAGAGCAGTGAGACTATGGAACTCTCTGCCATATGATGTTGTAATGAGTGATTCACTACTAAAATTTAAGAAGGGACTGGATGCCTTTCTTGAAAAGTATAATATTACAGGGTATATACACTAGTCTCCTTAATATTGCGTTGATCCAGGGAGCTAGTCTGATTGCCGTATGTGGAGTCGGGAAGGAATTTTTTTCCCCAATGTGAAGCTTACTGTTTGCCACATGGGTTTTTTTTGCCTTCCTCTGGATCAACATGTTAGGGCAAGTTAGGATAGGATATGGGTTGAACTAGATGGACTTAAAGTCTCCCTTCAACCTTAATTACTATGTTACTATGTTACTATGTAATACACGTCAGCTGCTTCAGAGCCTCATAATACACCCTCAGCTGCTGCAGAACCTCGTAATACACCTCAGCTGCTGCAGAACCTCATAATACACCTCAGTTGCTGCAGAACATCATAATACACCTCACTTGCTGCAGGACATCGTAATACACCTAAGCTGCTACAGAAAATCATAATACACCTCAGCTGCTGCAGAACATCGTAATACACCTCAGCTGCTGCAGATCATAATACACCTCAGCTGCTTCAGAACCTCATAATACTCCTCAGCTGCTGCAGATCATCAAATTACACCTAAGCTGCTGCAGAACACCATAACACACCTCAGCTGCTGCAGAATCTCCTAATACACCTCAGCTGCTTTTGCAGAACATCATAGTACACACTGTGGCTGCTGCGGAACATCATAATACACCTCATCTGCTGCAGAACATCTGATGTATACGTCGGCCATGACTGGCGGTTTCGGTCTTGCTGGATATTGAGGTGGGCAGTGCACTATTCTCTGTGCTCCAATGTAATCTATTAACCCTTTCCTGCACTGCGGGCAGCACACGCCTGATGTATAATTGCTTTTGGCACAGTGGCATCATGTCTGTGAATATTAGATCCCGGTTTGGCAGCTTTGCCTTTGGCACTTGTCAGATGCTCGGCCTGATTGCCAAAGGTTGCTAGGGCAAGCTGTAAAAATGCTGGCTATGCACTGAGCAAGCTCCTGAGTATGTACCAAGACGGCTCCGCAGCTTCTCTCCTTCCTTCCAGTGGTTAAAGTTATTACACCATTGTTCTCCGATCTGATTTACCCTATTGATTATCCTCAAAGATGTTATTTTAGCTGAGGACAGTCCCAGACATCAGTACTGCTGCCAAATCCATTTACTTTTCCCCTGCTATCTGCAGGTTATTTCATAGCGCATCAGGGTATGAGGACTGGATTACCCAGAATTCAACAAACCGGGGTCTTTCATGATCAAGATGCATGGACTGACTATAAATGATACGGTAGGCTATGCTAAAAAATTCTGCTGTGCTGCAGGTGCATATTGTATATTCTGCTCCCTTTAAAGAAGTCCTGCAAACTTAGGAGTGAATAGGCATATCCTTCCCGTGTGATGTCAGAGCTTTGCTATGCGAGCTGAGCCAATCAGATATCTCCCTATACTGTCTCCTCCTCTTTTTTTCTGTGAAGCATTGAATAAGAAACTGCAGCTGCATCTCCCTCCTCCCTCTCTGTAACTTTCCTTTTCGCACCAGACTTCTGTTCAATGAAGGGATTGTCTATTGTTTTTTTCTTGTAGCCTGGAGATAAATTACATTTATAAAGGTATGACATCTAGACTACTGCACTAATTATCCCGGCATGAGCTATAATCCAGGTGATAATGTTCGACATTTCATAAAGGCATATCAAAAGTTTTTATTTGTAAGGGTTTAGGGGCTAAAACACAGAGATGGAAGAGATCAGAAAAGTACTGCACTCGTCTAGAAATAATGAAAGTATGTAGAGTACATATCAATTCTTAAAAAAAGGACTCAGCTGAGAGGTTTTGTAGTTCCATTTTGCTAATTTGTGGTCACAATGTTTAGCAATACAAAGTTATGACGTGTCGCTTTAAGAGCAGACGTCTCTTCCTGCAGGGCTTCCTTAGGCACGCACAGGCCTGTTAGAGTGCCGGATAGTGTTTTAGTGTCATAGATCTTAACTGAGTTCTGCAGCTCCATATTATTGACCGGTGGTGCTCACTGTCATCAATCAAAACTTCTATTGCATCACTTTAAGAGCATATACCCCTTCCTGGAGGGCTGCCTTATGCACGGGCCCGTTACTATGCCAGACAGTGTTTTGGTCCCATATACTGTATGTTAGCTCAGTTTCTGCGCTTCCATTTTAGTGAATAGTGGTAGCCACCTTCACCGGTAAAAGCTTACTACTTTAAGAGCAACACCCTTTTCTGGAAGACTGTCCTAGGCAGAGGCCTGTTAGAGGACCAGACAGTGTTTTAGTCCTTTAAATCATAGATAAGGTTATGCACCATCATTTTAGTGATTGGCAATGGTCATCACCTAAAACTTCTGACATGTCAGTTTAAGAGCAGATGCTGTTTCCTGGAGGGCCGCCCTAGGTACAGGCTTGTTAGTGAACCAGAGTTCTTGTCCCTTAAATCTTAGTTGAGGTTCTGCACTTAATTTTTAGTGATTGGTGGTTGTTGTCAAGTTCATCAATTAAAATTTCTGAAATGTAACTTTAAGTGCAGACGCCATTACTTGGGGGGCCGCCCAAGGTACAGGCCTGTTAGAGAGCCAGTCAGTGTTCTTTTCCCTTAAAACTTAGTTGACGTTTTACACCTTCTTTTTAGTGATTGGTGTCAGTTGTCAACTTCATCAATTAAAACTTCTGTCATGTAACTTTAAGAGGAGGCGCTGTTTCTTGGGGGGCTGCCTTAGGTACACACTTGTTAGAGAACCACACAATGTTCTTGTCCCTTAAATTTTAGTTGGAGTTCTGCACCGTCTTTTTAGTGATTGGTGGTGGTTGTCAACTTAATCAATTAAAACTTCTGACATATAACTTTGAAAGAGTAGATGCCCTATCCTGGAGGGCAGCCCTAGGCATGGGCCTATGAAAGTCCCAGTGTTTTGGTCCCATAGATTATCTTGGCAGAGCTTATTGTTATTAGCTTGGGCAAATCAAACCATAAAGCTTTTCTACATCAAGCAGATCCATAGTTCTCTCTAAATATACAGCTTTCTGGGCACCGATGTGTCATATTTCATTGGCCCTTTTAGGTTCATGATTCCACGTTCAGTTTATTGGCTATGAATCAGTTCTTTAATGATGGTGTCTTGTTCCTTGTGTCTCAGTAATGTCCTTGCGATTTGATAAAGTTCAATATCGGTTAATTCTATAAAATGGCTGATATCACAACAAGGTGTCAATATGCCAAAAATTTCACTGGCCTGGACATTTACTGCCCTGGGGGACCAAACTGAACTGTCCATCAAAATGACTTGTCTATTGATTAACGCTCTCGGTTTTAGGTAGGAAGATCTATAGAGTGCAGTATGCGAGGAGCCTTTGAAGGCTTCAGCTATTCCCCATCTGCTTGTGCTCGGCAATCTGCTCCGATTCATTTCCATGATTCAGGTTTGTCCTTACTCCTTTGTGATCCTTCCCTCAGGCTTGTCATATTGGCCTTGGTGTATTTATTTCGCTCTGTTTTTTGGGGGGCTACCGGAGGAGATAATGGGCTTGAAAGCACCGGGAGATTCATGAGAAGCGAGAGAAGCTGTCCTAATTTAGGTTATTTGTTTCCCTCTGTCTTTTTCCTAAAGAGCAGATGAGAGCGAGGCATCCGTGAGCCGGCAGGACCCTTGCTGCGTTTATCATCATGGTGGATGCTCGCTCTTCTGATGCAATGAGCTCTCTTTGAAGCTCAGACTCTCTGGCAATAAACTAATTCATGGAGCTTGGTTAATGTAGGATTAATTACGTAGTGTGTATTTATCTTTGCTGTTCCACATTTCTTTTGGATTTTGCTATGTGTACTTATTGCCAATAAAATCGGCATGCGTGATACTACCTGTCCCGGAGTCATTAAAGATGGGATTAATCCTGTAGGCACGTTATTTCTTACAGCTCGATACTTTATTATTGACCATCTATGGGAGGAACACTCCCTAATTTTGACCCAAATCCTTCTCCTTCTCAGACCCTTCCTTACTGAAATCTTCAATCTTCTTGGAATGAACATTTATCCATAGAAGTCCTGCATGGCTGCTTTTTCCCCCTTGCAGATGGCTAGGTTGGCTTTGATATGATACAAAACCCTCCTTGGTGTCCCTCTTTGACAGTCTGAAACGATTGGAGTAAAATGAATAACAATGGATAGTTTGCAAAGTCGATAAATTGCTCATGAGCTTTGCACCTGTTGCATTGGAGGCTACTCCCAACACATTGGTTTATATGATGAAGCTCATGGCTGGATTATTGAAGGACATGAAGCACTTGCCTGATGGCTTCTACCCTTTGTGGCACAATGAAGCTTTCCATACCCACTAAGCCTCCCTTTTCTGATATCCAAACCCAACAAATTGCTTATAAGCCGTGCAAACTTCATTCGTGGCTCATAACTCAAGTCATGGCACTTACGACATTTGAGGCTACTCCAAACATATTGACCAACATGATAAAGATAAAGACCTCTACATCTTGGGGACTGAGGGAGCTTCCCTCACCCACTCACCCTACCGTTTCTAATCTACAAACCCAATACATTGCTCATGAGCCTTGCAGAACTTGATTTTGAGGCTTCTACCAACACATTGGCGAACGTGTAAAAATTCATGTCTGCATTTTAAAGACAGACATAGAGCTTCAACCAAAGACCTTGAGTTTGGAGCTTCTCCTAGCCACTCAACCTACGTTCTGATCTGGTTGTTAAAACAATACTTAGATGAGAACCAGTATTTCAGAACGTGTAAGAGAGCCTTCATCTCCCTATCCCATCATCCCCCTAGTCTAGTGTTACGAAGAAGGGTAAGATAGCAATTACTAAGTATTTTTTAGCTATGTATCCAATGTAACTAACCGTAATTTTATATGAGTAGTGAAAAGAAGTAATGAGGTTACCCTTTGGTTCTCTGTCCACTGAGGTCAAAGGGAGCAGGTGGGATGGAAGTCTCTCCTGTTTCTGGCTAATATAGGGGTCATATAGCAGTCAGGTCCCATAGTTTGCCCGCAATCTCCACCATTTGTAATCCAGTCCTATGCAGACTCTGCAGAATGATATACAAAATTGACGCCACAATTTTTTTCTATAGATGATATTTGAGTGTAATGACTTTTATTGTCTTGTGAGACATCATATTGGCAAAGGAAGCCTGTCAATGATGGAGAAATCGTGATGACTAGCTCTTATTTTGGAGTGGCTTGTGTCCTCAACATAATGAACTCTCTCTAAAATTGCTTTTGGACTGAACACGATGCATTTGCAGAGTAATATTTCTGTCCCGACTCCAAAAGCACTCTCTAGGACACCGTATTGGCTCCAGCACAATATACGTTTCTTTTCCCCATGACAGTCCTTTGGACTGAACACACCGCTGTTTCTTGGGTAACCGTCATGAAACACTTTGCATTCTCCAGATGAGTTTTACTTAGAAAGCTTTCCAGCTCGACCACTGTAGACTGCTAAAAATGTTTCCGTGTGATTTGTAGGAGCCGCTCACAAGCTAAATTCATTAGGACATAAAGCCGTTACCTACAAAGAGTGGAGTGAGCAGAAATGCAGAATTTTAAGAGAAGCCTTCCTGATCCATCAGATATCAATGGATCTATCTCTTTCTATTGCAACTCATCCCACAAAAAGGAGATGGGAGATAACGTGCTGATTTGTGGGGGTCCGACCTCTGGGACATGCTCCGATCAGCGAATCAAGGAACTAATATCACCGTTACAAAATGTACTGGTAGATCAGACGCCTGGCTACCGCTGCAATCATTATGTATGGGGCGTCCAGAAAAAGCCAAACGCAGTGTGCGGCAGCCCAAAAGAGAATGAGTGGAATAGCGGTCGAGCATGCACACTCAGACTTCATGCTAACAAGGATGAAAGTTTCCTGTTCTGCCAATCGGTACAGGTAACAGCGGACAGACCCTCACCAATCAATATGTTTTCACATGTCCAGGGGATAGGGGGTCCACCATTCACAATAGGTGATGTTACAACTCACCTCCTCCTCCTGTACAAAGACTGATAACACCTCTATATACAGTAGATAACACAGGATCCACCATTCACAATAGGTGATGCCACAGCTCACCTCCTCCTCCTATACAATGACTGATATCACTTCTATATACAGTAGATAACACAGGATCCACCACTCACAATAGGTGATGTCACAGCTCACCTCCTCCTCCTGTACAATGACTGATAACACCTATCTATATACAGCAGATAACACAGCATCTACCATTCACAAAAGGTGATGTCACAGCTCACCTCCTCCTCCTGCATAATTACTGAAAACACCTCTATATACAGTAGGTAACACAGGATCCACCACTCACAATAGGTGATGTAACAGCTCACCTTCTCCCCCTCCTATAAAATGACTGATAACACCTCTACTGTATATAAAGTTGATCACACAGAATAACACAGGATCCACCCTTCACTGCAGATGTCACAGCTCACCAGAAACCTTCTTTCTCCATATCATGATCTTTATTAATAAGAAAAATTAGTATGTTTTCCGTTTTCATACTGACCAATTGGATTATTCTAAATTCTTACTTCCTGTACGTTCAGGAAGAGTTTTCAGAACGCTCATTATCACCAAAGGCAGGATTACAATAACAGGTGACACCTCTATACACAGCTGACAACACAAGATCCGCCAATCTCAAAAGACAATGTCACTGCTCTCCCTGCCTTTGCACACGCTCATTAGATGCATCAATACAAAAGATGCGGCTAATATATTTGTGCATTTCCTGAAACAACAGGAAGTTTGAGTCTAGAAAAGCCCCTGTGGCCAGTGTGAGAATTACAAGATTTTTTATTTTTAATACAGATTGTGGTATGGAAATAAAACAAAAACAAACAAGAAGTAGCCCAAACATTTTACTAAAAAATGTACTTAAACATTTCATCATTTTTGATGACACATTTCCTTTTAACGAAGTGTGTGAAATAAAACATTAATTCTAGTTCCAACAAAATAGACTGGACCAAATCTAGCTTTATAGACTGGTGCCATATGAGGGCAGTCACTTCCCATTATCCCAATAATAGCACATGCCCCGAGCCTATGAATGCTGGGCGTCCCCGCTCGAGGAGCACAGAGCGAAGAGCCTTAAAGGCACCCCTATAATTGGTCTGCAGGAGTTATTATAGGCAGGGGAAGAGGCAGTGCGGTGGGGTTAATACTAGGGTGGGGTGTCTTTTGTATGTTTTGTGTTCTGCTCTGCTCATAGAAGCTGTAATAAAAAGACACACATTTAATACTCTACAATTTGTGAAAATTAACATATCAAAAAACTCAGAAGAAAGAAATGTAATAAATCCCGAATAAAGAAAAGAGATGAAAAGCTTCAAAGGATCTGCCGATCCTCCCCCCGATATCACCCGTAGCTGTTCTCTCTGCGGAGAGCCGAGGACGGAGCTGGTCTGAATAGTGCAGCAAGGGACTTGAGTCACTACTACCGAATACCTCGTGTCATGCGACTCTGGAGTGATTCTTCAGATGTGCGCCATCATCACTGCTGAGTGTCTGAAAGCGACAATCGGTAAAATCCAATGTTTAATGCCTGGTTATGATATTCTCAGCCAATGAGGTCTGTAAGGGAGGCGATACCAAGAGGTTCTCATGTTCTGGAGGACCCAGCTAATTCGTGCATTACAAGAACGGTGTAATACTTTTTTTCCCCTGCGGAGGTGCTGCAAAGAATTGGAACATTTGCTGTCATTAGCTGATTTCTGGTGGTCCTTACTGTGGAGCATCTTGTGATCAGATCCTTGTCAAAGGATCCTCCAAAGAAAAAGGGACTGTCCAAAAAATACTTCTTTACAGCTCATTGTGTGCAAGAGCCACAGAAGAATAGTGAGTGCTCGTGCAGTCACTATGTACATACATTACATTACTGATTCTGAGTTACATCCTGTATTATACTCCAGAGCTGCACTCACTATTCTGCTGGTGCAGTCACTGTGTACATACATTACTGATCCTGAGTTACATCCTGTATTATACCCCAGAGCTGTAGAATAGTGAGAGCAGCTCTGAATTATAATAGAGGATGTAACTCAGGATCAGTACTGGAGAAGTAATGTACGTACACAGTGACTGCACCAGCAGAATAGCGAGTGCAGCTCTGGAGTATAATACAGAATGTAACTCAGGATTAGTACAGGAGAAGTAATGTAATGTATTTACACAGTGACTGCACCAGTAGAATAATGAATGCAGCTCTGGAGTATAATACAGGATGTAACTCAGGATCAGTAATGTAATGTATGTACACAGTGACTGCACCAGCAGAATAGCGAGTGCAGCTCTGGAGTATAATACAGAATGTAACTCAGGATTAGTACAGGAGAAGTAATGTAATGTATGTACACAGTGACTGCACCAGCAGAATAATGAGTGCAGCTCTGGAGTATAATACAGGATGTAACTCAGGATCAGTAATGTAATGTATGTACACAGTGACTGCACCAGCAGAATAGTGAGTGCAGCTCTGGGGTATAATACAGGATGTAACTCAGGATCAGTAATGTAATGTATGTACACAGTGACTGCACCAGCAGAATATTGAGCGGCAGCTCAGAGGTATATTACAGGAGGTAACTCAGAATCAGTAATGTAATGTATGTACACAGGGACCTCCACCAGCAGAATAGTGAGTGCAGCTCTGGAGTGTAATACAGGATGTAAATCAGGATCAGTAATGTAATGTATGTACACAGTGACTGCACCAGCAGAATAGAGTGCAGCTCTGGAGTGTATTACAGGATGTAACTCAGGGTCAGTAATGTAATGTATGTACACAGTGATTGCACCAACAGAATAGTGAGTGCAGCTCTGGGGTATAATACAGGATGTAACTCAAGATCAGTACAGGACCAGTAATGTAATGTATGTACACAGTGACTGCATCAGCAGAATAGTGAGTGCAGCTCTGGAGTGTATTACAGGATGTAGCTCAGAAGCAGTAATATAATGTATGTACACAGTGACTGCACCAACAGAATAGTGACAGCAGCTCTGGGGTATAATACAGGATGTAACTCAGGATCAGTAATGTATTTCATGAGGGTCATTCAATTCAAATGAGGATTAAAACATTGAATGTATCCATTTTTCTGTATATCTATATGCACACATGCACCAATAGACGGGGTCTGATCCTATCTTTTGTTTTGAGTCATCTTATAAGCTTGTGCAAAGCTCATTGTGAAGAGAGGTTGAGTAGGGTGAGCTGTGACATCACCTATTGTGAATGGTGGATCCTGTGTTATCTACTGTATGTAGAGGTGTTATCAGTCATTGTACAGGAGGAGGTGAGCTGTGACATCACCTATTGTGAATGGTGGATCCTGTGTTATCTACTGTATGTAGAGGTGTTATCAGTCATTGTACAGGAGGAGGTGAGCTGTGACATCACCTATTGTGAATGGTGGATCCTGTGTTATCTACTGTATATAGAGGTAATATCAGTCATTGTACAGAAGGAAGAGGAGGTGTGCTGTGATATCACCTATTGTAATTGGTGGATCCTAAGTTATCAGCTTTGCATAGAGGTGTTACCTGTCAATGTAATCCAGCCTGTGTTGATAAGGAGCCTGCTGAAAAGGAGAAGTATGAGTCTAAAATCACTCCAATGGTCAGTGTGAAAGTTCTAAGATCTCTAATTTTGTTTTTGTTTTTAATAAAGTAAATCATGATTAAAAATCATGTAACACAATCCTGATTTAAACAATGTGTGTTTTTCTGATGACGCATCCCCTATAAATTGGCTTTGGATCCTCCGAGCAGCAGCTCCGCAGACACTCTTGCCAGTTGGTATAAGACGCGGTTTATTCTCCGGGGGGTCTATAGTTAGACTTCAGGATCTGCCGAGCGCTGTGCCGTCTGGGAGCCTGACGACCATTAATGAAGTTTAAAATCTGTCAGGAGGACGGTAAAAGGGCAAATCCTGTGAAGGCTTTGCAGCAGAGGTAGGGATTAGCATTTATACAAGACAGGGCGTGCGGCCCTTTTACCAGGGCGAGAGTCTTCTCTTTCAGTAATGTTCGCTCCGTCTAGACGCCAGCGAGACCTCGGCGAGGTGATCTATGACTCATTCTGCTAATTTACCTTCATTGTTTGGGCTTTCAAAAAAAAAAGCAAAAAAACAACAACCATGTTGGCAACTCGCTAAAGGTCTCGGCTTTGTGTCACCTGCTAACTAGAATCCGAAATCGGGAGCCAGAACTTCCAGGTATAATAATAACCAAGAAAAGTAAAAAATAACATATATCTGTATTAATGCGCCAATTATCGAATTTTACATGATAGGGGGGAAAACATGGGTCCATTTTCCCCTTATCTGACCAATGCCTCCATTTTTCGGACTTGTTAAATTGCCATAAATTGCACAACTTTCCCTTCTGAGGCTGGTTTCACACTTGCGTTTTTTTGCGCTGGATTTTAGCGCTAAAAAACGCATGCATTTTTTTCCCTATATTTTGCATGGGATGCGCTTATGTGCACATACACATGCGTTTGTATGCGTTTTTCCGCGCATGCGTTTTTTTGCGGTATGCGCTCGGGCGCACAAAATACATCCTGTTGCATTTTTTGGGCATCCGACTTGCCTCAAAAAAACGCATGCACGCGCAATGCGTTTTTTTTACAGCAAGACACCCATTATAAGTCTATGGGTGCGCATATGTGCGCACTGGCATGCTTATGTATGCGTTTTTTTGCGCATGCGTTTTTTTTTTTACCATTAGTTAGACAATGGAATTTAGGGGTTTGGGTTAGAGTTAGGGTTAGTTAAGGGGGTTTAGGGTTAGCGTTAGCTAGGGTTTAGGGTTAGGGTTTGGGTTAGGGTTAGTAGGGTTTGGTTAAGGGTTAGGGTTAGTATGGTTTGGTTAAGGGTTAGGGTCAGGGTTAGGGTCAGGGTTAGGATCAGGGTATGGTTTGGTTAAGGGTTAGGGTTAGGGTCAGGGTTAGGGTTAGTAAAGTCATGGTTTGGGTTAGTGTGAGGGGCCACCTAATGTTGGAAAAAAATGCAAACGCGGTAAAAACGCACTAAAAATGCATACAAACGCATAAAAACGCTGCATTTTTTCATGCATGCTCATAAAAATGCTTGAAAAAAATGCAGCATTTGTATGCGTTTGTATGCGTTTTTTCAATGCGTTTTTTTGCGGGAAAAACGCGCTGCAAAAAAAAGCAAGTGTGAAAGTAGCCTCACAATTACATTTTCTTGCAAAATAAATAAATGAATGTTAAAAAGTCATTAAACTCAGTAAAAATACTTTTTGTTTGCCTTTTGATTGCTTTCTGTAAATGGAAACAATGTTTTCGCTCCCAGCTGAGGGTTTGTTACAGTTGCATCCAGTCTAGACAATCTGTGTTGTAACTGATACATTGTAGAAACCAGAATTATAACATAGTTACAGGGCCCCATTAAAGGCAGCAAAAATATCTTTTTCTGTGCTTTTCTGCTTGCTGTCTATGAATGGGAACCTTGTTTCCATTCACAGCTGAGGGTTTGTTACAGTGGTATCCTGTCTAGGCAATCATCTAAAAGCCTGGAGTTCAGACTTATACATTGTAGCAAGCCACCACACCCTGAAGATCAGGACTGCCAATGGAAAATCTGTAAAAGGGGCTCTTAATATTCAGACATTAGGGGGTCAGGTTCGACTGCTGCCCGCACACACCCCAAATATTATACCCCTATGGCAAACATGAAAAATTAGACCACTTGATATTTATGACTTATAAGGAATCTGTCACCTAATCATCATGTAGGGGCAGAGACCCTGATTCCAGTACGGTGTCCATTACTGGGCTACATGCCATAGTTTTCATAAACTCACTTTTTCAGCAGGAGATTATCACCAGAGGACTAGTAAACCTTCTACTATGTAGTCCTCCATATTCATGAGCTCTGCATAACCCTGCTCCCAACACTGATTGGCAGGTTTCTGCCTGTGCACAGAAAGCAGCCAATCAGCGGTGTGGGTGGAGTCATACAGGGCTCAGCATTCAGAACACTGTTAGATCTGCAGCAGAAAAAGCAGAGATGTTATCAAAACTACAGCAAGCAGCCCAGTAAGTGAGGCATCACTAGAATCAGGGCTTCTGCCTCTATATTTTGTTGCTGTCAAATATGGTAGCAAAAAACTAGTGACAGATACCTTAATAGATATGTGTGTAGAAAATCTTCATCTTTAAGAAGTATTTAGTTTTTATTGACTATCAGTAAGCCGAGATATTAAAAATGGCAATACAGGTGCATCTCACAAAATTAGAATATCATCAAACAGTTCATTTATTTCAGTTCTTCAATACAAAAAGTGAAACTCCTATATTCTATAGAGTCATTACAAACAGAGTGATCTATTTAACGTGTTTATTTCTGTTATTGTTGATGATTATGGCTTACAGCCAATGAAAACCCAAACGTTATTATCTCAGTAAATTAGAATACTTTATAACACCAGCTTGAAAAAATGATTTTACAATCCGAAATGTTGGCCTACTGAAATGTATGTTCAGTAAATGCATTCAATACTTGGTCGGGGCTCCATTTGCATTAATTACTCCATCAATGTGGCGTGGCATGGAAGCGATCAGCCTGTGGCACTGCTGAGGTGTTATGGAAGCCCAGGTTGCTTTGATAGCAGCCTTCAGCTCATCTGCATTGTTGGGTCTGGCGTCTCTCATCTTCCTCTTGACAATACTCCATAGATTCTCTATGGGGTTAAGGTCAGGCAAGTTTGCTGGACAATCGAGCACAGGGATACTGTTGTTTGGAAACCAGGTACTGGTACTTTTGGCAGTGTGGACAGGTGCCAAGTCCTGCTGGAGACTGAAATCTACATCTCCAAAATGCTTGTCGGCAGAGGGAAGCATGAAGTCCTCTAAAATTTTCTCGTAGACGGCTGCGCTGACTTTGGTCTTGATAAAACACCGTGGACCTACACCAGCAGATGACATGGCTCCAGAAACCATCACTGATTGTGGATACTTCACACTAGACCTTGGAAATCAAGGTCCCAGAGTCTGGAGGAAGAGTGGAGAGACCACAATCCAAGCTGCTTGAGGTCTAGTGTGAAGTATCCACAATTAGTGATGGTTTGGGAGCCATGTCATCTACTGGTGTAGGCCCACTGTGTTTTATCAAGAACAAAGTCAGTGCAGCCCTCTACCAGTGCTCTCTGGGAAAGAGTATGCAAATCAGGAGTAGGAGTTGACACTCTAGTGCCACCTAGTGGATGTGAGTCAGATGATCATTGTAACATGACTTAGGATATTTGCCCAAACCAGATCCTTCTCCTGAGGGCAGGTGCAGACGATCGTTTTTCCCTCCATCTGAGAAAATCGGTCTGATTATGCTAATTAGACTCTGATCACAGTGCGATCCGATTTTCTCAGAGGTGGCGAAATATAAAAATGTCTCTGTAGACATTGTTTCAGTCCGTGAAAATCGGAGTGCACTCGGATGCCGTAGGGACAGTTCTTGGGTTGATCTCATCCCCCTCTCTTTCTCACTGAAGATCAGGGCTTTCCTTTGGACCAGTACCCAGTTCTGGGCACCACATTTTAAAAAAGACACTGAATTAAAAAATGGAGCAAGTTCAGAGAAAAGCGACCAGGATAGTGAGCGGGCTGCAAAGTATGTCCTACAAGGAACGGTTAAAAGATCTGGGAATGTTTCACTTGCGAAAAAGAAGGCTAAGAGGAGACTTAATATCTGTCTTCAAATATCTGAAGGGATATCACTGTGTAGAGGGGTCATCCTTATTCTCATTGGAAACACGAGAAGTAATGGAATGAAACTGAAAGGGGGAAGACACAGACTAGTTATTAGAAAAAACTTTTTGACAGTGAGGGCGATCAATGAATGGAATAGGTGGCCACGAGAGGTGGTGAGTTCTCCTTCAATGGAAGTCTTCAAACAGAGGGTGGACAGATTTCTGTCTGAGATGGCTTAGTGAATCCTGCATTGAGCAGGGGGTTGGACATGATGACCCAGGAGGTCCCTTCCAACTCTAACATTCTAGGATTCTATGAGAAGGGGGAATGTAAATGACAAGTTTCTTGAAATATTAATTATTATGGCATAAAAATGAGTATTTCCCTCTGCAACCGTAACACTGAAAAATTAATTTTTTATTATGAAAAATTTCAGAGCCTTTTCCGTAGTTTATCTTGTATTTTTTCGGGTTGTGTCTATCTAGACTTTGCATATAATCTCGGCTAGCTGCCTGATAACAGCGGCCCCTGAGCTTCTAAGCCCCTGTTTACAGCCAGAGCCACTGCTGCTCCGTCAATGGGCTATTGTTTAACTCATAATTGTACATTGCTCCAGTGACTTCTACCTTCATGGTTTGGTGATCTGCATAGAAATTGGATGTTCGTTTTTCGTGTCCTGTTTTGTAGTCAGAGCACTGGCTCCTCGGCTGTGCGCTTATGTACGCTCTTGCTGAGCCACAATGTCCATGCTAATACGTATATTGACTCCAGCCAGATAGTCGGCCTGAGTCTTTATGCCTGATCACTTTTGCTTCCTTATGTAACCTCCTTTTAGTCACTCTTTATCCAGAGGGTTAACCCCATACGCCACCATCATCAAGGCTCCGACTCATCATTTGCCTTTTTGTACGTCACTTTCCTCCTTCTTTGTCGTTTGGTGTTCAATACTGTTTTTTTTGCCCCCAATTTTTCCAAGATGGCAGTTCATGAGTTTTGCGCAAAGTCTTTTTTTCTGTCTTGAAACAATTTTTTTCTTTTGCTATAAAGTAAAAAGTTTCCCATAATGGTGCAAAAATTGCGCCAATCGCTTATGGGAATCAGCGGAGGGACTGGAGTGCTTTTGCACCAAATTTTGTGATTTTTTTTTTTAAAGTCGCACATGAAGGATTAGCTGACCATATCAGGAATATACTAAACAAGATGGAAAATTGACGCAAATGCAATGATGAATAGACTTTTGGATGAAAATCCTGTTTTCTACGTATCACCAATTATAATATTTTGTCTTTTATTAGTCTCCAGTTAAAACAATCCAGTTTTCTCCTGTTCTCCAGTTAAAACAATCCAGTTTTCTCCTGGTCTCCAGTTATAACAATCCAGTTTTCTCCTGGTCTCCAGCTATAACAAACCAGTTTTCTCCTGGTCTCCAGTTATAACAAACCAGTTTTCTCCTGGTCTCCAGTTATAACAAACCAGTTTTCTCCTGGTCTCCAGTTATAACAATCCAGTTTTCTCCTGGTCTCCAGTTATAACAATCCAGTTTTCTCCTGGTCTCCAGTTTTAACAAACCAGTTTTCTCCTGGTCTCCAGTTATAACAATCCAGTTTTCTCCTGGTCTCCAGTTATAACAATCCAGTTTTTTCCTGGTCTCCAGTTATAACAATCCAGTTTTCTCCTGGTCTGTCTCCAGTTTTAACAAACCAGTTTTCTCCTGGTCTCCAGTTATAACAATCCAGTTTTCTCCTGGTCCCCAGTTGTAACAAGTTTTCTCCTGTTCTCCAGTTATAACATTCCAGTTTTCTCCTGTTCTTCAGTTATAACAATCCAGTTTTCTCCTGGTCTCCAGTTATAACAGTCCAGTTTTCTCCTGGTCTCCAGTTATAACAGACAAGTTTTTGCCTGTTCTCCAGTTATAACAATCCAGTTATAAAAAGAAAATCCCAGAACCACACAGGGGGACCTAGTGAGTGACTTGCATAAAGCTGGACCACCGTAACAAAGGCTACCATCAGTAACATATTACGCCACCAGGGACTCAGATCCTGCAGTGCCAGACATGTGCCACTGCTTAAGGCAGTAGATGTCCGGGCCCGTCTGAAGCATTTGGATTATCCAGAAGAGTATTGGGAGAATGTCATATGGTCTAATGAAACCAAAGTAGAAACAAAACTCATCATGTTTGGAGGAGACAGAATGCTGATTGTATCCATAGAACACCATACCTACTGTGAAGTATGGGGGTGGCAACATCATGCTTTGGGGCTGTTTCTCTGCAAATGGACCAGAACGACTGATCCGTGTATATGAAAGAATGAATGGGGCCATGTATCATGAGATTTTGTGCGCAAACCTCCTTCCATCAGCAAGGGCATTGAAGATGAAACATGGACGGGTCCTTCAGCATGAAAATGATGCCAAGCACATCGCCAGGGCAACAAAGGAGTGGCTACGTAATAAGCATATGAAGGTCCTGGAGTGGCCTAGCCAGTCTCCAGATCTCAACCCCATAGAAAACCTTTGGAGGGATTTGAAAGTCCGTGTTGCCCAGCAACAGGCCCAAAACATCACTGCTCTAGAGGAAATCTGCATGGAGGAATGGGCCAACATGCCACCAACAGTGTGTGCCAACCTTATGAAGACTTACCGAAAATGTTTGACTTTTGTCGTTGCCAACAAAGGATATATAATGAAATATTGAGATGAACTTTTGTTAATGACCAAATAATTATTTTCCTCCATAATTAGAAAAATAAATCTTGCCAAATCAGACAAGGTGATTTTCTGAATTTTGACTCTCATAGTTGTGGTCTGCCTATGATGTCAATTACAGGCCTCTCTCATCTTTATAAGTGGGAGAACTTGCATAATTGGTGGCTGATTAAGGCTAGGTTCACATTACATTAAACAGCCCGTTCAACGCATAGCGTTGACGGGCTGCATTGACGGTACAGCATAACGCGATCGCGTTATGCTATATTCTTTAGCGCAGATGAATCATCTGTGCTAGCACAGATGATTCATCTGCGCTAGCGGTGACGGAGCCTCAGACGCTGCAGACCGTGTCCGAGGCTCCGTCAGTGAATGACAGCACATCGCGAACACGTGCCGCTTTACGGCATGCGTCGCAATGCGCCCGACAAAGGGGCTGAATGGCAGCGTTAACGGACTGCATTACACCGCGTTATACCGCGGTGTAACGCAGTCCGTCTAATGGACGGCCTAAACGTAATGTGAACCCAGCCTAAATACTTTTTTCCCCCACTGTACATACTATAGAGGCAGACCTCATCATTGCTGTGTGGTCCTTGAAGAGTGGGATCCCACCTCTGATTAATCCCATTATATTGGCTTATTGTGCAAAACTTCCTTATAAGCAGCTTCATTTTTACGAAACTAAGATAGTGGAAAATTGTTAGGTTCACTATGTGGGGTGGACACTCAAAGCCCAAGGCCCAGGTGGGTACACGGGCCTCGGGTGTTGGTGCAGTAGGCAGTTAATGAACTAGGGAAACAGGTATCAGAGGTACGAGAGACCATAGACAGACAGAACTCGAGGAACAGATAGCGGAGATCCTGGAGACCGCAGACAGATAGCAGAGGTCCTGGAGACTGCAGATGGGATGCAAAGGTCCTAGATACCACAGACAGTTTATGGGGAGGAGGACTCCCAGACAGTGAAAGGACAGGTACCCAGGGGATCGCCATAAGGGTTCCTGAGGGAACGATACTGGGAGGACAGTAAAAGGAATGACTTGACTGAAGTTGTCAGGGAAGCAGGGGCGGCGCGCTGAAGTGGCAGTTGACAGAGAGCAGGACAACAGACAGGAAGCCGTGTGAGACAGAGAGGACCGAGGGAGCAGACGGTGTGTTGTGGAGAGACCGACAGGGGCCTGTGAAAGGAAAGCTGCGGACTCACTGACTAGTGACACGGCCGCTCCCCGCATACGTTCCCATACAGCCACTCCCGCTGCTTCCCACCCTGTTGTGACAAGGCGGCTACCTCAGGCGACCGCTGCGATGACAGACCATTCCTTTACAGCGGTCAGGATACTGCCCCCCTGCCTTCTCCCACAGCTGCGGCCCTGTCATCACCGGCCCCAGGGGGCGCCACCTTGCTACAGGCGGTAGTAGAGGCCCCCGTCCGGTTTGCTAAGGGACCCTGAGCAGAGTTTGGTGAACGGTTATATTTAGAGACTGCGTCATTACCGCGCCCCATCAGCACCGTTTCTTCAGGGCCTGTTGCGCCCCACCAGTATCGCTTCTTCAGGGTCTGTTTTGCCCCACCGACACCGTTTCTTCAGGGCCTGTTGCACCCCACCGGCATCGTTTCTTCAGGGCCTGTTGCGCCCCACCGGCACCGTTTCTTCAGGGCCTGTTGCGCCCCACCGGCACCGTTTCTTCAGGGCCTGTTGCGCCCCACCGGCATTGTTTCTTCAGGACCTGTTGCGCCCCACCGGCATTGTTTCTTCAGGACCTGTTGCTCCCCGTCGGCACCGTTTCCTCAGGGCCTGTTGTGCCCCACCGGCATTGTTTCTTCAGGGCCTGTTACGCCCCACCGGTATAGTTTTTTCAGGGCTCGATGAGCCCAAACCTTCCCGGAAGATCGAGGCGTCAAGGTAGCCGCATCAGCGACCTCTAAGCGGCCGCATCTGCAATCTTGAGCGACGCATGGAAGGATAAGTGGACTTTTGAAAATACGTGTTATAGTTTGGCCATAGTCTGGCTTCCGTCACCCGGACTAGCCGGGTTACTCGTAGTTACACAAAAAGTACCGTTTAGTTTATTGAGTCCCTGCGAGGACAGATTGCTTGTTCCCCCGTTTTGTCTGTTCAGTATAGCCCAAGTGACTTCAATTTATAAAAGTTCATTATACAAGTCATACCCTGTCTCGTGTCTCGTCACTGCATCCCGAGAATCTGCCACCGACCCTACACTTGGCGTAGTCAGCAGGATGCAGTCTCTGAGCACAGACAGTGGTGCACCAGATCAGGGTAGAACTGTAAACTCTACAAATGATGAGGGTCCCCGTACCAGCATATCATTGGGGGCCATGCTGAACAACCTGCCTACATTTTCTGGCTCCAATACTATGTTATGGAGCTGGACACAGCGGATGCGGGGGCTCTTTCGGATGCACCCAATGACCCCTGATCTGGAGGCTGAGGTGGCACTCATGGCACTGGACGGGGAGGCGCGGAGGTCAGTGATGTTGAAACCTCCGGGTCACCGCAACACTTTTGAAAAAGTGTTACAGATAGTAGAACAGACCCATGGGGACCCTACTGATGTGGGAGAGTTAAGAACCCGTTTGTTTAGTCGGATGCAAGTAGAGGGGGAGACGATCACAGTATGTCCTCCAAGAATTGCATACGGCTATAGAAAGAAAAGACGGGGTAGGGGCAGGACCTGTTGACATTACCCTACGTGACCTACTGGTGACTGGTTTGCAAGATCCATTAGTCAAACAGGCACTGCGGGAACAGATCAGGATGAATCCCCGAATAGATTTTTCAGAGGTGGGAAGTCAGGCACGTGCTCGAGAGCAGAAGCAGGGGATGGCAGTCCCCATGGGGAAAGTCCGAGGTGTGGAGGCCTCCGCGAATGTAGTCAACGAGCCTCAGTGGGTGGAAGAGATGAAGCAAGAGCTGAAAAGTATTAAGGGCGAGTTGGTCGAAGTAAAGAGAAGAACCGAGATCGGGACTGGACGACCTGGCTTTAACCCCGGCTTCTGGGGATCACGCTCCCCGCGGGGTGGTCAACCTACACAGGCCCAGTGTTTTGAGTGTGGAGAACCAGGCCACTTTGCCCGAGAGTGTCCGCGGCGTGGGAGATACCCACCCTGGCCGCCATTAAACTAAAGGGCTCCGGGCTGGGGGGACGCCGCTCGGAGCCGAAAACCACAATTAGGGGTGGTGGAAGTCCCGAAGATTAGGTAGCAAAATGCCCGGTGGTTTGGGCAGAAGTGGAAGGCCGGGCCGTCCGGTGCCTGGTGGACATGGGGTCACAAGTAACCACTATGCCCGCAACGTATCTTCAACAGAACTTCCCGGAAGCAGCAAGGCCTCAGTGGGGGCCCGTGATCAGACTAGTAGCTGCCAATCAACTGCCGGTCCCAGTTGCCGGGGTGGTGTGGGTGCAAGTGACACTGTGCGGTAAATCCCTTGGTCGCAGAGGGGTGGTACTGACTCAAGGAGAAGCTGATAAGCAACACCCCGTCACCCTAGGCATGAATGTTCTACGAGAGTTCGGCAACCTACTGCTCAATGACCCTACACAGAGGATTCTGAAGCAGTGGGGTTCTCGCACAGTCTAGGGACAGGTATTCCAGCAGCTGGTGCGGGGAGCATGAGTACATCAGGACCGCCAGGAAGGCGAGGCTCTGGGTAAGGTCATCATGCCAGCGACTCCCCTGCTTGTGTTACCTCCTGGACAGACTGTGGTGGCCCTGCCCCTTCGAGCCCCAATACCCTTGGAGGGCGTGGAGGTGCAGGTGGAGCCGTGTCACTCGGAGCGCTTACCTCCTGGCATACTGGTGGCCTGTTCCCTGGCTACCGTGCAAAAAGGAGCCGTCCTGGTGCGCTGCGTTAACCTTGAAGACCAAGACACCGTTCTGAAAGCATGGACTGTGCTGGCCAAACTAGTAAGACCTTTAGAAGAAGTGCTGCCAGCTCCTGCGGTTCAATTACAAGTACACCCCGAGGATCCTTGGGAAGTCACAATACGAACCTTACAGGCCCATGAAGTCTCGGCACAAGAGAAGGGCCGAAAGATTTTGGAGCAGATGCGGGCCGAGCTTTCTGGATTAACTGCAGCCCAACTCTCACAGATAAAAACATTGCTGGGACAGTACCATGAAGTATTTGCTAGTCATGCGGACGATTTTGGGTGTACTACCGCCATCACTCATGAAAACCCCACAGCAGG
Source organism: Dendrobates tinctorius (assembly GCF_039654945.1). Lineage (NCBI taxonomy): Eukaryota > Metazoa > Chordata > Amphibia > Anura > Dendrobatidae > Dendrobates > Dendrobates tinctorius. The sequence goes on from NW_027361696.1 coordinate 54,239,180, forward strand.
AGAGGCCCCTATCCGGGAACGATATCGACAGATTCCACCACAACTATATCAAGAGGTGAAAACTTTGCTGGCCCAAATGCTGCGAAAAGGGGTGATACGGGAAAGTCAAAGCCCCTGGGCGGCCCCAATCGTGTTGGTCCGGAAGAAAGATGGTACACTACGATTTTGTGTGGATTATCGTAAACTGAATGCTTGCACTATTAAAGACTCATATCCACTGCCCCGTATAGAAGAATCCCTGTCCGCCTTGGGAAAAGCAACATATTTTTCAACCCTGGACTTGGCCAGTGGGTACTGGCAGGTGCCCATGTCAGAAGAAGATAGAGCCAAGACGGCGTTCATATTGCCCATGGGACTGTTTGAGTTTAATCGGATGCCGTTTGGGCTGGCCAACGCCCCCGGGACCTTTCAGCGATTGATGGAGCGGTGTCTGGGAGATCTCAATTTTGAGGCTATGTTGATCTATCTGGACGACATCATCGTCTATGCCGCCACCTTTGAGGACCACCTGAAGCGGTTGGGACAGGTACTCAGCCAGTTGCAAAAGTACGGGTTGAAGGTGAAGCCTCAGAAATGCCACCTATTTCGCTCCCAGATTGAGTATCTGGGTCATGTCGTTTCGGCAGAGGGTGTGAGGCCATCCCGGGAGAAGGTTGCTGCTATCCAGGAATGGCCTACCCCCGAGACGGTGAAAGATGTGCAGGCTTTTCTGGGGTTAGCCAGATATTACCGTCGCTTCGTAAAGAATTTTGCATGTCGAGCTCGAGCCCTGCATGACCTGCTGAAGGGGGCTCCCGCTGGGGCCAATGGGTGAAAAATCCAGTGGCAACACCCTCAGGAAGAGGCCTTCCGAGACCTCGGATGCCCCAGTGTTGGCTTATGCGGATTTCTCCCAACCGTTCATCCTGCACACTGACAGGAGTCTTCACGGGCTGGGGGCTGTGTTGTCACACGTTCAGGAAAGCCGGGAGAGAGTGATCGCATTTGGAAGTCGCTCACTCCATGACTCCAAGCGTAACCCTGACAATTACAGTTCTTTTAAGCTCGAGCTCCTCGCAGTGGTGTGGGCTATGACGGAGAGATTCGCAGAGTACCTAGCGGACTCCGAGGTGGTAGTGCGAACTGACAACAAACCCGCTGGCTCATTTGGAAAACGCCAAATTGGGGGGCTCTGGAACAGCGATGGGTGGCCCGGATGGTGAAGTACAATTATAAGATTATCTACAAAAGAGGGGCCGAGAATGTCCATGCAGACGCCCTCTCCAGAATTCGACATACAACTCCAGGACAGAATCGAGACGAAGAATTAGAAGGAGAGGAAATGCTGTTCGCTCTCACTGCGGCCGTGCTCACAACTGACAATAAAAAAATATCTTCCTCTGAGACCCCAAGGGGCATATTAGAACATCCCGGGATAAGTGGATACAACAGCAACAAGAAGACGAAGAGGTTGGCCTTCTCAGGACATGGGTCGCCGCTGGGCAATTACTCCCTGACTCTCAACAGCAAAATTTGACTCATGACCTGTTGCTTATGCTGCGACAATGGGAGAGGTTGGTTATCCGAAAGAGATTATTGTATCGTAAAATAACATCACAAACAACCTCAATGACGGTTTAGCAGGTGGTTAAGCCAGGAGCCCAACTTCACATACTGGCTCGGGAGGCTCAAGAAAAAGGGGCCCATTTCGGACCAAAAAAACCTTTGCAATGGCTGCAACAGAAAGCTTACCACCCGCGCTTGCCGGCTGTTGTGGACGAAATTTGCTGGACCTGCCGCTTGTGTGAACTAGCCAAACCACCCGCTCAGCGAGCCACAACACAGACTATTGTGACCTCAGCGCCCCTTGAGCTCCTGACGGTGGATTATCTGACCATTGGGCCCGCATTTCAGGGATACGAACACTGTCTCGTTATGGTAGATCATTTCACCAAGTTCGCTGTGGTCACCCCCACTCGGGATCAGACCGCAGAATCAGCTGCCTCCGCCATTTGTAGAAACTTTATACAAAGTATACGGCTGTCCTCAACGAATACATTATGATCAGGGAGCATGTTTTTTGGGAAAAGTCATGGAAGAACTACATCACCTCTATGGAATTGACAAATCCCGGACTACACCGTATCACCCGCAAGGGAATGGGGCATGTGAACGATTTAATCGGACATTGATTCAGATGTTGCGCACTCTGGAGAGTGACAAGAAGGCCCGTTGGCCCGAATATGTTTCCGAATTAGTTTGGGTCTATAACAATAGGGTACATCGAGTGACTGGCTATACCCCCTATTCCCTGTTGTTTGGGCGAGAAGGTAAAGGGATCACGGAGGTGGAGTTAGACCCCGAAGAACCTCAGCCCTGGACTGCAGTGTCGTCTTGGGTCCGAATTCATCGCCATCGGCTGCAAACTCTTCACCGAATTGTACACACCAAGCTCCGAGACTGGGAGCACCCAGGGAAGAGTGCAACCCCACCTCCTCACCTCCAAAGCGGGGACCGGGTGCTTGTACTAGATCAACGCCCCCAGAACAACCTGGAGCTGCGTTGGGAAGAAAGTCCATATCGGGTCTTACGCCGTATCCATCCGGACGGACCGGTGTACGAAATACGTCCCGAGGAGGATGAAACACTGCCCACTCGTGTTGTGCATCGTAATATGTTACGCCCATGTACTTCCTCCGACCCGAAGCAACCGGAGCCTAATAGGTCGACATCTGAACCGTCTTCCGTATGTTGGGACCCGGACGACGACGAAGATTGTCTCCCCGGACCCGGAAGCCCTCCACTCAGTAATAAATCATCTGACACAATTAACCCACCCGCACCAACCAGCCCACCGATGTCCACCACCCCAGATGACTCTACCTCAGTCGAACTTAGACGCTCCGAGCCGGCAAACCCCCTGAACGATATGAGCAAGATCAATTCATATGGCAACGAACATTGAAACCTCTACAGACCGATCTCAATAGACTAAGGCCCTCGCCCGAGGACTGGCGAGCTTACAGGGTGGAGGAGTGTGGGGAGGAGGACTCCCAGACAGTGAAAGGACAGGTACCCAGGAGAACCTGCCACCGACCCTACAGGGTAGCAAGGATCCTAGAGCCCACAGACAGGTAGCAGAGGTCCTAGAGACCACAGACAGGTAGCAGAGGTCCTGGAGACCTCAGGTGGGTAGCAGAGGTCCTAGAGACCTCAGACCGGTAGCAGAGGTCCTGCAGACTTTAGAAGGGTAGCATAGGTTCTGGCCTGCAGACCTTAGACGGGTAGCAGAGGTCCTGCAGACCTCAGACATAGCAGAGGTTCTGCAGACCTCAGATGGGTAGCAGAGGTCCTGGAGTCTTCAGACAGGTAGCAGGGTTCCTAGAGACCTTAGGCAGGTAGTGGTGGTCCTGGAGACTTTAGACGGGTAGCAGAGCTCCTGGAGACCTCAGAGGGGTAGCAGGCACAGGTCCTGAAACCAGCAGATGTTAGCAGATGTCCTGGACTCCTGGAGACAGGTAGCAGAGGTCCTGGAGACCGCACACGGGTAGCAGAGATCTTAGAGCCGCAGACAAACTAAGAGTCTTAAATAAAAAAAAACACAGCTGTGTTTCTTGGGAGGCCTTATCTAGGCCCAGGTAGATGATCACATGTGAGCACACCAGGCTACTTGCAAAGCCTGACATGGAGCAGCACAAGAGAGTTTAGAGGAATGGGGAAAGGAGCAGAACCCAGACCCAGGACAGGTGTGTAATAGAAATTGGCCCTAAATTTAGAAAGTAACATGTTGGGGAGGAGGGGGCAGCAAATCAATAGTTTGCCAATCAGAGCAACTCTCATAGCTTATAGATCTTTTTGCCTCTCATTTAATGTTTTTGGATATACTCTTCTTGGTTGTAAACGTCTTCGCTGGCTGGATGATGTTGATTGTGCGCCTGCTGTGCGTTTCTTCTATGTGCCAGCCCCTTGTTTTACCGCGGCGCTCCTGTGTCTAGTCCCTGGTTATAATGCTTGTTTCTGTTTCTGATCCTCCGCTATAATGTTCTTGTTTTTGAGTCTCTGCTATTCTGTTGATATAACATTCTTACTTGATATTCATTATTTACAATGACAGCTTTAGCTTGGATGACATCGGCTACATCAACCATTTCTAAAGCAGTGTTTGCAGGTTCTTTGATGCTGTCATGCTCATGTAATAGCATTCACAATATTAATGCCATGTAATGTATTCTCTTTTTCCATCTCTTGTAAATACACGCCCTTTTCGGGTCCTTTGTGACATCTGCCTTCATGCAGTGACATATAAGAACAAGCTTTATTTTTTTGGTTCCCGTGAACTGAAATAGCTTATCCTCTACTTCATGACTGAATATATTTCCCCGGTTGGTGTGTAATAGTTTCATCTTTTATTAATTTTATGTTCATTGTCCATTTCTGTATTGATCTTTAGTTATCCGTTTTCTTTTTATCCAATGCAAACTCTTTAAAGAGTAATAGCAAAAGTTTTGATAGGAGGAGATCCGGGTGCTGAGATCTGATTGCTGAAACAGAGGATAAGAACTACTCTCCTCTTAAATTTAAAGGGTTATCTAGGAATAAGTTTGTACTATGGGTCTAAAAACTAACAGACAGTCAATTGCTACCTAATTGCCTGTTACGGTCGGCGTCGATCTCTATCAGCACAGCGTGGTTCCAGACCACTCCTGCCAGTAATTCAGTAACTTCTGCTGATATCATGTCTACAGCGTAGGGGCTTTTTTCTGCTCAGGTCTGTTGACGTCTTTGCTGATTGACAGCCGGCTCCCCGCTTCCTAACTGCGGGGAGCCAGATGTCAATCAGCATGACGTCAGCAGTCACTCCATGTTGACAGAGCAGCCAAGAAGAGGAATAGCTGCTCTGTTGATGTGGAGCAGCTGAATAGCTGGCAGGAGCGGTCAGACACTCTGAGCTGGCACCGTGTAGAACAGGGGTCCTCAAACTTTTTAAACAGGGGGCCAGATCACGGTCCCTCGGACCACTCGAGGGCCGGAATATAGTTTAAAAAAAATTAGGACCAAATTCATATGCACATTGCACATATCTTATTTAGAAATAATAAAACAAAATGGGAACAAATACAATATTAAAAATGAAGAAGTAGTTAAATTATCAAACTTACCGATTTTTTTGGGGTTCTTCGAATATCCAACACTTCGAGTCAATTTTTTCGCTTTCTTGATATCATTGTTTCCTAGGGATTCAAAATTGCTATTAGTAAAATACCAACATATATACAGCGCTACAAAAACAATATACCAGCAATAAAATTTCCCACACAGAGACATACAGACTGCACTGCCCATCAATGCGGCCTGATCAGCGCCCATCAATGCGGCCTGATCAGAGCCCATCAATGCGGCCTGATCAGCGCACATCAATGCGGCCTGATCAGAGCCCATCAATGCGGCCTGATCAGCGCCCATCAATGCGACCTGATCAGTGCCCATCAATGCGGCCTGATCAGTGCCCATCAATGCGGCCTGATCAGTGCCCATCAATGTGGCCTGTTCAGTGCCCATCAATGCGGCCTGATCAGTGCCCATCAATGCGGCCTGATCAGGGCCCATCAATGCGGCCTGATCAGCGCCCATCAATGCGGCCTGATCAGCGCCCATCAATGCGGCCTGATCAGCGCCCATCAATGCGGCCTGATCAGCGCCCATCAATGCGGCCTGATCAGCGCCCATCAATGCGGCCTGATCAGTGTCCATCAATGCGGCCTGATCAGTGCCCATCAATGCGGCCTGATCAGAGCCCATCAATGCGGCCTGATAAGTGCCCATCAATGCGGCCTGATCAGCGCCCAGCAATGCAGCCTGATCAGCGCCCAGCAATGCAGCCTAATCAGTGCCCATCAATGCGGCCTGATCAGCGCCCAACAATGCGGCCTGATCAGTGCCCATCGATGCAGCCTGATCAGTGCACATCAATGCAGCCTCACCAGTGCCCATATTGGTGGAACTCCACTTTTACCACAGGCTCAGACTAGTGTGGTGCAAGAATCCCCAATAGGCAGCATTGGTCCCTAAAAGGTAGGTAAATGTCCCCAATAAGCAGCACAGGTCCCCAATAGGTAGCACAGGTCCCCAATAGGCAGGTAAATGTCCCCAATAGGCAGCACAGGTCCCCAATAGGCAGGTAAATGTGCTCAATATGTAGCACAGTTCCCCAAAAGGCAGCACAGTTCCCCAATAGGCAGCACAGTCCCCAATAGGCATCACAGTCCCCAATAGACAGGTACAGGTCCCCAATAGGTAGCACAGATCCCCAATAGGCAGCACAGGTCCCTAATAGGCAGGTAAATGTCCCCAATAGGCAGCACGGGTTCCCAATAGGCAGCACAGTTCCCCAATAGGCAGCACAGGTCTCCAACAGGCAGCACAGGTCCCCAATAGGCAGGAAAATGTGCTCAATATGTAGCACAGGTCCCCAAAAGGCAGTACAGTTCCCCAATAGGCAGCACAGGTCGCCAATAGGCAGATACAGGTCCCCAATAGGCAGGAAAATGTGCTCAATATGTAGCACAGTTCCCAAATAGGCAGCACAGTCCCCAATAGGCATCACAGTCCCCAATAGGCAGCACAGGTCCCAAATAGGCAGCACAGTCCCCAATAGGCATCACAGTCCCCAATAGGCAGCACAGGTCCCCAATAGGCAGAAAAATGTGTTCAATATGTAGCACAGGTCCCCAAAAGGCAGCACAGTTCCCCAATAGAAACGCACGTAGGGGCTACACGTGTGGCATACTAATCAGCTATGGGTAAGCGTTTTTGAACAGGTTTTCAATATGTGGCCTCCAAACTAAGATTTTGAGCTACTATGCTGTGACGGTTTATTACTGTGAGGGGGTCACTTTGTGGGATGTTTTGGATATCTGAGAGTAAGACTTGAAGCACTGGCACTTTATTCATTTCTGTATATCCATTATACACACTTTTTACTCCATTGCTCTTAGTATTGCTGCATGTGTGTTTTTTCTGCACCTGAATTCTTCATCATATGGAGCTCTTTAATCATGTGACCCGTCTTTATGTGTTTCTTGTTTATATCATGAATCTTTGAGAATAAAACTATTTTAATTATTCTTCTTGGTGGATGTCTTTACTCCAAGTGTTTTTGTATACAAGGTATTGGGAGTTATTCCACAGCTCCACAGCTAGTGCATGTTATGGGGTGGTCACCATGGGTCAGGGCCACCTGTAATCATATGTTCACTGCCCTTGAAATCTTGTTTGCTACAGTTCCCCAATAGGCAGCACAGGTCGCCAATAGGCAGCACAGGTCCCCAATAGGCAGATACAGGTCCCCAATAGGCAACACAGGTCCCCAATAGGCAGCACAGATCCCCAATAGGCAGGTACAGGTCCCCAATAGGCAGCACAGGTCCCCAATAGGCAGGTACAGGTCCCCAATAGGTAGCACAGGTCCCTAATAGGCAGGTAAATGTCCCCAACAGGTAGCACAGGTCCCCAAAAGGTAGCACAGGTCCCCAATAGGCAGGTAAATGTCCCCAGTAGGTAGCACAGGTCCCAAATAGGCAGGAACATGTCCCCAATACGTAGCACAGGTCGCCAATAGGCAGCACAGGTCCCCAATAGGCAGATACAGTTCCCCAATAGGTAGCACAGGTCTCCAATAAGCAGCACAGGTCCCCAATAGGCAGTTACTGGTCCCCAATAGGTTGCACAGGTCCCTAATAGGCAGGTAAATGTCCCCAACAGGTAGCACAGGTCCCCAATAGGCAGGTAAATGTACCCAGTAGGTAGCACAGGTCCCAAATAAGCAGGAACATGTCCCCAATACATAGCACAGGTCCCCAAAAGGTAGCAGAGGTCCCCAGTAGGCAGCACAGGTCCCAAATAGGCAGGAACATGTCCCCAATACGTAGCACAGGTCCCCAAAAGGTAGCACAGGTCCCCAATAGGCAGCACAGGTCCCAAATAGGCAGGAACATGTCCCCAATACGTACTGTAACAGGTCCCCAAAAGGTAGCACAGGTCCCCAATAGGCAGGTACAGGTCCCCAATAGGTAGCACAGGTCCCTAATAGGCAGGTAAATGTCCCCAACAGGTAGCACAGGTCCCCAAAAGGTAGCACAGGTCCCCAATAGGCAGGTAAATGTCCCCAGTAGGTAGCACAGGTCCCAAATAGGCAGGAACATGTCCCCAATACGTAGCACAGGTCGCCAATAGGCAGCACAGGTCCCAAATAGGCAGATACAGGTCCCCAATAGGTAGCACAGGTCTCCAATAAGCAGCACAGGTCCCCAATAGGCAGTTACTGGTCCCCAATAGGTTGCACAGGTCCCTAATAGGCAGGTAAATGTCCCCAACAGGTAGCACAGGTCCCCAATAGGCAGGTAAATGTCCCCAGTAGGTAGCACAGGTCCCAAATAAGCAGGAACATGTCCCCAATACGTAGCACAGGTCCCCAAAAGGTAGCAGAAGTCCCCAGTAGGCAGCACAGGTCCCAAATAGGCAGGAACATGTCCCCAATACGTAGCACAGGTCCCCAAAAGGTAGCACAGGTCCCCAATAGGCAGCACAGGTCCCAAATAGGCAGGAACATGTCCCCAATACGTACTGTAACAGGTCCCCAAAAGGTAGCACAGGTTCCCAGTAGGTAGCACAGGTCCCAAATAGGCAGGAACATGTCCCCAATACGTAGCACAGGTCCCCAAAAGGTAGCACAGGTCCCCATTATGCAGCACAGGTCCCCAATAGGACCCGGAGTTAAAAAGGAAAAAAAAAACAGTACTCACCTATGTCCCCTGCTGCTCTGAAGAGGCGCCCGCTCATCTCTGTCTTCTTCCAGGACAGGCACAGGCAGCGTGACGTCATCAGGCCGCGCAGGCGGCGTTATGATAATCACGTCGCCTGTGTGGTCTCTGCTGCACACTGAGGGCTGCGCAATGACTTTCCTCGGTGCCTCGTCCCGCCCGCGATTACAGGGCCCGTCGGCCCTGTAATCAGTGCAGTTTAATGTCGGCCTGGCCAGGGGCCAGATAAAAGTCCTTCACGGGCCGCATGCGGCCCGCGGGCCGTAGTTTGAGGACCCATGGTGTAGAACAGGCAGGTAGCTGCCTACCTGCCTGTTAGTTTTTAGGCCATAATAGAAAAAAATAAAATAGTCCTAGGCAATCTATTTAAGATGAGTTCAATAAAACTGCGTGGTTGACTCAGCACCGATACTTCCCCTCAAACTTCTGATATGTCTGTATAACCGGGCAAAAGTTTTCTAAAAGTGTAGTTACATTATAAAATGTAACTGTGCTTTCAACAAACTTTGCATAATTCAATAGTACAGATGAATCTAAGAAACTTTGTAGCATACTCTATCAGAGAAATCAGCTTCATTCCCCACTTCTCAGACACTTCTTCACTTCCCAACTACATCCTGAACATGTCATCTATTCAGGAAAAAACAGCTCAGATCAATCTTGCTCAGTGAAGATGGACAGCAAGCTCCCTCTGCAGCTCATTATACTCTATAGTGAAATGAGTGAGGAGCAGGGAGAGTAAACAGGCAGAGGAGAAATAAAAAGATTGATGTGAGCTTTCTTACAAGTCTATTACCTCACCCTAGAGCTTTATTCATATTCAAATTTCATATTCTTCCTTTACAGCTGCAATCCTTGACGATCAGACTGTTTGTGGTCGAGGTGAAAGGTTGGCATTGGCGCTTGCCCGGGAACACATTAACAGCCACACACAAGGATCCACGAGTGGTCGTGTAGAGGTGGAGATCTTCGAGTTGCAAAGGGACAGTCAGTACGAGACTACAGATACAAGTGAGTGCTGGATAGTATCACTTTAAAGGCAATCTCCCTCTTCTATAAAATCGTAATTGTTGAATGAAGCTGTAAAACTGTATCTATAGCAATCTATCAGCACATACTGTATGCTTTTTAGAGATGATCAAAACTATTTGAGGTCTGTATCCACAGGATGGGAGCCTTGCAGACTGCTTCCTACCTTCCTGCATGCCCAGGTCCTCTTTTGATTTACCAGCCTGGTGTGACGTCATCATTGCAGAGTGATGCACCAGGGCGGCTAAACCAAAGAGGGGCTGCGAAGGCAGTTCCGCCTAAACACCCATAGAATATAGATATAAATGCTGGACTAATGTCCTATGAATTCACTCACTCATCTTTTACACTTTTTATCTTTTGTGAAGCCACATAAATAAAAGTTACTTGTAGGTGAGAATGTTTCTGTGGTATTGTGCCATATGGATGCAAACGAAGGTGTAACTTAAAGCACTTGGGCCCCAATGACAGTTTTTAACAGGCCCATCACCTACCATGGTCGATTTATAATGTTTTGTGTCCTCATATGGGGCGTTGGGCCTTTGGTTTCTTCAGGCACTCAAGTTTTGGTGCGACAACTACAGCCCTGAGCCCATGCCCCCAATGGTACTATAGTATGCAATTGTTTTGCAAAAAGTTTTGTAACATAAAACGCTCAATCGAATACTGTTTTTTTGGCTATTATCCTGGTATCTCAGGGATAGACTCACCAAGTGAGGCTGATCCCCAAAGCTTCAGCTCTGTGTGAGCACACGTGTGGGTAGAAGGGCCCCCGGCGAGTGTCCGGGCCGGAACCAAGGGGACCGTCACCTAGGTCAGAGTTCAGGGACGGACCGTTGAGATGGACAGATGGGCTGGGGGAGGAGCCAGTATAAAAGGGGCGGGGAACGCTAGTCACCGTGAGTCAGCAGACTGGGACAGAAGCAGCAGGAGACCGTGGGAGCAACCGAGAATCAGAGCGACTTATCAGAGCCAGGAGAGACGTTCCTCGAGGATATCAGAGGGACGGCGCCCAGACGACCGTCCGAGAGCCACCCGCGGCCGCTCTGCTCTTACCCGTTGCCGCCGGCGGCCACCACTGTCCTGCTCTGGTCCGCGGCAAGGGCGGGGCCGTTGCTCGCCGCGGATTCCCCGTCGCAGCTGGTAGCTGCGCAGGTGGCCTGCCCCTCTCCACCCCACATCACTGCCGCTTGCCCCAGTCCGGGGGCTGCGGCCCACCCGTCCAAGGAGTCCTCCGGGGCCTGTGGTGCTCCAGTGTCATCAGAGCGCCGGAGTGCTCGAAGACTTCGTCAACGCTTCAGCAACTGGGCCCAGCGACTACTACGCCGAAAGACCACCATCCCAAACGGCGAGGGACATCTGGATGGCTAAGTTGATTATATAATTAAGGACCCGTAGTCGGCCATACCGCGGCCCCATAGTGACCGGCTCTTGCCGGACGTAGTCGTGTTCTACCCCATTTGTGTTTGCTTGTATAGAGCCCCTGCGAGGGCAATTCTTGTTACCCCTTTGGTTGGTTAGGCTACAACTGAGGCCAGTTACCTCTAGGCCTTTAAACGTCAATATTAAAAGCACTAAACTGTCTCGCGCCTCGTCATTGCGTCCTGCGTACCTGCGAGTACCACATTTGGCGTAGTCGGCAGGATGCAGTCTCCGAGCGCAGACGGCGGTGCGCCCGACCCAAGTGGGGCCGCGGGTGCTGCTAATAATGGGGGCCCCCGCTCCAGCCTCTCTCTGGGGGCTATGCTAAGTAATTTGCCCCGGTTTTCTGGCTCCGATACGCTGTTGTGGAGACCCCCGGGGCACCACAACACCTTTGCCAGGGTCTTGCAGATTCTGGAGGAAACCCACGGGGATCCAACAAACGTGGGAGAGTTGAGGACCCGGTTGTTTAGTCGGATGCAGGGGGAGGGAGAGACCATCACCCAGTACATGAACGGGCTCCAGGAGCTATACACAGCCATAGAGCGGAAGGACGGAATAGGGGTAGGGCCCATCGACATTACCCTGCGTGATCTGTTAGTGACCGGACTCCGGGACCTGTTAATCAAGCAGGCATTGCGGGAGCAGATCCGAGTGAACCCACGCATAACCTTCTCTGAAGTGGGGAGTCAGGCCCGGGTGCGAGAGCAGGAGCAGGGGATGACGATTCCCGTGGGGAAGGCCCGGAGCATGGAGGCTTCCGTAAGCGTTGTCGGAGAGCCTCAGTGGATGGAAGAAATGAGACAAGAGTTGAAGAGAATCCAGGGCGAGCTGGCCAAAGTGTAGAAGAGAATAGAGCCTGGCCGGCCTGGCAACCATCCCAGGCCTTGGGGGCCTCGCAATACCCGGGGTGGTCGGGCCTCACCACCGCGGTGTTATGAGTGTGGAGAACTGGGCCACTTCGCACTAGAGTGTCCGGCATGGGAGACACCCACCCCGGCGGACATTAAACTAGAGGGCTCCGGGCATGGGGGACGCCGCTCGGAGCCAGAAGCCACAACAAGGGGTGGTGGAAGTCCCGAAGATCTGGTCGCTAAGTGCCCAATAGTGTGGGCCGAAGTCGAGGGTCGTGCTGTACGGTGCCTAGTGGATATGGGGTCACAAGTAACGACCATGCCTGAGACTTACTTCCGGCAGCACTTCCCGGAAACGGCAAGACCCCAGTGGGGGTCCATGATACGACTAGCAGCCGCAAACCAACTGCCGGTGCCTGTTGCCGTAGTGGTGTGGCTCCAGATGACGCTGTGTGGGAAATCTCTCGGTCGCCGGGGAGTGGTTCTAACCCAAGGAGAAACTAACGACCATCATCCAGTTATCTTGGGAATGAACATACTGTGGGAATTCGTCAATCAACTCCTCAACGACCCCACGCAGGAGACCCTGAGCCAGTGGGGTTCTCGCACGGCCCAAGGGCAGGTTTCCCAGTGGTTGGTGCGGGAGGCGCGAGTGCTCCAGGAGTGCCAGGAGGGTGAGGCACTGGGCAAGGTCATCGCGCCGGCGGCTCCCCCACTCGTGCTTCCTCCAGGGCAGACGGTGGTGGCCCTGCCGATCCACGCCCCGATGCCACTGAAGGGCGTGGAGGTGCAGGTAGAACCATACTACTCGGAGCGCCCTCACCCTGGCATTCTGGTAGCCCGCTCCCTGGCCACAATGCGGGAGGGGACCATCCTGGTGCGTTGTGTCAACCTGGAAGAAGAAGATATCGCCTTGAAGCCCCGGGCTGAAATGGCCAAACTAGTGAGGCCCTTGGAAGAGATGCTGACGAACCCTGCGGTCCAGTTGAAGGTGCAACCCGAAGATCCTTGAGCACTAACGGTATGAACTCTACAGACTGCCATATCCTCGACCCAGGAGAAAGGTCGAGCTATCCTGTAGAGAATGCGGGCCGAACTCTCCGGCCTAGCGCCAGCCCAACTTCTCCAGGTAGAGACACTTCTCGGACAATATTACGGTGTCTTCGCCAGCCATGAGGATGACTTCAGGTGTACCACGGCCATCACGCATGGGATTCCCATGGCCGGAGCGGCCCCCATCCGGGAGCGATATCGGCAAATACCACCGCAGCTATACCAGGAAGTGAAAACCCTATTAGCTCAAATGCTTCGGAAGGGAGTCATATGAGAAAGCCAGAGCCCCCGGGCAGCCCCCATTGTACTGGTTCGCAAAAAAGACGGTACTCTGCGGTTTTGTGTGGATTACCGAAAGTTGAACGCTTGCACCATCAAGGACTCGTATCCGCTGCCCCGCATAGAAGAGTCTCTGTCCGCCTTGGGGAATGCGACATACTTTTCGACTCTGGACCTGGCCAGGGGGTACTGGCAGGTTCTAATGTCGGAGGAAGACAGAGCCAAGACGGCATTTATCCTTCCCATGGGACTGTTCGAGTTTAATTGGATGCCGTTCGGGCTGGCCAACGCCCCAGGAACCTTCCAGCGGTTGATGGAGCGATGTCTGGGAGACCTCAACTTTGAAGCCACGTTGATATACTTGGACGATATTATCATCTATTCCGACATGTTCGAGGATCACCTGCGGCGGTTGGGGCAGGTGCTCGGCCGGTTGCAGAAGTACGGGTTGAAGGTAAAGCCCCAGAAATGCCACCTGTTCCGCACCCAAATCGAATATCTGGGGCATACCGTCTCGGCGGAAGGTGCCAGACCATCCCTGGTAAAGGTTGCTGCCATTCAGGGGTGGCCTACCCCTGAGACAGTGAAAGACGTGCGGGCCTTCCTGGGGTTGGCCGGCTACTACCGTCGGTTCGTAAAGAATTTCGCATGCCGAGCCCGAGCCCTGCAGGACCTGCTGAAGGGGACTCCAGCCAGGGCGAATGGACGGAAGGTCCAGTGGCAGCAACCACAGGAGGATGCGTTTCAAGATCTCAAAGCCGCCCTCTCGAACGCCACGATATTGGCATATGCGGATTTCTCGCAACCGTTCATCCTGCATACCGACGGGAGCCTCCAGGGACTAGGAGCTGTGTTGTCACAGGTGCAGGAAGGCCGAGAGAAAGTGATCGCCTACAGCAGCCGGTCGCTGCACGACTCCGAACGCAACCCGGACAATTACAGCTCCTTTAAGCTGGAGCTCCTTGCAGTAGTGTGGGCAATGATGGAGAGGTTCGCAGAGTACCTAGCGGGCTCCGAGGTGGTAGTGCAGACTGACAACAACCCACTAGCCCATTTGGAGAATGTCAAACTGGGGGCTCTGGAGCAGCGGTGGGTGGCTCGGATGGCCAAGTTCAACTACAAGATCATCTACAAAAGAGTGACTGAAAACGTGCACGCTGATGCACTCTCCAGAATCCGACACACCACCCCAGGGAAGAATCGAGACGATGAATTAGAAGGAGAAGAGACGCCGTTCGCCCTCACCACCGCCGCACTTACAGCCAATGCACAAGAAGCACCTCATTCGGAACCCTTAGGGAGAATGCTGGAACAGCCGCGCGACCAGTGGATCCAACAGCAACAGGCATATGGAGAGATTGGACTCCTACGTCGATGGGTGGCCACCGGCAAACTGCCCACTGGCTCATAGCGACAGACTATGACCCAGGATATCTTGCTGATGTTGCATCAGTGGGAAAAGCTAGTCATCAAAAAGGGACTTTTATATCGGAAAGCTGTGTCACGAACAACATCTGCTACCATATGGCAGGTAATCGTGCCCGGAGCCCACCTCAGCCAGCTGGCTCGGGAAGCCCACGAAAAGGTGGCTCACTTCGGTGCAAAAAAAACTTGGCAATAGTTGCAGCAGATAGTGTACCATCCACGCTTACACACTGCTGTAGAAGAAGTTTGCCAAACCTGCCACCCGTGTGAGTTTGCTAAACCTCCCGCGCAACGAGCCCCGGTGCAGACAATTGTAATATCAGCTCCCCTTGAGCTCCTCACGATGGACTATCTGACCATAGGTCCGGCCTACCAGGGGTATGAACATTGTCTCGTTATGGTGGATCATTTCACCAAGTTTGCCGTGGTCACCCCCACCCTATACCAAACAGCGGAGTCAGCCGCCTACGCAATTTGTAAAAACTTTATCCAAGTGTACGGCTGCCCGCAATGAATACACTCGGACCAAGGAGCGTGCTTCCTAGGAAGAGTCATGGAAGAACTACATCATCTCTACGGTATTGATAAGTCTCGGACTACACCATACCACCCGCAGGGAAACGGAGCCTGGGAACGATTCAATCGGACACTGATCCAAATGCTGCGTACCCTGGAGAGCGACCGAAAGGCCCGCTGGCCTGAATATGTTCCTGAGCTGGTGTGGGTATATAATAACTGGGTGCACCGAGTGACTGGTTACACCCCCTACTCATTGCTGTTCGGACGGGAAGGTAAAGGAATCACAGAAGTGGAGTTAAACCCGGAGGAACCCCAGCCCTGGATCGGAGTGTCCTCGTGGGTCCGAAATCACCAGCACCGGCTGCAGATCCTCCACCGAATTGTCCATACAAAGCTCCAGGATACAGAACACCCGGGGGGAACGCTGCCTCCACCGATTGACTTCCAAACTGGGGATCGGGTACTCGTGCTAGATCAACGCCCCCAAAACAAGTTAGAACCACGGTGGGAGGAGAATCCGTACCGAGTGTTGCGCCGAGTAAGCCCCGACGGGCCTGTGTATGAAATACAATCCGAAGGGAACGACACACCTCTCACTCGTGTTGTGCACCGTAACATGTTATCACCTTGTGCGTCCACTGATCCCCCTACAACCCGAACCGATCCCGCAGGTCCCTGACCCCCCACCCATGATCTGGGACCTGGACGATGAAGAGGACCCCCCAACTGCATCCGCGGGTCACCCAAGTAGTAACACCACAGTGGACCCGGGCATCCCACCAGAATGGACTTTCCTACCACCATCCACCACCCAAGAAGACTCCATCATACCCGAGCTTCGACGCTTCGAGCGATCAACAGCTGGCAAACCCCCTGAACGTTACGAACAGGACCAGTTTGTATGGCGACAAGGATTGCCATCTCGAAAGGCTAACCTGAGACTACTAAAACCCTCACCCGAGGACTGGCGAGCATACAGGATGGGGGAGTGTGGGAAGAAGGGCCCCCACTGAGTGTCCAGGCCGGAACCAAGGGGACTGTCACCTAGGTCCGGGGGAAACTGTTCCCGGGGGACAGAGTTCAGGGACGGACCGTTGAGATGGACAGATGGGCTGGGGGAGAAGCCAGTATAAAAGGGGCGGGGAACGCTAGTCACCGTGAGTCAGCAGACTGGGACAGAAGCAGCAGGAGACCGTGGGAGCGACTGAGAACCAGAGAGACTTATCAGAGCCAGGAGAGACGTTCCTCGAGGACATCAGAGGGACGGCGCCCAGACGACTGTCTGAGAGCCGCTGCCCCGCGGCAGCTGCCACCTCACCTCAGCTCGCGGCCGCTTCCCCGTCGCAGCTGGTAGTTGCGCACGTGACCTGCCCCTCGCCACCCCACATCGCTGCCACTTGCCCCAGTCCGGGGGCTGCGGCCCATCCATCCAAGGACTCCTCCGGGGCCTGTGGTGCTCCAGTGTCATCAGAGCGCCGGAGCGCTCGAAGACTTCGTCAACGCTTCAGCAACTGGGCCCAGCGACTACTACGCCGAAAGACCACCATTCCGAACGGCGAGGGACATCTGGATGGCTAAGTTGACTATATAATTAAGGACCCGTATTCGGCCATACCGCGGCCCTATAGTGACCGGCTCTTGCCGGACGTAGTCGTGTTCTACTCCGTTTGTGTTTGCTTGTATAGAGCCCCTGCGAGGGCAATTCTTGTTACCCCTTTGGTTGGTTAGGCTACAACTGAGGACAGTTACCTCTAGGCCTATAAACGTTAATACTAAAAGCACGAAACCGTCTCGCGCCTCGTCACTGCGTCCTGCGTACCTGCGAGTACCACACACGGACCCTGGGTGTTGGTGCTGCAAGCAGGATGGTACATGGGAAGCGAGGACTTGGCACATTCGGGAGTCGCATGAGCAGCAGGACAAATTAAGTCGAACCCAGCATGGATGGAATCAGGTTGAAGCACAAAAGGGGGAGCACATCAAACAGTTGTCTAGAGCCTCAATCCTAAGACACGGGTGTGTGTCCTAATGTTCTTAAATAGGATTAGGAAGATGGTCCACACTGGGCAATCTGCAAAACCAGACATGGAACTCGACAAAGGGCAGCGTACCAAGGTGAAGGAAGCAGAGCTCGGGACAGGTGTGTAACACCCGGTCTACAGGTATTTCAATGTCCCCCACCACCTTTCTGACAAGAGTGGTCATTCAACAATACTTAACTCTTGAAATGAAAAATCAGTGACCACCCCTGTATAAGCTATACGTCACCCATCCTTCCTAAATATACAGTATTTCTGAACATATAAGGATAACTCAAGTTTTATTCCTCTAGCCTACAACATGTTCGTCCCAAATTGCAGGACATTTTAAGACCCCCTTTGTCACAGAAATGCTAGGAAAATGGTACAGAAATTCATTTTACAAGACTTTACTATAGGGTTACAGATGTTGGCAGGCAGGGCCAAAATATTAGCAGGGCATACCAAGAAATAAACCTAGTGGACTTTTGCCATTTACTTTCATGCTAAAATTGTAACTTGGTCTTGAGAAAGTTTTGTTGGTGCAAGGGACAAACTGCTGATCTCAAGGGTGGAGAGGTGGTCATGCGGGAGGACTTCCCATAGGAAAGTCCATAGAAGTCACTTGCTTGACTTTTCCTATGCTTCATCATGGTGATGAGGCCACCATGGTCCACCATCACCACCCTGGCGGCCCATGAACTGCCTTCACCCTTAATCTGGTCATTTGAGGAGGTTTCAAAATGATTAAATTCTGTCGGCATAACTCATAGACAAGTCGATCGGCGCCATCTAGATTTACCGTGAAAAAAAAATCTATTCTTCAAAACGTGAGTCTCTTTGAGTGTAGGCGGAACATGTGCTGAATATAAACTGAATCTATAAGCAACATTTGGTATTTATGCTCAGAGGTGATGTGATGTATTTCACTGTGAAGTAGTATAAGGGAAAGCAGATGGCATTTTGTTATGTTTTTGTAGCACATGAATTCCCTAGAGGTCTCTGCATGACATTCCAGACCCAACTAATGGAGGTGGTACGCATCTGCCATGGCTTCTACGGGCATCCTGGAACGGCCTTCATTTTTTTAGCGAGGCAGGTCACTTTAACCGATCTTTTCATCTAAATGTAAGAGAGATAAAAAAAGGCGCCAGGAGCTTCTTTACAATAAACTGATTTATCGTACAAAGAAACAGGTACTGGAGGACGATTCATTGCAGCTGCCAACACGGAGGCAGCGGTTCATTCACTTTGCGCTGTCTTTTCCAAGCCTATTAAAGGACTCTTCCAAGGACCGAACACAAGAAGAGGCCTCTTTTAAGTTTTGAGATGACAACAGTCATCAAGGGCTCAATTCATTATTGCATTTGTCCCTTTTTTTCAGTCTAATTTTTGGAGTTTTTTATTTTGCGTCTCTCTTCTTTCAATTTGCATTTTTTTTAAGTTATATGTTCTCCTGTGTTTTTATTTTATAATTAAGAGCGAGGTTTGGTGGGATTCCAGATTTTTTACACTGATTCAATTGCGATTTTTTTTTTTTTAAAAAGTCACAATATTTTTGTGTAAATGGACTCCAGTCCCTCCTCAACCGGAGTGATTTTATGTATGTCCAACCTGTTTTTAACAGTTTTTCAGCCTAACTTGACTTTTTGCATTAAAATGTTGCAAATCAGGTTAAGGACAAAGATAAAATTCTGTTTTTATTTTGAGCATAAGTCACAAACTACATATACCGTTTTGAAGAATTTGGCACAAAACACATCAAGAATACCACAAGTCAAAGAAAGAGAAATTAATCCAGCTCACCGCACTGCCTTGCTGGTAGGATCCAGATCCTGCGCACGGATTTGACTAGGCAGTCAATCAATAATAGGAAAGAAAAAAGAAGTTCCAGCGCCAGGAATGGAAAATTAAAAATCCATTTTATTGTGCCATTGCATATTAAAATTCCAGCAGGTACAGCATATCTGTCGGATGTCTACAGAACAACGCGTTTCGACGCCACATGATTAAGACCCTAGGCGTCGAAACGCGTTGTTCTGTAGTCATCCGACAGATATGCTGTACCTGCTGGAATTTTAATATGCAATGGCACAATAAAATGGATTTTTAATTTTCCATTCCTGGCGCTGGAACTTCTTTTTTCTTTCCTACAAGTCAAAGAAAGTTGAAAAAAACAAATAGAGAACAATTAAAACTTAATTGAATTAACGAAAAAGCAAAACTATCCTTTACTCAACCTCCCCAGGTCCAGTTCAAAGTCTCTGTCTCTGCTGTGATGATTTTTTTTTGTCTACAGCATTGATGTCAAGTTGATAGCGCTGCTGCCGACCAGTGATCTCAGCGACTCTGTGTGGCTCGTGCCGTCAACTAAGGCAGAGTTGCAGAGCTCAGTTATTGGCTGCAGCGCTGTGGATGTGGCATCAATAACAGACACTAGGTGCAGTGGTGGAGATTCAGTGCTAGACCCGGGTAGAGTAAGTAGAGCAGAGATTTTTATTGGCTGTCTGTCACTTTAACACTGATGGCCTATCCTTGGGATAGGTCATCAGTGTCTGATTGGTGGAGGTGCGACCCACCGATCAGTTGTTCCCAGTGTCAGTGACTGCCAGAGTTGCACATCATACTTCCGTCAACAGAATAGTGACCACGGCTGAGTACTGCATATCTTGCCCCCTATTGATTTGAATAAGGGGCAGATCTGCAGTACCCAGCCGCGACCACTGTACAGTTGATAGAGCGGTGTAGCTCCGCAACTGGGCAGTTCTGGCTATCACCAGCAGCGGGATGAGCTGATCAGCGGAACGCCAGGTGTTGTACTCCCACTGATCAGGCATGGATGACCTATTCTAAGGATAGAAAATGTTAAATCCCTTTAACACAAACTGCAGTGCAGTAGGGGTGTGAAAGTGTTTTCGGAAAATCAATTTAAGACTCCCACACACATTTGAAGTCGGATTTTGAGAGGCGCATACTCACATATGAGCATACGAAGGAGCCCCTTTAAATCCTTACAATTTCTCACAGGTGTTGTGGCCTACAATTTCCCTAGGAATATAGCAATGCCCCCGATGAGTATTCTTAAAGAGTAACCCTTTGTCACTGCAGAACTTTTTCTATGTACTAGAGATGATTTGATCTTTGGTGGAAATCTTCTTCGAAGAGCTTAGTAGACGACTGAGTCATTATCATTTGGGTTTGCTTTCCTCTAGGATCTTTTCCAGCCCAGCTGTCCTTATTTTCAGTGCTTTGCATCTTCCATTCAGTAATGGTCACAACGAGAATCATTTTGGATGAAGACCCAAGCTAGTTTTGCTTGGCAGTAAAACCACTTGTCCTGACCATTCGTACTTGCCCAATAACTCCATTACAGAGGTTTACATTGATTAGGAAACTGTAGGAACTAACACCACAGAAGTAAATTAGCTCTAAGTACTCTACAAAAACTTCTCCTGTTTGTTACCTTTCTCTGTGACTTCCATAGTTGTAATCTCTTGATGTATTCTGAACATCTCCACAATAAAGCAGCAGGAATCTGTTATTGTGCCTTTCCATAAAAATAAATCAAGAAAGCTCATTAACCACAAAGAGCTGCCTTAACAAGAACAAAAAAAGTTTTGTAATTATTGCCAACTTTATAACATACGTTACAAATAAAGTATAAACTGCACGTGTTAAAAATTGGTTTCCTCTTCTGATATAAATGCGGAAATGAAGCTTGAGACTAAGATTCCCAATAAAGGATCAGTACGAAATGTCATAGTATAGGTGTCAGATTGTTAATGGATCCAGCTCCCAAGGTGAGCCTAAGTCTCAGGTCTGGGTAGGCGCACGAACCCAGGACCTTGATGCAACAGGCAGGATTGCATATGTGGAGCGAGTACTTGGCATGCTGGAGACCACAGGAGGACAGGTAAAGAGAGGCCACAGGCAAGTCAAAGCAGCAATCAAGGGAGGCAGAAGAATCACACGCATGGTTCAGGCACGAAGGCTCAAAATTATCAGAGTCCAACTGCAGCATCGTAGTCCACTGCAACCGAGGGGTAAATCCAGGAGGTGGAAGGCAGAAGATCGACCAACAATGCAAAGGTGATGCAAGGTGAAATAATACTTGCTGAAGGTGGATCACACCAAACAAAAAAAACAAAGAAGTCTCAACCCAAGACACGGGTGTGTAACTTAAGGTACTGTCACACTTAGCGATGCACCAGCGATCCCGACCAGTGATATGACGCGGTCAGGATCGCTGGTGTATCGCTAAGTGGTCGCTCGTGAGCTGCCACACAGGCAAATATCACCAGCGACATAGCAGTGGTCGGGGGTCGCTACTTACCTGTCAGACGAGGCGATCCTGACGTCCTCCCGCCCGCGTCCACGCGTCGGCACCACAGGAAGCTCAGCAGGAAGCTGACGACGAGAAACGGCCCAGGCTGTTCTTGCGCGATCAGCGATAACCAGCGGGGGAGCGGTCGGAGGTAAGTATCAGACATTGCGATATCGCTAGCAATATCGCTATAACGTCACAAAACCAGTGACGTTATAGCGATATTGCTAGCGATATCGCTTTGTGTGACAGGCCCTTTAGTGGACCTTAAATAGGCCTAATGAGATGAGGTCATAGAGCCATGCTGGGCAATTTGCAAAACTTGATGTGGAGCACAACAGAGGGCAGCTTCCTTCAGACAGATGAAAAACTTCTTCCACTTACTGTGGACACAAGAAGACTCACGCCACCTTCCTGTAGACAAAGACTCTCGCCACTTACTTTAGACAGATGAAGACCCTCCACCATTTTCTGTAGACAGATGAAGACCCTCCCCCTCCTCCTTTGGACTGATCAAGAGTCGCCATTGCTTTCTGTACACTGACTACCAGCCACCTTTTCCTATAGACTTATGAAGACCATCCACCACTTCCTGTAAGCTGATGAAAACCTGCTCCCAATTCCGGTAGACTAATCAAAACCCACCTCCACTTCCTGTAGAATGATGAAGACCAGCCCCACTTCCTATAGACTGAAGATGAACTTCCCTCTCTTCCTGTAAACTGATGAAGACCAGCACCACTTCCTGGAGACTGATGAAGACCAGCCCTCACTTCCTGTAGACAATTTATAGAAAGTGGGGGCTGGTCTTCATCAGTCTCGGCATCTCTTCTAGAGATGCATTACAATTGACAAAAGACAGTGGACAGCAAGTAATTCAGAATGGAAACACCAAGTGGCCAGCTCTTTGGAATAATTTTTCTCAAGGGTAAGATGATCCAAATAAAAAATAGATTAGCAAATTTTCTATTTATCCCATTATCTATCAAATACGATCTAGTTGTTTTAGTGACGACTAAGGTTACAGAATACAAAAGAGACAACTAATTTGCACGATAAATGATAAATGTAGTAGCTATTTAAGTCAAACTTTGAAAGCAAACACTGAAGGGGGCAAGATAATTACTTTAACTTTATATTTCAGAGATTTGAGGTTTCCACTCAACAGTTGCCTTCCAAAACTTCACACCAGGCTTTAAAATGAGAATTCACCCAATTTAGCAGAAATTCCTTTCTTGTACTGCCTGGAAGAGCACTAGAGAGGAAGCTAGATGGACCAAGTGCTCCCTCTCCAGAACATACTTGGTGGTCATCTATTAAAAATACCTAGGAATTCTCGTTTTCAGATACAATCAGACAGTGTGTAGAAGTTTGTCGATCACTCGACAAATGGGCAAAATGCTTGTTTGTTGGATGAAATTTATTTTGAGCTTGCTTAAAAATCATCGTTCTCACCAGCACATCATCCTGTGTAACCAGGACATGTGCTGCCGAGAACAATGACAGTTTATGCACATAAAAGACCATTCTGCGTAGATGTGAAACGCGTTAGATCTGTCTAAAGAGGCTGTTAAACGACTGCCGATCGAGGTTGAAAAAGTGAAGTGAATTTTGTGCACCTATAAGAAAATGATCAGCATAAAAGGCGACGGATTCTATCCTTCATTTTCGCTCTTTCAATAGGACCTCGCCTTGGCAACTTCTCTAGGTTGGTCACAGTTGCTGACTCACACGTTTCACGCCTCCAGTTTATCATCTCTATAAGATACAGTATATGCTACCTTGGTGACCGGATTAAGGAGTCAGAATGCCTCAAGGGTCTTGAACTCAAGAAGCCATTCATACATGTGGTGAAATATCCGTCTTAGCACCACAGTATACTTTAAGACATGTCTAATCTTACTTTTCTCAGCTTCCCTTTAATGTAAGGAAGTGTCTCCGATAAATATTGTGTCAACATGTTGACAGAGCTGTCATTAGGTGTTTCGGTTTCGTCAGAGTGTGTGAATTTGGCTCTGCTTAAATAATTAGCTCTTTTTCACATGTCTGTTTAAAGCACAATATTCTGTTTCAAAGCCCATGGCTTACATAGGAAAAAAAATAAAGATTCAGCACCTCCACCAGTGTTTTATCATTCCACCACACTATGTTGCTCCTGGTGGAATGGAGACCAATGTATCTTTCCCAGATTCAGAAGATGGGAACAAGTATGATATGGAGACATGGGGGTCGGCGGGCGCCCTAGTCTGCTAACCGAAACTGCATGGACCAGGGACGTCCTACTGAACGCCCGCTCTCACTTTAATGTGGGTGTAACGCTACTCAGACAACACAGGATGAGGGTAAAACAGTGTGGCAATACTTTTTTGAACCACAAAACAGGCAGATAACACATAGAACAGTCCCAGCAAAATACCCCAAGATGATACACATTATAGAGTTTCACCCTTCCACTGACTTGCCAGGACATTAGCAGCTGCTACTTCAGATTTTTCAGGGTCGATTACTTCACCTGTGGCACGCACAGAGAGAAGGTAACAACAAACTTAGGAAGATGACAGTCCATTGAGATACAGGGCCAGATGAGCCGAGGGTCACAACTTGGCTTCTCCAAACATCTCTATGGATTCAGGCGACCAGCAGCTCCCAATCCTTGTTTTCTCCAAACATATCCATGGATTCGCAATGGTCAATGGAGCAGACCTATATTCTTCTTGCCAGAGCCGATGTCCTCTAAACCAGCATCCTGTAGAATAAATCTATGTCCCTTGTGATGGAGCCATGATATCTTGGCTGTAGTCCTTTAGAATCTTCTGGATATTTGGATGTCTTGGTCAAATCTCTGGCTCTCTTTGTCTCTCTGTAGAGGCATGTAACCTCTTTTTATAATTAACAAGTGTCCTTCATTCAGTATTTACATAAAGGGTAAGAATGGAGATGAGATCAAGTAGCATTATTTGATTTTTTAAACTATTTGCATAATTTTTCCTCCTCTGTTGTTGAAGTCAACAAACTATCTGGCCTAGACAATGCATAATTAGAATATCAGTAAACATCACTAGTCATCAAGGATAACAGCTCAATATGTTATATCAAATGTCAACTTACAAGTCAATATTACAGGCTTACAAAAGCAAATGTCTGTTTTGTGGACCAACCATAAAGTAACACATAAACTCTAAAGTCAATATATACTGTAGATAACAGTATATTCTTTCTGGCTTGCTAAAAATAGACATCTGGTTAATTAAGATACAATGCTGTGTCTCCACAGGGTACATTTAGGTTGATACTAGGATTTTAGGTAAACCAATGCCTCTCTATAGGAAACATAACACCTAGTGCATAGTGATGAATGATTATGCGTGGATAAGGTGTTATCTGAGCATGCTCTTGTGCTAACCGAATGACTTCCGTGATCTCGAAAAATATGTTTGAGTTCCCATGACTACATGTCTCGCGGCTATTCGACAGTTGCAACACATGCAGGTTCTTGTTTGTTAGACAATCCCTGCATGTGTTGTGGCTGTCGAACAGTTCCGAGACATGCAGGTGCGGGGAATCGATCATATTCTTCGAGTGTGCCAAAAACACTCGGTTAGCACATGATCATGCTTAGATAACACCTTTTCCAAGCACGTTTGCTCATCACTACTAGTGTATCAAGAAAATACAAATTTTTGGGCCCATAGCAAAACTTTGAATTGTCTAACCACTTAAGATGCTGAGGTTGCTGTTGAGTACAGAAGCTAAGGGGGTTAAGATGCTGTGATCAGAGCCAGCTCGTGTCCAATCATGTGGGCGTCTGCCATACAAATAAGTCAGCACCTGCTAAGTGTGAACAGGGTTTGACACATGAATCCGCTATATACAACTCCTGTGTATGCAGCCGTTTTACACCAGGCCTTCTCTATCACAGCATTACAGGCAGTTGCTTAGTCTGATTTCATTGGTGGTATGCCACTCCTCATAACTATGATAGATATACTCTTACTCTATGCTTTGTAGCTGTTGTTCACCTTTGGGGTCACTTTGTTTTATTTTCATACTCAAATGCATGTATTTTTGGCTAAAAATTATTTTTTGTGATAGGGTTTCATTAAAAATGTTTGCACCATTTGCCTTTTCTAGTCTCCGTGTTGCCAACTCTATTTCTGACCACATAATGAGATAACCGAGCATCTGTTGGTGAACTCATTTTGTGTTGGAATATGTTTGGTGCAACAATTCCATTCCTGTCTATGAGTGTTTAGTTGCTAGATTTGTAAACTGTTTATAAAGTTAAAAAAAACTCCCAGAGGCTCACACAAGGAGTGCATGTGACTGTATTTCCTGTTTTTCCTGTGTCTGTGTATGAGAGAAGCAGCCTGCTGTAGATGCTGCACAGATAGAGACACACAAATGATTTATTCCTGATCTATTAAGCTTATCATATAATGTTCCTGATTGTTCCTGAATATAGAAGCTCTGTTGTCATACACTTAGAGAGTACCCTGAATAATTCACTGCCAACATATTGACATTCCAACGGCAGATTTGTAGCTTTTTTATGATTTTGCTGGCTTTTTTCAGCTGATTTATGAACACAGACCACATCAAAGTTAAATGTGCAGGGAAACAAAGAACTCGTAAAGCCAAACGATCCAAAGTTTTTAATGAAACTGAAAAACAAAAATAATTTTTAGCCTCAATTACATGAATTGAAGTAAAAAAAGAAATGTCCCCAGAGGAGGACTGATTACTATCGTATTGATTGTATCAACATGCTTGTGTTCAGTGGTGGATTGGGAACTTAAAATGGCCCTGAAAACATAGTCTGATCTGTAGGTAACTCCAAAACAGGAGCAGGAGGGGACAACAACATAAATAGGCAGGGCCACTAAACCATTATTAGTATCCACATTTCTAGAGGTCAGTAGAGAATTTGGACTTAAGGGGGGCAGCATTGGAGTAGAAATTCTTCTGGAACTGTGTCCTATGACTTTCCCATGGAAACACAGAGAGTGGTGCCACTGGGTGGAGTACCACTCTCCCCAGCACAGTTCTTTCTAGTGATGTCCACTAATACCCAATGGTCCCAGCATCCATGCGCAAAGGTGAAGGACATGGCCCACTGCACAAATCCTATAGAAAGCTAACTCCTTTTAATCCTTCCTGCAAGCATGATATATGATGAATCATTGGGTTAGGTGGATATACTCAGATCTTCCTTCAGCTCCAAGGACAGTACCTAAAATCCAGGTATCTTGCATGGTTGAAATACTCAATTCTGCATGATGTCACGGCCTAGGCCCAATGCTCAATCCATCCCATAAGGCTATAGAGGTAGCTATTTTGTTGGCATGACTGTCTACCGGGAATATTTTTGTGAATACATGTCAGTGACATTTTAGAGGGGTCACCTTTTGATCATCTTACTGCACGGGAAACCTCTAAAACAAAAATTAAAAACATTGTCCTAAGCTCTCATAAAGACAACTGTGGAGGCTCGAGGATCAGTGAGTACTCTCGTCTGCTGGCCCAGCTGTATTAAAAAAGACCGCATGGACCAGGGCTCATCCCACTGAATGCCAGCACTCCTTTTCCGTGGGTAGAATACCCCTCAAACAACACAGGGAGAGGTTAAAACAGTGTGGCAATAATTTATTAGATTAGATCATTAGATCTAATCAGAGCAGCTGCGACTTCGGGATTTCAGGGCCGACTACCCCCACCAGTGTCACTCCACTTTTGGCGGCCACCCACAGAGAGGAGGTAATGACAAGCTTAGGAAGCTGACAGTCCATTAAGGTAAATGACTAGGTGATCTGATTGTCCCAACCTTGCTTTTCTGAACAACTGCATGGGGCAAGGTGACCACAGGGTCCCAACATGGCTTCTCCGAACGTCTCCATGGAACCAGGTGACTGCAGAGTCCCAGCCTGGCTTTTCCGAACCTCTCCAAGGGGCCATTTGACTTGAGGATCCCAAATTGGCTTCCCCGAACTTCCTACATGGGTTCAGTGATGGTCAATGGAGAAGATCTTTATTCCATCAGATAGAGCCGTGACCTGTTAAGCTTGCATCCTGTACAATGTCAAACCTGTATTTCTCTTGATGGAGCCATGGTGTTTTGACTGTTGTTCTGTAGAGTCTCTCTGCATTAGGATATAGGTCCCTTTTTATACTGTGAGGTAGCGCTGTCATGTAAGTAGGGGATCACTCGCTTGCAGCCACAAAACCAGATCCGGCACAAGGTTTTCCATAAAACATCATAGTCCATGCGGTTTATTTAGCAGCATAAACCCACAGAAGCAACATAAAGTTCCTTTATCCAGCATAGCGTCCATTATAGAGTTCAGCTCTGTAATCCCTGTGGTCACACGGGTTATATATGCGCAGGCTTTCTAGCCTCAGTTATCTCACCCACGTCAGGGTCACTTATGGTTGCTTTAGCATGCGGCAGACGTCCATTCCCTCCCTTTGCTGTGTCTTCCTGGCTGACATTATCACCAGCTGCTGAGTCTCAGGCGCCCAGTGCACCTTACACGCTTTGACCGCCTCTTTGAAAGCCTCATGCACACCTTCCTCAGCACAGGCCTCTTGCATGTCTTTTGGTACATCAGTCACAAACTTGAAGGTCGTGGTCTTGCTCTCTTCCTGGCCAGGAGGCTCTGGTTTTACCACGGACACTTCCCTCACTACAGTTGCCCCGACCGGGTGACTGTCTTCTTCAGCTCTTAGCTCCCCAACTTCACGAGATCTCATCTCTTCACGACCCTCTGCCAAGACGGGCACCGGCAGCTTCGTCCCACCACCAATTGGACCCGGCCGCTGTTCATCACTGTCCAAGTTCTTCTCCCGCAGAAGACCACTTACAGTTTCTTTGAGCTCCAAGACTTCTTTCTCGAGCTCCTCAACCCTGTGCTCGGCCATTTGTCTCAGGACTATTTCTTGTTCGAGATGTCCTTCCACTGTCTCCTTTATCAGCTGTATCTCACGATCCTGTTCTCTTTTGGCCAGCACGTGTCTCACCACTACCTCTTTAATTATATTGTCAAAGGGTACCACTGGGTCAGTCCCACCAGTCGAGTGAACCCTCCAGTTACCGTCCACCACCAATGTGTCTAGCCCAGTCGTCTCATCTCCCAGCCCACCATCCGTCATATCACGGGAGGTCAGGTCCGTAAGTTGGGCAGATGTACTTCTTCTTCTGGTCATTTCTACCTCTGACCTGTCCACGTCAGGAGCCATCACTGTCTCAGTGTCTGCTGGCCCCACAGTCGAAACGTCTCCATCGTCCCACCATATGTCATCAAACAATACAAAGTCCCGGCCCCTCTCCAAGGCATAGACTAAGTCCCGTGGTATCCCACCCCCTTGGCGCTCACCACCTTTGGTCCCCTCGAACATTACTCTGTCTACTGCATAGTTCACTGTGACCCTGTGTTTACAGCGGACCCTGATGTTTTTCTCGGCCAGAGATAAAACAAGAGGAGTTCCTGTCAGAGTCACCTGACTCTCTGAGTCCAGTCTACCAGAGACCTCTTCCCGATGCAGCATCACGGTACACACCTGTGGCCCGTCATTATCCGGAAAATACATGCCGCACTCCTCAAAACTCATACGGACACACTGCGGTTCCCTAGACATACCCACTGAGGCAACCAGTGCTGCCATTTCCTGAACCACCCCAATTTGGGTCACCGCCCCCTCCCGGGACTCCACCCCTTTTTGGGTTACCACCCCAATTTGGGTCACCGCCCCTTTCTGGGACTCCACTTCTTTTTGGGTTACAATCCCCTTTTGGGCTACCACCCTGATTTGGGCCACCGCCACCTTTCGGGATTTCTCCATGTCCGTTATACCGGTCTTCTCAGACCACAGTTCACACAACACAGTTTGTCTCTTTTACGATACCCCACAAGTCTTTGTTGGCACCACCTCAGCTCCTGCTGTCACCGATCACTGACACCACCGGCTGATGTTCACACACAGCGGCTGGTGTCCTCTTCGTAACCCCGCCGAGTTACAGGAAGCCGCTTGTCCCCTTTGTAACCCCGCTGAGTTACCGGAAGCCGCTTGTCCCCTTCGTAACCCCGCCGAGTTACAGGAAGCCGCTTGTCACCTTCTTGACTCCCACTGAGCCACCGCAGGCTGAGTTGAGAAAAGAAGAAAAAATCACCACACAAAACTCACGTGTCCTGTCTGTGTGCTATTCAGGACATACCGTCTCCGCCTGAGACCGTCCAACACACAGGGCGCACCGGGTGCTATTCAGGGAGCGGCCCTCCTCCCAGGGTTTCCCAACACACCGGCCTCACCAGGTCCAGGGGCTTAGCGGGTGCTCTTCAGGACATCCGTCTCTGCCTGAGACTGCCCAACACTCACACCTCACCAGGTCCAAGGTCATACCATGTGCTCCAGGGATCCGATTCTTCTCCCAGAACCTGCCAACACTGACCCTCCAGGACCTTGCTCACTGAACCCTCCAGGTACACAGTCTTTATCACTGACCCAGGTCAGTACAACACGAACACCTGTCCGTTACCTGTCGGCCACACAGGTCCTCGGATACCTCTTCTCCACAGAGGCACCCTATAGCAATCACCAGTCTCTTTCTCACTGACCCCGGTCAGTACAACACGGCTTTCACGACCGTCACCTGCTGGCCGTGCAGGATCTCGGACCCCTCGACAGCAGAGGTGTCCTATAAGTCTCTTCCACTGACCGGCTCTCCCCGCTCAACGTTGCCAGCACTGCACCATGTGCCTTTGGAAACCGTTGCCCTTAGCAACTGAAATTTTGCAGTCCTCTTCCGTTGCTCCCAGCAACAAGGCTACAACACTGCCCATAGCATTCTCCACCAATTGTGACGTAGCGCTGTCATGTAAGTAGGGGATCACTCGCTTGCAGCCACAAAACCAGATCCGGCACAAGGATTTCCATAAAACATCATAGTCCATGCGGTTTATTTAGCAGCATAAACCTACAGAAGCAACATAAAGTTCCTTTATCCAGCATAGCGTCCATTATAGAGTTCAGCTCTGTAATCCCTGTGGTCACACGGGTTATATATGCGCAGGCTTTCTAGCCTCAGTTATCTCACCCACGTCAGGGTCACTTATGGTTCCTTTAGCATGCGGCAGACGTCCATTCCCTCAAGGGAACTCCCAGGCACGTGCAGCCATTAACACAGCGTTCACTTGCTGTCAGGAGGCAGCCCCCATCTCACTCAGCGGGACCTTCCACGCTGGACCAACTAGGTCCCAGCATTCACCCCCATGTGACTCACCCTGGCCACATTATATGGTTCATAGCCACGCCCACCGGGTCATGTGACTATGACCTCGTCACAGGTCCTTCACACACACATTTACATTTTACAATAGTGTTATTAAACACACCCCCTGGGTAGGTTTGTAGGTGACTGGTCCCTGACACATTGAACCAGCACCTCAGCAGTATCACTGCTGATTAACACACACATAAATCTCCATCTCAAGGCCACCCACCTTGAGAAACATAACGGTCATTCAGTATCTTGCCATTCATCCACTCTCCTGGGACATCCATACAGCGCCTCCTAATGGACACAGTGGTCACTACACCACAATACCCACATCTGTGTTTCAGGCCATCATCCACAGTTCAGGGGGGAATGTGAGATGAGATTAAATTCATTTTTTGAGTATTTAATCAATATGCATAGTTTGTCCTTCACTGTTTTGCGGGTCAACAGGCTACATGGACTAATAAAATGAGTAATCAACATATTAGCAAACCGATTGTTCAGTGACTCTGAGTCCCTGTGCTCCAAAGATAGCTCCAATAAACTGTAGGATCTGATATATTAGGTAAACAGCAGCCATTCAACAATTCACAAACATCAATTCAACAGTCAGAGTTCAGACTTATGTGACCCAATCTGTCTCCTGGCCTACTGAAAATATATATGTCTGGCATGATCAGGGCTGCCACTAGGAATTTCGGGGCCCCATACTGGCAAAATTTTCGGGGCCCCCTTGAGACTCCGCCCAGGCTCCACCCCTCAAACTGTCCAAAGTCCCACCACTCTCTCTTGGAAAAACTCCACTTCTCACCAATCACACATTAACAGTTCCCATCGCCAGATTACACATATAGCCGGCAGCTTTTGTTTTGGCCAAAAGATTTTTTAAGCCGCCACCATAACACGGTAGACTCTATGGCCGTGCCCTAATCTACTGTAACCTATTAAATATTTGTTAAAATATGTGATACAATTTAGGTATATTTTTATTTTTCAATTTTGAAAATGACCAATAATAGCACATACAAGGGAAAAATACCACCGCACCATGTCCAAACCACATAGTGACCTATAATACCACACAGAAGGAACAATTACCGCCAGACCATGACCAGACCACATATTACTACCACAGTGACCGAATAATATCACATACAAGGAACAAATACCACCGCACCATGACCAGACCACATATTACCACCATAGTGACTGAATACTATAATACTGATCAGTATTAAAAAAAACGCGATACTATCACCATAAGTGCCATTATACACAGGAGATCTGTACTTAATATGCAGTGTCTGTGTTTAGGTAATACAGTGATCAATGACATTATACACAGGGCCTCTATACAGTGTATAGTGTCAGTGTATAGGTAACACACTAACTCACCAGTCACGTCTCTAGGTGAAGTCCTTCATCTTTGTTTTTCATCTTCCATCCAGCACAGATCGCCATCACATCTTCCAGCCAGGGCTCATCTCTGCAGGAAATAACACAATTTCCTAGAGCTCCGCTTGCAGAACACATTACTTATTTTTCCCAACTTCTACATTATATCACATGAAGAAAAAAAGGCGACATAGTGTCGCTCTACACAGTAACAGTACCGCCCCCCCATTTAAAACAGTATACTCAAAAAATAAAATAAATACATCACTACAGTAATAATATCCCTTAATTAGACCCTGTGGTAATAATATCCCCCATCCTAGCCCCCGTGTGTCTCATTCCTGGCTTCAGCCATACGTTCTCCCATCCCACCCTAATGAGTATCCATTCTGCCCCATATGATCTCCCCATCCCGCCCCATCTGTCTCCATCGTATCCATCCTGCACCATGATCCTGCATGACCTGTCTCCAACCCTGCCCCATCTGTCTCCAATCCTGCCCCCAGTGTCTCCAGTCATGCCCCCATGTCTTTGATCATACCCCGTGTCTCCAATCATGCCCCGTATCTCCATTCTGCCCCGTGTCTCCATTCATGCCCCGTATCTCATGCTGCCCCTTCCTGTGTCTCACTGTCACATTCTGCCCCCATCGTGTCCAGCATTCTGCCCCCATCATGTCCAGGATTCTGCCCCATCGTGTCCAGCAATCTGCCCCATCGTGTCCTGCAATCTGCCCCATCGTGTCCAGCAATCTGCCCCATCATGCCCAGCATTCTGCCCCCATCGTGCCCAGCATTCTGCCCCCATCGTGACCAGCATTCTGCCCCCATCATGACCAGCAATCTGCCCCATCGTGTCCAGCAATCTGCCCCATCGTGCCCAGCATTCTGCCCCATCGTGTCCAGCATTCTGCCCCCATCATGTCCAGCATTCAGCCCCATCGTCACCAGCATTCTTCCCCATCGTCACCAGCATTCTGCCCCATCGTGTCCAGTATTCTGCCCCCATCGTGTCCAGCATTCTGCCCCCATCGTGTCCAGCATTCTGCCCCATCATGTCCAGCATTCTGCCCCATCATGTCCAGCATTCTGCCCCATCGTGTCCAGCAATCTGCCCCCGCCCCCATTGTGCCAAGCATTCTGCCCCATCATGATCAGCAATCTGCCGCATCGTGTCCAGCTATCTGCCACATCGTGCCCAGCATTCTGCCCCATCGTGCCCAGCATTCTGCCCCATCGTGTCCAGCAATCTGCCCCATCGTGCCCAGCATTCTGCCCCTTCGTGTCCAGCATTCTGCCCCCCATAGTGTCCAGCATTCTGCCCTCATAGTGTCCAGCATTCTGCCCCATCGTCACCAGCATTCTGCCCCCATAGTGTCCAGCATTCTGCCCCATCATGTCCAGCATTCTGCCCCATCGTGTCCAACATTCTGCCCCCATTGTCACCAGCATTCTGCCCCATCGTCACCAGCATTCTGCCCCATCATGTCCAGCATTCTGCCCCCATAGTGTCCAGCATTCTGCCCCATCATGACCAGCAATCTGCCCCATCGTGTCCAGCATTCTACCCCCATCATGTCCAGCATTCTGCCCCCATCATGTCCAGCATTCTGCCCCATCGTCACCAGCATTCTGCCCCAACGTGTCCAGCGTTCTGCCCCCATCGTGTCCAGCATTCTGCCCCATCGTGTCCAGCAATCTGCCCCATCGTGTCCAGCAATCTGCCCCCGCCCCCATTGTGCCAAGCATTCTGCCCCCATCATGATCAGCAATCTGCTCCATCGTGTCCAGCTATCTGCCACATCATGCCCAGCATTCTGCCCCATCGTGCCCAGCATTCTGCCCCCATAGTGTCCAGCATTCTGCCCCCATAGTGTCCAGCATTCTGCCCCCATAGTGTCCAGCATTCTGCCCCATCGTGTCCAGCATTCTGCCCCATCGTGTCCAGCATTCTGCCCCATCGTCACCAGCATTCTGCCCCATCGTGTCCAGCATTCTGCCCCATCGTGTCCAGCATTCTGCCCCTTCGTGCCCAGCATTCTGCCCCCCACAGTGTCCAGCATTCTGCCCCCATAGTGTCCAGCATTCTGCTCCATCGTCACCAGCATTCTGCCCCCATAGTGTCCAGCATTCTGCCCCATCGTGTCCAGCATTCTGTCCCATCGCGTCCAACATTCTGCCCCCATTGTCATCATCATTCTGCCCCATCGTCACCAGCATTCTGCCCCATCATGTCCAGCATTCTGCCCCCATAGTGTCCATAAGAAAAAAACTAACTCGTGATGTGAATGGGAGAACCAGAATAATGGGAATGTGTATGTAAAGCACAAAATAAAAACAAAAATATATACAAAAATGTGTGTAATAAAATAAGCCTTTTTTGTAAATTTTGGCCAGACAACAACAACGGCAATTGAAAAATATATATAAGAACATATAATAAAAATGGCAAGAAGACCGCACAATGATTTAATTATGAAGTATTTATACTTGTAATAATGTCACCACTATATAGCAGAAATTCAAATGAAGCATATGTAATAATCCCCATGTGGAACAGCAAAAAAGATAATAAAATGAGTGCAAAGAATAGTGAGGTAGTGAAAATTATATATACAGTGGGGCAAAAAAGTATTTAGTCAGTCAGCAATAGTGCAAGTTCCACCACTTAAAAAGATGAGAGGCGTCTGTAATTTACATCATAGGTAGACCTCAACTATGGGAGACAAACTGAGAAAAAAAAATCCAGAAAATCACTTTGTCTGTTTTTTTTTCATTTTATTTGCATATTATGGTGGAAAATAAGTATTTGGTCAGAAACAAGCAATCAAGATTTCTGGCTCTCACAGACCTGTAACTTCTTCTTTAAGAGTCTCCTCTTTCCTCCACTCATTACCTGTAGTAATGGCACCTGTTTAAACTTGTTATCAGTATAAAAAGACACCTGTGCACACCCTCAAACAGTCTGACTCCAAACTCCACTATGGTGAAGACCAAAGAGCTGTCAAAGGACACCAGAAACAAAATTGTAGCCCTGCACCAGGCTGGGAAGACTGAATCTGCAATAGCCAACCAGCTTGGAGTGAAGAAATCAACTGTGGGAGCAATAATTAGAAAATGGAAGACATACAAGACCACTGATAATCTCCCTCGATCTGGTGCTCCACGCAAAATCCCACCCCGTGGGGTCAGAATGATCACAAGAACGGTGAGCAAAAATCCCAGAACCACGCGGGGGGACCTAGTGAATGAACTGCAGAGAGCTGGGACCAATGTAACAAGGCCTACCATAAGTAACACACTACGCCACCATGGACTCAGATCCTGCAGTGCCAGACGTGTCCCACTGCTTAAGCCTGTACATATCCGGGCCCGTCTGAAGTTTGCTAGAGAGCATTTGGATGATCCAGAGGAGTTTTGGGGGAATGTCCTATGGTCTGATGAAACCAAACTGGAACTGTTTGGTAGAAACACAACTTGTCGTGTTTGGAGGAAAAAGAATACTGAGTTGCATCCATCAAACACTATACCTACTGTAAAGCATGGTGGTGGAAACATCATGCTTTGGGGCTGTTTCTCTGCAAAGGGGCCAGGACGACTGATCCGGGTACATGAAAGAATGAATGGGGCCATGTATCGTGAGATTTTGAGTGAAAACCTCCTTCCATCAGCAAGGGCATTGAAGATGAAACGTGGCTGGGTCTTTCAACATGACAATAATTCAAAGCACACCGCCAGGGCAACGAAGGAGTGGCTTCGTAAGAAGCATTTCAAGGTCCTGGAGTGGCCTAGCCAGTCTCCAGATCTCAACCCTATAGAAAACCTTTGGAGGGAGTTGAAAGTCCGTGTTGCCAAGCGAAAAGCCAAAAATATCACTGCTCTAGAGGAGATCTGCATGGAGGAATGGGCCAACATACCAACAACAGTGTGTGGCAACCTTGTGAAGACTTACAGAAAATGTTTGACCTCTGTCATTGCCAACAAAGGATATATCACAAAGTATTGAGATGAAATTTTGTTTCTGACCAAATACTTATTTTCCACCATAATATGCAAATAAAATGAAGAAAAAACAGACAATGTGATTTTCTGGATTTTTTTTTCTCAGTTTGTCTCCCATAGTTGAGGTCTACCTATGATGTAAATTACAGACGCCTCTCATCTTTTTAAGTGGTGGAACTTGCACTATTGCTGACTGACTAAATACTTTTTTGCCCCACTGTATATATATATATAAAAATAATGTAATTAACAAAAATGTGAAAATCACTGGTAACACAGGGTATATACACTCACTGGCCACTTTGTTAGGTACACCTGTCCAACTGTGTGTTAAGACTTAATTTCTAATCAGCCAATCACATGGCGGCAACTCAGTGCATTTAGGCATGTAGACATGGTCAAGACAATCTCCTGCAGTTCAAACCGAGCATCAGTATGGGGAAGAAAGGTGATTTGAGTGCCTTTGAACGTGGCATGATTGTTGGTGCCAGAAGGGCTGGTCTGAGTATTTCAGAAACTGCTGATCTACTGGGATTTTCACGCACAACCATCTCTAGGGTTTACAGAGAATGGTCCGAAAAAGAAAAAAAATCCAGTGAGCGGCAGTTCTGTGGCCGGAAATGCCTTGTTGATGCCAGAGGTCAGAGGAGAATGGGCATACTGGTTCGAGCTGATAGAAAGGCAACAGTGACTCAAATTGCCACCCGTTACAACCAAGGTAGGCAGAAGAGCATCTCTGAACGCACAGTGCGTCGAACTTTGAGGCAGATGGGCTACAGCAGCAGAAGACCACACTGGGTACCACTCCTCTCAGCTAAGAACAGGCATCTGATGGCTACTTTCAGCAGGATAATGCGCCATGTCATAAAGCTCGAATCATCTCAGATTGGTTTCTTGAACATGACAATGAGTTCACTGTACTCAAATGGCCTCCTCAGTCACAGATCTCAATCCAATAGAGCATCTTTGGGATGTGGTGGAACGGGAGATTCGCATCAGGGATGTGCAGCCGACAAATCTGCGCCAACTGTGTGCCATCATGTCAATATGGTCCAAAATCTCTGAGGAATGCTTCCAGCACCTTGTTGAATCTCTGCCACGAAGGAGGCAGTTCTGAAGGCAAAAGGGGGTCCAACCCGTTACTAGCATGGTGTACCTAATAAAGTGGCCAGTGAGTGTATGTATATATACACCGATGTAGGTGAATAATACGAAAAACTAATGTGAAAATTTTATTTTTTATATATACTAAAGACCAAAAACACTCAAAATGGTGAAAAAACAATTTTTTGCAAGAAATAGATGCTGAACTCACACAAAAAATGCTGGGAGAAATATAATAGAAATAGCGCTGTATAGAATAGGATGGCTGTATATGAAAATACAAAAAATAATAAATATAATAATACTAAAAATGATAATGCCCGTGTAAGATTAGTAATAAATGTGCACCATATAGTAGCTATATAGGGGGCCACTTAAATATGCCATACAAAGCGCTATATGGTAGAAATGAGCCAGAGCCAAGAACCAGACAGCACACACGCTTAACAATGCTGCACAAGTAACATGGGCCACAATGAACACAGACCTAATATGTACAAATGGATAATGAAGCGCTTGTGCAACAAAAAGCTGGCCCAAATTGAGCAGCACGATACAGCGCGATGTGCTGCCTGGAAGGCAAATAACCAGAAAGTGGTAGGAGCGGTATGTCAATGGAACACGCATGACGTCAATGACGTCAGACGCCGGCGAGGTGCGCGCTGCGGCGGACGTCAGCTGCCAGCCTCCGATTGGCTGGCGGCTGTTAGCTATTGACGTGCGGGCGCGGGCCCGCATGTCAATAGCGATCATCTGCCGCCGCGCCGAGGACCCGGTTTAGCGTGCCGGTAGGGCCCGGTGAGCAGAGGAGAACGGGCCCGAAGCGGGCCCCCTCTGCCCACCAGGCCCCATACGCCAGTCAGGGCAGTAATGCCCAGATGGCGGCACTGGGCATGATGAAGATTAAATGCTGTGTTGTCATAACAACCCTTGACTACATACTCTGGTTCTGGTGTATCGACATCACATAGATGGGGCTCTTCAGTTTGGGTAACAGTGTCTCCTACTCATGTTGGTCTGGGCATTTCCATGTATTAAACGACCTGCAACTGCAAAAAATACCCCAACAGATGGTAAATTCTGTCTCTTGTCATCGGCGAACGTGCGATATCTTATCGGAACACTGAATTTTGAAATATGAATTTGAAATGAATTCCAGAATAATAGAACCTGATGTGAATGACGTGGGATCTGCAGGTGTCTTAACAGTCCTCACGTCGAGGCTTCTTCGCGAGACGATCGGTTTGAGCTGCTGACTTTTTGCAGCTGTTTATTGCTGGTTGTCCTAGCACATTTTTGCAGGTTGGAGGGGGTACAGTGAAAAGTCGAATTTGCTTTCTTATTAAGATCCACCAATAGTTTCCATAGAGACATTGGTGGTTCGGGCTCCGGGCCTGCTTGTTAACAGCTGTGAAATCAGACACTGTGAAACAGTGATTTTATTCCTCATAAGGGGATTGTGTGTTATGCAGCCCGCCCTGACCAAGCCGGCAGTTAGGCTCTATATTATTTGCTGGAAAGCCTCCCATGGGCAAATGCGCTTTATTGCAATGAAAAAGAGAGCGATTATCAGCGTATGCAAGAATGACTATCACCGACGGTCCTGATGAAAAATGCATGATAACGGGCAATGCAGATTTTAACCCTTGCTAGGGAAAAACGTGTAGCTGAAACGTAAATTGCAAATGAGACCGATATTACAGGAACATCCATAGATGCAGCACTACTTAATGCTGAAAATCAGGAATCATAGGAGATTAAAAAAAAAAACCTATACTTTTTCTGGGGGCTTTTAACCCCTTCACAACCAAGGGTGGTTTGCACGTTAACTCCCGGGCCATTTTTTACAATTCTGACCACTGTCCCTTTATGAGGTAATAACTCTGGAACGCTTCCATGAATCCCGGTGATTCTGACACTGTTTTCTCGTGACATATTGTACTTCATGTTAGTGGTAAAATTTAATTCATATAACTTGCGTTTATTTGTGAAAAAAATGGAAATTTGGCGAAAATTTTGAAAATTTCGCAATTTTCCAACTTTGAATTTTTATGCTCTTAAATCACAGAGATACGGCACTCAAAAAACTTAATAGATAACATTTCCCACCTGTTTACTTTACATCAGCACAATTTGGGAACCAAAATTTTTTTTTGTTAGGAAGTTATAAGTGTTAAAATTTGACCAGCGATTTCTCATTTTTACAACACCATTTTATTTTTAGGGACCACATCACATTTGAAGCCACTTTGAGGGGTCTCAAAAGATAGAAAATACCAAAAGTGACACCATTCTAAAAACTGCACCCCTCAAGGTGCTCAAAACCACATTCAAGAAGTTTATTAACCCTTCAGGTGCTTCACAGGAATTTTTTGAATGTTTAAAAGAAAATGAACATTTAACTTTTTTTCACAAAAAAAATTACTTCAGGTTCAATTTTTTTATTTTACCAAGGGTAACAGAAGAAATTGGACTGCAAACATTACTGTGCAATTTGTCCTGAGTACGCTGATACCTGATATGTGGAGGGAACCACTGTTTGGGCGCATGGCAGAGCTCGGAAGGGAAGGAGCGCCGTTTGACTTTTCACTGCAAAATTGGCTGGAATTCAGATTGGACGCCATGCCACGTTTGGAGAGCCCCTGATGTACCTAAACAGTGGACCCCATTTTGGAAACTAGATCCCCCAAGGAACTTATGTAGATATGTGGTGAGAACTTTGAACCCCCAAGGGCTTCACAGAAGTTTATAACGTACAGCCGTACAATTAAAAAAATCATATTTTTTTCCACAAAAGTGATCTTTTCACCCCCAATTTTTATTTTCCCAAGAGTTACAGGCCCCCAAAAGTTATTGTGCAATTTGTCCTGAG
Organism: Dendrobates tinctorius; assembly: GCF_039654945.1. Lineage (NCBI taxonomy): Eukaryota > Metazoa > Chordata > Amphibia > Anura > Dendrobatidae > Dendrobates > Dendrobates tinctorius. The sequence goes on from NW_027361696.1 coordinate 54,279,544, forward strand.
TACACTGATACCCCATATATGGGGATAAACCACTATTTGGGCACATGGCAGAGCTCGGAAGGGAAGCAGCGCCATTTAACTTTTTTGGCTGGAATTGAGATAGGACGCCATGTCGCCTTTGGAAAGCCCCTGATGTGCCAAAACAGTGGAAATCCCCCAATTCTAACTCCAAACCTAACCCTAACCCTAGCCCTAATGGGAAATAAATAAAAAAAAAATTATTTTATTATTTTTCCCTAACTAAGGGGGTGATAACAGGGGGTTTGATTTACTATTTATGGTGGGTTTTTATTTTTGGCAGCTGTCATAGGCTAAAAGACGCTTTTTATTGTAAAAATAGTTTATGCATCACCACATTTTGAGAGCTATAATTTTTCCATATTTTGACCCACCGAGTCATGTGAGGTCTTATTTTTTGCGGAACGAGTTGATGTTTTTATTAGTACCATTTTCGGGCACGTGACATTTTTTGATCGCTTTTTATTCCGATTTTTGGGACGCAGAATGAACAAAAACCAGTGTTTCATGAATTTCTTTTGGGGGGTGCGTTTACACCGTTCCGTGTGCGGTAAAATTGATAAAGCGGTTTTATTCTTCGGGTCAGTACGGTTACAGCGATACCTCATTTATGTCTTTTTTTTATGTTACAGCGGTTTTATGCAATGAAAACAATTTCTATATAAAAAATAATTATTTTTGCATCGCTTTATTCTGCGAGCTATAACTTTTTTTATTTTTTTGCTGATGACGCTGTGTTGTGGCTCGTTTTTTGACAAGATGACGTTTTCAGCGGTACCATGGTTATTTATATGCGTCTTTTTGATCGTGCGTTATTGCACTTTTTGTTCGGGGGTATGATAATAAATCATTATTTTTTGCTTCGTTTTTTATTTTTATTTTTTAAGGGGTTCGCTAAAGGGGTTAACTAATGGGACAGTTTTATAGGGTGGGTCATGATGGACGCGGCGATACCAAATATGTGTACTTTTATTGTTTTTTTGTTTTTTTATTTTCAAAAAATGAATTTATTAGGGAATATTTTTTTTTAATTATTTTTACACTTTTTTTTTTTTTACTTTATTATAATGTCCTGTGACAGATCAGCGATTTGTCACAGGCACTGCTGCAGGCTTCCTCATGCCTGCGCTCTCCGGGCAGTGAGGAAGCCAGCTCCCTGCAGGCCCCCGTCGCCATATTGGATCAGGGGACCTGCAGGGAAAGTGACCCACGCAGCGGCGCGGCACATTGCGCTGCTGTGGGGGGTCGCAGGGAAGCACGGAGGGAGCCCCCTCCCTGCCGATGCTTCCTTTAATCCCCGGTACACCGCGATTATGTTTGATCGCGGTGTGCCAGGGGTTAACGTGTCGGGGGCGGTCCGTGACCGCCCCTGACACATTGTGCCGGGTGTCAGCAGTGATAATCAGCTGACACCCGGCCGACCACGTGAGCGCCGCTGATCACATTAGACGTACTATTCCATCCTTGGGACTTAGGTCGGAATAGTACGTCCAATTTAGGAAAGGGGTTAAAGGGGTTAAATACTGTACATTTCATGCCGTTTTTGTTGTATTTAGTAGTGTTTTTTTTCCTGTTCTTTACAATTCTATCATGCATTTTATTTTTTTCAAGGCAAGTGGAGAGGAAAAAAAAGAAGAAAAAAGCCAAATCCAAAGCAAACAAAAATAAATGTTGATCCTAAAGAAACCATAAATAAAAGAACATAATTTGTACTTTATTCAATACTGATTTGAAGATACACCTGGCTGTAGTTTATTGGGGAAAACAGGAAAAATGGCATAAAATAAGTGAATTTTTCAGCAAAATATGAAGCATTTTCTGCAGACTTAAATCGGCACGTTACAAAAGGTAGAATATGCAATGAAAATCAAAAGAAAGAATGAACGTGCCATGGTTTTCAAAATTCGCCCCACAGGTCAATTTTCCACATGATTATATTTTTGCAGTGTACAGATGAGATTTCTAAAACTTATTTGCAGTAGTTAGTATTGCATTCTGCTGCAGATTTATCTTTAGCAAATGGGGTAAGTAGGAATGTACCTGTCAAGGATCACAACCTGGGAGTTTGCGCAGTTCACACGCTGTTATCTTCTTGTCACAAACAGCTCTCCGCTGCCCGCTATCGTCCAGAAAATTACGCGATTGACCGACAATTAACGGAGGAGGTCTTAGGCTGTTTCCACTAATAGGCCGGTTATTGGGAAACTAACAGTGAGCGTATGGTATATATTCTCATATTCCAACGCGTGGAATATATAAATACCCCAGTATGGTCACTGCTAACTCCGCAATATCCCAAGAACTACTCTCTGCCACCACCAATCGTTTATACAGGCCTATTGGATACCCGACATTTAGTGTATGGCTTTGGGGTGTGGTTTACAGAGCAAAAGGAACAGAATTGTTACATCTTATATTTAATGCATAAAGATAGGCAGTGTTTATAAAAAAATATCCCAAAAATTCACAAAGGGGACAAAACAATAAAGCATATACAGTTACATAAAATAAAATGGATTAACAGAGAAACTTACTATGCTGATAACTGATGGCTCAGCTAGTGGATGGAAGCAATCTGAATGAAAATGTCTGGTTAACGTAGATCAAGCCTACAGTGAGATGTATTTTCGTTAGCATTGAACACCGATCATAATTCACCTTGACCTTTTATCAGCACCTAAGTTACACCCACACACTTCCCCCTGACGACCTCACGTGGGTCAGGTTGCGGGATGTTCTCAGCCCTTCAGGACTTTGTGAAATCCCCAACATTAACAATATCTTCACTCCTGATGACTGCAGAAATTTGAAATTGTCGCCATATTTTATATCGGTATTTTACCTTTCCATAGATAATAAACATGACATGGCTTGTATCAGTGATCTGACTATTGATTTGCAGCTTATAGGCAGATGTCACAGTAATGAGAAAATATGCATGTTACTCCCCGATTAGTCCTAAAGTTGAAAATACATGTCTCATCATTATCGGATCTAGAGAAACTCCAATTTTCATAACTTTCCATCGATGCCCATCTGTCTATTGTAGATATTTTGATGAAAGGAAGCTCATCCTGAAGAGCACAATAGTATCTTGCCTTAATTGTTTGTTAGTCACTTCCCTTCCTTTCAAAACTTAGACTCTATGGCTGCCTCCCTACAATAGATATGCTCTTTCAGTCACCTAGTCCGGGTTTCAAAAGGAATTTTAATTAGATTGGTCACTTCCAAACAATACGCAATTTCCCATATGTCAACTGGGCAATTCTTTTTCAAAGAGACTCTTAGATTGCAAGCTCTTTCTTCTTCTGTAAATTCTGTGTGTGAGAGGAGGTGGATGAATACCCCCTGAATGGAATTGTTTTATGGATTTCAATGTTTTCTATGACAGTACCTTATTCACTTCTTAAAGGGGTTGCCAAGGCTTGGAACTCAAGTCTATATGTGACTGCAGACTTGTGAATCCTCACAGCGCGCAGGGTGCATTCTGTTAGGATTCTCTGGTGCGATATACTGTACATACTTCCGGCCACATTCTGGAAAGACATGTCTGGCCTCACTCAATACACTAAGGTCACACATGTCTAGTTGGCACGTGACAACATATAAGCAAATTACAAATTACATATGTGCGGTCACACGACTGCCTACTTCTGGCACCGACACTGCAGAATCCTGACAGCGCACACACTGCATACTATGAGGATGCAAAGGTCTGTTATCACATAGAATGACTGCAGCTTGAGCCCAAAACCTGGACCACTGCTTCAAGTTTTTATCATCTTATGTGAGTAGAGGCAAGGTTCACTGCCATAGGTCACCCAGAGAAGAAGAGAACCCATCATTGGGGACCCAAGAGGGAAAAGAAATAAAGAACAGAGAAAGAAAGAAAGAACAGAGAGAGAAAGAAAGAGGGGAAAGAAAGAACAGAGAATGAAAGAAAGATAAGAAAGAAAGATGGGAAAGAAGAGAGCGAGAGAAAGAGAAAAAAAGAAGAACAAAGAGCGAGAAAGAACAGAGAGAAAGAAAGATTAGAGAGAGAAAGAAAGAGGGGAAAGAACAGAGAGAGAAAAAAAGAAAGATTAGAGAGCGAGAGAGAAAGAAAGAAATGAGAGAGAGAAAGAAACAAACAGAGAAAGAAAGAAAGATTCTATAAAGATACTATAGCAGCCTGGCTCCCATTGTAAAGCCCACCTGAGCCTCCCAATGCAGGACATATCATGATCTGCTCACATGGCCGGAATCCCCGATTCCAAGGCAATCCCGCTGTCCGCGCTGTCGGAGGAGGACACGGTGATGGATCTGAAGCATTCCCTGAAGTGCCTCCATGGTTCTGTCACAACCTCCTCCCAAAATTACCTCATTTCCAGTCAGCTTCTAGCACGTCACTTCCGGTGGAACATCACGTGCAAATTTTAAAGTGCTCCTTGGGGCTCCGCCGTGTACTCCTGTGTCCGCAGGAAAAGTAAGCTCACGGCTGGGACAGACTCTCTCTCAAAATCGGGACTGTCCCACTGGATCCGGGATGGTTGGGAGGTATGAATGCTCCCCACCATACACCTTGTACATGCATGGCTCCGCACACCTCATGCACACACGGTTACGCTTTGTATGCCTCGTACACACATGGCTCCGCTCCGTACACCTCACACACACACACGGCTCCACTCAGTACACACAGGGCTCCACTCCGTAAACCTCGTACACATGCGGCCACGTTCTGTACACCTTGTACATAAATGGCTCCACTCCGTAAACCTTGTACACATGCGGCTTTGCTCCATTCACCTCGTACACATGTGGCTCCACTCCGCTCCGTAAACACATGGCTCAGCTCCATACACTTTGTACACACAGGGCTCCATTCCATAGACCTTGTACAAACATGGCTCTGCACACCTCGTACACACACGGCTCCGCTCTGTACACATCTCCGCTCAGTACACCTCATACACACGTGGCTTCGCTCTGCACACCTTGTACACACACATCTCCACTCCATACACCTCGTACACACGCATCTCCGCTCTGTACACCTCGTACACACGAGGCTCTGCTCTATGTACTTCGTACACACGTGGCTCCGCTCCATACACCTCATACACACACACACGGCTCCGCTCCATACACCTCATGCGCACACACATGTGGCTCCGCTCCATACACCACATGCACACACACGTGGCTCTGCTCCATACACCTCTTACACACAAACGTGGCTCCGCTCCATACACCTCATACACACACACACACACATGGCTCCACTCCATACACCTCATACACACACACGTGGCTCCGCTCCATACACCTCATACACACACACACACATATGTGGCTCCACTCCATAGACCTTGTATACACGTGGCTCCGTTCCATACACCTCGTACACGAACGGCTCCACTCCATACACCTCGTACACACATGGCTGGCTCCGCTCCGTACACAACATACACACGTGGCTCCGCTCCGTACACCTTGCACACACGGCTCCGCTCCATACACACGCTGCTCCGCTCCGTACACCTCATACACACGCGGCTCCGCTCTGTACACCTCGTACTCACGCGGCTCCGCTCTGTACACCTCGTACACGCGGCTCCACTCCGTACACCTCGTACACACGCGGCTCCGCTCCGTACACCTCGTACACATGCGGCTCCGCTCCGTATACCTCGTACACACACGGCTCTGCTCTGTACACCTCATACACACACGTGGCTCCGCTCCGTACACCTCGTACACATGCTGCTCCGCTCCGTACACCTCGCACACACGGGGCTCCGCTCTGTACACCTCATACACACACGTAGCTATGCTCTGTACACCTCATATACACGTGGCCCCGCTCCGTACACCTCATACACACGTGGCTCCGTATACCTCGTACACACATTCATGGTTGTGCTCCATACACACGTGGCTCCGCTCTGTACACCCCGTACACACACAGCTCTGCTACATCACCCTGTTAACCCCTCCTGACCCCACACAGAAACTTCCCCTCACCAGCATCATGACAACCAGCCAGCAGAGTCCTGCATACACCAAGACCCTGATCATGTGACTTCTGACTCCTCCCCTCTTGTGACCTCATCACAGGTCCTGTGCCGCTGCCGCACAGATACAACAGACTAGCAAGTCATTGCCGGCTGTGGGGGGCACTGCGGGGGGTTTCTCTGAGCGTGAGGATGAGGTCGGTGCATAGGGGGGCGTGGCGGCTCAGTGCAGTGCGGCTGTGTGGGAAAAAAAGAAGCCCACGTGGGACAGTGGGACAGGCAGTCAAAAACGGGATTGTCCCGCCATAACCGCGACGCTTGGGAGCTATGGTTTGGCCATGAGGCAGAATAGTAAAAAGAGACTCCTGCAGTTACATCTGTAAAGTCATCTCCAGCTTCTGCAAATCAGAACAGACATCAGAAGATCTGCTTACATCATATAGCTACCATCAGCTTGTATCAGCCTGTGTGCAACATAGCCCCTCCCCCAGCCTTCACCCTGCAGTGACTGTGGCAGCTCATATTACACAGATCTCAACTGCCTGTGAGCTACAATGGCTGAAGGACAGTCTGCAATATCTTTACAAGAATTCTCAGCCAGCGACAGACCAAAGCGCTCGCCATCAAGGAAAGCTATAGAGAACCTTGAAATCATTAAACATGAACTTTCTGGTAATATATCCGTCTTATGGCAAAGACTGCACTGCAGAGTCACATTAACAGCTTCTCCCAGTATGCCTTTCATGAGTTACCACCAGAGGGAGCCCTTGAACAATTGTACTCTGCATATCAGTCTTACAAAGACACTTGCAAAAAATACATCTCAACTCTACTGAAATTAAATATGCCAGAGTCAATAAAGGAATGCCAGGTCTTCCAACAGCTCAATGCCGAACGAGATAGCACTGTGCACGACATCGTGAACAAGACAGAAGCAAAAATCGCACAGATGTCAGAAGCTGCATCGCACAGATCCAGGTCCGCTAAGAGCTCAAAGCACTCAGTCAAGTCAAGCTCATCAAGGTACTCAACCCTCAGTGAGCAGTTCATAAGAGCACGTGCTGAAGCAGAATCTACGAAAGTGCAAGCCATTTTCGCTCAAAAGAAAGCAGAGAGGGAAATGGAATCTTCACGCAAGAAAGCAGAGATGGAAATGGAATCTGCATGCAAGAAAGAAGATGGAAACGGAATCTGCATGCAAGAAAGCAGAGATGGAAGCTGAATCTGCACGCGAGAAGGTGGAAATGGAAGCCCTGCAGAAGAAATACGAACATGCAGCAGCCATGGCAAAAGGTAAAGGTCTTTGAGCAGGCTCTAGGTGGGAGCCAAGGAGGCAACCTCAATTCGTATGAAGTTGACACGGAATACCCACTTAAGCGCACAAGAAATTACATGCTGAGCCAAACCAACGAACCCCTGACCACCAACAACATTCCCGTCAACACCGACCTCTCTCTAGAGCATCAGGACATTGATCCTCCTGCAGCTCCCAGCTTTCAAGGTCAGTCCAATGTACCACAAACATTCAAACCCGAACCTCCTTGATGTGTCAATACACGGCCTGACCCTACACCTCAACAAACACCATACGCCAACGTCTACATGCAACCTAACATGCCAAGGCACTACGCTCCCGACAACTGTGTGGTTCTAGCTTCGCATATGGATCGCCCACTCCCAGGGCTGGTGGGGTACTTGGAACCGGGCCCGTTGGTTTCAATGGGAGTTGTCACAGTGGCAGTGACCTGGTCCGTGGCCCTGGGTGTCCATTGTAAAAGGGGAATGTCTAGCTTGTGGGTGATGCTTAAAGTTTGTGAATAAATGAGTCGTGACGCCACCTGTGGTGTTCGGCAAGGGAGATGTTAAGCCGACGCTGCAAGCAGATCCTCTGGGACAGATGGTATAGTGCAGCAATGATGGTGTAGCCCTCCACAGGTAGGACAGTAGTCCCAGGGCAGAGTAGGTGAACTGACGGTGAGGGGAGACGTGGATGGTGTAGTGTTAGGCACAAAGATGTAGCAGTGCTGAGTGTGTTGGCGCAGGAATAAGCGGAGGACACCAGGGCATGTAGTTCCAAAGCTTTACTTACAATCTGTTGTGCGTACAGGTGCCCGCATCCGTGCCGTGTCCTCCAGGTCAGGAGCCCAGCCAACTTCCAACACTCCGCAAACATATGCCTTTTATGAATGTCTCCCTTCTTGCGCCTATAGTGAAGTACTCACAGTACTGAGTTACACTGGAGTTCCTCCTGTCAGATGTTCTTATGAACTCTACTTGTACAGCAGACAGCTGTAGCCTGCTTCGGGGACTCCTTACTACCTAGTCCCGGCTTACTCACGTTGCTGTTGTGCCCCCAAGTCTTGTGTGGGAATAAAGTGGTGACAACTTTTATTCCTCCAGTGTCTGCTGCAGGACCATTAGTATCCATACAACCTCGGGGACCGGACCCCGGCCTTGCGCTGTGAACTTGGGAAGGGTTCTGCTCTAATCCTAATCCTTAGTCCTCCTCTCCTTACATTCCGTACTAATCCTTCTTTCTTATGGAGAGAGTCAGGCTTTCCATCAATGTCCCTTTCCTGTGCCAGCAGACCCAGGCCACTGAGGTCGGCTGCAGCACTTCCTTCATCCATCCCACTCAGGGGATCCTCTCTTCTCCACTGACTCTATCAGACTGACTAAATCCTAACCTCTTCCCGCTCTTTTGGTGCCAACTAAACTCCATCCGCCTCCCAGCACGCTTCGTGTTCCAAGCAGGGAGCCACCAAAGGGTGCTTTGCTACACTACTGTGTTGTGTGGGATGCAGGTGTTGGAGCGTGGTCAGGTGTCTCCACCTTACCTGGATGGTGGGGTACCACACCTCAGGAGGAGGTGCAGTACCTCTGTGGCGACTGAACCCTCAGGGGCACCACACATACAACAGAGATCATATGCCACAAACCGGTTGCTGGTCTAAACGCCTACACCACTCCATATCTTCCCATGTTCTTGAACCAAGAAGCTCCGACTTATGCTAACAGCATCACTCAGTCAGCAAATGTTTCTCCAAATTCAGAAAGAACAGACATGTCCGAGCAGCCTGAGAATTACAGAGGTTGGAAATGTTCCTTTAAAGCTGCAATTAGTGACCTTGGCATCACTGCTGCTGAAGAGCTGGATCTGCTAATCAGGTGGCTCGGACCTCAATCCACAGAGCGGGTCAAGAGGCTCAGATCCGTCCACATCAGCAAACCAGCAGCTGGTCTCATTACTGCATGGGAAAGACTGGAACATAGCGTTGGCAGTCCTGAAGCCATAGAGAATGCACTTTTTAAGTGTCTACAGGATTTCCCCAAAATATCCTGCAAGGACAGTTCAAAATTCCTAGAGCTCAGCAACCTGCTCCTAGATCTCCAGTTAGCCAAAGCAGACATGCACTTACCTGGTCTCAGCTACCTGGATACTGCTCGGGGCGTTAACCCAATAATTTCTAAGCTGCCATTCAATATACAAGAGAAGTGGACAGCTATTGGATCAAAATACAAAAGGGCCAATCAAGCCTCTTATCCTCCATTTTCCTTCCTCTGTGATTTTATCAAGGATATTGCAGAGCGTAAGACAGACCCAAGAGGAGATTCCAACGCCAGAGGCTGCTCTTCACCACCCTCATCTAATGATGGTAGCCAACAAGATACCAGCTCTTGACAAGAGTGCAGATATCCTGATCCCGCTCGGTAGAGACATTCTCCGACTACACAAGGTACGTCAGCAGATCAATGGACCGCTTGATATTCCATTTGCTCAACGCTTTGATCTAGGCTGGGTTATCATAGGCAACGTTCCGTATAGACAAAATGAAGAGGTCTACAAAGATTTACTCATGTAAGACTCATGTCTTGCCAAATGGTCAAAGTACATACTGTCAACCATGCCCACATGACTACTGGGTGAAAGAAACGCTGAGTGACTGTAAACTGCAGCGAGAAACCCATGACAACATGAACATGTTCTGGTCCCTCGACGACAACCTCGGATCAACGGTGTTTGATTCTACAAATGAAGATAACAAGTAGGCACCAGCAAGAGAGGACAAAGAACTCATTAAGGTCATCAACAAGGAATTCACTCATGATGACTCATAGTAACATAGTAACATAGTTATTAAGGTTGAAGGGAGACTTTAAGTCCATCTAGTTCAACCCATATCGTATCCTAACTTGCCCTAACATGTTGATCCAGAGGAAGGCAAAAAAACCCCATGTGGCAACAGTAAGCTTCACATTGGGGAAAAAAAATTCCTTCCCGACTCCACATACGGCAATCAGACTAGCTCCCTGGATCAACGCAATATTAAGGAGACTAGTGTATATACCCTGTAATATTATACTTTTCAAGAAAGGCATCCAGTCCCTTCTTAAATTTTAGTAGTGAATCACTCATTACAACATCATATGGCAGAGAGTTCCATAGTCTCACTGCTCTTACAGTAAAGAATCCACGTCTGTGAGTATGCTTAAACCTTCTTTCCTCCAGACGTAGAGGATGCCCCCTTGTCCCCGTCACAGGTCTAAGAGTAAAAAGATCATTAGAAAGGTCTTTGTATTGTCCCCACATATATTTATACATTGTAATAAGATCACCCCTAAGCCTTCGATTCTCCAAACTAAATAACCCCAAGTGTAATAACCTGTCTTGGTATTGCAGACCCCCTAGTTCCCTAATAACCTTGGTCGCTCTTCTCTGCACCCGCTCCAGTTCAGCTATGTCTTTCTTATACACCGGAGACCAGAACTGTACACAGTATTCTAAGTGTGGTCGCACTAGTGACTTATATAGAGGTAAAATTATGCTCTCCAACAACAACTGCACAGCACCCTTTCGTTCTCCAAGGACAAGGTTGCCAAACAATCTGTAGCAAGAAACTGCAAGACTTGCATCTTTAAAACGCACTTTAAAAAAGAAACCAGAGATCGAAAAACATTTCATCGACTTCATGCAGAAGGTCTTTGATAGAGATCATGCGGAGCCTGCTCCACAACTAAAGGAAGGAGAAGAATGCTGGTATCTTCCATTCTTTGGTGTCTACCATCCTCACAAACCCAATCAAATCAGAGCGGTGTTTGACTCCAGTGCTCAGTATGAAGGTATCTCTCTCAATATCCTGCTCCTCACCGGACCCAACCTGAACAACAGTCTCATAGGCATACTGGTTCGCTTCAGACAAGAACCCGTTGCAGTAATGGCCGACATCCAACAAATGTTTCACTGTTTCATCGTGAGGGAAGACAGTAGAAACTACCTCAGGTTCCTATGGCACAAGGACAATGACATCTGCAATGAGGTAATAGATTATAGGATGAAGGTACACGTCTTCGGTAACAGCCCCTCACCTGCTGTGGCAATCTATGGACTGAGACGGACAGCCCAACAAGGTGAGAGAGAGTATGGATCGGATGCTCGTCTATTTGTGGAAAGGAACTTCTACTTTGATGACGAACTTAAGTCTTTGCCCAGGAGTGAAGAATCAATTGATCTGCTGTGCAGAACACAGGAAATGCTGTCTGCAGCAAACCTCAGACTGCACAAGATTATCTCCAACAATCAGGAGGTAATGAAAGCATTCCCATCCGAAGACCATGCAACAAGCCTGAAGGACCTTGATCTGGGTTCTGATGTCCTTCCCATGTAACGTAGTATTGGTCTGTTGTGGGACATTAAACAGGACATGTTCACATTCCAGGTATTGGCCTGTGATAAGCCTTTCACCAAACGAGGAGTCTTATCCGTGGTCAACAGCATTTACGATCCCCTTGGATTTATAGCACCCATCACTATCCAAGGCAAGATACTGATGAGACAAAATACATAAGAGAGACAGAAGATTCGGCACTGCTTCTTAACCCCAAAGCAGTTCCATGACTGCTATTCAAGTTGAAAATCACACACCTGGACCGACAGCCAAAATACCGTCAGAACGAGTGCTCAATCCAGAAAAGCAAATATGTAATCTGATTTTGTACAAAAGAGAAAAAAAAAAGTGATGGCACCCAGCGTTCTGTTGTGAAAATTCTTTATTAATTAAAAGGCATTGGCACGGGAGGAACGTACAGAGAGTGGACAACGGCTGTTTCACGCACTAGCGCTTCAACGGGTCCTGAGGCTGGAATACAGGCAGGTGGGAATTTAGAAGCGCACACATGTGGACACACCTCCTGATTTCCGACTCATACTCCCCCAATGGAGTGAAACATGTGAACTAATTAGTCAAACACAGAATTAAAAACAAGGGTTAAAAAATCTCTATCATAATAAAATGTGGAAATACAAACACTGAGCAGTTCCTACAAAAACACCGCCATATCTATTTTCTCATTCAACCCTAAAGGTCCTGTGGCATTCGTTCGTAGAATCCACTTAGATTCTCTTTGTAAGAGAATTCTATGATGGTTTCCCCCTTGGGTTGGCTGTGATACTTTTTCTACACCTGCGAACCGCAGCGACTCTGCATTACCCACATGCACTTTTTTAACATGCTCTATCAAACGAGGGACCCCTTTTCCTGTGGAAATAGACTGAAAATGCTCTCTAAATCTAACATACAATGGACGAATAGTTTTTCCTAAATAGTTTTTACTTCGGCGACTCGCAAATAGATTGTCAAGAGAGGTCCTCTATTTGCGAGTCGCCGAAGTAAAAACTTAAAAGACCTTCTGGTCTGCAACAGATATAAAAGTGATAAAAAAAACTGGCTAGGTCTGAACAGTCCTGTAGGCAATTATAAGTGCAAAAACTGCCCCTTCTGCCCCTTTAAATTGACAGGAAAATCTCTCAAAATCGGAACAATTCAGCATGAGGTCCAGAACTTTATTTCTTGTAAAACAACCCACGTTGTGTATGTCATCTTCTGTCCCTGTGGTTGTTATTATTTAGGAAAACTATTCGTCCATTGTATGTTAGATTTAGAGCGCATTTTCAGCTGTAAAAAGAGACAACTTTATGCAAAAAAATTTCGAAAAGTTGACAAATTTGGCCCATGCTCATAGCTACAATAGAGCTGTACATAGCTGTATATAGGACAAGAGCTGTATAGCAAACGTAGAACACAATTTAACCATGATAAAATGGGAATCATCTGATAAATGGACTTGGCCTAAGAAATGTAAATGGAATATCTTGTCACATTGATTTTATGATTATCGCTAGAGGATTATACAGCCTGCTGGGTTACAGGTGCCGCATAGCTCCATATTGTGATGAATGGCATCTCAAATTCACATTACTAAAAAATGCTGAGTCCGTGTATCGTGTCTTGACACTTGTTACAGATTACCGGTAATGATGTCACTTCATTACGCTCTGCGGGACGGCAAGAGAAAACACAGGTTGGCATTATAAATCTCGTCCATCTTATCGTATTTTCTATTCATTTCCATTCCCAATTAGCAGACCTCGATCCGCTGCCCCCATCTCTTGGTTTTATGCACAGCGATTCTCCAGATCGTGGATGTTTGCTGGAATATTCAGGTGTAGAAATGAGGGAGCAGAAGCACGGTTTTGGTGCTATTTCCAGGGTCCAGCTGGAGCTAGACTTTCTTTCACCTGGACCAAAAGGTTCAATATTGCACCCTTACCGTGTATCTACATACCCTGCCCAAGAAAAATGTATTATTGGTGTCTCTTTCTTGACACTCAGCAAAGGACCTCCAATAAATCTCCACCTGACTATAGGACTGTTGGAAATAGCTGAGTTCAGGGCCGTTCTTGGGATCACAGGATTCCCAGCACGTTGGATCCATAGTGGTCAGCATCCCCTATCCTATAGATTATAATGAAAGTCACAACAAAGTCCAGATCTAATGTACAATATATCTTGAAGGTGCCCAAACGATTGACCCATAACGGGATTCTTCGGTTTGGTCGTGTTTTCTGACCTTGTGATGGGAGAAATATGACTGTCTCCAAAAGAGCTTTACTAGCCTTTGGCCAACAATTTTATCACTTCATTAGAATTAGCTCCACTATTACAGTAAGTGATGGAAGGGCACAGAGACATGTAGTGGTGGCCAAGCATCAACAGGTGAACTGGCTACAATTCTGGGCAGTTTTCAAATTAATCATTAATAAGAGTCTGTCAATGCAAAATGACTGCCCAAACCAAGCAAAGACTCGTGGTACACCTTTGACAGTGGTCAAACAGTTCAGCACACCTTCCCACCTACTTCCGCCTCGCTATTCTTGGATTGACAGCTATGGATTTACAGGAGGCAGAAAAGGGTGATGATAGATGTAAAACATTAGGTGGCAAGAAGGCGCCAAGTGTTTCATTAGTTTGAGCAGTCATTTTGTGCTGGATGTCTCCTTAGTGGCCAAGGTGGATTGGCAAATACACACATTTTTCCACTTTAGATTCTTCATACCCCAAAGCATGGTCAAGAAGACCCTTTGCCAAGACCCCACCTCCACTACATCCCTTTTCTGTGCCTACATGCCTGAGTCCCTTCCTCCACGAAATTTCAAGGTATTGGAGTTGAGTCGGAAGATCAATATTTATCTACACCAGACTCCAGTCCCTTACTCCATGGCAGCTAGACCTAGAATGTCTTCACTCCTCTGCCCAGAATACACCTCTGGCAATGTCCTCCTGACATCCTTTGTGCTTGCAAGTTTTGGCGCTCCAGGAGGTAGAAAATGCAAAAGGCACCTAAGAAGTACAATGGTAGTTAGCTGTGGCTTGTAATAGTGTTCTTGGCTGCTTCGAGTCAAAGTGGGAGTCAGGCAGGGGCTTTGTTCGCATGGGGGCTTGGTGGGGTATGCATTCTTGCAACAGATGCAGGGATAATCAAGCCAAGTAGATGGGATTTAGCAATATCAAGCTCAAAACTAGACACCTTGGGGGCGTGTTGGGCATTAGTAGGGCTTAACTGGGCATGATCCTACGGTGCAGGGCACCAAGGAGCAGCAGAGGCACTAACGAGCCTTTCTTCTTTGGCCAGAATATTTAGATGAAAGGCTAAATCAATGTTCTTGCCTCCAGGAAAGGAAAGCATAGCCATGCCTCTGGGGGAATTGGGTAATTGTATTGCTCTATGACCCCATTGTTTGTTTTTTTGGTGAGCTACAAGTCTAAGTGTTTATAAACAGTCAAAATCCGACAATTTATATATCCAGTACATTTGCTTTTCACCATTTTTAAATTGTTATTAACAAAAATCAGGTGCTCAAAATACTAGCAAATCAAATTTTTCTAAAAGAACATCACTGTTTTTGTTCCATTAGAAGTGAAAAAAGCCAAAAGTTCTCTCTTCTTTTTTCTTTCTTCTTCTGCAGTTTAACAATCACCACCATAAAATATCCTGATTGGGGTGAAAGCAATGCCTAATCCTAAATTCTAGAGAATGAAAGCGATGCATTTTGTGCTAAACTCCACGCGTTTTGGTTCCTGCTGGTCGCCATGCATTATAGATGACAGTCTTTTTATTACCTTATTTCCCATATAACAGTGTTTACAGCACACCCTTCATTGTGCGTTGCCTTTTTCTGAGACTCGCATCCCTGCCGGTATGTTTTTTTTGGGAGTGTGAGAAGGAATTGGATGATATGTATAATTATAGAAAAAGTCAATACAAGGATCAGTAAAGTGATTTGTACCGAGGCTTACAACAATAACAGGGGGTACTTCTGCCTGCAGAGTTAAGTAGCTTTCACTATTACTTTACCAATTGAAGTGATGAGGGCTTTAACTAGTTTTAGAAATGGTTTGCATACCTTTTAACACTTTGCAATGGAAACATCAATATAAAATGTCCTGTTAGGTGAATGGGGAGTACATTAGCAATGTTTTTCCATGTCACTGCTTTCAAAAAGATGAAAGAGATTTTGTTATCAGAAAATGACATATTGTTTAACCACATTTTAAAACATTGAAGAAAAGGCGAAAAATAGGAGTAATGGATTCAAAAAGTAATATAAAAAAAGCAAATTTTATTTAACAAATGCAAAGACAAATATCGTATAAATAACATGATTGCAAAAAGTACAGAGACACAAGCAGGACAAAATGGGGAAGCGCCCAGTGTGAGCATAAAAAAACGCGCGTCGGGGGTCGCCCTGCTGGATCTGGGTAACTGTGCACCATTTGGTAAGCTGTCTGCCTGATTTATTCACTATTCATCATGGTTATATTGATACTTCTTATGGACATGACTTGCCACCATTACCGCTAGCACTTTGTTGTCTTGCCTGGCATCTTCGCCCCTATTCAGACTACATGTGCATACTATGGCCTGATTTTTACTTTTTGATATGGGTACTTGTATATGCCACATCCTGATACCTTTACAACCTCATGTGCTATTGTGTTTATGGTTCTTGGTGCACAGGGCTATTTTTATTCCCCTTCCCTATTTTGTCCTGCTTGCGTCTCTGTACTTTTTGCTATCATGTTATTTATGCGATATTTGTCTTTGCATTTGTTAATTAAAATTTGCATTTTTTATATTAATTTTTGAATCCATTACTCCTATTTTTCGGCTGTTCTTCAATTATATATGGAGTGGAAATTTCACTATAATGGCAGTTTATTTGATTAGGTTACCGCCCTTTTTCCTCTTATATAGTGTTGGGCTCCCTTTTTTGTTTTAACATTTTAAAACATTTGGTTATGGATTTTTTAAATTTTCTGCATCACTATCTACACTCACTGGCCACTTTATTAGGTACACCTGTCCAACTGTGTGTTAAGACTTAATTTCTAATCAGCCAATCACATGGCGGCAACTCAGTGCATTTAGGCATGTAGACATGGTCAAGACAATCTCCTGCAGTTCAAACCGAGCATCAGTATGGGGAAGAAAGGTGATTTGAGTGCCTTTGAACGTGGCATGATTGTTGGTGCCAGAAGGGCTGGTCTGAGTATTTCAGAAACTGCTGATCTACTGGGATTTTCACGCACAACCATCTCTAGGGTTTACAGAGAATGGTCCGAAAAAGAAAAAAAATCCAGTGAGCGGCAGTTCTGTGGCCGGAAATGCCTTGTTGATGCCAGAGGTCAGAGGAGAATGGGCAGACTGGTTCGAGCTGATAGAAAGGCAACAGTGACTCAAATTGCCACCCGTTACAACCAAGGTAGGCAGAAGAGCATCTCTGAACGCACAGTGCGTCGAACTTTGAGGCAGATGGGCTACAGCAGCAGAAGACCACACCGGGTACCACTCCTCTCAGCTAAGAACAGGAAACTGAGGCTACAATTTGCACAAGCTCATCGAAATTGGACAGTAGAAGATTGGAAAAACGTTGCCTGGTCTGATGAGTCTCGATTTCTGCTGCGACATTCGGATGGTAGGGTCAGAATTTGGCGTAAACAACATGAAAGCATGGATCCATCCTGCCTTGTATCAACGGTTCAGGCTGGTGGTGGTGGTGTCATGGTGTGGGGAATTTTTTCTTGGCACTCTTTGGGCCCCTTGGTACCAATTGAGCATCGTTGCAACGCCACAGCCTACCTGAGTATTGTTGCTGACCATGTCCATCCCTTTATGACCACAATGTACCCAACATCTGATGGCTACTTTCAGCAGGATAATGTGCCATGTCATAAAGCTCGAATCATCTCAGATTGGTTTCTTGAACATGACAATGAGTTCACTGTACTCAAATGGCCTCCTCAGTCACCAGATCTCAATCCAATAGAGCATCTTTGGGATGTGGTGGAACGGGAGATTCGCATCAGGGATGTGCAGCCGACAAATCTGCGCCAACTGTGTGATGCCATCATGTCAATATGGTCCAAAATCTCTGAGGAATGCTTCCAGCACCTTGTTGAATCTCTGCCACGAAGAATTGAGGCAGTTCTGAAGGCAAAAGGGGGTCCAACCCCTTACTAGCATGGTGTACCTAATAAAGTGGCCAGTGAGTGTATATTCAAAAAAGATCTTGAAATTTTGCAGTTTTCACTCTGAGTCTCATTAACAGAGTGATCTTACCTGTTTTATAGAGATCACTTCTCAGCAGTCAACTGATTACTTACATATAGACAACAAAGGATCTGCCCCTGAAAATAGGATCAGTTCTCTACCCCCATTAAATCAGATAGACAGGGTTGACAGCAGTGTGAGCAGCCTCTTCTTACATCAGAACTCCTGGTAACTCCAGTATCAGATCAGAAAGACTGGGTGGACAGCAGTGTGGGCAGCCTGTTCTTACCTCAGTACCCTTAGTAACTTCAGTATTAGATCAGAGAGACATAAGGACAACAGTGTGAGCAGCTTCTTCTTACCGCAGCACCCCTGGTATCTCCAATATTACATCAGATAGACAGGGTGGACAGCAGTGTGAACAGCCTCTTCTTACCTCAGAACCCCCAGGTATCTCCAGTATTAGATCAGATAGAGTGGACAGCAGTGTGAGCAGCCTCTTCTTACCTCAGTACCCCTGGTATCTTCAGTAATAAATCAGATAGACAGAGAAGGCAACAGTGTGAACAGCTTCTTCTTACCTCAGCACCCCGGGTATCTCCAGTATTATATCAAATAGACAGGGTGGACAGCAGTGTGAGCAGACTCTTCTTACCTCCAAACCCCCTGGTATCTCCAGTATTAGATCAGATACATAGAGTGGACAGCAGTGTGAGCAGTCTCTTCTTACCTTAGCACTCCTGGTATCTCCAGTATTAGATCGGATAGAGTGGACAGCAATGTGAGCAGCCTCTTCTTACCTCAGAACCTCTGGTATCTCCAGTATTAGTGGACAGCAGTGTGAGCAATCTCTTCTTACCTCAATAGTCCTAGTATCTCAAGTATTAGGTCAGATAGACAGAGTGAACAGCAGTGTGAGAAGCTTCCTTCTTCTTACCAGTATTGGATTAGATAGACAGGGTGGAAAGCAGTGTGAGTGTTAGGAACGGCGGAACGCACTAAATAAAAATAATAATAAAGTGCGTTCGCTGTTTGGGGTCCACCATGCAGTAGGTGTTACAACCACTGCTGAGTAATGGCAGACGAGCAGTATGGCGATATAATGCGCACGAGTTCAACTTCACCCGAAGTGCGCAGAGCGGGCTCTGTTCACACACAGAGGCGCCGCAAAAAACATACAAAAGGCTGAGCCTGTTAGAGTCACAGGCCTCAGGTAAATGCACACACGGTATAAGGTCACAGGAGCAGGAACTAAGGCAGACGGGCTGCGTCCGTCTAGACCTACCATGTGTGCGGCGTCGCTAATACGAAGGCCAAGAAGGGCTGCAACTGCAGCGCGGCGCAGGACACTGCTGCTGGACGACACAGCTACAAAGCAGGCGCTATGTCGGACGCTAGCGCAGAGGTGCGGTGTGCACAGTGGCCTAAAGCTTGCAACAGACTGGCGCAGACTACTGAACTAATTCCCTAACCACAGGCATAACATCAGAGGGAAGGGGTTTCATAATAAGTCAGTCACCAGAATCATACATCCGTCACCATTCACTCATAGCAGTATAGTCTGTTGTGAGTTCTGTTGTGAGTTCATTTTCCCCTTCGTCACTGAGGTCTGGTGAACTCCCTATTCTGGTAAAGGAAGGTAATGAGCCTGATTGTCAGGCACCTGAGCCTGATGAGGATGACTGGCTGAGTGGAGTCACGGACTGGATATAAGGCTGCCGACGCCCTTCTGCCGTGCGGGTGATTTCTCTGTGGACTTCTTGGACACCAGTCTGATTCCTGCTCCTCTAAAGCTAAGTTTTCTGCTTTTTCCTGTAATATTTTTGTTTTGTTTTTTGTTTTCCTTGCTTTTCTGTATTCTGCCATTCCCTGCTGGGGTGAGCTGAATCTCCTTTTGCCTGTAGCTCTGTCTTCAGAATATTCCTGAGTACTGACATAGCTTTTTTGAAGCCTAGCGTCTTCAGGGCCTTTTTCACTGTCAGTCTGTTGGCTCTTATTTTCATAGGGTTTTTCACGGATTGCAGACAGCAGCCTTCTTGTCCTTTTCTATCTAGTTAGCTTGGGCCCCGTCTTTGCTCAGTCTATCTTTCTGTCTGTGTTAGTATTTTCATCTTGCTTCACCGTCATTATATGTTGGGGGCTGCCTTTTGCTTTGGGGTCTGCTCTGGGGCAGTTTAGATTTCCCCTTTCTTTCTTTAGGCCTATTTAATTCTCCGGCTGTGATCGAGGGGTCTAGGGCATCGTAGGAACCCCCCACGGCTACTGCTAGTTGTGTTGATAGGTTCAGGGGTCTGCAATCCGATCGATAGCTGCCAACTTCTCTGGTTTTCTGGACTTAGCTAGCATTTCTGTTTTTGCCTCCTACGGTGACTCAATCAAAACAGAGTTCATTTTCCCCTTCACCGTCAATGTCTGATGAACTCCCTCTTCTGGTGAAGGAAGGTAGTGAGGCTGATTACCAAACACCTGATCTGGTAGATGATGACTGGGTAACAGGAAAATCTGACTGGATATAAGGCAGCCGACACCCTTCTGAGTCGCTGGTGAATTCTCTGCTGGATTCTTGGAGACCAGTCTGATTCCTGCTTCCCAAAGATATGTTTTTGCTCTGCTATTGAACTTATTAGTTTTGTTTTGTTTACCTTGTTTTTTGGAGTTCAGCCATCCCCGGTCGGGGGTGTGCTGAGTTCCATTTTTGTCTCTGATCAGTTTGTCTCTATGCTCTGTCTTCAGAATTTACCTGAGTGCTGATATAGTCTTTTTGAAGTCCTAGCGACTTCAGGGCCTGTTTTTCCTATCAGACGGTTGGGACATTTTTTGGTAGGGTTTTTTACGGATTGCAGACAGCAGCTTTTCTATCCGGTCCTTTTTAGTTAGCTTGGGCCCCATCGTTTGCTCAACCTATCTTTTTATCTGTGTTAGTGTTTTCATCTTGCTTCACCGTCATTATCTGTTGGGGGCTGCCTATTGCTTTGGGGTCTGCTCTGGGGCAGTTTAGATTTCCCCTTTCTTTCTTTAGTCCTATTTAGTTCTCCGGCTGTGATCGAGGGGTCTAGGGCATCGTAGGAACCCCCAACGGCTACTGTTAGTTGTTGTGGATAGGATCAGGGGTCTGCAATCCGATAGCTACCAACCTCTCCGGTTTTCTGGACTTAGCTTGCATTTTTGTTTTTTCCTCCTTCGGTGACTCATTCATAACAGAATCACCAGCCATACCGCAGATTCTAGGGTACTCAATAGCCGGAAAGAATTGTAAAAAAAAAAAAAGTGTCAGAATTTTTATTTTTTCTTTTTGTGTATATTTTTTCCTCTATTTCTCTGAGGCCGTAGGAGGAGTTTTTTCTCAATGGAGATTAAGCCATTGTCTGATCATGTGGAGCAGCTCACTGCTGAAGTGCGGGGAATTTCTGCCTATCTTGCTCATTCACATGCTGCTGAACCAAAGATCCCTACTCCTGATGTGTTTTTTGGGGATCGGTCTAAATTTTTGAATTTTAAGAATAATTGTAAATTATTTTTTGCCTTGAAGCCTAACTCATTGGGGAGCTCCGCGCAGCAGGTTAAAATTGTCATCTCTTTGCTGCGCGGCGATCCCCAGGATTGGGCGTTTTCTTTGAAACCTGATGATCCTATTCTGACTGATGTGAATGCATTTTTTCAGGCCTTGGGGTTGTTGTATGATGAACCTAATGATATTGATCAGTCTTGACGATTCTATGTCATTAGCCATTCAGGTTGATCGGCGTTTGCGTGAACGCAAAACCGCACGAGAGGTGTTGCCACCTGTTGAACAAATGTCTGAACCTATGCAATGTGATAGAGTTTTGTCTAGGGCGCAACGTCAGGAGTTCAGAAGGCGTAATAAGCTGTGTTTCTTCTGTGGTGATGCCTCGCATATGATTTCTGTCTGCCCTAAACGAGTGAAACGTTTTGCATACACATTTGCTGTGAGTGGTGTTCAACCTAAGTTTCTTCTGGCAATTAATCTGATCTGCTCCCTGTCCACATTTTCCGCTAAGGCTTTTGTGGATTTGGGAGCAGCTCTGAACCTGATGGACTTGGATTTTGCTAAACGTTGTGGGTTTCCTATGACACCTCTGCGGACGCCTATCCCTTTGAGGGGTATTGATGCTACTCCTTTGGCGAAGAATAAACCTCAGTTTTGGACCCAGGTGGTAATGCGGGTTGCCCCAGACCATCAAGAAAATTGCAGATTTTTGGTGTTGCATAATTTGCATGATACCATCGTTCTCGAGTTTCCCTAGTTGCAAATCCATAATCCAGTTTTGGATTGGAAATCTGTGTCTGTGGTGAGTTGGGGTTGTCGGTGTGCTCTTAGTGATGCTCCTGTTTTCTCCACCTCTCCCCAGTCGCATGATGTTCCTGACTATTTGGCTGATTATTATGATGTATTTAGTGAGAATGAGTCTGCGTCTTTGCCTCCTCATAGGAGTTATGACTGTGCAATTGAGCTGAGCCCTGGGTGTAAATTTCCCAAGGGTCGACTTTTCAATTTATCTGTACCCGAACACGAAGCTATGCGATCCTATATTAAGGAGTCGTTGGAGAAGGGTCATATTAGACCATCCTCTTCACCCTTAGGTGCTGGTTTTTTTTTCGTGGCTAAGAAAGATGGGTCATTAAGGCCTTGTATTGACTATCGTTCCCTCAATAAAATTACTGTTAAATATCAGTATCCGTTACCCCTGATTTCTGATCTATTCTCCAGAATTAATGGTGCTTGCTGGTTTACAAAGCTTGACCTCAGGGGGGCGTATAATCTTATTCGCAATAAGCATGGGGATGAATGGAAGACGGCGTTTAATACTCCGGAGGGACATTTTGAGTACCTGGTGATGCCTTTTGGGCTCACTAATGCCCCTTCTGTCTTCCAGTGCTTCATGAATGATATTTTCCGAGACTTGGTGGATACATTTTTGATCATCTATCTGGATGATATTTTGATCTTTTCCAAGGATTGGGACTCTCATGTGGAACATGTTCGGACTGTGTTCCGGATTTTGAGGGAGAATTCCCTGTATGTCAAGGGATCGAAATGCCTTTTTGGGGTACAGAGGATTTCATTTTTGGGATTTATTTTGTCTCCGTCAACTATTGAAACGGACCCGGCCAAGGTACAGGCCATTTATGATTGGGTTCAGCCCACTTCTTTGAAGGCCCTCCAGAAATTTTTGGGTTTTGCTAATTTTTATCGTAAATTTATAGCTAATTTTTCTTGTATTGCCAAACCATTGACTGATTTGACTAAGAAGGGTGCTGATGTGCTGAATTGGTCTCCGGAGGCTGTTTCTTCCTTTCAGGAGCTGAAGCGAAGGTTCATTTCTGCTCCGGTTTTGCGGCAACCTGATGTCTCACTCCTGTTTCAGGTAGAGGTGGACGCTTCTGAGATTGGTGCAGGAGCTGTTTTGTCCCAAAAAGATCCTGTAACATCTAAAATGAATCCCTGTGCTTTCTTTTCCCGAAAGTTCTCCCCATCCGAACGTAACTATGATGTGGGGAATTGGGAACTGTTAGCCATGAAATGGGCATTTGAGGAGTGGAGACATTGGTTGGAGGGAGCTAAACATGAAGTCGTGGTCCTTACTGACCACAATAATTTGATTTACCTGGAGTCGGCAAAACGCTTGAATCCTAGACAGGCTAGGTGGGCCTTGTTTTTCACACGTTTTGATTTTGTGGTCTCTTTTCTTCCGGGCACTAAGAATGTCAAAGCAGACGCCCTCTCTAGGAGATTCTTTGCTGATTCTCCTGTTGTGACCAAGCCTGCTACCATCTTAGGTGAGGGGGTAGTTCTTTCTGCCATCTCGCCCGATTTGAGACGTGCTCTGGAAGAGTTTCAGGAGGACAAACCTGAGCGTTGTCCCATTGGAAAATTGTATGTTCCTGACCAGTGGAGGAAGAGAGTGATGTCTGAAGTTCATTGCTCTGCATTGACTGGTCATCCAGGTATTTTTGGTACTAGAGATTTGGTGAGTCGGTCTTTTTGGTGGCCCGCCTTGTCTCGTGATGTCAGGAATTTTGTGCAGTCCTGTAGGACTTACTCTCGGTCTAAACCTTGTTCTCGCTCTAGTGGATTGTTGATGCCTTTGCCGGTGCCCAGGAGGCCATGGACCCATATTTCAACGGATTTTATCTCTGATATGCCTATCTCTCATAGAATGACTGTTATTTGGGTGATTTGTGATAGATTCTCTAAGATGGTCCATCTTGTACCACTCCCTAAGTTGCCATCTTCCTTAGAGTTGGTGCCCTTGTTTTTGCAACAGGTGGTTCGTTTGCACGGGATTCCTGAGAAGATTGTATCTGACAGAGGAGTTCAGTTTGTGTCTAGATTTTGGAGGACTTTCTGTTCCAAGCTGGGAATTCAGTTGTCCTTCTCCTCTGCTTTTCACCCTCAGACCAATGGGCAGACGGAGAGAACAAACCAGACTTTGGAGTCGTATTTGAGATGTTTTATTTCTGCTGATCAGGATGATTGGGTTTCATTTTTGCCCTTGGCCGAATTTGCTTTAAATAATAGAGCTAGTTCTGCCACTTTGATGTCACCTTTTTTTTGTAATTTGGGTTTCATCCACGATTTTCTTCAGGGCAGGTGGAGCTTTCTGCCTGCCCAGGTGTTGACACTGTGGTGGAGAGAATGCACCAGATCTGGGACCAAGTGGTGGATAAGTTATCTCTCTCCCAGGAAAAGGCCCAGCGGTTTTCCAATCGACATAGGACCATTGGTCCCCAGTTTAAGATTGGTGATATGGTGTGGTTATCATCAAAAAATATTGCTATGAAGGTGGCTTCTCCTAAGTTTAAGCCTAGATTTATTGGACCTTACAAGATTTTGGAGATTATTAATCCGGTCTCTTTTCATTTGGCCCTTCCTGTCACATTTAAAATCCATAATGTGTTCCATAAGTCCTTGTTGAAGAGGTTTGTTGAACCAGTTGTTCCTGGGGTGGCACCTCCAGACCCTGTATTGGTTGAAGGTAACATGGAATATGAGGTAGAGAAAATACTGGATTCCCGTCTGGCTAGACGGAGACTCCAGTATTTGGTTAAGTGGAAGGGTTATGGTCAGGAGGATAATTCCTGGGTCTCTGCCTCTGATATTCATGCCAAAAGATTGGTGCGTGCATTTCATCGGGCTCACCCTGATCGCCCTGGTGGCGTGGTTGAGGGTTCGGTGACCCCTCCTCAAGGGGGAGGTACTGTTGTGAGTTCATTTTCCCCTTCGTCACTGAGGTCTGGTGAACTCCCTATTCTGGTAAAGGAAGGTAATGAGCCTGATTGTCAGGCACCTGAGCCTGATGAGGATGACTGGCTGAGTGGAGTCACGGACTGGATATAAGGCTGCCGACGCCCTTCTGCCCTGCGGGTGATTTCTCTGTGGACTTCTTGGACACCAGTCTGATTCCTGCTCCTCGAAAGCTAAGTTTTCTGTTTTTTCCTGTTAGCATTTTTGTTTTGTTTTTTGTTTTCCTTGCTTTTCTGTATTCTGCCATTCCCTGCTGGGGTGAGCTGAATCTCCTTTTGCCTGTAGCTCTGTCTTCAGAATATTCCTGAGTACTGACATAGCTTTTTTGAAGCCTAGCATCTTCAGGGCCTTTTTCACTGTCAGTCTGTTGGCTCTGATTTTCATAGGGTTTTTCACGGATTGCAGACAGCAGCCTTCCTGTCCTTTTCTAGCTAGTTAGCTTGGGCCCCGTCTTTGCTCAGTTTATCTTTCTGTCTGTGTTAGTATTTTCATCTTGCTTCACCGTCATTATATGTTGGGGGCTGCCTTTTGCTTTGGGGTCTGCTCTGGGGCAGTTTAGATTTCCCCTTTCTTTCTTTAGGCCTATTTAATTCTCCGGCTGTGATCGAGGGGTCTAGGGCATCGTAGGAACCCCCCACGGCTACTGCTAGTTGTGTTGATAGGTTCAGGGGTCTGCAATCCGATAGCTGCCAACTTCTCTGGTTTTCTGGACTTAGCTAGCATTTCTGTTTTTGCCTCCTACGGTGACTCAATCATAACAGAGTTCATTTTCCCCTTCACCGTCGATGTCTGATGAACTCCCTCTTCTGGTGAAGGAAGGTAGTGATGCTGATTACCAAACATCTGATCTGGTAGATGATGACTGGGTAACAGGAAAATCTGACTGGATATAAGGCAGCCGACACACTTCTGAGTCGCTGGTGATTTCTCTGTTGGATT
The DNA here is from genome assembly GCF_039654945.1 of Dendrobates tinctorius. Taxonomy (NCBI): domain Eukaryota; kingdom Metazoa; phylum Chordata; class Amphibia; order Anura; family Dendrobatidae; genus Dendrobates; species Dendrobates tinctorius. The sequence goes on from NW_027361696.1 coordinate 54,305,653, forward strand.
CTTGGAGACCAGTCTGATTCCTGCTTCCCAAAGATATGTTTTTGCTCTGCTATTGAACTTATTAGTTTTGTTTTGTTTACCTTGTTTTTTGGAGTTCAGCCATCCCTGGTCGGGGGTGTGCTGAGTTCCATTTTTGTCTCTGATCAGTTTGTCTCTTTGCTCTGTCTTCAGAATTTACCTGAGTGCTGATATAGTCTTTTTGAAGTCCTAGCGACTTCAGGGCCTGTTTTTCCTATCAGTCGGTTGGGACATTTTTTGGTAGGGTTTTTTGCGGATTGCAGACAGCAGCTTTTCTATCCTGTCCTTTTTAGTTAGCTTGGGCCCCATCGTTTGCTCAACCTATCTTTTTATCTGTGTTAGTGTTTTCATCTTGCTTCACCGTCATTATCTGTTGGGGGCTGCCTATTGCTTTGGGGTCTGCTCTGGGGCAGTTTAGATTTCCCCTTTCTTTCTTTAGGCCTATTTAGTTCTCTGGCTGTGATCGAGGGGTCTAGGGCATCGTAGGAACCCCCAACGGCTACTGTTAGTTGTTGTGGATAGGATCAGGGGTCTGCAATCCGATAGCTACCAACCTCTCCGGTTTTCTGGACTTAGCTTGCATTTTTGTTTTTTCCTCCTTCGGTGACTCATTCATAACAGAATCACCAGCCATACCGCAGATTCTAGGGTACTCAATAGCCGGAAAGAATTGTAAAAAAAAAAAAAAGTGTCAGAATTTTTATTTTTTCTTTTTGTGTATATTTTTTCCTCTATTTCTCTGAGGCCGTAGGAGGAGTTTTTTCTCAATGGAGATTAAGCCATTGTCTGATCATGTGGAGCAGCTCACTGCTGAAGTGCGGGGAATTTCCGCCTATCTTGCTCATTCACATGCTGCTGAACCAAAGATCCCTACTCCTGATGTGTTTTTTGGGGATCGGTCTAAATTTTTGAATTTTAAGAATAATTGTAAATTATTTTTTGCCTTGAAGCCTAACTCATTGGGGAGCTCCGCGCAGCAGGTTAAAATTGTCATCTCTTTGCTGCGCAGCGATCCCCAGGATTGGGCGTTTTCTTTGAAACCTGATGATCCTATTCTGACTGATGTGAATGCATTTTTTCAGGCCTTGGGGTTGTTGTATGATGAACCTAATGCTATTGATCAGGCTGAAAAGGCCCTGTTGGCATTGAGCCAGGGTCAGGATTCTGCAGAGTTGTACTGTCAAAAATTCCGAAAGTGGGCGGTCCTTACTACCTGGAATGATGGTGCCTTGGCAGCTCTCTTTCGGAAGGGTTTGTCAGCAACCATAAAAGATACTATGGTGGGATTTCCTGTTCCCTCTGGTCTTGACGATTCTATGTCATTAGCCATTCAGGTTGATCGGCGTTTGCGTGAACGCAAAACCGCACGAGAGGTGTTGCCACCTGTTGAACAAATGTCTGAACCTATGCAATGTGATAGAGTTTTGTCTAGGGCGCAACGTCAGGAGTTCAGAAGGCGTAATAAGCTGTGTTTCTTCTGTGGTGATGCCTCGCATATGATTTCTGTCTGCCCTAAACGAGAGAAACGTGTTGCACACACATTTGCTGTGGGTGGTGTTCAACCTAAGTTTCTTCTGGCAATTAATCTGATCTGCTCCCTGTCCACATTTTCTGCTAAGGCTTTTGTGGATTCGGGAGCAGCTCTGAACCTGATGGACTTGGATTTTGCTAAACGTTGTGGGTTTCCTATGACACCTCTGCGGACGCCTATCCCTTTGAGGGGTATTGATGCTACTCCTTTGGCGAAGAATAAACCTCAGTTTTGGACCCAGGAGGTAATGCGGGTTGCCCCAGACCATCAAGAAAATTGCAGATTTTTGGTGTTGCATAATTTGCATGATACCATCGTTCCGGCAGCACGGTGGCTCAGTGGTTAGCGCTGCAGCCTTGCAGCGCTGGCGTCCTGGGTTCGAGTCCCATCAAGGACAACATCTGCAAGGAGTTTGTATGTTCTCCCCGTGTTTGCGTGGGTTTCCTCCGGGCACTCTGGTTTCCTCCCACACTCCAAAAAAAAACATACTGATAGGGAATTTAGATTGTGATCCCCATCAGGGACAGTGATGAAAATATGTGCAAACTGTAAAGCGCTGCGGAATATGTTAGCGCTATATAAAAATAAAGTATTATTTTTATTATTATTTCTCGGGTTTCCCTAGTTGCAAATCCATAATCCAGTTTTGGATTGGAAATCTGTTTCTGTGGTGAGTTGGGGTTATCGGTGTGCTCTTAGTGATGCTCCTGTTTTCTCCACCTCTCCCCAGTCGCATGTTGTTCCTGACTATTTGGCTGATTATTATGATGTATTTAGTGAGAATGAGTCTGCGTCTTTGCCTCCTCATAGGAGTTATGACTGTGCAATTGAGCTGAGCCCTAGGTGTAAATTTCCCAAGGGTCGACTTTTCAATTTATCTGTACCCGAACACGAAGCTATGCGATCCTATATTAAGGAGTCGTTGGAGAAGGGTCATATTAGACCATCCTCTTCACCCTTAGGTGCTGGTTTTTTTTTCGTGGCTAAGAAAGATGGGTCATTAAGGCCTTGTATTGACTATCGTTCCCTCAATACAATTACTGTTAAATATCAGTATCCGTTACCCCTGATTTCTGATCTATTCTCCAGAGTTAAAGGTGCTTGCTGGTTTACAAAGCTTGACCTCAGGGGGGCGTATAATCTTATTCGCATTAAGCATGGGGATGAATGGAAGACGGCGTTTAATACTCCGGAGGGACATTTTGAGTACCTGGTGATGCCTTCTGGGCTCACTAATGCCCCTTCTGTCTTCCAGTGCTTCATGAATGATATTTTCCGAGACTTGGTGGATAAATTTTTGATCATCTATCTGGATGATATTTTGATCTTTTCCAAGGATTGGGACTCTCATGTGGAACATGTTCGGACTGTGTTCCGGATTTTGAGGGAGAATTCCCTGTATGTCAAGGGATCGAAATGCCTTTTTGGGGTACAGAGGATTTCATTTTTGGGATTTATTTTGTCTCCGTCAACTATTGAAATGGACCCGGCCAAGGTACAGGCCATTTATGATTGGGTTCAGCCCACTTCTTTGAAGGCCCTCCAGAAATTTTTGGGTTTTGCTAATTTTTATCGTAAATTTATAGCTAATTTTTCTGGTATTGCCAAATCATTGACTGATTTGACTAAAAGGGTGCTGATGTGCTGAATTGGTCTCCGGAGGCTGTTTCTTCCTTTCAGGAGCTAAAGCGAAGGTTCACTTCTGCTCCGGTTTTGCGGCAACCTGATGTCTCACTCCTGTTTCAGGTAGAGGTGGACGCTTCTGAGATTGGTGCAGGAGCTGTTTAGTCCCAAAAAGATCCTGTAACATCTAAAATGAATCCCTGTGCTTTCTTTTCCCGAAAGTTCTCCCCATCCGAACGTAACTATGATGTGGGGAATCGGGAACTGTTAGCCATGAAATGGGCATTTGAGGAGTGGAGACATTGGTTGGAGGAAGCTAAACATGAAGTCGTGGTCCTTACTGACCACAATAATTTGATTTACCTGGAGTCGGCAAAACGCTTGAATCCTAGACAGGCTAGGTGGGCCTTGTTTTTCACACGTTTTGATTTTGTGGTCTCTTTTCTTCCGGGCACAAAGAATGTCAAAGCAGACGCCCTCTCTAGGAGATTCTTTGCTGATTCTCCTGTTGTGACCCAGCCTGCTACCATCTTAGGTGAGGGGGTAGTTCTTTCTGCCATCTCGCCCAATTTAAGACGTGCTCTGGAAGAGTTTCAGGAGGACAAACCTGAGCGTTGTCCCAATGGAAAATTGTATGTTCCTGACCAGTGGAGGAAGAGAGTGATGTCTGAAGTTCATTGCTCTGCATTGGCTGGTCATCCAGGTATTTTTGGTACTAGAGATTTGGTGAGTCGGTCTTTTTGGTGGCCCGCCTTGTCTCGTGATGTCAGGAATTTTGTGCAGTCCTGTAGGACTTGCTCTCGGTCTAAATCTTGTTCTCGCTCTAGTGGATTGTTGATGCCTTTGCCGGTGCCCAGGAGGCCATGGACCCATATTTCAATGGATTTTATCTCTGATATGCCTGTCTCTCAGAGAATGACTGTTATTTGGGTGATTTGTGATAGATTCTCTAAGATGGTCCATCTTGTACCACTCCCTAAGTTGCCATCTTCCTCAGAGTTGGTGCCCTTGTTTTTGCAACAGGTGGTTCGTTTGCACGGGATTCCTGAGAAGATTGTATCTGACAGAGGAGTTCAGTTTGTGTCTAGATTTTGGAGGACTTTCTGTTCCAAGCTGGGAATTCAGTTGTCCTTCTCCTCTGTGTTTCACCCTCAGACCAATGGGCAGACGGAGAGAACAAACCAGACTTTTGAGTCGTATTTGAGATGTTTTATTTCTGCTGATCAGGATGATTGGGTTTCATTTTTGCCCTTGGCCGAATTTGCTTTAAATAATAGAGCTAGTTCTGCCACTTTGATGTCACCTTTTTTTTGTAACTTTGGGTTTCATCCACGATTCTTTTCAGGGCAGGTGGAGCCTTCTGCCTGCCCAGGTGTTGACACTGTGGTGGAGAGAATGCACCAGATCTGGGACCAAGTGGTGGATAAGTTGTCTCTCTCCCAGGAAAAGGCCCAGCGTTTTTCCAACCGGCATAGGACCATTGGTTCCCAGTTTAAGGTGGGTGATATGGTTTGGTTGTCATCAAAGAATATCGCTATGAAGGTGGCTTCTCCAAAGCTTAAACCTAGATTTATTGGACCTTACAAGATTTTGGAGATTCTTAATCCTGTCTCTTTTCGATTGGCTCTTCCTGTTACATTTAAGATCCATAACGTGTTTCATAAGTCTCTGTTAAAGAGGTTTGTTGAGCCAGTAGTTCCTGTGGTGGCACCTCCTGACCCTGTATTGGTTGAAGGTAATGTGGAATATGAGGTTGAGAAGATACTGGATTCTCGCCTGGCTAGACGGAGACTCCAGTATTTGGTTAAATGGAAGGGTTATGGTCAGGAGGATAATTCTTGGGTCCCTGCATCCGATATTCATGCCAAAAGATTGTTTCGTGCCTTTCATCGAGCCCATGCTGATCGCCCTGGTGGCGTGGATGAGGGTTCGGTGACCCCTCCTCAAGGGGGAGGCACTTTGTGAGTTCATTTTCCCCTTCACCGTCGATGTCTGGTGAACTCCCTCTTCTGGTGAAGGAAGTTAGTGAGGCTGATTACCAAACACCTGATCTGGTAGATGATGACTGGGTAACAGGAAATTCTGACTGGATATAAGGCAGCCGACGCCCTTCTGAGTCGCTGGTGATTTCTCTGCTGGATTCTTGGAGACCAGTCTGATTCCTGCTTCCCAAAGATAAGTTTTTGCTCTGCTATTGAACTTATTAGTTTTGTTTTGTTTACCTTGTTTTTTGGAGTTCAGCCATCCCCGGTCAGGGGAGTGCTGAGTTCCATTTTTGTCTCTGATCAGTTTGTCTCTTTGCTCTGTCTTCAGAATTTACCTGAGTGCTGATATAGTCTTTTTGAAGTCCTAGCGACTTCAGGGCCTGTTTTTCCTATCAGACGGTTGGGACATTTTTTAGTAGGGTTTTTTACGGATTGCAGACAGCAGCTTTTCTATCCGGTCCTTTTTAGTTAGCTTGGGCCCCATCGTTTGCTCAACCTATCTTTCTGTGTTAGTGTTTTCATCTTGCTTCACCGTCATTATATGTTGGGTGCTGCCTATTGCTTTGGGTCTGCCCTGGGGCAGTTTAGATTTCCCCTTTCTTTCTTTAGGCCTATTTAGTTCTCCGGCTGTGATCAAGGGGTCTAGGGCATCGTAGGAACCCCCCACGGCTACTGTTAGTTGTTGTGGATAGGATCAGGGGTCTGCAATCTGATAGCTACCATCCTCTCCGGTTTTCTGGACTTAGCTTGTATTTTTGTTTTTTCCTCCTTCGGTGACTCATTCATAACAGTAGTCCATACTAGCGCATGGCGGAATGGCCATGCGCGCTTTTTATAGCAGCCGGGACCTTCCGGAAGCTTCCAGATCTCCGAGATGGACCAATGAGATCGGAGCAGGACCTGAGCACATGACTCCCGATCTCCAATGGGAAACCGTCTCATGAGCATGCTCAGTAGTAGGACAGAGGGACTTAGCCCCTGGAGAGATTAGCTGCAAGGCAATCTCCTCTGCAGTAGATAAAGAGCAAGAGACCGCAGAATGTAAGGGTCTGGATTCCTGCAGAGCAGACACAGGAACCTGACTCCTAACATTACCCCCCCTCCTAGGGCCCCCTCCTCTCTGAGCCTTCCAATCCACCACCCTGTGCCCATCAGAGGCATAGGCCTCAGACTCGTCCGAAGGCAAGTCTGATGTCCCGGTAGGTGACAAGGAAAACTGGGACACGTGGAAGGTATCAGAGGTGGCAAGATCGCCAGGTTTAAGAAGGGACACGTGGGAGACAACGGGAGCGGCAAAACCGCCCGAAGCATAAGTTGAAGTGGGACGCCGTGGTGTGTCGGCGAACCTCTCCACTCTCTGTTTAAGGAAGCTTACCTGAGCACACGAGGCGCATGCCTGAATATATTTCTTAATGTCCCGAGCCCTGTGCGGCCACCAATACGACCCTGCCAGGAGTTTTGTGGTCTGCATGTAGCCACAGTGATCATCCGCCCTGGACGTGTGTGCCCACGCGAGGACCTTCGGCCGAAGGCAAGGGGGACAAAGGTCTTGCCCGGCGGCACAGAGTTTGGCCATTGCGGGGTCCCGATAACCTGGTGAACAGAGTGCTGACAGTGGCAGCCGCAAGTGGAACTTAGTGTCGGACGTACCGCGAAACACCTCCGTGGGCTCTGGGAGTGAACACTCTGGCTCGGGTGATTCCAGAGGTTCAAAGAGGTTGGGAGCCGGAGTAACCTTCCGTCTGGATTGAGCACGCTCCAGCCCGTGCTCCGAAAAACGGAGATCAATACGGGTGGCAATGGCAATCAGCTCCTCCAGACTTGCAGGAACCTCTTGTCACGTGGACCCGTCCTGTTTGACACGGCTCGCAGTCTGGTAACTAAAACAACAGGACGCGGCACGTGATACTGTCCTGTGTGACACGGCTCGCAGGCCGGTAATTAAAACAACAAGACAAGGGGTAGGGAAACAGTTACAATGGTGGGCCCTGCGATAGGGAAAGGGGATGTGGAGACCTCCTGCACTCCCCTGAGTCAGTGTCCCTAACGCTCCTAACGTTCCCTATGCCGGTTCCGCACCAGGCGCCGATCACAAACCTGTCGCCCTAGCACACCCTACACCTATCCCTTGCTAGGGAGCTGGGTAGCGCAGGCACTGGCCCCACCACTGTACTAATACACACTAAGGAGAAAACACATACGGGGAAACACAGCTTAGCTTTACTCTGTTGCACTTGCTCCTGGCAACAGAGTCCACCACCAGCATGCAGCTCTCCTCCTGAATCGCTGCCACCAAGCTCTGTCAGAGCTACCAGGAAATCCCCTATGACTCCTTTCACACCAAGGCTCTGACTGAGCTGCCAGGACCTCTCTCTTGATCCTTCCTCCACCAAGGATGGTTGAAATGAACACTATCACCAACACTGATTGCAACACCTGTGACTCTTTTATAGCAGAGCCAGCAATCACACCTGCATTATAATCATGTGCACTTAACAAACGAAACTAGAGTGCAATGATGCTCACCACCATCGGGGGGAAAACTTAGAACAAATGACACACAGTGCAATAATCCTAATGGCCACCGGGGGCAAAAACACCTTAAGCACAGCTTAGGAAAAAAAAAAGGTTACCTGTGCTTTATATCAGTCATGATCCAGCATGGATCATGACACCTCTCTGGTAGAAAGAGCATCCTTAACATGCTCAGCTAAACCTCTCCAAAACACAGGGATGAGGGCTTTGTCAGACCACTCCAGCTCGGAAGCCAGTGTCCGAAAACGAACGGCATACTGACTAACCGAGAGGGATTCCTGAGTCAAAGCCAGTAGCTGTAGATAGGTGTCGTGCGTGACCCGTGGTCCCAGGAAGACCTGCTTAATAGCTGTTAAAAACTGAGCAGCGGTCCGAACCTCTGGGTCACCACGCTCCCATAGTGGCATAGCCCACTCCAACGCTTTGCCTGACAGAAGGGAAACAATAAACCCCACCTTGGCCCGCTCCGTAGGGAATCGCGCAGCCAGTAACTCCAGCTGGACAGAGCACTGGCTGACGAAACCCCTACAGGAGGTGCCATCGCCAGAAAATTTATCGGGCAACGGGAGGCGGGTAACTGTCGGCACGTGGGAGGACGTGGACATACGAGAAACCGCCTCTGCGATCGCCTGTACAGCAGCCCCCGAAGACTTTGCCGCTGCGATAACTGTTGTGAGTTCATTTTCCCCGTCGTCACTGAGGTCTGGTGAACTCCCTATTCTGGTAAAGGAAGGTAATGAGCCTGATTATCAGGCACCTGAGCCTAATGAGGATGACTGGCTGAGTGGAGTCACGGACTGGATATAAGGCTGCCGACGCCCTTCTGCCCTGCGGGTGATTTCTCTGTGGACTTTTAGGACACCAGTCTGATTCCTGCTCCTCTAAAGCTAAGTTTTCTGCTTTGCCTGTTAGCATTTGTTTTTGTTTTCCTTGCTTTTCTGGATTCTGCCATTCCCTGCTGGGGTGAGTTGAATCTCCTTTTGCCTTTTGCTCTGTCTTCAGAATATTCCTGAGTACTGACATAGCTTTTTTGAAGCCTAGCGTCTTCAGGGCCTTTTTCACTGTCAGTCTGTTGGCTCTTATTTTCATAGGGTTTTTCATGGATTGCAGACAGCAGCCTTCCTGTCCTTTCCTATCTAGTTAGCATGGGCCCCGTCTTTGATCAGTCTATCTTTCTGTCTGTGTTAGTGTTTTCATCTTGCTTCACCGTCATTATATGTTGGGGGCTGCCTATTGCTTTGGGGTCTGCTCTGGGGCAGTTTAGATTTCCCCTTTCTTTCTTTAGGCCTATTTAATTCTCCGGCTGTGATCGAGGGGTCTAGGGCTTCGTAGGAACCCCCCACGGCTACTGCTAGTTGTGTTGATAGGTTCAGGGGTCTGCAATCCGATAGCTGCCAACTTCTCTGGTTTTCTGGACTTAGCTAGCATTTCTGTTTTTGCCTCCTACGGTGACTCAATCATAACAGAATCACCCGCCATACCGCAGATCCTAGGGTACTCAATAGCAGGAAAGAATTGTGTTTAAAAAAAAAAAAAAAAAAGTGTGTGTATATTCTTTCCTCTATATCTCTGAGGCCGTAGGGGGAATTTTTTTTTTTCTCTCAGTGGAGATAAAGCAATTGTCTGATCGTGTGGAGCAGCTCGCTGCGGAAGTGCGGGGAATTTCCGCCTACCTTGCTCGTTCGCATGCTGTTGAACCAAAGATCCCTACACCTGATGTATTTTTTGGGGATCGATCTAAATTTTTGAGTTTCAAAAATAATTGTAAATTATTTTTTGCCTTGAAGCCTAACTCGTCAGGGAGCTCCGCGCAGCAGGTTAAAATTGTCATCTCTTTGCTGCGTGGCGATCCCCAGGATTGGGCGTTTTCTTTGAAACCAGATGATCCTATTCTGACTAATGTGAACGCATTCTTTCAAGCTTTGGGGTTGTTGTATGACGAACCTAATGCTATTGATCAGGCTGAAAAGACCATGTTGGCATTGAACCAGGGTCGAGATTCTGCAGAGTTGTACTGTCAAAAGTTCCGAAAGTGGGCGGTCCTTACTACCTGGAATGATAATGCCTTGGCTGCTCTCTTTCGGAAGGGTTTGTCAGAAGCTGTAAAAGATACTATGGTGGGATTTCCTGTTCCCTCTGGTCTGGACGATTCTATGTCATTAGCCATTCAGGTTGATCGGCGTTTACGTGAACGCAGGATTGCACGAGAGGTGTTGCCACCGGTTGAACAGACGTCTGAACCTATGCAATGTGATAGAGTTTTGTCTAAGGCGCAACGTCAGGAGTTCAGAAGGCGTAATAAGCTGTGTTTTTTCTGTGGAGATGCCTCGCATATTATTTCTGTTAGTCCTAAACGAGAGAAACGCTTTGCACACACGTTTTCTGTTGGTGGTGTTCAACCTAAGTTTCTTCTGGCAATTACTCTGATCTGCTCCCTGTCCACATTTTCCGCCAAGGCTTTTGTGGATTTGGGAGCAACGCTAAACCTAATGGACTTGGATTTTGCTAAACGTTGTGGATTTCCGATGACACCTCTGCACACGCCTATTCCTTTGAGGGGGATTGATGCTACTCCTTTGGCTAAAAATAAACCTCAGTTTTGGACCCAGGTGGTCATGCGGGTTGCCCCAGACCATCAAGAAAATTGCAGATTTTTGGTGTTGCATGGTCTGCATGATGCCGTTGTTCTGGGGTTTCCCTGGTTGCAAATTCATAATCCAGTTTTGGATTGGAAATCTGTGTCTGTGGTGAGTTGGGGTTGTCGGTGTGCCTTTAGTGAGGCTCCGGTTTTTTCCACCTCTCCTCAGTCGCATGATGTTCCTGACTATTTGGCGGACTTTTATGATGTATTTAGTGAGAATGAGTCTGCGTCCTTGCCTCCTCATAGGAGTTATGACTGTGCAATCGAACTAAGCCCGGGGTGTAAATTTCCCAAGGGTCGGCTCTTCAATTTATCTGTACCCGAGCACGAGGCTATGCGGTCCTATATTAAGGAGGCGTTGGAGAAGGGTCATATTAGATCATCCTCTTCACCCTTAGGTGCTGTTTTTTTTTTTGTGGCCAAAAAGGATGGTTCTTTAAGGCCTTGTATTGATTATCGTGCCCTCAATAAAATTACTATTAAATATCAGTATCCGTTACCCCTGATTTCGGATCTATTCTCTAGAGTTAGAGGTGCTTGCTGGTTTACCAAGCTTGACCTCAGGGGGGCGTATAATCTTATCCGCATTAAGCAGGGGGATGAATGGAAGACGGCGTTTAATACTCCGGAGGGACACTTTGAGTACCTGGTGATGCCTTTTGGGCTCACTAATGCCCCTTCTGTCTTCCAGTGCTTCATGAACGATATTTTCCGAGACTTTGTCGATAAATTTTTGATTATCTATCTGGATGATATTTTGATCTTCTCCAAGGATTGGGATTCTCATGTGGAACATATTCGGACTGTGTTCCAGATCTTGAGGGAGAATTCCCTGTATGTTAAAGGATCGAAATGCCTTTTTGGAGTACAGAGGATTTCATTTTTGGGATTTATTTTGTCTCCGTCAACTATTGAAATGGACCCGGCCAAGGTACAGGCCATTTATGATTGGGTTCAGCCCACTTCTTTGAAGGCCCTCCAGAAGTTTTTGGGTTTTGCTAATTTTTATCGGAAATTTATAGCAAAATTTTCTAGTATTGCCAAGCCATTGACTGATCTGACTAAGAAGGGTGCTGATGTGTTGAATTGGTCTCCGGAGGCTGTTGCTTCCTTTCAGGAGCTGAAGCGAAGATTTACCTCCTCCCCGGTTTTGCGGCAACCTGATGTCTCACTCCCGTTCCAGGTAGAGGTGGATGCTTCTGAGATTGGTGCAGGAGCTGTTTTGTCCCAAAAGGATCCTGTAACATCTAAAATGAATCCCTGTGCTTTCTTTTCCCGAAAGTTCTCTCCATCTGAACGTAACTATGATGTGGGGAATCGGGAACTGTTGGCCATGAAATGGGCATTTGAGGAGTGGAGACATTGGTTGGAGGGAGCTAAACATCAAGTTGTGGTCCTCACTGACCACAAGAATTTGATTTACCTAGAGTCGGCTAAACGCTTGAACCCTAGACAGGCTAGGTGGGCCTTGTTTTTTACACGTTTTGATTTTGTGGCCTCTTTTCTTCCTGGAACTAAGAATGTCAAGGCAGACGCCCTCTCTAGGAGATTCTTTGCTGATTCTCCTGTGGTGACCAAGCCTGCTACCATCTTAGGCGAAGGGGTAGTTCTTTCTGCCATCTCGCCCGATTTGAGACTTGCTCTGCAAGAGTTCCAGGAGGACAAACCTGAGTGTTGTCCCAGTGGAAAGTTGTAAGTTCCTGACCAGTGGAAGAAGAGAGTGATGTCTGAAGTTCATTGCTCTGCATTGGCTGGTCATCCAGGTATTTTTGGTACTAGAGATCTGGTGAGTCGCTCTTTTTGGTGGCCCACCTTGTCTCATGATGTCAGAAATTTTGTGCAGTCCTGTGGGACTTGCTCCCGGTCTAAATCTTGTTCTCGCTCTAGTGGGTTGTTGATGCCTTTGCCGGTCCCCAGGAGGCCATGGACCCATATTTCAATGGATTTCATCTCTGATATGCCGGTCTCTCAAAGAATGACTGTTATTTGGGTGATTTGTGATAGGTTCTCTAAGATGGTTCATCTTGTACCACTCCCTAAGTTGCCATCTTCCTCTGAGTTGGTGCCCCTGTTTTTGCAACAGGTGGTTCGCTTACACGGGTTTCCTGAGAACATTGTATCTGACAGAGGAGTTCAGTTTGTGTCTAGATTTTGGAGGACTTTCTGTTCCAAACTGGGAATTCAGTTGTCCTTCTCCTATGCTTTTCACCCTCAGACCAATGGGCAGACAGAGAGAACAAACCAGACCTTGGAGTCGTATTTGAGATGTTTTATTTCCGCTGATCAGGATGATTGGGTTTCATTTTTGCCCTTGGCCGAATTTGCTTTAAATAATAGAGCTAGTTCTGCCACTTTGATGTCACCTTTTTTTGTAACTTTGGGTTTCATCCTCGATTTTCTTCAGGGCAGGTGGAGCCTTCTGCCTGCCCAGGTGTTGACACTGTGGTGGAGAGAATGCACCAGATCTGGGACCAAGTGGTGGATAAGTTATCTCTCTCCCAGGAAAAGGCCCAGCGGTTTTCCAATCGACATAGGACCATTGGTCCCCAGTTTAAGATTGGTGATATGGTGTGGTTATCATCAAAAAATATTGCTATGTAGGTGGCTTCTCCTAAGTTTAAGCCTAGATTTATTGGACCTTACAAGATTTTGGAGATTATTAATCCGGTCTCTTTTCGTTTGGCTCTTCCTGTCACATTTAAAATCCATAATGTGTTCCATAAGTCCTTGTTGAAGAGGTTTGTTGAACCAGTTGTTCCTGGGGTGGCACCTCCAGACCCTGTATTGGTTGAAGGTAACATGGAATATGAGGTAGAGAAAATACTGGATTCCCGTCTGGCTAGACGGAGACTCCAGTATTTGGTTAAGTGGAAGGGTTATGGTCAGGAGGATAATTCCTGGGTCTCTGCCTCTGATATTCATGCCAAAAGATTGGTGTGTGCATTTCATCGGGCTCACCCTGATCGCCCTGGTGGCGTGGTTGAGGGTTCGGTGACCCCTCCTCAAGGGGGAGGTACTGTTGTGAGTTCATTTTCCCCTTTGTCACTGAGGTCTGGTGAACTCCCTATTCTGGTAAAGGAAGGTAATGAGCCTGATTGTCAGGCACCTGAGCCTGATGAGGATGACTGGCTGAGTGGAGTCACGGACTGGATATAAGGCTGCCGACGCCCTTCTGCCCTGCGGGTGATTTCTCTGTGGACTTCTTGGACACCAGGAAGGAACTAAGACAGAGGGGCTGCGTCCGTCTAGACCTACCGTGTGTGCGGCGTCGCTAATGCGAAGGCCAAGAAGGGCTGCAACTGCAGCGCGGCGCAGGACACTGCTGCTGGATGACACAGCTACAAAGCAGGCGCTATGTCGGACGCTAGCGCAGCGGTGCGGTGTGCACAGTGGCCTAAGGCTTGCCACAGATTGGCGCAGACTACTGAACTAATTCCCTAACCACATGCGTAATATCAGAGGGAAGGGGTTTCATAATAAGTCAGTCACCAGAATCATACATCCGTCACCATTCACACATAGCAGTATAGTCTATACTAGCGCATGGCGGAACGGCCATGCGCGCTTTTTATAGCAGCCGGGACCTTCCGGAAGCTTCCAGATCTCCGAGATGGATCAATAAGATCTGGAGCAGGACCTGAGCACACGACTCCCGATCTCCAATGGGAAACCGTCTCATGAGCATGCTCAGTAGGAGGACAGAGGGACAGCCCCTGGAGAGATTAGCTGCAAGGCAATATCCTCTGCGGTAGATAAAGAGCAAGAGACCGCAGAATGTAAGGGTCTGGATTCCTGCAGAGCAGACGCAGGAACCTGACTCCTAACAGTGAGCAGCCTCTTGTTACCTCAGCACTCCTGCTATTTCTAGTATTAGATCTGGTTGACAGGGTGGACAACAGTGTGAGCAGCCTCTTATTACCTCAGCACTCCTGGTATCTCCAGTATTGGATCAGATAGACAGGATGAACAGCAGTGTGAACAGCCTCTTCTTACCTCAGCACCACTCATATCTCCAGTACTAGATAAGATAGACAAGGTGGTTAGAAGTGTGATCTGCATCTTCTTGCGTCAGCATCACTGGTATCTCCATTGTTAAGGCAAATAGACATGTTGGACACCAGTGAGAGTGTGCTCTTCTTACCTCAGTACCTAGTGTCTCCAGTATTAGATCAGGTAGACAGGGTGAACAGCACTGTGAGCAGCCTCTTCTTACCTCAGCACCTGCTATCTTCACTATTAGATCAGACAGATGGGGTGGACAACACTGTGAGTAGCCTGTCCTTATCTCATCCCTACTGGTATCTCCTGTATTAGATCAGATAGATGGAGTGGACAGCAGTGTGAGCAGTCTCTTCTTACCACAGTTCCACTGGCTATTTTCAGTATTAGATCAGACAAACAGGGTGGACAGCAGTGTGAACAACCACATTTAACCTCAGCATCCATTGGTTCAGTATATCCTATGGTAAATCCAAAAATGTTTGATCCTTCTTTTGTGCCCTCATATAGAAATTTTCAATATTATCAGCAGATCTTCAGGATTTGGTAGCAGACCGAAAACCATTACTAAGTTGATATTTATATTTAATTTACTCTTCCTGTTTGTCTATTCTCAGTATCTTGAGTGCATGAGGGTGTTTTGTTCATAATGGGCTTTTAGAGTATTTGGCACAATAGCTCTGCAGCTGAGCTAGATATAGAAATTCTTCAAATTTGATAACCAGGTGTATGTGTCCGATTAGAGCAAAAGGAAATTATAGGGTCGGCTTTACTCTGTCTGACAATCTTGCTACGAATATGGAGCACATGGATGCCCATTCATTTTCCCATGCAGTGGCTGCCCACGGTTTCCATTCATGTCTTTAAGTGGCTGATATAAGTGGATAGCCCCTCTGTAAAGCAATCAAATAACTTATTGCTGCGGGTTGCTGAAATTGTTTTCAAGAAAACAGTGATTCTCCGGGACATTGTGCATTTAATAAACTTTTATTCATGTGGGAAAAACCCTTTATTTCAGAATTTCTCAATGCATACGTTATTTTGTGAAAATCTTAATTTATTAATAAGTGACTCATAGCAAAATATTAGGAAGTATTGTGAACTGTCATTATTCACCAACCTACATGTTGATGGTTTCCACATTTTTAATGTAAACTGTATGTGCTAACTGTTTAGCTAATGTTAATTGTGGGGTTCGGGCTGCTGAGATCCCACTGATGCACATGAGCTATGGGACTGATGAAGACACCTGTGTACAGCTCTTAATGAGAATGGTGGGGTCTCAGCGTCGGGACCCTACTGATCTAGTAGTTATCCCATGAATAGCTGATTACTGTTTGTAACTCTAACATCCCTTTAAGGTCGTTGCCTTAAATTATGTTCACCTGTCAAGACTGCAGAGTTGATACAGGGGAACTAAACTCTCAACAGAGTCCAATGCAGAGCTTTCAGAGGTGACGCAGAGTTACCAAGCTTTGTAGCAGAGCTGTGTTTGTCACAAAGTATGAATCAGACCTGGCCAGCTAGTATAGCTAATAGTTACCCATTGTTGTACTGAGCTGGGTTCATCACAAGGTCTGAGGTAGAACTGGCCATCTGTATAGCATTGCTACCTAGTGTTGTAGCAGAGCTGGATTTGTCACAAGGTCTAACCTAGAATTGACCAGCAGCATAGCAATTACCCACAGTTGAAGCTGAGCTGGGTTTGTCACAAGGTCCAAGGCAGAACTGACCAGCAGTTTAGCAGTTACCCAATGTTGTAGCAAATCTAAGCTTGTCACAAGGTCTAAGCCAGAACTTGCTAGCAATATACTGTAGCAGAGTTATCAAGGGTTGTAGATGAGTTGTCTTTGTCACAACGTCTAAGCTAGAACTGACCAATGGTCTAGCAGAGCTAAGCAGTGTTGTAGCAGAGCTGGATTTGTCACAAGGTCTAAGACAGAACTGGCTGGTTAACCAGCATTGCTGGATTTGATGTGAGGTCAAAGTTGGAATTAGTAAGGCCGCTTTCACACTTCAGGCTTTCGGTATCCGGCATGGTGCGGTGAAAAACCGGACTACCGAATCCGGCCGCAAACGCAGACACCGGATCCTTCTTTCTGCTGGATATGTTCCTGGCAGAGAAGGTTTCCGGGCATGCACAGTGCGAAGAACCGGTCCGGTGTTGGGAAAAAACGTTGCATGCAAAATTTTTTCCAGACGCCGGACCGGCTATTTTCTCCGGATCTGGAAAAAAACGGACGCGCCGCATTGCCATCCGGCGCAATGTGGCAGCATTGATACAGCACGGGGAAAAAGCCGGATCTGGTCGTAACAGGCGCCGGATCCGGCAGTCCGGTTTTTCGCCGCACCATGCCGGATACCGAAAGCCTGAAGTGTGAAAGTGGCCTAAGAGGTATAGCAGATTTTCTCAGCATTGTAGCAGAGCTGGATTTGCCATAAGGTCCAAAGCTGAACTGGCCAGAGGTATAGCAGAGTTACCTAGTGTTGTAGCAGAGCTCGGTTCGTCACAAGGTCCAAACCAGAACTGGCCAGTCGTTTAGCATAGTTACCGTAAATAGTGTTGTAGCAGAGCTGGGTTTTTCACAGGGTCCATGGTAGCACTGACGTGTTGTAGCAGAACTGAGTTTTGTCACAGGGTCCAAAGCAGAACTGGCCAGAGGTATAGCAGAGTTACCTAGTGTTGTAGCAGTGCTGGGTTTGTCATAAGTCCCACTGACCAGTGGTTTAGCAGAATTTCCCAACATTGCAGCAGAGCTAGGTTTGTCAGGAGGTTCATGCAGTCCTCAGTAGCGGAGTGGATGGCAACTACCGGAGTTCATGGGGATTTTTGGCTGACTGGCAGATCTGCAGGAGGATTAGCCTCATTGAATTGTGTTTTTCCAGGACATAATTATGGAGAACATACCTCCCAGTGATATTTTTTTTTCTCCGGCATGGGTACTTATCTACTATGCATACAAATCAGGTCACAAAAATCCCTTAGCCTTGCAACGGAGGCAGAGTGTGTGCAGCTTTGATGAGGATTTCAGATTGGAGTCCATACCGGAACATGTAACCCGGCGCTGACTACAACCTGCAGTATAATACCGCAGATCGCTACGCTGTGACGCGACTCGTAAGGCAGCGATTAGGGGTTTAACAATTACAACAATCCAATTACACTAAAAGAAGGGACAGGATCAGGAGTGAAACGTTCCTCTATTTGGCCTAACGAAAAACCCTTTTACAAAATGCTGCGATGACAGAATTTATAAGTGCGGTGCCGGGAGCGACTTTTACCATTATTTTATTTTTCTATATATATATACAATTAGCATTTCCTTTCCTTAAATGACAAAATAAATGTCCCTCACTGTGTAAATTAAGCTCTAATGAGCGTGTTCTGTCCAGAGCGGTGTTTGCCGAGTGTCGGGTTGTAGAAGATGATGGAGGCGGGCGAGCCAAGGCTAGAATGCAGGGGACACAATTATCAACTATGACCCAGACCCCTGTATTTAATCAGAGGGGGCGCCCTCCATAATGTAAAGCCACGGCTGCTGGAAATGAATGTTCAATAACCTACAAGGAAAAGGAATATAAAGCGAGGGGAAACTAATGAGATGAAAATAATGGACCGGCAGCCATAACTGCCTGCACCGCCGCCGATACTGATTGATGATCGAAATGGGAGAATGGGGTAAAGGAGGGAGCCGCGGCAACTGTCAGTAATTTGGCCTTTGTTTTGCTGATTTTGTTTATTTTTTTTTCTTTTTCAACAGTGTGTCAAATCTTACCAAAAGGGGTAGTCTCTGTACTGGGACCCTCGAGCAGCCCGGCCTCTGCATCTACCGTCAGCCATATCTGTGGAGAGAAGGAGGTAAGAATATATTCAGGTAGAGACAATGTGGGCTTTTACTCTCCTCCCATTTCCCTCTTCTTTCATTTTTTAAAGAAATTTCTGCCATAATTTCCATCTGTCCTAATTGTTTAGGAGATCTAAGCTCCATGTTTCATAGGTTATAAAGGGATAGGGGGCGCTATGTAGACGCAGCGGATCTCAGTAATTGGGTTTCATCTCAGATTTATTTTGCAGTTAATTTCTTTTCCTCTGCCAACCGCATTGTAAATTATTCTTTTAAAAAAGAGGTTCTTCAGCAGCTGTGATGCCACAGAACATCATTATACACACCACAGCTGCTGCAGAATCTCATAATACACCTCAGCTGCTGCAGAATCTCATAATACACCTCAGCTGCTGCAGAACCTCATAATACACCTCAGCTGCTGCAGAATCTCATAATACACCTCAGCTGCTGCAGAACCTCATAATACACCTCAGCTGCTGCAGAATCTCATAATACACCTCAGCTGCTGCAGAACATCCTAATACACCTTAGCTGCTGCAGAACCTCATAATACACCTCAGCTGCTGCAGAACATAATACATCTCAGCTGCTGCAGAACCTCATAATACACCTCAGCTGCTGCAGAACATCGTAATACACCTCAGCTGCTGCATAATCTCATAATATACCACAGCTGTTGCAGAACCTCATAACATACCACAGATGCTGCAGAACATCATAGTACACCTCAGCTGATGCAGAACCTGATAATATACTTGAGTTGCTGCAGAACCTCATAATACACCTCAGCTGCTGCAGAACTTCATAACACACCTCAGCTGCTGCAGAACATCATAATACACCTCAGCTGCTGCAGAACCTCATAACACACCTCAGGTGCTGCAGACCCTCATAATACACCTCAGCTGCTGCAGAACGTCCTAATACACCTCAGCTGCTGCAGAACATCATAATACTCCTCAGCTGCTGCAGAACCTCATAAATCACCTCAGCTGCTGCAGAACCTCCTACAACTCCCTTTTGCTGCATTATTCCGCTGTTGCTGTGCAGTGGTGTGATCGGTCCTTCTCTCCTGTCTTCCTTGCAGATCATTTTCCTCCCTTTCTCCAAATTTCACACTGGGGACAATGTTATATGAAGCCAATTATCCTGTAGAGAAAACTGGAGTAAACGCACAGAAACAGCATAGAACCAGTAACCCCAGTACAAAGTGCCAGGGCCAATAAATAAGCGGCCAGGCTTCACCAGTAATTCAATGACACATGGCAGTATTAAGGCTTCGTGCACACGTCCGGAATTCCTGCTTATTTTATGAGTTTTTGCTGCGTTTTTTCGCCGCGCAAACACATAAAATAAGCAACCCATTGAGTTCATTGGCATTCCGCACATGCTGTGCTGATTCTGCGTATTTTTCCGAGGCAAAATCGCATTGCGGAAAAATATGCAGCATGCTCATTCTTTGTGCGGAATCGCGGCAATTCCGCACACATTGGAATGCATTGTTCTGCCTACTTTCCCCATGTGGCTATTCCCACCATGCGCAAAGTAAGCGGAAAATGTGCGGATGGTACCCAGGGTCTGGAGGAGAGGAGATTCTCCTCCAGGCTTTGGGTACCATATCCCTGTACAAAATAGGCCTCAGTGATGCTCCCAGCAACTCCCGTTCCCAGCGATGTCTTGCGACAATGACCTTTGATGACGTAGCGGTCTCGCGAGATGCTACGTCATCTGGGGTCATTGTCGCAAGGCATCGCTGGGAACGGGACTTGCCGGGAGCATCACTGAGGTCTGTGGACTCTGCGTGGGACGCCGGAAGGTGAGAAAAACATGACTTTTTATTTTTAGGCAGGGAGTGTATGTGGCTATATACTGTAGATATCATTGCATACATCAAGAGGATCCATTCCATTACTGTCTGCTGCTGCTGCCCATTACATATATTGAACGTATATATCTAGCCCCAGGTATCAGTGGCCAGGAATAATTTTTTTTTCATCTTAATCCTGATTTTTTTTTTTCCAAAGCAATCAAGAACCCCTTTTTTTTTTTCTCCAATTGCTTTTTGACACTGCAGACTACAGCCAGATATTTTTCATAGTACAGCATGAAAATCCAGCAATTTTAAATGGGTTAGCCCTACCCAGGCATCACATCTGAGTGCGCAGAAAAATCTACAATTTTTTGTGGTACTGCAGAATTTTTTTGGAGTGTCTTATACAATTTTTTCACACCATTTTGCTGCCAAAGAAATCTTAAGCTACAGGGCAGATATTTTACACTGGGTTGTGTCCGCCACACGGATCCCATTTCATTGCGCTCAAAATGTTGCCATTTCAGGCCTCCATACAATTTTTTTGTTGTGTCATAGCCTACTTATTGACACAATTTTGCTGGCCAAAAAAAAAAAAATACAGGGCAGATATTTGAAAGTGGGCTATCTCTGTCAGACGCCTCATCTATCTGTGGGCTACAAATTGTGGCATTTCAGGACTCCATTCCACTGTATTTGCCCTCTGTTACCCTAGTTCTATAGACTATTTTGGGGTAAAAAATAAAAAATACATGCCACATATTGAACAGTGTGGTATCTCCGTCTGACTCCTCATCTATCTGTGGGCTGCATAGTCTCACTGCTCTTACAGTAAAGAATCTGCGTCTATGATTATGCTTAAACCTTCTTTCCTCCAGACGTAGAAAAGAAGGTTTAAGCATACAATACTATTCCTCTCAGCATACCTTCATCTCCAGATTCGGACCACAATAGACTGCTTCCCAGTTCCTTCGAGGTCTGACCGCACTGTTTCGCCCCAGACATGAATTCATCAATTACTACGTTTGGTGACCCCTGGTGAAGCACCCTGCCCATCTGTACCAGTCTCGTCGAAGCTCCAACTCCTTTCATCTCCTTAGTCCAGCCAACTGCTGCCCTAAAAGCATTAGCCCAGGCGGTAAGACTCCACATCTTCCTTTTCCTGTTCTGACCCACTGCTAAGGCATGGAATGGCCATGGGTAATGTGGGCAATAACGACTTAACGTTACGTGACTGCCGAGCTGTCCGTGCCTATAGCCCATGTGGACATTTGGGCGCCCTGGCCCCCATCTGACTAACCATTCTTCATCACTAACCTTCTCTCAGCAGCCCCTCCTACAATTAACCCTCTAAGAACCTCCTATCAGGCCCCACTAGTATACCCCCATCTAGTGGCCTGCAACATAATTGCAACTACCCAGTCTATGGGGGAACTATGTACTAAGAGTGCCCTCCTCTAATGTCCCAAGAAGGCATGAACTAACTTTCCATGACAGTACATACACAAATAACACATAATATTTATGCAACATTATCATACAGGAACACAAGACAATATATAGTTTTCTATATAATGGTAACATATTCAAGTGGCAATACCATAACAATGAGCAGTAATACAAAATTATAAATGTAGCAGTACCGCAGGCAGTAATCATAAAACACGTCTGTAAACATTAAGAACTGGAAGACAATCAGAGGGAAGGGACACATCATATCTTACCCCCTTACACTAATATCCTCCAAGATTCCTCTGTGCCTTTTAATTATTGGGTCTCAAAGCTGGATATGTGGCATGAATTGGCTCTCTACGCCTTGGAGGTCCTGGCCTGCCCTGACGCTAGCGTTTTGTCAGACCATGTCTTTAGTGCCGCTGGTGGAATTATAACTGATAAGCGCATCCGCCTGTCAACTGACAATGCTGACTGGCTGACTCTTATAAAAATGAACAAGGGCTGGATTGGGCCAGACTTCTGTACACCACCGCATGATAACAGCGAAGCATAACCTCAAATCCAGTCTTTTTTTGGGAGGTATATTCACACCCACACATGGGTATACGCTTCCTGTTATTGGCTATTTGCTGTTATCCTCCTCCTTCTCCTCATCCTCATCATCCACCACCAAATCACCAGGGTGACCGTGGTCCGTGATGCAACAGCCACTAGAAATTTTTGCAAGGGTGTTTATGATGCCTGTTCCAAAAATGTTTACACTCTATGTTGAGGTGTCCCCCCCAGGGGAGAATGTTTTTCAACCTATACACTTAGTGTATGAGCATTACAAGTATAGGAGACCCGTTCCTTTAAGCTGGGAAAACATTTTTAGGAGGCCATCCTCCATGTCCCTTCAGACACCACCACTACTGTAGATCACCAGCATGAACGTGTTCCGTGATGTAATTGCCAAGTAATTTTTTTCAAGGGTGTTTATGATGCCCGTTCCAAAAATGTTTACACTCTATGTTGAGGTGTGCCCCCCAGGGGAAAATGTTTTTCAGCCTATACACTTAGTGTATGGGCATTACAAGTATATGAGACCCGCTCCTGTAAACTGGGAAAACATTTTTCGGAGGCCATCCTCCACGTCCCTTCAGACACCACCACTAGAACACGAGGGTGAACGTGTTCCGTGATGCAACAGCCACTATAGTTTTTTGCAAGGGTGTTTATGATGGCCGTAACAAAATTATTTACACAGTAGGTTGATGTGTACCCCCCAGGGGGAAATATTTTTCAGCCCATACGCTTAGAGTATGGGCATTACAAGTATAGGAGATCCGCTCATGTAAACTTAGAAAACATTTTTCGGAGATTATCCTCCACATTTCTTCCTTCTGGGATTGGAGTGTGTGCAAATTTTGGGCAGTGCTTGTATTCACTTCATGGGCAAACTTTAGGTGACTTAAAAAAACCAGAACATTGTGAACTTGGTTTTCATGTGGCCATCCAGTACGTGGCTTCAAAGGCTTATTGGGGTGCGTGTAACTTTAGTGCAGGGCAGGCCTTGCATTCAATGCATAAGCAAACAGTATGGGAATACCAAATGAATACTTGGAACTTTGTTTGCATGTGGTCATCCATGATATCTGTTCAATGAGTTGTTGGGGTGCGTCCAAATTTAGGGCAGCCCTGCCACTCACTGCATACGCAATAACAGTATGAGACCCACTGTTTAATAATGGTAACATCAAAGTATAGCCGGCTGATGGTTCTCTAAGAATAGTGAGGGCCGACTGCTGGCCCTGTAAAAATAGACTTTGTGACTTTCAGAGTCCCTCCTTCATTAATGAAACATGATGTGTCTGATGATGTGTCACACACCACATGGCCAAAGAAGGTTGTAAACTGTTAAAATGACATTTCCCAATGACTGCATTTGTCTTGGTTGAAAGCAATGCTAGAGTTGAAAAACGCATCAAAAACGCTGTGTGTGAACATAGCCCAAGTGGTGGAGGAACATTTTTGTTTTGGGTTAATTATTTTGCCTTATATAAAAGTCATTACCCTGGAAAGGATGTTCCTTAACATATTTCATAGGCAAATCCATTTTGGTTTCGTTTTCGTATGTTTTTGGATGCGCCTGTAAAAATGGCGTAAGACTCTGACAGCATTGTTCACAGCTGTGACCTAGGAGTCAGGAATGCTTCCGCATGATGTTCCCGTGGCATTTGAGCACTGTTTCCATCATTTTCAGATGTTTTTAGACTTTAAAAGGACCCCCGGGGGGGTCGCGGTAAAAATACTCGGTTTTTCGATAGACTTACATTGGGCTCATTGCTCGGGTCGAGCACCCAAGCATTCCAATTTGCTCGACCTGAGCAACGAGCACCCGAGCATTTTAGTGCTCGCTCAGCAATATTAAATACATATTTTCACATATGATTACATCCCTTTTTAGGAGGAATTTCTTAAAATCATTATTGTGCTGCTAAAAATTGCCATATTTTTCGGACCATAAGACGCACTTTTTTCCCCAAAAATTTTGGGGAAAAGTGGGGGGTGCGTCTTATGGTTGAAATATACTAACCTCCGGAGGCTGGTGTGGGTGCCACGGGGCTCTGTAGTGCGGTGGTGGCAGCGGGCTGTGCTCCGATGCAGGGGTAGCGACTCTCTGTGTTCCGGTGCAGGGGCGGCGGCTACGCCGGCATTTCCTCCAAGCCCGGAGGCCCCCGCACATCCCTTGCTGGCCGCCGCCATGTTGCGGTGGCCTCCGGGAACATGGACGCCGGGAAGACGGACGTCGGTCCGGGGACGGCGCATGCGCAGGTTCAGATCTCGTCCCGAGATCTCTGGGGACGAGATTCAAATCTCGGCAATGAGATCTCGTCCCCCGAGATCTCGGGATGAGATTTGAACCTGCGCATGTGCCGTCCCCGGACCGGCGTCCATCTTCCCGACGTCCATGTTCCCGGAGTCCACCGCAACATGGCGGCGGCCAGCAAGGGATGTGCGGGGGCCTCCGGGCTTTGAGGAAATGCCGGCGGAGCCGCCGCTGCCCCTGCATCGGAGCACAGAGAGCCGCCACCCTCACCCCACAGAGCCCCCCTGCTCCTGCCCCAGCACAGCACAGCCCAGCTGCCCCAGCACAGCACAGCCCAGCTGCCCCAGCCCAGCTGCCCCAGCACAGCTGCCAAGCCCAGCTACCCCAGCACAGCTGCCCGAGTACAGCTGCCCCAGCCCCAGCACAGCTGCCCCAGCACAGCCCAGCTGCTCCAGCACAACCAACCTGCCCCAGCACAGAGCCGCCACCGCACGAACCTGGACCACTGAATGACCCCTGTGACCACTCCTCCACCTGTGCTGGATCCCTTCCCAGGTAAGCTGAATTCAGACTGTAAGATGGACCCCCATTTGACACATTATTATTTTTTTCCCTATTTTCCTTCTGAAAATTGGAGTGCGTCTTATGGTCCGGTGCGTCTTATAGTCCGAAATTCTTTGGTTTGCCCTTGCTACTTCTTTATGAAATTCCCTTATGTTCAAAAACTTTCTTCGTGAAACAAGTTTAATCATATTTATTAATAAAATTTTTTGGAAATTTTAAACTTTTCATGTTGATGTCTCTTTAAATCCCTTTGAATGAATTGGGACTTTGTGTTTTGATCCTCCTGTCACTAGTCTGCTGCTGTCACACATATTATACTGCTTCTCTTGTCACTAGTCTCCTGCTGTCACACATATTATACTGCTCCTCCTGTCACTAGTCTGCTGCTGTCACACATATTATACTGCTTCTCTTGTCACTAGTCTCCTGCTGTCACACATATTATACTGCTCCTCCTGTCACTAGTTTTCTGTTGTCACACATATTATACCGCTTCTCCTGTCACTAGTCTCCTGTTGTCACACATATTATACTGCTCCTCCTGTCACTAGTCTCCTGTTGTCACACACCTTCTTATACTGCTCGTTAATGTCAGTCTCCTATATTCACACACCTCCTTATACTGCTCCTCTTGTCACTAGTCTCCTGCTGTCACAAATATTATACTGCTCCTCCTGTCACTAGTCTCCTGATGTCTCACACCTTTTTATACTTCTCCTGTCACTAGTTTCCTGCTGTCACCCATCTTATACTTCTCCTCTTGTCACTAGTCTCCTGCTGTCACAAATATTATACTGCTCCTCCTGTCACTAGTCTCCTGATGTCTCACACCTTCTTATACTTCTCCTCCTGTCACTTGTCTTCTGTTGGCACACACCTTCTTATACTGCTCCTCCTGTCACTAGTCTCCTGCTTTCACACATCTTATACTGCTCCTCCTTTCACTAGTCTCCTGTTGTCACACACCATCTTATACTGCTCCTCCTGTCACTAGTTTCCTGCTGTCACACATCTTATACTGTTCCTCCTGTCACTAGCCTCATGCACCAATACTAATCATTCTGGCTGTTGCGTTGGATCTAATGGATGCGCCATTTCTGGGGCATCTGAGAGCTGCTATATATAAGGCTGGGAAGGGGCCAATATCCTTGACCTTCCCAATCTATTAATATCAGCCTGCAGCTGTCTGCTTAGCCTTTGCTGGTTATTAAAAATAAGGGGTGACCCGATACGGATGATGCGCACACGGATTGCCCACTTGACGTCATCC
Source organism: Dendrobates tinctorius (assembly GCF_039654945.1). Lineage (NCBI taxonomy): Eukaryota > Metazoa > Chordata > Amphibia > Anura > Dendrobatidae > Dendrobates > Dendrobates tinctorius. Next base: position 54,331,741 of record NW_027361696.1, read on the forward strand.
GTGTGCAGGGGCGTATTGAGGTCCGTGCTGCAGGAAATAAACTGACATATGCGCAGCCCCATAGATTATAATAGATGTGAGTGTGTAAGTCTCTCTAGTACATGTGGAAAGTGTCACCACAAGGACCAGAGAAACTGAAGTGTGAAGGGAGTCTTATACTGCATAACCCCACCCATGCCCAGCGCTTCCTGCACCTGACATTGCGGAGATGACCTTAACACCATATTATGCGATATATTGGATGTATCCCATTGAGCAGCTGATGGATGGCACGTTCTAGGTCACCGATCCTGTCTCCTTTACAGGCAGATTTTTTTCTGAGATCATTTTCTGCCTTACATTTCAATGTAGGCGCAGAGGCGATCAGTAGCAGATGAAGCAGAGCTGAGTTTGTGATTTACTATAAAACCATGAATGTTATGTTATTTTTCAAAAGGGGAGACTTTCCAGACTCCCATTTACCACCACAGTCTAAAAAGTGGCACTTCCACATAGCTTCCTGTTGCTTTCTCATTGGTAGGAACTTCAGCGTCAAGATGCTCATTTTGGAGGTGGAAAAAATGGGATTGAATTGGTGAGACCATTATTGTGGGTGCAAAGTTGGGAAAACACCTTATAATCGCCTTCAGGAGCTCCACAAGTTGTCAAATATTTTTGTTAGAACATTAAATGCTGTCTACTTTCTGAATGATTACTTTAAGGTGACTATCCCTTTAGAAACATTCAGGGACAGGAAGTGTCAACAAAGAGATAACATTTTAAAGAGTTCTTGTTTTAATTGCAAGCTTCAATAAAATTTAACAAAATATAAAAAAGGAATAAAAGTAATATAAACATGTAAGAATTTCTATGTAGACATCACTAAAACTTTGCCATGAATCACTGTAGACATAACGAAGCCCCCGCCATGCATCATTGTAGGCATTACCAACCACCACCATGCATCATTGTAGAGATCAAGAAGCCCCTGCTATGCTTCACTGTAGTCATCACCAAGCCCCAGCCATGCTTCATTGTAGACATCACTAAATCTCCACCCTTGCTTCATTGTAGGCATCACTGAGACCCCGCCATGCTTCACTGTCATCATCACCTAGCCCCCACCATGCTTCACTATACACGTCAATGAGCCTCCATCATCTTTCAGAGTAGACCTCACTGAGCCCCTGCCATTCTTCACTGTAGACATCACTGAGCCCCAACCATGCTTCACTGTAGGCATCATTGAACCACTGCTATGTTTCACTCTAGGAATCACTGAGCCACCACCATATTTCACTGAAGACATAATCAAGCCACTACCATGCTTCACTAGACATCACCGAGCCACCACCATGCTTCAATGTAATAATCAATGGACCACTGCCATGCTTCACTGTAGACATCACCGAGGCACCACCATGCTTCACTGAAGTCATCACCAAGCATGCGCCATCCTTTACTCTAGATATCACTGAGCTCCCACTATGCTTCACTCTAGACATCACCAAGCCTCCACCATTCTTTACAGTAAGCATCACCAAGCCCTTCCATGCTTCACAGCAGACATCACCAAGCTGCCTCCATGGTTCACTGTAGGCATCAATGACCCACCACCATGCTTCACTGTAGGCATCAATGAGCCCCCACCATGCTTCACTGTAGGCATTACTAAGTTCCCGCAATGCTTCACTGTAGGCACTGCCGAACCCTTGCCATGCTTCACTATAGGTATTAACAAGCCCCAGCTATACTTCAGTGTAGGCATCATCAAGCCACCTAAATGCTTCACTGTAGGCATCCCTGAGCCACTGACGGCTATGATTTACTGTAGACATGTAGACATCACCAAGCCACCACCATGCTTCACTGTAGGCATCAATAAGCCACCACCACACTTCACTGTAGAGATCACCAAGTCACCGCCATGCTTCACTGTAGGCAGGGTATTCCTTTCAGCATATGCTTCATTCTTTCTCCTCCATACTGCTGATTGTGAGCATATTAGATCCTGATTTTCTTGTACTTTCGGGTCAGTATGGTGTACGTCTTTGGGCATGGAGAATTTCAGCTTTTAGCATATGCCTTATTGTTCAAACTGAAATCTCCGTCCCAACGGCACCAAATCTTGCTGCAGATTTTTTGCTGTGAATTGATTTTTGGAGCACCCTTCTTACAACCCAAGAATATTAGTGACTTGGAAGCCATTATCCATGAGGAATGGGCAAATGCTCCTTAGGAATGCTGCCAGGAGCTCGTGCCTGGCTATGCATCACATCTGCAGCAGGTCATAACAGCTAGAGGTGCTCTACTAAATACCAAAGACACTTTTCATGTAGGGGTAAATAATCCTGAGACTGCAGTAGTAAGGAAAAGTGACATTTTGTGCTGAATTAGGAGAAACCACTTGTTATATTAGTTGTTTGAGTTATTTTCATTGACAGTTTATTGCAGATGTCAGAAGGTTTGTAAAAATATATAGAACTTAATAATAAATAAGTAACCACAAGACAAAAATGAGGAATAATTTATGTTAACATTAATATTTAAATAACAAGGGGATTGTATTAGAATAGAAATAGGTTTCCCCACCCCCCAAAAAATAGCACCTCTATTGTCAGTGGCTGGTATAGCAGACATATACCGTATAAGTGAATGTAGCAGAGTTGCAATACCATATATAACCTATGGACAAGAGTGCCTCTATTACTAAAATAATCCAGTCTTCTTTTTTAATCTTATATCCACTTCAAAGACAGAAAGAATTGTTAGCCAGAAATCTAGTGGTTGTAATATGAAAGGGAGCGCTCATGAAATGAACATGACTATTCCCAATTGTTCCTTTCCAGGAACTCCGTAATTGCCTCCTGTCCCTTGTGGTGGTCAATCGAAGCATATAACGAGGATACATTACAGTTAACCAATTTACATATGTGTGGAGCTACTATACAAGCTCATTACATTGCCTGCACCTGGACTTCTAGGGTGAAACTGCTGATTCTATTAGAGCATTCATTTTGCTGTTTTGTGGCGCTTTTGTCTTTATAATCTTTTTATAGATCTTACGTTTTGGTTGGCGGGTTCTATAGAGGTGCAAAATATCCTGATGAAAGGAAGTCGCTGAATAGGCTTTAGACTAGATGTGAACCAAGTGATGGTTACCGAGTCAAGCGATAGAGGAGATGCAGGTCAGAGGATATTTTTTGCAATGGGCACGGCCGTATTTAGAGTTTATGCTGCCCTAGGCACTTTTAGTGCTGCCTCCCCCATTGGTGAGTATGACTAATGCAGACACTTTGGCAAAAATCGCTGATGTGAAAGTAACCTTTCTCCCCAGTGCAGCCGTCTCCCCAGTGCAGCCGTCTCCCCAGTGCAGCCGTCTCCCCAGTGCAGCCGTCTCCCCAGTGCAGCCGTCTCCCCAGTGCAGCCGTCTCCCCAGTGCAGCCGTCTCCTCAGTGCAGCCATCTCCCCAGTGCACCCGTCTCCCTAGTGCACCCGTCTCCCTAGTGCACCCGTCTCCCTAGTGCACCCATCTCCTCAGTGCACCCATCTCCCATTGCACCCATCTCCCAGTGCACCCATCTCCCTAGTGCAGCCATCTTCCCAGTGCACTGAGTGCAGCCTCCGCTCATTCTCCACCCGGTTCACTCTTCCCACACGCCGCTCACTCTTCCCCCACCACGCCGCTCACTCCCCCCCCACGCTGCTCACTCTCCACCCCCCCACGTTGCTCACTCTCGATTCGGCTCACCTGGCTGCTGCTGCTGCATGTCTCCTCTAGCCAGGCGCCGGTATCTGTTCTTCCTGTTTGTGTGAGTGCGCGGTCACGTGGTACCGCTCATTAAGCTCATGAATATGGGTGCCACGCCTATGAGAGTGGAGTGGCGTCCATATTCATTACTGTAATGAGCGGTACCACGTGACCGCGCACACAGTCAGGAAGCATAGCGGTGCCGGAGATCATCGGTGCTGCAGGCACCGCTGGAGGTGCCAGGAGGTGAGTATGATGTCATCGAGGGAGGGGGAGGAGGGGGGGAGGGATGGACCGACCGGAGGGAAAAAAAAACATTGCTGAGGTGGCGCCCCTCCGCAGAGTCCCACGCCAGGCACAGGTCCACGAGTGCCTAATGGGAAATACGGCCCTGGCAATGGGGGAAAAATTTTTTTGGTCCCCCAGGATATATATATATATATATATACTTATAAAATATAAGCACGGTGGCTCAGTGGATAGCACTGCAGCCTTGCAGCTCTGGAGTCCTGGGTTCGAATCCCACCAAAGACAACATCTGCAAGGAGTTTGTATATTCTTCCCATGTTTGCGTGAGTTTCCTCCGGGTACTCCGGTTTCCTCCCACATTTCAAAAACATACTGATAGGGAATTTAGATTGTGAGCCCCATCAGGGACAGTGATGACAATGTGTGCAAACTGTAAAGCGCTGCGGAATATGTCAGCGCTATATAAAAATAAAGATTATTATTATAAAATATATAACTTTAATCATGACTTCCTAAGGACATAGTAAGCTGCAGAGACCCCAGGTAGAGAACTGCTGCATACTCTGCCTTGACTTGGAGGCTGTGGAGGACCGAACTGGACACTGGAGTACATTTCTATTTTAAGAGGGTCTGGCATCTCCACTTAGCAGCTGTTTGCAGCTTTACTGGATGTGCATAGTGGTGTTCCAGCTGTGTGGTGGCTAGAGATGAGCACATTGATTTGATATACAAATTTAATTTGAATAAAATGTTGGGAATCGCCAAAAACATGTCCACGTCAGTTTACATTTTACAGAAGATTGCATCAGCTAGCTGATGTCAGATGCAGCCTTGAGGGCTTCGTCATAATGCCTTGCAGATATCACATCACGTGGACTGGCACAATCAATCAGGGAGGACTGTCAGAGCCAGTGTAAAAGCCAAGGTAGGGAATGCAGCAGCCATAGTGATTTAGAATAGTGAGAGGATGTCAGAGCTCACATCTCAGCAATAATGATTGTAAGAGAAAGCCATGAAACATTAGGCAAATATTATAGACAGCATTTCATTGCACCCTATTCACCATAATGTCTTGCAGCTATCACATTACGTGGACTAGCACAGTCAATCAGGAAGGACTATCAGAGCCAGCATAAAAGCCAAGTAGGGAATGCAGAAGCCATAGTGATTTAGAATAGTGAGAGAACGTCACAGCTCACAGCTCAGCAATAATGATAGGAAGAGAAAGCTATGAAACATTGGACAAATACTATATATAGTAATGTATTGGACAACTATTTCGCCATAGTGCCTTGCAGCTATCACATCCTGTAAATGGCACAGTCAATTGGGAAGGACTACCAGAGCCATTATTAAAAGCCAAGGTAGGGAATTCAGCAGCTATAGTGATTTAGAATAGTTAAAGGATGCCAGAGCTCACAGCTCAGCAATAATGATAGGAAGGGAAAACCATGAAACTTTGGACAAATACTATAGACAGTAATGTGTTGCACAACTGCAGCAGTGAAGAAAATCAGTTTAGTAGTCTGGGAATAATTAAGAGATTCAATTGATCGGGGGAGCGAGAGATAGCAGAGGTGCGGGACTTAGTGTGATAAATCAGTGATATGGTGTAGATGGGCTGGCAGCTTGTCCTGCTGTGTTTGCATTAAAAAGGTTTAAAAGGGTTGGATGCAGTCCTATGAGACTTCAGAGTGTTACATGTCTTTTCCTGGCAATTGGAGGCTTTGCAGTATTGCGATTTTTCAAACGTTTTGCGGCTAATCAAAATTTTAGGAAAAATTTGGTGAAGCTGGTGAATCTCCAGCATTGGCCATTCTCGGGTATTGCTACTCAGCTCCCAATCACTTTAAAAGAGAGCTGAGGTGCAGTGGTCATAAGTCCTTTTACTGGCATTACCAGCAACGGTAGGAGCCATGATGCTAGTAATATAGCATGTGACCGCTGCAGCCAATCAGTGTTTGCAAACAAAGTCTTGAAACACCATTGGAGGGTTAACACTGGTGGGTGAGTAGTACTGCCCCATTATTCTTCAGGGCCAAGATGCAGTTACAACCTCTTTGCCAACTTTAGTTCTGGTGTTCATTGATTGTGCCCCTATTGAGACAGGACGCACCCTAGCCGCTTTCTCTTTCTTGCCCCGGAATGTCCGCTAAGACTCGTCATCATAGCAGTGAAAAATATTGGGAGAGATCTTCTTTCTAGAGGTTCCTGGAGGATTCTTTTACTGCCATGAAGAGTTGTCAACTCTCCCAGGAGTCCGGGAGGTCACTTTTATTTTAAAATCTCCCAAGCACAGCCCCTTTAATAAGCATTTGTCCTGCTCTGGACCCAAATTACTCTGTGTTAATGGCACTAAAAGACATATTGGGGAGAGCCGATTTGATTTTCTGAGGATCAAAAAAGACCATTTCATGGAGACATCACACATATGGAACAAAGAGATACTCTACAGTACATTAATTAAGGCAGCATTTAAAAGTAAATAGGATTATTAAAAAGTAATTATTGCTTTCCTTTACAGCAGCAGAGAGAGAGAGGCAGTGAAATGAGGCAGAGGAAATTCACTGTGCCCATACATTGCAGAAAGGACACATCAGCCAGCAGCCTCTCCAGGCTCACACAAGATAATTACTCAGCGGCAGAATAGGGGGATGCAAGAATATTTAAAAACCGCAGTGAAATATTATTAAAGGGGACTCATAGCAATTTGGTGCTCACATACTGGGTATTACAAATCATGGCTCCCCTACCAACCAGAAGATGCACTTGGGTGTATAATCCTGTAACATGGCGCGGGGCGGTAGGAGAGGTAATTGTCTTCCAAGCCCCGGCACCCTGCATGAAAATGGGGATCCTGGCTGGATGTGTAGACTTTGTCTGCAGTGTTGCTTAGCCCTTGCAGGCATGGGGACTATGCCTTTTGCCCCAGAACCCGCCTCCGTTAAAATACTTGCGCCTTCTGTCAATTTCTCTTGCCTCTTTCCTGGATCTCCCTATCCCTCGGTCTCCAATCACATCAGGGACACCCACTTCATGAGTCTCGGCTTGTTGGTCAAACCATACATCTGCCTTTACTGCACGATGGTCCTTATCTGATCTCCTGACAAGAAACTGTCTCTGTACCTTCGGCTTAGCCCATCCCACTGAGGGCTAGTCCCAAACATTATCCATAACACTCTCTACTGTCAGGTAAAATACAACATTGTCACTGATACCACATTTCGCTTTATACATCACAACAATACGTGTGTCTTCAATCGGTAACGTGGGCGAAGTATGTCCATCTCCTTACAATCCGATAATGTATTGCCACTCGTGTAGTATAACCACTCCCATAAAATCCACCAGGTTGGGTTCACATAATTTTTTTATATTCTTACAAAAAAAGAAACATTGCACCAAAAAGTACATCTAAAGAATTACTGTAGTTAAGCAATGTAGATACAAATAAAAAAATGTTTGTCTTCCATGCTTGTTGCCCCTTGTTGGCTCACCTGGTGAAGTAGATTCGCTATGCCCCAGGTCTGGATGAGCAGCGTAGACTGGAGGCGTTGGAGCAGCTGATTGAATAGAATTGGAAAAGCTAGATGGTACAAGCTCGATTTTCAGGACAGCACATTGAAGTGGAGCTGGATATGCTGGATAGCATGTGGAATAGAGGAATTGGAAATGCAGATAGGCACCGTAATATAGCAGACCCTAGTGGGTGGACAAGCATCTTTAAACAGCAGAGTCTTGTATGAAGACAGGTAACTTGATACAGCACAACTAAGTGTGCGGATAGGCATCTTGAAAGCAGATTTGAGTGCTGAGTGTGCAGATGAGTACCTTGGAACAGTCAAAAGGCACAATAAATAGAAATACATGGTTGACAGAATGGTCTCTACCTGAATATTCAGGCAGTTTGCTGCCTGAGTCAGCCTAAAAGGCCTAGGGGACTGACGTCACAGGCGTGCACCAGGTTATCATTCTAACCCAAAGAGCATTAGAACAGAGCGAGATGGCCCCCAGTGAAGAAAAATATGGAGTCCTGTGGTGGATCCGGGACAGGGAACACTCTTGCTAAACTTTGTGTCCCAAATCTGACATTTGTTGGACCAAGATTATTCAGAGATGCCTAGATTACTTATATTTCAAAAGTATTTCTTGCAATCTTATCGGAAATCCTCTTCAGATACCGATTGCATACCATTTATAGTTTTAGATATTAATTGACTGTAGCTACCATTTTTAAGACATTGATCTAATTACCCGACCCACAAGTAATGACAATTAGTAACATACTTTAAATGGTGTCCACCATGAATAATGTGAATCCTTACTGAGACAACTGCCAAAAAAATGTTGGTTTTTTTTCTACAGGGATTTTCATCTCAAAGTAGAGACTCAAAATACATAAGACGTATGGGAACAGAAAATTCATTTCATCACTAAAAAAAAACCTGTTGAGACCAGTTGTGGTCTTCTCAAAAAGGGAGAGGTCCTTTTGGAGAAGTTTCACTCTACTGAAATGGCCAACTCATAAGCTTTGGTAGACAATGACCAAAGATGACCATGGTTGTTCTTCAAGTGTCCATTTTCCAATGTAATACATAAATTTTTTGGTCTGAGAATCAGTTAGGAGCATCTTTTCCAGTTTGGTTTGCATTATGCATCCACCCAATATCTCCACCCTCAACCTTACCACCTCATTTGGTCATGCCATTAATGGATCTTCTGAGCTGGTTAGAAATATGTAAGTTTGTAATTTTTTTTTCATATTGCTTTTCTCTCTTCCTGTAGATTCCTCATATAAAAGTAGGACCAGAAGAAGCACCCAAGCTACAATATTTACGGTTTGCATCGGTCAGCCTGTACCCGAGTAATGAAGACATAAGCCTTGCTGTGTCACACATACTGAAGTCCTTTCACAACCCTTCCACCAGCCTTATCTGTGCCAAGGCCGAGTGTAAGTCTAAACTCATATATATATTAGCATCATTACACCCAGAAGGATAGCTATGTACCTATGAGCTTAGGTGGTCAGTAAATTAAAGTTTTTTTTTCCCCTACTCTGCAAGTAATCACCTACTTTACAGGATAGGCAACAACTTGTAGATTGCCTGGGGTCCGACCACTGAAACGTCCACTGATCCCAAGGATGGGGCTCTTAGGCTACTTTCACACTAGCGTTTTTTTGCGCTGCGCTGTGTGCGCAGTCCAAACGCATACAAAAACGCATCAAGCGTTTTGCATGCGTTTGCTTATTTTATGCGCATGCGTTTTAACCAGTTTGACTCTTAAAACGCATGCGCTTTTAAATGCTGACGTGCGCATGTCCATGCACACGCCAGCGTTCCCATAGACTGTAATGTGTTTTTTTTGCGCATTCCATGCGCATTTGTGCGTATGCGTTTTTTTGACACAGGTTGGGCGCACAAAAAATGCAACAGGGTGCGTCCGGCATGCATAGGCGCACACTGCAAAAAAACACATGCGCACAAAAACGCATACAAACGCTTACAAACGCTAGACAATGCACACCCATGTTAACCATAGGGGCTAGGGGCGCATGCGCATGTATGCGCACGCAGCGCAGCGCAAAAAAACGCTAGTGTGAAAGTAGCCTTAGCCAAGTACATCCACCGTTCCATTCTAACTCCGGTAGTCCCTTAGACATTGTTTAGAACAGTGGTGAGCATGTGTGGCTACCCCTCCATTCTAAAAGAGCACTTCAGAGCCCGGTTTTTCAAATAGGTGTGGGTCTCAGTGGTGGTGTAAGCAGGTTCAGGGATGCAGTAACGCAGGGAATGCAGAGCAAGGGTTAACAACAATGCGGTTTATTTTATAACAATAATGAACTCCTCGCAGGGAGGCAACAGCTAATTAACAATAGAATTACGGTATAACACAACAGTCTTGTTATTAAACTTCACTAATCGTGACTTCTCTATTCCTCAATTACATGCAGTCTGGTGAGAGTTGTAATACCAGCAACGGCAGGTACAGCGTATTCAAGCGTAATCCAACAAGCGATCCAGCTTCTGGTGGCAACGGGTGTTCACCGGTTTTGTCCTTTGAACCCCTAGTTCATTAATCTGTAAAGCCAAAGTAGGTAATGCCGTGGAAGTCTCTATCCGGGGCAGACTCCGGCGCACGCCTGTCAGCAAGGGGGAATAAATCTCTCGATCCTGCACCTGGCACTCGCTTCACAATGCGAGCACCGCACACTGTCTGTCTGAGCGCCCAAAGCTCTGCCCTCTCACTGGTTCGGCGGGACCCTCACGTAACCTCTGTTGGGTCTCAGCTCTGCACTCACTCTCCCCTCACAGAGTGCGGCGCACATCTGCTTCCTCTCGCTGTCGGCAATAAACTCTTTTTTCCCGCGCTTCATGCTCTCTCTCCTGTCTCGCCACGCCCCCTCTCACCAGCTCATAGGTCCTGTCCGGCTCCCCATTCTTTTCGTCCGGCAACACTGGACGCAGCCTCGTGAGTTCCGGACCCAGCATTGTGTAGGTACCCGCAGCCCAGTCTTACTCCGAGTCCTTACAGTGGAAACATCAGTATGGATAGATGATAACTTGCCGAGTTGGAACCACCCCTAGTTTTCTAGTCTTGGGGGAAATTTTGGCTAACAATGCAGCTTGCCAAATTCTAACAGTATGAAATATACAAGCTGTTAGGACTTCACTTGCCGATTCCAGTGGTCGTCATGTATTTGCAGTCATGTGCCAACTAGATTCTCACACTCCATTTCTCTCAATATATCTTTAACTTCACATGTCAAAAACATTAAGAGAAGCCGATGAGAATCTAGTCGTCGCGTGCCCGCAAATTTGAGAACCGCAGCAGAGCCGATTCTTAACAGTGTGCATATTTCACACTGTTAAAATTCGGCAAGATGCAACGCTTGTCTGAAATTTCAACAGGGCTGGACCTTCCCTTTAAGGCACAGTAGGAATGATTGGTTACCTTTTATATGGACTAAGTTACTTTCTTTTTTTAATTAGTTTATATCCTAATATAACATATTTTAGTAATATACCACATTAATAGTATCCTCTATGATCTGTTGTGATGTGGTGCTTGGTTGCCCTCCCAGGTAGGGTGAATTGCTGCTTTTAACAGCTCATGCGTACAGTTTGTGCAACGTATGTGCAATAAGGAGCTGTATTTCAGATTCACTCATGATAAGATGTACATTGTAGATGCGCCCATATCTCATGCACAATTGACAGCACATTAGAGGACCCATCACTGGAAAAGGGGACAGAGCTTCACATGACCATATCGAGGCTATAAAGTCATTAGTCCTAAAATTCCCATTAAAATGGGTCCAAGTTGAAAAGTATCATGGAAATTTAACACATTTGTTGAATTCTCAAAAACTTTTGGAGCTGTAATGGAAGCCATATTGGGTGTTGGTATTGTAGATAATGCCAGATGACGGTTCTCCAAATGATGCAAAAATAAAGCTCCCGCGAAGTCCTGGACTTCCCTTTAAAATGGTTCAAATTTGAAAAGTACTACCATAGAAACATGGAAATGTAACACATTTGTTGGGTTCTCAACTTTTGGAGCTGTAATGGAAGCCACATTGGGCATCAGTACTGTAAATTATGACAGATGGTGGTTCTCCAAATGATTCAAAACTACAGCTTCTGCAAGTTCCTAGAATTCCCTTTAAAATGAGTCCAAGTTGAAAAGTACTACCACATAAACATGGATATTTAAAACATTTGTTGGGTTCTCAACCTTTGGAGGTGCAGTGGAACCCACATTGGGTATGGGTACTATAGATAATGCCAGATGGTGGTTCTTCAAATTTTGCAAAACTGAGGTCCTGGAAGTGCCATAGGGTGAAGACCTCTGTCCTAGCCTATTTAGGTAATATTGTAATGCCAAATTACTAAAAAAAAATGCCAATTAATAGTGATAATTAAAAGAAGTACTATTTAATATATTCTATCACTCGGGAGGCATGGAGATGCTCTATTATACGGCACTTTATTTGCTGTTGCTGTATTATGCATGCATTTATACTCAAGTGTTTAGTACCACAAGTCAGTACGGGCTGACCTGTTTATTAATGATGTAACTTAGAAGTTGTGTCTCTAGTATTTCCCTAACTGACATATTTATGAATATTTGATTCACGTGTAAAATCGACCTCATCTTGTAAAATCAGAAAAAAATCATAGCACATCTCATTAGGAGCTCTGATTATTTCAGAAGCGAATTAGGAGAAGAGCGCTGTTACCGTGTTCAAATATTTGAGATGTGTATGTCGGTATTATGAGGGCACAGTTTGGCGTTATTATTTAGGCACTTTATTTAGGCATTAAATAGGCATTAGCTGAACATTTTGGCATTTTGCATGATATAGTAGTAGTGATAGCATAGTAGTGTGGTATTGTTTATGAGGATATTATTAGGGCACCATTTGGCGCTATGATTTAGGTACTATATAGGCAGGTTAGCTCAGCTCGGTTGAGGGCACTTTTTGTGCATTGCATAATATATTTATTAGATCTAGTGCAGTGGTATAATTTTAGCCAGCGTATGATGACAGTGCTATTTTGTTATTGTTATGTAGGCACTATATTCTTGTCTTATTTGGGCATTGTGGTGCCAATTGCCTGTGTATTTGTATGGTGAAATTACACAAAGGAACCAGAATTGAAATCCAGATAGAGAAAATTGTAAGAAATGTCTATAACCAAAATAAAAATGGGAGTTCAGACCGGATACTTTGCTTTAAATTGTAATAGATGTAACACTTCAGACAGATTCACAGTAAAGCAAAAAGCGGAAAGTTCAGTGCTCACCTTCCAACGGTGGGCATTTCTCCAAAGCGCAGCGTATGAGGTCTCTAGGAATATTTAGACCAATCTCATTGGTTTCCATTTGCTGTTGGTCAGTGTGCAGTCAAAACTAATAGATACTCTGAAAACGAGCATTAAATAGGTAGATACATCTCCAAAATGCTGTTGTACACTATTAAGGAGAAAGTACCTCAAACCAGCTGCCCACAAACAGGTTTCTGGGTGCATCTGCCCGTAGATGAGCATCTGTGTACAGCTGCATTTAGATGGGTATCTGGCTACAGCTGCACCTAGATGGGTATCTGTGTACAGCTGCCCCTAGATGGGTATCTGACTACAGCTGCCCATAGATGGATATTTGTGTACAGCTGCCCCTAGATGGGTATCTGGCTACATCTGCCTTTAGATGGGTATCTGGCTACAGCTGCCCCTAGTTGGGTAGCTTGCAACAGCTGCCCATAGATGAGTATCTGGCTACAGCTGGCAGTTGATGGGTATCTGTGTACATCTGCTCGTTGATGGGTGTCTGGCTACAGCTGCCCCTAGATGGGTATCTGTGTACAGCTGCCCCTAGATGGGTATCTGTGTACAGCTGCTTGTAGATGGGTATCTGGCTACAGATGCCCCTAAATGGGCATCTGTGTACAGCTGCTCGTAGATGGGTATCCGTGTACAGCTGCTCGTAGATGGGTATCTGTGTACAGCTGTTTGTAGATGGGTATCTGGCTACAGCTGCCCCTAGATGGGTATCTGTGTACAGCTGCTCGTAGATGGGTATCTGGCTACAGCTGGCAGTAGAAGGGTATCTGTGTACAGCTGCCCCTAGATGGGTTTCTGGCTACATGTTAGCCTAAAGAGAAATCCTAGTGAAAGAATGTGAAACCTAAAACAAACATGGGTGTCAAGGAATGGCTAGATGTAAAACGTATGTATACAGTATACAGGATTAGAGAAACAACATCAAATTTATTAACAAAAAGTACACATACAGTATTTATAATATACATAGTAGTTGGTGAGATAGACAGCTAAAAAATAGTAAAGGGGAAAGGATGGAAAAAAGAAAATCCCTTATGGAGACCCGTTTCTTTCCTGAAGCCACATGTCCTTGACAGGTAAACCTATCGTTTTGTAGCAATATCAAATGCAACTGAAATAATGACTGGTCGATATGCTGCATAACATTAATGGGTATAGATTAACCCAAAATATTCAGTTGCTAAAAGATATTGCACAAATACAATTGAGCCGTGCTGAAGGATATATAGCAATGAATAAAAGATGGAAACTATAACCCAAGGATATAAATAAGAGCACTGAAACAGTAAATACTGTAAAGGGGTCATACATATGGCAATGTGACAGAGTAGATATAATACCTAATAGAAAAGAACCAGTGACTAACGATAACTCCTATAGATCTCAATTGCTATGAAGAAGCCATTAAAACAAACCAACTAGCATATAAATGGGAGGAACACTCACGCTGTTGAGCCTGTCATAGAATAAAGTGCATAGAGTGAGCAGGAATGCATTAATGGAAATGTTACTTCTGGATAGAAATACCTTGTGTCACAGTGTCGGCACCTAGGCGTGTGGCAGGAGATAAGACGCACGTTTCACCTGGGGTGGCTTTATCAGGAGGCGTGGTGTAAGTTAAGAGCGATGGAGTCTAAATAGTGATGTGTTAAATTGTCTGGGTAATCGGCGTGCTACTGGCATGTTGTGCCTCCCGTATGAAGTGGCGGGGCGGGAAGTGCCACGCGCGATGGAGGCGAGGACATGCATCATCACCTCCATCCCAACGACAACCAGCCCGGCCCGCGATGCCACACGGGAGGAACAGCACATACAGCACATGTCTGCACCGAATGTGAAGTAAGCAGGGGTAATACCGTAAGTGAAGTCATGTGTCTACAAGCGCACTGTGATACTGGGGTATCTGGCTCCAGCTGCCCGTAGATGGGTATCTAGCTACAGCTGCCTATAGATGGGTGTCTGGCTACAGCTGCCAGTAGATGAGTGTCTGGCTACAGCTGTCTATAGATGGGTATCTGGCTACAGCTGCCCGTAGATGGGCATCTGGCTACAGCTGTCAGTAGATGGGTATCGAGCTACAGCTGTCTATAGAAGAGTAACTGGCTACAGCTGCCAGTAGATGAGTGTCTGGCTACAGCTGTCTATAGATGGGTATCTGGCTATATCTGTCTGTAGATGGGTATCTGCCTACAGCTGCCAGTAGATGAGTATCTGGCTTCAGCTGTCTATAGATGGGTGTCTGGCTACAGCTGCCAGTAGATGAGTGTCTGGCTACAGCTGTCTATAAATGGGTATCTGGCTACAGCTGCCCGTAGATGGGCATCTGGCTACAGCTGTCAGTAGATGGGTATCGAGCTACAGCTGTCTATAGAAGAGTATCTGGCTACAGCTGCCAGTAGATGAGTGTCTGGCTACAGCTGTCTATAGATGGGTATCTGGCTATATCTGTCTGTAGATGGGTATCTGCCTACAGCTGCCAGTAGATGAGTATCTGGCTTCAGCTGTCTATAGATGGGTATCTGGCTACAGCTGTCTGTAGATGATATCTGACTTGGCTAATATTCCCACTCATGTTCCAAGATTTGTTAATGGATCAGATACCATATTGACTTATAGGGTTGCTACTTCCAGTATGGGTCCCTAGTATTTCTTTCTTTCAATGAAAGAGCTATGTTGTTGCTGCTTAATCCAAAAATGTAGTTGATGTTTAAGGACCCTTATTTGGTACGTAACTTATTTTTTCTTGCACTCCTCTCCATATGGTCTTCTGCCAGCTGTAGTTAAAAATTGTGTATTACTTCAAGTGTGATTTTATTTGCCTTTTCTGGAGACAGGGTAGCTGAAATGAAATCTGTGAAATTCGTTGAACACGTCTTATTTTCTTAACCTCATAACCTCGGCAGCTATGAAACGCTGACTTACGTTAAGCATGAGCGGAATAATCTCAGTTGACAGCGCAAGTGTTTTTTTCATAGTCTTTATGGACACTGAAGTAAATCCGAGAGTTTTACAGAATGAGCCAAGCCACGCCAAATGCTACTAAAGCCAGCGAACGACCTCGATTAGATTCAGATTTAAAGCCACACGGCCGGCACAGTCCTCAGCTTGCACCCGCTACTAGTCCTGATGGAAATATTGGGCCACACAAATGCCTACAGTCTGTGAGTTGTCCTTACTGTACAGTTTTGTCTTATCTTGGCCGGCACTTAAGTTTTCAAGTATGTATCCTGCAGGGAAAGTTCTTTTGTTCCCGGAGATTTCCCACAGGTGCCTTTAAAAATTCTGTCAGACGCTCCCTGGCAACTGACTGCACGCTGGCACTTTGGTAGTAAGTAGATTTTATCACAGTCATGTCACATTCCGCTGCAAAGAAGCCTCGGACAGAATTTTGAATGTCAATCTGTCATTCAAGTTTTCTTTTAAAGTGATGATCGCTATAAAATGCCATTACTTTACAATTTTCACAATGGCGTAACTTGTAGATAGGTATCTGACTTCAGCTGCCCACAGATGGGTATCTGACTACAGCTGCCTCTAGATGGGTGTCTGGCTATAGCTGTCCATAGATGGATATCTGGCTACAACTGCCCGTAGATGGGTATCTGGCTACAGCTGCCCGTAGATGGGTATCTGGCTACAGCTGCGTCTAGATGGGTGTCTGGCTATAGCTGTCCATAGATGGATATCTGGCTACAACTGCCCGTAGATGGGTATCTGGCTACAGCTGCCCGTAGATGGGTATCTGGCTACAGCTGCGTCTAGATGGGTGTCTGGCTGTAGCTGTCCATAGATGGATATCTGGCTACAGCTGCCCGTAGATGGGTATCTGGCTACAGCTGCCCGTAGATGGGTATCTGGCTACAGCTGCCTCTAGATGGGTGTCTGGCTATAGCTGTCCATAGATGGATATCTGGCTACAACTGCCCGTAGATGGGTATCTGACTACAGCTGCCCGTAGATGGGTATCTGGCTACAACTGCCTGTAGATGGGTATCTGGCTACAGCTGCCCGTAGATAGGTATCTGGCTTCAGCTGCCCCTAGATGGGTATCTGGCTACAGCTTCCTGTAAATGAGTATCTGGCTACAACTGCCCGTAGATGGATATCTGGCTACAGCTGCCCATAGCTGGGTATCTGACTACAGCTGCTCGTAGATGGATATCTGGCTACAGCTGTCTATACATGGGTATCTGGCTACAGCTGTCTATAGATGGGTATCTGGCTACAACTGCCCATAGATGGATATCAGGCTTCAGTTGCCCGTAGATGGGTGTCTGGCTACAGCTGCCAGTAGATGGGTATCTGACTACAGCTGCCCGTAGATGGATATCTGGCTACAGCTGCCCGTAGATGGATATCTGGCTACAGCTGCCCATAGATGGGTATCTGGCTACAGCTATCCATAGATGGGTATCTGGGTACAGCTGCCCCTAGATTGGTATCTGACTACAGCTGTCTATAGATGGGTATCTGGCTACAACTGCCCATAGATGGATATCAGGCTTCAGTTGCCCGTAGATGGGTGTCTGGCTACAGCTGCCTGTAGATAGGTTTCTGGCTACAGCTGCCCATAGATGGGTATCTGGCTTCAGCTACCCGTAGATGGGTATCTTGCTACAACTGCCCATAGACGGATATCTGACTACAGCTGTCTGTAGATGGTTATCTGGCTACAGCTGGCCAAAGATGGGTATCTGGCTACAACGGTCCATAGATGGATATCTGGCTACAGCTGCCCATAGCTGGGTATCTGACTACAGCTGCTCGTAGATGGATATCTGGCTACAGCTGTCTATAGATGGGTATCTGGCTACAGCTGTCTATAGATGGGTATCTGGCTACAACTGCCCATAGATGGATATCAGGCTTCAGTTGCCCGTAGATGGGTGTCTGGCTACAGCTGCCAGTAGATGGGTATCTGACTACAGCTGCCCGTAGATGGATATCTGGCTACAGCTGCCCGTAGATGGATATCTGGCTACAGCTGCCCATAGATGGGTATCTGGCTACAGCTATCCATAGATGGGTATCTGGCTACAGCTGCCCCTAGATTGGTATCTGACTACAGCTGTCTATAAATGGGTATCTGGCTACAGCTGCCCATAGATGGGTGTCTGGCTACAGCTGCCTGTAGATAGGTTTCTGGCTACAGCTGCCCATAGATGGGTATCTGGCTTCAGCTACCCGTAGATGGGTATCTTGCTACAACTGCCCGTAGATGGATATCTGACTACAGCTGTCTGTAGATGGTTATCTGGCTACAGCTGGCCAAAGATGGGTATCTGGCTACAATGGTCCATAGATGGGTATCTGGCTACAGCTGCCCCTAGATTGGTATCTGGCTACAGCTGCCCATAGATGGATATCTAACTACAGCTGTCTGTAGATGGTTATCTGGCTACAGCTGCCCATAGATGGTTATCTGGCTACAGCTGGCCAAAGATGGATATCTGGCTACAGCTGCCTGTAGATGGATATTTGGCTAAACCTGCCCATAGATGGGTATCTGGCTACAGCTGCCCATAGATGGATATTTGGCTGCAGGTGCCCATAGATGGCTATCTGGCTACAGCTGCCTATAGATGGTTATCTGGCTACAGCTGCCTGTAGATGGGTGTCTGGCTACAACTGCCCATAGATGGGTATCTGGCTTCAGATGCCCATAGATGGGTATCTGGCTACAGCTGCCTGTAGACTGGTATTTGGCTACAACTGCCCGTAGATGGATATCTGGCTACAACTGCCCATAGTTGGGTATCTGGCTACAGTTGCCTGTAGATGGGTATCTGGCTACAGCTGCCTGTAGATGGGTATCTGGCTACAGCTGCTGGTAGATGGATGTCTGGCTACAGCTGCCTGTAGATGGGTATCTGGCTACACCTGCCTTTAGATGGGTATCTGTCTACAGCTGCCGGTAGATGGATGTCTGGCTACAACTGCCCATAGATGGGTATCTGGCTACAGTTGCCTGTAGATGGTTATCTGGCTACAGCTGCCGGTAGATGGATGTCTGGCTACAACTGCCCATAGATGGGTATCTGGCTACAGCTGCCTGTAGATGGGTATCTGGCTACAGCTGCCGGTAGATGGGTGTCTGTCTACAGCTGCCCATAGATGGGTATCTGGCTACAGTTGCCTGTAGATGGGTGTCTGGCTACAACTGCCCATAGATGGATATGTGGCTACAGCTGTCCATAGATGGTTATCTGGCTACAGCTGCTCGTATCCTATCAAAGAAACTGGAGAACTCTATTTAAAACAATTTAAACATCTTTATTAATACAATGATTACAAAACATAAAGGTTACATGATGATATATGATCAAACAATACATGGTGCACTCTATTGAAAAAGTAGTTCTAATTTATTATACAATAATTTCTTTATTATTTCACATAGAAAATGATTTGCCTTTAAATTGTGCATGCGAGAACTTCAAAGTCCATCCCCTCTAACAAATTATTAGAGAAAGTTACATACTAAAAGGGGGAGTACGCCAGTTATCCAGGTAATAGGGGAATATTTAATGGAAAAAAGGGGAAGTGACTCCATATCAAATTAAATTGTCAATTTCACATAATTAAATTAATCACACCCAGAGCTCCATTTAGTCAAAGTATATGTTTATCAAATGATGAAACATAAGGGAGTGGTATCCCATAAGCATTACTATTCCCACCTAAGCCTAGATATAAGTTCCCTTTGTGGATTGTTAAAAAACAGCTGCCAAGATACCAACATGGTTTTCAAAAGTAGAAGGTCTGAAAAAGGTGCCAATAGTGCATATGCAAGTGCTTATGGGATACCTTTCCCTTTTGTTTCATCATTTGATAAACATATACAGTATACTTTGAATAAATGGAGCTCTGGGTGTGATTAATTTACTTATTTGAAATTGAGAATTTGCTTTGATATGGAGTCACGAGTTGTAACCCCTTGTGTTTCAATTAAATATTCCCCTATTACCAGCACAAGCAGGATTACTGGTGTACTCCCCTTTTAGTATGTAACTTTCTCTTAAATTTGATAAAGGGGATGGACTTTAAAGTTCTCGCATGCACAATTTAAGGCAAAGTCATTTTCTATGTGAAATAATAAAGAACTTATTGTGTAATAAATTAGCACCACTTGCTCATTACAGTGTACCCTGTGTTGTCTTATCATATACCATCATGTAACCCTTATGTTTTTTAATCATTGTCTTAATAAAGATGTTTAAATTGTTTTAAATAGAGTTCTCCAGTTTCTTTGATAGGATAATTTGGTAATTTGGGAGATACTATATATTTATTTGGCCCATTTATCGGATATTTATACAGCTGCTCGTAGATGAGTATCTGGCTACCGTTTGGCGCAAATGCAAAAAATTCAACAAAGCCATCCAACTATTCGGGGTCATTAACAGCATTGGTCTTTTGGGCAAGGTACCACTTGGATCCCTGTTGGCTCTAAAACCCTGGTACAACTGGCACTGCTGCACCTTTTAGTGTTTCACCCCTGATAATCCTGCCTTTGGGACTGACTCTGAGGATGCTCAGGATGAAGCACTGGTATAGCGCCACATTCCCATCCAATAGTTTTGCTGCAGAGCAGCTCTCCCAGACATGTGATTTCGAGGCTTGATGCAGTTTCTTACATAGTTATGTTATGGCAGATGGCCGTGCAAGGTAAAAAAAAAATGAAGGGGGATGCAGAGCTGGTGTAGTCAGTAGGTAAGGATAGTTGCAAATTTATAAAAAAAAATGCATATTGACCTGTTCTAGCCACAGTGACAATTTTAAAGGAGTATTCCAACAATTGAAAAATATTACCTATCTTTTTAATAGGGGACAACTCACTGATTGCTGGGGTTCTAACCGTTGGGACCCCCAGCAATCCCAACATTGGGGCTCTAACTCCCTAGAGTGAGGTTCTGCAGAGTCCTGTCTGGAGTGGAGCAGAGGTGTTGAATGAATGGAGCAGAGGTCGAGCCTGCTCTGCAGTCCTGTTGTTGAGAGTCAGTGCCCCTTTCTCTGTCTCGCCGTGGGTCCTGGTGGTCGGTTGCATTTAGCGATATCTCACTTTTTGCATTGGTTTTTGTAGAAATATTGTCGTGTGCTATTATAATATTTACATACCTTTTTTTTCTTTTACTTTTAACCTACTTTTTGGGAACTGGTAGACACTGTTCCTTTCTTATTTTTCATTACATAAAATCCTCGAGCTTCTCAGCAGTCCGTGAGCTAGGGAGCTGCGTCGGCTGCGAAACGCGTGTGCTAGGTGTCAAGTGTAATTTAAGTCAGATGCTAAGAGTGAAATTAAAATAGAACAGTGATGTTATGCGGCGTTGGCCTCTCATGGGCACATTCCGTGCTCTGCCCTCACCCATACTTCTATTCTTATTCTGCCAGCCGGATGCAACTTTCCTTACGTCATCTATGGATTTTATGTAAATCGCTTTGTTATATTCAGCACTGAATCCTATTGTTTACTGGTAGAGTCTTTGTCATTATTTTTGGAAAAATGTAGAGAAGAAGCCTGTGCCGATGGTATATAGAAAAGATGGGGATTGTTCTATAGCAAAGACCTTGATATTGATGGCTAATGCTTAGGATAGATCATCAATGTCGGGTCAATAGGTGTCAGTGTACGGAGTCGGACGCTAAAGCTCCACATAGTGGTCATTCTTGGGTACTGATGCTCAGCTCCTATTAAAGTCAATGGTAGCTGAGCCACAATGCAACCTACTCTACAGACAACCCATTATTTTTAAGCCCTGACAATCCCCTTTAACCCATAACTAAGCCTCTGTTCACGTAGGCGGCATGGCTTTGTAATCTCCTGATCCAAATCCAAATTGATCCTACTGATTTGAAACTGGAGGGGAATATCCCAACCATATTACTGTCTACATGGATCTAGGGAAGAGAAAACCATGGGACCCCCTGGCTTTCATCCTTTAACCATGGTTCATGGATCTGAACTTTGCTGCAAGGTTTACCAGGACACCGAAATGTTTGGCCAAGATGAGATCGGAGAGAGTATTCAGACAAGCAGAAAGTCAGGACAGGCGGATGTCACTAGTAGTAGGTCAGACCTGGCGGCAGTCAAAAATGAAGGTCAGGACATAGCCGAATCGATAACTGGAAATTAATCTCATCTTTACATATTAAGGAACCAACCAGGAGCATACAGATCAACTGTCCCAAATTTGCCTGGACTGTCCTGATTTTACAAAAGCAGTTCCTACAAGCTGGATTTTCCTGAACCAAAAGGGTTGGGGTTTATACACACTCTGCCCACAATGTGCATTTTGGGAGGGATTGAGGTGGGGCATAATAATGCTTCTAAAGCATCTCTAAATTGCCAATACCAATGTTGGTAATTACAAAGAAGCATTGGGGAGCGCCTCTTAAAGTGTCACCATGATTTTAAATTTTATTTCATACATCAATAGTAGACATAATAATAATAATAATAATAATAAATTTTATTTCTATAGCGCCGACATATTCCGCAGCACTTTACATTTCAGAGGGGACTTGACATGAAAATAATCAGCTGTGTAATATATCTTATCAGAGAAATCTGCTTCTTTCTCCTCCTGGACTGATCTTTCAATTCATGGGCAAAATCTGTATTCCGTAAAGGAAGATTTTACCATTACTGAGATAAGAGATGATAGCTGGTGCTTTAAAAGTTCTATGGAGATGGAAGGACTTCTGAAAACGACAGTTACAGTCGCCTCTAAGGGATGACAGTTGGTGCTTTTAAAATTTTATGAAGAGGAGGATCTAGAGGCAGAAACAGACATTCTGCTGACACGACAGTTACACTCTAAGTATCCTGGGTCAGCAGATTATGGGTGGCAGAAAATAATCTTTAAGATACTGGAAGTCAGTGGCTTGCACCTTAGAGGCAATACCAGAGGAAAATGACCACAACAAGGTGCCATGACGATGATCTATTCGATAGATCAATTATGATCTGCTTTTTCCACATTGACTATTTATGAGCCCGTCAGGATCCTGTTCTATATTTTTTTTTTTCATTCCTTCCTAGATTGATTAGTGGAGCATGCAGCTGGCTGTCTAATAGCAAAAGAAAGCCGGCGCTCAATGCTGATCTAATGACAAGTGGCAACTGAGGGTTATAATTTATTCAGTACTGAATGATTTATAATTGATCTGAGACAGGTTGAACTTGATAGACGTCCATGTAACTATGTGACTCAAGTGTGAATGGAAGGCTTAGATCTTAAAGGGGGGTTGTTTCTTAGAAGACAACCCCTTGTCTTTGTGCCCTATTAGTGATGGGAATCATCTATCGAGCTGAGTAGCTCTGGCTAACGAGGACCGTCCATATGTCACACGGTCAGACATTTCTACAAACGTATAACAGTAATGGTAGCTTCAGTTAATCATCAAAGACCGGAATAGATGGTGATTGTGCAGTACCCGGCCACGGCAACAATTTTGCCGATGGAGCTGTGCTGCTACACAACTGAGCAGTTCAAGCTGACACAGGGAACAACTGATTGGCGGGGTTCCCCACCGATCAGACATTCATGACCTATCCTAAGGATAAGCCTTCAAGGATAAAGTCCCTTTCAGACCGATTGGACACCAGCCTACAATTCCCGGCATTGGTAATAACTCTGATCCTGGCAGTTAACCTCTTTAGATGCCACGGTCAACAGCGATTGCAGCATCTAAGCAGTTAAAGGGGGCTATCTCACCAACAACCTCCACAATGTGATTACAGGGTTCCAAGAGGGTTGCCATTGCATCCAAGAGCCAGACTATGGAGAAATTTTATGGTATATTGCAGTAGCAATTGAACGATCGCATGTTCAAGTCCCTTAGTAGGACTAAAAAATGTAAAAAAATGTAAAAAATTAATAAAGCGTTTAAATAGCCCCCTTTTCCGAATCTTATAAAAAATATCAGCTAACCACGACCGTCGTTTCTACCTCCATAAATTGTACCAATGAATACTACCACTCTTACAGAGCTCCATTGATGGTGAAATATAAAAAATGTCTGAAAATAAAAAGTTTATTTTAGAAAAGTAGTAAAATAAATAAATAAATTTGGTATCGCGGTAACAGTACCAAATAAGGATTTCATTTTAAACTTGTAGCTGTAACTGTTAGAAATTACATAAAAAATAAGTTTTTATTTTAATTATTCCACTCTATGAAGTCTTTTTTTTTATTTTCCAGCACATTATCTAATATATTTAATGGTTACATTAAAACGTGTAAATGGACCCTAAAGAAATATAAATTCTCACAGGTCTGTCAATGGAAAAAAAAAGTTGTATGGCTTTCAAGGTGGGAAAGGAAAAATGAAAAAAAAAAAAAAGTATAACAGTCTTGGCGGGAGGTGGTTAAAATCAGCACCGTGGGTCAATTTTAGCACTGGAAAATTCTGCAGCATGGGGAAGAGATTGGTTAAAAAAAAATCTTATCCACATGCTCGCTGCTGTATTCCGCTGTGGTTTTTTTTTTACCTCCGCAGCTTTTCCAACCAGTGTGGACCTATCCTTAGGGAAGAAAAATCACCGCTGAGCACAGTGTTTCCTCCAAGTCACAGGCTGGCTCGGGGGCAGCTAAAGCTCTCACATGTCAAGTGACAGCAATATGTGTATGTGCTTGGGGCTACCGGATTCATGCAGAAGGATACAAGATTATTCTAGTAATTTATAGCGTCTATCACCGGCAAAAAAAAAAAGTAACTTTTTACTGCTTATCTTCTCTAAATCTATTGCAAATGTTCCAGTTCTGCCTAGAGCAGTGAATTCCCCATTGTGCTCCCCAGCCATCTCCTTCTTCTGTTCTCCAGGTTTACTGCGGCTAGAGGAGTTGGTCCGTCAGTTCCTAATATCAAAAGATACACTTTCTGTGCGGATGTTGGATGACACGAATGATCCCACGCCTTTATTAAAGGAAATTCGCGATGATAAGGTGTCCACCATCATTATCGACGCCAACGCAACCGTGTCCCACCTCATCCTGAAGAAGGTCAGGCTTCTCTTTAGTTTTTGACTTTGATTTGTTTTTCCCAGTTTTCAATCAGTTTGTTTTCTTTGCACAGGCCTCCGAGCTCGGGATGACATCCGCTCATTACAAATATATCCTGACAACAATGGTGAGAACTGGTGGTCAATGGGGGGGGACCATTCATATGTGCGTTAAGGGGTTTCCACTTCTCTTAAGGTTGGGTATTGGAAAATGGGCCAGTCAAGACGTGACTTGATCCGAGTGCTCATCCACATGTCAGATGGATGCCTGAGCTGCCTTTCATGGCATACATTATTCCGATGCATAAAAACGGACCAAAATAATGTATACTGAGATGTTTTTCCATGCAGAATGGGTCCATGTGCTCTACGTGTGAGGTCCATGTTGCTTGCCCTAATCCATATAATGAGTCGAAGTTGGATCATACTTGACTACATCTGTTTTTTTACCCCTAGGATTTTCCCTTGTTATCATTGGAAGGAGTGGTCAGTGACCATTCCAATATCCTAGGCTTTTCCATGTATAATAGCAGTCATCCTTTCTACTTGGAATTCCTAAGAAGCCTCAACATGTCCTGGAGAGAAAACTGTGAGCTCAGCACATATCTGGGACCAGCGGTGAGCCATTACATTATACTATTAATTTCTGCAATTTTTGCCAAGGTCACAAGTTCGTCCATTCCTTTGTCTTCTAGAGGTTGACCATGACTTATGTGCAACTATCTTTCAACTTATATCCCCATCCTTAGGCTAAAATTCAACAAAACTTACCCAGAATCTACATGAAAATGAACCAAAAAATATTGATGGTTTTGGTGTGGATTCTTCACATCAGATTCAAACGACAAAGCTGAAAAATAAAAAAATATGTTTGCCTTTTCCTAGTTGAGCCTTCCATGGTTTGCATACTCCTAAGTTCAGTGATGGCCTTCACATGTAGCCAACAAAGATGTAGTGGGCATGTGTCGACACAATGCGTTATTGGAAGAGACGGAACAGGGGGACAGGGAAGACTAGTAATGGAGTATGAAGTCCCATTTTTCAGTCTGATTTTAGGGTAATACTATGAAGATATTGGTGCTCTTGAGACTCGTCTTAGATGAGTTTGCTGACATTGTCCATCTCTTTTCCTCAGCTCTCGGCTGCGCTCATGTTTGACGCTGTACATGTTGTGGTCAGTGCCGTAAGAGAATTAAACCGGAGCCAGGAAATTGGTGTAAAGCAGCTGTCCTGTAGTACTTCACAGATATGGCAACACGGGACCAGCCTCATGAACTATCTACGAATGGTATGGAGAAGCCGCCACACACAGGCGTGACAGAAATGGTGGCATTATTAGTTATTGCTTAATACTTTGTTTTATTAGAAAGCACTAGACTAAAGTATGAGCAATAGTATTGGTAGAAATAGTAGTAGTCAAAATAGTAGAAGTAGCAACAGTTGTAGTAATAGTAGTAGTACAGGTAGAAGACAGTAGTTTAGTAGTAGCAGCAGTAGACTAGTATTAGTAGGATTTATAGCAGTAATATTAGTAATTGCAGTAGATGTAGTAGTAGCAGTGGTGTAAGAAGCAAGTATTAGCAATGGAAGTAGAACAAGTAGTAGAAGAAGTGGTAAAATGGCTCACTGCGCCATTTTGCTAGAGAAAAAAAAATTGTCACCACTAAGATGGCAGTAACATCTATCGGAGAGAAAAAATTTTTCTGAATAAATTTATATCAGCAAATAAAATAAGTAAATGCATATTATACATGAGGATTATGCCGCCGGCGCCTGCCTGCTGAATGGGATTTTTTTTCAATACATATAATATTCAGTATGTTAAATGGGGGACAGATCACTAAGGGATCAGTGACCTGTCAGAAGCCATCAGTATGAATACCTAATCAGAACACCACATAAAGCCCCTCCCACAGCCCCTCCCACAACTACACCTATAGGTCGCCCCTGAGCAAGAGCATATCATTAACTAAAAACTGAAAACAAAGATTAAACAACAACCACAAGATGGATTTCATCACCAGGTATCATTTTAATTTGTATAACAGCGCCAACCTGACACTGTCTGGTCCTCATAAACCACATCACAGGAAAACATTACAGGTGTCATGTCCATTTTTGGATTTGTGGCAGCTCTGGTTCCACTCTGTTTAAATGGAGCTTTTTTCCTTTTGGGCCATGAGGGGTTAATGTCAGTTTTTCCCTGCTGACAATCTGGTGTAACTGCAGTGCTGCTGGGTCAGCTGATGTGGGTGGTGACCACTCCCACCATCCTTTTAATGGTTACCTGATGCATCAGCTGACTGTCGGTGATAGAGCAATCTTCAGTGACCAAGCCTGAGTAAGGAGGTCTCTGGGTGCAGTGTTGCTTCGGCTGGGTTCGTTATCCTGTGCCTTTATTCTGCTGTGTGGTGCTTTCCTGCAGAGGAAGCTAAAAGATAAGTTGTTATTTCCCCGTCCCTTTTGCGTTTTCCACTGTCCCCTGTGTGGTAATACCTGCAGAGGTGAAGCTAGTGCCCCTTGTCGGCCAGTGTACTAGCCAGGGCAGTGTGAGGTTACAGCAAGGGTTGAGGTTTCCTGATGGCGGTGGGGGGAAGAACCCACTTAGGACATTAAGGGAGTGCAGGAACAGGATCAGGATAGGGCTCAGGGGTGTCCCTTCCTTCATTTCCCTATTGCTTAAGGCCTTACTCCCCCCTTTTCCATCCCATTTGTTTGTGTGTTGCACCGTCCACTGACCGACGACCAGTTGGGTCGTGTCACACCGTGACAACAGGCTTTTGTTCCCCACAAAGTGAAACATAAAGTAACAAGTCCATACAATTAGAGTCCAGCTTCTTAGTCCTTTAGCAAAGCCACTCAATCCAGGAGATCACACACAGCCATGTGTCAGCCAAAGAGCTCTCAATTTGCAAAGTGAACCACACCCAGGGGTGGAGATACGCCACACAGCCATCTCTCCCAACTCATCAGCTGCTCACAATCAATCTGTCATGGCCGATTAACCTCTTTTAGTCCTTTATGTATACTAAAGCATTACTCCAAGTTTGTCTCCTAACCACTAGGTGTCCAACAGCCACCTTACAGTAGTATAGTAGTAGTAGTAGTAATAGTGGTAGTGTAATAGTAGTAATTGTGATAGTGATAGTAATAGTGGTGAGAGCAGTAATAGTAGCAGGAGTAGTAGTATTGTAGTATAGTGGTGTAATAGTAGTTTTAGTAATAGTGGTAGTATAGTAGTAGTATATTGGAAGTATAATAGTAGTAGTACTAGTGATAGTGGTAGTATAGTAGTAATGTATTTGTAGTATAGTGTAATAGTGGTAGCAGTAGTAATAGTAGCAGGAGAAATAATATATTGGTAGTATAGTAGTAATAATAGTAGTGTAATGGTAGTATAGTAGTAGTAATAGTGGTAGTAGTAGTAATAGTAGCAGGAGCAATAGTATATTTATATTATAGTGAAACTAATAATAGTAGTAATAGTAGTATATTGGTAGTATAGTGGTAGTGGTAGTAGTAGTAGTAATAGTAGTATATAGGTAGTATAGTAGCAGTAATAGTGGTAATAGTAGTAATAGTAGTATATTGGTAGTAATAGTGGTAGTAATAGTAATAGCAGGAGTAGTAATATATAGTAGTAACAGTAATATCTTGGTAGTATAGCAGTAGTGATAGTGGTAGTAATAGCAGGAGTAGTAGTAATAATAGTATATAGGCAGTATAGTGGTAGTAGTAATAATAATAGCAGGAGTAATAGTAAAGTAGTAGTAATAGTAGTATATTGGTAGTAATAGTGGTAGTAAGGCCGGCATCACAAAACCGTAGAATACGGCAGAGTGTTAATATATGGGCAGATCACATCACCGTTTATTTTCTCAGCCATATTCGGTATGCGTGTAAAATCGCAGCGTACTGTGATTGTCACCGAGAATCGTCCGCGACTTGCCAATGCAAGCCTATGAGTGCGAGAAAAAGGCGAACGGCACTCGGACCATGCAAGTGCTGTCCGATTTTTACGCACCAGTGTCCTTTGAATAGCCAACAATTCATGTGCGGTATACAGTAAAATCACACTGACAGGTTAGAACAGAATAGATAGAATACATAGATATATAGATGTCAGTGACACACACTTGTATATATATGTATGTATATTACATATATAGATAGAAGAAAAGCCGGCAATACATCTGCCACGTAGTGTAAAATCACAGCGTGACGGATTAGAATAGAATAGATAGAATAGATATATACACATAGAATACATAGATATATTGATGTCAGTGACACCCACATATGTGTATGTATATATATTAGATATATAGATAAATAGATAGAAGAAAAGCTGGCTATTCATCTGCCGTGTTCTGTAAAATCACTGTAGGAGTCTGTCATTCTTACAATCAAAGGACTTTTTTCTGGGTGTCTGTGTTTTCATACAATGTGATTATGGGCCTAGTAATGGAGGTGTCTTATTGACGCCTCTACATTACTAACCTCAGGGCTTGATGTCACCTGACAATACAAAGGTGTCATCAACCCCCCTAACTATCACCCCACTTGCCACCGCTACAGGGCAAGTTGGAAGAGCAAGGCTAAGTGCCAGAATTGGCACATGTTGGAGATGCACCTTTTCTGGGACGGCTGAGAGCTGATGTTTTTAGCCTGGGGTGGCAGTATCCATGGCCCTTTCCTATGCTATTAATATCAGCCAGCAGCTGTCTGTATAGCCTTTGCTGTTTATTAATTATTGGGGGACCATACGTCATTTTTTAGGGTCCCCCGTTTTAATAGCCAGTAAAGGCTAAGTATACAGTTGTAAACTGACATTAATAGCCTGGTAAGCTCCATGGGTATTACCCCCTTCCCATTCTATTAACATCGGCACCCAGCCATCAGCTTTCCCTCTGCTGGTTATGAAAATTGCGTGGAAGCCCAAGCCATTTTTTTTTTTTAAATCAACTTTTATTAATTAAATACATGTACAGTAAGCTGCACACACAACTGTACTAATTGTATATGTCACTAACATCTATATACCTACCTATTCTATATGTATTTACTGTATGTAATCCATCTCTTCTATCCTGTCGGCTCCTGCAGTGATTTGATGCACGGCAAACGAATTGCCAGATTTTCTTGTATCTATTATTCTATTCAATATATATACATGTATGTATATATGTATATGTGTGTTTGTCACTGACATCTACAACCTCTGGCAAAAATTATAGCATCACCGGTGATGCCATAACTTTTGCCAGGGGTTGTATATATCTATGTATATATCTATTCTATTCTAACTAGTGTTGAGCATTCCGATACCGCAAGTATCGGGTATCGGCCGATACTTGCTGTATCGGAATTCCGATACCGACTTCCGATATTTTTTCAATATCGGAATTCGGCATCGGAATCGGAAGTTCAGTTGATTGACAGCCTGACGTCATCATGATGCGCGGTGTGTGCGCATCATGATGCGCCGTCATTTCGGGCCTTCCGGGGGTCTCTGCCGGCCTGCCGGGGGGCTGTGCCGGCCTGCCGGGGGGCTGTGTGGACTGCCCGGGGTCTGTACCGGCCTGCCGGGGGGCTGTGCCGGCCTGCCGGTGGTCTGTGCACCCTGTGGGGGTCTGTAACGGCCTGCCGGGGGGCTGTGCCGGCCTGCCGGTGGTCTGTGCACCCTGTGGGGGTCTGTACCGGCCTGCCGGGGGGCTGTGCCGGCCTGCCGGTGGTCTGTGCACCCTGTGGGGGTCTGTACCGGTCTGCCGGGGGGCTGTGCCGGCCTGCCGGGGGGCTGTGCTGATGTCCGGGGGTCTGTGCAAGCATCGTCCGATGGGACTACAAGTCCCATCTGGCGATGCCTGCTACCATGACAGTGATTGACACATTAGCCAATGATGGGACAGTAGTAGTCCCATCATCCGGCTAATGTGTTAAATGTTAAAAAAAAAAAAAAAAAAAAAAATACTACATACATACTACATGCATGCTACATACATACTACATGCTACATACATACTACATATATACTACATACATACTACATACATGCTACATACATGCTGCATGCTACATACATACTACATACATACTACATGCATGCTACATGCATGCTACATGCATGCTACATACATACTACATGCATGCTACATACATACTACATACTACATATATACTACATGCATGCTACATACATACTACATGCTACATACATACCACATACATACTACATACATGCTACATACATACTACATATATACTACATACATACTACATGCATGCTACATACATACTACATACATACTACATGCATGCTACATACATACTACATGCATGCTACATACATACTACATGCTACATACATACCACATACATACTACATACATACTACATACATACTACATGCTACATACATACCACATACATACTACATACATGCTACATACATGCTACATACATACTACATACATACTACATGCATGCTACATACATACTACATACATACTACATGCATGCTACATACATACTACATGCATGCTACATACATACTACATGCTACATACATACCACATACATACTACATACATACTACATGCTACATACATACTACATATATACTACATGCATGCTACATACATACTACATGCTACATACATACCACATACATGCTACATACATACTACATATATACTACATGCATGCTACATACATACTACATATATACTACATGCATGCTACATACATACTGCATGCTACATGCATGCTACATACATACTACATATATACTACATGCTACATACATACCACATATATACTACATACATACAATACATTCATACAATACATACATAGACATACAGTACATATAACATAGAGTAACATACTTACCAATACTTGTCACATTGTTCCCCGAAGCCATTGTCTTTTCCGGAATAAATATTAACATAACAAACCACAAAAATACTCACCCACGGAAGGTAGGTATCCTTCCGCACTGTATTCCTCCGCCACTTAAAAAAAAAAAAGTCCCTAGTCTCACTTTATGCCATTGCTGTGTGGGAATTTGTAGTCCCATCGGACGATGCCTGCACAGACCCCCAAAGCCTGCACAGCCCCCCGGCAGGCCGGCACAGCCCCCCGGCAGGCCGGCACAGCCCCCCGGAGCCTGCACAGCCCCCCGGCAGGCCGGCACAGCCCCCCGGCAGGCCGGCACAGACCACCGGAGCCTGCACAGACCCCCTGGCAGGCCGGCACAGCCCCCCGAAAGGCCCGTACAGACCCCAGAGAGGCTGTACAAGGGCAGGAAAGGGTTTTTCTTATTCCGATACCGGAAGTCCCATAGACTTGAATGGGACTTCCGGTATCGGAATCGGCGATACCGATACTTTTTTTAAAGATCGGCCGATACCATCCGATACGATACTTTGAAGTATCGGACGGTATCGCTCAACTCTAATTCTAACCTGTCATGCCTTGATTTTACATTATGAGGCTGCGGAATTGCAGGCTTTTCTTCTATCTATCTATCTATCTATCTATCTATCTATCTATCTATCTATCTATCTATCTGTCTGTCTATGTAATATACAGTATAGACATATTGTATGTGTGTGCAACAGACCTATATATCTACTGTATGTGTATATATCTATTCTATCTATTCTATTCTAACCTACCACGCAGTGATTTTGCTGTACAAGTATGGCACCTGAATCGCCAACTTTTATTCTATCTATCTATTATACAGCTCTGACAAAAAATTAAGAGACCACTGCAAAATTTTCATTGTGTTTGATTTTTCTCTTTCTAGGTATATTTTTGAGTAAAATGTAAATTGCTCTTTTATTCTGTAAACTACTGACATGTCTTCGAATTTCCAAGCACTACATTTTGTATTTATTTTCTGAAAATGAGAAATGGTCAAAATAACAAAAAAAAATGCAGTGCTTGCAGACCTCAAATAATGCTAAGAAAACAAGTTCATAATCATTTCGAAACAACAATACTAATGTGTTAACTCAGGATGAGTTCAGAAATCAATATTTTGTGGAATAACCATGATTTTTAATCACAGCTTTCAAGCATCTTGGCATGCTTTCCATCAGTCTTTCACACTGCTTTTGGGTGACCTTATACTACTCCTGGTACAAAAATTTAAGCAGTTCTTTGTTTGATGGCTTGTGACTATCCATCTTCCTCTTGATTACATTCCAGAGGTTTTCAATGGGGTTCAGGTCTGGAGATTGGGCTGGCCATGACAGGGATTTGATGTGGTGGCCCTTCATCCACACATTGATTGACCTAGCTGTGTGGCATGGTGCATTGTCCTGCTGGAAAAACCAGTCCTCAGAGTTGGGGAACATTGCCTGAGCAGAAGGAATCAGCTGTTTTTTCAGGATAACCTTGTATGCGGCTTGATTCATACGTCCTTTGCAAAGATTGACCTTCCCAATTCCAGCGTTGCTGAAGCATCCCCAGGTCATCACCGATCCTCCACCAAATTTCACAGTTGGGTGCAAGATACTGTGGCTTTTCAGGTAGCTGTCTAACCATTAGATGACCAGGTGTTGGGCAAAAGCTGAAAATTAGACTCATCAGAGAAGATTACCTTACTCCAGTCCTCTATGGTCCAATCCTTATGGTCTTTGGCAGACTTCAGCCTTGCTCTCCTTTGCTTCTCACTGATGAAAGGCTTTTTTCTAGCTTAACATGACTTGAGCCCTGCCTCTTGGAGCCTGTTACAAACTGTTCTTGACGTGTATTTCACCCCAGCTGCCATTTGCCATTCCTTTTGTAGGTCACTTGATGTCATCCTGCAGTTGCTGAGTGACATTTCAACAAGATGACGGTCATTTCGGTCAGTGGAGAGTGGTTTTCGCCCTCTGCCGGTCTGTAGCTTTGTTGTCCCCAATGTCTGCTGCTTGACCTTGTTGTAATGGACTACTGTGTTAGAAATTTGAGCCCTTCTTTTCCTCAGTCAAAACTTTTCTTTTCAACTCCTTTGGCATGGTTAAAAGTTATTTTTTCTTTCCTATTACTTTTGGGATATTACTAGCACCTGTGTCACGATCCATCCTTAGATCCATGGCAGATCTGGATTCTCACATATAAACCTTTTTCCTTTCATGCCATCGGTGGTTAATGTCAGTTTTTTCCCCCGGTGGCCGCTGGTGTAACTACATGGCTGTTGGATTTGCTTATTCAGGTGATGACCACTCCCACCTCCCTTCAAAGGGTCACCTGATACATCAGCTGGCAGTCGGTGTTAGAGGTCATTCTGCAGCGACCACTCTGGGAGAATGAGCTTGCTGGGAATGGTGGTGCCTCAGCTGTTCATGTTGTATCTGGTGTTGTGATCCCACTGTGCGGTGGTTTACAGCAGAAAGGGAAGTGTTGTTTGTCTTTACCTTGCTTGCCATATCTTCCCTTGGTGTTGTATTAGTGCAGCGGTGGGACCAGTGTCCGCACTTGCCAAATCCCTACTTAGGGATAGGTGCAGGGCAAGCGAGGGCTAAGGTATCCTGCTCAGCGATGGTTTGAAAGAAACCATATAGGGACGTCAGGATAGACCAGGGAACAGCCTCAGGAGAGTGCAGGAGGTGTCCATTCCCCATTCCTTATCGCAGGGCCCACCATTGTAATTGTGTCCCTGGTGTTTCCTTGTTTATTGTGTTGTTGGTGACCGACCTACTGGTGGGTCGTTTCATACCTGGTCAGTCATTATTGTGACAACTTGTTTTGCCATCCAGCTTGTCCTATTGCAAGAGGATTGTGAACACCACAGCAGGGTTTTTTATGCTTTCCTTCATTAAATAAGATTTAGTTCAGGTGATCACCTAATCAGAAGCACATTAAGAAGAATGAGGTGTACTCTTGAATTCAACTGACACTGGAATGGAATGGCTGTCAGACATGTAGAGAAGCTGATTTTTATAAAACTGTGCAGTGGTCTCTTAATTTTTGACAGAGCTGTATATATATATAATGTGTGTTTTGATGAATATTTCCTTTGAAAATGATGTGCAAATGACATAGAGAATTTCTCTATGTAAAAACTAAGTTAAAATCGCATTGCAATTGGATGTAAATCGGATGCTAGGTTTGAAAAATCGGATTGTACTCACATGACACTTGTATTACACTCCTGCGACTCTCGGCAGGGAGACTCAGGCTGTGTGCCCACGTAGCGATTTTTAAGCGTTTTTGCTGCGATTTTCGGCGCGAAAACGTTTAAAAATCGTGTACAGAACGCCCCCCATGCATTCCTATGGCATTCTGCACATGCTGTGCTAATGCTGCGCTTTTTTCCGCGGCGGAATCGCATCGCGGAAAAAATCGCAGCATGCTCATTCTTTTGTGCGGAATCGCAAAGAATTGCCGAGATTCCGCACCCATAGGAATGCATGAGAATCGCTGACTTCCCGCATGTGGCTATGCCCACCATGCGAGAAGTTAAGCGTCTCATGTGCGGTTGGTACCCACGGTGTGGAGGAAAGGAGACTGTCCTCCAGGCTCTGGGTACCATACCCCTGTAAAAAAAAGAATAAAAAATAAAAAATCGGGGTATATTTACCTTCCGGCGTCCCGCGCTGCATTCCCGGCCTAAGCGTTCCCAGTAATGCCTTGCGGCAAGGTCCTGTGATGACGTAGTCTCGCGTGACTCTAGC
Source organism: Dendrobates tinctorius (assembly GCF_039654945.1). Lineage (NCBI taxonomy): Eukaryota > Metazoa > Chordata > Amphibia > Anura > Dendrobatidae > Dendrobates > Dendrobates tinctorius. The sequence continues at coordinate 54,367,240 of NW_027361696.1, forward strand.
GGTCTCGCGAGATCGCTATAGCAACGCGAGACTACGTCATCACAGGTCTCGCAAGGCATTACTGGGAACGCTGTGGCCCGGGAATGCAGCACGGGACGCCGGAAGGTAAATATACCCCGATTTTTTTTATTTTTTTTAGCATTTTAACATTCTATCTTTTACTATTGACGCCGCATAGGCGGCCTCAATAGTAAAAACCTGGTCACACTTGTCAAACACTATGTTTGACGAGTGTGACCAACCTGTCAATCACTTTCCAAGCGATGCTTCAAATCGCTTGGAAAGTGCTTGAATATCGCACACGAAAATCACGGCAAAATCGCGATCATAATCGCGGTGAAATCGCGCGGAAAAAAACGCGCGATTTCTGGGAAGGAGTCCGGTTTTTGGTGTGCGTTTTAACACGCACCGTGGGCACATAGCCTCAGACTGATTTTTCATACGTTTAGTGTGAGTTTGGCCTAACAGTAATAGCAGCAGGCAGGGGCATAACTACCGCGGTCGCAGCCGTCGCAGCTGCGACGGGGCCCGGAGTGCTTAGGGGCCCGCTCATGAGTTTGCACTTCAAAGGTGAGATGTGTAGTGGGCGTGTCAGGGGAGTAGCAGCCTCTGGGAGCTGCAGCCACTCATTGGCTGTGCAGCTCCGTGCTTTGATTGGCTGCCAGGCTGCAATTGGCCTGACGCTAATTTGTTCATTAGGGCAGCGAAGGCGCGCATTCAGGAGCACGCTCAGTCCCTGAGGCAGGCTAGAAGGTGGAAGGTGTGCATTCAGGAGCGCGCTCAGTCCCTGAGGCAGGCTAGAAGGTGGAAGGCGCTCATGCAGGAGCGCGTGATGGCTGTTCTGTGCGCACAGGACCTGTGATGAGGTCACAGGAGGGTAGCAGTCAGGAGTCACATGATCAGGGGCCTCACTGTATGCAGGACTCTGCTGTGCTGGTTGTCATGGTGCTGGATGAAGGTAAGTTTATGTGTGGGGACAGGAGGGGTTTACAGGGTTGATGTAGCAGAGCCGTGTGTGTACGAAGTTTATGGAGCGCAGCCGTGTACGAGGTGTGCGGAGCCATGTGTACGAAGCGGAGCCGTGTGTGTACGAGGTGTATGGAGAGGAGACACGTGTGTACGAGGTGTACGGAGCGGAGCCACGTGTGTACGAGGTGTACGGAGCTGAGCCGTGTGTGTACGAGGTGTACGGAGCAGAGCTGTGTGTGTACGTGGTGTACAGAGTGGAGCCGTGTGTGTAGGAGGTGAACGGAGCGGAGCTGCGTGTGTACGAGGTGTACAGAGTGGAGCCGCGTGTGTACGAGGTGTACAGAGTGGAGCCGCGTGTGTACATTTGAAAGTTCGCACCGGGGCCCATAACTTTGTAGTTACGCCATTGGCAGCAGGAGTAGTAGTATAGTAGTTGCAATAGTAGTAGTAGAAGTAAAAGTTGTAATTAATTTTGCATTTTAAGAATACAACCAGACATCATGATGTAAACATTCTCCAGAAGAGATATATAATCAGCTGAAGCTGGCCAATGTCAGTAACTTTACATTTCAGGCAGCCAACTCTACTAATTTCATGCCAGCTGTTGTCTCCATCACTGATGGCACCAATGCATTTCACTTCCCAGGAGAAATGTTTTTTTCTTCTTGTTTGCACCAGTCCCCAACACCATTTTTTTTTTTTTTTTAAATGTAAACCATAAAGACTAACAATTCAAGCGATTGTTCAGGACTTAAATGTTGATGGCCTTACCATAAGTCATCACTATCACATTAGTGGGGGTCTGACACCCAGAACCAGTTATTCGCAGGTCCTATGGCATGGGAGAACATGGAAAATACAGAGCCAGAACACCAGAGCTCCGAGCACTGCATACGGACTGTTCTATGGCATGACGGCTCTGCTCACATTCACTTCAATAGGAGCTGAAGTGGCCATTGTTCTGCCTCTCTACACTGTGCGGTTGCAGAAAATTGTGGGGCTGCCGTGCCAGGTGTCAGTCCTCCATCAACCTGATATTAATTAGCTTTCCTAAGGAACATCCTGGACATTCCCTTTAAGGCGCCGGTCTTTCTCTATTCCGGCAACACTGTCTGTAAGCAATCAGTGTGTGAGTATGTATCCCCAGAGCTAGTTATGTATTTGTAAGTATGGGGCGCGTCAGCGCAGACAGATGAGGCTGACAGCGCACGATACTACGGGATGATATACAGACACATTTCTGTTATTAGTATGTTACTATTTCATTGCAATGTCGTAGCGAGTGATCTGAGTGACGCCGCACAGCACCAGGAGATCATTATAGTGCAAGACAGAAAAAAAATATAATAAAAGTAGATATTGTTCTGGAAATATCACACAATTTCTTCCTTAAAGAGAACTTTCAGAAAACTTAACATGCTATCGAGATCCCCACCAGTCACTTTCAACAAAGGGTCAGAAGCGTTCAACCAAGCATTGATTCTCCTCGTTAGCTGAAGACGAGCTCATAGACTATTAATCCCGTCTTTTGTCCTGGAGGAGAGCAGCGCTCTGCTGAGCTCTTTTTTTTCTCCGTTTTAGCAATTGGTGTGGTCTCGGCACCTGGACCCCCACCGTTCAAAGCTTCTGACATATATCTATGACAAGTCAAAAGTTTTGTGAAAGTGAAGCTAGTCTTCAAGTCACGCTGTGCCAAATCAGAGGTGGGGGTCCCAGAAGTTGGACTTCAACAGATTAGGATATTCTAGTGATATTTTATCACTTTATATGATGGGAATACGTCATATAACAATTAAAGAGATATATCGCAATAGTACTCCAAAAACAATGATGGACTAAATACCACTACAACATGGAAACAGCGAGAGGCACAGTCACCCAACACAGAGGCCACTCCAGCATCACCATAACAGACATTAACAGTGCCAACCTCGGTGCCCCGATAACAAAAAACAGAGTATTCTCCAATTACACAGCTACAGTTTCCCCATAACAAGTCAGACTCACTTAACCTGTGTTATCTGCACCTCAAAAACATTTCTAGAATTCGACCCTTTCTTACCTTTGACTCTGCAAAAACTCTTACTGTTTCTCTTATTCATTCTCGTCTGGACTATTGTAACTCTTTACTAATCGGTCTCCCTCTTAACAAACTCTCCCCTCTCCAATCTGTCCTAAATGCAGCAGCTAGGATCATGTACCTCACCAGTCGTTATACGGATGCCTCTACCTTGTGCCAGTCCTTACACTGGCTACCCATCCACTCCAGAATTCAGGATAAACTTATTACCCTCACCCACAAAGCCCTCCATGGCTCAGCACCACCCTACATCTCCTCCCTCGTCTCAGTCTACCACCCAACCCGTGTCCTCCGTTCTGCTAATGACCTGAGGTTAACATCCTCATTAATCAGAACCTCCCACTCCCGTCTCCAAGACTTTTCACGAGCCGCGCCAATTCTTTGAAATGCGCTACCCAGGCTAGTACGATTAATCCTCAAACCCCACAGTTTTAAGTGTGCCTTAAGAACTCATTTGTTCAGACTGGCCTATCGCCTCAACGCATTAACGTAAATATCCCTGTGTGGCTCATTTCTACATTTTTTACCATAACCAGGTTCCTCGCATCATGTTCTCACATGCTTTTTGCATTTAATAGCCCTCTGTGTCTGTACTGTTACATAGTTAGACTGTTAACTGGCTCATGCAGCAACAGGAACACCCGATTCTTACACTAGGGAAGGTCCAAACCATAAAAACAATAAAAGCAATTGTTACCATCCACCTTTCGTGTCTCCCCTTTTCCCTTATAGATTGTAAGCTTGCGAGCAGTGCCCTCATTCCTCTTGGTATCTGTTTTGATCTATGTGTTTATTGGTATGCTATGCTGTAATGTATATTGTCTGTACAAGTCCCCTCTATAATGTAAAGTGCTGCGGAATATGTTGGCACTATAGAAATAAAATTATTATTATTAGTTATTATTAACCTATTAATAGAGGCTGTCACAGTGCCTCCATAACAGAGAAAATTACTGTGCCTCAGTTCCAGAGCCAGACACTGTGCCCCGTACCAAGGCCAGCCACCCAGCCACCATGTAGGTCAACTAAACCAGCCACCATGCCGCCCCTATACCAGAGGCAGCCATCGTGCTATACCAGAGGCAGCCACGATGCCCCTATACCAGAGGCAGCCACTGTGCCCCTATACCAGAGGCAGCTACTGTACCCCTATACCAAAGGTAGCCACCGTGCCCCTATACCAGAGGCAGCCACCATGCCCCTATACCAGAGGCAGCCACCATGCCCCTATACTAGAGGCAGCCACCATGCCCCTATACCAGTGGCAGCCACCATACCCCTATACCAGAGGGAGCCACCATGCCCCTATACAGAGGCAGCCACTGAGCCCCTATACCAGAGGCAGCCACTGTGCCCCTATACTACACTTCTGCAGACACTTTGTTCGGAGCCAATGGCAGCCACAGTAGCCACATCAGAACCAATTACAGACCTCATTATAAGTCAGTCCGTTATGCAAAGGATCTGGCAGAGTGCAGTGACTTCAGTTAAAATCGGGCGTCACAACAGTAGTGAAGCAGTGATAAAGACTTGGGTGACCAAGTCCTCTGTACCAAAATATGGAGTAAGACCTCATTGTGGTGATTTGTGATGGAACTAATGACGTGGACATATCTTCTGTTTTAAGAAATTCTGAGCTTTTTTTTCTGGAGGACTTTATGGTTTCTATCATCCCACCACATCATAACCTCATCGGTCTTTATTAAGAAGGTGTTGTCAACAGTTGTTCCAAGTTCTTAAGTTCTTCTTTGACGTTCTTTTATTGTCTTTAATCCTCCCAGGTAGAGTATGACGGACTGACCGGACGAGTAGAGTTTAACAGCAAAGGACAAAGGACAAACTACACTCTACGCATCCTGGAGAAGGCTGGAGATGGCCATAGAGAGGCAAGTATTGGTATCTTTCACGGTTGTTTATTGTGGATAGATTTTCTAATTTGGCCACTTAGACAACTTTTGAAGACACCTCTTTGGTCAAAGTTTGACCATTTAATCTTTTCACTTTGAATTAAAGAGAAAATTTAGGTAAAATATTGAAAAATTTGGGTAAAATTTTAGCAATTGTTATTCAATTTTGTTCTTGCAGGTTGGTGTTTGGTATTCAAACCGTACGTTGGCCATGAATGCCACCAGTTTGGATATAAACATCTCGGACACGCTGGAGAACAAGACCTTAGTAGTAACCACAATTCTTGTAAGTTCCTTATAGCTTCTTTAAAAACCTCTACGTATGTGAAATCCCATATATATATATCTTGGCCAGTGTGTATAAATATTTTAGCAGCTCCGTAAATCTGGCGAGATTGCTCTAGATGTTATATCTCGGCTACCTGCAGGTTTATATAACACAGTTGACAATCTCATTCTTCAGCTTATTTAGTTCGGGGTTTTTTTTTATAGCTCTGCATTTTGATTTCTTCTGTTTTCATCCCATCTCTAGAAGTAATCACACATTCAATGCCTTTTTTTTCTCACCATCTGATCCACCTGACCGTGTTATCTACTTTTTCCTTCCAGGAGAATCCATACATGATGCGCAAAGCAAATTACCGATCCCTATCTGGCAATGACCAATATGAAGGCTTCTGCGCGGAGATGTTAATGGAGCTAGCTGCACTCCTGAGGTTCAACTATAAAATAAAGCTGGTTGAAGACGGGTTGTATGGAGCTCCTGAGTCTAATGGCTCTTGGACAGGCATGGTGGGAGAACTGATCAACCGGGTGAGTAATAGCATGTGGATAACCCAGCTTTCAATTAAATCCAACCAAGTCTTTAATTTCATCAATTTTCATATTCACCCTGGAATTTTTGCGGGGAGAATTTTCTTTCACAATCACATAAAAAATTTTTTTGCATTAATGCATGTATTTTGGGCTAAAAAAAAAAACATTTTTGTAATTTGATTTCATTATAAATTTTGCACCGTTTTGGTTTTACAGGATTTTTGCTCTCCTGCAGATCCCACTTTATTGTGGTCTTTGGTCATAAATCAGCTGAGAGGACCTAAGAAAATGATAGATAAAGAAGTTACAAACTGAACAGCAAACTGAGGAGTCACAAACTGCCCATCAGAAATACTGAGCTTACTGACGGGTTCCAAATTTAATAATTCTGGAGTCAGCAATAGACAGTGCAGAGGCTGTAGATGGGAAAAGGTGCAACATTTTTAATGTATCCCAATTGCAAAAAGGATTTTTTTTTACCCATAATTACATCAATTTAAGTAAAAAAAATGCATAAAATTGGGGCAAAATTTTTAAAATCTTGGAAACTCCTTTAACTTCCCTTTTCTCTGCATGGTATGGAAAATTTTGTAAAGGTAAAATCTCTAGTTTGTTAATTTTTGTAAAGTTATTTAGCATTCTGCCTGGTATGGTTATTTGGACACCTTATAGCGATGTTTTATGGGCACCATATTGTATGGCTCTTTAGGCAGGAAAAGTATCGATGGAAGGTAATAGTCAAGTAAAGACCAATACCACCTATAGTTGTAGTCCCTTCGTAGGCCAATAAAATAACAAGAAATTGCCTTTTTTTTGGACCTGAAGGTCCAATGTTCATTCTCACTGCTTCACCTTTCATTATTTCAAGAAAAGAAAGCTTGGCTGGCCCATGGATTGGTACCATGATGTAGTACCTTTGGGTTTGAGGATTGGAAACCATTAAAAATGGCGTCTCTAGTAGAAATGGAGTTCTACATCCTGGTCAACCATGAATGGGCAAATATGTAATACATGGACAGAGCAGATCTGTCAGAGCAGAAGAGGCTCAAACTTTATGCCTCGTTGCTTTGGTTAGGAGAAGTTGATTCGTAAGAATGTAACCCTCCTCCACTGCAATGTTCACATGCCCTTATAAAGGGGGCAAGAAAATAACTCTAAATAGGATCTTCTTCCATAACTGCCAAATTGTATAAATGATGTGTGTTTTTTGTATCAGGATCTTTAATGTGACGCTGACCTTGCCGTCCTGAAGAATGTGTTGGCGTCCATGCTTCGTTTGCTTGCTTAATCATGTAATCAGTGTTATGCACATAAGGTCCATAATTATTGATGAAAATGAGCAGAGATTACACGAAGCTGCTCGCTCAGTGGAAACATCACTTGCCGCAATTTTCACATTTATAGATTTTGAATGTAGGATATTCAGAAAAGCTAGGACTGCTACAGGCCTGAGTAGGGTCTGGTGTGTTCTCGCTACATACAAAGACATATTCTCACACCAAATTGCTGAGCTACAGCTATAACCACAAAAGTATAATACCTTTAAGAATCTGAATCATAAAATTGGTCCACAATGTCCCAGGCCAACAAGGCAAGTAGTACTACCAGCACTGTGAGAGGTGCCTGGAGTTCACAGCATTAAACTGCTCTTCAACCATTCTCCAATTTTAGAATTGACACAGGGTTACCCATTTATCTAAATGGTTGTCCTCAGGGCCTATTCATTTTGTTTGCTGCTTGGTTTGGCAGCATATGGGACAAATTACTGTTTCCTATGAAGGAATACAGCACAAGAACCATCATCAGTACATGAATACATGAATACATCACCAAAACCACTATCAGTAAATGAATACAGCACCAGGACAACTATCAATACATTTAATAAGAACCAGAATCATGTTTAGTACATGAATACAGTACTAGAACCTCCATCAGTACAAAAATACAACACTAGAACCACCATCAGTACATGAAAACAGCACCAGGACCACCTTCAGTACAGTACATGAAACAGCACTAGAACTGCCATCAGTATATTAATACAGAACAAATCTTAGTGCAGCAATCAATTGCAATGTCAGATCAGCCCCTGTGATATAATTTTTTACTTGATAAACTTACAACTCCTAGTATATCCTTAACAATGATAAGGATATACTGGGATTTGTAATTACTAGTCATTATCAGACTGTGGACCATACAAGAACCACAGTACTGATCAGATGCCTTCAGTATCTACTATATAATCGTCTAATTCTGTCTGTCTGTAATGGAAATCCTGCGGCGCTGATTGGGGTCGCGCCCGGCCAGCCGCGACCAATCAGCGCATTCGAACGAAGCATGCCTCTGTCGGGAGATCTGCGGTGCGGGTGGGGGAGAGAGAGAGAGAGAGATTCTAGAATACCCTATGTGTTAGAATCGGGCCACCATCTAGTCATACATAAACATTTACATACAGACATCTTCCTGGTGAAATCTTCTTTGTTTGGAGTCATTTGTTTTTACTTTATCTTGTTCAAACACCATGAACACAACTCATCTCCGAAGACTACATCTTTTTCTGGTCTTCTGCAGCACCTTTTGTACAAATTTCAAATAAAGCAAAGGAATTCAATCAAAGTGTGAACATATATTCCCTTAGAAATATTCTTTTAATAACGATATTAAAAACACACCTGTCCCAGTGAACAACAAACTGGAAAATACCACAATACCTAGACCAAAAAGCCCTACAAAGCCCAGCGATAAGCCACATTAAAGATCACTTATTGTGCATAGGGATGTATCCTGTGCACAATAAGTGATCTTTAATGTGGCTTTCTGTTTTGCTGTTTTTAATGCATTAACTATATTGGGCTTGTAATTCCATTTTCCAAATAGCTTTATTGAACATTTTTTAAATTAGAAGACAAAGGGGAGGAGAGGGTAAGGGGTTCGGAAAAGGTTTAAGTTGCTTTATTAAAGACATACAAAGGACAAAGCAAAAGGAGAAGGTAGGGGAGGGTAAATATAACAGTAATGTTACATTTTAAAGAAATAAGTAGAGATACATGATATATATCTATAAATTATTAGAAACTAACAATATCGTGTCTCTTCGATATGTTTGGGGATTACGGTAAATAAACCCCTATAAGGAATAAGACAAGATATTAGAAACTAACAGTATTGTGTCTTTTCAATATGTTTAGGGATTAAATAAACCCCTATAAGAAATAAGACAAGCATACATATATCATTACACCTGTAAAAAGAAAAAGGTATCATAACCGCTTAATACATTGCTTAAAAATAAATATTAATTCCGCTTAGTAAACTGCTTATAAACAGAAATGCTTATACAAGTAAAAATATCCTCAAAATAAAATATATGTAAACTTGTCGCGACTGGTCCGAGTACCCTGGTAACCCAAAGACCAAAATGGAGGAATGTTTGGCTTCTTTCTCAAATTATACTAGTGGAATATGTACACCACAAATCATTAAAGTCACTTTTTCGAGGTAACTACTAATTGTAATCCAAAATAGCGAGTAATTAACTTTGACAGTCCACGATAGTGAGCATCCTTGGCAGTCCACAGAGTTCAAGTATGGTGAAGACGAAGGTCCTGTGCAGATGGATGGAGAGTATTGGGAGGAGATATGTAAGGGATCAGTTCGGCATTTTTAAGAAAGTCAATACCCTCTTCTGGAGATCGAATGGGAATTAGCTTCGAGGCAAATTTCATGAGCAATGTGGACATTTGGGACCAGTTATAATTAATACCAGCACGCCGAAGCTCTTTTGTTGTCTTGTAAAATGACCTGCGTTTTTGTATAGTATTCCTAGATAAATCTTTAAAGAAAATTAAATTTGATTCTTTAGAAATACCAAGGAGGGTGTTTCTCACCCAATTAGGGTAAAACGAGATGATGACGTCACTAATTAGGTCAGACGGCAAGAAAGAAGGTCTTCGAATCCTGTATACTTTCTCGATGAGGTTTTTTCCTTTAGTTTCCGGTATTAGATAACACACCATTGAGGAGACGTATTCTCTCAATCGGGATGGATGAATTGACTTCGGGATACCTCTGACTTTCACATTATTCTTTCTCTTTAAATCTTCATAGTTCGACAAACAGCATCTAAAAGAGGCAATATCTTTCTGAATATTTCTCAGAGAATTCGAGAGTTCATGAAGATTTGAAAAGTCTTTAGAACACAAGATTTCATGGTTGTTAATCACAGATTTCGCGTTTTGAAGAGAGATATTGGGTGTGCTATTAGGTTTTACTTCAATATCCTTGACTATTATTGATAATGTGTCTTTAAAAAGTTGCTTGATTAAACTTTCTGATGCTTTGACTTTGTCTCTTCCTGAATTACCCTCACTGTTGATTCCCAAGTTGTTCAACGAAGTTAAAAAAGCTTTACGTAACTTTACCAGAAAATTTTCAGTAGGATAATTTTCAGAAACTGGGATATTATCTAATGAAAGTGAATTAAGAAATGTCTCTTCAGAGCCCACATCAAGTTTCTTTTGGGCCATAGTAGGCCTATCAGCTTGAAATATCTGTTCGCCTTTAATATTCTCATAGTTGACAGAATTCTCCGAAGAAAAAGAGCAAAGCGAAGAAGCCTCATCAGAATCACTCCTATCAATCAAGTTGCTTTCTGAATTTTTAGCAGAGATCACCTCCTCAAAAGATTCTTCTGAATTAACACTTTCTGACTCTTCCTTGTTATCAGAAGATATGTCTGATTCATAATATGTGTTATAGTTTAAGTCTGACTGGTCACTCATTAACATGAAGCTCCTTGGAAATATGTGTAGAAGAAGGATCTTAATGTCTAGAGTTATTAAATCGACACTTATTTTCCTCAAATATGGCAGTTAAACAATCAATTGATTTCTTACAGGTATCTGCAATGAGCTCGCGAACAATAGCTGTTGAATTAATGCAACTATCACCTATAGAATGATTAAAGGAAGCATCAAAAGATTCCCTCTTTTCTGAAGAAACGAAAAATAATTCCTCCTGTACCACATTCGATAGGATTATAGACCCATTCTCTTGCAGTCCCTCATTAATGTTAGTGTCCACTAGTAATTTGCCCCTCTCATTATTTTGATATTCCGCCTGAGTATTTAACCCAGAAGAGGATTGGACCTCACTATAATTTAGTAGCGGTTTTTTACTTACTTCCCCATTTAATAGCTGATTAGAAGCGTTTCCTGATGACTTTTCCTCTTTGAGAAAAGTGTCGATGGGGAGTTTCTCCCTATGTCCCGATTGGATCTGAAGCTGTGGTACCTCCTTGTTATTATTAAGAGATCCTCCCAGTGTGTTATGCTGCTGCAAGGATTCCCTCTCCACCACCAATCCCTCCGATAACAGCCGGCTTTTCCTTATACCCGCGGCACCCGGCACAAATTCCGCTGCATCATGCCGCAAATTGCTGCTGAAATACCTGTTGGAGGATGAGGGTCCAGCGGGTCTAAGTAGCGACAGATCAAGAGCTTCATGGCTGTTATTCCCCTGCAACTGCAGGACCACGGCAGTCACTGCAGTCTCCCGGTGTTTCTTTAAATCCTCATCGACTGAAGCCAGGGCCAGGCTGAGCCCAGGGGACCCCGTCGCCAATGTCCGACAGGCTGGCTGGACTCCAGGTGGACCCGGGTTCCTCTTACACCGGCTGAGGGAAGATGGTCCGGCAGGTTCATATAGCGGCGAAGTAGGCGTTTCAACACTGATATTCCCCTTCAGCCGCACGGCCGCGGCTCTCACTGCGGTCTCCTGGCTTTTCTTCTGACCTTCATCAGCTGAAGCCGGGACCGCGTTAAGCCCAGGGGACCCCACCGCCAATGTCCGACTTGCTAGCTGGACTCCAGATGGATACGGACTTCTCTTATACCGGCTGAGGGAAGATGATCCGGCAGATTCACATAGCGGCGAAGCAGGAGTTTCATCATTGTTGTTCCCTGCAGCCGCACGGCCGTGGCTCTCACTGCGGTCTCCCGGCTTTCCTTCAGATCTTCATCAGCTGAAGCCGGGACCGCGCTAAGCGCAGAGGACCTCACCGCCAATGTCCGACTTGCTGCCTGGACTCCATATGAACTCTTTTTCTTCCTCCTGCCGCGTGGATCAATTGTATGAAGCGAAGGCTTGTCTTGTTTACCTCCAGCAGGAGGAAGGCCTAGGCCGGACATCCTCCCGGAGCTTCTTAGTCCTGTCAAATGATCCTTCTCCAAAGGAACTGCTTTTTTCTTCCTGTATCTCCTTCCAGGCATGTTCCCCTTAAATTAGGGAAGTGCAGGAGCTCCCGAGAAACAGGACCGCTCCCTTCCCTTGCAAGCCACGCCCCCTTTGGGCTTGTAATTCCAAAGCCATATTTATCTTATGTTTTTGGTGCTACTTATTGTTCATGATGGTGCATGGGAATAGCATTTGGATTTGATCCTATGCATGCTAAGTGATTTTGAATGTGGCTTTTTGTTATTGCTGCTATCAATGCATTGACTAGATTGGTCGCAGGCTATTTAAGCTGATGTTAATGGTGTCACTTGCTGCTTATGTTAATGCATGGGAATAGGATGCTCATTGTTTTAATGTATGTTGGTCCACAAATTACCTGCTAGTTTCCTTGTTTCTGCTTCCTTCATCTCTTCCCTATTATTGTTTTCCCACCTTTTTAAGTAGGGTGAGATAGGGGAGTGAGGGACAGTCTTCGTTGAGTTGGGGAGCCAAAACCGTTTCTTCTTAGGGTGCCAACCTCCACAGCAAGGAAGGTGTCAAATAGGCTTATCGCAGGGCTTTGTAGGGCTTTTTGGTCTAGGTATTGTGGTATTTTCCAGTTTGTTGTTCACTGGGACAGGTGTGTTTTTAATATCTTTATTAAAAGAATATTTTAAGAGAATATATGTTCACACTTCTGCAGCACCTCCCGACATGATACCCCCAAAAAATAACTGTTTTTTTAAGGACCTAAGGCTGGTTTCACATTTGCGTTTTTTAGCGCTGGAAAAAAACGCACACCTGCGGATGCGTTTTTTCCCCTATATTTAACATGGGTGCGCATACCTGCGCACTGGTCAGCGCATGTATGCGATTTTCATGCGCTGCGTTTTTTTGGGGTGTGCGTTGGTATTTTCCAGACGCAGCATGTTGCATTTTTTGGCCCTGCAAAAAAGCGCATGCGCACATATGCGCACGTTTTGCGCTAAAAATGGCCATTATAGCCTATGGATGCGCATATGTGCGCACTGGCATGCTCATGTATGCGTTTTTTTGCATATGCGTTTTTTTTTTTAAACCATGGAATTTAGGGGTTTGGGTTAGAGTTAGGGTTAGTTAAGGGGGTTTAGGGTTAGGGTTATGGTCAGGGTCAGGGTTAGGGTTAGGGTTAGGGTCAGGGTTAAGTATGGTTTTGTTAAGGATTAGGGTCATGGTTAGGGTCAGGATTAGGGTTAAGTATGGTTTTGTTAAGGGTTAGGGTCAGGGTTAGGGTTAGGGTTAGGGTCAGGGTTAGGGTTAGGGTCAGGATTAGGGTTAAGTATGGTTTTGTTAAGGATTAGGGTCAGGGTTAGGGTCAGGATTAGGGTTAAGTATGGTTTTGTTAAGGGTTAGGGTCAGGGTTAGGGTTAGGGTTAGGGTCAGGGTTAGGGTTAGGGTTAGGGTTAGGGTCAGGGTTAGGGTCAGGATTAGGGTTAAGTATGGTTTTGTTAAGGATTAAGGTCAGGGTTAGGGTCAGGATTAGGGTTAAGTATGGTTTTGTTAAGGGTTAGGGTCAGGGTTAGGGTTAGGGTTAGGGTTAGGGTCAGGGTTAGGGTCAGGATTAGGGTTAAGTATGGTTTGGTTAAGGGTTAGGGTCAGGGTTAGGGTTAGGGTTAGGGTCAGGGTTAGGGTTAAGTATGGTTTTGTTAAGGGTTAGGGTCAGGGTTAGGGTTAGGGTCAGGGTTAGGGTTAGGGTTAGGGTCAGGGTTAGGGTCAGGATTAGGGTTAAGTATGGTTTTGTTAAGGATTAGGGTCAGGGTTAGGGTCAGGATTAGGGTTAAGTATGGTTTTGTTAAGGGTTAGGGTCAGGGTTAGGGTTAGGGTTAGGGTCAGGGTTAGGGTCAGGATTAGGGTTAAGTATGGTTTGGTTAAGGGTTAGGGTCAGGGTTAGGGTTAGGGTTAGGGTCAGGGTTAGGGTTAAGTATGGTTTTGTTAAGGGTTAGGGTCAGGGTTAGGGTTAGGGTTAGGGTCAGGGTTAGGGTTAGGGTTAGGGTCAGGGTTAGTTAGGGTTTAGGGTTTGGGTTAGGGTTAAGTATGATTTGGTTAAGGGTTAGGGTCAGGGTTAGGGTTAGGGTCAGGGTTAGGGTTAGGGTTAGGGTCAGGGTTAGGGTTAGTAAAGTCATGGTTTGGGTAGTGTGAGGGGCCACCTAAAAATGTTGGAAAAAAACGCAAACGCGGTAAAAACGCGCTAAAAACGCATACAAACGCATAAAAACGCTGCGTTTTTTTCATGCATGCTCATAAAAATGCTTGAAAAAAACGCAGCAGTTGTATGCTTATGTATGCGTTTTTTCAATGCGTTTTTTTGCGGGAAAAACGCGCTGCAAAAAAAAGCAAGTGTGAAACTAGCCTTAGCGTAAAAATATCTACCCATACTAAGAACACTGAATAAATAATTGTACCTACAAAAATGTGAACTCCACACTATAACTCTTATGTCTTTCTCCTGTGGTAATTACATAACTGGTCTTTTTTCTGTGGTAGGTACATCACTGGTCTTTCCCCTGTTGTAGGTACATTATTGGTCTTTCTCCTATGGCAGGTACATCATTGGTCTTTCCTCTGTAGTAGGTAAATCACTGATAATTTCTTAGTGGTGGGTACATCACTGATCTTTTCTCTGTGGTAGGTACATCACTGGTCTTCTCTGTGGTAGGTACATCACTGGTCTTTTCTCAGTGGTAGGTACATCACTGGTCTTTCTCCTGTGGCATGTACATGATTCGTCTTTCTCATGTGGTAGGTATAGCAAGGTATAGCACTGGTCTTTTCTCAGTAGTAGCTACATAACATCTATTCTCTGTGGTAGATACATCACTGGTCTTTACCTTTTGGTAGGTACATTACTGTTCTTTCCTCTGTGGTAGGTACATCACTGGTATTTCTCCTGTGGTAATTACATCACTGGTCTTTTCTCTGGTAGGTACATCACTGGTCTTTCTCCTGTGGTAGGTACATCACTGGTCTTTTCTCAGTGGTAGGTACATTACTGGTCTTTCTCCTGTGGTAGGTACATCACTGGTCTTTTCTCTGGTAGGTACATCACTGGTCTTTCTCCTGTGGTAATTACATCACTGGTCTTTTCTCTGGTAGGTACATCACTGGTCTTTCTCCTGTGGTAGGTACATCACTGGTCTTTTCTCAGTGGTAGGTACATCATTGGTATTTCCCCTTTGGTAGGCACATCACTGGTCTTTCTCCTGTGGTAGGTACATCACTGGTCTTTTCCTTCTTGTAGGTACATCACTGGTCTTTTCTCAGTGGTAGGTACATCACTGGTCTTTCTTCTGTGGTAGGTACATCACTGGTCTTTCTTCTGTTGTAGGTACATTACTGGTCATTCTCCTGTGGTAGGTGCTTCACTGGTCTTTCCCCTCTTGTAGGTACATCACTGGTCTTTTCCCTCATGTAGGTACATCACTGGTCTTTCCCCTCTTGTAGGTACATGTCATGTCGGACACTGTTCACACCAAGGTGTCCAGCAGACAGCGGTAATACCCTGTTGGGTATTCTGTTCCAGTCGGGATAGGGTTAACCAGGTTGTCATGCTGGCTGAGGGCTGGGCCACGCCCTTGGTCTTTAAATAGTTCGTCCTGACTATGGGCGTCGCCGACTATAGCTTTAGCCTAGTGCTAGCAATACCAGTCAGCAGTGGTGGTGTTGGAGCGTCTGATATCTGGTGCAGTATATCCCTCAGTGGTTCTTTCTCAAATCTGTTATATATATGTTTGGTTGCCCTTGCACATTATTGTATTCCCTTGTGTATTAACTGTGTGGTGTTTCTTTTACCCCTGTCCATACGTATTTGTGGGGTCTGGTGTCTGGTCCCCTCACTGGGTGGAGGGTGGTGGGTTCAGCTTAGGGCTGGACAGGAGACAGGGACAGGGTGGAGGCTCAGGCAGGCACACCTTCAGTGTAAACCCTGGGTAGAGGGACAGACAGGGTTCCCCTAGTCTGAGGGACATCGCAGGGGTCCCGGGGTTTTTGCCTAAAGTAACCTAGGCATACCATGACATTATAGTCGGCCCAAATAATAAAGTGAAAAAAAAAAATAAATAAATAAAAGAAGTTATAGATAGGGAATATAGGGGTTACTTACGATGGATCCTATACTTTCCCTAACCAAGCAGCTGGAGGCTCTATCCATACAGGTCACTGAACTTAGGGGGGCGGTCCAGCAACAAGGCCTGTCAGCTCCTGCAGTACCTGCTGAGGCTGCAGCCAGGGCAGCTGACCCCAAGTTTCCCCTTCCAGAACGATTTGCTGGTGATCGTGGTAAGTTCACGGTGTTTCGTGAATCATGCAAATTGTATTTCCGTATGCGTCCACATTCCTCAGGTAATGAGGCTCAATGCGTGGGCTTGGTGATTTCTTTGCTGAGTGGTGACCCACAGGCTTGGGCCTTTTCACTCCCTTCAGACTCACCGGCATTTGAATCTGTAGATTTTTTTTTCTCTGCTCTGGGTTTGATCTATGACGATCCGGATAGATTAAACTTAGCAGAGTCTAAGATACGCTCACTGCTACAGGGTGATCGACCAGCTGAGGATTACTGCACGGAGTTCCGGCGCTGGGCGGTGGACACGCAGTGGAATGACCCTGCGCTTAGAAGTCAATTTTTGCATGGGGTTTCTGGAAGGGTTAAACAGACTCTCCTAATGTACGAGACTCCCGCCTCTCTGGAGGCTGTGATGGCACTTGTAGTACGCATAGACCGACGTCTCCGTCAGGGGGCGCTGGTTTCGTTGCCTCCGGGAGGTGGGGGAGTGGTCGGTGAGGTTGCCGCGGGTGAATCCGTGGAACCCATGCAGATCGCTGGTATAGCACAGTCACCGAGTAACAAGCCTAAACGTCCTTGGCACAGAAGGCAGGGGCTCTGTTTGTTTTTTGGCAAAGGAGGACATTTTATTAACGCTTGCCCCCTGGTACCTAAGAAGGGCGCGCCCGCGGAAAACTGATAGGCTCAGAGGGTTTGGAGGAGTCTAGTCTGAGCCTTTGTGTATCCTCCGTCATGGTTTCCCAGTGTATGCTCCCTGCTAGGGTGGTACTTGGGGGGCAAATGCTCTCTATTACAGTATTTATTGATAGTGGCTCAGCTGCCAATCTCATTGATGAGAGGTTCGCGCATACAGCGGGATTTCCGGTGGAGAAATTGCCGAACCCCATCCGGGTGGTTACCATCAATGCTTCCCCGTTGTCTCAAGGGGAGATCACAGAGTGTGTGTTGGATGTACAACTCCACATCGGAGTATTACACTCAGAGTGGGTAACTTGTAAGGTGCTTAGTAACTTACTGGCTCAGATGGTTCTGGGCTTTCCATGGTTGTCAATGCATAATCCTGTTATTGATTGGAAGACCCAGGACATAATTCAGTGGAGCAGGGAGTGTCAGGAGAGGTGCCTGGCTACATGTATTTCCGCTTTGACCCCCAGTATCCCGGAGCCGTTGCTGGATTATGCGGATGTATTTTCTGAGAAGGGTTGTTCGGAACTACCACCGCATCACCCCTATGACTGTGCTATTAGGATGAAACCAGGGGCCAAGTTACCTAAAGCTAGAATGTTTAATATCTCAGGTCCCGAGAGGCTAGCTCTCAAGGAATACATTGCGGATAGCCTGAGCAAGGGTCATATTAGACCTTCCTCTTCTCCTCTGGCTGCTGGCTTCTTCTTTGTTAAAAAGAAGGATGGCGGTTTACGCCCGTGTCTGGATTTCAGAGAACTCAACCAGATTACGGTCCATGATCCTTACCCTATGCCACTTATACCCGATTTATTCAACCAAGTGGTTGGTGCCAGGTGGTTCTCCAAACTGGACCTCAGGGGGGCGTACAATCTTATAAGAGTCCGTCAGGGGGATGAGTGGAAGACAGCGTTCAATACCCCTGAGGGTCACTTTGAGAGTTTGGTAATGCCGTTTGGGTTGACTATGGCACCGGCGGTCTTTCAACACTTCATTAATGATGTCTTCTCTCAGTTGTTGGGGAGGTTCGTTATAATTTATCTTGACGACATCCTCATTTTCTCTCGCGACCATGATACACATATAGAGCATGTTAGACAGGTTCTGCAGTTGCTCAGAGAGAACAGGCTCTATGTCAAGCTTGAAAAATGTGTGTTTTTCGTACAGGAGCTACCGTTCTTGGGTTATATAATCTCCGCCTCAGGTTTTAAGATGGACACCGCAAAGGTGCAGGCGGTACTACATTGGGATCGGCCTGATAATCTTAAGGCGCTTCAGCGATTTCTTGGCTTCTCCAATTACTATAGGAAATTTATTAAGAACTTCTCTATGATTGCCAAACCACTGACTGACATGACTAAGAAGGGTACCGACTTTTCTGACTGGTCTGAGCCTGCGGTACAGGCGTTTGAATTCCTCAAGAATAGTTTTGCCTCAGCGCCCATTCTGGTGCAGCCCGATGTCTCCTTACCATTTGTCGTGGAGGTGGATGCATCGGAGGTTGGAGTGGGGGCTGTACTGTCTCAGGGCCCTTCTTGGGCCAAGTTGCATCCGTGTGCCTTCTTCTCCAAGAAGCTGTCGCCTGCGGAGCGTAATTATGATATTGGCAACAGGGAACTATTGGCCATCAAATTGGCATTTGAGGAGTGGCGACACTTCTTGGAGGGGGCTGTTCATCAGATTACTGTGATAACCGACCATAAGAATTTGCTTTATTTAGAATCTGCTAAGCGCCTGTCCTCCAGACAGGCTCGCTGGGCATTATTCTTCACCCGGTTCAACTTCATTGTTACCTATCGACCTGGGTCGAAGAATGTTAAGGCAGACGCTTTATCCAGGTGTTTTCCTGGTGGAGAGTTATGTGAAGAGCCGGTGCCTATTCTCCAAAAGGGTGTGGTGGTATCTGCCATCATGACAGAGATTGAGGCAGAGATTGCGGAGGCTCAGGAGGTGGTACCGCCGGGGTTGCCTGCTAATAAATCTTTTGTGCCGCTACATCTACGCTCTAGAGTGTTGGGCGAACATCACGACACGGTACTGGCAGGTCATCCAGGGGTTAAGAGCACTCTGGAACTGGTATCGCGTCGTTTTTGGTGGCCTAAAATCCGGCAGGATGTGGCCTCATATGTGGCTGCCTGTACCACGTGCGCACGGGCCAAGACTCCTCGTTCCCGTCCCGCTGGTAGCTTGCAGCCTCTCGGGGTGCCCAGTAAGCCATGGACTGAGATTTCCATGGATTTTATTACTGACTTGCCCGCCTCGGCAGGGAACTCGGTCATTTTGGTAATTGTTGATAGGTTCTCCAAAATGTCACATTTCGTTGCTTTACCGTCTTTGCCCAATGCTAAGACTCTTGCTCAGATATTTATTCGCGAGGTGGTCAGACTTCATGGTGTCCCGTCTGACATTGTGTCTGATCGAGGTACGCAGTTTGTGGCAAGGTTTTGGAGAGCTTTTTGTTCTCGCCTTGGAATCAAATTATCTCATTCATCGGCTTTCCACCCTCAGTCGAATGGACAGACTGAGCGGATGAACCAAAACCTGGAGCAATACTTGCGCTGCTTTATTTCCGACAATCAGGAAGAGTGGTCAGCGTTTCTTCCTCTGGCAGAATTCGCAATAAACAACCATTGCCAGGAATCGTCTGGGGAATCTCCTTTTTTTTGGGTGTATGGTCAACATCCTCAATTTTGCACCTTGCGTCAGGGGTGCTCAGTTGGCGTCCCTGAGGAGGACCAGTTGGGAGCTCAATTGTCGTCTGTTTGGAGGAGAGTCAAGCAGCGCTTGTTGAAGGTGGGTTCCAGGTACAAACGGGTGGCTGACTGCAGACGTGTGCCAGGTCCGGACCTGTGTGTGGGTGATTGGGTGTGGTTATCTACTAGGAACATTAAGCTCAAGATACCGTCACTTAAGTTGGGTCCCAGGTTCATTGGCCCATTTAGAATCTCCGCAGTGATCAACCCCGTGGCATTTCGTTTGGAGTTGCCGGCTGTGTATAAGATTCATAATGTATTTCACAAAGCATTGCTAAAGAAGGTCGTGGGTTTGGTGGATGGTTCCCCCGGGCCACCACCTCCCGTCTTGGTGGATGGCGCGTTGGAATTTGAGGTGTCCAAAGTGGTGGACTCTAGGGTTGTGCGTCGCACTCTACAGTACCTGGTCCACTGGCGTGGCTATGGTCCTGAGGAGAGGACATGGGTGCCGGCCTCTGACATTCATGCTGATCGACTGGTTACTATGTTCCATCGTCGCCATCCGTATAAGCCAGGTCCTCGACATGGTGAGGTTCCGGAGGTCCCTCGTAGAAGGCGGGGTACTGTCATGTCAGACACTGTTCACACCAAGGTGTCCGGCAGACAGCGGTAATACCCTGTTGGGTATTCTGTTCCAGTCGGGATAGGGTTAACCAGGTTGTCATGCTGGCTGAGGGCTGGGCCACGCCCTTGGTCTTTAAATAGTTCGTCCTGACTATGGGCGTCGCCGACTATAGCTTTAGCCTAGTGCTAGCAATACCGGTCAGCAGTGGTGGTGTTGGAGCGTCTGATATCTGGTGCAGTATATCCCTCAGTGGTTCTTTCTCCAATCTGTTATATATATGTTTGGTTGCCCTTGCACATTATTGTATTCCCTTGTGTATTAACTGTGTGGTGTTTCTTTTACCCCTGTCCATACGTATTTGTGGGGTCTGGTGTCTGGTCCCCTCACTGGGTGGAGGGAGGTGGGTTCAGCTTAGGGCTGGACAGGAGACAGGGACAGGGTGGAGGCTCAGGCAGGCACACCTTCAGTGTAAACCCTGGGTAGAGGGACAGACAGGGTTCCCCTAGTCTGAGGGACATCGCAGGGGTCCCGGGGTTTTTGCCTAAAGTAACCTAGGCATACCATGACAGTACATCACTGGTCTTTCTCCTGTTGTAGGTACATCACTGGTCTTTTCCCTCTTGTAGGTACATCACTGGTCTTTCCCCTCTTGTTGGTACATCACTGGGATATCTCCTGTTGTAGGTACATCACTGGTCTTTCTCTTGTTGTTGGTACATTACTGGTGTTAGGAACGGCGGAACGCACTAAATAAAAATAATAATAAAGTGCGTTCGCCGCTCGGGGTCCACCGTGCAGTAGGTGATATAACCGCTGCTAAGTGGTGGCAGGAGCAATATGGCGGAAATGCGCACAGGGTTAAACTTCACCCAGGTGTGCAGAGCAATCTCAGTTAATTCACAGGGATGCCAAATAAGTACAAACACAAAAGACTTGGCCTGTTGCGGTCACAGTACTCAGTAAAAACGCACACACGGTATCAGGTCACAGGAGTAGCCCCAGACGGCGGCGCTACGTCCGTCTAGACCTACCGTGTGCGGAGCGTCGCAACTGCGGACGCGAAGGGGCTGCTACAGCAGCGCGCCGTGGACACTGCCGCTAAACGACAAGGCTAAGGCGCAAGTGCAATGTCGGACGCTAGCAGCTGTGGATATTGCAGCAGAGGAGCGCTGGCGCTGATTCTAACTCAGTACATAACCACATGCGTAATATCAGAGGGAAGGGGTTTTATAATGAGTCATTCACCAGAATCATACATCCGTCCTCATACACACAGTAGCAACTAGAGACTATACTAGCGCATAGCGGAACAGCCATACGCGCCTTTTATAGCAGCCGGGACCTTCCGCAAGCCTCCAGATCTCTGAGATGGACCAATGAGATCTGGAGCGGGACCTGAGCACATGACTCCCGATCTCCAATGGGAGATCGTCTCATGAGCATGCTCAGTAGGAGGACAGAAGGACTTGGCCTCAGGAGAGATTTGCTGCAAGGCAATCTCCTCTGCAGTAGATAAACAGCAGGAGACTGCAGAATGTGAGGGTCTGGATCCCTGCGGAGTAAACGCAGAAATCCGACGCCTAACAACTGGTCTTTCTCCTGTGGTAGGTGCTTCACTGTTCTTTCACCTCTTGTAGGTACATCACTGGTTTTTCCTCGTGTATAACATTGAAAATAAAGCTTCTCAATCTTTTCCAAAAGCATTGCCACCTCATTTGATAGGTTGTGTTTGATTTTGCAGCTCAGCCCCAGTCAAGTGTGCAAGCTGCAATATCTAGTCTTGCCTATAGGATTGAGAATCTCTGTTTTTGGAGGAAGACAGCCATGTTTTTCTAATTCCTTACAATCCCTCAAGCTTTTTGTTTTCATTACATGATCCTATTTTCAGCCTATATCCTTCTTCATATGCAGCGAGGATCTAGTGTAATTATAATTTATTGAAGGCCACGATGGTTACAGTTCGGTCATTCTCGGGAAGCGCGATCTCTGATCAGAATTCCCAGCATTAATCAGCAGCTAATATCCATGTATACTGGCACGGTGACAGAAAACAAGATTTTATTAATGAACACGCCGTGGGTGGAGGTGGAGATCTCATCTCTCTAACCGTGGCAGCAGAGATTGGAAAGACTTGAGGCCTGCTGGCTATAGCGCGGGGGAAATGGGATTTGCCTATTTCGAGCCCAGGCAGTTTAATATGGAAAGTATGATGGAGCTGTGGAGGGTCCTTTCAGGTTTTTCTACTAATAGATGGTATTACGGGGACAATTGTATCTGTCAGAGGTGCATCGGGATCAAATTAGCTATCTCAGTGATGGAAATGGCCACTTAGGCGGCCCTGATGGGAGATGGAAGGTGACATTTATGAAAAAAGGGCTCTGGCTCCTCTATATTGAAAAAACTGTAACATTTTATCGGAATAGGCAGCCATTAGATAATTATTTGTTTGTGCAGATAATATATGGATGCATTATATACACTGATTCACATAATCCCCTGCCTATACATAGCTGTAACTGCAACGACTTGTATGGAACGGGTTTAGGAGCTGATATATTTGATTTTACCTTATGCATAATTACCCAAGCTAACAAAATGTTAAAATATTTATCCCACAAGATGGCTGCCGATGCAAAAACAATAAATAGCAGTCACCACACTTTTCCAAAAATGCAATTAAAAGGCAATCAAAACTTCATATACACACCAAAATGGTATCAATAAAAAAATACAGCTAGGTGCCAAAAAATCACGCACTCATACAGTGCGACAGAAGAATATGTTATAACTCAAAAAAGGGTAACAAATCACAATTTGTTTTTTAATCAAAGTTCCAAATTTTTGAATCACTAAAATGTGTGTCTATGTATAAATAAAATGTTTGGTATTTTCGTATTAGTACTCACCTGGGGAACCAACTTATCAGGTCGTTTTCACAACACTTCTGACTCTATAAGGGTTTTTATTTACCATTTCACAGCAAATTAATTTTTTTAACATTTTTTATTACATTATATGGTAAAATGAATGATGTCATTCAAAATTGGTCAGCAATATATATATATATATATATATATATATATATATATATACTTTTGTAAAAAGGGGAGGAAAAATACAAAAGAACAAAATAAAAAATTATCAGTGTGCTAAGGAGTTAAAGATGCACTTGCACTATTTTTTTTTGCCTATTTAGTGTAGTATAGGCTATTATGAAAAATAACATGGAAGTTTTTGTGCCTTATGAATAACTGTTTTAGGTGATGTCTTGTGGATATCTGACTTGTTTATTGCTTCTTCCCCTATGATGTGTTACCTCTCATACAGCTTACAGTTCTCATAATGCCTCTGGCTCTTGAGACTTTGTTTCCCTTGTGTTTAAGTATTGCACTGCTCCAGTAGTTATAGTTCGGCGCGTTATAACTCCTTCTGTTCCCTTATTCATATGGCAGAGTTTCAATGTATTCTAAGTTAAGCAACTTCAGTCTTTCTCCTCTGTCTCCTGCTTGTGATAGGTTTTTGCATGTCAGCTTGTACAATCAGGATGCAGGCAAAACAGATTAAAGCTTTATCTCATAAAATACACTTGAAAGCATGCAAATATAATAGTATAGACAGGCATTGTGAGCCAGGCAAGATTTATAACACTGCAGCTAATCATTGCGATATGGGAGATCATTTGTTGGTCAGACTGTGATCAAATGGCAAAAGTGCCCATAAGGACGGTAACGTTACTGATCTTTCAATTGAATAGATTACATTAGTAGACAGTAGTGTACCTTGAAGCTTGTGGGCCCCAATGAAAAATTTTCAACAGACCCTCTAACTGTCACAAACTTTTAAAGGTATTGGTCTTGTGATATGGCCCAAATAGACCTTTTGGATCTCTCTAGGCTTCAGAGTTCAACCCCTTCATCTACTATAGTTATGCCCCTGCTGGTAGAATATTGGTGTTGAGTTAATATTACACATAATGTTGAAAAAATTAATTTGCTGGAGTGCTCTCACTAAAGATACCATAGTGGCTACGTAGTACAACAGCATATAGTAAGCTCCTATACTCCCAATATTGACAACATAAAAAGATCTGTCAAAAGCAGATGTTTGTTTACCAGGCTTAGGATGAGACATCAATGTTACATTGATGGGGTCTCGCATCAGGCACCCCCTATGATCCAGTGACCAGAGCCCAATACTACAGCTCCGTTCACTGTGCAGTGGCCATTGCCGGTACTGCAGGCTCTGTTCAGATTCACTGAAATACAAATATATAAACTAAATAAATGATAAAAGTAAAATTACAATGAAGAATTGAAGATTGTGAATGTCCGATATGTTACTGACCTGATTAAAGAGAACAGGCAGAATTAGTGAATGAAAATGAGAAATGTTAATCTAGACACTTGACTTTATTATGTTTAAACAGTGTAATCATCCTTGGCCTTTTTGTCATTAGACATTTTAAGTATGTTTTGATAACTAATAATTGGAAGATTTTTTTTTAATATATTGAAAACTATTAATTTTTATTTTTTAAGACTGCAATAGAATTTTTAAAGGATTACGGCTCTGATTTATCAAGCACTTTTTGCCAGAATTCTGGAATAAAACAGCTCAAAATTTCACAAAAATATTTTCACAACTCGAAGTTCTGCAGACATTTTGTGGATTTTGGCCTTTTTACGCCAGTCCCGATCAGGTCCGCTCAAGTTTTGGGAAGAGGGAGGGGCTTCGAAGGAAGTGATCGTGGCCGATCACATCACAAAAGTAATGTAAATAATGACAAAAATCTACTACATCCTTGGCTGAAGGACATTTCTTGTGATGGCGCGCAGAAGCTGGAAGATGCAAAAAATTCTATAAGACCTGATGTTGTAGAGCTGAAACAGCAGAGTTGTTGTAGTGGAGACTTGATATAGTAGAGCTGGAACAGCTGAGCTTTGGTAGAGGAGACATAATGTAGCAGAGCTGGAACAGCAGAGTTTTTGTAGTGGAGACCCAATGTACCAGAGTTGCAACAGCAGCGTTGTTTTAGCAGAGACCTAATATAACAGAGTTGGACCAGCAGAGTAGTTGTAATTGAGACCTCATATACATAGCTGAAAAAGCAGAGTTGTAGACGCAATGTAGCAGAGCTGGAACGACAGTGTTGTTATTGTGAAGTCCCAATGTAGAAGAGCTGGAACAACAAAATTGTTATAGCATGTCCTAATGTAGAAGAGCTGGAAGAGCAGAGTTGTTATAGTGGCGTCCTAATGTAGTAGAGCTGGAACCGCATAGTGGTTATAGTGATGTTCTAATATAGCAAAGCTGAAACTTAAAGTGGGTTTTATTGTAGAAGAGCTGGAACAGCAGAGTTGTTATATTGGAGTCCTAATGTAGTAGAGCTGGAACAGCAGAGTTGTTATAGTGAAGTCCTAATGTAGCAGAGCTGGCACAACACAGTTGTTATAGTGGAGTCCCAATGTAGCAGAGCTGGAACCGCAAAGTTGTTGTAGCGTTATCCTAATGTAGCAGGGCTGGAACTTATAGTGGGTTTTAATGTAGCAGAGCAGGAACAACAGAGTTGTTATAGTGGTGTCCTAATGTAACAGAGCTGAAACAGCAGAGTTGTTATAGTGGAGTCCTAATGTAGCAGAGCTGGAACCGCATAGTGGTTTAAATAGTGTCCTAATGTAGCATTGCTGGAACTTATCGTGGGTTTTATTGTAGCAGGGCTGGAACAGCAGAGTTGTAATAGTGGAGTCTTAATGTAGCAGGGCTGGAACAGCAGAGTTGTTATACTGTCAGTCCTAATGTAGCAGAGCAGAAACAGCAGAGTTGTTATAGTGGTGTCCTAATGTAGCAGAGCTGGAACAGCAGAGTTGTTATAGTGGAGTCTTAATGTAGCAGAGCTGGAACCGCATAGTGGTTATAGTGGTGTCCTAATGTAGCAGAGCTGGAACATATAGTGGGTTTTAATATAGAAGAGCTGGAACAGCAGAGTTGTTATAGTGGAGTCCTAATGTAGCAGACCTGGAACCGCATAGTGGTTTAAATAGTGTCCTAATGTAGCATAGCTGGAACTTATCGTGGGTTTTATTGTAGAAGAGCTGGAACAGCAGAGTTGTTATAGTGGAGTCCTAATGTAGCAGAGCTGGAACAGCAGAGTTGTTATAGTTGAGTCCTAATGTAGCAGAACTGGAACAGCATAGTGGTTATAGTGGTGTCCTAGTGTAGCAGAGCTGGAACAACAGAGTTGTTATAGTGGAGTCCCAATGTAGCAGAGCTAGAACCACATAGTGGTTTAAGTAGTGTCCTAATGTAGCATAGCTGGAACTTATAGTGGGTTTTAATGTAGCAGGGCTGGAACAGCAGAGTTGTTATATTGGTGTCCTAGTGTAACAGAGCTGGAACAGCACAGTTGTTATAGTGAAGTCCTAATGTAGCAGAGCTGGAACCACAGATAGGATAAAGTAGTGTCCTAATGTAGCAGAGCTTGAAATTATAGTGGATTTTAATGTAGCAGAGCTGGAACAGCAAAGTTGTTATAGTGGAGTCCTAATGTAGCAGAGCTGGAACAGCAGACTTGTTATAGTGGAGTCTTAATGTAGCAGATCTGGACATACAGTGGGTTTTAATGTAGCAGAGCTGGAACAGCAGATTTGTTATAGTGGTGTCCTAATGTAGCAGAGCTGGAACAGCAGAGTTGTTATAGTGGAGTCCTAATGTAGCAGAGCTGGAACAGCAGAGTTGTTATAGTGGAGTCTTAATGTAGCAGAGCTGGACATA
The DNA here is from genome assembly GCF_039654945.1 of Dendrobates tinctorius. Classification (NCBI taxonomy): domain Eukaryota; kingdom Metazoa; phylum Chordata; class Amphibia; order Anura; family Dendrobatidae; genus Dendrobates; species Dendrobates tinctorius. The sequence goes on from NW_027361696.1 coordinate 54,394,322, forward strand.
CAGTGGGTTTTAATGTAGCAGAGCTGGAACAGCAGATTTGTTATAGTAGTGTCCTAATGTAGCAGAGCTGGAACAGCAGAGTTGTTATAGTGGAGTCTTAATGTAGCAGAGCTGGACTTATAGTGGGTTTTAATGTAGCAGAGCTGGAACAGCAGATTTGTTATAGTGGAGTCCTAATGTAACAGAGCTGGAAAAGCAGAGTGGTTATAGTGGTGTCCTAATGTAGCAGAGCTGGAACAGCAGAGTTGTTATAGTGGAGTCTTAATGTAGCAGAGCTGGAACTTATAGTGGGTTTTAATGTAGTAGAGCTGGAACAGCAGACTTCTTATAGTGGAGTCCTAATGTAGCAGAGCTGGAACAGCAGAGTTGCTGTAGTGATGCCCTAATGTAGCAGAGCTAGAACAGCAGAGTTGTTATAGTGGAGTCCTAATGTAGCAGAGCTGGAACAGCAGAGTTGTTATAGTGGAGTCTTAATGTAGCAGAGCTGGACATACAGTGGGTTTTAATGTAGCAGAGCTGGAACAGCAGATTTGTTATAGTGGTGTCCTAATGTAGCAGAGCTGGAACAGCAGAGTTGTTATAGTGGAGTCTTAATGTAGCAGAGCTGGACTTATAGTGGGTTTTAATGTAGCAGAGCTGGAACAGCAGATTTGTTATAGTGGAGTCCTAATGTAACAGAGCTGGAAAAGCAGAGTGGTTATAGTGGTGTCCTAATGTAGCAGAGCTGGAACAGCAGAGTTGTTATAGTGGAGTCTTAATGTAGCAGAGCTGGAACTTATAGTGGGTTTTAATGTAGTAGAGCTGGAACAGCAGACTTCTTATAGTGGAGTCCTAATGTAGCAGAGCTGGAACAGCAGAGTTGCTGTAGTGATGCCCTAATGTAGCAGAGCTAGAACAGCAAAGTTGTTATAGTGGAGTCCTAATGTAGCAGAGCTGGAACTGCAGAGTGGTTATAGTGGTGTCCTAATGTAGCAGAGCTGGAACATATAGTGAGTTTTAATGTAGCAGGGCTGGAACAGCAGAGTTGTTATAGTGCAGTCCTAATGTAACAGAGCTGGAACAGCAGAGTTGTTATAGTGGAGTCCTAATGTAGCAGGCTGGAATCGCATAATGGTTATAGTGGTGTTCTAATATAGCAAAGCTGGAACTTATCGTGGGTTTTATTGTAGAAGAGCTGGAACAGCAGAGTTGTTATATTGGAGTCCTAATGTAGCAGAGCTGGAACAGCAGAGTTGTTATAGTTGAGTCCTAATGTAGCAGAACTGGAACAGCATAGTGGTTATAGTGGTGTCCTAGTGTAGCAGAGCTGGAACAACAGAGTTGTTATAGTGGAGTCCCAATGTAGCAGAGCTAGAACCACATAGTGGTTTAAGTAGTGTCCTAATGTAGCATAGCTGGAACTTATAGTGGGTTTTAATGTAGCAGGGCTGGAACAGCAGAGTTGTTATATTGGTGTCCTAGTGTAACAGAGCTGGAACAGCACAGTTGTTATAGTGAAGTCCTAATGTAGCAGAGCTGGAACCACAGATAGGATAAAGTAGTGTCCTAATGTAGCAGAGCTTGAAATTATAGTGGATTTTAATGTAGCAGAGCTGGAACAGCAAAGTTGTTATAGTGGAGTCCTAATGTAGCAGAGCTGGAACAGCAGACTTGTTATAGTGGAGTCTTAATGTAGCAGATCTGGACATACAGTGGGTTTTAATGTAGCAGAGCTGGAACAGCAGATTTGTTATAGTGGTGTCCTAATGTAGCAGAGCTGGAACAGCAGAGTTGTTATACTGGAGTCCTAATGTAGCAGAGCTGGAACAGCAGAGTTGTTATAGTGCAGTCTTAATGTAGCAGAGCTGGACATACAGTGGGTTTTAATGTAGCAGAGCTGTAACAGCAGATTTGTTATAGTGGTGTCCTAATGTAGCAGAGCTGGAACAGCAGAGTTGTTATAGTGGAGTCTTAATGTAGCAGAGCTGGACTTATAGTGGGTTTTAATGTAGCAGAGCTGGAACAGCAGATTTGTTATAGTGGAGTCCTAATGTAACAGAGCTGGAAAAGCAGAGTGGTTATAGTGGTGTCCTAATGTAGCAGAGCTGGAACAGCAGAGTTGTTATAGTGGAGTCTTAATGTAGCAGAGCTGGAACTTATAGTGGGATTTAATGTAGTAGAGCTGGAACAGCAGACTTCTTATAGTGGAGTCCTAATGTAGCAGAGCTGGAACAGCAGAGTTGCTGTAGTGATGCCCTAATGTAGCAGAGCTAGAACAGCAAAGTTGTTATAGTGGAGTCCTAATGTAGCAGAGCTGGAACTGCAGAGTGGTTATAGTGGTGTCCTAATGTAGCAGAGCTGGAACATATAGTGAGTTTTAATGTAGCAGGGCTGGAACAGCAGAGTTGTTATAGTGTCAGTCCTAATGTAGCAGAGCTGAAACAGCAGAGTTGTTATAGTGGAGTCTTAATGTAGCAGAGATGGAACTGCATAGTGGTTATAGTTGTATCCTAATGTAGCAGAGCTGGAACTTATAGTGGGTTTTAATATAGAAGAGCTGGAACTGCAGAGTGGTTATAGTGGTGTCCTAATGTAGCAGAGCTGGAACATATAGTGAGTTTTAATGTAGCAGGGCTGGAACAGCAGAGTTGTTATAGTGTCAGTCCTAATGTAGCAGAGCTGAAACAGCAGAGTTGTTATAGTGGAGTCTTAATGTAGCAGAGCTGGAACTGCATAGTGGTTATAGTTGTATCCTAATGTAGCAGAGCTGGAACTTATAGTGGGTTTTAATATAGAAGAGCTGGAACAGCAGATTTGTTATAGTGGTGTCCTAATGTAGCAGAGCTGGAACAGCAGAGTTGTTATAGTGGAGTCTTAATGTAGCAGAGCTGGACTTATAGTGGGTTTTAATGTAGCAGAGCTGGAACAGCAGATTTGTTATAGTGGAGTCCTAATGTAACAGAGCTGGAAAAGCAGAGTGGTTATAGTGGTGTCCTAATGTAGCAGAGCTGGAACAGCAGAGTTGTTATAGTGGAGTCTTAATGTAGCAGAGCTGGAACTTATAGTGGGTTTTAATGTAGTAGAGCTGGAACAGCAGACTTCTTATAGTGGAGTCCTAATGTAGCAGAGCTGGAACAGCAGAGTTGCTGTAGTGATGCCCTAATGTAGCAGAGCTAGAACAGCAGAGTTGTTATAGTGGAGTCCTAATGTAGCAGAGCTGGAACAGCAGAGTTGTTATAGTGGAGTCTTAATGTAGCAGAGCTGGACATACAGTGGGTTTTAATGTAGCAGAGCTGGAACAGCAGATTTGTTATAGTGGTGTCCTAATGTAGCAGAGCTGGAACAGCAGAGTTGTTATAGTGGAGTCTTAATGTAGCAGAGCTGGACTTATAGTGGGTTTTAATGTAGCAGAGCTGGAACAGCAGATTTGTTATAGTGGAGTCCTAATGTAACAGAGCTGGAAAAGCAGAGTGGTTATAGTGGTGTCCTAATGTAGCAGAGCTGGAACAGCAGAGTTGTTATAGTGGAGTCTTAATGTAGCAGAGCTGGAACTTATAGTGGGTTTTAATGTAGTAGAGCTGGAACAGCAGACTTCTTATAGTGGAGTCCTAATGTAGCAGAGCTGGAACAGCAGAGTTGCTGTAGTGATGCCCTAATGTAGCAGAGCTAGAACAGCAAAGTTGTTATAGTGGAGTCCTAATGTAGCAGAGCTGGAACTGCAGAGTGGTTATAGTGGTGTCCTAATGTAGCAGAGCTGGAACATATAGTGAGTTTTAATGTAGCAGGGCTGGAACAGCAGAGTTGTTATAGTGCAGTCCTAATGTAACAGAGCTGGAACAGCAGAGTTGTTATAGTGGAGTCCTAATGTAGCAGGCTGGAATCGCATAATGGTTATAGTGGTGTTCTAATATAGCAAAGCTGGAACTTATCGTGGGTTTTATTGTAGAAGAGCTGGAACAGCAGAGTTGTTATATTGGAGTCCTAATGTAGCAGAGCTGGAACAGCAGAGTTGTTATAGTTGAGTCCTAATGTAGCAGAACTGGAACAGCATAGTGGTTATAGTGGTGTCCTAGTGTAGCAGAGCTGGAACAACAGAGTTGTTATAGTGGAGTCCCAATGTAGCAGAGCTAGAACCACATAGTGGTTTAAGTAGTGTCCTAATGTAGCATAGCTGGAACTTATAGTGGGTTTTAATGTAGCAGGGCTGGAACAGCAGAGTTGTTATATTGGTGTCCTAGTGTAACAGAGCTGGAACAGCACAGTTGTTATAGTGAAGTCCTAATGTAGCAGAGCTGGAACCACAGATAGGATAAAGTAGTGTCCTAATGTAGCAGAGCTTGAAATTATAGTGGATTTTAATGTAGCAGAGCTGGAACAGCAAAGTTGTTATAGTGGAGTCCTAATGTAGCAGAGCTGGAACAGCAGACTTGTTATAGTGGAGTCTTAATGTAGCAGATCTGGACATACAGTGGGTTTTAATGTAGCAGAGCTGGAACAGCAGATTTGTTATAGTGGTGTCCTAATGTAGCAGAGCTGGAACAGCAGAGTTGTTATACTGGAGTCCTAATGTAGCAGAGCTGGAACAGCAGAGTTGTTATAGTGGAGTCTTAATGTAGCAGAGCTGGACATACAGTGGGTTTTAATGTAGCAGAGCTGTAACAGCAGATTTGTTATAGTGGTGTCCTAATGTAGCAGAGCTGGAACAGCAGAGTTGTTATAGTGGAGTCTTAATGTAGCAGAGCTGGACTTATAGTGGGTTTTAATGTAGCAGAGCTGGAACAGCAGATTTGTTATAGTGGAGTCCTAATGTAACAGAGCTGGAAAAGCAGAGTGGTTATAGTGGTGTCCTAATGTAGCAGAGCTGGAACAGCAGAGTTGTTATAGTGGAGTCTTAATGTAGCAGAGCTGGAACTTATAGTGGGTTTTAATGTAGTAGAGCTGGAACAGCAGACTTCTTATAGTGGAGTCCTAATGTAGCAGAGCTGGAACAGCAGAGTTGCTGTAGTGATGCCCTAATGTAGCAGAGCTAGAACAGCAAAGTTGTTATAGTGGAGTCCTAATGTAGCAGAGCTGGAACTGCAGAGTGGTTATAGTGGTGTCCTAATGTAGCAGAGCTGGAACATATAGTGAGTTTTAATGTAGCAGGGCTGGAACAGCAGAGTTGTTATAGTGTCAGTCCTAATGTAGCAGAGCTGAAACAGCAGAGTTGTTATAGTGGAGTCTTAATGTAGCAGAGCTGGAACTGCATAGTGGTTATAGTTGTATCCTAATGTAGCAGAGCTGGAACTTATAGTGGGTTTTAATATAGAAGAGCTGGAACAGCAGAGTTGTTATAGTGGTGTCCTAATGTAACAAAGCTGGAACAGCAGAGTTGTTATAGTGGAGTCCTAATGTAGCAGAGCTGGAACCGCATAGTGGTTAAAATAGTGTCCTAATGTAGCATAGCTGGAACTTATAGTGGGTTTTAATGTAGCAGGGCTGGAACAGCAGAGTTGTTATAGTGCAGTCCTAATGTAACAGAGCTGGAACAACAGAGTTGTTATAGTGGAGTCCTAATGTAGCAGGCTGGAATCGCATAATGGTTATAGTGGTGTTCTAATATAGCAAAGCAGGAACTTAAAGTGGGTTTTATTGTAGAAGACCTGGAACAGCAGAGTTGTTATATTGGAGTCTTAATATAGCAGAACTGGAACTACAGAGTTGTTATAGTGGAGTCCCAACGTAGCAGTGCTGGAACCGCATAGTGGTTTAAATAGTGTCCTAATGTAGCATAGCTGGAACTTATAGTGGGTTTTAATGTAGCAATGTAGCAGGGCTGGAACACCAGAGTTGTTATAGTGGTGTCCTAATGTAACAGAGCTGGAACAGCAGAGTTGTTATAGTGGAGTCCTAATGTAGCAGAGCTGGAACCACAGAGTGGATAAAGTAGTGTCCTAATGTAGCAGAGCTGGAAATTATAGTGGATTTTAATGTAACAGAGCTGGAACAGCAGAGTTGTTATAGTGGAGTCCTAGTGTAGCAGAGCTGGAACAGCAGAGTTGTTATAGTGGAGTCTTAATGTAGCAGAGCTGGACTTATGGTGGGTTTTAATGTAGCAGAGCTGGAAGAGCAGATTTGTTATAGTGGTGTCCTAATGTAGCAAAGCTGGAACAGCAGAGTTGTTATAGTGGAGTCTTAATGTAGTAGAGCTGGAGTTAGAGTGGGTTTTAATGTCGCAGAGCAGGAACAACAGATTTGTTATAGTGGAGTCCTAATGTAACAGAGCTGGAAAAGCAGAGTGGTTATAGAGGTGTCCTAATGTAGCAGAGCTGGAACTTATAGTGGGTTTTAATGTAGTAGGGCTGGAACAGCAGACTTCTTATAGTGGAGTCCTAATGTAGCAGAGCTGAAACAGCAGAGTTGCTGTAGTGATGCCCTAATGTAGCAGAGCTAGAACAGCAAAGTCGTTATAGTGGAGCCCTAATGTAGCAGAGCTGGAACTGCAGAGTGGTTATAGTGGTGTCCTAATGTAGCAGAGCTGGAACTTATATTGGGTTTTAATGTAGCAAAGCTGGAACCGCAGAGTTGTTATAGTGGAGCCATAATGTAGCAGAGCTGGAACAGCAGAGTTGTTATAGTGGAGTCCTAGTGTAGTGCAGCTTGAACAGCAGAGTTGTTATAGTGGAGTCCTAATGTAGAAGAGCTGGAACAGCAGAGTTGTTATAGTTGTATCCTAATGTAACAGAGCTGGAACTGCATAGTGGTTATAGTGGTGTTGTAATGTAGCAGAGCTGGAACCTATAGTGAGTTTTAATGTAGCAGAGATGGAACAGCAGAGTTGTTATTGTTGTATCCTAATGTAACAGAGCTGGAACTGCATAGTGGTTATAGTTGTGTCCTAATGGAGCAAAGCTGGAACTTATAGTGGGTTTTTATGTAGCAGAGCTGGAACAGCAGAGTTATTATAATGGAGTCTTAATGTAGCAGAGCTTGAACAACAGAGATCTTATAGTTGTGTCCTAATGTAGCAGGGCTGGAACAGGAGAGTTGTTATGGTGGAGTCGTAATGTAGCAGAGCTGGAAAAGCAGAGTGATTATAGAGGTGTCCTAATGTAGCAGATATGCAACCGCAGAGTTGTTATAGTGGTGTCCTAATGTAGTAGAGCTGGAACTTATAGTGGGTTTTAATGTTGCAAAGCTGGAACCGCAGAGTTGTTATAGTGGAGCCATAATGTACCAGAGCTGGAACAGCAGAGTTGTTATAGTGGTGTCCTAATGTAACAGAGCTGGAACCGCATAGTGGTTATAGTGGTGTTCTAATGTAGCAGAGCTTGAACTTATCGTGAGTTTTCATGTAGCAGAGCTGGAACAGCAGAGTTGTTATAGTGGAGTCCTAATGTAGCAGAGCTGGAACCTCAGAGTGGTTATAGTGGTGTCCTAATGGAGCAAAGCTGGAACTTTTAGTGGGTTTTTATGTAGCAGAGCTGGAACAGCAGAGTTATTATAATGCAGTCGTAATGTAGCAGAGCTTGAACAGCAGAGATCTTATAGTGGTGTCCTAATGTAGCAGGGTTGGAACAGGAGAGTTGTTATAGAGGAGTCTTAATGTAGCAGATCTGGAACTTATAGTAGGTTGTAATACAGCAGAGTTGTTATAGTGGTGTCCTAAAGTAACAGCTGGAACAGCAGAGTTGTTATGGCGGAGTCGTTATGTAGCAGAGCTGGAAAAGCAGAGTGATTATACAGGTGTCCTAATGTAGCAGATATGGAACAGCAGAGTTGTTATAGTGGAGTCCTAATGTAGCAAAGGTGGAACCACAGAGTGGTTAAAGTAGTGTCCTAATGTAGGAGACTTGGAATTTATAGTGGGTTTTAATATCGCCAGGCTGGAACAGCAGAGTTGTTATAGTGGAGTCTTAATGTAGCAGGGCTTGAAAAGCAGAGATCTTATAGTGGCGACCTAATGTAGCAGATCTGGAACAGCAGAGTTGTTATAGTGGAGCCATAATGTAGCAGAGCTGGAACAGCAGAGTTGTTATAGTGGAGTCCTAATGTAGAAGAGCTGGAACAGCAGAGTTGTTATAGTTGTATCCTAATGTAACAGAGCTGGAACTGCATAGTGGTTATAGTGGTGTTGTAATGTAGCAGAGCTGGAACCTATAGTGAGTTTTAATGTAGCAGAGCTGGAACAGCAGAGTTGTTATAGTTGTATCCTAATGTAACAGAGCTGGAACTGCATAGTGGTTATAGTTGTGTCCTAATGGAACAAAGCTGGAACTTATAGTGGGTTTTTATGTAGCAGAGCTGGAACAGCAGAGTTATTATAATGGAGTCTTAATGTAGCAGAGCTTGAACAACAGAGATCTTATAGTTGTGTCCTAATGTATCAGGGCTGGAACAGGAGAGTTGTTATGGTGGAGTCGTAATGTAGCAGAGCTGGAAAAGCAGAGTGATTATAGAGGTGTCCTAATGTAGCAGATATGCAACCGCAGAGTTGTTATAGTGGTGTCCTAATGTAGTAGAGCTGGAACTTATAGTGGGTTTTAATGTTGCAAAGCTGGAACCGCAGAGTTGTTATAGTGGAGCCATAATGTACCAGAGCTGGAACAGCAGAGTTGTTATAGTGGTGTCCTAATGTAACAGAGCTGGAACCGCATAGTGGTTATAGTGGTGTTCTAATGTAGCAGAGCTTGAACTTATCGTGAGTTTTCATGTAGCAGAGCTGGAACAGCAGAGTTGTTATAGTGGAGTCCTAATGTAGCAGAGCTGGACCTGCCGAGTGGTTATAGTGGTGTCCTAATGTAGACGAGCTGGAACTTATAGTAGGTTTTAATGTAGCAGAGCTGGAACAGCAGAGTTGTTATAATGGAGCCTAATGTAGCAGAGCTGGAACAGCAAAGTTGTTATAGTTGAGTCTTAATGTAGTAGAGCTGGACTTATAGTAGGTTTTAATGTAGCAGAGCTGGAACAGCAGATTTGTTATAGTGGTGTCCTAATGTAACAGAACTGGAACAGCAGAGTTGTTATGATGGTGTCCTAATGTAACAGAGCTGGAAAAGCAGAGTGGTTATAGAGGTGTCCTGTTGTAGCAAACCTGGAACAGCAGAGTTGTTCTAGTGGAGTCCTAATGTAGCAGAGCTGGAACCACAGAGTGGTTAAAATAGTGTCCTAATATAGCAGAGCTGGAACTTATAGTGGGTTTTAATGTAGTAGGGCTGGAAAAGCAGACTTCTTATAGTGGAGTCCTAATGTTCCAGAGCTGGAACAGCTGTAGTGGAGTCCTAATGTAGCAGAGCTGGAACTGCAGAGTGGTTATAGTGGTGTCCTAATTTAGCAGAGCTGGAACTTATAGTGGGTTTTAATGTAGCAAAGCTGGAACCGCAGAGTTGTTATAGTGGAGCCATAATGTACCAGAGCTGGAACAGCAGAGTTGTTATAGTGGAGTCCTAATGTAGCAGAGCTGGAACTTCAGAGTGGTTATAGTGGTGTCCTAATGGAGCAAAGCTGGAACTTTTAGTGGGTTTTTATGTAGCAGAGCTGGAACAGCAGAGTTATTATAATGCAGTCGTAATGTAGCAGAGCTTGAACAGCAGAGATCTTATAGTGGTGTCCTAATGTAGCAGGGTTGGAACAGGAGAGTTGTTATAGAGGAGTCTTAATGTAGCAGATCTGGAACTTATAGTAGGTTGTAATACAGCAGAGTTGTTATAGTGGTGTCCTAAAGTAACAGCTGGAACAGCAGAGTTGTTGTGGTGGAGTCGTTATGTAGCAGAGCTGGAAAAGCAGAGTGATTATACAGGTGTCCTAATGTAGCAGATATGGAACAGCAGAGTTGTTATAGTGGAGTCCTAATGTAGCAAAGGTGGAACCACAGAGTGGTTAAAGTAGTGTCCTAATGTAGGAGACTTGGAATTTATAGTGGGTTTTAATATCGCCAGGCTGGAACAGCAGAGTTGTTATAGTGGAGTCTTAATGTAGCAGGGCTTGAAAAGCAGAGATCTTATAGTGGCGACCTAATGTAGCAGATCTGGAACAGCAGAGTTGTTATAGTGGAGTCCTAATGTAGCAGAGCTGGAGCAGCAGAGTGGCTATAGTGGTGTCCTAATGTAGCAGAGCTGGAACAGCAGAGTTGTTATAGTGAAATCCTAATGCAGCAGAGATTGAATTTATAGTAGGTTTTAATGTAGAAGAGCTGGAACAGCAGAGTTGTTATAGTGGAGCCTAATGTAGCAGAGCTGGAACAGCAGAGATCTTATAGTGGTGTCCTAATGTATCAGACCTAGAACAGCAGAGTTGTTATATTGGAGTGGAAATGTAGCAGGACTGGAACTTATAGTGGGTTTTAATGTAGCAGGGCTGGAACAGCAGAGTTGTTATAGTGGAGCCTAATGTAGCAGAGCTAGAACAGCATAGATCTTATAGTGAGTTTTAATTTAGCAGAGTTGTTATAGTGGTGTCCTAATGTAGCAGAGCTGGAACCTCAGAGTGGTTATAGTGGTGTCCTAATAGAGTAAATCTGAAAGTTATAGTGGGTTTTTATATAGCAGAGCTGGAACAGCAGAGTTATTATAATGGAGTCTTAATGTAGTAGAGCTTGAACAGCAAAGATCTTATAGTGATGTCCTAATGTAGCAAAGCTGGAACAGGAGAGTTGTTATAGTGGAGTCTTAATGTAGCAGACCTGGAACTTATAGTAGGTTGTAATGCAGCAGAGTTGTTATAATGGTGTCCTAAAGTAACAGAGCTGGAACAGCAGAGTTGTTATGGTGGAGTCGTAATGTAGCAGAGCTGGAAAAGCAGAGTGATTATAGAGGTGTCCTAATGTAGCAGATATGGAACAGCAGAGTTGTTATAGTGGAGTCCAAATGTAGCAAAGGTGGAACCACAGAGTGGTTAAAGTAGTGTCCTTATGTAGCAGAGTTGGAACTTATAGTGGGTTTTAATATCGCCAGGCTGGAACAGCAGAGTTGTTATAGTGGAGTCTTAATGTAGCAGAGCTTGAACATGAGAGATCTTATAGTGGTGTCCTAATGTAGCAGAGCTGGAACAGCAGAGTTGTTATAGTGGAGTCTTAATGTAGCAGAGCTGGAGCAGCAGAGTGGTTATAGTGGTGTCCTAATGTAGCAGAGCTGGAACAGCAGAGTTGTTATAGCGAAATCCTAATGTAGCAGAGCTTGAACTTATAGAGGGTTTTAATGTAGCAGAGCTGTAACAGCAGAGTTGTTATAGTGGAGCCTAATGTAGCAGAGCTGGAACAGCAGAGTTGTTATAGTGGAGTGTAAATATAGCAGAGCTGGAACTTATAGTGGGTTTTAATGTAGCAGAGCTGTAACAGCAGGTTGTTATAGTGGAGCCTAATGTAGCAGAGCTGGAAAAGCAGAGTTGTTATAGTGGAGTGTAAATGTAGCAGAGCTGGAACTTATAGTGGGTTTTAATGTAGCAGGGCTGTAACAGCAGAGATCTTTTAGTGGTGTCCTAATGTATCAGACCTGGAACAGCAGAGTTGTTATAGTGGAGTGTAAATGTAGCAGAGCTGGAGCTTATAGTGGGTTTTAATGTAGCAGGGCCGGAACAGCAGAGTTGTTATAGTGGAATCTTAATGTAGCAGAGCTGGAAAAGCAGAGTTGTTATAGTGGAGCCTAATGTAGCAGAGCTAGAACAGCATAGATCTTATAGTGATGTCCAATGTAGCAAAGCTGGAACAGCAGAGTTGTTATAGTGGAGCCTTAATGTAGCAGAGCTGGAACAGCAGAATTGTTATAGTGGTGTCCTAATGTAGTAGAGCTGGAACTGCGGAGTGGTTATAGTGGAGTCCTATTGTAGACGAGCTGGAACTTATAGTGGGTTTTAATGTAGCAGAGCTGGAACAGCAGAGTTGTTATAATGGAGCCTAATGTAGCAAAGCTGGAACAGCAGAGTTGTTATAATGGAGTCTTAATGTGGTAGAGCTGGACTTATTGTAGGTTTTAATGTAGCAGAGCTGGAACAGCAGATTTGTTATAGTGGTGTCCTAATGTAACAGAGCTGGAAAAGCAGAGTGGTTATAGAGGTGTCCTAATGCAGCAAAGCTGGAACAGCAGAGTTGTTCTAGTGGAGTTCTAATGTAGCAGAGCTGGAACCACAGAGTGGTTAAAATAGTGTCCTAATGTAGCAGAGCTGGAACTTATAGTGGGTTTTACTGTAGCAAAGCTGGAACCGCAGAGTTGTTATAGTGGTGTCCTAATGTAGCACAGCTTGAACAGCAGAGTTGTTATAGTGGTGTCCTAATGTAGCACAGCTTGAACAGCAGAGTTGTTATAGTGGAGTCCTAATGTAGCAGAGCTGGAACAGACGAGTTGTTATAGTGGAGCCATAATGTAGCAGAGCTGGAACAGCAGAGTTGTTATAGTGGAGTCCTAATGTAGCAAAGCTGGAACAGCAGAGTTGTTATAGTGGAGCCATAATGTAGCAGAGCTGGAACAGCAGAGTTGTTATAGCTGAGTCCTAATATAGCAGAACTGGAACCGCAGAGTTGTTATAGTGGAGTCCTAGTGTAGCAGAGCTGGCACAGCAGAGTTGTTATAATGGAGTCCCAATATAGCAGAGCTGGAACCACATAGTGGTTTAAGTAGTGTCCTAATGTAGCATAGCTGGAACTTATAGTGGGTTTTAATGTAGCAGGGCTGGAACAGCAGAGTTGTTATAGTGGAGTCCTAATGTAGCAGAGCTGGAACCACAGAGTGGATAAAGTAGTGTCCTAATGTAGCAGAGCTGGAAATTATAGTGGGTTTTAATGTAGCAGAGCTGGAACAGCAGATTTGTTATAGTGGAGTCCTAATGTAGCAGAGCTGTATCCACAGAATGGTTAGTGTCCTAATGTAGCAGAGCTGGAACTTATAGTGGGTTTTAATGTAGTAGGGCTGGAACAGCAGACTTCTTATAGTGGAGTCCTAATGTAGCAGAGCTGGAACAGCAGAATTGCTGTAGTGGTAGTAGGGCTGGAACAGCAGACTTCTTATAGTGGAGTCCTAATGTAGCAGAGCTGGAACAGCAGAATTGCTGTAGTGATGCCCTAATGTAGCAGAGCTAGAACAGCAAAGTTGTTATAGTGGAGTCCTAATGTAGCAGAGCTGGAACTGTAGAGTGGTTATAGTGGTGTCCTAATGTAGCAGAGCTGGAACATATAGTGAGTTTTAATGTAGCAGGGCTGGAACAGCAGAGTTGTTATAGTGTCAGTCCTAATGTAGCAGAGCTGAAACAGCAGAGTTGTTATAGTGGAGTCCTAATGTAGCAGAGCTGGAACCGCAGAGTGGTTTAAATAGCGTCCTAATGTAGCATAGCTGGAACTTATATTAGGTTTTAATGTAGCAGAGCTGAAACAGCAGAGTTGTTATAGTGGTGTCCTAATGTAGCAGAGCTGGAACAGCAGAGTTGTTATAGTGCAGTCTTAATGTAGCAGAGCTGGAAATGCATAGTGGTTATAGTGGTATCCTAATGTAGCAGAGCTGGAACTTAAAGTGGGTTTTAATATAGAAGAGCTGGAACAGCAGAGTTGTTATAGTGGAGTCCTAATGTAGCAGAGCTGGAACCGCATAGTGGTTTAAATAGTGTCCTAATGTAGCATAGCTGGAACTTATAGTGGATTTTAATGTAGCAGGGCTGGAACAGCAGAGTTGTTATAGTGCAGTTCTAATGTAGCAGAGCTGGAACCGCATAGTGGTTTAAATAGTGTCCTAATGTAGCATAGCTGGAACTTATGGTGGGTTTTAATGTAGCAGGGCTGGAACAGCAGATTTGTTATAGTGCAGTTCTAATGTAGCAGAGCTGGAACTGCATAGTGGTTATAGTGCTGTTCTAATATAGCAAAGCTGGAACTTAAAGTGGGTTTTATTGTGGAAGACATGGAACAGCATAGTTGTTATATTGGAGTCCTAATGTAGCAGAGCTGGAACAGCAGAGTTGTTATAGTGGAGTCCCAATGTAGCAGAGCTGGAACAGCAAAGTTGTTATAGTGGTGTCCTAATGTAGCCGAGCTGGAACATATAGTGAGTTTTAACGTAGCAGGGCTGGAACAGCAGAGTTGTTATAGTGTCAGTCCTAATGTAGCAGAGCGGAAACAGCTGAGTTGTTATAGTGGTGTCCTAATGTAGCAGAGCTGGAACAGCAGAGTTGTTATAGTGGAGTCTTAATGTAGCAGAGCTGGAACTGCATAGTGGTTATAGTGGTATCCTAATGTAGCAGAGCTGGAACTTAAAGTGGGTTTTAATATAGAAGAGCTGGAATAGCAGAGTTGTTATAGTGTTGTCCTAATGTAACAAAGCTGGAACAGCAGAGTTGTTATAGTGGTGTCCTGTTGTAACAGCTGGAACAGCAGAGTTGTTATAGTGGAGTCCTAATGTAACAGAGCTGGAACTGCATAGTGGTTATAGTGGTGTCCTAATGTAGCCGAGCTGGAACATATAGTGAGTTTTAACGTAGCAGGGCTGGAACAGCAGAGTTGTTATAGTGTCAGTCCTAATGTAGCAGAGCGGAAACAGCTGAGTTGTTATAGTGGTGTCCTAATGTAGCAGAGCTGGAACAGCAGAGTTGTTATAGTGGAGTCTTAATGTAGCAGAGCTGGAACTGCATAGTGGTTATAGTGGTATCCTAATGTAGCAGAGCTGGAACTTAAAGTGGGTTTTAATATAGAAGAGCTGGAATAGCAGAGTTGTTATAGTGTTGTCCTAATGTAACAAAGCTGGAACAGCAGAGTTGTTATAGTGGAGTCCTAATGTAGAAGAGCTGGAACCGCATAGTGGTTTAAATAGTGTCCTAATGTAGCATAGCTGGAACTTATAGTGGGTTTTAATGTAGCAGGGCTGGAACAGCAGAGTTGTTATAGTGCAGTCCTAATGTAACAGAGCTGGAACAGCAGAGTTGTTAAAGTGGAGTCCTAATGTAGCAGAGCTGGAATTGCATAATGTTTATAGTGGTGTTCTAATATAGCAAAGCAGGAACTTAAAGTGGGTTTTATTATAGAAGACCAGGAACAGCAGAGTTGTTATATTGGTGTCCTAATATAGCAGAGCTGGAACAGCAGAGTTGTTATAGCTGAGTCCTAATGTAGCAGAACTGGAACAGCAGGGTTGTTATAGTGGAGTCCTAGTGTAGCAGAGCTGGCACAACAGAGTTGTTATAGTGGAGTCCCAATGTAGCAGTGCTGGAACTGCATAGTGGTTTAAGTAGTGTCCTAATGTAGCATAGCTGGAACTTATACTGGGTTTTAATGTAGCAGGGCTGGAACAGCAGAGTTGTTTTAGTGGTGTCCTAATGTAACAGAGCTGGAACAGCAGAGTTGTTTTAGTGGAGTTCTATTGTAGCAGAGCTGGAAGCACAGAGTGGATAAAGTAGTGTCCTAATGTGGCAGAGCTGGAAATTGTAGTGGATTTTAATGTAGCAGAGCTGGAACAGCAGAGTTGTTATAGTGGAGTCCTAGTGTAGCAGAGCTGGAACAGCAGAGTTGTTATAGTGGAGTCTTAATATAGCAGAGCTGGACTTATAATGGGTTTTAATGTAGCAGAGCTGGAACAGCAGATTTGTTATAGTGGTGTCCTAATGTAGCAGTGCTGGAATAGCAGAGTTGTTGTTGTGGAGTCTTAATGTAGCAGAGTTGGACTTATAGTGGGTTTTAATGTCGCAGAGCTGGAACAGCAGATTTGTTATAGTGGAGTCCTAATGTAACAAAGCTGGAAAAGCAGAGTGGTTATAGAGGTGTCCTAATGTAGCAGAGCTGGAACAGCAGAGTTGCTGTAGTGATGCCCTAATGTAGCAGAGCTAGAACAGCAAAGTTGTTATAGTGGAGTCGTAAT
This sequence comes from Dendrobates tinctorius, assembly GCF_039654945.1. NCBI lineage: Eukaryota > Metazoa > Chordata > Amphibia > Anura > Dendrobatidae > Dendrobates > Dendrobates tinctorius. Next base: position 54,410,107 of record NW_027361696.1, read on the forward strand.
GTAGCAGAGCTGGAACTGCAGAGTGGTTATAGTGGTGTCCTAATGTAGCAGAGCTGGAACTTATATTGGGTTTTAATGTAGCAAAGCTGGAACCGCAGAGTTGTTATAGTGGAGCCATAATGTAGCAGAGCTGGAACAGCAGAGTTGTTATAGTGCTGTCCTAATGTAGTGCAGCTTGAACAGCAGAGTTGTTATAGTGGTGTCCTAATGTAACAGAGCTGGAACCGCATAGTGATTATAGTTTTGTTGTAATGTAGCAGAGCTGGAACTTATAGTGAGTTTTAATGTAGCAGAGCTGGAACAGCAGAGTTGTTTTAGTGGAGTCCCAATGTAGCAGAGCTGGAACCTCAAAGTGGTTATAGTGGTGTCCTAATGGAGCAAAGCTGGAACTTATAGTGGGTTTTTATGTAGCAGAGCTGGAACAGCAGAGATCTTATAGTGGTGTCCTAATGTATCAGACCTAGAACAGCAGAGTTGTTATAGTGGAGTGTAAATGTAGCAGAACTGGAACTTATAGTGGGTTTTAATGTAGCAGGGCTGGAACAGCAGAGTTGTTATAGTGGAATCTTAATGTAGCAGAGCTGGAAAAGCATAGATCTTATAGTGAGTTTTAATTTAGCAGAGCTGGAACAGCATAGTTGTTATAGTGGTGTCCTAATGTAGCAGAGCTGAAAGTTATAGTGGGTTTTTATGTAGCAGAGCTGGAACAGCAGAGTTATTATAATGGAGTCTTAATGTAGCAGAGCTTGAACAGCAGAGATCTTATAATGATGTCCTAATGTAGCAAAGCTGGAACAGGAGAGTTGTTATAGTGGAGTCTTAATGTAGCAGATCTCGAACTTATGGTAGGTTGTAATGCAGCAGAGTTGTTATAATGGTGTCCTAAAGTAACAGAGCGGGAACAGCAGAGTTGTTATGGTGGAGTCGTAATGTAGCAGAGCTGGAAAAGCAGAGTGATTATAGAGGTGTCCTAATGTAGCAGATATGGAACAGCAGAGTTGTTATAGTGGAGTCCTAATGTAGCAAAGGTGGAACCACAGAGTGGTTAAATTAGTGTCCTAATGTAGCAGAGTTGGAACTTATAGTGAGCTTTAATATCGCCAGGCTGAAACAGTTGTTATAGTGGAGTCTTAATGTAGCAGAGCTTGAACATGAGAGCTCTTATAGTGGTGTCCTAATGTAGCAGAGCTGGAACAGCAGAGTTGTTATAGTGGAGTCTTAATGTAGCAGAGCTGAAGCAGCAGAGTTGTTATAGTGAAATCCTAATGTAGCAGAGCTTGAACTTATAAAGGGTTTTAATGTAGCAGAGCTGTAACAGCAGAGTTGTTATAGTGGAGCCTAATGTAGCAGAGCTGGAACAGCAGAGATCTTTTAGTGGTGTCCTAATGTATCAGACCTGGAACAGCAGAGTTGTTATAGTGGAGTGTAAATGTAGCAGAGCTGGAACTTATAGTGGGTTTTAATGTAGCAGGGCCGGAACAGCAGAGTTGTTATAGTGGAATCTTAATGTAGCAGAGCTGGAAAAGCAGAGTTGTTATAGTGGAGCCTAAAGTAGCAGAGCTAGAACAGCATAGATCTTATAGTGATGTCCTATGTAGCAAAGCTGGAACAGCAGAGTTGTTATAGTGGAGCCTTATTGCAGCAGAGTTGTTATAGTGGTGTCCTAATGTAGTAGAGCTGGAACTGCAGAGTGGTTATTGTGGTGTCCTATTGTAGACGAGCTGGAACTTATAGTGGGTTTTAATGTAGCAGAGCTTGAACAGCAGAGCTGTTATAATGGAGCCTAATGTAGCAGAGCTGGAACAGCAGAGTTGTTATAGTGGAGTCTTAATGTAGTAGAGCTGGACTTATAGTAGGTTTTAATGTAGCAGAGCTGGAACAGCAGATTTGTTATAGTGGTGTCCTAATATAATAGAACTGGAACAGCAGAGTTGTTATGATGGAGTCCTAATGTAACAGAGCTGGAAAAGCAGAGTGGTTATAGAGGTGTCCTAATGTAGCAAAGCTGGAACAGCAGAGTTGTTCTAGTGGCGTTCTAATGTAGCAGAGCTGGAACCACAGTGTGGTTAAAATAGTGTCCTAATGTAGCAGAGCTGGAACTTATAGTGGGTTTTAATGTAGTAGGGCTGGAAAAGCAGACTTCTTATAGTGGAGTCCTAATGTTCCAGAGCTGGAACAGCAGAGTTGCTGTAGTGGAGTCCTAATGTAGCAGGGCTGGAACTGCAGAGTGGTTATAGTGGTGTCCTAATGTAGCAGAGCTGGAACTTATAGTGGGTTTTAATGTAGCAAAGCTGGAACAGCAGAGTTGTTATAGTGGAGCCATAATGTAGCAGAGCTGGAACAGCAGAGTTGTTATAGTGGTATCCTAATGTAGCGCAGCTTAAACAGCAGAGTTGTTATAGTGGAGTCCTAATGTAGCAGAGCTGGAACAGAAGAGTTGTTATAGTGGAGTCATAATGTAGCAGAGCTGGAACAGCAGAGTTATTATAGTGGTGTCCTAATGTAACGCAGCTTGAACAGCAGAGTTGTTATAGTGGAGTCCTAATGTAGCAAAGCTGGAACCGCAGAGTTGTTATAGTGGAGCCATAATGTAGCAGAGCTGGAACAGCAGAGTTATTATAGTGGTGTCCTAATGTAGCGCAGCTTGAACAGCAGAGTTGTTATAGTGGAGTCCTAATGTAGCAGAGCTGGAACAGAAGAGTTGTTATAGTGAAGTTCTAAGGGAGCAGAATTGGAACAGTGGCATTTTTTGTAGTGATGGCCCAGATGAAGCAGACATGAGTCTTGGTGAATGGATAAGTAAAGTAGCTGCAGGACTGGCAAATTCCTGAATACTCAGGCGGCGTCCCACTGGCTGATTTGTGTTTAAATGACCCTATAGCATGACTGCAGCAAAGTGTGTCGGGCTGCTGTGACTTTAGAGAGAGGAGTGATGCAGAGCTCAGAGCTGGGACATTTTTATCATCATAATGGACAGTACTCAGATTAAGAATAACACTTTGAAATGCAAATGCCCACATCAAGCTTTTTGTGAATACCTAACAGTTTTTAGAAGATTAGGAGATTTCAGCTCTGAAGGCTGCTACACTATGAATTCAGCTCTGAAGTATAATACACACTGTTGTAATGACAAAGATAATTCACTTTTAATGCAGATTAATTCTACATAGTGTATACGTGGCAAAATTGTCTCATAAGTTTATATACGGTACACTTTAGAGATCATCAAGGAAAGTATCTGCTTTTTGATGGTTTCTAGATAGCTTCCGCCGCTGCTCACTACAGGAGCCATGCTGTAGGCTGCTACATCTTGACATCCATCTTTAGGTACAATTTTACAGTTTTCATACTAAGTTAATAGCAGGTTGATATGCAGGGCATCACATCATCGTATCCGCGGCTGTAGAGAGGGGGCGAGAGATGGGAATAGGAGGGAGGATAGCAAGCTACATGAGTTAGCTAGTTAGTAGTAATAAGGATAATAGTTAGCGGGGGCAGCGTGCGAAAAATGAGTGAGCGGTAACTGATACGGTCAGGAGCTGCACAAGCCTCACTACCCATAAACAACCCATGATGAAACGCACACACCTGACGGACAATTTATTAGCGCATCCATCTTCGTAATCTACATCTCCATCAATTGGAGGCATTACATCCGCGCCCACGTCTTCGGGCCGTAGCTTCGATAGGATGAGAGAAATCAAGTCGGCTTCAGTATCCATCTCTGAAGACAAAGGCTTCAGTCGCCTATTACGAAGCAATGGATAGCTATCCAGGATGAAAGCTAATGAGGATAGCCTCCAGTTTTGTATGACAGCCATTATTTCTCATTAACTGGCTTTTTTTTATTTCTCTCTCCGCAGAAGGCAGACCTGGCAGTCGCTGCATTCACCATCACGGCTGAGAGAGAAAAAGTGATTGACTTTTCCAAACCTTTCATGACCTTGGGGATTAGTATTCTGTATCGGGTTCAAATGGTAGGTAACTACTTGCACTCCTATCCTAATACCATTCTTCCCCTTTTTTGTTGCATGTAACCAATGTGTATGTGTGCCTAAGAAACCTCACAAACAGCAAGTCAGAAGAAAATTACTTTCCCCCGAAAAACACATCCAATAAATATACTCATCTGATACATGATATGATGAGTAAGTGCCCCTTGGAAAAAAAAGTGTCCAGTTTTTGTTCTTATTTTATTCCCTCTGCTTCCCTAAGTATTCTGATTTTTGTTTATTTAAAATCCCTCATACGGTTTCAGAGATATGAGTCTTTTTAGTTGGTGAGTATGCAGAGCAGCGTAAAGACACGCCCCTGAGGAGCACTTTGAACCATCTGGAACCATATAGCGAATTTTAAAAAAACAAAAGGCGTAATAGACAGAGGAGTAAAATCTTGTCACTTTTGGCCTGGTGAAAGGTCCTTTTTAAAAGGTCCTGCATCATATAAAACTCAAACACACCATGATATTTGGGTACACACATTTCTTGTCTTGTGGAATTAGTTAATTGATGGGTCCCCCCCTCCAATGTGGATTATGGGGATCTGAAATGACCCATTGAAATGGAATGGTGGCCATCATCAATGGTCATCAACTATGGGGCTGCCAGAGAGTCTCATGCAGAATGAATGTCTGCAGTCGGAAGGAGACCTGTTCATGTGATCAGGGGGAGATCGGCAGTTAGACCCATGGCGATCAGCTAGTTATAACTTCTGGTGCTATGTACATAAAGAATATTATAAATAATGCCACTAAATCATGTTACGCACATGTGCCACATTTAACACTATCATAAGTTTCTTTTCAGCCAATCACAGAGCATTTTCTAAGCGCAACTTAAGCTGTAGGCCATGTTCACAAAATAACTTTTTTTTTCAGAGATTTTAGAGCCATTTGGGTATGTACATAGAGTTTTTTATGTGGTTTTTGAAGTGGATCAGCTTAAGAAAATCCATGTGTTAACATACTTTCTCTGCTCTAAAATCTGCATCAAAAACAGCTTCAAATACTCTAAGAATAATCTTCCTATTCCTAAAATTCTCTAAATTTGACACTGGAATAAAATTAAGCAGATAAAATGCGCCATAGTAAAAAAAAAAAACACATACAAAAAATAACTTGGACCTTCCAAGTATTTTTTCTTTTTTTGTGGATTTTTTTCAGCCAGAAAAATGCTCGTCAAAAAAACATTGTATGTACATTTAGGTGTTTGGAAGTATTTATAAAATACACAAAAATCATTGTAGCCGTTGACACATTTGTATGGTGTAAACTTAGAGACATCATGAAGTGGTCGCAACATGTGGACAAGACCCCTGTCCATATGCCCAATAAGAACCACTTGGAAGGAGGATTTCACAATTTCTAGGTGGTCCTGTGCATGTTTCTCCGACGATCAGCATCTTGACCAAGAATGATCCTACAGGAAAAGGAGTTGCTTTAGACTACACTTAGGCAATGGGGTGGGTTAGATGCAGAGTTGGAAATTGGGTAGGCATGACTAGGCTAAAAGGAGTTCCCACTCAGTCTACCGGCTGCATCCAGAAATTCTAAGATGAGGTCATCATTGGACCAATGCAAGCACGTGGTACCTGAAACAATTGAGTAATTGTCATCATGATGTAACCCATAAAGCACTAAAATATCGTCTAGAAACCTAAAAAGAACCAAACCTTACCCCCCCAAAAAAAAAGAAGGGCTTCAAGCTTGTAATGGATGGCTGGTTCCCATATTGTAACTTTGAAGGAATAATAGGCACTTGGGTTAGCCTCATTGGTGTGATGGGGTTGGTGTAAGAACCAGAATCCACTAGATTCTTACAATCTGGCCCTGGTTGGTTGATTGGGTGGGTGGTAGAGTTTGGGTTGTACTTGGCTTCAGTTTACATGAGACCTTGTTGATAGTTTTGATAAATGAAGCGCTATATGACATTACGGTATGTGCCTCACTTTACCCATTGTGCCATTGAGACCATGGGCCAACTGTACCACCAAATCATGCACATGTAACACATCTACTCTGAGATATACTTTGGATAATTGAGTTTTCAGATGTTTGTGAACCCCCACCTTCCATCTTGTACATATTAGCAGACATACTCCAGCATGTCCTCCTCTATTCACCCAGCCCCTTGTCTCCTATCCGTACAATATATACGCTTTTCACTGAGCCCTGCTTCATTTTTATTCTTCTTTGTGCCCTGCATTATTTATATGTAGATCCCTAACGGTGTAACTAGTCTTCCGAATGTACGAAGTGCGATCAAAAAGTTCCAGGACTCATCATTTATTTCAAAGAATGGTGGACATGCATCATTTTTATGCGCTGTCCCCTTCAAAGTAATCTCTCCCGGATGATATGCATTTGTCCCAATGTTCCTGCCACTTTCGGAAGCAATGTTAAAGAGTCTTCAAAAGTGATGGGACTAAGCTGTGCCTGAACATTATTTCGGATGCCTAAAATGTAATCAATTTTTCTTTTCTGTTACATTTTCAGGCAGAGGGCGATAAGGTCCAGTCATGGAGGAAATTATGGAATTAATGGATTTGGGTTTAATCTAGAAATTTTTAGGTAGAGAGGGAAATAGAAGATGTCAAGTAGCAGAAATATATATTTATATAAAACCCCAAATAAGTGTCAAAAAGCACTGGACTCAAACATATCAGAATCTTGGCCCAACTTCTACCTAGCCAGAGGGCTTCAATTTCCCAATTCGAAGGTGACACATTGGACTGCAGATTCTCATGTTGCCACAACCCCTGAGATTATTGACCTCGGGATGTAGAAGTCATGATGTTAAGTGGCCCACTACATTAAGTCACTTTGCTCGTGGCCAATAGGAACCTCTTTCAGGACTTATTGGCATTTGCCCAATGCAAAGTTTCATCTGAAGAGTCTCAAGGTGTCCAAACATCTTAGATAGCTGATAGCCAAACACTATACACTGGTGACCAAAGTCACATGAAGTTGGGTTTGGCACAATGTTCATGAGTTGTTCATAGGAAGAGGAAAATAAAACAACATCAAACACCTTTGGCGGCAGTAGATTTCTGGGAACAAAAAGATTAGATGCTGAAATGTAATATGCCCCATCCTTATTTCTCCCAACATCATCTGTTGGGGGAGAATTTGGAAGTGCTAAATACATGTTGAATGATCATCTGGTCCTACAGAAATTTGCAGGTTCAACCCACACTAGTCAACACACTGTGAGCCCAGGCAAATACAGGGGTCCACTGCACTGGGGGACCACTTGGCTAAAGCTTCCAATTGCAACTAATCATATATGGAGCGGGCTCAGGAGCTCAGCCTGCTCCATACAGTGTGAGTATTGGCTGTGTTATACTGCCAGCAGCTGAGTCTTAACTTCTGCAAATGGGACTAGCAGTAAAACCCCCTTAGATGCCACAGCATTTAGGAGGTAGGAAATTAAGAGGAAAGTGTCCCTTTTGACACCCATTTGCTCCTCCACAATCCGATTTCTAGAGTGCTGAAGTAGAGGAATTTTTTCCCTATAACTTGTCCCTAAAAAAACAAGCTATGCAATGGAAAAATAAAAAATAAAGAGGTTGACCACTACTTTTTCATTGATGACCCATCCTTAGCATATGTCATCAATGTCTGACAACTGACCTTGATTTGAATAGGAGGCGGATGTGCAGAACCAAACCTTGGTCATCACCAGAAGACAGCCATCTCTGCAACTGAGAGTACTTCTGGCTGCCGCTGAAACCGACAATAGCTGATCGGTGGAGGTGCAGGGGGTCGGAACCCGGCTGATCAGTCATTGATGACCTATCCTAAGGATAAGTCCTCAATGAAAGAGTAGTGAACAACCTCTTTAAAGCACTGGGAAAGTGAGTAGGAAAAATTAATCCAAAGCGAAGAGGGGTCTCCACTGGGACTCCATTGCCCCAAACTGGAGCCAACTCTACTAATGCGTATGGGACTCCTAAAAGTATCATGTTAACGTTCTGAACAATTTTTGTTCACCTATCTTGGAATGTTGTGGTCACACGTCATATCTATAATCTCACGTGTCTTCGTACCATACTACAGTGAAGGAAATAATTATTTGATCCCTTGCTGATTTTGTAAGTTTGCCCACTGGCAAAGACATGAACAGTCTATAATTTTAAGGGTAGGTTAATTTTAACATTGAGAGATAGAATATCAAAAATAAAATCCAGAAAATAACATTGTATAAATTTGTTTGCATTTTGCAGTGAAAAATAAGTATTTGATCCCCCACCAACCATTAAGAGTTCTGGCTCCTACAGACCGGTTAGACGTGCCTAAATAACTCGTTACCTGCATTAAAGACAGCTGTCTTACATAATCACCTTTATAAAAGACTCCTGTTCACAGACTCAATTAATCAGTCAGACTCTAAAGGCCCCGTCACACTAAGCGAGATCTCTAGCTATATCGCTTAAGCGTCACCGATTTTGTGACGCAGCAGCGATATTGCTAGCGATATCGCTGTGTGATACTTACCTCCGACCGGCTCCCCCGATGGCTATCGCTGATCGCACGAGAACATCCTGGGCCGTTTCTCGTCGGCCGCTTCCTACTGGGCTTCCTGCTGTTGCCGACGAGCGACGTGTGGACGCAGGCGGGAGGTTGTCTTCATCGCCGCGTCTGACAGGTAAGTAATGACCGCCGACCGCTGCTGCATCGCTGGTGAGATCTGCCTGTTTGGCAGCTCACTAGCGACCATTTAGCGATGCACCAGTGATCCTGACCGGGTCGTATCGTTGTCGGGATCGCTGGTGCATTGCTAAATGTGACGGTACCCTAACCTCTACAACATGGGCAAGGCCAAAGAGCTTTATAAGGATGAGCTTTATCAGGGAGAAAATCATGGACCTGCACAAAGCTTGAATGGGCTACAAACCCATACATAAGGCACTGGCTGAGAAGGAGACGACTGTAGGTGCAATAGTAAGAAAGTGGAAGAAATACAAAATGACTGTCAATCGACATTGATCTGGGGCACTATGCAAAATCTCACCTTGTGGGGTATCCTTGATCATGAGGAAGGTGAGAGATCAGCCTAAAACTACACTGGGGAAACTTTATTGATCTCAAGGCAGCTGGGACCACAATCCCCAAGAAAACCATTGGTAACACATTACGCCGTAAAGGTTTATAATCCTGCAGTGCCCGTAAGGTCGCCCTGCTCAAGAAGGCACATGTACAGGCCTGTCTGAAGTTTGCCAATGAACACCTGGATGATTCTGTGAGTGATTGGGAGAAGGTGCTGTGGTCAGATGAGACAAAAATTGATCTCTTTGGCATTAACTCAACTCACCGTGTTTGGAGGAAGAGAAATGCTGCCTATGACCCAAAGAACACCGTCCCCACTGTCAAGCATGGAGGTGGAAACATTATGTTTTGGGTGTGTTTCTCTGCAGATGTCTACTTCACCACATCAATGGGAGAATGGAGGGAGCCATGTACCGTAAAATCCTGAGTGACAACCTTGTTCCCTCCACCATGACATTAAAAATGGGTCATGGCTGGGTCTTCCAGCAAGGCAAAGACCCAAAATATACAGCCAAGGCAACAAAGGAGTGGCTCAAAAATAAACACATTAAGGTCATGGAGTTTCTTAGCCATTCTCCAGACCTTAATCCCATAGAAAACTTATGGACGGAGTTGAAGCTCCGAGTTGCCAAGCGACAGCCTCAAAATCTTAATGATTTAGAGATGACCTGCAAAGAGGAATGGACCAAAATTCCTCCTGACATGTGCGCAAACCTCATCATCAACTACAAAAAAAGTCTGACTGCTATGCTTGCCAACAAGGGTTTTACCACCAAGTATTAACTCCTTCCCAACATATGACTTACTATCCCGTCCATGGGCATTAAGGTCCAGGGCACATGGATGGGATAGTATGTCATCGCGATCAGCTGTACTCACGGGGGGAGCGCAGCTGATTATCACAGCTGACACCCGGCACTATGTGCCAGGAGCGGTCACGGGCCGCTCCCAGCTCATTAACCCCCGGCACACTGCGATCAAACACGATCGCAGTGTACCAGGGGCATAGGGAAGAATCACGCAGGAAGGGGGCTCCCTGTGTGCTTCCCTGAGACCCTCGGAACAACGCGATGTGCTCAAATTGTTCCGAGGGCCTCCTCCCTGCAGGCCCCCAGATCCAAAAAGGCCGTGGAGGCCTTCCGGGTCCTGCAGGGAGGTGGCTTCTCAGTGCCTGCTGAGAGCAGGCGCTGAGAAGCCGCCTGCACTGCCTGTGCAAAGTGCCTGTGCACTTGGTGGGGGGTAAAGGGGTTAAGTCTTGTTTGCCAAGGGATCAAATACTTATTTCTCACTGTAAAATGCAAATAAATTTATATAATTTATACAATGTGATTTTCTGGATTTTATTTTTGCTATTCTATCTCTCAATGTTAAAATTACCCTACCCTTAAAATTATAGACTGTTCATGTTTTTGTCAGTAGGCAAACTTACAAAATCAGCAAGGGATCAAATAATGATTTCCTTCACTGTATCTAGTCAATATATTACCATCCTATCCTATAGACCTATTGGGGGTATGGATGGCACTAGGAGGTCCTCCTCTGGTCCTAGATATATTCAGATATTCAACATTTAGATGATTGACACGGAAAGATCCAGGAAAAGAAATATAAAATTCTGCTCTTATTACTAGAGGTCAATGTCAGTCTGCTGCTCCTAAAGCCATAAAGAAAAGTAAGTGTGAGCCCAATGGAAAAAAGTGGATGAAGGTGTTATTTCCATGTTACACGTTCATGTCTGCACTTGTCCTCATCTTCATTTTTTTTGTTCTTTTCATCGTAAATCTTGTCTAAGTGTCTACCTTGTTGACTTATTCTGGGTTTTTTTTTCGGGAAAAGAAACCTTTCATGGAATTTTTTTAGTTTTAATTTAGGACACCATTGTGCATATAGATCACCTACAACACTGCTTTCCCCCAAGTACCCAATTTGTAGGAGATCCTGTTCCGTATAGAGAAGCCCTTTAATGAGAGGTAAAGAATAATGGTAGACACGTACAGTCCTCACACGCGATAAAGCATGACATGTCCTCTACCTGATCTCTGCCATTGCTTCTACCCGCTTCCTTTCAGTCATGACACCCTCATTATTTATTCATAGCAGTGTCATGATCCTCCCGCTGGAGGAACTGATGAGAGGGGCCATGCTTTTTAGGAATCAGACCAGGAATTTGCTATGACTTTTTAATCACCTGGCTATGTTGCAAAAATAAAAAAAATAATGTGTATACTTTTGCAACATAGATTTTTTTTATGGCATCATTACAAATAAAAAAAGAAACAAGTAACTCCTATTGTACAGAGCTCTTATGCAGAACCATGTGTATCCATAATTACAGGCTACGATCCTGCTGGCATCATCTGGCAAACCTAGTACCGCCATTAAAAAGCAATGCACCACCATTTCCATAGGGGTTTTAGATGATGGATATTTGACCACTGGGGGTCTCACCTGTAAAATAGGGGTACACACTCCCATTCTACCTAGCTGCAGATGGGATGATATGGTCAGTCTCATAGACAATGAATGGGGCGCGACCATGGTGCTCTGTGCTAGTTTGACCGCAGCTCTGTACCCGAGTTTTGGGACTTCCAGTAATCACAATTCTGTACATAGGAGGGGCTTATATGAGATCAGGGGCAGGTTTTTTCTCTGAGATAGCGCCACTCCTGGCCATGGCTTGTCTTACAGTATTAGCAGCAGCCATATCTATAGAACTCGCTGTGATACTGCTGGAAGTAATGTCCTTTATTGACACATTCATCACTTCGAGCTGTCACTCCTCTGTCACTTGATGTCCTTTCCCGTTCATAAATCCACCTCCTCATCTTTATTCATGTCTCTGCTCGAGGTTCTGCACGAGTATACTGGTCAGGCCTCCTCCATGTCCTCCTCCTCACCCACACTGTCTGCAGCCTCCCGTCTTCTTCACTTTATGGCATGCTGCGCCTTCCCCATTTCCTGTATATTATATGTATGCAAAGATTTTTTTTATACACACCTCAGCTGCTGCAGAACCTTTTTAAAGATTTGAGGGTGATAGGGCTTCCTTCACACCAATCACTGATATGAAATCATCTCAACTTGTTTTTTAAAGGTTTGCATCATCTAAGTGTGTGTGTTATGATGATCTCCAGTAGCTCAGGTGTATTATGGGTTTCTGCAGCAGCTGAGGTGTATTATGATGTTCTCCAGCGGCTGAGTGTATTATGAGGTTCTGCAGCAGCTGAGGTGTATTATGAGGTTCTGCAACAGCTGAGGTGTATTATGGGTTTCTGCAGCAGCTGAGGTGTATTATGATGTTCTCCAGCAGCTGAGTGTATTGTGAGGTTCTGCAGCAGCTGAGGTGTATTATGAGGTTCTGCAGCAGCTGATGTGTGTTGTGAGGCTCTAAAGCAGCTGAGGTGTATTATGATGTTCTGCAGCAGCTGAGGTGTATTATGATGATCTGCAGCTGCTGAGGTGTATTATGATGATGATGTTCTGCAGTAGTTGAGGTGTATTATGATGTTCTGCAGCAGATGAGGAGTACTATAATCTTCTGCAGCAGCTGAGATGTATTATGATGTTCTGCATTAGCTGAAATGTATTATGATGTTCTGCAGCAGCTGAGGTGTATTATAAGGTTCTGCAGCAGCTGAAATGTATTAAGATGTTCTGCAGCAACTGAGATGTATTATAAGGTTCTGCAGCAGCTGAGGTGTATTATGAGATTCTGCAGCAGCTGAGGTGTATTATGATGTTCTGCAGCAGCTGAAATGTATTATGATGTTCTGCAGCAGCTGACGTGTATTATAAGGTTCTGCAGCAGCTGAGGTGTATTATTACCAGAGTTAAATGAATTTGTTTGGGTTCGCTCTTATTCGGCAAGCAATAGCTGATCAGTGCCGCCACTGCATGTGTCACGGCTGGGTCACAGTCACAGCACATGCATGGAGAGCCCAACACACAGGTTCTCCATGCATGTGCTGTGACTGTGACACAGCCAAGACACATGCAGCTGCGGCGCCGATCAGCTGATCGGCTGGCGCGATCCAGGAAGCCAGGTTCCAACTGCAGTTAATTTGGTAAAGGTAATCTTGCGGAATAAGAGGGGACTCGAACAAATTCGCTCAACTCTAATTATGATGTTCTGCAGCTGAAGTGTATTATGAGGTTCTGCAGCAGCTGAGGTGTATTATGGGGTTATGCAGTAGCTGAGGTGTATTTTGAGACTCTGCAGCAGTTGAGGTGCATTATGAGGTTCTGCGGCAGCTGAGGTTTATTACGATGTTCTGCGGCACCTGTGGTGTTTTATGAGGCTCTGTATTATGAGGTCATGCGGTATCATACAGGTGTATTTAGAGTTTCTGTGGTGTGTATTATAATGTTATTTGTTTATTGGGTTACACATCTGTGTAAAACATACAGCAATTGCTGCAGAACATCTTTTTTAATGTGGGGTCCTAAGCACTACATCTCAGACAATTGTTGGTTTGAACAGGCAAAAAAACTTCCTGCAAAACTGGATTGCGGCAAACTGTCTCTAGTGTACAGGAAAAGATAAGCTTATGTGATACTGCTTATGTCGGGTTAATTCTATTTCGGAAAGTATCCCCTTCACTAGGCATTTGAGGATTGTATTATGTAGCACTTTGTGCTCCATCAAAAATACTTTCCACACTAATTTTTTTTCACTTTTGGCACATATGTAATGTTACACTGTAATCTCTTCTGACTGCTAAGAACTTCCTGCTCGATTTTGTCATTGATGAGTGCACCCTTCTCACCATGCTCTTTTTTTGTATTGTACACCCTAACCCTCTCACTGTACTTCCTGTATACATATGTTCCCTCCTGTATATATTCCCATGTCTCCCACAGGGCCGGAAGCCTGGGTACTTCTCCTTTCTGGATCCTTTCTCTCCTGCTGTATGGCTCTTCATGTTGTTGGCTTATCTGGCAGTCAGCTGTGTGCTGTTCTTGGCAGCCAGGTAATAACCCTTGTTTATCCAACCTCCCTGTGCACTGAATTGTATAACATCCTCTGTAATAAGCCTGCACCTGCAAAGTAGTGAATGACCCCTTTGCATCCTTGATATTATTTTTGCACACTCCATATTTCACAATGTAATGCATGTGCCTAACCCTCTGCACCTGATATATTTTTAGTTTTGCCTTCTTTTACAAAATGTAAAATGTAGTATCTGTATGCCTGGTATCTTATACAGTTTCCATTTGGACTAAAAATCATCAGATATAGAGATTTTTCTTATATACGATGAGATTATGCATACAACTATCATCTTTTCTGCACACAGAAATATAGGGCTTGGTACCGTACCCATTACGGTTCCCTTAAATATATATTAGTTTTCATTTTCTATTACCAGGAACCAAAATAGCTACAGTTTTCAATTTATAAGCAATGTATTGTGGAATCTACTGGGTTTTTAAACTGAACCTTACAATTTTCTAACTTTATACTATACAATACCCGTGAATGTAAATATATATATATATATATATATATATATATATATACACAGCTCTGGCAAAAATTAAGAGGTAACTTCCAAATGTTCAGTTTGTCTGATTTTTCTCTTTATAGGTATATTTTTGAGTAAATTGCAAATTGTTCTTTTAGTCTACAAACTTCTGACAACATGTCTTCGAATTTCCAAGCAATAAATTTTTTATTTTTTTCTGAATAGGAGAAATGGTAAAAATAACAAAAAATGCAGTATTTGCAGACCTCAAATAATGCTAAGAAAACAAGTTCATAATCATTTAGAAACAGCAATACTAATGTGTTAACTCAAGAAGATTTCAGAAATCAATATTTTGTGGAATAACCATGATTTTTAATCACAGCTTTCATGCGTCTTGGCATGCTTGCCACCAGTCTTTCACACTGCTTTTGGGTGACCTTATGCCACTCCTGGTACAAAAATTTAAGTAGTTCTTTGTTTGATGGCTTGTGACTATCCATCTTCCTCCTTATTACATTCCAGAGGTTTTCAATGGGGTCCAGGTCTGGAGAATGGGCTGACCATGACAGGGATTTGATGTGGTGGTCCTTCATCCACACACTGATTGACCTAGCTGTGTGGCATAGCGCACAGTCCTCAGAGTTGGGGAACATTGTCTGAGCAGAAGGAATCAACTGTTTTTCCAGGATAACCTTGTATGCAGCTTGATTCATACGACCTTCGCAAAGATTAACCTGCCCAATTCCAGCCTTGCTGAAGCATCCCCAGATCATCACTGATCCACCAAATTTCACAGTGGATGCAAGACACTGTGGCTTGTATGCCTCTCCAGGTCTCCATCTAACCATTAGACGACCAGGTGTTGGGCAAAGCTGAAAATTAGACTCAGAGAAGATTACCTTACGCCAGTCCTCTATAGTCCAATCATTATGGTCTTTGGCAAACCAGCCTGGCTCTCCTTTGCTTCTCATTGATGAAAGGCTTTTTTCCAGCTTTACATGACTTGAGCCCTGCCTGTAGGAGCCTGTTACGAACTGTTCTTGCCATGCACTTCGCCTCAGCTGCCATTTTCCATTCCTTTTGTAGGCCACTTGATGTTACCCTTCGGTTGCTGAGTGACATTCGAATAAGATGGTCATGCAGGTCAGTGGAGAGTCGTTTTCGCCCTCTGCCGGTCTGAAGCTTTGTTGTCCCCAATGTCTGCTGCTTGACCTTGTTGTAATGGACTGTTGTCTTAGAAATTTTAAGGATGGAGGCAACATGATGCTCACTATATCCCTCTGCTAGTAAAGCCAGAATTGAGCCCTTCTTTTCCTTACTCAAAACTTTTCTTTTCAACTCCTTTGACATGGTTACAAGTTATTTTTTCATTTCTATTACTTTTGGGATGTTAATAGCACTTGCTACTAGCATCCAGCTTGTCCACAGCAGGGTTTTTTTTATACTTTCCTTCGTTAAATAAGATTTGGTTCAGGTGATCACCTAATCAGACACACATTAAGTAGAATGAGGTGCACTCTTGTTGGAATTCAACTGACACTGGAATGGAAAGACATGTAGAGAAGCTGATTTTTATAAAACTGTGAAGTGGTCTCTAAATTTTTGCCAGAGCTATATATATATATATATATACAGTCATGGCCAAAAGTATTGACACCCCTGCAATTCTGTCAGATAATACTCAGTTTCTTCCTGAAAATTATTGCAAACACAAATTCTTTGGTATTATTATCTTCATTTAATTTGTCTTAAATGAAAAAACACAAAAAGAATTGTCCTAAAGCCAAATTGGATATAATTCCACACCAAACATAACAAAGAGGGTGGACAAAAGTATTGGCACTGTTCGAAAAATCATGTGATGCTTCTCTAATTTGTGTAATTAACAGCACCTATAACTTACCTGTGGCACCGAACAGGTGTTGGCAATAACTAAATCACACTTGCAGCCAGTTGACATGGATTAAAGTTGACTCAACCTCTGTCCTGTGTCCTTGTGTGTACCACATTGAGCATGGACAAAAGAAAGAAGACCAAAGAACTGTCTGAGGACTTGAGAAACCAAATTGTGAGGAAGCATGAGCAATATCAAGGCTACAAGTCCATCTCCAAAGACCTGAATGTTCCTGTGTCTACCGTGCGCAGTGTCATCAAGAAGTTTAAAGCCCATGGCACTGTGGCTAACCTCTCTAGATGTGGCCAGAAAAGAAAAATTGACAAGAGATTTCAATGCAAGATTGTGCGGATATTGGATGAAGAACCTCCACTAACATCCAAACAAGTTCAAGCTGCCCTGCAGTCCGAGGGTACAACGGTGTCAACCCGTACTATCCGTCGGGATCTGAATGAAAAGGGACTGTATGGTAGGAGACCCAGGAAGACTCCACTTCTTACCCCGAGACATAAAAAAGCCAGGCTGGAGTTTGCCAAAACTTACCTGAAAAAGCCTAAAACATTTTGGAAGAGTGTTCTCTGGTCAGATGAGACAAAAGTAGAGCTTTTAGGGTAAAAGCATCAACATAGAGTTTACAGGAGAAAAAAGAGGCATTCAAAGAAAAGTACACGGTCCCTACAGTCAAACATGGCGGAGGTTCCCTGATGTTTTGGGGTTGCTTTGCTGCCTCTGGCACTGGACTGCTTGACCGTGTGCATGGCATTATGAAGTCAGAAGACTACCAACAAATTTTGCAGCATAATTTAGGGCCCAGTGTGAGAAAGCTGGATCTACCTCAGAGGTCATGGGTCTTCCAGCAGGACAATAACCCAAAACACTTCAAAAAGCACTAGAAAATGGTTTGAGAGAAAGCACTGGAGACTTCTAAGGTGGCCAGCAATGAGTCCAGACCTGAATCCCATAGAACACCTGTGGAGAGATCTAAAAATGGCAGTTTGGAGAAGGCACCCTTCAAATATCAGGGACCTGGAGCAGTTTGCCAAAGAAGAATGGTCTAAAATTCCAGCAGAGCATTGTAAGAAACTCATTGATGGTTACCGGAAGCAGTTGGTCGCAGTTATTTTGGCTAAAGGTTGTGCAACCAAGTATTAGGCTGAGGGTGCCAATACTTTTGTCCGGCCCATTTTTGGAGTTTTGTGTGAAATGAGCAATGTTTTGCTTTTTGCTTCATTCTCTTTTGTGTTTTTTCATTTAAGACAAATTAAATGAAGATAATAATACCAAAGAATTTGTGTTTGCAATCATTTTCAGGAAGAAACTGAGTATTATCTGACAGAATTGCAGGGGTGTCAATACTTTTGGCCATGACTGTATATATATATATATATATATATATATATATTCATGGTCGAAAGTGTTGGCACTTCAAGATCTCTGGAGATGGACATGTACCCTTGAGCTTGTTGATATTTTTCAACAATTTTTGTTCTCAAGTCCTCAGACAGTTCTCTTCTCCTCTTCCTGTTCTTTGTGCTTAGTGTGGCACACACAGATGCGCAATGCAAAGATTGAGTCAACTTCCTCCCTTTTCCTCTGGTTTCAGGTGTGATTTTCATATTGCCCACACCTGTTACTTGCCAAAGGTGAGTTTGAACGAGATTCACATGCTTGAAACAAAGTTGTTTACCCACAATTTTGGAAAGGTGACAATAATTTTGTCCAGTCAATTCCTGTGGTTTTGTGTAGAATTTTATACAATTTGCCTTTTTTTCATAATTTTTTTTGTATTGTTCCAATACACACAAAGGAAATAAACATGTGAATAACAAAACATGTGAATTGCAAACATTTTCAGGGAGAAATACTTGCTTTTTTGGAACAATTTCAAGGGTGCCACCACTAAGGGCCATGACTGTATATATTTGAACTCTTAACGTATATTTTTGTTTCTTACATAATGCAGTTTTTTCTTTTTTTTCTTCTTTCACATTTTGAATAGTTGGGTAGATAAATGTGAGATATGCATTGACATATAGGCAGGTTGCTTTGTCCAGCCTGATGTTGGGTGCAGACCAGACCTCCAATTTTGCTACCAGGAGACCCTGGGGATCGTTCTCTTTTCATCCGTCCTGATTACCTTACCATCTTGTTTTTTGAGGATGCAATTGACCTTTTCTCTGGAAACACAGAAATTCAGAGAATCGATTGCTTTTGTCTGACTGAAGGCAATAATTGCTCTACTAACACCTAAAAGAACTGGTGATTTGTCATTATATCGAGTGACTGAATATAAGAAAATGCTGAAATCTAAACTCTGTAAAACGCGGCGCATCACAGATATCCTACAGAATAACACATAATTGCTGGTAGAGGATCAGACACAACAGAGAAGATCTACGATTACTATTTACATTGTTTCTTTGTGGATCTTGGACGTTGTCGGTGCGCTGCCTGCACGATATTGTGTATATGACATAATATCACCTTTATTCTTACCATATCATCCCTATCTCAGAATAGTCTGCAAACCAGTGAATGATAAGAATAAAGGTGATATGTCATATACACAATATCTTGCAGGCAGCATACCGACAATGTACAAGATCCATAAACAAACTATAATATCACGGGGTGTAATATCTATAATAATAAATGCCCTAAGCAACTTCCGGTTGTAACAACTTCCGTCCAGTTGTAACCGGTGACGTCACCGCACACCTCTTTCCATGTTAACCCTCAACACACACACTCCTCTCACCTTTCACCATCTCCACTCACTCTTTCACTCCACATACGACCCTTTCTCTCACTCCGTCTCTCATACTCACGCCGTCATCGCCGCTGATCCACGATCCCCGACATCTTCTTCCGCCGGCGCCATCCTGGATCCAGACGTCCTCCACGCCGGCAACATGTTCTTGCGGCGACGCCATTTTGGATCGGCAAAATCCCGCGATAGTCAAGATGGCGTCGCCGCAAGAACATGTCGCCGGTGTGGCGAACGTCGGGATCCAAAATGGCGTCGGCGAAATCTCGCAAGATTTCACCGACGCCATTTTGGATCCCAACGGCATCCACGCCGGCGACATGTTCCTGCGGCGATGCTATTTTGGATCGGCGAAATCCCGCGATACTCAAGATGGCGTCGCCGCAAGAACATGTCGCCGGCGAGGACGACGTCGGGATCCAAAATGGCGTCGGCGAAAACTCGCGAGATTTCGCCGACGCCATTTTGGATCCCGACGTCGTCCACGCCGGCGACATGTTCTTCCAGCGACGCCATCTTGACTATCGCGGGATTTCACGATACTCAAGATGGCGTCGCCGCTAAAACATGTCGCCGGCGTGGACAACGTCTGGATCCAGGATGGCGCCGGCGGAAGAAGATGTCGGGGATCGTGGAGCAGTGGCGATGACGGCGTGAGTATGAGAGACGGAGTGAGAGAAGGGGTCGTATGTGGAGTGAAAGAGTGAGTGGAGATGGTGAAAGGTGAGAGGAGTGTGTGTGTTGAGGGTTAACATGGCAAGAGGTGTGATGCTATCGCATCCTCGCGATGCGATAGCATCGGGCCATAATCTAGTATTTTAATAAGAAGGCTCCCCCTAAAAATAAGCTGGTCTCAGAGTGTTCCACTTCTGACACAATCATTGATCAGTTGTGATCAGAGCAGGAAACCTCTAGCAAGTGTTCAATTTCCCTGCAACACCACCACAGGCTAAATGAAGCATTACACAGTTCACAATAAAATAGTTGGAATGTATGTGTAATATATAGACACTAGCTGAAGAGCCCGGCGTTGCATGGGCACAGTAACCAACTGTGGTTAGTTATAACAAATTATAATGATTATATTGCACATAAAAACATTTCACATCATATATTCAACACTACAGATTTGCAACACAAATTAACTAAACGATTACCCAAGTATTGATAGTATTTTATTTTCAACTCATTCAAGAGCCTTTTGATAAACAACATGTGTATAAACAACATGTGTATCTGTGTATCTAACCCTATCCTGTGTGATAATGTCTGCTGAGCTGTGTACCTAATCCTCTCCTGTGTGATCCTTTCTGCTGAGCTGTGTATCTAATCCTATCGTGTGTTACTGACTGCTCAGCCGTGTATCTAATCCTATCCTGTGTGATACTGACTGCAGAGCAGTGTATCTAATCCTATCCTGTGTGATACCGTCTGCTGAGCCGTGTATCTAACCCTATCCTGTGTGATACTGACTGCTGAGCCGTGTATCTAATCCTATCCTGTGTGATACTGACTGCTGAGCCATGTGTCTAATCCTCTCCTGTGTGATACTGACTGCTGAGCAGTGTATCTAATCCTATCCTGTGTGTGATACTGACTGCTGAGCCGTGTATCTAACCCCACCCTGTGTGATACTGACTGCTGAGCCGTGTACCTAATCCTATCATGTGTGTTACTGACTGCTCAGCCGTGTATCTAATCCTATCCTGTGTGATACTGCCTGCTGAGCCGGGTATCTAATCCTCTCCAGTGTGATACTGACTGCTGAGCAGTGTATCTAATCCTATCCTATGTGTGATACTGACTGCTGAGCCAGGTATCTAATCCTATCCTGTGTGATACTGACTGCTGAGCAGTGTATCTAATCCTATCCTGTGTGATACCATCTGCTGAGCCGTGTATCTAATCCTATCCTGTGTTACTGACTGCTCAGCCATGTATCTAATCCTATCCTGTGTGATACTGACTGCTGAGCCGTGTATCTAATCCTATTCTGTGTGATACGGTC
Source organism: Dendrobates tinctorius (assembly GCF_039654945.1). NCBI lineage: Eukaryota > Metazoa > Chordata > Amphibia > Anura > Dendrobatidae > Dendrobates > Dendrobates tinctorius. The sequence continues at coordinate 54,431,290 of NW_027361696.1, forward strand.
TCCTGAGCCGTGTATCTAATACTATTCTGTGTTACTGTGTGCTGAGCTGTGTATCTAATCCTATCCTGTGTGATACTGTCTGCTGAGCCGTGTATCTATTCCTATCCTGTATGATACTGACTGCTGAGCTGTGTATCTAATCCTATCCTGTGTGATACTGACTGCTGAGCCATGTGTCTAATCCTCTCCTGTGTGATACTGACTGCTGAGCTGTGTATCTAATACTATCCTGTGTGATACTGCCTGCTGAGCTGTGTATCTAATCTTATCCTGTGTGATACTGGGCTCCCCCTGCAGTCTGTGTCAGAGGGTGGTCCGTGTTGGCACGGTAATAAATTGTGTTATTTCCAGCTTTACAGACGATAACACCATAGAAATGATAAGAATAATAGGCCAAATTGTTTGGTGAATTGGAACACGTGGGGTTAAAATTTCGCCTCACAACATAGCCTATGACACTCTCAGGGTCCAGACGTGTGACTGTGCCAAATTTTGTGGCTGTAGCTGCGACAGTGCAGATGCCAATCCCGGACATACACACACACACACACACTGAGCTTTATATATTAGATGTCGGGTTCTCCAGTCTAGGAGATGAACTTTGTAGCTGTGTAATAGATTAGGGTCCTGATTGAGGGAATCTCCTGTAATAACACAGAATTCCCTTATAGGATGTACAGTAGGAAAATTAGTTTTTAAATCAGACACCCCCTTTAATGCATAAACGTGATAGCTTATTTTGCAGTTTGTTGACATATACTAGACCTTGGCATGTTTCAGCTAGACCTAGGAGGTAGCTTCTCTTAAGTCAATGTTTGAAATTTTTAAGGGGTTCTCCCCAAATCACAGTTTTTTTTCCTATGAATGATAAAATTGATAACTTGGCGAATATTAGGGGTCCTTCTGCTGGGACTCCCAACGATCCTGATATTGTGGCTCTGGAAGGGCCAAGAGCGCTGCTTAAATGTAGAGGAGATGCATATGCTCAACTTCCGAGCAGGGACATAACGATCGTGGTCGCAGAGGGTGCGACCTGGCCCATGAAGGAGGCGGGCTTGCAACACCAGCGCATGTTTTAGCTGGCTCCCTGCATCTCTATACATACTGCTGGCCAATAAGATGCCATCAGCTGACATCAGCATGCCTGCCACAGACAGCGCATAGTAGTGATGTCATGTGTCGCCCATAGCGGTACCGCCGAAGTCAGCTGCCAGCCTCTGCGCCGGCTGCAGAAAAGGGCATTGCACACCGTAGGAGAGGGGGAAGATGAAAAAAAATCAATTGTTTGGGTTTTATGTACAAATATTAGAGAACAGCGCCAGAACAGTTGTACATTATAACAAGATGAGCCCAGGAGCTGCGACATTATACCAGGAAGGGGCTCAAGATGGGGGATATATATTACTGGAAGGGGCCAGGATGGGGGCATTATACCAGGATGTGGAACATTATTACTGCAAGGGGTCCCGGATGGGGAACTTTATTAATGAAAGGGACTCAGGATGAAGGATATTATATTAGGAAGCGGCACAGGTTGGGTGACCTTAGTACAGGATGAGGGACATTATTACATTATGAGGGGAGCATCACATATGTCTTTATAGGATTTAGAATGCTACAAGGGCTAATAGATCTGACGAACATGCAAGTGGGGTCCAAGGTCCAAGTTTTGCACCGGGGCCCACTGGACTCCAGTTACGCCACTGCTTTAATGCCATTTATTATCTAAGGAACTTCCAGAAAAAGTTAACTACAGAGCTCCATTGTTTCCATTAATCCAATGGACAATTAACGGAGCAGAGGCCAAGCATTAGCACCTCCTCTCTATTCTTCAGAACCCCATTTGTCAAGAGTCCAGAGCTCCAATCTTTGGATTGTGGGGGGGGTCCCATCACTTGGACACACACAGATCAGCAAGTTATTCCCCATCCAGGTGATAACTTGCAAAGTTGAGAAAACTTCTTTTACAACTTAGCCAAATCAGAAACTCATTTGCAGACTGAACTTGCCCTAAAATTGGTGTAGAACAGGGTAAGGCAAAAATCAGATTGAGCCTAACTGAACGCTCCAACATAATCCATTGTTATAGGGGTCAGAGGTTCACTGAGATCTCCTGCGTGTTTAAAGGGGTTCTCCGTTGAAAACATAATATCAACTATTCATGTCCATCTGTCTGAATGCTTCCATTTTTTTTACCTGTTACAAGCAGAGGCAGGTCAGAGGCATGTTGTAAAAAGTCCCATAGGGAATGAATGGAGCTCTGGATAAAAGTGATCAGTGCAGATCTCATTGACTCTTGCCAAATTATACTGGCAAATAGGTGATGAATTGTTTTCACCGGACAATCCCTTTACTGCTAACATGTTATCTCAGCAGGGAACTTCATTTGCAACTTCTTCCAAAGGTGACGGATACATCCGTTTGGCTGGGGAAGGTGTAAGAATAAATTGCGCTCCAGTTTACGGAATCGCTTTAGATTTACAATATATTTGACCTATTCCGATTCATATCTGTTAGATGAAAACTTGTTAGGTGGCCGAGATGGCAGAACCCGGAGGCGTAAAACACAGCTAATTTCCCTTTTACATTTCACAGTTGTTAGTTTTAGAATTTAGATCCGAGGAAGTTTCATTAAATGCAGTATAAGCGAAGGTCCGAAAGCAAGGAGGGACAGTAATAAGGTAAATTAGATGGCCTTGCGGTCCCCCATAAGTCAAATAACCGCAGGCTTAAAGATACAGTCCAGATAATGGAGGCACTCAGCCATTGTAAAAATGTCCGTGGCTTCTTCAGAACGTTTCTTTAACCCCTTAAGATGTGATGTGGTCTTTGGTCATAAATCAACCTAGAGGAAGTAAAAATCACAGATAAAAAAGTTACAAACTTTCAGTTAGAACCAGCCCACTGTTGGATATCCAGTTGACTCATTCTGCAGCCAGAAGGCAGATAAGAGGCAAACAATGCAAAATTTTTAATGAAACCGAATTACAAAAATTTTGTAACCAAAGCTAAACGAATCTAAGTAAAGCGGGAGTCACACATAGCAATCTCGCTAGCGAGATCGCTGCTGAGTCACAAGTTTTGTGACACAACAGCGATCTCACCAGCGAGATCGCTGTGTGTGACAGCGATCAGCGACCGGCCCCCCTGCCGGTATCGCTGATCGCTGCAAGAAACCTCTGGACATATTTTTCGTCACTGGTCTCCCGCTGGCCAGCACGCATCGCTGTGTGTGACAGGCGGGAGACCAGCGATCAGCTGTAAAAAATAATTAAAAAAATAAAAAATATTGTTATTCTCGCCTTCCGACGTCCCGCGCAGCCATCCCGCCTCTCTCCACGCTCCCGGTCCCAGTGATCCTTTGCACGAATGACCGCGAGACGTCGCGCTGCCGCGAGATTGTGACATTCTCGTGGTCATTCTCGCAAAGGATTACTGGGACCGGAGCGTGGAGAGAGGCAGGATGGCTGCGCGGGACGTCGGAAGGTGAGAATAACAATATTTTTTATTTTGATTCTATTTTTTTTTACAGGGATATGGCATCAGCGCTAACGAACACAGCGATGCCGGGTGCTCGGCATCGCTTTGCTGATCGCTGGTGAAGCTGTCTGTGTGACAGCTCACCATCGATCACATAGAGACTTACCAGCGGTCCTGACACGTTGATATCATTGTCGGTATCGCTGGTAAGTCGCTATGTGTGACTCCAGCTTAAGACAAGTGGATGATCTCTTTAACTTCATCTATCCCCAACCTCCATAAACCTCATATCCTACTGCCACCCCCAATTCTGAGCATGTTATTGCCCCTAGAAATTAATAATAGCCCAGAAAATGTGTTTCCTTTTAGCCTATAATCAGTAATAATGTTCCGTGAGCTCTTATAAAGTAATAATGTCCCTTGAGGGCTCGCTTAAAAAGTATTAACACCTAGAGTTCTCCTTTAACAGATAATGCCCAGGGTGCCACAACTAATAATAATGCCCATAGTGCCCTCTTTGTCAATAAGAATAATGCCCAGACTGCATCCTTAAAGGGATTGTCCAGGCTTGGTGTTCAAGTCTGCAGTCACTCTATGTGGACATGACAGATTCATGTATTTTGGGTTAAAAAATATATTTGCATTTGGGTTTTATTTTAAAATTGACACCATTTTGGCGTAACAGTCTCTTTGTTTCCCTGCACGTTGCAGGCTGCAGAATGAGATTAACTAAGAATCCATCAGTGAGCAGGTTCTTACAGAGAGTCACTATCTCTTTATCTGTATTTTTCTGAGCTTCTCTCTGTGAATTTATGACCACATGTTATATCAGAACTGAACTTTCCTGCGGTCAACTCTATCTGTGGTCTCAACTGAGAGAAGGTCAGTAAAAGCCAGTTAAAAGAGCTACAAACTATCTATCAGAAGGAGCTCACTGACATATTCTCAGTTAACTCATTATGTAACCAGCAATACACAGTTTAAGGCCGGAGTCACACTAGAGAGAAATACGGACGAGTGCTATGCGAGAGAAAATCGCATAGCACTCGGACAAATGTTAAGCTATGGGGCAGCTCCCATCATCTGTTTTTTTCTCACCCGTATAATACGGGCGGGTGAAATCGCAGCATGCTGCGATTTGCACTGTATTACGCCCGAGACTCGCCAATGCAAGTCTATGGGTGCGATAAAAAAACGGATTACACACGGATCATGCGTGTGACTTGCAAGAAATACGCACCGGTGTCCTTTAGAAAAGCCGGCAATTCAGTATGCTATACTGTAAAATCACACTGATATGTGATAATAGGATAGATAGAATACATGTATACACATAGTTTAGGTATATATATATGTCATTGACACACTATATATATATATATATATATATATATATATATATATATATATATATATATATATATATATATTTCATAGACAGCTAGATAGCAGAATAGGTGAAAATTCAATTGTCGGCATCTGTAAAATCATTACAGAACCCGACAGGATATGAGACATAGTTTACATACAGTAAACCAATGCATATCCGTTAGATTTATATATGCCACTCACTAATAATGTTAGTAGTGTGTGTGTGTTAAATTTTGGAGCTGTAGGTGTTAAATTAAAGAATTAATTCACGGAAAAAACTGGCGTGGGCTCCCTCCCAATTTTCTCCGCCAGTGACTGAGGGCAGATATTAATAGCTGAGAGAGGGACCATTGTTTTGGCCCCCACCCCCCGGCTAAAAAAATTTGCCCACAGCCACCCCAGAAAAGGCGCATCTATAAGATGCGCCAATTCTGGCACTTACCCACTCTCTTCCCATTGCCCTGCAGGGGTTGGCATATGGGTAATAAGGGTTAATGTCATCTTGCTATTGTCAGGTGACATTAAGCCTGGTTAATAATGGAGAGGTGTCAATAAGACACCTATCCATTATGAATCCACTAGTCTGAAGGGGGTTAAAAAAACACACATTAAGAAAAAAGACTTTTAATGAAATAAATAAACACACATTTTTTCCATATTTATTACACTCCCAATCCATTCGAAGCCAAAAATCCAAAATAAAAAAGCAACAACATCCCATACCTGTCCAACGTACAGTCAAGTCCCACGCCGCAATCCATCTGAAGGGGTTAAATAGTTTACAACCGGGACCGGCGCTAATGCGACCGGCCCGGCTGTAAAGTTTCTGAACATTTTCCCACGTTGGTGAGTTCACCCGAGGTCAGGCGGGGAGTCTGCGCAGCCTCAGTAACGTCAGTGGCTATGGATCCATTATATGTCCATTTTGCAAGCCGGCGAGCGTATGGATGCTATACGGAAGTCACACGGATACTTTGATGCAAGGAAATTGCATCCTCGCATTGCTCACAGATGACATACGGATCACTGAAACATTTATGCGATTCTCGTCCATGAAAAACGAACCGATATTTTATACGTCTAGTGTGACTCCGGCCTAACAAAGAGACTGTAGAAGGCAATCAGTGCAATTTTTTTAATGAAACCCAATTGCAAAAATAATGTTTAGCCCCAAATACATTTAAGAAAAAAAAGACCCCAATAGTGTCCATACCATTTAGTTAAAAAAAAATAGTGGTGAGAATTATTATCATTATTATTATTTTATTAATAGTATTATTATTTTACTATTATTTAGTATTGTTATTATTTCGTAATATTATTACTATTTAGCATTGTTATTATCTAGTACTATTATTATTTAGTAATATTATTATTCTAGTATCATTATTACTTAGTAATATTATTGTTATATATTATCATTATTTTGTATAAAAATGATGATTATCATTATGAATAATAATAATATTAATAATTATTATTATATTATTTAGTGCTATTATTATTATTATTATTATTATTATTATATTATTGTTATTATTATTATTGTTATTCTTATTTATTATTATATTATTGTTATTATTATTACTGTTATGGTATAAGAAGGTTATTATTATTACCTGGCAGCAGCATTGGAAATACTTGTATAAATATCGTCTTCCTCTGATATTGCTGCTCAACCCCTTCAGATGTATACTGCAGTACCAGCCACGTACCCAAGTGGCGCCATTTCCAGGCGAGAAAAAAAAAAAGCCTTATTTTTCTCATTTGATATAACCCCCTCCTTGTAATTATTAATGTGTGTTGATAATTCAGCTCTTGTGCTGTATAATGCCGCAACGATTAATAGGCTCAAAGGTTGACATTTGTATAAAAATATCTGTTGCACTGCTAGCTAAAATCTTTGAAAAGCCTCGATGACATTTAGCAAATTCGCTTTTCTGTGTTAGACCTTGTGGGACCAAGCGCTTAATTATGGTAAAGTGATAAAAAGGCAGAAATGTCCAAGGTTTACAGATGTGTAAGATCCCAGTGATAATGCGGATAAATATAAATAGTCGTGTGCGGATATTTCCATCTTGGCAGTTTCTCCAGTTGTACTCTCGTCAAGGACGACGCTGTCATTACACCGCTTTTATCCACAGACTAAACTATTATGGATAATAATAACAATAGTAACACTTAGCGGACCGTCCGGCTCGTCTGACGTGTCTGGTTTACTAAATCTTTGATTTTCACATGAAATATCAATATCAAGGCTGGAACAATTCTGTTGTGTCGTTCCTCTGTTATTCCTCCTGAAAATGGTTTAATTAATAATTCTTCATTACTGATTTCCCTTATCAAAGAGCCATCCCTGTGTTACTCCTGACAATAGGTTGTGTCCCCACACACAGGTCTGGACTGGCCCACGGGAGAGCAGGAGAATCCTCCGGTGGGCCACCACCCTCTTATATGAGCAGTGTTCTAATCACTATTTACAGACAAAGGCAGAATCTTATTAATTTAACAATCTACCCAGATCATTGTTATATAAATTTGTGATTGAGGATAATGTCACATTTGCATGTAGCAGCTGAAAAGTGGGGCCCTGCAGTTGGTTATTGGCGGGCCCTTGGATCCCCAGTCTGACACTGGCTATACAGCCTGTGACAGTGTCAGCATTGAGGTAGGCCGCCCTGATGAGACTAATAGTGACACTAAGTTGTCAAATCTTGTTATACTATTCCCAAAGAATAAGATTAAGAGCAGCACAAAACAGTTAACTGGCTATATATGTGTATATGCATTTGTGTGAGTGTGTAATATATACTGTATAGATCTATATCAATACACACACATTATATATATATGCCATGGACTTCTATAGCCCCATCCTGGATCTGCCCCCATCCACCTTCCTACAGCCCCTACCCAACATCCCTACAGTCCCTATCCCTATTCCCTTTTGTACACTTGCTTTGGCAAAACTAATGTGTATTTAGTCCTGCCAATAAAGCTTCTTTGAATTTAAATTTATATATATCTACATAGATAGATACATAAATGTGTATGTGTGCGTATATATGTGTGTGTGCACATATATATGAATGTGTGTATATATAAATGTGTATGTACATATGTGTGTGTCTATATGAACGTATGTATGTGGGTATGTATGCGTATATGTATGCGTGTGTATGTATTTTTGTGTACATGCGGATACAGTATGTGTATGCCTGCCTCTGTTTATGAATGTATTTATGTGTATGTTTTCGTATATGTATGCATATATGTGTATGTATATTTATATGTATTATATACTGTATGTGTGTATATTATTTATATGTATGTATATGTACCCATGTGTGTATATTTATGTGTGTATGTACTGTATGTATACATATATGCATATGTGTGTGTGTATATTTATACGTGTGTGTATATACTGTATGTGTGTGTATATGTACAAATCTGTATATAGAGGTGTGTATATTTATTGTGTACGTATGTATACATGTATGCGTATGTATACATGTATGCATTTATGTGTATGTACGGTATGTATGTGTGTATATATATATATATATATATATATATATATATATATATATACACACATGTACATGTATTCACTGAAACGGACATGTAAAAAGAGCTGATGAGACCTCTTTAAGGAGTCATGTAAAGAAAAAGTTTCAGGTGACCTACCATTGGGTATATATCACCAATATCAGATGGGTGACAGTCTGACTCTCCACTTCCCCACTGACCAGCCCATTGCCAGGGCCTCAGATGGCCGATAGTGGAACAGCGCCAAACACTGTGTAGTGGCCATAAATAGTTCCTCTATATGGACCTCTATTGTTTTGCATTGATGAGCTAACCTAAGCATAGGTCATCAAAATTAAAGTCCTACCCCCACACCTCCCCCCAGAGTTCTCTACAATATTTAAAGGTACACTTGTTTTTATATATATAGACTAGCTGAAGAGCCCGGCGCTGCCCGGGAATAGTAACTAACTGTGCTGTGGTTAGTTATAGCAAATTATAATTATCCTCCATCCCATAGTCTCATGCCCATATACCCATCATACATATCCTCCATCCCATAGTCCCGTGCCCATATACCCATCATACATAGCCTCCATCCCATAGTCCCGTGCCCATATACCCGTCATACATATCCTCCATCCCATAGTCCAGTGCCCATATGCCCATCACACATCCTCCATCCCATAGTCAACCATTATGACATCATAATGAGCGGCGGGGCTTGCAACCTATGATGACATCAGCGTCGCCATGGCAACCATTATGACATCATAATGAGGGGCGGGGCTTGATACACACACACTTTTTCCCCATTATGTAGATAGGGGCAAAATCGTTTGGTGAATTGGAACGCGCGGGGTTAAAATTTCGCCTCACAACATAGCCTAGGACACTCTCGGGGTCCAGACGTGTGACTGTGCCAAATTTTGTGGCTGTAGCTGCGACGGTGCGGATGCCAATCCCGGACATACACACATACATACATACATACACACTTGAGCTTTATATATTAGACTAGCTGAAGAGCCCGGCGCTGCACGGGCATAGTAACTAACTGTGGTTAGTTATAGCAAATTATAATTATCCTCCATCCCATAGTTCCGTGCCCATATACCCATCATACATATCCACGATCCCATAGGCCCGTGCCCATATACCCATCATACATTTCCTCCATCCGATAGTTGAGTGCCCATATACCCATCACACATCCTCCATCCCATAGTCCCATGCCCATATATCCATCATACATATTCTCCATCCCATAGTCCCATGCCCACATACCCATCATACATATTCGCCATCTCATAGTCGAGTGCCCATATACCCATCACACATCCTTCATCTCATAGTCCCATGCCCATATACCCATCATACATATCCTCCATCCCATAGTCCCATGCCCATATACCCATCATACATATCCGCCATCCCATAGTCCCGTGCCTATATACCTGTCTTACATATCCTCCATCCCATAGTCCCGTGCCCATATACCCGTCATACATATCCTCCATCCCATAGTCCAGTGCCCATATACCCGTCATACATATCCTCCATCCCATAGTCCAGTGCTCATATACATATCCTCCATCCCATAGTCCTGTGCCCATATACCCGTCATACATATCCTCCATCCCATAGTCCAGTGCCCATATACCCATCACACATCCTCCATCCCATGGTCAACCATTATGACATCATAATGAGTGGCGGGGCTTGCAACCTATGATGACATCAGCGTCACCTTGTCAACCATTATGACATCATAATGAGGGGCGGGGCTTGACGTGCACAGACTTTTTCCCCAGTATGTAGACAGGGACAAAATTGTTTGGTGAATTGGAACGCGCGGGGTTAAAATTTCGCCTCACAACATAGCTTAGGACGCTCTCGGGGTCCAGACGTGTGACTGTGCCAAGTTTTGTGGCTGTAGCTGCGACGGTGAGGATGCCTATCCTGGACATACCCATACATACATACACACACACACACACACACACACACACACACACACACACACACACACACACATACACACACTTGAGCTTTATATATTAGATAATGAGCGGTGGGACTTGCAACCTATGATGACATCAGCGTCGCCATGGCAACCATTTTGACATCATAATGAGGGGCGGGGCTTGATACACACACTTTTTCCCCATTATGTAGATAGGGGCAAAATTGTTTGGTGAATTGGAACGCGCAGGGTTAAAATTTCGCCTCACAACATAGCCTAGGACACTCTCGGGGTCCAGACGTGTGACTGTGCCAAATTTTGTGGCTGTAGCTGCGACGGTGCGGATGCCTATCCCGGATATACACACATATACACAATTCAGCTTTATATAATAGATTAGCTGAAGAGCCCGGGCATAGTAACTAACTGTGGTTAGTTATAACAAATTATAATTATCCTCCATCCCATAGTCCCGTGCCCATATACCCATCATACATATCCACGATCCCATAGGCCCGTGCCCATATACCCATCATACATATCCTCCATCCCATAGTCGAGTGCCCATATACCCATCACACATCCTCCATTCCCTAGTCCCATCCCCATATACCCATCACACATCCCATAGTCCCGTGCCCATATACCCATCATACATATTCGCCATCCCATAGTCGAGTGCCCATATACCCATCATACATATCCGCCATCCCATAGTCCCGTGCCCTTATACCCGTCATACATATCCTCCATCCCATAATCCCATGCCCATATACCCATCATACATATTCGCCATCCCATAGTCGAGTGCCCATATACCCATCATACATATCCGCCATCCCATAGTCCCGTGCCCTTATACCCGTCATACATATCCTCCATCCCATAATCCCATGCCCATATACCCATCATACATATTCGCCATCCCATAGTCGAGTGCCCATATACCCATCATACATATCCGCCATCCCATAGTCCCGTGCCCTTATACCCGTCATACATATCCTCCATCCCATAGTCCCATGCCCATATACCCATCATACATATCCGCCATCCCATAGTCGAGTGCCCATAAACCCATCATACATATCCCCATCCCATAGGCCCGTGCCCATATACCCATCATACATATTCTCCATCCCATAGTCCCGTGCCCATATACCCATCATACATATCCTCCATCCCATAGTCCCGTGCCCATATACCCATCATACATATTCTCCATCCCATAGTCCCGTGCCCATATACCCATCATACATATCCTCCATCCCATAGTCCAGTGCCCATATACCCATCATACATATCCACGATCCCATAGGCCCGTGCCCAAATACCCGTCATACATATCCGCCATCCCATAGTCCACTGCCCATATACCCATCACACATCCTTCATCCCATAGTCAACCATTATGACATCATAATGAGCGGCGGGGCTTGCAATCTATGATGACATCAGCGTCGCCATGGCAACCATTGTGACATCATAATGAGGGGCGGGGCTTGATACGCACACAGTTTCCCCATTATGCAAATAGGGGCATTATGACATCATAATGAGGGGCGGGGCTTGACGCACACACACTTTTTCCCCAGTATGTAGACAGGGGCAAAATTGTTTGGTGAATTGGAACGCGTGGGGTTAAAATTTCACCTCACAACATAGCTTAGGATGCTCTCGGGGTCCAGATGTGTGACTGTGCCAAATTTTGTGGCTGTAGCTGCGACGGTACGGATGCCTGTTCCGGACATACACACATACACACATACATACCCACATACATACATACACACTTTGAGCTTTATTTATTAGATTGTATGTGTATCAGCGATGATATAATGGTTGCCATGGTGACGATGATGTCATAAAGGTTGCCATGAAGAAGATGATGTTATAAGGGGTATATGGGCATGCAACTATGGGATGGAGGATATGTACTGTATGATGGGAATATGGGCATGAGACTATGGGATGGATATGTGTGATGGGTAAATGGGCACAGGACTGTGGGATGGAAAATGTGTGATGGGTATATAGGCACTGGACTATGGGATGGAGGATTATACGTATGATGGGTATATGGGCACGGGACTATGGGATGGAGGATATGTATGATGGGTATATGGGCACAGGACTATGGGATGTACTGTAGGATGGGTATATGGGCACTGGACTATGGGATGGAGGATAATCATTATAGTTTGTTATAACTAACCACAATTAGTTACTATGCCCGGGCAACGCTAGTTGCTAGTTATAAATAAACTCCTAAATACTTTTAATGAACAAATCATATTAGTTTTTTTTCTAGCTAGGTAATAATTAGTATGGAAGTAAAATGTCCGCTGTTTGGTTACACTGACAGAAACCTGTGCTACCATGTTAGAACCACAGCCCGTGAGCATGTGCACTATAAACTCCGCTGCTGTGAGGGAAAATACTGCAGCATTAGTCATACAGTCAGGTCCGTTGGTGGCATGGCCCTCACGTTTGCATTGTTTTGCCCTCAGATTGAGTCCTTATGAATGGTACAATCCGCACCCATGTCTGCGGGAGAGACATCACATCCTGGAGAACCAATACACGTTGGGGAACAGCCTGTGGTTTCCTGTAGGAGGGTTTATGCAGCAGGGGTCAGAAGTCATGCCCAGGGCGCTGTCTACACGATGCGTTAGTGGAGTCTGGTAAGTTCGGAGCCCCATTGATTGCCTTGTAGGTTCCCCCCTGGCATCAGCAACCCTAAGCTGTTCTCCTAGCTTTGCCTCTCCAGGATACAGACCATGTCATCCAGTGTTTCTCCTCTAGGTGGGCCTTCACTCTCATAATCATCTCTTCCTACACTGCCAACCTCGCTGCTTTCCTGACTGTGCAGAGAATGGAGGTCCCGATTGAGTCCGCCGACGACCTTGCAGATCAGACCAATATCGAGTATGGAACCATTCATGGTGGATCTACTATGACCTTCTTCCAGGTGGGTAAACTTGCTATCAATGTCAACTGCTCCCTTAAATTATGTCTATATGTATAGGGCCTTCATAAGTTTGTTGCTACAACCTCAATATCTGATTCCAATGGATTTCAATTTTAATTTTCCATTCCGTCGACAGAACTCGCGTTATCAAACCTACCAGCGCATGTGGAATTACATGAACTCAAAGCAGCCCAGCGTGTTCGTGAAGAGCACGGAAGAAGGAATTGCGCGAGTGCTAAATTCCCGTTACGCTTTTCTGATGGAGTCCACCATGAATGAATACCACCGTAGGCTCAACTGCAACCTCACCCAAATTGGGGGCCTACTCGATACCAAGGGCTATGGCATTGGGATGCCGCTAGGTGAGTGAATGGGACTGGCTGTCATTTGATCCAGTCCATCAGCCACATTAGACATCTGTGGCAGCCAAAGAGGAACCGTGAGTCGCCTCTTACATGACCGCATCCATGACTCTTCTTTTGATTTGCTGGCCCACTTCAATGTCACATGTGCCATCAGGTAAGAAGGTGGTTCTCACAGATTCCGTCCAGCAGCAGATTACTTATGTATCCAATTGATGGACTGGGTCTTGCAAATCGATTAGCGCCAACTCTACTTGTTCATCATTCCTTGAAAACGATTTTTCAGCTATCCCCAGAATAGGTGTAATGGTTAGACCAATGAGGAGGATCTCACCACTGCAACCACCACTGCTCTCATTCGACTATTTCCATATCTCCCCTAAAAAGCGGTATGAAGCTGCAACATTTAGCCTTGACCACCTCTTCTCCCAACATGTTGATGTACAGGGAGTATTGCAAGTAAGTCGGTTCCATTGTGCCGTTACTTGGCTCCATGTTATCAAGAGAATTTCCATTTTTCATGGCGAACAAGAAGCACATAGACGTACGTAAGACCCCCCACAGAATACTATGAGTGTTGCATTATACACTTTGCAGCTTGTACAAACATGTAATACAGAACTGAGCATGAGCTCTTAGCCCTGGAGGCACATTAATGCATTTGCAGAATGATAGATCTGTGAAAAATAAGGGATTATTAGAGAATGTATGCATAGATTAGCACTTAAAGCTCATGATTATGAAAAATGGCTTGCAGCTTGTTGTTGAACCCTTTCCTCCCTAACCTTCCCCCCTGCTCCCCATCATATACAGCAGTACCTCCCCATGCATGGTGCACCTTGAATTATTGCACATCTTGCTCTTATAGATTGGGTAGTTGGACCTGCTAGTAATAATACCACGTCAGAAGCCCACCAGCACTTCAGGGAACAGGAACTTGGAATAGGATCGAATATCTACTGTTATGGTGGATGAGTTATGTTGCTTAGCGGTACAGTAATTACATGTGGAGCTGAATCCATGTAACAGATCCAAACCTAGATGCCCAGTTTTATAGAATGTGCTCAGGATGCAACTGATTCCATAATTTATTGAATGGGTGGTATTTTTGGGCACCTTTTTCGCAGTGTTATTTGGGTGCTGTATGGTTACATACAACTGTATAACTTTGTAACAAATAGGTACCCCGAAAAAAGCATTAATAGAAAGTGCTACACATGGCACTATGCAGGAGCGTAACTGTAGTGGGTGTGTGGGAAGAAGGGCCCCCGCCGAGTGTCCGGGCCGGAACCAAGGGGACCGTCACCTAGGTTCCGGGGGAAACTGTTCCTGGGGGACAGAGCTCAGGGACGGATCGCTGAGATGGACAGATGGGCTGGGGGAGGAGCCAGTATAAAAGGGGCGGGAAACGCTAGTCACAGTGAGTCAGCAGACTGGGACAGAAGCAGCAGGAGACTGTGGGAGCGACTGAGAGCCAAAGCGACTTACCAGAGCCAGGAGAGACGTTCACCTAGGACATCAGAAGGACGGCGCCCAGACGACCGTCCGAGAGCCGCTGCCACCTCACCCCAGCCCGCGGTTGCCAGCGGCCGTTGCCACCCCACGTCAGCTCGCGGCTGCGTGCCCACTGTCGCTCGCAGCCGTTGCCGCCTCCAGCCCGCGGCTGTGGCCTGTCTCCCGCCACCCGCAGCCGCCCTGCTCTCACCCGTGGCTGCAGCAAGTCCAGTGCCGTCGGCGGCCACCACTGTCCCGCTCCGGTCCGCAGCAAGGGCTGGGCCGTTGCTCGCCGCGGATTCCCCGTTGCAGCTGTTAGCTCCCCCGCATCGCTGCTGCTTGCCCCAGTCCGTGGGCTGCGGGCTATCCGTCCAAGGACTCCTTCGGGGCCTGTGGTGCCTCAGTGTCACCGGAGCGTCGGAACACTCGACGACTACGTCATCTCTTCAGCGGCTGGGCCTAGCGGCTGCTACGCCGAAGAACCACCGTCCAGAACGCCGAGGGACGTCAGGACGGCTAAGTTGATTATATAGTTAAGGACCTGTAGTCGGCCATACCGCGGCCCTATAGTGACCGGCTTTCGCCGGACGTAGTCGTGTTCTAACCTGTTCGTGTTTGCTTGTATTGAGCCCCTGCGAGGGCAACTCTTGTTACCCCTTTGGTTGGTCAGGCTACCACTGAGGACAGTTACCTCCAGGCCTATAAACATTATTACAAACAGCACTAAACCGTCTCACGCCTCGTCACTGCGTCCTGCATACCTGCTAGTACCACATTTGGCGTAGTCGGCAGGATGCAGTCTCCAAGCGCAGACGGCGGTGCGCCCGACCAGAGTGGGGCTGTGGGTGCTGCCGATAATGGGGGGCCCCCGCTCCAGCATCTCTCTGGGGGCTATGCTAAGTAACTTGCCCTGGTTTTCTGGCTCCAACACACTGATGTGGAGCTGGACAGAGCGCATGCGGGGCCTCTTCAGCATGCATCCGATGACTCCTGATTTAGAGGCTGAGGTGGCCCTCATGGCGCTAGATGGGGAAGCCCGGAAGTCAGTGATGTTGAGACCCCCGGGACACCGCAACACCTTTGCCAGGGTCTTGCAGATTCTGGAAGAAACCCACGGGGATCCAACAAACGTGGGAGAGTTGAGGACCCAGTTGTTCAGTCGGATGCAGGGGGAGGGAGAGACCATCACCCAGTATATGAACGCTCTCCAGGAACTATACACAGCCATAGAGCGGAAGGACGGAGTAGGGCTAGGGCCCATCGACATTACCCTGCGTGACCTGTTAGTGACTGGACTCCGGGACCCGTTAATCAAGCAGGCATTGTGGGAGCAGATCCGAGTGAACCTACGCATAGCTTTCTCTGAGGTGGGGAGTCAGGCCCGGGTACGAGAGCAGGAGCAGGGGATGACCGTTCCCGTGGGGAAGGCCCGGGGCATGGAGGCTCCCATAAACATTGTCGGAGAGCCTCAGTGGATTGAGGAAGTGAGACAAGAGCTGAAGAGTATCTGGGGTGAGCTGGCCGAAGTGAAGAAGAGAATGGAGCCTGCGCCCGGCCGGCTTTGCGACAATCCCGGGCCCTGGGGGCCTCGCAATACCCGGGGTGGCTGGGCCTCACCACCCCGATGTTATGAGTATGGAGAACTGGGCCACTTTGCACGAGAGAGTCCGCGGCGTGGGAGATGCCCAACCCGGCGGATATTAAACTAGTGGGCTCCGGGCATGGGGAACGCCGCTCGGAGCCGGAAGCCACAACAAGGAGTGGTGGAAGTCCCGAAGATCTGGTCGCTAAGTGCCCAATAGTGTGGGCCGAAGTCGAGGGTCGTGCTGTACGGTTCCTAGTGGATACGGGGTTGCAAGTAGCGACCATGCCTGCAACTTACTTCCGGCAGCATTTCCCGGAAGCGGCAAGGCCCCAGTGGGGGCCCATAATACGACTAGTAGCCGTGAACCAACTGCCGGTTCCTGTCGCCACACTGGTGTGGCTCCAAATGACGTTGTGTGGTAAATCCCTCGGCCGCCGGGGAGTGGTCCTAACCCAAGAAGAAACGACCATCATCCAGTTATCTTGGGCTTAAACATATTACGGGAGTTCGGCAATCTACTCCTCAACGATCCCACGCAGGAGACCCTGAGTCAGTGGGGTTCTCGCACGGCCCAAGGGCAGGTATTCTAGTGGTTAGTGCGGGAGGCGCGAGTGCTCCAGGAGTGCCAGGAGGGTGAGGCGCTGGGCAAAGTCATCGCGCCGGCGGCTCCCCCGCTCGTGCTTCCTCCAGGGCACACAGTGGTGGCCCTGCCAATCCGCGCCCTGATGCCACTGGAGGGCGTGGAGGTGCAGGTGGAACCATGCTACTCAGAGCGCCTGCACCCTGGCATACTGGTAGCCCGCTCCCTGGCCATGGTGCGGGAAGGGACCATCCTGGTGCGTTGTGTCAACTTGGAAGACCAAGATATCGCCTTGAAGCCCCGGGCCGAAATGGCCAAACTAGTAAGGCCTTTGGAGGAGATGCTGCCGGACCCCGTGGTCCAGTTGAAGGTGCAGCCTGAAGATCCTTGGGCAGTAACGATACGGACCCTACAGACTGCCGTATCCTCGACCCAGGAGAAAGGTCAAGCCATCCTGGAGAGAATGCGGGCCGAACTTTCCGGCCTAGCGCCAGCCCAACTTCTCCAGGTAGAGACACTTCTCGGACAATATTACAGTGTCTTCGCCAGTCATGAGGATGACTTTGGATGTACCATGGCCATCACGCATGGGATCCCCACGGCAGGAGCGGCCCCCATCCGGGAGCGATATCGGCAAATTCTACCGCAGCTATACCAGGAAGTGAAAACCCTATTGGCTCAAATGCTTCGGAAGGGGGTCATACGAGAAAGCCAGAGCCCCTGGGCGGCCCCCATTGTACTGTTTCGCAAAAAAGATGCTACTCTGCGTTTTTGTGTGGATTACCGAAAGTTGAACGCCTGCACCATCAAGGACTCGTATCCACTGCCCCACATAGAAGTCTCTGTCCGCCTTGGGGAACGCAACGTACTTCTCGACTCTAGACCTGGCCAGTGGGTACTGGCAGGTGCCGATGTCGGAGGAAGACAGAGCCAAGACGGCATTTATCCTTCCCATGGGACTGTTCGAGTTTAATCGGATGCCGTTCGGGCTGGCCAACGCCCCAGAAACCTTCCAGCGGTTGATGGAGCGGTGTATGGGAGACCTCAACTTTCAAGCCACGTTGATATACCTGGACGATATCATCATCTGTTCCGCCACGTTCGAGGATCACCTGCGGCGGTTGGGGCAGGTGCTCGGCCAGCTGCAGAAGTACGGGTTGAAGGTAAAACCCCAGAAATGCCACCTGTTCCGCACCCAGATCGAATATCTGGGGCATACCGTCTCGGCGGAGGGTGTCAGACCATCCCTGGAAAAGGTTGCTGCCATCCAGGGATGGCCTACCCCCGAGACGGTGAAAGACGTGCGGGCTTTCCTGGGGTTGGCCGGCTACTATCGTTGGTTCGTAAAGAATTTTGCACGCCGAGCCTGAGCCCTGCAGGACCTGCTCAAGGGGACTCCAGCCGGGGCGAATGGACGGAAGGTCCAGTGGCAGCAACCGCAAGAGGATGTGTTTCAAGATCTCAAAGTCGCCCTCTCGAACGCCACGATATTGGCATATGCGGATTTCTCGCAACCGTTCATCCTTCATACCGACAGGAGCCTCCAGGGACTAGGAGCTGTGTTGTCACAGGCGCCGGACGGCTGAGAGAAAGTGATCGCCTATGGTAGCCGGTCGCTGCATGACTCCGAACGCAACCCGCACAATTACAGCTCCTTTAAGCTCGAGCTCCTTGCGGTAGTGTGGGCAATGACGGAGCGGTTCGCAGAGTACCTGGCGGGCTCCGAGTTGGTGGTGTGGACTGACAACAACCCACTAGCCCATTTGGAGAATGCCAAACTGGGGGCCCTGGAGCAACGGTGGGTGGCTCGGATGGCCAAGTTCTACTACAAGATCATCTACAAAAGAGGGGCTGAAAACGTGCACGCTGACGCACTCTCCAGAATCCGACACACCACCCCAGGGAGGAATCGAGACGACGAATTAGAAGAAGAGACGCTATTTGCTCTCACCACCGCCGCGCTTACAGCCACCGCACAAGAAGTGCCTCATCCGGGACTCTTAGGGGGAATGCTGGAACAGCCACGCGACAAGTGGATTCAGCAGCAGCAGGAAGATGGACAAATTGGACTCCTGCACCGATGGGTGGCCACCGGCAAATTGCCCACTGGCTCACAGAGACAGACTTTGACCCAGGATGTGTTGCTGATGTTGCGCCAGTGGGAGAAACTAGTCATCAAAAAGTGACTTTTATATCGGAAAGCCGTGTCACGAACAACGTCTGCTACAATATGGCAGGTGATCGTGCCCGGAACCCAACTCAGCCAACTTGCTCGGGAAGCCCACAAAAAGGGGGCTCACTTTGGTGCTCAAAAGACTTTGCAATGGGTGCAGGAGATAGTGTACCATCCACGCTTGCACACTGCTGTGGAAGAAGTTTGCCAAACCTGCCGCCCGTGCGAGTTCGCTAAACCTCCCACGCAACGAGCCCCGGTGCAGACAATTGTAACATCAGCTCCCCTCCAGCTCCTCACGGTGGACTATCTGACCATAGGTCCTGCCTACCAGGGGTATGAACATTGTCTCGTTATGATGGTCACCCCCACCCGAGACCAGACAGCGGAGTTGGCCGTCTAAGCGATTTGTAAAAACTTTATCCAAGTGTACGGCTGCCCGCAACGAATACATTCAGACCAAGGAGCATGCTTCCTAGGAAGAGTCATGGAAGAACTACATCATCTCTACGGTATCAATAAGTCGTGGACTACACCATACCACCCGCAGGGAAATAGAGCTTGCGAACGATTCAATCGGACACTAATCCAAATGCTGCGTACCCTGGAGAGTGACCGAAAGGCCCGCTGGCCTGAATACGTCCCTGAGCTGGTGTGGGTATATAATAACCGGGTGACTGGTTACACCACCTACTCATTGCTGTTTGGACGGGAAGGCAAAGGAATCACGGAAGTGGTGTTAAACCCGGAGGAACCCCAACCCTGGACCGGAGTATCCTCGTGGGTCCGAAACCACCGGCACCGGCTGCAGACCCTCCACCGAATCGTCCATACAAAGCTCCAGGATCTAGAACACCCGGGGGGAGTGATGCCCCCACCAATTGACTTCCAGACTGGGGATCGGGTACTCGTACTAGAGCAACGCCCCCAAAACAAGTTCGAACCACGGTGGGAGGAGAACCCGTACTGAGTGTTACGCCGAATGAGCCCCGACGGGCCTGTGTATGAAATACAATCCGAAGGAAGCGACGCACCTCTCACTCGTGTTGTGCATCGTAACATGTTATGGCCTTGTACGTCCACTGATCCCATGCGACCCGAACCGATCCCTCAGGTCCCCGACCCCCCGCCCACGGTCTGGGACCTGGACTATGAAGAGGACTCCTCAAACGCATCCGTGGGGCACCCAAGTAGTGACACTACAGTAGACCCGGGCACCCCACCAGAATTGACTATCCTACCACCATCCACCACCCCAGAGGACTCCACCATACCCGAACTTCGACGCTCCGAGCGATCAACAGCTGGCAAACCCCCTGAACGTTACGAACAGGACCAGTTCGTATGGCGACAAGGACTGTCGTCTCGAAAGACTAACCCGAGTCTACCAAAACCCTCGCCCGAGGACTGGCGAGCATACAGGACGGGGGAGTGTGGGAAGAAGGGCCCCCGCCGAGTGTCCGGGCCGGAACCAAGGGGACCGTCACCTAGGTTCCGGAGGAAACTGTTCCCGGGGGGGACAGAGTTCAGGGACGGATCATTGAGAAGGACATATGGGCTGGGGGAGGAGCCAGTATAACAGGGGTGGGGAACGCTAGTCACGGTGAGTCAGCATACCAGGACAGAAGCAGCAGGAGACCGTGGGAGCGACTGAGAGCCAAAGCGACTTACCAGAGCCAGGAGAGATGTTCACCTAGGACATCAGAGGGACGGCGCCCAGACGACCGTCCGAGAGCCGCTGCCCCGCTTCAACCCGTGGCCGCTGTGGCCTGCCCGCGGTCGCCAGCGGCCGTTGCCACCCGTCAGCCCGCGACTGCGGTCTACCCGCGGCTGTTGCCGCCTCGCTCCAGCCCGTGGCTGTAGGCCTGTCTCCCGCCAACCGCAGTCGCCCTGCTCTCACCAGTGGCCACGGCAAGTCCAGTGCCGTCAGCGGCCACCACTGTCCCGCTCCGGTCCGCGGCAAGGGCTGGGCCGTTGCTCGCCACGGATTCCCCGTCGCAGCTGTTAGCTGCACAGGTGGCCTGCCAATCGCCACCCCACATCGCTGCTTGCCCCAGTCCGGGGGCTGCGGGCCATCCGTCCAAGGACTCCTCCTGGGCCTGTGGTGCCCCGGTGTCACCGGAGCGTCAGAACGCTCAAAGACTACATCAACTCTTCAGCGGCTGGGCCCAGCGGCTGCTACGCCGAAGAACCACCGTCCAGAACGCCGAGGGACGTCAGGACGGCTAAGTTGATTATATAGTTAAGGACCCGTGGTCGGCCATACCGCGGTCCTATAGTGACCGGCTTTCGCTGGACGTAGTCGTGTTCTAATCTGTTCGTGTTTGCTTGTATTGAGCCCCTGCGAGGGCACCTCTTGTTACCCCTTTGGTTGGTCAGGCTACGACTGAGGACAGTTACCTCTAGGCCTATAAACGTTATTACAAAAAGCACTAAACCGTCTCGCGCCTCGTCACTGCGTCCTGCGTACCTGCTGGTACCACAGGTGCACGGGGTGCATTTGCCCCTGAACTCCCGAGGTCTTCTGGCTCTTATGTAAAGATCAAAATTATTTAAGAGAGTCTGTCACCCCCAAAATGCATATTAAACTATCCATACATTTAGATAGGGGGCTTAGCCCCTACAAAAATCATACCAGCGCTACGTTTTAGCGGTACATTGTCTGAGAAAATTAGTTTTAATTAAAATGCAAATGAGGGGTCTCCTGTGCACCCTTGGTGTGGTTATGCCCCCCTAATTTGCATTTCGAGGACTTCTGCCTTTTGTAAAAGCGAGTGCTGCCTGAAGTCAGCCCGATTGTTTCCACTAAGTGCACTGACACTGCCTGAGCCTGAGCAGTGCAAAATGGTATCAGTGGGCTTTCTCCTGCCTGGCTACTCGCTGAAGTGAGCACTGACTACAGAGAGGAGCCAAGGAGGAGAACACACTGGCCCTGACACTGTGTGCTCATGACTGGCTTCAGGCAGTGTCACTGCACATGCACAGCCAGTGTTAGTGCGCATGCATAGACATGCTGGCTGCGTTTGGGTAGCTTTTGCTCTGGGCAAGTGAGTACTGTCAATCAGGAATGAGAACAGTCCCCAAAATGCAAACAGAACAATGAGCCCTTGGCCATTCCAATGTGCACCGAAGACCCCTCATTTGCCTTTTAATTAAAAGTAATTTTCTCCAGCCCTATATCACTAAAATGTACAGTGCTGGTATGTTTCTTATAAGAGCTAAGTACAGCTCATTTAATATGCATTTTTTGGGGGGAAAGTTGGAAACCTGATACTTGGGGGTCCCGTTCGGAGAGCTTGCATTGGGTCTCATTTACATTGCAGGCACTACTCAACCTATACTAAAATTGGACCTAAAATCCAAAATGCTGTTGGTTATTTGGCATGCTTTACAAGCACTCAGAGCAGCAAAGACCACGCTGTGGCATGCTGGGGGTTAAGCGGAATATCCATTTCGAGTCTTGACTACATCTGTATTGTCAATAGCGTAAATCAAGCGATTCCTCGAGGGGGTTAGCGTCTAAATTCTTGCCGAGACGTCTTCTCTAATTTTGATGTACATCTGTCTGATCGAGTCACAATTTGCATTAACCCGCAGGAGTCGACTGCTGCATTTAGTGTCAATCAGTGGCAGAGAAGGGGGGATGGGTTTCTTCCGCCTCTTCTGCCTTGGGCCCAAAAAAATGTTCCGAAAATCAAATGTGACCGGGTCTTGCTCACAGCACGCCATCGTCAAGAATGCAGACACAATGCGCTGCGCTCACGTCAGCGATCACACACTTAATAAGTCCAGCGGCATAGTATCTCCTTGCAGAAATGCTGCACTCCCATAATGCACCATGACACTGCATAACCACTATGCACCTGGACTCACACTGTGCGGAAATACTGCTCCCTCCAGACCTGGCTCCTTGCTCCACTGATTTCTCCACTCTCGGCCTGTGCATTAAATGTCTCGAATTTGGTGGTGATGGATGACCCGAGTGGTTCGTCTAGTGCTATTCTTTGGAGCTTGGCAGGCTTTTCAATCAAATCGCCACCCTGCCACCCTTGTGATAGGAATGATGCCTGCCAAGAGCAGAAGCAACATACAATATACTGCTTGCTGCAATGTAACGTTGGCCTCAATGTGAAGAGCTCGGGCTCCCTCTGGTGGAATCGATTACGTGACTTCAGACCTGTCTAGTACATTTTCAGATTCAATGAGAATAATTTTATCTCAGACTTTTTTTAAAAATTACATTTTAAAGAGGACCTATCACTAGGTCAAAAGTGAACCATTTGTGATCTAATATTATGCCCGCTACTCCCATGATTACACAGTTTTTTGTTTTTTTTTAAATCCGCCAGACGGTTCCAGAGTTATGAGACTTTTTTTTACTTAGTGCTAAGTTTTATGGTCTTTATGAAGGGGAGTGGCTCACCAGATCCTCTTGGGCGTGTCATCAGGCTGCTCTACATAATTATCCTGTGAGCCCCGCCCCATTGTAAAGACCATAGAAATTTAGGAGGCCCATATCTTTGGAACTGTATGATGGATTTTAGAAAAACAAAAAAGTAGTAGTAGAATAAGAGCAAAAACTGGACACTTTTGAACAGTTGACATGTCCTTTTAAAATCCAAATGAGAAATGATTGAATATTTTTGATCAGCGTGTCATCACAACCAGGGGGATAGCTATGAGGGATTCATAGTTGCCAGCAATTTAAAATACTTTCCAGACTGTCATGTATTTTAAAGCTTGTTTTTTTAACAATTTTGGCAAATTTTTGGATCTCACACACTGTTAAAAACCCTATTAAAATGGGCATTCTTGCATGGTTTTGCCCTTAGTGGTGGGATTTTAGCATCTTTAGTTCACCATTTTGGCAAGAATGGAGGCAAAGAAGTAGCAGGCACAGCCTGGATATGGTGTCGAAGAGAGCCAAGGTTGCCTCCACCATGTAAGATAATAAAGTAACTTGGCACTCAACTGAATGAGCCTTTTCAAGACAAGGTTTTTATTTGGCAGTCACAATAAGACGTTTCAGCCTACAATTGGCATTCGTCAGTCTGCCGACTGCTGTATATAATGAGAGTAGAATGAAAAACTGTGTGTAAGTTCCTATTATGAGACAGTGGTTTGGAAACTACTGCAATATCCCACCGTCTATGAGGCGTATTGTGTTCTAGTAAATCGAGGAGAAATTAATATTGGTCATGAAGATTGAATCTATGAGGCTCTGTGCCTGTAGGAATATATGCCTGGTTAGTACAGGTTAATGCCTGTTGTTGCTTTATCAGGCTTGTATTGGAAGAGCAGGTTTCATGCAGCACTGTTGGCGTTTTACTAGGCTTGTATTGAAGGGTCAGGTTACATATGACGCATGCAGGTGTAGTGCCTGGGCGTGTAGACCTGAACGCAGTATCCGCTGCTAGCCCTGACGTCTACACTCCCAGGCACTACACCTGCATGCGTCATATGTAACCTGACCCTTCAATACAAGCCTAGTAAAACGCCAACAGTGCTGCATGAAACCTGCTCTTCCAATACAAGCCTGATAAAGCAACAACAGGCATTAACCTGTACTAACCAGGCATATATTCCTACAGGCACAGAGCCTCATAGATTCAATCTTCATGACCAATATTAATTTCTCCTCGAATTACTAGAACACAATACGCCTCATAGACGGTGGGATATTGCAGTAGCTTCCAAACCACTGTCTCATAATAGGAACTTACACACAGTTTTTCATTCTACTCTCATTATATACAGCAGTCGGCAGACTGACGAAGGCCAATTGTAGGCCGAAACGTCTTACTGTGACTGCCAAATAAAAACCTTGTCTTGTAAAGGATCATTCAGTTGAGTGCCAAGTTACTTTATTATTCACTTTGGTCTGGGTAACCTACTTGTGCACCCTGTAGTAGTGCCACGCTATACTTTACACGATTTTCTCCACCACGTAAGAGACACCAGTGTTATAAGCAGACAAATCATAGAATCATAGAATGGTAGAGTTAGAAGGGACCTCCTGGGTCATCTTGTCCAACCCCCTGCTCAATGCAGGATTCACTAAACCATCTCATATAGATGTCTGTCCAGCCTCTGTTTGAAGACTTCCATTGAAGGAGAACTCACCACCTCTCGTGGCAACCTGTTCCACTCATTGATCATCCTCACTGTCAAAAAGTTTTTTCTAATATCTAAACTGTCTCCTCCCATTCAGTTTCATCCCATTGCTTCTAGTCTTTCCTTGTGCAAATGATCCTTCTACAATGTGACAACCCTTGAGATATATGTAGACAGCTATTATGTCTCCTCTCAGTTTTCTTTTTTGCAAGCTAAACAGTCCCAAATCCTGTAACCGTTCCTCAGAGGACATGGTTTGCAGACCGGTCACCATTCTGGTCGCTCTTTTCTGAACTTGCTCCAGTTTGTTGATGTCCTTTTTAAAATGTGGTGCCTAAAACTGGACAAAGTATTCCAGATGAGGTCTGACCAAAGAGGAGTAGAGGGCAATATGGTCGGTGATGAGCTGTTACAGATTATGCATTGGGGTCCAGGAAAATCAAGTGGCAGGAGAGTCAGAATAGGCCCCAATATATATGATGGTCAGGCAGGCCCAGTGAAATCGGTGTTTCTCCGACCTTCATCTGATGTATCTGGGGGGCCTCTAGTAGTTCTTCTTTTATACCCGTAATGTGAAATGCCAACCAGGGTCTACTTTTCTGTGACTGACCTTGACGGCTATGATAGGCCATGTAGAAATTGAAATAAACAGACTGCACTGCCATAATTATGGTGCTTTATATCCCTTCTACAGTGTTGATGGATAAATTAAAGCTCATAGGAGTAGAGTTGGTGCGAATGCATTCGAACAACCAGGTTCATCGTCCGCAACAGTAATCTGACTGTTGAATTCCACTCCTGTGAACCACCTCTTACCCACAACATCTGTGGCTCTTCTTTTGATTTGTCGGCCTGGTGAATCATTACATGTGCAACACAATGCAACAGTGGCATCATGCCATGACGGCTAGTCAAAAGAAAAGCTGCGGATGTCGTCAGGTAAGAGGTTGTTCTCGCGGCTCCCGTCGAGTGGCCGGAGATTACTGTTCTGGCCATTGGACCAAATCGATTTGCACCAACCGTACATGGTAGCTTTAAAGACAACCATATTGTTGTCACTCAGATGTAAATGAGACCAAATTTTTAGCAAATTCAATAAAGTCCTTGAATTTTTGAGTCTAGGATAAAGTTCTTCACCTTGACCCAAAAATTGGAGAATCTTCTCTCAACCAAATTAAAGCAACTAACTCGGCCCTATCGACGTGAACCTTGTGAAGATGCCAAAAGCTGGAAACTGTTTTTTTCCCCTTCTTTATCTCCAGGAATATTAGGGGTGGTTTGTTATTGTCTAATACTGCTTATTAATTCTTTTTTCACTGTTGCTTTCCTTTCAAACTGTTTAATTTAATTGCTTTCTGGCAGATGGCCACCCTTACTGGGAACTTTTTTCGACCATCTGGGTTGATGGCGCATCAATGTCCCCATCAAGTACAGTAATTAAGACCGCACAAGCCGGGGAACTGTAGAGAATAGACCAGGCCGGCAGCACAGAAGTATAATAGAAGCAGGTGGTAGGACGTTGTGTTGAATGCCAATAATTCGAAAGTTCCTTCGTGCAAGGAAGACATCAATCCTGAGTCAGGAGACGTCTCCTTAATGTTAATGTTACATCAAAGGCTTCAAAAATTGTACCCGGCATTTTTACCATTTGATAAATTGAGATCCATCGAATTTTCACTGATAAGACTTGCCCTATGGGGCCATAAGAATGTATTGGTTCGAGGTTGTCTTCCCCTTTGGTTTCATGTACCGACCAATGGAGCAAACTCTGTGAGCCCACCCTAGATCATCCAGAAGGAAGGTGGGTGTTCATAGTTTGGTGAATGTCCTTAGTCATGTTTTAAAGTGTTTGTCCACTATTGGAAAACTCCTTATTAATGGTCATAGAGAGGTAAAAAAGAAAATAATGTTGACCTTGCAGATTGGCTACTACATGCTTAGCGACATTCCCCTGGCATTATCCTCCGGCAGGGGCATTAGTGAGTGCAAAGCCAATGAGCGGCTCTAACAGAAAGTTAATGCCAGGAGACTGACAGCTCTGAGCATGGAAGAGAGGCGCCAGCCCAGGTAGGGAGTATAGTTTTTTTCTCCACCTCCCCACCTCCCCAAAGATCTTGTCCAATAGTGAGCAAGCCCTTTATGGCTCTTTTATATTTGGAACATTGACTTGATGGGTAGGTACCTATAGGTGGCACTAGAGACAGTTTTCATCCTCCTTGAGGAGAGCAAATTTGCATCTTTTTTTCCCATGGAGTATTGCTTGTATGACTCCCAGTCCCAGCAGGATCTCTTCAATGAGAACCAAATTCCGTTTTGTTCTTATACACACATGATCAAGAGTTTTTTGCAAGTCGTCCTATAAGCAATATACCCTAATAGCTACTGTAGAGATGGGCTCCAATGTCACCTCCCAGTGGGGGTCCTATCTGCCAGACCTTTGAGACCCAAAGTGGTTGGACAAGTCAGAAGAGCACCAATGTGTCAATTACTGAGCTGATGGTTTACATTGGGCAAGTAGATCTCTTGGATTTGGCAGATTGTGTCACTCATCTCTACCTTGGTACAAGTTCAGGATCATGGTGCTGTAAAACATTCTTTCCATGAAACTTGAGTTGTGCCTTCTCACATTACAGTTGTGTCCATCCTTACTTTTCCTCTTAGCCTGACCTATCTTAAGATGACCAGCTTTGAAAATACAAATTACTAGCTTGGCCTGTGCGAAATTTTCGCACATTGGTCATGGGGGGCGCAGGCAATTTCAGAAAAAAGTTAGCTGGTCAAATGTAAATGTATTTCATGAGCTGATAGGTATTTATATACTGTAAGTAGATTGGTAATACAATAAATTATTTTGATAATGCTTGATGTGCCACCTGCAGGTCAATGTGTCTTTCTGCAGGTTTATGAAAATGAATCTTTAAACTGTATTTAGTGATAAAATTGTGAATGTGTGGTTTGTTTGGCTGTTTTCTTGCTGAAGGGAGCAAGTTTACCTTTCAAATGGTGTAATATTTGTGTGTGTGTGGGGCAAAGTAATCAGCGAAAAAGCAGTGCATGTTTACAAATGTGTTGGTAGTGTGCTTTGGGGTACTGTGGTGCTACCTGCAGGTCATTTTTCCTTACTGCAGGTTTATGAAAATTAATGTTTAAACTGTATTTTGTGATCAAATAGTGGATGTGTGGTTTGCCTATTTTCTTGCTGAAGGGGGCAAGTTTACCTTTCAAATGATGTATCATTTGTGTGTGTGGGTGCAGTATTAACGGGGATACAAAGGAATCACCGAAAAACAGTGTTTACAAATAATAGAATAGATTTTGAGATACTCTGTTAGGAGATGTTTACGCTTTATGTAGTCACCTAGTGGTTGTCAAGTGCACTGCAGCTTTTTTGCAATTTTGCTAGTCGTAGTTGAAAAAGGAAGGATGGACACATCTGTATGTATACACTACTAGCTGAAGAACACGGCGTTGCCCGGGCATAGTAACTAACTGTGGTTAGTTATAACAAATTATAATGATAATACTCCATCCCATAGTCCAGTGCCCATATAACCATCATACATATCTGCCATCCCATAGTCCTGTGCCCATATACCCATCATACATATCCTCCATTCTATAGTCCCTTGCCCATATACCCATCATACATATCCTCCATCCCATAGTCCCGTGCCCATATACCCATCATACATATCTGGCATCCCATAGTCCCGTGATTATCCTCAATCCCATAATCCAGTACCCATAAACCCATCATACATATCTTCCATCCCATAGTCTCGTGCCCATATAAACATCACACATATCCAGCATCCCATAGTCCCGTGCCCATATACCCATCATACATATCCTCCATCCCATAGTCCAGTCCCCATATACCCATCATACATATAATCCACCATCCCATAGTCCTATGCCCATATACCCATCATACATATAATCCTCCATCCCATAGTCCAGTGCCCATATACCCATCACACATCCTCCATCCCATAGTCCCATGCCCATATACCCATCGTATATATCCTCTATCCCATAGTCCCGTGCCCATAGTCCTATCACACATATCCTCCATCCAAGTTCCGTGCCCATATACCCATTATGACATCATCTTCGCCATGGCAATCATTTTGACATCATCATTGCCTTGGCAACCTATTATGACATCATCAACACCATGGCAACCATTATGACATAACCATCATCATTGCAACCTATTATGACATCATCGTCGCCATGGCAACCATTATGACATCATCTTCTCCATGGCAACCTTTATGACATCATCGTTGCCATAGCAACTATTATGACATCATCGTTGATACATACACTCGTTTTTATATAGATAAGGGTTATATGGATACTGTAAGGGTGCAATAAGGAGGTATAGAGTGCCAAATTGTAGGGTAAAACGGTAAAGCATGATCTGGTTGAGACTCTTACACTACCAGACAATTTCCAGAATTACCAACCTGCCTTGAATACTACTGAAGGGGAGTCTTAAAGACTCACACCTGTGGTGGGCACTGGGCATCCAAGGCTGGATGATATGTACAGGAAGGGCAGGTGTAGACAGATGTCATCTATTGGTTTAGATTTTGGTAATTTAAAGGAATACAGAATAAGAAAAACATGGCTGGTTTAATCCTGTCCCTGGCATGGGGCTATTTCTAGTATTGCAGCTTAGCTCCATCTTAGGAAGTAGGGTTCATCTGCAATACCATACCCATCTGGTGAACAAGTTTGGCGCTGTGCTTACAAAAAAAGAGTCATTTTTTAGGAGTGATGCCCAGTTCAGAAATGTTGATAATTTTGTAAAGCCAAATAGAAACTCATCCCCTTCTCTTACCAGAATCTCCATACAGGGACGAGATCACTCTTGCAATCCTCCAACTTCAAGAGAATAATCGCTTGGAGATCTTGAAACGCAAATGGTGGGAAGGCGGAAAGT
This sequence comes from Dendrobates tinctorius, assembly GCF_039654945.1. Classification (NCBI taxonomy): domain Eukaryota; kingdom Metazoa; phylum Chordata; class Amphibia; order Anura; family Dendrobatidae; genus Dendrobates; species Dendrobates tinctorius. Next base: position 54,461,868 of record NW_027361696.1, read on the forward strand.
GCCCTAAGGAAGAAGACCACCGTGCAAAAGGTCAGTGATATCTTGGTCAATGCAACAAGAAAATCTTCCGATGACCTGTGAGTTCCTCGTCTTGTGATCATCTCTTCTCTCTTTTCATCTCTTTGGGTTTCATTTTCATCCCATTGTCTCTTCGTCAGGGTGGACTAGGGAGACATCGGGAACATCTGTCAATCTCATCAAGTCTCATTCTGGTAATGCACCTTTCACTGTCTGGTACTGTCCTTATGATTGTGACTTCTATAACTTCCATCTATGATGCACACATTTCTCACTTATATTCTTCCTCCTTTTCTTCCACTTCCCACCATGTGTCCTAACTCATTTCCTAATCAATAGATGATAACTATCGTATGGTAACACAGTAGACATATATAGGTGCCTTGGGTATACAATTTCCTTTTAAAGGAGCTTAAAAGAAGACCTGGATTTTGATACTGAGGATCCTCTTCCTTGTCCTTTCCGGGACCACAGGGCCAAGTCCTCGCCTTTGGGTTTGGAAGCAATACTGCTCCTCAGGGGAGGAGATTCTTGTACTGGCCATCAAATAGCAAAGGAATTTAGTGGCACAAGTGCTGGACCCCAATTGTTCAAGTGTTTGGCACCTGTATGTGCTGTCTCTGAAGGCCATGACTAATATATCATATAAGAATATATAGATGACTTTTGCTTGCAGCTCCAGTGAACTCCAGTCTATCCTATCTTCAGCGTCACCAGCAAGACGCACAGTTTTGCCGGTCACCATAGGCACCTCCAAACCTGACAATTGCAGACCTCCACCCATGTTCCAAGCTAATAAAAAAAAATACTTATGTACCGTATATACTCGAGTATAAGTCGACGTGGCTTGCTTACACGTCATCAGAAAATTCCGTCTGAGGCTGTGATATCCGGACAAGTTGTGGTTGCTATGTACAGAAGCGCCCCCACTGCTTGTCTGTAACTGTCATTGCTGGGTAGCAGATCTTCTCCCTCCATCTTTAAGTAGGACGGATCCATTTGTGTTGACGCACCTTTGGCTTCTGACATTCCAAACTGGTTTAGGATTGTGGACTTTTTAGAACTTTGGTTAAGAGGAAAACTCCCATATTCCTCTCTCTGTATTTGGATTCCGAAATAATATGTCACATTTCCAAGGTCCTTAGTCTCAAAGCGCTGGTTAAGGCTACTTTCACACATCAGGTTTTCGGCGTCAGGCGCGATCCGGCGTCGTGCCGGAATGCCGGATCCGGCAAATGTTTTGTAAAACCTGATGTGCCGGATCCGGTTTTCTGCCGGATCCGTCTTGTTCTTGACAGACAAAACCGGATCCGTCTCATCCGGTTCATCCGTTTTTCTATCCGTTTTTCGACGGATTACGCCGGATCCGGTTTTTAAAATTGACCCTTGTGGCCTTCCGAACGGGATTGGCTACTGGAAAACTATATATAGCATGTTCCTACAGCCCTTCTTTGACAGGTTGTAGAGGAGAAAGTGCAGGTTGGAGAGAAGAGCAAGTTACTGGCGAAGATGGATGTTGTCATTGGAAATATTACCACTAGAAGTTCTGTGACGGTTTCAGTAATGAGGGACAATTTTGCACTATACTTTATGTCACCTCAAGGCAGAGTACACTGGCAGGATGACAGAGTGTGAAAGATTTGTGCCCTAACCAAACTTGTGTACCTTCTGGACCAACAGTATATACCTTTGCCAACCAAAGTTGGCTATCTTGTCATGGTCTTACTATTTTTAGCTTTAGGCCACAGGTGTGTACCTGGTTGTGTTTTATGCAAAGTATTTCACCTTTTAACAAAAGTTGTGTACATTGTTAGGAAATCACCAACAATAAACACAACTTTTCAGGTGAAATACTTTGCTTCAAACACAACCAGGAACACAACTGTGGCAAAAAGCTAAAATTTACCCACAGTTATATACCTGGTTTTGAATACCTTTTTACCTTTTAAATACCCTGTATTTAACCTTTTTTTTAAACATATTTCGCCGCAGAAAGAAATGACAGACAACCAGTGTAAACAATAATTTAACTTTTATTTAAAATATTTTTTTTTGTGTAAACTGTTTTTAAAGTTAAAAAAACTTTTTTAATAAAGGTTTGAAACCAACCAAATGGGCATTTTTATTACAAAAAAAACATTATAACTCGGTGTAGTGTGGGGTGGAAATACTGCTGGAGGGGCTGCGGGACACTTCGACAATGGGAGTGTGGAGAGAGGACTGGGATCGTGGTGGGGAAGGAACAGTTAGAGGTGATGGTGTGGAAAAAGCTACAGAATGGGTGGACATGTGGGAGGCAGAAGAGGTGGTGGGCGGTGGAGTGGAGGGTTGGGCAGGGACTGTAGGAGCAGATGATGTTGATGGAAAGTTGTATGGGGAAGGAGTTTGGTACGGGGAAGGAGTTTGGTACGGGGAAGGAGTTTGGTACGGGGCAGGTTGCTGGAAGTGGGGAGATGTCTGGTACTGGGGAGGTTGCTGGTACTGGGAAGGTTGCTGGTACTGGTGAGGTTGCTGGTATGTAATAGGAGGGGGAGGATGGAAAGTGGCTGGAGGGGGTGCAGATGTAATAGGAGGGGGAGGATGGAAAGTGGCTGGAGGGGGTGCAGGTGGAGGAACTACAGTGGTGGGAGGTGGAGGTTGGGAGGTAACCTGCTGTAGAGCACCGTGGCACGAATGCATTACATGCATCTGCTGGGTAGGAGATAGTGTTGCCATGCGCTCCACAACAGACCTGAAAAAGGTGTGGTTTGGCGAAGATCTTGCTTCTGAATGCATGGTTTGCAGAAGTGTCTTCACCTCCAGAATGCTGGAGTTGATCTGCTGAAAGCCTGCGGAGATTTGCTCTGACAAGACTTTTAGACAGTTCTGGAAAGATGCATTCAGATGCAAGAACTCTGGCGCATAACTCTTTTCCTGACCCCTCTGCCGCTGCCGCCCAGTACCCGCAGGTGTACTAGAGGTGGCAGGGACAGAAGGGTGGGGTAAAGGGAAAGCGATCTCCTCACCAGCAGCTTCATGTAATGTAGGCGGCCACGATGCTCCTGTGCTGGTGGATGGGACAGATGGGTCGAATGTGTGGGAAGGCTGGGAAGGTGCAGATGTACCGGGGCGGTCGAAGTGTCCCTCGGTGCCGGTCTCCTCAGGGATCGCCTCAGAAGGGTCCAATCGTGCAGGCTCCCGAGTGCTGCTCACCGTGCTGTGGAATAAAGAGAAAAAAAAACAATTAAAATACTGACATGGTATGGCCCTGGCTGAAAAAAAAAAGTTACATCTAACATTTTTTTTCACATGTGGTGTGTAATATTTACCTTCTAGTGACCATTGTTTCCCGGAGGAACGACAGGGCTTGTGCGTACTTGTACTTGCTCCTGCGTCCTCCAGATCCACTCGGGGCCCGCATCTCTTTATTGAACTCCTTCTTGAAACGATCCCTCACAGACCGCCACCGATTCACAATTCTGTTCCCTGAAACGAGAAAGGAGTGGTTAGTATACAACATCAGTGTTTCACAAACTCCAGTCCTCATGGTCCCCAGGGGTCATGTTTTCAGGATTTCCATAGTAAATAGAAATCCTGAACACATGATCCGTGGGGACCACGAGGACTGGAGTTCGGGAAACACTGGTTTACATCAAGCAACCGGTACTGTATATACTTACGCTCTTTAATCTGGGCCCGAACATCGAGGTCCTCCCAGCGGCCCACAAGGAGCGAACAGATTTCCTCCCAGAGTCGTCGGGTAACGATAAGGTCAGCGTGGCGGCGGTCAGCCATATTCCAGAGCGGCTCCCTTTCTCTGACGAGATCGATGAGGTGGTCCACATCGAGTCCTCCATCCTCACCGTCAGAGTCGGGAGCACGCTGTGAAGGCTGTTAAAGAAAAAGACAAAAATAACATAATTAGCCTCCACAAAAGAAATGAAATAAAAAGTGCAAAAAAACAAAGCAAAAATATTTATACTTGCACGCTGGTGACCGCCGCGTTGCTGTCGCCGACGACCCTGGGAGGCACTGCGAGGACCTCTTGGCCGAGCACCAGATTGGGAAGACTAGAGAAGAAAACAAAAAATGTTATGTCTTTGGATGTAGGCATTTGTTTGCTGTGTGTGGTCTGCAGAACATTGTTTTCTATGTGTTGTGTGTAGTGTGATGTTGTGTTTCTGCGTTTGATGCAAAAAACTTACCAATTGTGAGCCCACTCCAAGTGTCTGTCCACCCCTTCCTTCTTCTTCTGGGAGCTCCTCTTCATCTTGTGAATCCTGTTTTGAAATAAAAGGCAATGAATAGACATATATTACAGAGATGATGGATTTTGGAAATAAAAACTTACCGTCAAACGCTGACGATGCGAGGGAGGGCTCCCAGAAGATGATGTGCTGTCTTCCTGGTGGCCACACTCCATGCCTGTGGGTGGTGTTCCAGCTGCTGCCATTGCTGCTGCTGCTGCTGCTGCATCTATTGGGCGGCTGTTGAATAAAGAGAAACAAAGGGCCAATGAATATCTTGATATTCAATAGCCCTAGTTTGGAGGAATGGGGGATTTGATAATTACCGTCTCTCATCTGCTGCTGGCCTCCCCTCCTCAGCATGTTCCATTTGCTGCTCCATTTGGGGTGGTGGTGGTGCTGATGGTGCTGCAGTGGTCTCCTGCCTTCTCCTGCTGCGCTTGGTTGCTTTCTTGGGTGGCATGTTGGGTGTGGCTGTGGGTCCCACTGTCTTGCTTTTATATATGTCTTGTGGGCAGAGCTACTGAGCATGCTCAGACCAAAAAAAACGGATCCGGCCACCGGATCCGGCTTTCGCCGGATCAGGCGCATTGCGGCGCTCATAGGCTTTCATTGTGTGAAAAAGCCGGACGCGCCGGATCCGGCGTGTCCGGCTTTTTCGCCGGAGACAAAAAACGTTACAGTAGCCGTTTTTTCCAGACGCCGGATCGCGACACATTGCCGGATCCGGCGAAAACCGGATGAAACGCATGGCCATCCGGCGCGATCCGGCGCAAATGCAAGTCAATGGGGGGGAAACCGGATCCGGCATTGCATTTCGCCGGATCCGGTTTCTGTCAAAAGCGCCGGATCGCGCCTGACGGCGAAAACCTGATGTGTGAAAGAGGCCTAAGAATTTCACCTAGCTTTCCAATTTCTTTTTCATTGTGGTAGCTCAGTAAGCTCCCATGTCTGGAGTTCATGGAGGGACTCCATCTCTTCATTAGCGGCATTTATCCACTTCTGCTTCTTGTGGACAGGCAGTTTTTGCATCTCTTGCGATGACTGTGGGTTTGGTTCAGGAAGTGTTCTGACCATATAAGAAAGGCGTCTAGCTGAGATACCTTTGTTTGGCCTTTCTGATCTCCTGACTGGAGGTTGACTTGGTTCTTCTGTGTCTTCCTTGGTGGCTTCAGAGCTTATCCACACTTTTCTTTTTTGGCATCTGGGTTTTGTGGTTGAGATTCTTGTTCTTGCTTCTTAGGTTGAATAACTGGTGTAACTTCATGGAATTTGAACGATACAGAGTATTCATCAATCACTACATCTCTGATGATTGTTACTGTGTTGGTCTATGGGTGCAGGATTCTGTATCCCTTTTGGTTATAGCCCACCAGGACTCATTGCTTTGCATGTGATTCCCACTTGGAACGTTTTTCTTTGGGAACATACATAAACGTTTTGCTTCCAAATATCCTGAGGTGCTTCAGGTTAGGCTTCTCGCAGTTCCATAGCTCATATGGAGTTTTATTTGTGGCTTTACCTGGCACTCTGTTTTGAAGATAGCAAGCTGTCATGATGGCTTCTCCACAATACGTTGTAGGTAGATTCGCATCAAACAACATACATCTTCCACTTTCACAGAGTACGGCTCTTTCTCTCTGCAGTGCCATTTTGTTCTGGGTTGTATGGAGTGGTAGTCTGGTACACGATTCCATCCTTTTTCAAAGTGGTTTGCACCTTACCACTTGTATATTCGGTTCCATTATCTGCACACAGGGCTTTTGGCATTCTTCCAAATTTGTTAAACATTAGCAAACAGCAAGATATTCTTCAAGTTTCTGCGGAAATTCATCCTTACTGCGAAGCAGGTAGGCGACTGTATATCTGGAGTAGTCATCAATAAATGTGAGAAAATATCTCTTCTTGCTAGGAGTTTGAACACTCATTGGACCGCATACATCTGTATGTATCAGATCCAGTGGCTGTGCAGATCTAGTGGTGCTTATTTTAGGAAAGAATTTTCTGCACATTTTCCCTTTAAGACAGCTAGTGCACTTCATCAATTGACTACATTGGTTGATGTCAATACTAGAGTTGAGCGACTTTTGGTTTTTTAGGGCCGTGTTTCGTTTCATGAAACCCGACTTTTCCAAAAGTCGGGTCGAGCAAGATCTTCCGATTATAGGGAAAAGTCGGGGTCGTCCCGAAACACGAAACCCAATGTAAGTCAATGGGGAATAAAAGTCGGCAGTGAGAGGACAGGAAACACACCTACAGTGCCCATTTGAATGCCAAAAGCATCAATTCTTCTTACTTAAGCTTGTCAACCTTAATTAACTTCATAATACAAGTTACGCACTGAAAAATGGGGGTTATTTGGCTAAAGTTGTGGGGGGTGGGGCTGGCTCCAGGTTTTCATGTGCCCTGGGCGAAAGAGCGCCCCTTTAACACATACCAAAACTCATCATGCTCCGATACGGCAGAGAAATAGCGGTATAGTACAATGAAAAATACTTCACTTTTTACATCTCATGACGAGGCCCATCTATTTCTCCATACAGAATCATTGGTCCCATATAATGTTTGAAACAGTATATGATGAGCTCCACATAATGCTACAGTATATGTTGGTCCCCATGGATGAAGCTCCACTGTCTTATGGGCCCAAATAATGCTCCAAACATAATGGGCCCCATTTCTAATGCTCTAGTGTATAATGGGCCCTGTAAATGCTGCTCCAGTGTCTGATGTCCACCTTTGGAATGTTCCAGTGTATGGTGGGCCCCATCTATCATTCTCCAGAGTAACGTGCTCCCCAAAAATTGCTGTCCCAACATTGAAAACAATCAAATAAGTCTCCTCGCTAGGGAATCCCTGTACTTGTTTTGTTTTCTCTGGTTAATGGTCATGTGTTAATATGCACTTACATTGTGCATACACATTAACTTACTTTTCTCAGTTCAGATTTGTTTTTTATGTAATCCCTGTACTAGTCTGGACTCCTCGTCGTCCCCATCTTCCATCTCACTGCACAGTATTTCAACCTTGCAAGTGCTGTGATCCTGAGCAAGCAGGGGGGGCCCACTCGTTGGCGACGGCACTGGCACAGGGCCCCTGATAGTACGGTGGTGTGTCTGATGGCGGGTGGGCCGAACCTGCACTTTCATCTGCAGCTTCCTCTTTGTCACCGTGTAAGATGGAACTGTATATGGGAAGGGTAACCTGAGTTTCATCAGGGTCAGATTCAGGCCGTGTAGCGTGCGAGGGGAATGTAGTGGTCTGGGTCAATGTACCAGCAGATTCATCGAGCAGTGGCTGGGCATCAGTGCACTTGTGTCGCCCCCAGGAGTACGGTCGCCACAGTGGCATTACCTTCCTCCTAGGGAGTGTGATGTCATGCTTGGGAGCAACGAAGGATCTCTCTAGCAGGTTAACTGATTGGGCGGCGTTATTCCCACGAGTCATGACCCTCCAAACAGCGTTCATGAAGGCAAATTGTTTGTTTTACGTGGGCAGTATGGTTGCAAAGCTGAACCTTAAAGGAATGTCCAGAAGGGCACCACCAGGAGTGGAGCCTACGGTTAAATTCGACTCCACCTGGGAAACCTCAACCATGCCAGCTACAGAACAGATGCACACATTGCAAGCTTAATTCCGTTAACGAACGAGACTCCGTCATGCCCCGCGGTCCGAGTTCGGCTTACTAGAGGGACACGTGAGGCTCTGGAACATGAGATTGGCCAATAACTGGTGTGTCATGCCCTTACATGTCCGTGGCTGCATGTGCGCTACACTGAAAAGGCCAGCGTTTCTCGCTTACAGGTGCAGATAACCCGCTGAACAACGTTAGTGATGGGGATCACTGATTACAATTATTACCCGCGAACAATGATTTCCCAGTAAGTGCAGGTCAACTGCAGTTCCGGAATTAGGCCTAACCGTCATTCCTGAAAAAATGAAAAACTTACGTGTGCAAACCACAGGTGCTGTAGCTTGCTTAACAGCTCGCCAGCCGTTCTCACGCCCAGTATGGATTACACGTGATTGCACAAAGGTTAGAAAGGGTACCGTATCCCCAGATAACATGTATGGATAGCGTACACATTCAAAATATATGTCTCAGGAGGCAGGCTCAGACGGTGTTAGGCCCAGTATGGATTGCACAAAGGTTAGAAAGGGTACCGTATCCCCGGATAACATGTATGGATAGCGTACACATTCAAAATATATGTCTCAGGAGGCAGGCTCAGACGGTGTTAGGCCCAGTATGGATTGCACGTGATTGCACAAAGGTTAGAAAGGGTACCGTATCCCCGGATAACATGTATGGATAGCGTACACATTCAAAATATATGTCTCAGGAGGCAGGCTCAGACGGTGTTAGGCCCAGTATGGATTGCACGTGATTGCACAAAGGTTAGAAAGGGTACCGTATCCCCGGATAACATGTATGGATAGCGTACACATTCAAAATATATGTCTCAGGAGGCAGGCTCAGATGGTGTTAGGCCCAGTATGGATTGCACGTGATTGCACAAAGGTTAGAAAGGGTACCGTATCCCCGGATAACATGTATGGATAGCGTACACATTCAAAATATATGTCTCAGGAGGCAGGCTCAGACGGTGTCAGGCACAGTATGGATTTGACGGCCCAGATTACACAGCGGAGGAGCAGGGAGAGGTAAAGATTGCAAATGCTGGGGCCCTGCCCAAGCAAGGGGGGCCCACTCGTGGGCGTCGGTACTGGCAATGGGCCCCTCATAGTACAGCGGTGTGTCTGACGGCGGGTGTGCACCACCACCGTCAAAGACACTTGATTGCACTATGAGGGACCCTGTGCCAGTGCCCGCGCCCAAGAGTCGGCCTACCCACCTGTCCAGGGCAACGGCACTCGCACGGTGTCGTGCGCTAGGTGGTGACCCCTGCCATGGGGGGGGAGGCAGCACAGTTAGGGAGTTTTAGAAAGTGGCATATGTTGATGTTGGACATTCAGCTGATGCAAAAGGCGAAATAGGTCAAGTCCCAGGAAGAGGTGGACCAAAGCAAGCCATTTTTCTGTCACCCTTTGTGTCATCAGGGGAAGGTGGGACAAAATCCTTGGAAACCCATGCATGGTTCATTTTAATGAAGGTTAGATCATCCACATTTTGGGTTGACAGACGGGTCCTTTTTTCTGTCAGGATTGATCCAGCTGCACTGAAGACTCTTTCCGATAGCACACTTGCAGCTGGGCAAGCGAGCTCCTGTAAGGCATATTGGGCCAATTCAGGCCAGGTGTCCAGTTTAGCGGCCCAATAGTCAAAGGGGAATGACCTGTGTGGGAGAACATCGATATGGGAGGAAAAGTAGTTTGTAACCATGGTTGACAACTGCTGTCTCCTGTCACTTTCCATCGATGCAGTATTACCAGTTGTGTGAGCGGTATTTGAAAAATCAGTCCACAACATTGTCATGAAACCCCTGTCTCCAACGCCACTTCTGCTGTGTGCACCACGAACACCTCTGCCAAGCTGCCCCCGGCCCGTACGGCTCGTGTGAGAACCATCACCGCTGCTGTGTGCGGGGAATGCCTCAAGCAACCGATTTACCAGAGTTGCTTGTTTATTAGCCAGTATTAGGTCAAGGTTCTCCTGTGGCATGATGTTTTGTAATTTGCCTTTATAGCGTGGATCCAGGATGCTGGCCAACCAGTAGTCGTCATCGTTCATCATTTTGGCAATGCGGGGGTCCCTTTTTAGGATCCGCAAGGCATAATCTGACATGTGGGACAATGTTCCCGGTGTCAATGATGCACTGCGAGTGCTGGTTGGAGGAGCACTTTCTGGCAAATCCACATCCCTCCAGTCACGCACAAACCCTGTACCAGACCTTGCCACGCCAACATTTTCACTTGCCCCACGAGATGCATCCTCCTCCCCTAAGTAATCATCCCCATCATCATCCTCCTCCTCCCCTTCTTCCTCCACCTCGTCCAGGAGAGGTCCCTGAGCAGACAATGGCTGAATGTCATCAAGGATTCCCTCCTCCTCTTCCTCCTCATCAACATTGGCTGCAGACGCCTGCTCCTTAAGGTGCGTCAAAGTTTGCATGAGCAGACGCATAAGTGGGATGCTCATGCTTAGGATGGCGTCGTCTGCGCTTACCAGCCGTGTGCATTCCTCAAAACACTGAAGGACTTTACAGAGGTCTTTCAGCTTCGACCACTGCACACCTGTCAACTCCATGTCTGCTCTCAAAGTGCCTGGCCGTGTATCCTCCCACAAATGCATTATGGCCTGCCTCTGCTCGCACAGCCGCTCCACCATGTGCAGGGTGGAGTTCCACCTTGTTGCAATGTCGATAATGAGGCGGTGGTTGGGAAGGTGGAGCAATCGCTGCAGCTTCTGCATACGAACGGAGTGTACAGGCGACCGGCGGATGTGCGCGCACAGTCTTCGCACCTTCTGGAGCAGGGCTGTTAACTCCGGATAATTTTTGAGGAAGCACTGCACCACCAGGTTCAAGGTGTGAGCCAAGCAAGGTATGTGGCTGAGTTTTGAAAGGGCTATGGCTGCCACTAAATTACGGCCGTTATCACTAACTACCTTGCCTGCCTCAAGATGTACACTGCCCAGCCATGACTCAGTTTGTCGCTTCAAGTACTCGGCCAGCACCTCGGCGGTATGTCTGTCGCCCAAACACATCATCTGCAACACAGCCTGCTGACGCTTTCCACTAGCTGCTCGATAGGGGGACACATCGTGTGCAACAGTGGCAGCTGCAGATGGAGTGCTCGTACGACTGCGCTCTGTGGACGAGCTTTCGCTTCTGGAGGAGGAGGAGGAGGGTGGAACGCCTACAGCCAACTGTTTCCTATACCGTGGACTAGGCAGCACTGTCCCACCACCGCTGTCCCCTGTGGACCCTGCATCCACCACATTAACCCAGTGCGCAGTGATGGACACGTAACGGCCCTGGCCATGCCGACTGGACCATGCATCAGTAGTGAGGTGCACCTTTCCGCTCACTGACTGCTTGAGTGCATGGACAATGCGGTCTTTCACATGATGGTGGAGGGCTGGGATGGCTTTGCGAGAGAAGAAGTGGCGACTGGGTAGGTCATAGCGTGGTACTGCATAGGCCATGAGTTCGCGGAAAGCTGTGCTTTCCACCAACCGAAAGGGCATCATCTCAAACGAGATTAGTTTGGCAATGTGGGCGTTCAAACCCAGTGTACGCGGATGAGAGACTGAGTACTTTCTTGACCTACTCATAGTGTCTGGGAGGGTGAGCTGGACTTGAGAGCTGCATATGGTGGAAGTAGCGGTGGACAGGGCGGACTGAGAGAGGGTTGATGATGGTGATGGAGTTGGTGTTCTTTCTGATGGCCTAGAATCAGTCTTTCGTTGATATAACAGTGGGATTCCCTGACTGCTGTGGCCTTGCAACGACACCTCAACATTTGCTGCTGTGCTAACCGGTGGGCTTACAGTGGGGGAAACAATGTAGCGTTGCTGACTACCTTCGTTGTGATCAGTTGCACATGTGGCACTTGCGGTTTGGTGTTGTGTCCACGCTTGCAAGTGCATGCTGGTTAAATGTCTAAGCATGCAACTGGTATTCAAATTTTTCCGATTTTTCCCTCGGCTAAAGGTCTTTGCGCACTTCTTACAGATAACCTTGGCCTGATCATGAGGATTTTGTTCAAAAAAGTGCCACACTGCACTCTTCCTACTTTGGCAGACATTTTGCGGCCTAGCACGCTGTGATCTTTTGACCCTCTGGACAAGCTGTCCAGCAACTCTTTTGATGTTTGGAACCTGTCTTTGGAGTTCTCCGGGCCTGCCAGATAACAGCTGTTGCGATGTCGATGTCTGCTGTGGATGCTCCTCATCTGAGCTATTGGAAGCAGCACCCTCTTCCCCCAATGGATGCCAATCTGGGTCAACAACTGGGTCATCCATCACCTCCTCTTCTATGTCATGTGCACCTTCCTCTGTGTCACAGTGTATGGTGGTATAGTGTGCGGGAAGGGGCACCTGAGTCTCATCAGGGTCAGAATCTGGCTCTGTACACTGCGAGGACAATGTAGTGCTCTGAGTGAATGTACCAGCAGAATCATCCATCAGCGGCTGTGCATCAGTGCACTCCATGTCAGATTCATCTTGGCCTGGGTAATTCACCATTTCACTTGATAATCCAGGCATGGTATGTGAAAACAGCTCCATGGAGTAATCAGTAGTATGGCCTGCGTCATCCTTCAATCTTGGTTGGGGTGAAGGACACAAGGAAAGGTGTGGTTCATGAACATGAGCCTCCAATGACGACTCAGTGCTTTTACTTTTTACAACTGAAGAAGAGGAGGCGATAGAGCTGGAGGCTGAGTCAGCAATGTAAGACAAAACTTTTTCCTGATGCTCTGGCTTTAAAAGCGGTTTGCCAACTCCTAGAAAACTAAGCGTTCGAGGCCTTATGTAGCCAGACGATGACGCAGGCTCAACACCTCCTGCATTCGGTCCTATTTTGCTCTTGCCACTACCATCAGATCCACCACCAACACCATCATTACCAGCTGCCAACCCCCGCCCAATTCCACGGCCTCTTCCACCAGCCTTCCTCATTTTTGGTAGAAATGTAGACAAAATCCAACAAACTATATAGTATGTAAAACAAGGTACAAGGTGTCTATAGGACAGGGGAGATTTTGAATTTCTGCACACACTTTTGGACACTGGACACTTTTGGATTGTGTGAGGCCCAATGAATATCTGAGCGCTATGTGACAGGCTCGATGGCACAGCTGTGACCTAAGTGACTAGAGGATAAGTGAGATTTTGAATCTCTGCACACACTTTTGGACACTGGACACTTTTGGATTGTGTGAGGCCCACTGATATCTGAGCGCTATGTGACAGGCTCGATGGCACAGCTGTGACCTAAGTGACTAGAGGATAAGTGAGATTTTGAATCTCTGCACACACTTTTGGACACTGGACACTTTTGGATTGTGTGAGGCCCACTGATATCTGAGCGCTATGTGACAGGCTCGATGGCACAGCTGTGACCTAAGTGACTAGAGGATAAGTGAGATTTTGAATCTCTGCACACACTTTTGGACACTGGACACTTTTGGATTGTGTGAGGCCCAATGAATATCTGAGCGCTATGTGACAGGCTCGATGGCACAGCTGTGACCTAAGTGACTAGAGGTTAATGGAGATTTTGAATCTCTGCACACACTTTTGGACACTGGACACTTTTGGATTGTGTGAGGCCCAATGAATATCTGAGCACTATGAGACAGGCTCGATGGCACAGCTGTGACCTAAGTGACTAGAGGATAAGTGAGATTTTGAATCTGTGCACACACTTTTGGACACTGGACACTTTTGGATTGTGTGAGGCCCAATGAATATCTGAGCGCTATGTGACAGGCTCGATGGCACAGCTGTGACCTAAGTGACTAGAGGATAAGTGAGATTTTGAATCTGTGCACACACTTTTGGACACTGGACACTTTTGGATTGTGTGAGGCCCAATGAATATCTGAGCACTATGAGACAGGCTCGATGGCACAGCTGTGACCTAAGTGACTAGAGGATAAGTGAGATTTTGAATCTGTGCACACACTTTTGGACACTGGACACTTTTGGATTGTGTGAGGCCCAATGAATATCTGAGCGCTATGTGACAGGCTCGATGGCACAGCTGTGACCAAAGTGACTAGAGGATAAGGGAGATTGGATTGCTTTTAAAAAAGCAGTTTGCGGAGCAGTGGGTAAACAGCAATGCCAGCCTGTCAGGAAGCCTTAAAAGGCAGCCCAACAACCAACACTACTGATACACCACAATATAGCCTCCCCTTGCACTGCACACACAGTGACTGGTGTGTTGTGCAGGCCAAATTGCTATCAGCAGCAGAAGCAGTTTTTTTTTCTTCTCAGCAGGACAAAAAAAAAAAATTGGGCTTGCTTTTAAAAAAGCAGTTTGAGGCCCAATGAATATCTGAGCGCTATGTGACAGGCTCGATGGCGCAGCTGTGACCAAAGTGACTAGAGGATAAGGGAGATTGGATTGCTTTTAAAAAAGCAGTTTGCGGAGCAGTGGGTAAACAGCAATGCCAGCCTGTCAGGAAGCCTTAGAAGGCAGCCCAACAACCAACACCACTGATACACCACTATATAGCCTCCCCTTGCACTGCACACACAGTGACTGGTGTGTTGTGCAGGCCAAATCGCTAGCAGCAGAAGCAGTTTTTCTGTCTTCTTCCCTGCCTAACGCTCTCCCTACAGAATCAGCAGCAACCTCTCCCTATGCTAAGATCGGCAGAAGTAAGATGGCGGTCGGCGTGCACGCCCTTTTATACCCCCTGTGACGCCCACCAAAGCAAGCCAATCACTTGCATGCCCTTCTGAAAGATGGTGGTGACCCGTGCCTATGTCATCACGTTGCCCACAGTGTCCGTGGATCCTGATTGGCTGAAAAAGAGCGCAAAACAAACTTTTGAAACGCGACTTTGGCGCGTAAGTCGCCGACCTCGTGGCCGACCTCATCCTAGGGTCGGGTTTCGTTTCATGAAACCCGACTTTGCCAAAAGTCGGCGACTTTTGAATTTTTTCGACCCGTTTCGCTCAACTCTAGTCAATACCATATGCAAATTGAGCTAGCTTCCTTACTGCTTCTGGGTCTCTGTCCAAGATCTGTGCCATACATGGATACAGTTCTTATGTAGATCTTGTCTAGAACTGTACACTCTTTCTTTGCATTTTAGCTGATAAAGTTCATCTTGGATTTTTCCTTCTGCAAGAGTGTGACCCTTCTTTGAGATGATGCAGCTGTTATCTTTAAAAGTAACTACATTGCCCTTTTGCACGAGCTTCTTTACTGACAGAAGATTGTTTTCAAGGCTGGGAACATAGAGAACATCCTTTACTGAGATCTTTCTGCTTTGTGCTGAGGAAACTGGAGAGTGGAGGTAGCAATCTCCTACTCCTTCTGAAGTCATACAGTGACTATTAGCTAAGATGACCTTTTCTGACTTGCTTTCATTAAGGTCAGTGAAATAATTCTTGCTATTTGTCATATGACTGCTTGCACCAAAATCTATGCACCATATATGCTTTGCAGATGGGCTTGTACTGGCATTAAATGCAGCTTCAACACATGCAGAATCTTCCTTTACAGCTGTTTTAACCCTTCAATGACTGTTCTGCTTTTTAAGCTGACTTATTCTTGCTTTCCAAATTCTGCAGTCTGCTTTAAGGTGGCCAGGCTTTTTACAGACAAAACATTCACGAGTTTCTCTTAGATTGCTCTTATATTTAGGGAAATCCTGTGTCTTTAATACTGTTTCTGCTCTGGATTCATTACTGCTGCTTATATGCTGTGTTTTTCTCCTGAATTCATCTACAAATTTGCCTTTGACATACTCTGTCTAGTGTCAGTTCATCATCTGGCCATGCATCTAGTGCAGTCGTGAGTGTGTCATAACTTTCTGGAAGACCACTTAATAAAAGTGTAGCAACATGAAAATCTTTAATTTCTTCTCCAATACCCCTGAGACGCTCCATAATCTCTAGGGTGCTCCTTATATAGTCCTGCATATTCTGTCCATCACTTAGCTTAGACTGATATAGCTTTCTCATGAGATAAAGCTTATTGCTGAGATTTGATCTTTCATGCACTTTCTGTAACTCATCCCACATCTCCTTTGCAGTTGCACACTTGCATATACGCACAATCTGATTATCATCTACACTGAGGGAGATCGCGCTTTATGCTTTCTGATCTTTCTCTAGCCAATCATCTGGTAATGGATGAGGCACTTATTCCTAAGTATATTTAAACAAACCTTCTCTTATGAGCAGCATCTTCACCTTGAATTGGTAGTTCTGGTTAGTGAGGCTTGGCACTGAGAACTTGACAGGATTGCTGCTAGTGGACATCTTCTCTGTTGCTCTGGGCTGCTTTTGCTAGGTGCTTCTGTTGCTATGTTACTCTGGGCCCATAACCTGTCGGCAGCGGATTAATCAGGATACTCTCCAAGCTTGTGACAACAGAGCTTCTTCATTCAGGAACAAACAGGAATAATATATGGTGAGCTTAATAGATCAGGAATAAATCATTTGTGTGTCTCTGTGCAGCATCTAAAGCAGACTGCTTCTCTCATACAATACACAGACACAGGAAATACAGTCACATACTATCTCTGTGTGAGCCTCTGGGAGGTTTTTTTTGTTCTAACTTTATGAACAGCATAAAAATCTAGCAACTAAACTCTCATAGACAGGAATGGAGTTGTTGCACCAAACATATTCCAGCAGAACAGATAGATGCACCAACACGTCTTTCTTCTACTGAGGAAATACCACAATGACCCTTTATGGTCCCTTTAGAATAATGCTGAAAAAATGCATATATGTGATCGGGACCTGTCGACATCTATTGTGTATGGGGGGCTTTCCGATGTGCATCCGCAGGTACGGAGATATTAGTGCAGTGCTGGAGTTCGCAGCAGAAGTCTGCCCCCGGCATACTGTTGTTGATGAGCGCCCTTTGTACATGCGATAACAGATTGTGCCGGCTTAGTGCACCCTCTACTTGTCTGTTTCGTGATGCGACCTGTAGTTTTGCGCTGTAGACAGCGCACTGATAAGAACGGTACAGATGGATCCAGGTGGTGTGTATGGTTGAAAGGTTCTGTGATGAAAGAATCGCAGAGATATAGCGGCAGCGTGTCTGCTCCACGCAGGGCTTTGTGCACTAAGGTTTATTTTCAATGATTGTTTAGTGATGTCGCCCCGCAGATGGTCCGAGCAACGTGTTACATATACATGGCTGAACACACAAATGCTATTTCTCATGCGCCTATTGATTTCCAGAAAAAGGACCTACTTTAGCAGAGCTGGGTTTGCCATTTGTCACAAATCATCTCAATATTAAAGCAGATCGGTCGCCAGATTTTATAATACAAGTTGCATGCACTGTCAAATAGATCATAGGCTTGATGATATTGATGTACTTACTTTGAGAATTCATATCAGAATGGCTGTATAGTTCTATGCGAAAGCTTAACAACATTCTCCATCCACCCAGCCTGATTGATTGCTCCTCAGTGTCCTTCCTCCCTGCTGATGCTGAATCTCTACCCTCCTAGCCTGATTGACACATTCTCAGTCCCTCTCCTCTCTGCTGCTGCGGCTGAACTTTTGCCCATTCAGACTTATTAGCATCAACTCAGTGTCATGCCTCCTTTCTTCTGCAAAATCTACACTGACCCAACCTGATTAACAGCTCCTCAGTGATCCTCCTCCCTGCTGATGCTGAATCTCTTCCCTCCTACCCTGATTGACACCTCCTCAGTCCCTCTCTGCTGCTGTGGCTGAACCTCTGCCCATGCAGACTGATTAGCATCAACTCAGTGGCCTACATCCCTTCTTCTGCTAAGTCTACACTGACCCAACCTGATTGACAGCTTCACAGTGTTCCTCCTCCGCACTGCTGGATCTGTCCGTCCAGCCTTATGGGTGGCAACTCAGTGCCCCCCCTCCCTGCTGCTAAATATGTGCCACTCAGCCTGACTGAGAGTTCATCAGTGTCCCGCCTCACCGCTGTTGGAAACTCAAACTGCTCAGTACATGCTGCAGTTGTTAGACTGGATGGGTGGGTGAACACACTTGGACTCATGAGCTCTATTACTCTTTGGCTGGACTTATTTTAAAATCAGGAATATACATCCATTCTAACATGGATTTTCAAAGTAAATACAGCAGCCTCATCAGGTCTAATGGATCTTTTTTAAATTAAGTTTGTATTTCAAAATCTAGTGCAAAATCCACCTTTTTGGACTAATTCAGCCCAGTAGTTGATAGCATTATAGCCAAGGCTTTCTTTGCTGGGGAGTCAGTTTATGGCCTGATCCTTGTATATGGCAAAAGATGATTGGCATGTTAGCACCTAGAACCCACGTATATGCCTGTCACTTACACCCCTGTTTTAGGAGATCCTCTACTATCGTCTCTGTGTTGCACTTTTGGTTGAGGTCTTTCCCAGAAAATCTAAAAGGAGTTCAGTTTTATGTGGGACAATTGCTTATAGGACAATTCCTTCAAACATTTACAATATCAAATTGGCCTCACACTGATGCACAGAATAGAAAAAAACATCCAGCTACCACCAAAATAAAAAAGGTATGTAAAAACCACTGAAAACGATTTTTTCATAGGAATTTGGGAAAGTTATGAAATGTCCTATAAATGACTGTTCTATTCCTGATCTAAGGCTACATTCACACACAGCATTTTTGCTGCGTTTTTTGTGGATACGTTTTTCAGCTGCAAAAGCCTATCAGATTTTTAAAAAACCGCATCACCTGAAAGGTTTTTGAGCTCATAGATAATGTTTTCAATAGCAAAAGCAGATTAGAAATCTGCTCTATCTATCCATTTATCCATATCTGTCTATCCATATCATATCTGTACCAAAAAGAATGAAAGCTGGGTAGCACACAGACTGACACTTCCTGCCAGGCAAAGGAGGAGAAAAGAGCGTCTCAAACATATTAACAAGATATTTTGTAAGTGACAAAGTTACTGTAACAATGACAGCAGATATGTCTAAAAGACAGCTCATACAGCTTGTTGTGAAGGACGGTGTACCATTAACATTATTTGCACGACCAGCTTTTACAGCTCTTAATAGAGAAATGGCCCGCAAACTTGGTGTTTCTCTGGAAAGAGAAAGTATTAGAAAATTAGTGATTGAAGAAGCGCTTAACCAAAAGGAAGATCTTAAAGAGACTCTCAAAAGACGCTTCATGTTTCTTAAAATGGATGCCTGCACACGTCACAGAGTGAACTATTTTGCCATCGATGTTTGATATGTTTGTGACAACAAAAATTGTTACCAACACGCTGGCAGTAAAAGATACTAAAGCTCATCACAGCAGCCAGTTTCTCCAGGCCTTGGTGGAAAAAGTTCTGAAGGATTACGAACTCAAAAAAGAACAGGTTCTTGCTATTGTAACGGACAATCCTTCAAACATAAGTACAATTACACTGATGAATGAGAGTAATGAACAACAGCTAGAGGAACATTTAGGATTCAGTATGTTTGAGATGGAAGGCCACAGTGCTGTTCATGTAACTGAGGAACAAACAGATATTACTACAGAAGAACAGCAAAATTATACTGTAGAAATAGATGATCTTGTTGAAGCTGCTTCAAAACACTTTCCTATTCATCACATGCGCTGTGTTGTGCACACGCTGCAGCTGGCAATAAGAGATAGTCTGCAAGAGGGACATGCTGGAAATCTGATTGGAAAAGTGAGGAAATTGGTTATTGCCGCCAGAACCCCTAAAATTGATTCTATCTTGAAGAGACGTGCTGGAAAAGGGCAATTATTGATCAACTAAAACCGTTTCTTATAGATATGGCGAACCCTCAGGTAACCCTAAATGAAGGTCAATGGACACAGGTGGCTGAATTGAAGGAATTGCTTAATCACCCATTTACTGTGACTAAAAAATTACAAGCTGAGGATTTAACTCCTGGCATTTTCATGAGGGAGCGGAAGAACTTGCTATTTTGCTGTTTAATCGCAGATGGCATTTCTGCTTCAATGAAACAGAGAGAGACACAGCTATTGGAAAATAAAATTTTTCTGGCAGCTGTTTATGTGGACCCAAGTCATCGTATATTGCTTGATGATCAACAGCTTACTAAAGAAAAAGAAGCTCTGACTGAGGTAGCAGTTAGGAAGAGTGGCCTACAGGAGGACTGCCAGGTGCAAGAGGACTCGGGTCCTGACAGTGCTACTGCTGCCATATCTTCATCCTCATCAGATGAGGAGTTTGACTTTGACAAGTATTTGTATGACATGGAGCAGGCAAAGCGTTGCCGCAAGGAAAAAGACTTCACTCTGTCTCCTATAGCAAGCAGATTGACCATATTTCAGCAAAATGTTTCACTTGTTCTCAAAGAAATAGAAAAATTCAACCGTTCATCAAAACTGACTGTGTATGAGGCAATTCCTTTATACCCGGAAATTGTTAGAGATGTTGCCCATGTGGTTACGGCTTTGCCTCCAACCCAAGTTAGTGTAGAGAGGTTGTTCTCTGGCCTTAAAATTATTAGGTCAGATGTTAGGTCATCTATGAAGGAGGATCTGATGGAGGCAATTTTATTTCTTAGAACACATTCATAGACTGCACAAATGTTATTTAGTATGTTTTTGTTGAAAACTGTTTTTTGCCACTTATAGTTTATTACATAGTGTTATACAGTATATATACACATACTATATATATATATATATATATATGTAAACAATATTACATAGTGTATTACATGTTTACAATTTATTACAGTTTTTTGTATTCTAAAGTTGTATGCCAATAAATATTATGTTCTATCTAAATATCTTGATTATTGTATTATAAAAATGATGTAATGTCTGATGTTCACATTGTACTACAATAAATTTTTCACTTAAATATAAGCAATATATGTGGGAGTCGGAGTCGTGGAGTCGGAGTCGGTGTAAGGGAAATTGAGGAGTCGGTGTTGCCTTACCGACTCCACAGCCCTGATTTTGTGGCAGTAGAGATGAGCAAACCTTTCAAGGTTCGGTTCGACGAACATATCCAAACCACATTGATTTCAATGGGAGGTAAAGCAAAATGCATAGACAACGCCTTCGGGGGGCCAAAAAGCTGCCAAAACAGCTCAAATTAGTGGCAGACCCCAGGAAAAGTGGCATCAATTGACCCATCAACTGTGCTATAAATAAATAATTTAAAAATTTTTTTTATGTGGGTTCCCCTGTATTTTTTGATAACCAGCCAAGCAAAACTGACAGCTGCGAGCTGCATCCCTTAGCGTTAGCAAAGCTGGTTATCAAGAATAGAGGGGTCCCCACGCTGTTTTTTTAATTATTTAAATAAATCATTTTAAAAAACTGCATGGGTCCCCCCCATTTTTGACAACCAGCTAAGCTGAAACTGACAGCAGGGGGCTGGTATTCTCAGGCTGGTAAAGGGCCATGGATATTGGCCCCCCTGGCCTAAAAAGAGCAGCCTGCAGCCACCCAGAAATGATGCATATATTAGTTTTGCCTGGCTCTTCCCACTTGCCTAGTGGCAGTGGGGTTCATATTTGTGGTGTTGATGTCACCTTACTAATACTATAGTTATACTGTAAATACCAGCCCCCAGCTGTCTTCTTTAGCTCTGTTGGCCATCAAAAATGGGGTGGACCACACGCTGTTTTTAAAAATTTAGTTAAATAATTAAAAAATATGGCGTGGGGACCCCTCTAGTCTTGATAACCAGCCTTGCTGAAGCTGACAGCTGAGGGTTGCAGTCCGCAGCTGTCAGTTGCAGCCCGCAGCTGGTTATAAAAATACAGGAGAACCCCATGCTTGCACTGACATCAGTGAGTTCATTAGCTGTGAACTTCCAGGACCTTTCTAACAGCACCACAAGCGTGAGAACTGTCTCACGCTCACAGTGACATCATTCAGGTCATAGGAGTTCACCGCGAGACACTGAGCAGCAGTTGTACATGGTGCTCAGTGTCTTTGCTGGATGGCAGGATGGGCAGCAAGGTGGCTCAGTGGATAGCACTGCAACCTTGCCGTGCTGGAGTCCTGGGTTTGAATCCCACTAAGGACCACAACTGCAAGGAGTTTTTATGTTCTCCCTGTGTTTGCGTGGGTTTCCTCCCACATTCCAAAGACATACTGATAGGGATTTTAGAATGTGAGCCCCATCAGGGACAGTGATGATAATGTGTGCAAATTGTAAACCGCTGCAGAATATGTTAGCGCTATATAAAAATAAAGATTATTATATTTATAGTCGCATCATGCAACAATGCAAGATGTAGCAGAGCTAGACCCATGACAGGACAAATGGATTATTATCTTCTCGGAGGACAGGTGAGGATAATTGTGGTTTATTATTTTAATTCTGTTACAGGAGACCATGGCTTCTGTGGACTGTGCGATGACGTGAGTATGGGTTAATTTAGATTCTTTAAAGGATTCTGCATCATTCTTTCAAATAAAGGACTTTATTCTGGCTGTGTGTTTGCTTCTAATATAACTATAGGATTACTAACTTGTGGGCTTGATGTCACCGGACAATACAAGGTGACATCATCCTCACAAATATGAACCCCACTTGCCAGCGCCCACAGGGTGGTCAAAGCACCAGAATTGGAGTATCTAATAGATGTGCCACTTCTGGGCGGCTGCTGTCTGCTCTTTTTAGGTTGAGGGTGGGAGGGGGCAATATTCATAGATCCTTACCCGCCTGAGAATACAGGTCCCTAGCTGTCAGCTTTAGTTAGGCTAGTTGTCAAAAATGGGGAGACACCACGCCATTTTTTAAAATGATTTATTTAAATAAAAAAATACGCCCTGGGGACCCCTCTATTCTTGATAACCAGCCTTGCTGGAGCTGACAGCTGAGGGTTGAAGCCTGCAGCCGTCAGTTTTGCCTGGCTGGTTATCAAAATACAGGGGAATCCCATGTCATCTTTTTTTTAATTTATTTATTTATAGCGCTGGCGATTGGGAGTATTCATCAGCCATCGCCTGCTCTCACTGTTAACAGTTGAATACAACTCTCAACATTGTCCCCTACTACAACTGATCGCAGTGTGAGCAGGGGACAGTGATATGAGCTGTCTTCACTTCAGCACTCGATGCCGTGGAACAGCACAAATAGTATCGCTGATTCCCAGGCGCCGGTATGTGTCACACTGATTACACGTCCGTGTTTCATCAGTGTGCATGTGTGCGGGACATTTTTCGACCTGTGCTGCTACCAGAAATACTTATGTCTGAAAGGGCCCTTGGTGAACTTGGTCATTTACCGAACTTTGGCCGACTTTTGCCGATTTTTAGGGAAAAAGCTCGGGAATCCGAACACGAATGTACAACAAATTTTAGATTGGCAAACGTTTTCCAAACAAATTCGCTCATCTCTATTTGGCAGTAGCTACTGTAGATGTTTGTTTCTATTTCAATAGCTTAACTCTAATCGAAGCCAGGATCTTTTTGTGCGCCACACCCTTCATGGACGATTGCCCAACTGGAAAGCTTAAGGGAACTTTCCCTTTGCTACACTGATGCACAGAGCTTGTACAACAACACACAGAAGCTTAGCTGTAGGCACACAAACTACTGTATTATAGTGCATTGCTCTGCAGAATAAGTTGAGAAGCATATAGAGGTAGAAGTAAGACCTCATATTCTTCTTTGGGTGCTGTAATATGTCCACGATGCCTTAAAGGGAACCTGTCAGAATGCTTTAACTAAGGAAACTAGCAGTATGTCTGTACAGATCTTAGTGTAACAATTAAAACGATACCTTTCTTGCAGCAATCTGATGTGTTAGGCTACTTTCACACTTGCGTTTTTTTGTGGTGCATTTCTTGCGCACAAAAACGCATGGAAAAAACGCATACAAACGCTGCGTTTTTTTCAAGCATTTTTATGCGCATGCAGGAAAAAAACGCAGCGTTTGTATGCGTTTTTAGTGCGTTTGCGTTTTTTTGCACATTTTTTGTCCTCACCCAAAAAAAACCCCAAACAATCTGGCAACACACATGACCAATGGGACGTCAGTGGCGGTGTGGTATGTTAATATATAGACCCTGTCTACAGTATTCTTCATCATTTGCTTGATTTTTCTCGTGTCAACATGGATCTGCGCTGGAAGAGTTTTCACTTCAACTTGGATGTGTACATCGCGATGGCTAGGGCATATGCAGTTGCTTGCTATGAACAAAGGAAGAGAGACAGCGAAGACGGCAGCGGCGGCGTATGTGGATACATCCGATTGTTGAACTCCGGGAGAGCCGTGGGGCGTACCACACCCTCTACAGTGAGCTACAGGCAAACCCAGAGAAATTTACAGATTA
Source organism: Dendrobates tinctorius (assembly GCF_039654945.1). Classification (NCBI taxonomy): domain Eukaryota; kingdom Metazoa; phylum Chordata; class Amphibia; order Anura; family Dendrobatidae; genus Dendrobates; species Dendrobates tinctorius. Next base: position 54,486,007 of record NW_027361696.1, read on the forward strand.
TATCCAGATGTCCCAAGAAAGCTTCAGGGATTTGCTTGCTCGTGTCCAAGAATCCATCCGGAGACAGGACACACAGCTCCGTCGTGCGATTCCTCCTGAGGAATTGCTCCTGGTGACATTACGGTACGTAATATTTAAAAACCAAGGGGTGGGGTCTGATGTTTTTTTTTTTTTACATGTACTATTCAAAACCTGGGCTAATTATTTTTCGTGAATGTACTAATTTTTTATTTTATAGTTTTAAAAAACCATATACAGAAATATTAATTTTACTTCTTTCTCTGTTTCGCAGATTCCTGGCAACTGGAGAAACCCTATCTTCACTACACTTCCAGTACCGTGTTGGAATCTCTACCTTGTCTGGAATTGTTGCGGACACCTGCCGGGCTCTCTGGAACGTTCTTTGTCCAGAATTTATGCCCCTGCCCACCGCTGAAAAGTGGATGGAAATTGCTGACAAATTCTGGACAGTCTGCAATTTCCCCAACTGTTTGGGAGCTGTTGATGGTAAACACATACGGATCATCAAACCCAAAAGAACTGGATCTGAGTACTATAATTACAAAAAGAACTTTTCAATAGTACTCATGGCCATTGTGGATACCAGATGTATGTGGACATTGGAGCATTTGGCCGTGGTAATGACTCACAGGCTTTTAAAAACTCAGACATGGGCCGGAGGTTGTATGGCAACCAATTTAATTTCCCTGTGCCACGGCCTCTTCCCCACACCAAAGCTCCGCCACTGCCCTTTGTAATGGTTGGGGATGAGGCTTTTCAAATGTGCACAAACCTACTGAAACCCTACTCCAGCCGTGACTTGGACCACACCAAAAAAATATTTAATTACAGGCTGACCAGGGCCAGAAGAACTGTAGAGTGTGCTTTTGGGATTCTTGTCTCCAGATGGCGAATTGTCGGCACAGCCATTAAAACTTGAAACAGTCGATGAGGTGGTGAAGGCGTGTGTGGTTCTACATAATTTTGTGATGGCTAAAGAGCACCCGACCTTTGAACTCGATGATGCTGCTCCTAATCCATTGCCTGAATTCACTCAGCACCCTCTCAGGTCATCCGTTGAAGTTGGCCAAATGAGGGACCAATTTGCGGCCTACTTTATCTCTGATGTAGGACGGGTGCACTGGCAAGATGAAATGGTGTAATAATGTTCGTTTGTGTTTGTTAATAAAAAACCTGATTTGATACCAGTACCGAGTGCACTATGTTTTTTTACACTCCAATAAAATAAAAAACGTCCCATGTATACCTGTGAATTCATGATGTTCTCACACCTGGGCAGGTAAATACACATATGAGTTAAACTGCAGCATCACTAGTCTGCGTGAAATATATTGGTACGCAAGCAAAGCTGCAGGTTAAATATGATGTGTGTATTAACCAGGCCATGATTGATAAATAGTTATGATTAGAGTTGAGCGACTTTGGTAGGATCGGTTTTCATGAAACCAAATTTGTTTCAAATGAAACTGGTCCAACTAGTGGAAAAAAAGTCGGAGATTTGTTCAAAACCCAACCCCAATGTAAGTCAATGGGGAAAAAAAGTCTGCATTGAGTGGATGAATGTAATCAGCTCAATTCCGACTTTTATTTCCCGTTAACTAACATTGTGGTAGTGTTTTGAACGAAACTCGCCTTTTTTTTGGTCCGAGTTTCACCAGTTTGTGTTTCATGAAACCAGATCCTAGTCGGTAAACTCTAGTTACTATACTAGGCCTTGGTATTTAACATATGACGTGTATTTTACCCATCAGTGGAATCAACACACAAGAGTATGTTGTTAATTACAAGGTATATCAATAATCCCCCTTGCCTAGTATAACAATAAGTGAAATGAGGATGGTAAAAACAGCCAATCCTCAAAACACTTTTTATGACACCTTGCAAAGTTTAAGGCGCATTGTGTGTACGACGCAGTGTGTGTAGGCAGCACCAAAAACATTAATCAAACTTTGTTATGGTGAACCAGAAATTTAAATTTATTTTTAACCACAAAAATTATAAAAAATGTTATTTTTTTCTGCGTTTGGGGGCAGATGGTTGCAAGTTGGGGTTGTGCAATGAAGATGCACAGCTTATAGTTGAAGATGGTGTTCTAGGGGAAGGGGCAACAAAACTTGTGGGGGAAGGGAGTCCAGTTATGGGAATTGAACTAGACACACTAGGAGGAGAGGAAAGAGGTTCAGCTACATTGGTAATAAGCGTTTGTCTGGCCTGCCTGGACCTACTTGGGCCCAATGCCCGCCTTGATTGTTGCCGCCTGGAACTTGGGGCAAATAATGAATGTGGGTCCCCCGTCTGCAGCTGTGGCTGCTGCTGTGCATGCTGCTGCTGCTGTGGCTACTGCTGATGCTGTGGCTGCTGATGCTCTGTGGTGGCGGTGGCAGTGCTCGTCCTTGCAGGAGGACTGGTGGCGGCAGTGATGGTCCAGGTTTGCGGAGTGGTGGTGGCAGGGCTACTACATGTTGTAGTGTTTGCGGCAGGGCTGCTCCACGTTTGCGGAGTGGTTTCTGTGGCTGTGCTCCAAGCATGCATGGGGGTGGCGGTGGTGCTCCAGACAGGAGCAGGGCTTGCCATGGTGGTGTCGGTGAAGTGACCAGCAGCACTCAGACTTGTGGTGGTGTAACGGTGGGTGTCCGGGCTTTGAATAGAGGTGTCCGTGCAGTGGTATGCAGTCGGTAGTGAGGTAAAGCGAGTCAATGGTGACACAGGTGGATGACACCACTGACTGCTGCCCGTACCGATTATGCTGCATAGCCTGCAAGAAAGCATTGTTTCAGGCCTGCAGCACATTCAGCTGTTGCTCAGGACTAAGGTGTTCCGCCATGCCCTTTTCAATCTTACTAAAAAAATGGTGAGCTGGTCTGTTGAGGTCGGCCTCCAGACGGTCAAGGTGCTGTTCGACAGAATGGAAGCGGTGTTCCATGTGGTTAAAACCACGTTCCATGAGTGAAAAACCGCTTTCCACTCTGTCTGACAGCGACTTGAGGCTGGCATTAAAAGCCTCGCTCAAGTGCATAAACTCGGGCAAGACATTCCTGTCCAAGGCCCTCTGCCGCTGGCGGGTAGTGCCCGCATAACCACTGTCAGAGACCTGGGACAGGGGAACACCTGATGGACCAGCTTCCTGGTCACCAGCTGTCTGTGTGGCTGACCTGCAAGGTGCTTCCTGGCTGTCGGATGGCTGGGACGGGTCAGAGGACGTCCGATGAAGGACCGCTCCAGGGCCAGTTTGCAGGGTGCTGCTCCAGGTGCTGAGGAAGAAAGGAAAATCATTACTATCATACCTTTACAAGAAGCATCAGCTGTGGATTAGAAAAACACGGATTAATAAAAATAAAAACCAAAAAATTATAATACTTACGATCTGGTGGGAAGGACCGGTCTTAGGAACTGCAACGCTTGATAGTATCGGTATCTTGTTCTTGTCCTTGATGCAGAACCACTGCGAACCTGGCCCTCAGCACGAACATCACTGTTGAAGCGGTCCTTGATCGAGCGCCAACGTGTTCGAACTCTGTCCACTGTTGGAAAAACAAACAAACAACGTGTAACAATTGTGTTTAATGCACGACATATGCTATCACTAAACCCAAGAGTACCATCACGAAAAAGAGTCACTGCGGCACAATACAGCAATCCAATAACCAAAGCAGTCACTGTTGAGCCAGATGACACTGTTGGGTTTCCTGCTAGAATATATCTAGCACGAAACCCAACAGTGCCATCAAGGACAATAGTCACTGCGGCACAATACATCAATACAATACCCAAAGCAGTGACTGTTGAGCCAGATGACACTGTTGGGTTTCCTGCTAGAATATATATAGCACGAAACCCAACAGTGCCATCAAGGACAATAGTCACTGCGGCACAATACAGCAATACAATACCCAAAAGCAGTGACTGTTGAGCCAGATGACACTGTTGGGTTTCCTGCTAGAATATATCTAGCACGACACCCAACAGTGCCATCAAGGACAATAGTCACTGCGGCACAATACATCAATACAATACCCAAAGCAGTGACTGTTGAGCCAGATGACACTGTTGGGTTTCCTGCTAGAATATATCTAGCACGAAACCCAACAGTGCCATCAAGGACAATAGTCACTGCGGCAGAACAGAGAAATACTTACTAAACGCCTTTTTTGAGGATGCAGTGGCGCTGTCCCAACCATCCATCAACTCTGCAGCTACCTCATTCCATAGCCGCCGGTTCACCACATTGTCCTTGTACAGCCGGTCACGGCTGTCCCACAATGGGGCACGCTCCTGGACCTGGCGGATAAGGTGCTCATTATCCAGGTATACGTCTTCATCCCATTGTGGAACCTAGACAAAACACATTCATTAGAATATTCGAATTTTGTGTGAATAAAAAGTTACAAAAAAGATCCAGAAAAGAGGAAATATATGTCATGTCGGACACTGTTCGCACCAGGGTGTCCGGCAGACAGCGGTAATACCCCATCCTACCACATGGTTCTCAGCGGCGCTGGTTGGTCTTCTGATCCGGCTTGGATTGGGTTAACCAGGTTGTCATTCTAGCTGAGGGCTTAGCCACGCCCTCTGTCTTTAAATTGCCCTGTGTGACTATGGGCGTCGCCGACTATAGCTCTTGCCTTGTGCTAAGCGATACCGGTCTGGAGTGGTGGTCTAAGGAGCATACGGTTGCTGGTGTAGTATATTCCATTGTTGCCATTTTGCCTCCCTGTGTTGTATTATTTGGTTGCCCTTGCACATTACTGTATTCCCCTGTGTGTACGCGGTGTGGTGCATTTCTGTTATCCCTGTCCATACTTATTTGTGGGGTCTGGTGTTTGGTCTCCTCACTGGGTGGAGGGTGGTGGGTTCAGCTTAGGGCTGGACAGGAGACAAGGACAGGGTGGAGGCCCAGGCAGGCACACCTTCAGTGTAAACCCTGAGTTGAGGGACAGACAGGGTTTCCCCTAGTCCGAGGGACACCGCAGGGGCCCCGGGGTTTCAGCCTAAAGTTACCTAGGCTTCCCATGACATTATAGTCGGCCCAAAAAAAAAAAAAAAGGAATTATTTACCATGGATCCTATAGTCTCCATAACCAAGCAGCTGGAGGCTCTGTCCATACAGGTCACTGAACTGAGGGGGGCAGTCCAGCAACAAGGCCTCTCAGTTCCTGCTGTGCAAACTGAGGCAGCAGTCAGGGCAGCTGAATCTAAGTTACCTCTCCCTGAACGATTTTCTGGTGATCGCTGTAAGTTCGTTGTATTTCGTGAATCCTGCAAATTGTATTTTCGCATGCGTCCTCTCTCCTCAGGAAATGAGGCTCAGCGTGTGGGCTTGGTAGTTTCCTTGCTGAGTGGTGATCCACAAGCATGGGCTTTTTCACTACCTTCTGATTCACCAGCATTTGAGTCCATAGACTTTTTTTTTTCTGCTCTGGGTTTAATCTATGACGATCCTGACAGAATGGCGTTAGCAGAATCTAAAATACGCTCTCTACTCCAGGGTGAGCGACTGGCGGAGGATTACTGTACTGAATTTCGTCGCTGGGCTGTGGACACGCAATGGAATGACCCTGCACTAAGGAGTCAATTTTTGCATGGGGTTTCTGAAAGGGTTAAACAAGCTCTGCTAATGTATGAGACTCCCGCTTCTCTGGAGGCTGCTATGGTGCTTGTAGTACGCATTGATCGCCGCTTTCGTCAGAGGTCGCAGGAGACATTGCCTGTGGGGGGAGGGGCAGTCTCTGGTGAGGTCGCCTCAGGTGAATCCGTGGAACCTATGCAGATCGCTGGTATATCACATACACATAATAACAAGCATAAATGTCCCTTGCCCAAAGAGCAAGGGGTCTGTTTGTTTTGTGGCAAAAAAGGACATTTTATTAATGCTTGCCCCCTGGTACCTAAGAAAGACATGCCGGCGGAAAACTGCTAGGCTCAGAGGGTTTGGAGGAGTCTAGTCTGAGCCTTTGCATATCCTCCATGGTGGTCTCCCAGTGTATGCTCCCTGCCAAGGTAGTTATCGGGGGCCAAGAGCTGTCGATTACTGTATTTGTAGATAGTGGTTCAGCCGCTGATCTCATTGATGAAAAGTTTGCGCGTACTGCGGGATTTAAGGTGGAGACGCTGCCTAATCCTATCCGGGTGGTTACCATCAATGCCTCCCCTCTCTCACAAGGGGTGATTAAAGAGTTTGTGGCTGATGTAAAACTCCACATTGGGGTCCTACACTCTGAGCGGGTAACATGTAAGGTGCTCAGTAATTTACCTGCTCAGATAGTTCTGGGGTTTCCATGGTTGTCTATGCACAATCCGGTGATTGATTGGAAAACCCAGGACATAATTCAGTGGAGCAGATACTGCCAGGAGAGTTGTCTGGCCACGTGTATCTCCGCTGTGACTCCCAGCATCCCGGAGCCACTGCTGGACTTTGCTGATGTATTTTCTGAAAGAGGTTGTTCAGAGCTGCCACCGCACCGACCCTATGACTGTGCTATTAGGTTAAAACTGGGGGCCAAGTTACCAAAAGCCAGGATGTTTAATATCTCAGGTCCTGAGAGGCAAGCTCTCAAAGAATACATTGCAGAAAGTCTAAGCAAAGGGCACATCAGGCCTTCATCATCTCCATTGGCGGCGGGGTTCTTCTTTGTCAAGAAGAAAGATGGCGGATTACGCCCATGTCTGGATTTCAGGGAACTCAACCAGATTACGGTTCGTGACCCCTACCCGATGCCACTGATACCCGATTTGTTCAACCAGGTGTCTGGTGCCAAATGGTTTTCCAAGCTTGACCTCAGGGGGGCGTACAATCTCATAAGGGTCCGTCAAGGGGATGAATGGAAGACGGCATTTAATACCCCTGAGGGTCATTTTGAGAATTTGGTGATGCCATTTTGGTTGACGAGCGCGCCAGCAGTATTTCAACATTTCATAAATGATGTCTATTCTCATCTCTTGGGGAAATTTATTATATACCTTGATGACATTCTTATTTACTCACGCGACCGTGATGCACACATAGAGCATGTTAGGCAGGTGTTGCAGTTGCTCAGGGAAAACGAGCTCTATGCCAAGCTTGAGAAATGTGTATTTGTCGTCCAAGAATTACCTTTTTTGGGTTATGTAATTTCCGCCTCAGGGTTTAAAATGGACACCGCTAAGGTGCAAGCGGTGCTGCAGTGGGATCGGCCTGATAATCTCAAGGCGCTTCAGCGATTCCTGGGCTTTTCAAACTATTATAGGAAATTTATTAAGAATTTTTCTATGATTGCTAAGCCGCTCACCGACATGACTAAAAAAGGTACCAATTTTTCTGACTGGTCTGAGGCTGCTGTGCTCGCGTTTGGATTCCTCAAAAACAGTTTTGCTTCAGCTCCCATCCTGGTTCAGCCTGATGTCTCCCTACCTTTTACCGTGGAGGTGGATGCATCTGAGGTTGGAGTGGGGGCGGTACTGTCTCAGGGTCCATCCTTGGGCGAATTGCATCCGTGTGCCTACTTCTCCAAGAAACTGTCGCCGGCCGAGAGTAATTACGATATTGGTAGCAGGGAATTGTTGGCCATCAAGTTGGCATTTGAGGAATTGCGACACTTCTTGGAAGGGGCTGTCCATCAGATTACTGTCATAACAGACCATAAGAATCTGCTTTATTTAGAGTCTGCTAAACGCCTGTCCCCCAGACAGGCTCGCTGGGCGTTATTCTTCACCCGGTTCAATTTTTGTGTGACATACCGACCAGGTTCTAAGAATACTAAGGCGGACGCCTTGTCCAGATGTTTTCCGGGTGGAGAGCCACGTGAGGATCCGGTGCCTATCCTCCAAAAGGGAGTTGTGGTCTCGGCTCTCACGACAGAGGTTGAGGCAGAGATTGCTGATGCTCAGGAGGAGGTACCGCCGGATCTGCCTCCTAATAAATCGTTTGTGCCACTACACCTACGCTTAAAAGTGTTAGGGGAACATCACGATACTGTCCTGGCGGGTCACCCAGGAGTTAAGGGCACTCTGGAACTTGTATCACGTCGTTTTTGGTGGCCCAAAATCCGGCAGGACGTGGCCTCATATGTGTCAGCCTGTACCACGTGCGCACGGGCCAAGACACCACGCTCCCGTCCTGCTGGCACATTGCATCCTCTCTGTGTGCCCAGTAAGCCATGGACTGATATTTCCATGGATTTCATTACGGATTTGCCCTCCTCGGCTGGGAACACGGTCATTCTGGTGATAGTTGATCGGTTCTCTAAAATGTCGCATTTCGTTGCTTTGCCATCTTTGCCCAATGCGAAGACCCTTGCTCAGGTATTTATGCGCGAGGCTGTCAGACTTCATGGTGTCCCGTCTGACATTGTATCTGATAGAGGTACACAATTTGTGGCAAAATTTTGGAGAGCTTTTTGTTCACGCCTAGGGATTAAATTGTCTCATTCATCGGCTTTCCATCCTCAGTCGAATGGGCAGACTGAGCGTATGAACCAAAACCTGGAACAATACTTATGCTGTTTTGTGTCTGACAATCAGGAAGAGTGGTCGGCGTTTCTTCCTCTGGCTGAATTCGCGATAAACAATCATTATCAGGAATCGTCTGGGGAATCTCCTTTCTTTTGTGTTTATGGTCAACATCCCCAATTCTGTACCTTGCGCCAAGGGAGCTCTGCGGGCGTCCCTGAGGAGGACCAGTTGGGAGCACAATTATCATCCGTTTGGAGGAGAGTAAAGCAGCGCTTGCTGAATGTAGGTTCTAGGTATAAACGTGTGGCTGACGGTAGACGTGTACCTGGTCCGGACCTGTGTGTGGGTGATTGGGTGTGGTTGTCTACAAGGAACATCAAGCTCAAAATACCATCGCTTAAGTTGGGGCCCAGGTTCATTGGTCCATTTAGGATCTCCGCAATTATCAACCCTGTGGCATTTCGTTTAGAGTTACCTGCCGTATACAAGATACATAATGTGTTTCACAAGGCGTTACTTAAGAAAGTCGTGGGTGCTGTTGAGGTTTCTCCCGTGCCACCACCTCCCGTCTTGGTGGAAGGCACGTTGGAGTTTGAGGTGTCCAAGGTGGTTGACTCTCGGGTAGTGCGTCACACTCTACAGTACTTGGTCCACTGGCGTGGCTATGGTCCTGAGGAGAGGACTTGGGTGCCGGCCTCGGACATACATGCGGACCGACTGATTACAGTGTTTCATCGCCGCCATCCAGACAAGCCGGGTCCTCGACATTGTGAGGTTCCTGGGGTCCCTCGTAGAAGGCGGGGTACTGTCATGTCGGACACTGTTCGCACCAGGGTGTCCAGGCAGACAGCGGTAATACCCCATCCTACCACATGGTTCTCAGCGGCGCTGGTTGGTCTTCTGATCCAGCTTGGATTGGGTTAAACAGGTTGTTATTCTAGCTGAGGGCTTAGCCACGCCCTCTGTCTTTAAATTGCCCTGTGTGACTATGGGCGTCGCCGACTATAGCTCTTGCCTTGTGCTAAGCGATACCGGTCTGGAGTGGTGGTCTAAGGAGCATACGGTTGCTGGTGTAGTATATTCCATTGTTGCCATTTTGCCTCCCTGTGTTGTATTATTTGGTTGCCCTTGCACATTACTGTATTCCCCTGTGTGTACGCGGTGTGGTGCATTTCTGTTATCCCTGTCCATACTTATTTGTGGGGTCTGGTGTTTGGTCTCCTCACTGGGTGGAGGGTGGTGGGTTCAGCTTAGGGCTGGACAGGAGAAAAGGACAGGGTGGAGGCCCAGGCAGGCACACCTTCAGTGTAAACCCAGGGTTGAGGGACAGACAGGGTTTCCCCTAGTCTGAGGGACACCGCAGGGGCCCCGGGGTTTCAGCCTAAAGTTACCTAGGCTTCCCATGACAATATAGAAGATAAAAAATAAAGAACATTATAAATCATTTGATACTTACATTCCGTATCACCACCGGGACTTGGCTTGGCTGCTCCTGCTGTTCGCCCTCACTAGTCGCGTCCGCAGAAGATGACGATGACTGAAAAAAACCAACAAACGTTAAGAGATTTGGAGAAGCAGCAAATATACTTACCAAACGCACGAAAATAATCACCTCACGGTCTGCTTGCGCCAGTTCCTGCCGGGATGGGGAATATTCAGATTCCGAAGACATACTGCATGTAAAAATAATAAAACGCATTAGTACATATACAATTTGAAAGGACAGGCATACATTTTTAGATGTAATAAAACTCACATTCTTGACGCTGAAGCTGGGATTGAAGATGGGTTCTTTTTTTTGCAGTCTTTCTGCTCTCCAGTCTGTCTCTATAGTTGTGGTACAGTGCTGGCAGACACCTCCTTTATATAGACATGATTTTTTTTGGGGTGGGAAATTTTATAACTAGTCTAATCAGTGGACACCTAAAAAAACGCATGCGCAAAAAAATGCATACATGCGCATGCCAATGCGCACGTATGCGCACCCATAAACCATAATGGTCATTTTTTGCGCAAAACGTGCGCATACGTTTTTTTAAAGCGGTTGGCCGGACCAAAAAATGCAACATGTAGCATCTGGAAAATAAGGACGCACACCATAAAAAAACGCAGCGCACAAAAAACGCATACGTGCGCACCTATGTTAAATATAGGGGAAAAAACGCATGCGCATGTATGCGCAAAAACGCAGCGCAAAGAAACGCAAATGTGAGACCAGCCTTAGAGCTGAAAAATCAAGCTTTGAAACCCCATGCAAATTTGCTGTGTTGGTGGGTGTCAGTGTCTCCCAAGTGCATTGGCACGCACCCCCTGAGGCTTTTCAAACTCATCTGGCTTCAAAGCTTGATTTCTCAGTGCTGGAAAATCCGATTACTACAAAAATGGTGTCATTTTTATTGTTGTACTGCGATTTATGCATCCATAATGCTAGTTTCCATACTAAAATCACCCTGAGGCTGTGTGCCCACGTAGCGATTTTTAAGCGTTTTTGCCACGATTTTCGGCGCGAAAACGTTTAAAAATCGTGTACAGAACGCCCCCCATGCATTCCTATGGCATTCCGCACATGCTGTGCTAATGCTGCGCTTTTTTCCGCGGCGGAATAGCATCGCGGAAAAAATCGCAGCTTGCTCATTCTTTTGTGCGGAATCGCAAAGAATTGCCGCGATTCCGCACCCATAGGAATGCATGAGAACCGCTTACTTCCCACATGTGGCTATGCCCACCATGCGGGAAGTTAAGCGTCTCATGTGCGGTTGGTACCCACGGTGTGGAGGAGAGGAGACTGTCCTCCAGGCCCTGGGTACCATACCCCTGTAAAAAAAAGAATAAAAAATAAAAAATCGGGGTATATTTACCTTCCGGCGTCACGCGCTGCATTCCCGGCCTCAGCGTTCCCAGTAATGCCTTGCGGCACGGTCCAGTGATGACGTAGTCTCGCGAGATCGCTATAGCAACGCGAGACTACGTCATCACAGGTCTCGCAAGGCATCGCTGGGAACGTTGAGGCCCGGGATGGCAGCGCGGGACGCCGGAAGGTAAATATACCCCGATTTTTAAATTTTTTTTAGCATTTTAACATTCTGTCTTTTACTATTGAGGCCGCATAGGCAGCCTCAATAGTAAAAAGCTGCTCACACTTGTCAAACACTATGTTTGACGAGTGTGACCAACCTGTCAATCACTTTCCAAGCGATGCTTCAAATCGCTTGGAAAGTGCTTGAATATCGCACACGAAAATCGCGGCAAAATCGCGATCATAATCGCGGAGAAATCGCGCGGAAAAAAACGCGCGATTTCTGGGAAGGAGTCCGGTTTTCTGTGTGCGTTTTAACACGCAACGTGGGCACATAGCCTGAAAGGTTCTCTTTAAGGAAGCAGGAATCATTTATTAGGAATATTTCATATTCTTAATACATGGAGATTGTTAACAGATGTTGTTTATGTAATTGGGTGATTTATAAAGGTGAGTCACATATTTTGGGAGTATTATACACCTTCTCAGGAGCAGCCTATAACACATACATATATAGGAGTAATTCCCCAACACAGCAATGCCCTCTGGCATCTCTCTCTCTGAATAATGGTAGCTTGGCTCGGAGCTGATAAGTGGAGGCGCAGGTGTACCGATGTGCTAAGGTTGCAGTGTGTTGACACTTTCAGCAACGCTCCCCTAATCCCTACACAGCAGCAAGCGCCGGAGCGTAAACAATGTGCATGCTCTATATCCTAACATTGTGTTCTCACAAAAGCAGGCAGCAATTACAAAACCAGTAATTATATCACTGCAAGCAGAGCTACGGGTAATCTTTTAAAGGGCAACCATCAAAAATTAAAAATAAAAGGACAATTATAATATTTGTATCAAAACACAAAAAATAACGCAGAAGTTTTTGGTTTTTTTTTTGTTGCAATGTTGCTAAGCTCGGATCCTGTAATAGTAGACTTAGTAGCCAAAAGCAGATTTTCCACAGGAAATATTGGAAATGATTCTGAGAGCACACCCTCTATTTATGCAATGGGGAGGAGTTCTGTGAGTCACCCTATAGGGTTCTTACAAGTGGCTTTATGGGACATAAGGGGTTTTCTTGTTTCATAAACCCCTTTAGTCTTCTTTATTCACCCTCCCCGAATCCAGCGCTGAGTCTCCAACACTGATATTGTCTGTAGTGCTGATGTCACATCAACAGCACTGCAAACAATCAGTGAGCCTAGCGGACTTAGATGGTATGAGCTGCTGAGCTTAATGACTGGCATGATGTCAGCACTGCAGACAAGTCGCCCCATATGCTACACGATGGCCCCGTCATACCTGAACTATCTCCAGAAATGTTTTCTGTGACCTTTGTGAGGCAGTGACTAGTGTTATATGCAAGGGTCGCTATGTGTCCCCCAGGATGCACACAGAAGCGTACTGAGGCCATGGGAGTGCATTGCTTTCACAGGCATAGCTGTGATTGCAATGCAAAATAAAATTAAGTGTTGGTCTTGGGCAAGCTATTTGTCCAAGGCAGATTTGAGAAAACCTGCCATGGGCTTTTATTTTTGAAGCGGACTACAGGATGGTAGTGAGGCGGTCCACTTCCTCCCCGGCCGGGTTTTCCATGTGGCCTACAGCCTGAGGTTCCTTGTAAGAGCCCTTGCAGCAGAGGGTTGGGTGTGTCAGTTTGGTTTGCAAGCGTGCAGAGCAGGAGGCTCCTCAGAGCTCAACCTGTGGGAAACAACACAGAGCCAAGCAGAGCCTAAAGGCCTGGCACCCCTCAGCGTACATGGCAGTGCAGTGGCCCACAGTAACTGGTCTCGGTTACGGACTGTCTTGTGTCCCGGCTGCGATCTGGAGGGTCCTATTTGCTTTCTGTTTTGTGAGTATGCGGACTATTAAAAGATACTTTGTTTTGAACTTTCCTGGGTCACTGCCTGTCTGTTACAATGCACCAACCCTGCTGTACTACACCTTGCAATGACCTTTGTGAGGTATCCCTAAACTTTGTACATGTTTGCAGGTCTGGGCATGGAGAACATTGGTGGCATCTTCGTAGTTCTCATCTGCGGCCTAATTATTGCTGTGTTTGTGGCCATCATGGAGTTCGTCTGGTCAACGAGACGTTCCGTGGACAATGAAGAGGTGAGGAAAGCTGCGTGTGCAGTGGGTGATCGCTCATGGTATGGCGCTGCTGATCCATCCACGCCTTCCATGTATTCTGTATATTTCGTAGTCTTTCTAGTTCTTCTACCACACAAGAATGCAATGTTTCCATCTTCTCTTCCCCCCGCTGGCAATACACCTGATGGAGTCTGTTATTTTCTTACACACCATTTCAGTTTTTGCCCTAGATTTGCATTAGATTTTCTTTGCTGTCCCCCAGGGGTTGTTGCGCAGCTTTTCGCCCACTCTCCTCTCCCCTGCTGCTCCTGTTTGTTCTGACGTTCTGCTCTCTCCTCATCCCACACAACTATTATTCCTTTTCCTCTTTTATATTTCTGTGTCCTGTTTTTCCTTCTTTATTCTTTTGATTTTTTTTTAGCTCAGTTTTGTTTCTTACCTTCCTTTTTGTTTTCTTCATTAATAGATTTCGGTATGCCAAGAGATGCTAAGTGAGCTCCGTAGCGCAGTGTCCTGCAAAAAGACATCTCGTTCTCGTCACCGCCGTCGGCCACCACGTCACCTTCATGGGAGGACTCTACTTTCTCTCAGCCGACCACCCCGGGCTACCAGAGAGACACGTCTCTGCAATGGGCGCCTTTACCAGACCCACCAACACCCTCCGGCTCCTACTCAACCTCCCCCTGCTCCTGGTGCACAACGGCTCCATGAGGATGCCCCGTCTTCCTCTGGTCGGGGAGGGTGTGCCCATTTTAGAATCTGTCAGGAATGTCGGCGGATACAGACTCTACGAGGCCCACCGCCACTACCTAGACCACCGCAGTCTCCAAAACCTCCACCGCCTCCGGCTCCAGAGGACCTGACGCCCCTCTCACATCACCGGAGACTGGCAGACCCTCTTGAGGCCAGTACCCCTGAGTGATGTTGGGGGTGTGATAAAGACTGGTTGTATGGACCTGTTAGTGTGACACGAGGAGGTATTAAAGACAGAGAGCATAGGGGGCATCTGGACCCTGGACATTGTCCTTCCCCCACGTTCTTCCCAACACTCTGTTTTGGGGTGGGGGTCTTTATGAAGCCTCCTCTGTATTCATCAGAAACACTGCGATGCCTCAGTCTTTTACGATGTACGCTGTGCGTGCGAAATAAACTGTCCCCTCCCAACAAACACTCCACGTGCTGTTTTCGACTATACCATTTGTTACTGCCCTGTCCTCTCGACGTGACCTTGCGTTGATCAGTGTGTGTGTAGATGGGATAAACTGGAGTAGTCTGTCCCAGCTCAGGGTCTAAGTTCTCACCACATGCATTAACCCTGACGGTAAGGAGAGCATCAATCAGGCCGGGCCAACCGCCATCAAGATTGTTGACTTAATCAAAAAGAGGGGAAAAAAAAGCAAAAACAAAAATCAAATCACATATCTAGAATGCAGAGCCCATTTTAGATTCTTATGCCGGGCGTTGTGTTTTATGTTGATCGACATATTGGCAATTATATGCATTGCCGTATTATCCATTTTTTATATGCACAAATCTGTGAGAAGACGTGGGATATTATACGTGTTTGGGAAATTGATTATGATACACCGTGCGGCTTTGATACAAAATGAATTGAGTGGAGAGTATATCGGTGTCTGTCATTTTATATTCTGCCCACACGCCTGACATTATTTTAGTATTTTTTTTCTCAATAAGGCCATATTCACACGTTCAGTATTTGATCAGTATTTTACATCAGTATTTGTAAGTTAAAACCAGGAGTGGAGCAATCAGAGGAAAAGTATAACAGAAAAACGTCACTAACCACTTCTGCATTTTTCACCCGCTCCTGGTTTTGGCTTACAAATACTCATTAAAAACACTGACCAAATACTGAGCGTATGAACGTGACCTAAGATATGTTGGTTTATACTATTTTACCTAGGAAATTTCTTGTTTATTTTGGGTTTGGACACTTTTACAACCCTAGAAGGACAAAATAAAAATCCCAATTTGTGTATACAGCTCCTATGCACCGCAATGTGTCCCCAGATTGAGTGTAGTCTGATCTTGTAGACTGATTTTTTAGTCTTTTGCATTTATATACTTAGTAGAAGGGGGCAAATGAGTGGAATAATGCACGACTACACAGAGGGTTTGTTTGTAGTCTGTAACCACAGAGATAAAAAGAACCTGAAAATATTTTGTATTAATACTTTACAAACTATTTTTCCATTATTATTTTACGTCTCATGAAAGATGGAACGAATCCGGAGATATGAGCATCAGATAGAAATAGTTTTGGATTGCAATTGGTAAGAGATGGATTTTCCAAAATGTAGACGAGGTTGAAAATGGCCAGAAAAGATGGCAGAGCATTTGCTTTTTCACACTATGCCATATTTATTCAGGAAAAATATTTTACGAACAACATACACCATGTGCAGAATTATTAGGCAAGTTGTATTTGAGCGGATTCTCTTTATTATTGAATAACAACTATGTTCTCAATCGACCCAAAAGACTCATAGATATCAAAGCTTAATATTTTTGGAAGTTGGAGTGGGTTTTTTTTTAGATTTGGCTATCTTAGGAGGATATCTGTTTGTGCAGGTAACTATTACAGTGCAGAATTATTAGGCAACTTAATAAAAAACAAATATATACCCAGCTCACTTGTTTATTTTCACCAGGTAAACCAATAGAGCAACACAAAATTTAGAAATAAACATTTCTGACATTCAAAAACAAAGCAAAAAAAAAATCAGTGACCAATATAGCCACCTTTCTTTACGATGACACTCAAAAGCCAAAAGCCTTCCATCCATACATTCTGTGAGTTGCTTGATCTGTTTACGATCAACATTGCGTGCCGCAGCCACCACAGCCTCCCTGACACTATTCCAAGAGGTGTACTGTTTTCCCTCCCTGTAGAACTCACATTTTATGAGGGACCACAGGTTCTCTATGGGGTTCAGATCAGGTGAACAAGGGGGCCATGTCATTATTTTTTCTTCTTTTAGACCTTTACTAGCCAGCCACGCTGTGGAGTATTTGGATGCATGTGATGGAGCATTGTCCTGCATGAAAATCATGTTTTTCTTGAACGATACCGACTTCTTCCTGTACCACTGCTTGAAGAAGGTGTCTTCCAGAAACTGCCAGTAGGTCTGGGAGTTGAGCTTCACTCCATCCTCAACCCGAAAATGTCCCACAAGTTCATCTTTGATGATACCAGCCCATATCAGTACCCCACTTCCACCTTGCTGGCGTCTGAGTCGGAGTGGAGCTCTCTGCCCTTTACTGATCCAGCCTTGGGCCCATCCATCTGGCCAATCACGAGTCGCTCTCATTTCATCAGTCCATAAAACCTTAGAAAAATCAGTCTTAAGATATTTCTTGGCCCAGTCTTGACGTTTTATCTTATGTTTCTTGTTGAAAGGTGGTCGTTTTTCAGCCTTCCTTAGCTTGGCCATGTCCCTGAGTATGACACACCTTGAGCTTTTTAATACTCCAGTAACGTTGCAGCTCTGAAATATGGCAAAACTGGTGGCAAATGGCATCTTGGCAGCTTCACGCTTGATTTTCCTCAATTCATGGGCAGTTATTTTGCGTCTTTTTTTATCAACACGCTTCTTGCGACCCTGTTGAATATTTGCCATGAAACGCTTGATTGTTCGGTGATCACGCTTCAAAAGTTTGGCAATTTCAAGACTGCTGCATCCCTCTGCAAGACATCTCAAAATTTTTGACTTTTCAGAGTCAGTCAAATTTTTCTTCGGACCCATTTTGCCAAAGGAAAGGAAGTTGCCTAATAATTAAACACACCTTATATACGGTGTTGATGTCATTAGTCCACACCCCTCCTCATTACAGAGATGCAAATCACCCGATTTACATAATTGGCAGTTGGCTTTCAAGCCTATACAGCTTGGAGTAGGACAACATGTATAAAAAGGATGATGTGATCAAAATACACATTTGCCTAATAATTCTGCACACAGTGTAGAAATGTTGACCCTAAAATGATTTAAAAAAGCAAAACCTAAAAATTGTCTTTATAAGTTTTAGTCCACTGAGCGCTCAAAAAGCAGGAATTATTGCTTCTTGGTTTTATGGTGTCATTTGTTTTTTTGTCTTTAGCTTGGAAGTTATTCATTATCCATGGGATATTGGAAGTACAGTATTCTAGATTGATGAGAGTCCAACCACCGATCCCGAGAACTGGGGCTCTGAGGGGCCCGTGTGAATGGACACGTGGTTGATCATGTGCACTGTTGCTCCATTAACTCTTATGGGAGTGCTGGAGAGCAGCTGAGCGCAGTCCTCAGCAATCTCTGGCACTCCCATTAACGCATTCACATAGTGTGCCATTCATACAGGGCTTCTTGGACCCCCAGTTTTCAGGATCGGTGGGAGTCCCAGCAGTCGGACCGCCACTGATCATAAAGTTGTCCCCCATTCTATAGATAGGGGATAACTTCCAATCTTGAGAATATTCCTTTAACAGAAGAAACCATGAAACAAACCACTCTAGTTTCCCCGAAATCAAGTGATAGTTTAGGAAAGGGGAATCAGGGGGAAGAAATATAATGGTTGATATATTAGAATTTTTTATAAAACCTGGGACTTGATTAGTGGCTTCAAGTGAGGCTTTTTTTCTCTTGCATTGCATGAGGATAAAATGAGTATCTTCCAAAGTCTGATGGCTTTACAGTTGTGGCCAAAAGTATTGACACCCCTGTAAATTTTGTCAGATAATACTCAATTTCTTCCTGAAAATTATTGCAGACACAAATTCTTTGTTATTATTATCTTCATTTAATTTGTCTTAAATGAAAAAGCACAAAAAGAATTGTCCTAAAGCCAAATTGGATATAATTCCACACCAAACATAAAAAAGAGGGTGGACAAAAGTATTGGCACTGTTTGAAAAATCATGTAATGCTTCTCTAATTTGTGTAATTAACAGCACCTGTAACTTACCTGTGGCACCTAACAGGTGTTGCCAATAACTAAATCACACTTGCAGCCAGTTGACATGGATTAAAGTTGACTCAACCTCTGTCCTGTGTCCTTGTGTGTACCACATTGAGCATGGAGAAAAGAAAGAAGACCAAAGAACTGTCTGAGGACTTGAGAAACCAAATTGTGAGGAAGCATGAGCAATCTCAAGGCTACAAGTCCATCTCCAAAGACCTGAATGTTCCTGTGTCTACCGTGCGCAGTGTCATCAAGAAGTTTAAAGCCCATGGCACTGTGGCTAACCTCCCTAGATGTGGACGGAAAAGAAAAATTGACAAGAGATTTCAACGCAAGATTGTGCGGATGTTGCATAAAGAACCTCGACTAACATCCAAACAAGTTCAAGCTGCCCCGCAGTCCGAGGGTACAACAGTGTCAACCCGTACTATCTGTCGGCGTCTGAATGAAAAGGGACTGTATGGTAGGAGACCCAGGAAGACTCCACTTCTTACCCCGAGACATAAAAAAGCCAGGCTGGAGTTTGCCAAAACTTACCTGAAAAAGCCTAAAACGTTTTGGAAGAATGTTCTCTGGTCAGATGAGACAAAAGTAGAGCTTTTTGGGCAAAGGCATCAAGATAGACTTTACAGGAGAAAAAAAAAGGCATTCAAAGAAAAAAACACAGTCCCTACAGTCAAATGTGGTGGAGGTTCCCTGATATTTTGGGGTCGCTTTGCTGCCTCTGGCACTGGACTGCTTGACCGTGTGCATGGCATATGAAGTCTGAAGACTACCAACAAATTTTGCAGCATAATGTAGGGCCCAGTGTGAGAAAGCTGGGTCTCCCTCAGAGGTCATGGGTCTTCCAGCAGGACAATGACCCAAAACACACTTCAAAAAGCACTAGAAAATGGTTTGAGAGAAAGCACTGGAGACTTCTAAGGTGGCCAGCAATGAGTCCAGACCTGAATCCCATAGAACACCTGTGGAGAGATCTCAAAATGGCAGTTTGGAGAAGGCACCCTTCTAATATCAGGGACCTGGAGCAGTTTGCCAAAGAAGAATGGTCTAAAATTCCAGCAGAGCATTGTAAGAAACTCATTAATGGTTACTGGAAGCGGTTGGTCGCAGTTATTTTGGCTAAGGCCGGGGTCACACTAACCGACGCAAAATACGGTCCGTAGTTTACAGGCGTAATACGGATGAATGACCCCTAAATAGTGCTCTGTATGTCATCCGTAAGCAAGGTGTGGTCGTGTATTTTGCGCATGTCAGCATCCGTATGTAATCCGTATGCCATCCGTATGGCGAGATTTTCTCGCCGCCTTGCAAAATGGACATATAATGGAGCCCTATGACAGGGTTTCTAACAGAAACGAAATAATAGATATAGACACATAGAATGCATATATACTGTGTATGTATATATATATATATATATATATATATATATTATACATACATACATACATACATACATGTCATTGTGACAAACATATATATTTATATTTCACAGAGTTCTTCATAGCAGAATAGCCGCTAATTAAATTGCCGGCTTCTATCAAATCATTCCCCAACCCAACATGAAATGACACATGGCTTACATTCAGTAAAGCATTTCATTTCATGTTTTTTTATATGTCCCTGACTAATAATTATATGAGGGTTTGTGTGCAAAATTTGGGAGTTGTAGTTGTTATTTTAAGGGGTTAATTCGTTGTTAAAAAATGCGTGGGCTTCCCATTGCCCTGTAGAGGTGGCGAATGGGTTAATCTAACAAAGGGTTAATGTTACCTTACAATCGAATGGTGACATTAACCCTTTGTTAGATTAACCCACTCGCCACCACTATAGGGCAATGGGAAGCCCACGCATATTTTAACAACGAATTAACCCCTTAAAAGAACAACTACAACTCCCAAATTTTGCACACAAACCCTCATCTAATTATTAGTCAGGGACATATAAAAAAAAACATGAAATGAAATGCTTTACTGAATGTAAACCATGTGTCATTTCATATCGGGTTGGGGAATGATTTGATAGAAGCCGGCAATTTAATTAGCGGCTATTCTGCTATGAAGAACTCTGTGAAATATATATATATATATATATATATATATATATATATATATATATATATATGTTTGTCACAATGACATGTATGTATATATATATGTATTCTATGTGTATATATCTATTCTTTCTTTCTTTATTAAACCCGTCAGTGTGATTTTACTGTATAGCGCACTGAATTGCCGGCTTTTCTAAAAGACACCGGGTGCGTATTTCTCGCAAGTCACACGTGTGGTCCGTGTGTAATCCGTATTTTTTGCGCACCCATAGACTTGCATTGGCGTATTACGGGCGTAGTACGCTGACAATCGCAGCATGCTGCGATTGGCACGGACCGTAGAATACGCCCGAGAAATATACGGCTGGTGCGAGGGACCCCATAGAGAATAATTTGTCCGTGTGTAATGCGTGCTTTTAACGCCTCTCACTCGTCCGTATTCCTCGCCAGTGTGACTCCGGCCTAAAGGTTGTGCAACCAAGTATTAGGCTGAGGGTGTCAATACTTTTGTCTGGCCCATTTTTGGAGTTTTGTGTGAATTCAATGTTTTGCTTTTTGCTTCATTCTCTTTTGTGTTTTTTTTTTCATTTAAGACGATTTAAATGAAGATAATAATACCAAAGAATTTGTGTTTGCAATCATTTTCAGGAAGAAACTGAGTATTATCTGACAAAATTGCAGGGGTGCCAATACTTTTGGCCACAATTGTATGTGATGCCATCAGCCAGAAGAAGAGGAGAAGATCCAAGACCGTGATGGAGACAAAAACAGCAACATATCCAGGAGACCAATGTCAAGTTTCAAACAAAACCTCATAAAAGAAAAGGAAAACTGGACGATGGTTTGTATGATGAGTAGTTTGCACAGAAGCTCATATGAGGTCCTAGAATTTGTGAGCTCGGTCCCGAATTTGTACATTTTTGGGTTCCAAAACTCTGTGCATCTAAAGGTGCATGGATCCCACCGGTGGTCACCCTCACTAGACAACTAGTTGCAATATAGACTTCAGTGTATGCAGGAGTAGCTCATTCAAGGTCATTTTTGCCAGGTGAGGTCAACACAGAGCCGTTCTCGTGGTTTTACACAAGGAGAAATCTCACTTTTGTAAAAAAAAAAAAAAAAAAAAAAAGAACATATCGGCATTTGAAGTTACATTATTTCTGATAGGTAAGTGGAACCTTAGATTGGTCCATATATCATGCTTTGACCTTGTAGGCATCTTGCTGGAGAAATTACAGGGGTTGCTGCTGGGGAATAGAATAGGACCGTCCATTCAAATCTGCGAAGCTGATTGAATGGAAGGGCAGAAAATACAAATGTTTTCAATGTATGCATATCACTAATAATCTATTGGAGAGATATATCAAATGCTACATTACTTCTATGAGACAGTTTTTTCAATAATACACTGGACAGATGAACGCCTATGACTTTGCAGTGTAGAGCTGCAAGGACTCTTCCATTATATCTGACCTCCCTCAGGAAATCGACAGAATACAATTTAACATAGAGAAAAATGAGCAGAAAAAACTTCTCTAGAGCACTGGACTAAAGAAATATGGAGTCTAGTCACAGAGGTAAAAAAATTAACTTTGCACCTGAGAAGCTACACACGTCAACTTTGGATTGAGGTCTTCAGTAGACTATTGAAGACCCTGGTCCAAGGGTAAAATGCACAATATTGTACAGAACATCACAAAACTGAGTACACCCCTGATGTGTTTGTAAATCTTTTATTATATCTTTTCGTAGGACAACACACAGCCATTAATGTCTATACTGCTGGCAACAAAAGTGAGTACACCCCTAAGTAAAAATTTCCAAATTTTCCCCGAAGTGTGAACATTTTGTGTGGCTACCATTATTTTCAAGCACTGCCTTAAATCTTTTAGGCATGGAGGTCATTAGAGCTTCTCCGGTGGCCACCAGAATCCTCTTACATTCCTCCATGACGACATCACCGAGCTGGTTGATGATAGAGGCCTTGCACTTCTCCACTTTACATTTCAAGAGGCCCCACAGATGCTCATTAGGGTTTAGGTCTGGAGACATGCTTGGCCAGTTCAGCATCTTTACCCTCGGTTTATTTAGCAAGGCAGTGGTCGCCTTGGAGATGTGTTTGGGGTCATTATGTTGGAATACTGCCCTGTGGCCCAGTTTATGAAGGGAGGGGATCATGCTCTGCTTCAGTATGCCACAGTATATGTTGGCATTTATGGTTAATAAACTCGCTCCCCACAGCCGGCAGCACTCATGCAGCCCCAAACCATGACACTCCCACCAAAATTCTTGACTGTAGGCAAGGCATACTTGACTTTGTGCTCCTCGCCTGGTTGCTGCCTCAGACGCTTGACACCATGTGAACCACATAAGTTTATCTTGGTCTCTTCAGACCACAGGACATGGTTCCAGTAATCCATGTCCTTAGTCTGCTTGTCTTCAGCAAACTGTTTGCGGGCATCCTTGTGCATCATTTTTAGAAGAGGCTTCCTTCTGGGACGACAGCCAAGCAGACCAATTTGATGCAGTGTATGGCGTATGGTCTGAGTATTTACAAAACTGTGAAGGGTGTACTCACTTTTGTGATATGCTGTATTTTTAAAGGTGTTGTCCATCTATGTAAATAAACGTCAACTGAAGTCATACTTGCCTTAGTGATCCCCTGACAATCTGGTTCCGAGAATTCATGGTCTCCCACCAGTCTTTGTACGTCTTGCTTCAGGGATGAAGTCCCAATAAGACACCAGCAGGGCACCAGGAAATCTTAAAGCTTGTCAGATTCAGGCTTATACTCGTAACAAGCACAAAAATACATCTTATATACATAGACTCACACATACAATACATGACTACCTTTAACTAGTGACATTAAGGAGTTTCCAAGTTGTGGAGTGTCAGGACATGCACAGAATATTTTAACATTTGCTCTCCCATGAACACAAGCCACAACTAAAAACACCACAAACTTAAAGCGGCTACCATGACTTAAGGCCCCATATGTAGGATCACTGGGGGTCTCAATGGATGGACCGCATTGATCAGTAAGTTATTACCTATCTTAATGGTAAGGGAAAACTTACAATAATAAATGTTTTAAGACCTGCGGTGGATTAAGAGTAGCCAGGGCCCCGGGGCAGTATAGAGGGAATGGGCACCCCCAGCACCTGAGGTATCACATGACATGTCACATGATCCCCTTTGAGAAATCATGTGATAGGTCATGTGATTAACACACTTGTGCACATGTGCAGATGTAAGACGACAGAGACAGTGGCGTGTTACGCGTGGCGGGTAAATTTTTTCCCCTTATGTACAGCACTATAAATAACAGCACTATACACAATAAAGGATACTATGTAATAAGAAATGGCGCTATATAAACACTGCTCAAAAAAATAAAGGGAACACTAAAATACCACATGCTAGATATCTCTGAATGAAATATTCCAGTTGCAAATTTTTATTCATTGCATAGTGGAATGTGTTAAGAACAATAAAACATAACAATTATCAATGTAAATCAAAATGAATAACCCATGGAGGTCTGGATTTCGAATGATACTCAAAATCAAAGTGGAAAATGAAATTACAGGCTGATCCAACTTCAGTGAATATGCCTCATGACAAGGAAAAGATGCTCAGTATTGTGTGTGGCCTCCACGTGCCTATATGACCTCCCTACTGTACAATGCAGGCATGCTCCTGATGAGGCAGCGGATGGTCTTCTGAGAGATTTCCTCCGAGACCTGGACTAAAGCATCTGCCAACTCCTGGACAGTCAGTGGTGCAACGTGACGTTGGTGGATGGAGCAAGACATGATGTCCCAGATGTGCTTAATCGGATTCAGATCTGGGGAATGGGCGGGCCAGTCCATAGCTTCAATGCCTTCATCTTGCAGGAACTGCTGACACACTCCAGCCACATTGTCCTGTATTAGGAGGAACCCAGGGCCAACCGCACCAGCATATGGTCTCACAAGGGGTCTGAGGATCTCATCTCAGTACCTAATGGCAGTCAAGCTACTTCTGGCGAGCTCATGGAGGGCTGTGCGGCCCTCCAAAGAAATGCCACCCTACACCATTACTGACCCACTATCAAACCGGTCATACTGAAGGATGTTGCAGGCAGCAGATCGCTCTCCACAGCATCTCCAGACTCTGTCACGTCTGTCACATGTGCTCAGTGTGAACCTGCTTTCATTTGTGAAGAGCACAGGGCGCCAGTGGCGAATTTGCCAATCCGGGTGTTCTGTGGCATATGCCATGCATCTTACATGGTGTTGGACTGTGAGCACAACCCCCATCTGTGGACATTGGGCACTCAGTCCATCCTAATGAAGTCAATTTCTAACCGTTTGTGCAAACACATGCACCAAAACATCAGCCAGAAAGCATTGGTACTGAGATGTGGTCTGTGGTCCCCACCTGCAGAACCACTCCTTTATTGAGTGTGTCTTGATAATTGGCAATAAATTCCATCAGTTATCTATTCCATTTGCACAACAGCATGTGAAATTGATTGTCAATCAGTGTTGCTTCCTAAGTGGACAGTTTGATTTCACAGAAGTTTAATTTACATGGAGTGATATTCTGTTGTTTAAGTGTTCCCTTTATTTTTTTGAGTAGCGTATATAACAAGAGAAGGCTATATAGTATGGGACTGCGCTATGCATAACAAAAAGGAATGCTACTTAATAAAGGACAGCACTATATATAACAAGAGGGCACTATATAATATGGGACGAGGCTATACATAACAAAAAGGAATGCTGCATAATATGGGACATATAAGTGGTATATATAATATATATGTTGATATATATAATTGGTTATTATGCAACCCACCATTATAAGTGAAATCCACCACTGTGCCCCCACTAACTATAAATACCGTATTTTGAAGATTATAAGACACACCAGATTATAAGACGCGCCACAAATTTTGAGGGGAAAAATAGTAAAAAAACTTTTTTTAATAAAATGGTGGTGCCTCTTATAATCCATGTGTCTTAAGGCCCAGTCACACATAGCGATCTCGCCAGCGAGATCGCTGCTGAGTCACAAGTTTTGTGACACAACAGCGATCTCACCAGCGAGATCGCTGTGTGTGACAGCAATCAGCGACCGGCCCCCCTGCTGGTATCGCTGATCGCTGCAGGAAAGCCCAGGACATTTCTTTGCGTGTGTGACCGACAGGAGCCCAGCGATCAGCTGGTAACTAATGTACATATCGGGTATCCAAGAGACGTGCATCCCTTGGATACCCGATGTGTACATTAGTTACCAAGCGCGCTGATGCAGGTACCTGGTAACTAACGTACACATCGGGTATCCAAGGGACGCACGTCCCTTGGATACCCGATGTGTACATTAGTTACCAGCTTCCTGCATCAGCGCGCTGGTTACTAACGTGCACAGCGACGCCGCGCGCTCGTCGTCGCTGTGCTGATCGCTGGTGAAGCTGTCTGTTTGACAGCTCACCAGCGATCCTGACACGTTGATATCGTTGTCGGGATCGCTGGTAAATCGTCATGTGTGACGGGGCCTTTTTTCCTTACTTGGGGTCACAGGGTCGCTGCTGGAGGAAGCAAGAGTGGCACATTTCTGCAGGCAACAGGCTGGGATGAGGGGTGTTCCAATGTGCGCCGCTGTGGGTAAAAATGGCTGCGGTGCTCTGTGGTGTGGGGGGCTCCGCCGGCATTTTGTGAAAGCCCGGAACCCACCGCATATCCATTACTGCGATGCGGTGGCCTCCGGGAAAATGGCCACCGCGGGGCGGCGCATGCTCAGATTGAGGTCTCGGCAACAAGATGTCGTCCCGAGATCTTGGCACCCGAGGTCTCGTTGCCGAGATCTCAATCTGAGCACGCGGCCATTTCTTCGGAGGTGGCCCCCCTGCACCACAGAGCACCTCAGCCATTTTCACCCGCAGCAGAGAAAGCCCGGTCGCAGGGGAGCGCAAAGGACAAGAAGGAGGAGGGTATAATTGGTAGATTTCTTCTTTTATTAAGTTCCACTACGCGTTTCGACGGATAACCTCCGTCTTCATCACATAGCATGCTGTCCATGTTCTCATCCTCTCTTGAGGCACCCGGCAGGAGCAGCATCGGATCTCAATTCACCGGCGCCCCGAGACCTGTCAGCCTGGCGCTCCACTAATCTGTCTCATCTGGACCGTTTCTATTTTCACGCGCAGCGACGCATATCGGAACACCCCCTCATCCCTGCCTGCAGCAACTCTGGGACCCCGCTCCACCGTGGCCGGTAAGGTATATCCGCATTATAAGACGCACCCCCATTTTCCCCCCGAATTTGGGGGAAAAAAAGTGCATCTTATCATACTAAATATACGGTAGCCACTATCCCCACCCAATAAATATATAAATGAATTAGTACCTGTAATATTTCCCCTAATCCATCACAAGTCACACTCCTGCATCCTCAATGCCCCTCCACCCCCATTCATTATGTCTTGTCCTTTTTCTCTCTTTTTCTCTCTCCCACTCCACCCTCTATTCATTATATTTTGCTGTCAACCACCCTAAATTCAGCATTTACTTTCCCCAACCCTCAATTCATCATCATTAGCTCTCCCCCACACTCCAACCTCAGTTCATCATTTGCTCTCCCCACCCTCTACCCTCAATATATCATCATATACTCTCCCTCACCCTCAATTTATCATTACTTGTTGTCCCCCACTCTAAATTCATCATTTACTCTCCCCCCCTCAATTCTTCATCATTTGTGCTCCCATCCTGACCCTCAATTCATCATCATTTGCTCATCCCCACACCCCACCCTCAATTCATTATTATTTGTTGTATCCCATCCCCTGCCCTCATTCATCATCATTGTTCCCCCATCCCCATTTTTAAATAATTTTATTTTTAAAAAAAGCTAACGTGTACATGCTGGTGCCTGCGCGATTGCATCATCGTGCATGTGCCGTAGCCAGCTGAACCACATCTCAAAAATAGGCGCAAGGTGCTCCCCTAGAGCTGTGCTGCCACTATGCTTTGATGGCTGTGGAGCTCCAGGTCAGATGTGATGTCACAGCAGATACTGACACAAACACAGTCGTGATGTTACAATAGCTCATGGACCAGATGAGATGTCGCAGCAGATACTGACAGACACACAGCAGTGATGTCACAATGACTCTTGGACCAGATGTGATGTCACAGAAGATACTGATAGAAGCACATTAGTGATGTCACAATGTCTCAGGCACTAGATGTGATGTCACAGTAGATACTTATAGAAATATAGAAGGAATGTCTCAATGACTTATGGGTAACATATATGATGATAAATGGGAAAGATACAACCAAGCCGTCAGGAAGAACAGAATTCTGATAATAAGAATAATAACCTGAGGCTGAAAGAGCTTTTTTTGATATGCTTGATTATTTTATTGAAAATAACAGTCACACAAATCACCCAACGTTTCGGCTTTACTAGCCTTTTTCAAGGGTATCTTATCTGTGTAACCGTGAGGATAATGATAAGATTCTCTAAGCAGGATAAGCGGAGAACAGGACAGCGCCGCAGTCCTGTTCTCCGCTTATCCTGCTTAGAGAATCTTATCATTATCCTCACGGTTACACAGATAAGATACCCTTGAAAAAGGCTAGTAAAGCCGAAACGTTGGGTGATTTGTGTGACTGTTATTTTCAATAAAATAATCAAGCATATCAAAAAAAGCTCTTTCAGCCTCAGGTTATTATTTTTATTATCAATGACTTATGGACCAGATGTAATGGACCACAATACTGATAGAAAGACAGTAGCGATGTCAAAATGAATCGTGGACCAAATGTGATCTCACAGAAGATACTGATAGAAACACAGTGGTGATGTCACAATTACTCATGGACCATATGTAATGTCACAGCAGATGCTGACATAAACACAACAGTAATGTCACAATAATTCATGGACCAGATGTGATGTCACAGCAGACACTGATAGAAACACAGTAGTGATGTCACAATGATTCAAGAACCAGATGTGATGTCACAGCAGAGATTGACAGGAACACAGTAGTGATGTCACAATGACTCGGGAACCAGATGTGACGTCACAGCAGATACTGATAGACAAACAGTAGTGATGTCACAATGACTCATGGACCAGATAAAATGTCACAGCAGATGTTGACATAAACACACAATAGCTCAGGGACCAGATGGGATGTCACAGCAAATACTGATGTAAACACAGTTGTGATGTCACAATGACTCATGGACCAGATGTGATGTCACAGCAGATACCGATAGACACACAGCAGTGATGTCACAATGACTCATGGAACAGATGTGATGTCACAGAAGATATTGATAGAAGCACAGTATTGATGTCACAATGACTCATGGACCAGATGTGATGTCACAGCAGATACTGACAGACACACAGTAGTGATGTCTCAATGACCCATGGACCAGATATGATGTCACAGTAGATAGTGACAGAAACACAGTAGTGATGTCACAATGACTCATGGACCAGATGTGATGTCAGAGCAGATACTGACAGACACACATTCGTGATGTCACAATGACTCATGCACCAGATGTGATGTCACAGCAGATACTGACAGAAACACAGTAGTGATGTCTCAATGACTCATGGACCAGATGTGATGTCACAGCTGATACTGACACAAACATAGCAGTGATGTAACAATAGCTCATAGACCAGATGTGAAGTCAGAGCAGATACTGACAGATACACAGTAGTGATGTCACAATGATTCAAGAACCAGATGTGATGTCACAGCATAGACTGACAGAAGCACAGTAGTGATGTCTCAATGACTCATGGACCAGATATGATATCACAGTAGATAGTGACAGAAACACAGTAGTGATGTCACAATGACTCATGGACCAGATGTGATGTCAGAGCAGATACTGACAGACACACATTAGTGATCTCACAATGACTCATGGACCAGATGTGAATTCACAGCAGATGCTGACTCAAACACAGTAGTGATGTCACAATAGCTCAAGGACCAGATGTGATGTCACAGCAGATACTGATAGAAACACAGTAGTGATGTCACAATGATTCAGGAACCAGATGTGATATCACAGCATATACTGACAGAAACACTGTAGTGATGTCACAATGACTCATGGACCAGATGTGATGTCACAGCAGACTCTGATAGAAACACATTAGTGATGTCACAATGACTCTGGAGCCAGATGTGATGTCACAGCAGAAACACACAGAAACACAGTAGTGATGTCACAATGACTCGGGAACCAGATGCGATGTCACATCAGATACTGATAGACACACAATAGTGATGTCACAATGACTCTTGGACCAGATGTGATGTCACAGCAGATGCTGACACAAACACAGTAGTGATGTAACAATAGCTCATGGACCAGATGTGATGTCACAGCAGACACTGATAGAAACACAGTAGTGATGTCACAATGATTCAAGAACCAGATGTGATGTCACAGCATATACTGACAGAAACACAGTATTGATGTCACAATGATTCAGGAACCAGATGTGATATCACAGCATATACTGACAGAAACACTGTAGTGATGTCACAATGACTCAGGAGCCAGATGTGATGTCAGAGCAGAAACACACAGAAACACAGTACTGATGTCACAATGACTCGGGAACCAGATGTGACCTCACGGCAGATACTGATAGACACACAGTAGTGATGTCACAATGACTCATGGACCAGATAAAATGTCACAGCAGATGTTGACATAAACACACAATAGCTCAGGGACCAGATGGGATGTCACAGCAAATACTGATGTAAACACAGTTGTGATGTCACAATGACTCATGGACCAGATGTGATGTCACAGCAGATACCGATAGACACACAGCAGTGATGTCACAATGACTCATGGAACAGATGTGATGTCACAGAAGATATTGATAGAAGCACAGTATTGATGTCACAATGACTCATGGACCAGATGTGATGTCACAGCAGATACTGACAGACACACAGTAGTGATGTCTCAATGACCCATGGACCAGATATGATGTCACAGTAGATAGTGACAGAAACACAGTAGTGATGTCACAATGACTCATGGACCAGATGTGATGTCAGAGCAGATACTGACAGACACACATTCGTGATGTCACAATGACTCATGCACCAGATGTGATGTCACAGCAGATACTGACAGAAACACAGTAGTGATGTCTCAATGACTCATGGACCAGATGTGATGTCACAGCTGATACTGACACAAACATAGCAGTGATGTAACAATAGCTCATAGACCAGATGTGAAGTCAGAGCAGATACTGACAGATACACAGTAGTGATGTCACAATGATTCAAGAACCAGATGTGATGTCACAGCATAGACTGACAGAAGCACAGTAGTGATGTCTCAATGACTCATGGACCAGATATGATATCACAGTAGATAGTGACAGAAACACAGTAGTGATGTCACAATGACTCATGGACCAGATGTGATGTCAGAGCAGATACTGACAGACACACATTAGTGATCTCACAATGACTCATGGACCAGATGTGAATTCACAGCAGATGCTGACTCAAACACAGTAGTGATGTCACAATAGCTCAAGGACCAGATGTGATGTCACAGCAGATACTGATAGAAACACAGTAGTGATGTCACAATGATTCAGGAACCAGATGTGATATCACAGCATATACTGACAGAAACACTGTAGTGATGTCACAATGACTCATGGACCAGATGTGATGTCACAGCAGACTCTGATAGAAACACATTAGTGATGTCACAATGACTCTGGAGCCAGATGTGATGTCACAGCAGAACTACACAGAAACACAGTAGTGATGTCACAATGACTCGGGAACCAGATGCGATGTCACATCAGATACTGATAGACACACAATAGTGATGTCACAATGACTCTTGGACCAGATGTGATGTCACAGCAGATGCTGACACAAACACAGTAGTGATGTAACAATAGCTCATGGACCAGATGTGATGTCACAGCAGACACTGATAGAAACACAGTAGTGATGTCACAATGATTCAAGAACCAGATGTGATGTCACAGCATATACTGACAGAAACACAGTAGTGATGTCACAATGATTCAGGAACCAGATGTGATATCACAGCATATACTGACAGAAACACTGTAGTGATGTCACAATGACTCAGGAGTCAGATGTGATGTCACAGCAGAAACACACAGAAACACAGTACTGATGTCACAATGACTCGGGAACCAGATGTGACCTCACAGCAGATACTGATAGACACACAGTAGTGATGTCACAATGACTCATGGACCAGATAAAATGTCACAGCAAATGTTGACATAAACACACAATAGCTCATGGACCAGATGGGATGTCACAGCAAATACTGATGTAAACACAATTGTGATGTCACAATGTCTCATGGACCAGATGTGATGTCACAGCAGATAATGATAGACACACAGTAGTGATGTCACAATGTCTCATGGACCAGATGTGATGTCACAGCAGATGCTGTCACAAACACAGTAGTGATGTAACAATAGCTCATGGACCAGATGTGATGTCAGAGCAGATACTGACAGATACACAATAGTGATGTCACAATTGCTCATGGACCAGATGTGATGTCAGAGCAGATACTGACAGATACACAATAGTGATGTCACAATTGCTCATGGACCAGATGTGATGTCAGAGCAGATACTGACAGACACACATTAGTGATGTCACAATAGCTCATGGACCAGATGTGATGTCAGAGCAGATACTGACAGATACACAGTAGTGTTGTCACAATAGCTCATGGACCAGATGTGATGTCACAGCAGATACTGATAGAAACACAGTAGTGATGTCACAATGATTCAAGAACCAGATGTGATGTCACAGCATATACTGACAGAAACACAGTAGTGATGTCACAATTACTCATGGACCAGATGTGATGTCACAGTAGATAGTGACAGAAACACAGTAGTGATGTCACAATGACTCATGGACCAGATGTGATGTCAGAGCAGATACTGACAGACACACATTAGTGATGTCACAATGACTCATGGACCAGATGTGATGTCACAGCAGATGCTGACACAAACACAGTAGTGATGTCACAATAGCTCATGGACCAGATGTGATGTCACAGCAGATACTGATAGAAACACAGTAATGATGTCACAATGATTCAGGAACCAGATGTGATATCACAGCATATACTGACAGAAACACTGTAGTGATGTCACAATGACTCATGGACCAGATGTGATGTCACAGCAGATACTGACAGACACACAATAGTGATGTCACAATGACTCATGGACCTGATGTGATGTCACAGCAGATGCTGTCACAAACACAGTAGTAATGTCACAATAGCTCATAGACCAGATGTGATGTCAGAGCAGATACTGACAGATACACAATAGTGATGTCACAATAGCTCATGGACCAGATGTGATGTCAGAGCAGATACTGACAGACACACATTAGTGATGTCACAATGACTCATGGACCAGATGTGATGTCACAGCTGATACTGACACAAACTCAGTAGTGATTTCACAATAGCTCATGGACCAGATGTGATGTCAGAGCAGATACTGACAGACACACAATAGTGATGTCACAATGACTCATGGACCTGATGTGATGTCACAGCAGATGCTGTCACAAACACAGCAGTGATGTCACATTAGCTCATGGACCAGATGTGATGTCAGAGCAGATACTGACAGATACACAATAGTGATGTCACAATAGCTCATGGACCAGATGTGATGTCACAGAAGATACTGACAGTTACACAGTAGTGATGTCACAATGACTCAGGAGCCAGATGTGATGTCAGAGAAGATACTGACAGTTATATAGTAGTGATGTCACAATGACTCAGGAGCCAGATGTGATGTCACAGAAGATACTGAGACACAGTAATGATGTCACAATGACTCATGGACCATATGAGATATCGCAACAGATACTGACAGACACACAATAGTGATGTCACAATCACTCTTGGACTAGATGTGATGTCACAGAAGGTACTGATATAAACACAGTAGTGAAGTCACAATAACTCATGGACCAGATATGATGTCACAGAAGATACTGATAGATTCACAGTATTGATGTCACAATGACTCATGGACCAGATGTGATGTGACAGCTGAAACTGACACAAGCATAGTAGTGATGTCACAATAGCTCATGGACCATATGCAATATCCACAAGAAGAAGAAAGTTCGTTCGGCACACCGGCATAAATGAAGAAAAACTTTATTAGGCTAATATGCCATATTAAAATGCAAAAAACACCTGACGCGTTTCTGGTGCACAATGGCACCCTTAGTCATGACTAAGGGTGCCTTTGTGCACCAGAAACGCGTCAGGGGTTTTTTGCATTTTAATAAGGGATATTAGCCTAATAAAGTTTTTCTTCATTTATGCCGGTGTGCTGAACAAACTTTCTTCTTCTTGTGGATATCTGCTGTGCTCACCAGCGAATTCGTGCACCCACTTGTGGATTAATGAACTCAGCCCAAAGTGGTTTTCATTTGGATGCGATGCAAGCTCCCAGTCCTCCCTCTCCTGCATATGCAATATCATAGCAGATACTGACAGACACACAATAGTGATGTCACAATAACTCATGGGCCTGATGTGATGTCAGAGCAGATACTGACAGACACACATTAGTGATGTCACAATGACTCATGGACCAGATGTGATGTCACAGCAAGATGCAGTCACAAATACAGTAGTGATGTCACAATAGCTCATGGACCAGATGTGATGTCACAGGAGATACTGATAGAAACACAGTAGTGATGTCACAATGATTCAGGAACCAGATGTGATATCACAGCATATACTGACAGAAACACTGTAGTGATGTCACAATGACTCATGGACCAGATGTGATGTCACAGCAGACACTGATAGAAACAAAGTGGTGATGTGACAATGACTAGGGTACAAGATGTGACGTCACAGCAGATACTGATAGACACACAGTAGTGATGTCACAATGACTCATGGACCATATAAAATGTCACAGCAGATGTTGACATAAACACACAATAGCTCATGGACCAGATGGGATGTCACAGCAAATACTGAAGTAAACACAGTTGTGATGTCACAATGACTCATGGACCACATGTGATGTCACAGCAGATACTGATAGACACACAGTAGTGATGTCACAATGACTCATGGAACAGATGTGATGTCACAGAAGATACTGATAGAAGCACAGTATTGATGTCACAATGACTCATGGACCAGATGTGATGTCACAGCTGATACTGACACAAACACAGTAGTGATTTCACAATAGCTCATGGACCAGATGTGATGTCAGAGCAG
This sequence comes from Dendrobates tinctorius, assembly GCF_039654945.1. Taxonomy (NCBI): domain Eukaryota; kingdom Metazoa; phylum Chordata; class Amphibia; order Anura; family Dendrobatidae; genus Dendrobates; species Dendrobates tinctorius. The sequence continues at coordinate 54,520,949 of NW_027361696.1, forward strand.
ATACTGACAGACACACAATAGTGATGTCACAATGACACATGGACCAGATGTGATGTCACAGAATATACTGACAGTTACACAGTAGTGATGTCACAATGACTCAGAAGCCAGATGTGATGTCACAGCAAATACAGACAGAAACACAGTAGTGAAGACACAATGACTCACGGACCAGATGTGATGTCACAGTAGAAACTGACAGAAACACTGTAGTAATGTCACAATGGCACAGGAACCAGATGTGATGTCAAAGTAGATACTGATGGACACAGTAGTGATGTCACAATGACTCATGGACCAGATGTGATGTCACAGAACATACTGATAAACACACAGTAATGATGTCTCAATGACTCAGGAACCAGATGTGATGTCTCAGCAGATGCTGACACAAACACAGTAGTAATGTCACAATAGCTCATGGACCAGATGTGATGTCACAGCAGATATTGACAAAAGCACAGTAGTGATGTCACAATGACTCATGAACCATGTGATGTCACAGCAGATACTGATAGACACACAATAGTGATGTCACAATAACTCATGGACCAGATGACATATCGCAGCAGATACTGACAGACACACAATAGTGATGTCACAATGACTCTTGCACTAGATGTGATGTCACAGAAGGTACTGATATAAACACAGTATTGATGTCACAATGACTCATGGACCAGATATGAAGTCAGAGAAGATACTGATAGATGCACAGTATTGATGTCACAATGACTCATGGACCAGATGTGATGTCAGAGCAGATACTGACAGACACACATTAGTGATGTCACAACAGCTCATGGACCAGATGTGATGTCAGAGCAGATACTGACAGATACACAGGAGTGACGTCACAATGGTTCAAGAACCAGATGTGATGTTACAGCATATACTGACAGAAACACAGTAGTGATGTCACAATGACTCATGGACCAGATGTGATGTCACAGCAGATACTGATAGAAACATAGTAGTGATGTCACAATGACTCATGCACCAGATGTGATGTCACAGCAGATACTGACAGAAACACAGTAGTTATGTCTCAATGACTCATGGACCAGATGTGATGTCACAGTAGATAGTGACAGAAACACAGTAGAGATGTCACAATAGCTCATGTACCAGATGTGATGTCACAGCAGATACTGATAGAAACACAGTAGTGATGTCACAATGACTCAGGAGCCAGATGTGATGTCACAGCAGAAACACACAGAAACAGAGTAGTGATGTCACTATGACTCATGGACCAGATAAAATGTCACAGCAGATTTTGACATAAACACACAATAGCTCATGGACCAGATGTGATGTCACAGCAGATTCTGATAGAGACAAAGTAGTGATGTCACAATGACTCATGAAACAGATGTGATGTCACAGAAGATACAGATAGAAGCACAGTATTGATGTCACAATGACTTATGGACCAGATGTGATGTCACAGCAGATACTGACAGACACACAAAAGTGATGTCACAATGACTCATGGACATGATGTGATGTCACAGCAGATGCTGACACAAACACAGTAGTGATGTCACAATAGCTCATGGAAGAGATGTGATGTCAGAGCAGATACTGACAGATACACAATAGTGATGTCACATTAGCTCATGGACCAGATGTGATGTCAGAGCAGATACTGACAAACACACATTAGTGATGTCACAATGACTCATGGACCAGATGTGATGTCACAGCAAGATGCTGTCACAAACACAGTAGTGATGTCACAATAGCTCATGGACCAGATGTGATGTCACAGTAGATACTGATAGAAACACAGTAGTGATGTCACAATGATTCAAAACCAGATGTGATGTCACAGCATATACTGACAGAAACACAGTAGTGATGTCACAATGACTCAAGGATCAGATGTGAAGTCACAGCAGATACTCATAGAAACACAGTAGTGATGTCACAATGACTCATGTACCAGATGTGATGTCACAGCAGATACTGACAGAAACACAGTAGTGATGTCTCAATGACTCAAGGACCAGATGTGATGTCACAGCAAATACTGCTGTAAACACAGTTGTGATGTCACAATGACTCATGGACCAGATGTGATGTCACAGCAGATACTGATAGAAGCACAGTATTGATGTCACAATGACTCATGGACCAGATGTGATGTCACAGCTGATACTGACACAAACACAGCAGTGATTTCACAATAGCTCATGGACCAGATGTGATGTCAGAGCAGATACTGTAAGTCACACAATACTGATGTCACAATGACTCATGGACCTGATGTGATGTCACAGCAGATGCTGTCACAAACACAGTAGTGATGTCACAATAGCTCAAGGACCAGATGTGATGTCAGAGCAGATAATCACAGATACACAATAGTGATGTCACAATAGCTCATGGACCAGACGTGATGTCAGAGCAGATACTGACAGACACACATTAGTGATGTCACAATGACTCATGGACCAGATGTGATGTCACAGCAGATGCTGACACAAACACAGAAGTGATGTCACAATAGCTCATGGACCAGATGTGATGTCACAGCAGATACTGATAGAAACACAGTAATGAAGTCACAATGATTCAGGAACCAGATGTGATATCACAGCATATACTGACAGAAACACTGGAGTGATGTCGCAATGACTCATGGACCAGATGTGATGTCACAGCAGATACTGATAGACACACAGTAGTGATGTCACAATGACTCATGGAACAGATGTGATGTCACAGAAGATACTGACAGACACACAATAGTGATGTCACAATGACTCATGGACCTGATGTGATGTCACAGCAGATGCTGTCACAAACACAGTAGTGATGTCACAATAGCTCATAGACCAGATGTGATGTCAGAGCAGATACTGACAGATACACAATAGTGATGTCACAATAGCTCATGGACCAGATGTGATGTCAGAGCAGATACTAACAGACACACATTAGTGATGTCACAATGACTCATGGACCAGATGTGATGTCACAGCTGATACTGACACAAACACAGTAGTGATTTCACTATAGCTCATGGACCAGATGTGATGTCAGAGCAGATACTGACAGACACACAATAGTGATGTCACAATGACTCTTGGCGCTGATGTGATGTCACAGCAGATGCTGTCACAAACACAGTAGTGATGTCACAATAGCTCATGGACCAGATGTGATGTTAGAGCAGATACTGACAGATACACAATAGTGATGTCACAATAGCTCATGGACCAGATGTGATGTCAGAGCAGATACTGACAGACACACATTAGTGATGTCACAATGACTCATGGATCAGATGTGATGTCACAGAAGATACTGACAGTTACACAGTAGTGATGTCACAATGACTCATGTACCAGATGTCATCTCACAGAAGATACTGAGACACAGTAGTGATGTCACAATGACTCATGGACCAGATGTGATGTCAAAGCAGATAGTGACACAAATACAGTAGTGATGTCACAATAGCTCATGGACCAGATGTGATGTCACAGGAGATACTGATAGAAACACAGTAGTGATGTCACAATGATTCAGGAACCAGATGTGATATCACAGCATATACTGACAGAAACACTGTAGTGATGTCTCAATGACTCATGGACCAGATGTGATGTCACAGCAGACACTGATAGAAACAAAGTAGTGATTTCACAAAGACTCAGGAGCCAGATATGATGTCACAGCAGAAACACACAGAAACACAGTGGTGATGTCACAATGACTCGGGAACCAGATGTGACGTCAGAGCAGATACTGATAGACACACAGTAGTGATGCAAAATGACTCATGGACCAGATAAAATGTCACAGCAGATGTTGACATAAACACACAATAGCTCATGGACCAGGTGGGTTGTCACAGCAAATACTGATGTAAACACAGTTGTGATGTCACAATGACTCATGGACCAGATGTGATGTCACAGCAGATACTGATAGACACACAGTAATGATGTCACAATGACTCATGGACCAAATGTGATGTCACAGCTGATACTGACACAAACACAGTAGTGATTTCACAACAGCTCATGGACCAGATGTGATGTCAGAGAAGATACTGACAGATACACAATAGTGATGTCACAATAGCTCATGGACCAGATGTGATGTCAGAGCAGATACTGACAGACACACATTAGTGATGTCACAATGACTCATGGACCAGATGTGATGTTTCAGAAGATACTGACAGAAACACAGTAATGATGTCACAAAGACTCATGGACCAGATGTGATGTCAGAGCAGATACAGACAGAAACACAGTAGTGATGTCTCTATGACTCAAGGACCAGATGTGATGTCACAGCAAATACTGATGTAAACACAGTTGTGATGTCACAATGACTCATGGACCAGATGTGATGTCACAGCAGATACTGATAGACACACAGTAGTGATGTCACAATGACTCATGGACCAGATGTGATGTTTCAGAAGATACTGATAGAAACACAGTAATGATGTCGCAAAGACTCATGGATCAGATGTGATTTCAGAGCAGATACAGACAGAAACACAGTAGTGATGTCACAATGACTCATGGACCAGATGTGATGTCACAGAAGATACTGAGACATAGTAGTGATGTCACAATGACTCATGGACCAGATGAGATATCGCAGCAGATACTGACAGACACACAATAGTGATGTCACAATGACTCTTGGACTAGATGTGATGTCGCAGAAGGTAGTGATATAAACTCAGTAGTGATGTCACAATGACTCATGGACCAGATATGATGTCACAGAAGATACTGATAGATGCATAGTATTGATGTCACAATGACTCATGGACCAGATGTGATGTCACAGCTGATACTGACACAAATATAGTAGTGATGTCACAATGACTCATGGACCAGATGTGATGTCACAGCAGATGCTGACACAAACACAGTAGTGATGTCACAATGACTCGGGAACCAGATGTCACGTCACAGCAGATACTGATAGACATACAGTAGTGATGTCACAATGACTCATGGACCAGATAAAATGTCACAGCAGATGTTGACATAAACACACAATAGCTCATGGACCAGATGGGATGTCACAGCAAATACTGATGTAAACACAGATGTGATGTCAAAATGAATCATGGACCAGATGTGATGTCACAGCTGATACTGATACACACACAGTAGTGATGTCACTATGACTCATGGACCTGATGTGTTGTTACAGCAGATGCTGTCACAAGCACAGTAGTGATGTCACAATAGCTCATAGACCAGATGTGATGTCAGAGCAGATACTGACAGATACACAATAGTGATGTCACAATAGCTCATGGACCAGATGTGATGTCAGAGCAGATACTGACAGATGCACATTAGTGATGTCCCAATGACTCATGGACCAGATGTGATGTCACAGCAAGATGCTGTCACAAACACAGTAGTGATGTCACAATAGCTCATGGACCAGATGTGATGTCACAGCAGATACTGATAGAAACACAGTAGTGATGTCACAATGACTCATGGACCAGATTTGATGTCACAGTAGATAGTGACAGAAACACAGTAGTGATGTCACAATGACTCATGGACCAGATGTGATGTCAGAGCAGTTACTGAAAGACACACAGTAGTGATGTCACAATGATTCAAGAACCAGATGTAATGTCACAGCATATACTGACAGAAACACAGTAGTGATGTCACAATGACTCATGGACCAGATTTGATGTCACAGTAGATATTGACAGAAACACATTAGTGATGTCACAATGATTCAGGAACCAGATGTGATGTCAAAGCAGAAACACACAGAAACACAGTAGTGATGTCACAATGACTTGGGAACCAGATGTGACGTCACAGCAGATACTGATAGACACACAGTAGTGATGTCACAGTGACTCATGGACCAGATAAAATGTCACAGCAGATGATGACATAAACTCACAATAGCTCATGGACCAGATGGGATGTCACAGCAAATACTGATGTAAACACAGTTGTGATGTCACAATGACTCAAGGACCAGATGTGATGTCACAGCAGATACTGATAGACACACAGTAGTGATGTCACAATGACTCATGGACCTGATGTGATGTCACAGCAGATGCTGTCACAAACACAGCAGTGATGTCACAATAGTTCATGGACCAGATGTGATGTCAGAGCAGATACTGACAGATACACAATATTGATGTCACAATAGCTCATGGACCAGATGCGATGTCAGAGCAGATACTGACAGACACACATTACTGATGTCACAGTGACTCATGGACCAGATGTGATTTCACAGAATATACTGACAGTTACACAATAGTGATGTCACAATGACTCAGTAGCCAGATGTGATGTCACAGCAGATACAGACAGAGACACAGTAGTGATGTCACAATGACTTATGGACCAGATGTGATGTCACAGAAGATACTGAGACAGTAGTGATGTCACAATGACTCATGGACCATATGAGATATCGCAACAGATGCTGACAGACACACAATAGTGATGTCACAATGACTCTTGGACTAGATGTGATGTCACAGAAGGTACTGATATAAACACAGTAGTGATGTCACAATGACTCATGGACCAGATATGATGTCACAGAAGATACTGATAGATTCACAGTATTGATGTCACAATGACTCATGGACCAGATGTGATGTCACAGCTGAATCTGACACAAGCATAGTAGTGATGTCACAATAGCTCATGGACCATATGCGATATCATAGCAGATACTGACAGACACACAATAGTGATGTCACAATGACTCATGGGCCTGATGTTATGTCACAGCAGACACTGATAGAAACACAGTAGTGATGTCACAATGACTCAGGAGCCAGTTGTGATGTCACAGCAGAAACACAGTAGTGATGTCACAATGACTCAGGAGCCAGATGTGATGTCACAGCAGAAACACAGTAGTGATGTCACAATGACTCGGGATCCAGATATGATGTCACAGCAGATACTGATAGACACACAGTAGTAATGTCACAATGACTCATGGACCAGATAAAATGTCACAGCAGATGTTGACATAAACACACAATAGCTCATGGACCAGATGGGATGTCACAGCAAATACTGATGTAAACACAGTTGTTATGTAGCAATGACTCATGGAACAGATGTGATGTCATAGAAGATGCTGATAGAAGCACAGTATTGATGTCACAATGACGCATGGACCAGATGTGATGTCACAGCTGATACTGACACAAATACAGTAGAGATTTCACAATAGCTCATGGACCAGATGTCATGTCAGAGCAGATGCTGACACAAACACAGTAGTGATGTCACAATAGCTCATGGTCCAGATGTGATGTCACAGCAGACACTGATAGTAACACAGTAGTGATGTCACAATGACTCATGGACCAGATAAAATGTCACAGCAGATGTTGACATAAACACACAATAGCTCATGGACCAGATGGGATGCCACAGCAGATGCAGACATAAACACAGTAGTGATGTCACAATGACTCATGGAACAGATGTGATGTCATAGAAGATACTGATAGAAGCACAGTATTGATGTCAAAATGACGCATGGACCAGATGTGATGTCACAGCTGATACTGACACAAACACAGTAGTGATTTCACAATAGCTCATGGACCAGATGTGATGTCAGAGCATATACTGACAGACACACAATAGTGATGACACAATGATTCATGGACCTGATGTGATGTCACAGCAGATTCTGTCACAAACACAGTAGTGATGTCACAATGCTCATGGACCCGATGTGATGTCAGAGCAGATACTGACAGAAACACAATAGTGATGTCACAATAGCTCATGGACTAGATGTGATGTCAGAGCAGATACAGACAGACACACATTAGTGATGTCACAATGACTCAGGAGCCAGATGTGATGTCACAGAAGATACTGACAGTTACACAGTAGTGATGTCACAATGACTCAGGAGCCAGATGTGATGTCACAGCAGATACAGACAGAAACACAGTAGTGATGTCACAATGACTCATGGACCAGATGTGATGTCACAGCAGATACTGACAGAAACACTGTAGTAATGTCACAATGGCGCAGGAACCAGATATGATGTCACAGTAGATACCGATGGACACACAGTAGTGATGTCACAATGACTCATGGACCAGATGTGATGTCACAGAAGATACTGATACACACACAGTAATGATGTCACAATGACTCAGGAACCAGATGTGATGTCCCAGCAGATGCTGACACAAACAGTAATGATGTCACAATGACTCATGGACCAGATATGATTTCACAACAGATACTGACGGAAACACAGTAGTGATGTCACAATGACTCATGAACCATGTAATGTCACAGCAGATACTGATAGACACACAGTAGTGATGTCACAATGACTCATGGACCAGATGTGATCTCACAGAAGATACTGAGACACAGTAGTGATGTCACAATGACTCATGGACCAGATGTGATGTCACAGTAGATAGTGACAGAAACACAGTAGTGATGTCACAATGACTCATGGACCAGATGTGATGTCACAGCAGATACTGACAGAAACACTGTAGTAATGTCACAATGGTGCAGGAACCAGATGTGATGTCACAGTAGATACCGATGGACACACAGTAGTGATGCCAAAATGACTCATGGACTCTCAGATGTGATGCCACAGCAGATACTGATAGAAACACAGTAGTGATGTCACAATGACTCATGGACCAGATGTGATGTCACAGAAGATACTGATAGACTCACAGTAATGATGTCACAATGACTCAGGAACCAAATGTGATGTCCCAGCAGATGCTGACACAAGCAGTAGTGATGTCACAATGACTCTTGGACCAGATATGATTTCACAGCAGATGCAGGCACAAACACAGTAGTAATGTCACAATAGCTCATGTACCAGATGTGATGTCACGGCAGATATTGACAGAAACACTAGTGATGTCACAATGACTCGGGAACCAGATGCGATGTCACAGCAGATACTGATAGACACACAATAGTGATGTCACAATGACTCATGGACCAGATGAGATATCGCAGCAGATACTGACAGACACACAATAGTGATGTCACAATGACTCTTGGACTAGATGTGATGTCAAAGTAGATACCGATGGACCCACAGTTGTGATGTCAAAATGACTCATGGACCAGATGTGATGTCACGGCAGATATTGACAGAAACACAGTAGTGATGTCACTATGACTCGTGAACCATATGTGATGTCACAGCAGATACTGATAGACACACAGTAGTGATGTCACAATGACTCGGGAACCAGATGCGATGTCACAGCAGATACTGATAGACACACAATAGTGATGTCACAATGACTCATGGACCAGATGAGATATCGCAGCAGATACTGACAGACACACAATAGTGATGTCACAATGAGTCATGGACCAGATGTGATGTCACAGCAGATGCTGACACAAACACAGTAGTGATGTCACAATAGCTCATGGACCAGATGTGATGTCACAGCAGATGCTGACACAAACACAGTAGTGATGTCACAATAGCTCATGGACCAGATGTGATGTCACAGCATATACTGACAGAAACACAGTAGTGATGTCACAATGACTCTTGGACCAGATGTGATGTCACAGCAGATACTGATAGACACACAGTAGTGATGTCACAATTGTGTTGTACAATGTCTACAAGATATGATGTTTTCGGTTGGAACGTTCTAGAAAAAATCTGGCATTCTATGACATTTTAAACTGCCAGCCTGGCAGTGGGGCTGCAGCCCCCTCTCTTCCCCTTCTGAGTTACATGGTACACTGTTGTAGTTTCCCTTCCCCCAAGTGTTATAAACCAGGACACTTCCTGTCACACCATTTCGCTTCTCTCAGCCTCAACTGAAAGAAAAAAATGTGCTGGAAAAGGGTCTTTGTCTGAAATCAAGGTTAGAAGTAAACCTTTAAGAGCCTGCCCTGCGAAAACCGTACAAAGTAGAGATATGAAAATCATCTTTTGATAATCTGAGCGGCCCCAGCTCCGCTACAGTGTCACTTCCGCAGTTCTAACATGTCCAGACCCTGAGATATGATTTGCTCCCAAATGGACGGTCATATCGCATAGATGTTTGATGTTTTCTTGATGGGCTCATTACGCTGGGAAACATGATACCACTGATGAATCCATACCAGCTTCTCCCATAAAGTTATAGCTAATCTAAGATTTGTAGCCAAATTATAACTTGGATGAGAGAGGTGGTATTAACCCAGAATGCACCTCTCCATGATGTCACATCGCAGAGTCTATAAGGCATTCCCTTGGCAAAACCAGCAGAGAGAGCAGCCGCAGTCCTTGCTGACAAGAACTCCAGATGAGTGGAGATGTGTGGCTCTGCCTTCTTTCTCCGCCGCATGGTTTTGCCTAAAGAGCCATGAACAACCGTGAGTGTACTTTCTATGTTCATCCATCTTTTATTTTATATTTGTAACTGTACATAATTAATGTCTCAACTTTATAGCAACTTTTATCTGTAATCACTGTCCTCTTTCGGAAAATAAATGATTTGATATTTAGTCTGCCTCCATGCTCTAAGAATCGAACTATATGCCTTTGTTAGATAATCGCTACTAATTTGTCGGGTTGGCTTCGAACCCCTCCCTTGAGTCTATAACTTAAGCGGAGAAACTAGGAGCTGGTGGCAGCACGTTGTGTACGGTTATTGCGGCTTGCTGGCAGTCCAGAAGGGTTTTATATTGCTGAATGAGGGGCTGCAGCCACAGCATTGATAATTCCCTTACTGCAGAAGCCTAATTACCGGTTCACAACAGGCAGCCCGTCCGGCGACTAATTATCCTAGGTGCAGTTCCCTGACTGACCTGAGGGTAAGGGGGGCGCCGGAGAGCTGCGAGTTCCGAAGTGGAACTGAGAAAGTGGGATGTACATAAATCCCCGCAGTACTTAGAAGATTGATAGCAGTGGTGGGGCACCCAAAATACTCCCCTGCGGCAAATTGTAGAGCGAGATTAGCTTGCTGGATATTTTTGTCACATGGTGCCAGTGGTGGGATAACTACGATAAGCCCCACTGCGCCTGTGATAGCCGTGTGCCGGCATTGTGTCATGTCCCTCCGTCCGCTGATACACCCGTGTCAGTGGTGGGATTGTGACATAGTGGTGACACAGGGTCCGCTGTCCGTCACGTTTTTGTGGCAGAGGGACCCCCGTTAGTCGCTGTATCGGACGAGCAGCGGTGGGCCGTTCATCACATATTGGTGGCAGCAGTGGGATAACTAAGATAAGCCCCACTGCGCCTGTGATAGCCGTGTGCCGGTATTGTGTCACGTCCCTCCATCCGCTGATACACCCGTGTCAGTGGTGGGATTGTGACATAGTGGTGACACAGGGTACGCTGTCCATCATGTTTTGGTGGCAGCGGGACCCCCGTTAGTCGCTGTATCGGACGAGCAGCGGTGGGCCGTTCGTCACATATTGGTGGCAGCGGTGGGATAATCCTAGAGCATTAGTGATTTGGTTTGAGCAATCATTCCTCTCACTAAAGACCTGCACGGTTCCTGCGGGAATCCTGCATCATAGGTTTTGGAGAACAGACTCAGTGGTTACTAGTCCTGAGACATTTTTTGTGTACGTGCAAGTATCCCCTCCCGCTTCTTCGTTTTTCTTTTCTATCTTTTATTTGGCAACCATGGCGGCGATGACAGTGGAGTGGTATCAGCAGCAGAAAATGGACACCCTTGCTGGGTTATGCACGTACCGAGGCATAGACGCCGCAGGCGGAACCAAATGATCGCGGCTCTAGTGCAGCTGGACAACGACCAGTATCCAGCGGGCGCAGACGTTGGCCCAAGGGGCAATGGGGCTGCAGCAGAGGCTCCACTCATGAGCGCTGGCCCCACATTCAATCAGAGCACGCTGGACCCCTACCTACAAGCGGCCTTGGACGCACTCCCTGCCGAAGACCATGATGGACGTCTGGCACTGATCCAGCAATATCGGCAGTAGGCCCGAGCCGAACGTGAGCGCCAGGCTGAGGCTGAGAGAGCCGAGCGCCAGGCACAGAGGGCCCATGAACTGAAGGTACTCCAGCGGGGTGGGAATGCCCCCACAGCTCGAAGCAGTGAGCCCAGCAGCGTCCAGACTCCTAAACCCCGGCCAGAGCATATTCCCGTGATGGAAAAGGACGGGGACTTGGACACGTTTCTGCGAGCCTTTGAGAAAGCCTGCAGACAGTACCGGCTGCCCGAAGACCAATGGGCCAGGTACTTGACCCCAGGGCTAAAAGGCAAAGCCCTGGAGGCATTTGCTTCTCTTCCGCAAGCGCATGATGATGACTATGACGCCATAAAGCAGGCGCTGATCGCCAAATACCGGCTGACGCCTGAGGTATACCGAAAGAAGTTCCGGCACCTCCAACGTGGCCCACATGATAGCTACAGTGATGTGGTGCAAGGACTCAGGACCCACTTTGACCAGTGGATCCATGGACTTTCCATTGAATCCTTTGAGCAGCTACGGGACCTGATGATCAAAGACCAGTTCCTGCATCTCTGCCCAGCTGAGGTCCGACAGTTCATCCTGGACCACGAACCAACGAACGCGGACAAAGCGGCGCAGATCTCCGACAACTACGAGGCCAACCGGAAGCCCGAGACGCGGAGGCCAGTCGCCACCAGCTGGAAAGGGGGTAAGCCGGCAACCAACCCCAGTGCCCCAGCTAGCCGTCCCTCCGGAGGCCCAGTCCCTGTTGCCAACAGCAGGCCAGCTACTGACAGGCGCCTGTGTCACCACTGCCAGCGGCCTGGTCACTTCTCGTACACCTGTCCGGAAAAGCCGAAGAGTCCCCCAGCCAAGGCCCCTGGGCCCAACGCCTCTGTTCTTTTGGTGGGAGGTGTGGTTGGGAGGGCTGATGACAACGTTCAACCTGTCCAGGTGGGGGCCCGTCTTGCTACAGGCCTCAAGGACACCTGGGCTGAACGAACCCTCATCCTTCCTGGACTGGCGGCCCCTGAAGAGTTTGTCGAGGGGAAAACCCTGACTGTCACCGGGATTGGAGGCACCCATTGTCCCTTGCCAGTTGCCCGGGTTTATCTTGATTGGGGTGCTGGGAGCGGGTTGAGGGAGGTGGGAGTGTCTGAAAATTTGCCCACTGGTGTTTTTAATTGGGGACTGACTTGGGGCGGATGGTTGCATACTACGTCCCTGACACCCTTCCCCAAACTGATAATAAGGGTAACGTTAACCTTGATGATGATGATGATGATGATGATGGGAAACTGAATGTGTTACCTGCTAATGCCTTGATGAGTAATGATGGAACTAACAACCATTCTTTCCCCAGGTATGATGCTGATGCTGATGTGAATGTACCAAAGCAAACTGATAACCATTCTTTTCCTAGGAAGGATGATGATGATGTTGATGTATCTGTGCCGACTGAACCGGTTAACCCTTTCTTTGAAACGGTAGATGTGTCCACAGGTACCGAGGTGCTCAGTCCCGTCACTCTGCGGAGTGAGACGGCTGAGGAACCCCTGGCAGGAGCAAGCAACGGTGCTCAAGGAAATGGGGAGGTGCATGGGGACCATGAGGAAGGTAATGCCATGCAGCTGACCACTGCCACTGAGGAAGGTAACTGGCCCATAAGTAGCACTGCTCCTGAAGTGTTGGAGGTGGATGGGGAGGTAGAGCCCAGGGCAGCACCGGCTGGTGGGTCTGTAGAAATCCCCAGGGAGGCAGCATACATAGCAGCTGTCAAACACAGTCAGAGTGCCCAGATCGAAGGTAACGCACTGTCTTCTGGACCCTCTGCTACTACAGGAGAGACTGAACCAGAGGTGAACCCAGAGCCGGTTCCAGAGGGTCCCAGTAAAGAGGGGACCCTGACGTCACTTCTGGCAGCCTCCAGCATGGGGTTCCAGGCTGCTCTGCACTCAGATGACAGCCTGGAGAAATTGAGAGGTCTCGCCAAGATGCCCCCCTCCGAGTCTGATAAGGAGAAGGTGTTCTGGGAACGAGGAAGGTTGTACCGGGAGACAGTATCCGGAAATTCTCAAAAGGAGTGGTTGAGGGAAAGACAGCTGGTCGTCCCCTATCAGTTTAGAACTGAGTTGTTGCGGATTGCCCATGATGAGATTCCACTCGCTGGACACTTGGGGATCAGCAAAACAAAGGCACGGCTGTCTCAACACTTCTATTGGCCCAAGATGGGGACAGATGTAACACACTACTGCCGCTCCTGTGCCACCTGTCAAAAAGTGGGTAAGGCGGGGCCTGCTCTTAAGGCTCCCCTTATTCCTTTGCCGGTGATAGAGGAGCCTTTCCAGAGAATCGCGGTGGACATCGTAGGACCGCTGTCCGTCCCCAGCAGCTCCGGAAAGCAATACATTCTCAACGTGGTAGACTATGCTACCCGGTACCCAGAGGCAGTAGCTTTGTCTTCAACCAGGGCAGATAAGGTGGCTGACGCACTGGTGACCATCTTTTCAAGAGTAGGATTTCCCAGGGAGATGCTTACCGATCAAGGGCCCCAATTCATGTCTCGCCTAATGGAGGCTCTCTGTGAGAAAATGCAGGTGACGCACCTGGTATCGAGTCCGCATCACCCACAGACTAATGGTTTGTGTGAACGCTTCAACGGTACCCTCAAACAGATGCTCAGCATGCTGGTTGAGACCCAAGGGCGCGACTGGGAGCGGTACCTCCCACACCTGCTGTTCGCTTACAGAGAAGTTCCGCAGGCCTCGACCGGGTTCTCCCCCTTCGAGCTCCTGTATGGCAGGCGAGTCCGGGGACCCCTTGGGTTGATAAGAGAATCCTGGGAAGATGAGCCAAACCCCACAGAAGTGTCCATCATGGATTATGTCATGCGCTTCCGTGACAAGATGCAGACCTTGACGCAGTTGGTGCATGACAACATGACGCAGGCTCAGGCTGACCAGAAGCACTGGTACGACCAGAACGCCCGGGAGTGGACCTACCAGGTGGGTCAAAAGGTGTGGGTGCTGGTCCCTGTACCAACAGATAAGCTTCAGGCAGCCTGGGAAGGCCCGTACGTCATCCACCAACAGCTCAACCCGGTCACCTACGTGGTCACACTTGACCATACTCGCAAGGCCTTTCACGTCAACATGCTGAAGGCGCACTACGAACGTGAAGCTTGCATCCTACCGGTCTGCAATCTGCCCGAGGATGGGGAGGAAGATCCCCTCCTGGACATGCTGGCCCAAGCCAAGGCTGATGGGTCCATTGAGGACATGGAGATAAGTGGTTCGCTAACCGTGCCCCAGCGGTCGCAGTTGATGGCCACCCTGGAACCCTTCCGGGCCGTGTTCACCAACCACCCTGGGAGGACAGAGTTAGCGGTTCATGAGGTGGACACCGGGAATCACGCCCCATTACGGCGAACACCTTATCGGATCTCTGAAGCGGTGCAACAAACCATGTGCCAAGAGATCGATGAGATGTTAAGGCTGGGGGTGATTCGACGGTCAAAAAGCACGTGGGCTTCACCTGTAGTCCTCGTGCCTAAAAAGGATCGAACCACCCGGTTCTGCATGGACTACAGGGGGCTCAACGCCATCACAACCTCTGATGCCCACCCGATGCCGCGCATCGAGGATCTGCTTGAGCGGTTGGCGAAAGCAAAATACATATCCATCATGGATTTGAGTCGGGGATACTGGCAGATTCCCCTGAGCCCTGAGGCACAGGAGAAATCCTCCTTCATCACCCCCTTTGGACTGTACGAGTCCACGGTCATGCCCTTCAGCATGAAAAATGCCCCTGCCACTTTCCAGCGGATGTTCAACCACCTGCTTCGGGGACTGGAGGAGTACGCGGTGGCGTACTTAGACGATATTGCCATCTTCAGTTCCACCTGGGAGGAACACCTTCAGCACCTACAGGAAGTGCTCAAGCGTCTTCACCAGGCAGGCCTGACCATCAAGCCGGGGAAGTGCTAGATAGGCATGCACAAGGTCCACTACCTGGGGCACCGGGTAGGTGGGGGTTTCATGAGTCCAGAGCCAGAAAAGGTGGACGCAATTGTGTCCTGGCCCACCCCCAGGACCAAGAAACAGGTGAAGTCCTTCTTGGGCACTGCAGGGTACTATAGGCGGTTCGTACAGGACTATAGCGCCCTTGCAAAACCCTTGACTGACCTCACCAACCAGAGGCTACCCCAAATAGTCAACTGGACAGATGACTGTGAGGCGGCTTTCCAAGCTTTGAAAGCAGCCCTGTGCAACTCTCCAGTGTTGAGATCAGTCGACAGGAGTCGCCCGTTTCTGGTACAGACCGACGCCAGCGAGTTTGGCCTCGGTGCTGTGCTTAGCCAGGTCGACTCGGGGAACCAAGAGCACCCCGTATTGTACCTGAGCCGGAAACTTTTGCCGAGGGAAGTGGCATACTCGACCATCGAGAAGGAGTGTCTGGCCATGGTGTGGGCACTGCAGCGTTTGGAGCCCTACCTGTACAGGCGCGCCTTCACGGTGGTAACCGACCACAACCCTCTGAGCTGGTTGCACACAGTGTCCGGAACCAATGGAAGGTTGCTCCGCTGGAGCCTTGCCCTTCAACAGTACGACTTTACTGTAAAACACAGGAAGGGCAGTGAAAACGGCAATGCCGATGGGTTGTCCCGCCGGGGCGAACCCACTGAGGTGCGCATGGCCGATTACCGAGAGGTAATGCCTCCTTAGCGCCCTCTTAAGGGGGGAGGTGTGATGTACAATGTCTACAAGATATGATGTTTTCGGTTGGAATGTTCTAGAAAAAATCCGGCATTCTATGACATTGTAAACTGCCAGCCTGGCAGTGGGGCTGCAGCCTCCTCTCTTCCCCTTCTGAGTTACATGGTACACTGTAGTAGTTTCCCTTCCCCCAAGTGTTATAAACCAGGACACTTCCTGTCACACCATTTGGCTTCTCTCAGCCTCAACTGAAAGAAAAAAAAAAAGTGCCGGAAAAGGGTCTTTGTCTGAAATCAAGGTTAGAAGTAAACCTTTAAGAGCCTGCCCTGCGAAAACCGTACAAAGTAGAGATATGAAAATCATCTTTTGGTATTCTGAGCTGTCCCAGCTCCGCTACAGTGTCACTTCCGCAGTTCTAACATGTCCAGACCCTGAGATATGATTTGCTCCCAAATGGACGGTCATATCGCATAGATGTTTGATGTTTTCTTGATGGGCTCATTACGCTGGGAAACATGATACCACTGATGAGTCCATACCAGCTTCTCCCATAAAGTTATAGCTAATCTAAGTTTTGTAGCCAAATTATAACTTGGATGAGAGAGGTGGGATTAACCCAGAATGCACCTCTCCGTGATGTCACATCGCAGAGTCTATAAGGCATTCCCTTGGCAAAACCAGCAGAGAGAGCAGCCGCAGTCCTTGCTGACAAGAACTCCAGATGAGTGGAGATGTGTGGCTCCGCCTTCTTTCTCAGCCGCATGGTTTTGCCTAAAGAGCCATGAACAACCGTGAGTGTACTTTCTATGTTCATCCATCTTTTATTTATATTTGTAACTGTACATAATGTCTCAACTTTATAGCAACTTTTATCTGTAATCACTGTCCTCTTTCGGAAAATAAATGATTTGATATTTAGTCTGCCTCCATGCTCTAATAATCGAACTATACGCCTTTGTTAGATAATCGCTACTAATTTGTCGGGTTGGCTTTGAACCCCTCCCTTGAGTCTATAACTTAAGCGGAGAAACCAGGAGCTGGTGGCAGCATGTTGTGTACGGTTATTGCGGCTTGCTGGCAGTCCAGAAGGGTTTTATATTGCTGAATGAGGGGCTGCGGCCACAGCATTGAGAATTCCCTTACTGCAGAAGCCTAATTATTGGTTCACAACAGGCAGCCCGTCCGGCGACTAATTATCCTACGTGCAGTTCATTGACTGACCTGAGGGTAAGGGGGGCGCCGGAGAGCTGCGAGTTCTGAAGTGGAACTGAGAAAGTGGGATGTACATAAATCCCCGCAGTACTTAGAAGACTGATAGCAGTGGTGGGGCACCGAAAATACTCCCCTGCGGCAAATTGTAGAGCGAGATTAGCTTGCTTGATATTTTTGTCACATGGTGCCAGTGGTGGGATAACTACGATAAGCCCCACTGCGCCTGTGATAGCCGTGTGCCGGCATTGTGTCACATCCCTCCGTCCGCTGATACACCCGTGTCAGTGGTGGGATTGTGACATAGTGGTGACACAGGGTCCGCTGTCAGTCACGTTTTGGTGGCAGCGGGACCCACGTTAGTCGCCATATCGGACGAGCAGCGGTGGGCCGTTCATCTCATATTGGTGGCAGAAGTGGGATAACTAAGATAAGCCCCACTGCGCCTGTGATAGCCGTGTGCCGGCATTGTGTCACGTCCCTCCGTCCGCTGATACACTCGTGTCAGTGGTGGGATTGTGACATAGTGGTGACACAGGGTCCGCTGTCCGTCACGTTTTGGTGGCAGCGGGACCCCTGTTAGTCGCTGTATCGGACGAGCAGCGGTGGGCCGTTCGTCACAACAATGAATCATGGACCAGATGTGATGTCACAGCAGATACTGACAGACACACAATAGTGATGTCACAATGACTCATGGACCTGATGTGATGTCACAGCAGATGCTGTCACAAACACAGTAGTGATGTCACAATAGCTCACGGACCAGATGTGATGTCAGAGCAGATACTGACAGATACACAATAGTGATGTCACAATAGCTCATGGACCAGATGTGATGACAGAGCAGATACTGACAGACACATTAGTGATGTCACAATGACTCATAGACCAGATGTGATGTCACAGCAAGATGCTGTCACAAACACAGTAGTGATGTCACAATGACTCATGGACCAGATGTGATGTCACAGCAGATACTGATAGAAACACAGTAGTGATGTCACAATGACTCATGCACCAGATGTGATGTCACAGCAGATACTGACAGAAACACAGTAGTGATGTCTCAATGAATCATGGACCAGATATGATGTTACAGTAGATAGTGACAGAAACACAGTAGTGATGTCACAATGACTCCTGGACCAGATGTGATGTCAGAGCAGATACTGACAGACACACATTAGAGATGTCACAATGACTCATGGACCAGATGTGATGTCACAGCAGATGCTGACACAAACACAGTAGTGATGTCACAATGACTCATGGAACAGATGTGATGTCACATCAGATGCTGACAGACACACAATAGAGATGTCACAATGACTCATGGACCAGATGTGATGTCACAGCTGATACTGACACAAACATAGTAGTGATGTAACAATAGCTCATGGACCAGATATGATGTCAGAGCAGATACTGACAAATGCACAATAGTGATGTCACAATAGCTCATGGACCAGATGTGATGTCAGAGCAGATACTGACAGACACACATTAGTGATGTCACAATGACTCATGGACCAGATGTGATGTCACAGCAGATGCTGACACAAACACAGTAGTGATGTCACAATAGGTCATGGACCAGATGTGATGTCACAGCAGATACTGATAGAAACACAGTAGTGATGTCACAATGACTCATGGACCAGATGTGATGTCACAGCATATACTGACAGAAACACAGTAATGATGTCACAATGACTCATGGACCAGATGTGATGTCACAGCAGATAGTAGTAGTAGCCATTTGACACACTCTCCTTTACATCTCCGACGTGACATGTAATTCAGTGTCAATAAACATTCATCATTATCCCGCAGAGTGCGACCTTTTTCTCTTGGAAACTGTCACAGCAGATACTGATAAAAACACAGCAGTGGTGTCACAATGACTCATGGATCAGATGTGATGTCACAGCAGATACTGACAGAAACACTGTAGTAATGTCACAATGGCGCAGGAACCAGATGTGATGTCACAGTAGATACCGATGGACACACAGTAGTGATGTCAAAATGACTCATGGACCAGATGTGATGCCACAGCAGATACTGATAGAAATACAGTAGTGATGTCACAATGACTCATGGACCAGATGTGATGTCACAGCAGATACTGACAGAAACACTGTATTAATGTCACAATGGCGCAGGAACCAGATGTGATGTCACAGTAGATACAGGATGGACACACAGTAGTGATGTCAAAATGACTCATGGACCAGATGTGACGTCACAGAAAATACTGATAGACACACAGTAATGATGTCACAATGACTCAGGAAACAAATGTGATGTCCCAGCAGATGCTGACACAAACAGTAATGATGTCACAATGACTCATGGACCAGATATGATTTCACAGCAGAAGCAGGCACAAACACAGTAGTAATGTCACAATAGCTCATGGACCAGATGTGATGTCACGGCAGATATTGACAGAAACACAGTAGTGATGTCACAATGACTCGGGAACCAGATGCGATGTAACAGCAGATACTGACAGACACACAATAGTGATGTCACAATGACTCTTGGACTAGATGTGATGTCATAGTAGATACCGATGGACACACAGTAGTGATGTCAAAATGACTCATGAACCAGATGTGATGTCACAGCAGATACTGATAGACACACAATAGTGATGTCACAATAACTCATGGACCAGATGAGATATCGCAGCAGATACTGACAGACACACAATATTGATGTCACAATGACTCATGGACCAGATGTGATGTCACAGCAGATGCTGACACAAACACAGTAGTGATGTCACAATAGCTCATGGACCAGATGTGATGTCACAGCAGATACTGATAGAAACACAGTAGTGATGTCACAATGATTCAAGAACCAGATGTGATGTCACAGCATATACTGACAGAAACACAGTAGTGATGTCACAATGACTCTTGGACCAGATGTGATGTCACAGCAGATACTGATAGAAACACAGTAGTGATGTCACAATGACTCATGCACCAGATGTGATGTCACAGCAGATACTGACAGAAACACAGTAGTGATGTCACAATGATTCAGGAACCAGATGTGATATCACAGCATATACTGACAGAAACACTGTAGTGATTTCACAATGACTCATGGACCAGATGTGATATCACAGCAGACACTGATAGAAACACAGTAGTGATGTCACAATGACTTAGGAGCCAGATGTGATGTCACAGCAGAAACACACAGAAAAACAGTAGTGATGTCACAATGACACGGGAACCAGATGTGACGTCACAGCAGATACTAATAGACACACAGTAGTGATGTCACAATGACTCATAGACAAGATAAAATGTCATAGCAGATGTTGACATAAGCACACAATAGCTCATGGACCAGATGGGATGTCATAGCAAATACTGATGTAAACACAGTTGTGATGTCACAATGACTCATGAACCAGATGTGATGTCACAGCAGATACTGACAAACACACAATAGTGATGTCACAATGACTCATGGACCAGATGTGATGTCACATCAGATACTGACAGACACACAATAGTGATGTCACAATGACTCATGGACCTGATGTGATGTCACAGCAGAAGCTGTCACAAACACAGTAGTGATGTCACAATAGCTCATGGACAAGATGTGATGTCAGAGCAGATACTGACAGACACACATTAGTGATGTCACAATGACTCATAGACCAGATGTGATGCCACAGCAAGATGCTGTCACAAACACAGAAGTGATGTCACAATAGCTCATGGACCAAATGTGATGTCAGAGCAGATACTGACAGACACACATTAGTGATGTCACAATGACTCATAGACCAGATGTGATGTCACAGCAAGATGCTGTCACAAACACAGTAGTGATGTCACAATGACTCATGGACCAGATGTGATGTCACAGCAGATACTGATAGAAACACAGTAGTGATGTCACAATAGCTCATGGACCAGATGTGATGTCACAGCAGATACTGATAGAAACACAGTAGTGATGTCACAATAATTCAGGAACCAGATGTGATATCACAGCATATACTGACAGAAACACTGTAGTGATGTTACAATGACTCATGGACCAGATGTGATGTCACAGCAGACACTGATAGAAACACAGTAGTGATGTCACAATGACTCGGGAGCCAGATATGATGTCACAGCAGAAACACACAGAAACACAGTGGTGATGTCACAATGACTCGGGAACCAGATGTGAGGTCACAGCAGATACTGATAGACACACAGTAGTGATGTCACAATGACTCATGGACCAGATAAAATGTCACAGCAGATGTTGACATAAACACACAATAGCTCATGGACCAGATGGGATGTCACAGCAAATACTGATGTAAACACTGTTGTGATGTCACAATGACTCATGGACCAGATGTGATGTCACAGCAGATACTGATACACACACAGTAATGATGTCACAATGACTCATGGAACAGATGTGATGTCACAGAAGATACTGATAGAAGCACAGTATTGATGTCACAATAACTCATGGACCAAATGTGATGTCACAGCTGATACTGACACAAACACAATAGTGATTTCACAATAGCTCATGGACCAGATGTGATGTCAGAGAAGATACTGACAGACACACAATTGTGATGTCACATTGACTCATGGACGTGATGTGATGTCACACCAGATACTGATAGAAACACAGTAGTGATGTCACAATGATTCAAGAACCAGATGTGATGTCACAGCAGATACTGATATAAACACAGTAGTGATGTCACAATGACTTATGCACCAGATGTGTTGTCACAGCAGATACTGATAGAAACACAGTAGTTATGTCTCAATGACTCATAGACCAGATGTGATGTCACAGTAGATATTGACAGAAACACAGTAGTGATGTCACAATGACTCATGGACCAGATGTGATGTCAGAGCAGATACTGACAGACACACATTAGTGATGTCACAATGACTCTTGGAACAGATGTGATGTCACAGCATATACTGACAGAAACACTGTAGTGATGTCACAATGACTCATGGACCAGATGTGATGTCACAGCAGACACTGATAGAAACACAGTAGTGATGTCACAATGACTCAGGAGACAGATGTGATGTCACAGCAGAAACACACAGAAACACCGTAGTGATTTCACAATGACTCGGGAACCAGATATGACGTCACAGTAGATACTGATAGACACACAGTAGTGATGTCACAATGACTCATGGACCAGATAAAATGTCACAGCAGATGTTGACATAAACACACAATAGGTCATGAAACAGATGGGATGTCACAGCAAATACTGATGTAAACACAGTTGTGATGTCACAATGACTCATGGACCAGATGTGATGTCACAGCAGATACTGATAGACACACAGTAGTGATGTCACAATGACTCATGGAACAGATGTGATGTCACAGAAGATAGTTATAGAAGCACAGTATTGATGTCACAATGACTTATGGACCAGATGTGATGTAACAGTAGATACTGACAGACACACAATAGTGATGTCACAATGACTGATGGACCTGATGTGATGTCACAGCAGATACTGACAGAAACAAAGTAGTTATGTCTCAATGACTCATGGACCAGATGTGATGTCACAGTAGATATTGACAGAAACACAGTAGTGATGTCACAATGACTCATGGACCAGATGTGATGTCAGAGCAGATACTGACAGACACACATTAGTGATGTCACAATGACTCATGGACCAGATGTGATGTCACAGCATATACTGACAAACGCTGTAGTGATGTCACAATGACTCATGGACCAGATGTTATGTCACAGCAGACACTGATAGAAACAGTAGTGATGTCACAATGACTCAGTAGCCAGATGTGATGTCACAGCAGAAACACACAGAAACACAGTAGTGATGTCACAATGACTCATGGAACAGATGTGATGTCAAACAAGATAGTGATAGAAGCACAGTATTGATGTCACAATGACTTATGGACCAGATGTGATGTCACAGCAGATAATGACAGACACACAATAGTGATGTCACAATGACTCATGGACCTGATGTGATGTCACAGCAAATACTGATGTAAACACAGTTGTGATGTCACAATGACTCATGGACCAGATGTGCCGTCACAGCAGATACAGATAGACACACAGTAGTGATGTCACAATGACTCATGAAACAGATGTGATGTCACAGAAGATACTGATAGAAGCACAGTATTGATGTCACAATGACTTATGGACCAGATGTGATGTCACAGCAGATACTGATAGACACACAGTAGTGATGTCACAATGACTCATGGACCAGATGTGATGTCACAGCAGATACTGATAGACACAAAGTAGTGATGTCTCAATGACTCATGAAACAGATGTGATGTCACAGAAGATACTGATAGAAGCACAGTATTGATGTCACAATGACTTATGGACCAGATGTGATGTCACAGCAGATACTGATAGACACACAATTGTGATGTCACAATGACTCATGGACCAGATGTGATGTCACAGCAGAAACTGATAGACACACAGTAGTGATGTCACAATGACTCATGAAACAGATGTGATGTCAGAGCAGATACTGACAGACACACATTAGTGATGTCACAATGACTTATGGACCAGATGTGATGTCACAGCAAGATGCTGTCACAAACACAGTAGTGATGTCACAATAGCTCATGGACCAGACGTGATGTCACAGCAAATACTGATAGAAACACAGTAGTGATGTCATAATGATTCAAAACCAGATGTGATATCACAGCATATATTGACAGAAACACAATAGTGATGTCAGAATGACTCATGGACCAGATGTGATGTCACAGCAGATACTGATATAAACACATTAGTGATGTCACAATGACTCATGCACCAGATGTGATGTCACAGCAGATACTGATAGAAACACAGTAGTGATGTCACAATGACTCATGCACCAGATGTGTTGTCACTGCAGATACTGATAGAAACACAGTAGTTATGTCTCAATGACTCATGGACCAGATGTGATGTCACAGTAGATATTGACAGAAACACAGTAGTGATGTCACAATGACTCATGGACCAGATGTGATGTCAGAGCAGATACTGACAGACACACATTAGTGTTGTCACAATGACTCTTGGACCAGATGTGATGTCACAGCATATATTGACAGAAATTCTGTAGTGATGTCACAATGACTCATGGATCAGATGTGATGTCACAGCAGACACTGATAGAAACACAGTAGTGATGTCACAATGACTCAGGAGCCAGATGTGATGTCACAGCAGAAACACACAGAAACACCGTAGTGATGTCACAATGACTCGGGAACCAGATATGACGTCAAAGCAGATACTGATAGACACACAGTAGTGTTGTCACAATGACTCATGGACCAGATAAAATGTCACAGCAGATGTTGACATAAACACACAATAGGTCATGAACCAGATGGGATGTCACATCAAATACTGATGTAAAGACAGTTGTGATGTCACAAAGACTCATGGACCAGATGTGATGTCACAGCAGATACTGATAGACACACAGTAGTGATGTCACAATGACTCATGGAACAGATGTGATGTCACAGCAGACACTGAGAGAAACACAGTAGTGATGTCACAATGACTCTGGAGCCAGATGTGATGTCACAGCAGAAACACACAGAAACACAGTAGTGATGTCACAATGACTCGGGAACCAGATGTGACGTCACAGCAGATACTGATAGACACACAGCAGTGATGTCACAATGACTCATAGAACAGATGTGATGTCATAGAAGATAGTTATAGAAGCATAGTTTTGATGTCACAATGACTTATGGACCAGATGTGATGTCACAGTAGATACTGACAGACACACAATAGTGATGTCACAATGACTCATGGACCTGATGTGATGTCACAGCAAATACTGATGTAAACACAGTTGTGAGGTCACAATGACTCATGCTCCAGATGTGATGTCACAGGAGATACTGACAGAAACAAAGTAGTTATGTCTCAATGACTCATGGACCAGATGTGATGTCACAGTAGATATTGACAGAAACACAGTAGTGATGTCACAATGACTCATGGACCAGATGTGATGTCAGAGCAGATACTGACAGACACACATTAGTGATGTCACAATGACTCATGGACCAGATGTGATGTCACAGCATATACTGACAGAAACACTCTAGTGATGTCACAATGACTCATGGACCAGATGTGATGTCACAGCAGACACTGATAGAAACAGTAGTGATGTCACAATGACTCATTAGCCAGATGTGATGTCACAGCAGAAACACACAGAAACACAGTAGTGATGTCACAATGACTCTTGGAACAGATGTGATGTCACACAAGATAGTGATAGAAGCACAATATTGATGTCACAATGACTTATGGACCAGATGTGATGTCACAGCAGATACTGACAGACACACAATAGTGATGTCACAATGACTAATGGACCTGATGTGATGTCACAGCAAATACTGATGTAAACACAGTTGTGATGTCACAATGACTCATGGACCAGATGTGATGTCACAGCAGATACTGATAGACACACAGTAGTGATGTCACAATGACTCATGAAACAGATGTGATGTCACAGAAGATACTGATAGAAGCACAGTATTGATGTCACAATGACTTATGGACCAGATGTGATGTCACAGCAGATACTGATAGACACACAGTAGTGATGTCACAATGACTCATGGACCAGATGTGATGTCACAGCAGATACTGATAGACACAAAGTAGTGATGTCTCAATGACTCATGAAACAGATGTGATGTCACAGAAGATACTGATAGAAGCACAGTATTGATGTCACAATGACTTATGGACCAGATGTGATGTCACAGCAGATACTGATAGACACACAATTGTGATGTCACAATGACTCATGGACCAGATGTGATGTCACAGCAGATACTGATAGACACACAGTAGTGATGTCACAATGACTCATGAAACAGATGTGATGTCACAGCAGATACTGACAGACACACAATGGTGATGTCACAATGACTTATGGACCAGATGTGATGTCACAGCAGATACTGATAGACACACAATTGTGATGTCACAATGACTCATGGACCAGATGTGATGTCACAGCAGATACTGACAGACACACAGTAGTGATGTCACAATGACTCATGGAGCTGATGTGATGTCACAGCAAATACTTATGTAAACACAGTTGTGATGTCACAGTGACTCATAGACCAGATGTGATGTCACAGCAGATACTGATAGACACACAGTAGTGATGTCACAATGACTCATGAAACAGATGTGATGTCACAGAAGATACTGATAGAAGCACAATATTGATGTCACAATGACTTATGGACCAGATGTGATGTCACAGTAGATACTGATAGACACACAATTGTGATGTCACAATGACTCATGGACCAGATGTGATTTCACAGCAGATACTGATAGACACACAGTAGTGATGTCACAATGACTCATGAAACAGATGTGATGTCACAGCAGATACTGACAGACACACAATAGTGATGTCACAATGACTCATGGACCTGATGTGATGTCACAGCAGATGCTGTCACAAACACAGTAGTGATGTCACAGTAGTTCATGGAAGAGATGTGATGTCAGAGCAGATACTGACAGATACACAATAGTGATGTCACATTAGCTCATGGACCAGATGTGATGTCAGAGCAGATACTGACAGACACACATTAGTGATGTCACAATGACTCATGGACCAGATGTGATGTCACAGAAAGATGCTGTCACAAACACAGTAGTGATGTCACAATAGCTCATGGACCAGACGTGATGTCACAGCAAATACTGATAGAAACACAGTAGTGATGTCATAATGATTCAAAACCAGATGTGATGTCACAGCATATATTGACAGAAACACAGTAGTGATGTCAGAATGACTCATGGACCAGATGTGATGTCCCAGTAGATACTGATAGAAACACAGTAGTGATCTCACAATGACTCATGCACCAGATGTGATGTCACAGTAGATACTGACAGAAACACAGTAGTGATGTCACAATGACTCATGGACCAGATGTGATGTCACAGTAGATAGTGACAGAAACACAGTAGTGAAGTCGCAATGACTCATGGACCAGATGTGATGTCAGAGCAGATACTGACAGACACACATTAGTGATGTCACAATGACTCATGGACCAGATGTGATGTCACAGCAAGATGCTGTCACAAACACAGTAGTGATGTCACAATAGCTCATGGACCAGACGTGATGTCACAGCAGATACTGATAGAAACACAGTAGTGATGTCACAATGATTCAAAACCAGATGTGAAGTCACAGCATATACTGACAGAAACACAGTAGTGATGTCACAATGACTCATGGACTAGATGTGATGTCACAGTAGATAGTGACAGAAACACAGTAGTGATGTCGCAATGACTCATGGACCAGATGTGATGTCAGAGCAGATACTGACTGACACACATTAGTGATGTCACAATGACTCATGGACCAGATGTGATGTCACAGCAGATGCTGACACAAACACAGTAGTGATGTCACAATAGCTCAAGGACCAGATGTGATGTCACAGCAGATACTGATAGAAACACAGTAGTGATGGCACAATGATTCAGGAACCAGATGTGATATCACAGCATATACTGACAGAAACACAGTAGTGATGTCACAATGACTCATGGACCAGATGTGATGTCACAGCAGACACTGATAGAAACACAGTAGTGATGTCACAATGACTCAGGAGCCAGATGTGATGTCACAGCAGAAACACACAGAAACACAGTTGTGATGTCACAATTACTCAGGAACCAGATGTGACGTCACAGCAGATACTGATAGACACACAGTAGTGATGTCACAATGACTCATGGACCAGATAAAATGTCACAGCAGATGTTGACATAAACAAAGAATAGCTCATGGACCAGATGGGATGTCACAGCAAATACTGATGTAAACACAGTTGTGATGTCACAATGACTCATGGTCCAGATGTGATGTCACAGCAGATACTGATAGACACACAGAAGTGATGTCACAATGACTCATGGAACATATGTGATGTCACAGAAGATACTGATAGAAGCACAGTATTAATGTCACAATGACTCATGGACCAGATGTGATGTCACAGCTGATACTGACACAAAGACAGTAGTGATTTCACAATAGCTCATGGACCAGATGTGATGTCAGAGCAGATACTGACAGACACACAATACTGATGTCACAATCACTCATGGACCTGATGTGATGTCACAGCAGATCCTGTCACAAACACAGTAGTGATGTCACAATAGCTAATGGACCAGATGTGCTGTCAGAGCAGATACTGACAGATACACAATAGTGATGTCACAATAGCTCATGGACCAGATGTGATGTCACAGCAGATGCTGTCACAAACACAGTAGTGATGTCACAATAGCTCATGGACCAGATGTGATATCACAGCAGATACTGATAGAAACACAGTAGTTATGTCTCAATGACTCATGGACCAGATGTGATGGCACAGTAGATATTGACAGAAACACAGTAGTGATGACACAATGACTCATGGACCAGATGTGATGTCAGAGCAGATACTGACAGACACACATTAGTGATTTCACAATGACTCATGGACCAGATGTGATGTCACAGCAGACACTGAGAGAAACACAGTAGTGATGTCACAATGACTCTGGAGCCAGATGTGACGTCACAGAAGATACTGATAGACACACAGCAGTGATGTCACAATGACTCATAGAACAGATGTGATGTCACAGAAGATAGTTATAGAAGCATAGTATTGATGTCACAATGACTTATGGACCAGATGTGATGTCACAGCAGACACTGACAGACACACAATAGTGATGTCACAATGACTCATGGACCTGATGTGATGTCACAGCAGATACTGATAGACACACAGTGGTGATGTCACAATGACTCATAGAACAGATGTGATGTCACAGAAGATAGTTATAGAAGCACAGTATTGATGTGACAATGACTTATGGACCAGATGTGATGTCAGAGCAGATACTGACAGACACACAATAGTGATGTCACAATGACTCATGGACCTGATGTGATGTCACAGCAAATACTGATGTAAACACAGTTGTGATGTCACGATGACTCATGCACCAGATGTGATGTTACAGCAGATACTGACAGAAACACAGTAGTTATGTCTCAATGACTCATGAACCAGATGTGAAGTCACAGTAGATATTGACAGAAACACAGTAGTGATGTCACAATGACTCATGGACCAGATGTGATGTCAGAGCAGATACTGACAGACACATATTAGTGATGTCACAATGACTTATGGACCCGATGTGATGTCACAGCATATACTGACAGAAACACTGTAGTGATGTCACAATGACTCATGGACCAGATGTGATGTCACAGCTGACACTGATAGAAACACAGTAGTGATGTCACAATGACTCAGTAGCCAGATGTGATGTCACAGCAGAAACACACAGAAACACAGTAGTGATGTCACAATGACTCGGGAACCAGATGTGACGTCACAGCAGATACTGATAGACACACAGTAGTGATGTCACAATGACTCATGGACCAGATAAAATGTCACAGCAGATGTTGACATTAACACACAATAGCTCATGGACCAGATGGGATGTCACAGCAAATACTGATGTAAACACAGTTGTGATGTCACAATGACTCATGGACCAGATGTGATGTCACAGCAGATACTGATAGACACACATTAGTGATGTCACAATGACTCATGGAATAGATGTGATGTCACACAAGATAGTGATAGAAGCACAGTATTGATGTCACAATGACTTATGGACCAGATGTGATGTCACAGCAGATACTGACAGACACACAATAGTGATGTCACAATGACTCATGGACCTGATGTGATGTCAGAGCAAATGCTGATGTAAAAACAGTTGTGATGTCACAATGACTCATGGACCAGATTTGATGTCACAGCAGATACTGATAGACACAGAGTAGTGATGTCACAATGACTCATGAAACAGATGTGATGTCACAGAAGATACTGATAGAAGCACAGTATTGATGTCACAATGACTTATGGACCAGATGTGATGTCACAGCAGATACTGATAGACACACAGTAGTGATGTCACAATGACTCATGGACCAGATGTGATGTCACAGCAGATACTGATAGACACACAGTAGTGATGTCACAATGACTCATGAAACAGATGTGATGTCACAGAAGATACTGATAGAAACACAGTAGTGATGTCACAATAGCTCATGGAAGAGATGTGATGTCAGAGCAGATACTGACAGATACACAATAGTGATGTCACATTAGCTCATGGACCAGATGTGATGTCAGAGCAGATACTGACAGACACACATTAGTGATGTCACAATGACTCATGGACCAGATGTGATGTCACAGCAAGATGCTGTCACAAACACAGTAGTGATGTCAGAATAGCTCATGGACCAGACGTGATGTCACAGAAAATACTGATAGAAACACAGTAGAGATGTCACAATGATTCAAAACCAGATGTCATGTCACAGCATATACTGACAAAAACACAGTAGTGATGTCACAATGACTCATGGACCAGATGTGATGTCACAGCAGATACTGATAGAAACACAGTAGTGATGTCACAATGACTCATGCACCAGATGTGATGTCACAGCAGATACTGACAGAAACACTGTAGTGATGTCACAATGACTCATGGACCAGATGTGATGTCACAGTAGATAGTGACAGAAACACAGTAGTGAAGTCGCAATGACTCATGGACCAGATGTGATGTCAGAGCAGATACTGACAGACACACTTTAGTGATGTCACAATGACTCATGGACCAGATGTGATGTCACAGCAAGATGCTGTCACAAACACAGTAGTGATGTCACAATAGCTCATGGACCAGACGTGATGTCACAGCAAATACCGATAGAAACACAGTAGTGATGTCACAATGATTCAAAACCAGATGTGATGTCACAGCATATACTGACAGAAACACAGCAGTGATGTCACAATGACTCATGGACCAGATGTGATGTCACAACAGATACTGATAGAAACACAGTAGTGATGTCACAATGACTCATGCACCAGATGTGATGTCACAGCAGAAACTGACAGAAACACAGTAGTGAAGTCGCAATGACTCATCGACCAGATGTGATGTCAGAGCAAGATGCTGTCACAAACACAGAAGTGATGTCACAATAGCTCATGGACCAGACTTGATGTCACAGCAGATACTGATAGAAACACAGTAGTGATGGCACAATGATTCAGGAACCAGATGTGATATCACAGCATATACTGACAGAAACACAGTAGTCATGTCACAATGACTCATGGACCACATGTGATGTCACAGCAGACACTGATAGAAACACAGTAGTGATGTCACAATGACTCAGGAGCCAGATGTGATGTCACAGCAGAAACACACAGAAACACAGTTGTGATGTCACAATTACTCGGGAACCAGATGTGACGTCACAGCAGATACTGATAGACACACAGTAGTGATGTCACAATGACTCATGGACCAGATAAAATGTCACAGCAGATGTTGACATAAACAAAGAATAGCTCAAGGACCAGATGGGATGTCACAGCAAATACTGATGTAAACACAGTTGTGATGTCACAATGACTCATGGTCCAGATGTGATGTCACAGCAGATACTGATAGACACACAGAAGTGATGTCACAATGACTCATGGAATATATGTGATGTCACAGAAGATACTGATAGAAGCACAGTATTAATGTCACAATGACTCATGGACCAGATGTGATGTCACAGCTGATACTGACACAAAGACAGTAGTGATTTCACAATAGCTCATGGACCAGATGTGATGTCAGAGCAGATACTGACAGACACACAATACTGATGTCACAATCACTCATGGACCTGATGTGATGTCACAGCAGATCCTGTCACAAACACAGTAGTGATGTCACAATAGCTAATGGACCAGATGTGCTGTCAGAGCAGATACTGACAGATACACAATAGTGATGTCACAATAGCTCATGGACCAGATGTGATGTCACAGCAGATGCTGTCACAAACACAGTAGTGATGTCACAATAGCTCATGGACCAGATGTGATATCACAGCAGATACTGATAGAAACACAGTAGTTATGTCTCAATGACTCATGGACCAGATGTGATGGCACAGTAGATATTGACAGAAACACAGTAGTGATGACACAATGACTCATGGACCAGATGTGATGTCAGAGCAGATACTGACACACATTAGTGATTTCACAATGACTCATGGACCAGATGTGATGTCACAGCAGACACTGAGAGAAACACAGTAGTGATGTCACAATGACTCTGGAGCCAGATGTGATGTCACAGCAGAAACACACAGAAACACAGTAGTGATGACACAATGACTCATGGACCCGATGTGATGTCACAGCATATACTGACAGAAACACTGTAGTGATGTCACAATGACTCATGGACCAGATGTGATGTCACAGCTGACACTGATAGAAACACAGTAGTGATGTCACAATGACTCAGTAGCCAGATGTGATGTCACAGCAGAAACACACAGAAACACAGTAGTGATGTCACAATGACTCGGGAACCAGATGTGACGTCACAGCAGATACTGATAGACACACAGTAGTGATGTCACAATGACTCATGAACCAGATAAAATGTCACAGCAGATGTTGACATTAACACACAATAGCTCATGGACCAGATGGGATGTCACAGCAAATACTGATGTAAACACAGTTGTGATGTCACAATGACTCATGGACCAGATGTGATGTCACAGCAGATACTGATAGACACACAGTAGTGATGTCACAATGACTCATGGACCAGATAAAATGTCACAGCAGATGTAGACGTAAACACACTATAGCTCATGGACCAGATAGAATGTCACAGCAAATACTGATGTAAACTCAGTATTGATGTTACAATGACTCAAGGACCAGATGTGATGTCACAGCTGACACTGACACAAACACAGTAGTGATGTCACAATAGCTTATGGGCCAGATGTGATGTCAGAGCAGATACTGACAGACACACATTAGTGATGTCACAATGACTCATCGACAAGACGTGATGTCACAGAAGATACTGACAGAAACACAGTAGTGATGTCACAATGACTCATGGACCAGATGTGATGTCACAGAAGATACTGAGACACAGTAGTGATGTCACAATGACTTATGGACCACATGTGATGTCACAGTAGATAGTGATAGAAACACAGTAGTGATGTCACAATGACTCATGGACCAGATGTGATGTCACAGGAGATACTGACAGAAACACTGTAGTAATGTCACAATGGCGCAGGAACCAGATGTGATGTCATAGTAGATACCGATGGACACACAGTAGTGATGTCACAATGACTCATGGACCAGATGTGATGTCACAGTAGATAGTGACAGAAACATAGTAGTGATGTCACAAAGACTCATGGACCAGATGTGATGTCACAGCAGATACTGATAGAAACACAGTAGTGATGTCACAATGACTCATGGACCAGATGTGATGTCACAGAAGATACTGAGACACAGTAGTGATGTCACAATGACTTATGGACCACATGTGATGTCACAGTAGATAGTGATAGAAACACAGTAGTGATGTCACAATGACTCATGGACCAGATGTGATGTCACAGGAGATACTGACAGAAACACTGTAGTAATGTCACAATGGCGCAGGAACCAGATGTGATGTCATAGTAGATACCGATGGACACACAGTAGTGATGTCACAATGACTCATGGACCAGATGTGATGTCACAGTAGATAGTGACAGAAACATAGTAGTGATGTCACAAAGACTCATGGACCAGATGTGATGTCACAGCAGATACTGATAGAAAAACAGTAGTGATGTCACAATGACTCATGGACCAGATGTGATGTCACAGAAGATACTGATAGACACACAGTAATGATGTCACAATGACTCAGGAACCAGATGTGATATCACAGCATATACTGACAGAAACACAGTAGTGATGTCACAATGACTCATGGACCAGATGTGATGTCACAGCAGATGCTGTCACAAACACAGTAGTGATGTCACAATAGCTCATGGACCAGATGTGATGTCAGAGCAGATACTGACAGATACACAATAGTGATGTCACAATAGCTCATGGACCAGATGTGATGTCAGAGCAGATACTGACAGACACACATTAGTGATGTCACAATGAATCATGGACCAGATGTGATGTCACAGCAAGATGCTGTCACAAACACAGTAGTGATGTCACAATAGCTCATGGACCAGATGTGATGTCACAGCAGATACTGATAGAAACACAGTAGTGATGTCACAATGATTCAAGAAAAAGATGTGATGTCACAGCATATACTGACAGAAACAGAGTAGTGATGTCACAATGACTCATGGACCAGATGTGATGTCACAGCAGATACTGATAGAAACACAGTAGTGATGTCACAATGACTCATGCACCAGAAGTGATGTCACAGCAGATACTGACAGAAACACAGTAGTGATGGCTCAATGACTCATGGACCAGATGTGATTTCACAGTAGATAGTGACAGAAACACAGTAGTGATGTCACAATGACTGGAAAACCAGATGTGACGTCACAGCAGATACTGATAGACGCACAGTAGTGATGTCACAATGACTCATGGACCAGATAAAATGTCACAGCAGATGTTGACATAAACACACAATAGCTCATGGACCAGATGGGATGTCATAGCAAATACTGATGTAAACATAGTTGTGATGTCACAATGACTCATGAACCAGATGTGATGTCACAGCAGATACTGACAGACACACAATAGTGATGTCACAATATCTCATAGACCAGATGTGATGTTAGAGCAGATACTGACAGATACACAATAGTGATGTCACAATAGCTCATGGACCAGATGTGATGTCAGAGCAGATACTGACAGACACACATTAGTGATGTCACAATGACTCATGGACCTGATGTGATATCACAACAGATGCTGTCACAAACACAGTAGTGATGTCACAATAGCTCATGGACCAGATGTGATGTCAGAGCAGATACTGACAGATACACAATAGTTATGTCACAATTGCTCATGGACCAGATGTAATGTCAGTGCAGATACTGACAGACACACATTAGTGATGTCACAATGACTCTTGGACCAGATGTGATGTCACAGCAAGATGCTGTCACAAACACAGTAGTGATGTCACAATAGCTCATGGACCAGATGTGATGTCACAGCAGAACCTGATAGAAACACAGTAGTGATGTCATAATGGTTCAAGAACCAGATGTGATGTCTCAGCATATACTGACAGAAACACAGTAGTGATGTCACAATGACTCATGGACCAGATGTGATGTCACAGCAAGATGCTGTCACAAACACAGTAGTGATGTCACAATAGCTCATGGACCAGACGTGATGTCACAGCAGATACTGATAGAAACACAGTAGTGATGTCACAATGATTCAAAACCAGTTGTGATGTCACAGCATATACTGACAGAAACACAGTAGTGATGTCACAATGACTCATGGACCAGATGTGATGTCACAGCAGATACTGATAGAAACACAGTAGTGATGTCTCAACGACTCATGGACCAGATGTGATGTCACAGTAGATAGTGACAGAAACACAGTAGTGATGTCGCAATGACTCATGGACTAGATGTGATGTCACAGCAGATGCTGACACAAACACAGTAGTGATGTCACAATAGCTCAAGGACCAGATGTGATGTCACAGCAGATACTGATAGAAACACAGTATTGATGTCACAATGATTCAGGAACGAGATGTGATATCACAGCATATACTGACAGACACACATTAGTCATGTCACAATGACTCATGGACCAGATGTGATGTCACAGCAGATGCTGACACAAACACAGTAGTGATGTCACAATAGCTCATGGACCAGATGTGGTGTCACTGCAGACACTGATAGAAACACAGTAGTGATGTCACATTAGCTCATGGTCCAGATGTGATGTCAGAGCAGATATTGACAGACACACAACAGTGATGTCACAATGACTCATGGCCCTGATGTGATGTCACAGCAGATGGTGTCACAAACACAGAACTGATGTCACAATAGCTCATGGACCAGATGTGATGTCAGAGCAGATACTGACAAATACACAATAGTGATGTCACAATAGCTCATGGACCAGATGTGATGTCAGAGCAGATACTGACAGACACGCATTAGTGATGTCAAAATGACTCATTGACCAGATGTGATGTCACAGAAGATACTGACAGTTACACAGTAGTGATATCACAATGACTCAGGAGCAAGATGTGCTATCACAGCATATACTGACAGAAACACAGTAGTGATGTCTCAATGACTCAGGAGCCAGATGTTATGTCACAGCAGATACAGACAGAAACAGAGTAGTGATGTCACAATGACTCGGGAACCAGATGTGATGTCACAGCAGATACTGATAGAAACACAGTAGTGATGCCACAATGACTCATGGACCAGATAAAATGTCACAGCAGATGTTGACGTAAACACACTATAGCTCATGGACCAGATAGAATGTCACAGCAAATACTGATGTAAACTCAGTATTGATGTCACAATGACTCAAGGACCAGATGTGATGTCACAGCTGACACTGACACAAACACAGTAGTGATGTCACAATAGCTCATGGGCCAGATGTGATGTCAGAGCAGATACTGACAGACACACATTAGTGATGTCACAATGACTCATCGACAAGATGTGATGTCACAGAAGATACTGACAGAAACACAGTAGTGATGTCACAATGACTCATGGACCAGATGTGATGTCACAGAAGATACTGAGACACAGTAGTGATGTCACAATGACTTATGGACCAGATGTGATGTCACAGGAGATACTGACTGAAACACTGTAGTAATGTCACAATGGCGAGGGAACCAGATGAGATGTCACAGTAGATTCCGATGGACACACAGTAGTGATGTCACAATGACTCATGGACCAGATGTGATGTCACAGTAGATAGTGACAGAAACATAGTAGTGATGTCACAAAGACTCATGAACCAGATGTGATGTCACAGCAGATACTGATAGAAACACAGTAGTGATGTCACAATGACTCATGGACCAGATGTGATGTCACAGAAGATACTGATAGATACACAGTAATGATGTCACAATGACTCAGGAACCAGATGTGATATCACAGCATATACTGACAGAAACACAGTAGTGATGTCACAATGACTCATGGACCAGATGTGATGTCACAGCAGATGCTGTCACAAACACAGTAGTGATGTCACAATAGCTCATGGACCAGATGTGATGTCAGAGCAGATACTGACAGATACACAATAGTGATGTCACAATAGCTCATGGACCAGATGTGATGTCAGAGCAGATACTGACAGACACACATTAGTGATGTCACAATGAATCATGGACCAGATGTGATGTCACAGCAAGATGCTGTCACAAACACAGTAGTGATGTCACAATAGC
Organism: Dendrobates tinctorius; assembly: GCF_039654945.1. Lineage (NCBI taxonomy): Eukaryota > Metazoa > Chordata > Amphibia > Anura > Dendrobatidae > Dendrobates > Dendrobates tinctorius. The sequence goes on from NW_027361696.1 coordinate 54,559,399, forward strand.
TCATGGACCAGATGTGATGTCACAGCAGATACTGATAGAAAAACAGTAGTGATGTCACAATGACTCATGCACCAGAAGTGATGTCACAGCAGATACTGACAGAAACACAGTAGTGATGGCTCAATGACTCATGGACCAGATGTGATTTCACAGTAGATAGTGACAGAAACACAGTAGTGATGTCACAATGACAGGAGAACCAGATGTCACGTCACAGCAGATACTGATAGACGCACAGTAGTGATGTCACAATGACTCATGGACCAGATAAAATGTCACAGCAGATGTTGACATAAACACACAATAGCTCATGGACCAGATGGGATGTCATAGCAAATACTGATGTAAACATAGTTGTGATGTCACAATGACTCATGAACCAGATGTGATGTCACAGCAGATACTGACAGACACACAATAGTGATGTCACAATAGCTCATGGACCAGATGTGATGTCAGAGCAGATACTGACAGACACACATTAGTGATGTCACAATGACTCATGGACCTGATGTGATATCACAACAGATGCTGTCACAAACACAGTAGTGATGTCACAATAGCTCATGGACCAGATGTGATGGCAGAGCAGATACTGACAGATACACAATAGTGATGTCACAATTGCTCATGGACCAGATGTAATGTCAGTGCAGATACTGACAGACACACATTAGTGATGTCACAATGACTCTTGGACCAGATGTGATGTCACAGCAAGATGCTGTCACAAACACAGTAGTGATGTCACAATAGCTCATGGACCAGATGTGATGTCACAGCAGAAACTGATAGAAACACAGTAGTGATGTCATAATGGTTCAAGAACCAGATGTGATGTCTCAGCATATACTGACAGAAACACAGTAGTGATGTCACAATGACTCATGGACCAGATGTGATATCACAGCAAGATGCTGTCACAAACACAGTAGTGATGTCACAATAGCTCATGGACCAGACGTGATGTCACAGCAGATACTGATAGAAACACAGTAGTGATGACACAATGATTCAAAACCAGTTGTGATGTCACAGCATATACTGACAGAAACACAGTAGTGATGTCACAATGACTCATGGACCTGATGTGATGTCACAGCAGACCCTGTCACAAACACAGTAGTGATGTCACAATGACTCAGGAGCCAGATGTGATGTCACAGCAGATACTGATAGAAACACAGTAGTGATGGCACAATGACTCATGGACCAGATGTGATGTCAGAGCAGATACTGACAGACACACATTAGTGATGTCACAATGACTCATGTACCAGATGTACTGTCACGGCAGAAACACACAGAAACACAGTAGTTATGTCACAATGATTCCAGAACCAGATGTGATTTCACAGCAGATACTGATAGAAACACATTAGTGATGTCACAATGACTCATGGACCAGATGTGATGTCACAGCATATACAGACAGAAACACTGTAGTGATGTCACAATGACTCATGGACCAGATGTGATGTCACAGCAGACACTGATAGAAACACAGTAGTGATGTCACAATGACTCAGGAGCCAGATGTGATGTCACAGCAGAAACACACAGAAACACAGTAGTGATGTCACAATGACTCATGGACCAGATGTGACGTCACAGCAGATACTGATAGACATATAGTAGTGATGTCACAATGACTCATGGACCAGATAAAATGTCACAGCAGATGTTGACATAAACACACAATAGCTCATGGACCAGAAGAGATGTCACAGCAAATACTGATGTAAACACAGTTGTGATGTCACAATGACTCATGGACCAGATGTGATGTCACAGCAGATACTGATAGACACACAGTAGTGATGTCACAATGACTCCTGAAACAGATGTGATGTCACAGAAGATACTGATAGAAGCACAGTATTGATGTCACAATGACTTATGGACCAGATGTGATGTCACAGCAGATACTGACAGATACACAATAGTGATGTCACAATGACTCATGGACCAGATGTGATATCACAGCATATACTGACAGACACACATTAGTCATGTCACAATGACTCATGGACCAGATGTGATGTCACAGCAGATGCTGACACAAACACAGTAGTGATGTCACAATAGCTCATGGACCAGATGTGATGTCACTGCAGACACTGATAGAAACACAGCAGTGATGTCACAATAGCTCTTGGACCAGTTGTGATGTCACAGCAGATACTGACAGACACACAATAGTGATGTCACAATGACTCATGGACCTGATGTGATGTCACAGCAGATGCTGTCACAAACACAGTAGTGATGTCACAATAGCTCATGGACCAGACGTGATGTCACAGCAAATACTGATAGAAACACAGTAGTGATGTCACAATAATTCAAAAACAGATGTGATGTCACAGCATATACTGACAGAAACACAGTAGTGATGTCACAATGACTCATGGACCAGATGTGATGTCACAGCAGATACTGATAGAAACACAGTAGTGATGTCACAGTGACTCATGGACCAGATGTGATGTCACAGGAGATAGTGACAGAAACACAGTAGAGATGTCGCAATGACTCATGGACCAGATGTGATGTCAGAGCAGATACTGACAGACACACATTAGTGATGTCACAATGACTCATGGACCAGATGTGACGTCACAGCAAGATGCTGTCACAAACACAGTAGTGATGTCACAATAGCTCATGGACCAGACGTGATGTCACATCAGATACTGTTAGAAACACAGTAGTGATGTCACAATGATTCAAAACCAGATGTGATGTCACAGCAGATACTGACAGAATCACAGTAGTGATGTCACAATGACTCAGGAGCCAGATGTGATGTCACAGCAGAAACACACAGAAACACAGTAGTGATGTCACAATGACTCGGGAACCAGATGTGATGTCACTGCAGACACTGATAGAAACACCGTAGTGATGTCTCAATGACTCATGGACCAGATGTGATGTCAGAGCAGATACTGACAGACACACATTAGTGATGTTACAGTGACTCATGGACCAGATGTGATGTCAGAGCAGATACTGACAGACACACATTAGTGATGTCACAATGACTCATGGACCAGATGTAATATCACACCATATACTGACAGAAACACAGTAGTGATGTCACAATGACTCAGGTGCCAGATGTGATGTCACAGCAGAAAAACACAGAAACACAGTAGTGATGTCACAATGACTCATGGACCAGATGTGATGTCACAGCAGATACTGATAGACACACAGTAGTGATGTCACAATGACTCATGGACCAGATGTGATGTCACAGCAGATACTGATAGAAACACAGTAGTGATGTCACAATGACTCATGCACCAGATGTGATATCACAGCAGATACTGACAGAAACAAAGTAGCGATGTCACAATGACTCATGAACCAGATGTGATGTCAGAGCAGATACTGACAGACACACATTAGTGATGTCACAATGACTCATGGACCAGATGTGATGTCACAGCATATACTGATAGAAACACAGTAGTGATGTCACAATGACTCATGGACCAGATGTGATGTCACAGCAGATACTGATAGAAACACAGTAGTGATGTCATAATGACTCATGCACCAGATGTGATGTCACAGCAGATACTGACAGAAACACATTAGTTATGTCTCAATGACTCATGGACCAGATGTGATGTCACAGTAGATAGTGACAGAAACACAGTAGTGATGTCACAATGACTTATGGACCAGATGTGATGTCAGAGCAGATACTGACAGACACACATTAGTGATGTCACAATGACTCATAGACCAGATGTAATGTCACAGCAAATACTGACAGAAACACTGTAGTGATGTCACAATGACTCATGGACCAGATGTGATGTCACAGCAGATACTGATAGAAACACAGTAGTAATGTCACAATGACTCAGGTGCCAGATGTGATGTCACAGCAGAAACACAGAAACACAGTAGTGATGTCACAATGACTCATGGACCAAATGTGACGTCACAGCAGATACTGATAGACACACAGTAGTGATGTCACAATGACTCATGGACCAGATAAAATGTCACAGCAGATGTTGACATAAACACACAATAGCTCATGGACCAGATGGGATGTCACAGCAGATGCTGTCACAAACACAGTAGTGATGTCACAATAGCTCATGGACCAGATATGATGTCACAGCCGATACTGATAGAAACACAGTAGTTATGTCACAATGATTCCAGAACCAGATGTCATGTCAAAGCATATACTGACAGAAACACAGTAGTGATGTCACAATGACTCATGGACCCGATGTGATGTCTCAGCAGATACTGATAGAAACACAGTAGTGATGTCACAATGTCTCATGCACCAGATGTGATGTCACAGCAGATACTGACAGAAACACAGTAGTTATGTCTCAATGACTCAAGGACCAGATGTGATGTCAGAGCAGATACTGACAGACACACATTAGTGATGTCACAATGACTCATGGACCAGATGTAATGTCACAGCATATACTGACAGAAAAACTGTAGTGATATCACAATGAGTCATGGACCAGATGTGATGTCACAGCAGACACTGATAGAAACATAGTAGTTATTTCACAATGACTCAGGTGCCAGATGTGATGTCACAGCAGAAACACAGAAACACAGTAGTGATGTCACAATGACTCATGGACCAAATGTGACGTCACAGCAGATACTGATAGACACACAGTAGTGATGTCACAATGACTCATGGACCAGATAAAATGTCACAGCAGATGTTGACATAAACACACAATAGCTCAAGGACCAGATGGGATGTCACAGCAAATACTGATGTAAACACAGTTGTGATGTCACAATGACTCATGGACCAGATGTGATGTCACAGCAGATACTGATAGACACACAGTAGTGATGTCACAATGACTCATGAAACAGATGTGATGTCACAGAAGATACTGATAGAAGCACAGTATTGATGTCACAATAACTTATGGACCAGATGTGATGTCACAGCAGATACTGACAGACACAAAATAGTGATGTCACAATGACTCATGGACCTGATGTGATGTCACAGCAGATGCTGTCACAAACACAGTAGTGATGTCACAATAGCTCATGGACCAGATGTGATGTCAGAGCAGATACTGACAGACACACAGTAGTGATGTCACAATAGCTCATGGACCAGACGTGATGTCACAGCAGATAGTGATAGAAACACAGTAGTGATGTCACAATGATTCAAAACCAGTTGTGATGTCAAAGCATATACTGACAGAAACACCGTAGTGATGTCTCAACGACTCGTGGACCAGATGTGATGTCACAGCAGATACTGATAGAAACACAGTAGTGATGTCTCAATGACTCATGGAACTGATGTGATGTCACAGTAGATAGTGACAGAAACACAGTAGTGATGTCGCAATGACTCATGGACCAGATGTGATGTCACAGCAGATGCTGACACAAACACAGTAGTGATGTCACAATAGCTCATGGACCAGATGTGATGTCACAGCAGATACTGATAGAAACACTGTAGTGATGTCACAATGATTCAGGAACCAGATGTGATATCACAGCATATACTGACAGACACACATTAGTCATGTCACAATGACTCATGGACCAGATGTGATGTCACAGCAGATGCTGACACAAACACAGTAGTGATGTCACAATAGCTCATGGACCAGATGTGATGTCACTGCAGACACTGATAGAAACACAGTAGTGTTGTCACAATAGCTCATGGACCAGATGTGATGTCACAGCAGATACTGACAGACACACAATAGTGATGTCACAATGACTCATGGACCTGATGTGATGTCACAGCAGATGCTGTCACAAACACAGTAGTGAAGCCACAATAGCTCATGGAAGAGATGTGATGTCAGAGCAGATACTGACAGATACACAATAGTGATGTCACATTAGCTCATGGACCAGATGTGATGTCAGAGCAGATACAGACAGACACACATTAGTGATGTCACAATGACTCATGGACCAGATGTGATGTCACAGCAAATACTGATAGAAACACAGTAGTGATGTCACAATAATTCAAAACCAGATGTGATGTCACAGCATGTACTGACAGAAACAAAATAGTGATGTCACAATGACTCATGGACCTGATGTGATGTCACAGCAGATGCTGTCACAAACACAGTAGTGATGCCACAATAGCTCATGGAAGAGATGTGATGTCAGAGCAGACACTGACAGATACACAATAGTGATGTCACATTAGCTCATGGACCAGATGTGATGTCACAGCAGATACTGACAGACACACATTAGTGATGTCACAATGACTCATGGAGCAGATGTGATGTCACAGCACATACTGATAGAAACACAGTAGTGATGTCACAATGACTCAAGCACCAGATGTGATGTCACAGCAGATACTGACAGAAACACAGTAGTGATGTCACAATGACTCATGGACCAGATGAGATGTCACAGTAGATAGTGACAGAAACACAGTAGTGAAGTCGCAATGACTCATGGACCAGATGTGATGTCAGAGCAGATACTGACAGACACACATTAGTGATGTCACAATGACTCATGGACCAGATGTGATGTCACAGCAAGATGCTGCCACAAACACAGTAGTGATGTCACAATAGCTCATGAACCAGATGTGATGTCACAGCCGATACTGATAGAAACACAGTAGTTATGTCACAATGATTCCAGAACCAGATGTGATGTCACAGCATATACTGACAGAAACACAGTAGTGATGTCACAATGACTCATGGACCAGATGTGATGTCACAGTAGATACTGACAGAAACTCAGTAGTGATGTCACAATGACTCATGGACCAGATGTGATGTCAGAGCAGATGCTGACAGACACACATTAGTGATGTCACAATGACTTATGGACCAGATGTAATGTCACAGCATATACTGACAGAAACACTGTAGTGATGTCACAATGACTCATGGATCAGATGTGATGTCACAGCAGACACTGATAGAAACACAGTAGTAATGTCACAATGACTCAGGTGCCAGATGTGATGTCACAGCAGAAACACAGAAACACAGTAGTGATGTCACAATGACTCATGGACCAGATGTGATCTCACAGCAGATACTGATAGAAACACAGTAGTTATGTCTCAATGACTCATGTACCAGATGTGATGTCACAGTAGATAGTGACAGAAACACAGTAGTGATGTCACAATGACTCATGGACCAGATGTGATGTCACAGCATATACTGACAGAAACACAGTAGAGATGTCACAATGACTCATGCACCAGATGTGATGTCACAGCAGAAACACACAGAAACAAAGTAGTTATGTCTCAATGACTCATGGACCAGATGTAATGTCACAGCATATACTGACAGAAACACAGTAGTGATGTCACAATGACTCATGGACCAGATGTGATGTCACAGTAGATACTGATAGAAACACAGTAGTGATGTCACAATGACTCATGCACCAGATGTGATGTCAAAGCAGATACTGACAGAAACACAGTAGTTATGTCTCAATGACTCATGGACCAGATTTGATGTCACAGTAGATAGTGACAGAAACTCAGTAGTGATGTCACAATGACTCATGGACCAGATGTGATGTCAGAGCAGATGCTGACAGACACACATTAGTGATGTCACAATGACTCATGGACCAGATGTGATGTCACAGCAGACACTGATAGAAACACTGTAGTAATGTCAAAATGACTCAGGTGCCAGATGTGATGTCACAGCAGAAACACAGAAACACAGTAGTGATGTCACAATGACTCATGCACCAGATGTGATGTCACAGCAGATACTGACAGACACACATTAGTGATGTCACAATTACTCATGGACCAGATGTAATGTCACAGCAAGATGCTGTCACAAACACAGTGGTGATGTCACAATAGCTCATGGACCAGACGTGATGTCACAGCAGATACTGATAGAAACACAGTAGTGATGTCACAATGATTCAAAACCAGTTGTGATGTCACAGCATATACTGACAGAAACACAGTAGGGATGTCACAATGACTCATGGACCAGATGTGATGTCACAGCAGATACTGATAGAAACACAGTAGTGATGTCACAATGACTCATGGACCAGATGTGATGTCACAGTAGATAGTGACAGAAACACAGTAGTGATGTCGCAATGATTCATGGACCAGATGTGATGTCACAGCAGATGCTGACACAAACACAGTAGTGATGTCACAATAGCTCATGGACCAGATGTGATGTCACTGCAGACACTGATAGAAACACCGTAGTGATGTCACAATAGCTCATGGACCAGATGTGATGTCAGAGCAGATATTGACAAATACACAATAGTGATGTCACAATAGCTCATGGACCAGATGTGATGTCAGAGCAGATACTGACAGACACGCATTAGTAATGTCACAATGACTCATTGACCAGATGTGATGTCACAGAAGATACTGACAGTTACACAGTAGTGATGTCACAATGACTCAGGAGCCAGATGTGATGTCACAGCAGATAAGACAGAAACACTGTAGTGATGTCACAATGACTCAATGACCAGATGTGATCTCACGGAAGATACTGAGTCACAGTAGTGATGTCACAATGACTCATGGACCAGATGTGATGTCACAGCAGATACTGATAGAAACACAGTAGTGATGTCACAATGACTCATGCACCAGATGTGATGTCACAGCAGATACTGATAGAAACACAGTAGTGATATCACAATGACTCATGCAGCAGATGTGATGTCACAGCAGATACTGACAGATACACAATAGTGATGTCACAATGACTCATGGACCAGATGTGATATCACAGCATATACTGACAGACACACATTAGTCATGTCACAATGACTCATGGACCAGATGTGATATCACAGCAGATGTTGACATAAACACACAATAGCTCAAGGACCAGATGGGATGTCACAGCAAATACTGATGTAAACACAGTTGTGATGTCACAATGACTCATGGACCAGATGTGATGTCACAGCAGATACTGATAGACACACAGTAGTGATGTCACAATGACTCCTGAAACAGATGTGATGTCACAGAAGATACTGATAGAAGCACAGTATTGATGTCACAATGACTTATGGACCAGATGTGATGTCACAGCAGATACTGACAGATACACAATAGTGATGTCACAATGACTCATGGACCAGATGTGATATCACAGCATATACTGACAGACACACATTAGTCATGTCACAATGACTCATGGACCAGATGTGATTTCACAGCAGATGCTGACACAAACACAGTAGTGATGTCACAATAGCTCATGGACCAGATGTGATGTCACTGCAGACACTGATAGAAACACAGCAGTGATGTCACAATAGCTCTTGGACCAGTTGTGATGTCACAGCAGATACTGACAGACACACAATAGTGATGTCACAATGACTCATGGACCTGATGTGATGTCACAGCAGATGCTGTCACAAACACAGTAGTGATGTCACAATAGCTCATGGAAGAGATGTGATATCAGAATAGATACTGACAGATAAACAATAGTGATGTCACATTAGCTCATGGACCAGATGTGATGTCAGAGCAGATACTGACAGACACACATTAGTGATGTCACAATGACTCATGGACCAGATGTGATGTCACAGCAAGATGCTGTCACAAACACAGTAGTGATGTCACAATAGCTCATGGACCAGACGTGATGTCACAGCAAATACTGATAGAAACACAGTAGTGATGTCACAATAATTCAAAAACAGATGTGATGTCACAGCATATACTGACAGAAACACAGTAGTGATGTCACAATGACTCATGGACCAGATGTGATGTCACAGCAGATACTGATAGAAACACAGTAGTGATGTCACAGTGACTCATGGACCAGATGTGATGTCACAGGAGATAGTGACAGAAACACAGTAGAGATGTCGCAATGACTCATGGACCAGATGTGATGTCAGAGCAGATACTGACAGACACACATTAGTGATGTCACAATGACTCATGGACCAGATGTGACGTCACAGCAAGATGCTGTCACAAACACAGTAGTGATGTCACAATAGCTCATGGACCAGATGTGATGTCACAGCAGATACTGATAGAAAAACAGTAGTGATGTCACAATGACTCATGCACCAGAAGTGATGTCACAGCAGATACTGACAGAAACACAGTAGTGATGGCTCAATGACTCATGGACCAGATGTGATTTCACAGTAGATAGTGACAGAAACACAGTAGTGATGTCACAATGACAGGAGAACCAGATGTCACGTCACAGCAGATACTGATAGACGCACAGTAGTGATGTCACAATGACTCATGGACCAGATAAAATGTCACAGCAGATGTTGACATAAACACACAATAGCTCATGGACCAGATGGGATGTCATAGCAAATACTGATGTAAACATAGTTGTGATGTCACAATGACTCATGAACCAGATGTGATGTCACAGCAGATACTGACAGACACACAATAGTGATGTCACAATAGCTCATGGACCAGATGTGATGTCAGAGCAGATACTGACAGACACACATTAGTGATGTCACAATGACTCATGGACCTGATGTGATATCACAACAGATGCTGTCACAAACACAGTAGTGATGTCACAATAGCTCATGGACCAGATGTGATGGCAGAGCAGATACTGACAGATACACAATAGTGATGTCACAATTGCTCATGGACCAGATGTAATGTCAGTGCAGATACTGACAGACACACATTAGTGATGTCACAATGACTCTTGGACCAGATGTGATGTCACAGCAAGATGCTGTCACAAACACAGTAGTGATGTCACAATAGCTCATGGACCAGATGTGATGTCACAGCAGAAACTGATAGAAACACAGTAGTGATGTCATAATGGTTCAAGAACCAGATGTGATGTCTCAGCATATACTGACAGAAACACAGTAGTGATGTCACAATGACTCATGGACCAGATGTGATATCACAGCAAGATGCTGTCACAAACACAGTAGTGATGTCACAATAGCTCATGGACCAGACGTGATGTCACAGCAGATACTGATAGAAACACAGTAGTGATGACACAATGATTCAAAACCAGTTGTGATGTCACAGCATATACTGACAGAAACACAGTAGTGATGTCACAATGACTCATGGACCTGATGTGATGTCACAGCAGACCCTGTCACAAACACAGTAGTGATGTCACAATGACTCAGGAGCCAGATGTGATGTCACAGCAGATACTGATAGAAACACAGTAGTGATGGCACAATGACTCATGGACCAGATGTGATGTCAGAGCAGATACTGACAGACACACATTAGTGATGTCACAATGACTCATGTACCAGATGTACTGTCACGGCAGAAACACACAGAAACACAGTAGTTATGTCACAATGATTCCAGAACCAGATGTGATTTCACAGCAGATACTGATAGAAACACATTAGTGATGTCACAATGACTCATGGACCAGATGTGATGTCACAGCATATACAGACAGAAACACTGTAGTGATGTCACAATGACTCATGGACCAGATGTGATGTCACAGCAGACACTGATAGAAACACAGTAGTGATGTCACAATGACTCAGGAGCCAGATGTGATGTCACAGCAGAAACACACAGAAACACAGTAGTGATGTCACAATGACTCATGGACCAGATGTGACGTCACAGCAGATACTGATAGACATATAGTAGTGATGTCACAATGACTCATGGACCAGATAAAATGTCACAGCAGATGTTGACATAAACACACAATAGCTCATGGACCAGAAGAGATGTCACAGCAAATACTGATGTAAACACAGTTGTGATGTCACAATGACTCATGGACCAGATGTGATGTCACAGCAGATACTGATAGACACACAGTAGTGATGTCACAATGACTCCTGAAACAGATGTGATGTCACAGAAGATACTGATAGAAGCACAGTATTGATGTCACAATGACTTATGGACCAGATGTGATGTCACAGCAGATACTGACAGATACACAATAGTGATGTCACAATGACTCATGGACCAGATGTGATATCACAGCATATACTGACAGACACACATTAGTCATGTCACAATGACTCATGGACCAGATGTGATGTCACAGCAGATGCTGACACAAACACAGTAGTGATGTCACAATAGCTCATGGACCAGATGTGATGTCACTGCAGACACTGATAGAAACACAGCAGTGATGTCACAATAGCTCTTGGACCAGTTGTGATGTCACAGCAGATACTGACAGACACACAATAGTGATGTCACAATGACTCATGGACCTGATGTGATGTCACAGCAGATGCTGTCACAAACACAGTAGTGATGTCACAATAGCTCATGGACCAGACGTGATGTCACAGCAAATACTGATAGAAACACAGTAGTGATGTCACAATAATTCAAAAACAGATGTGATGTCACAGCATATACTGACAGAAACACAGTAGTGATGTCACAATGACTCATGGACCAGATGTGATGTCACAGCAGATACTGATAGAAACACAGTAGTGATGTCACAGTGACTCATGGACCAGATGTGATGTCACAGGAGATAGTGACAGAAACACAGTAGAGATGTCGCAATGACTCATGGACCAGATGTGATGTCAGAGCAGATACTGACAGACACACATTAGTGATGTCACAATGACTCATGGACCAGATGTGACGTCACAGCAAGATGCTGTCACAAACACAGTAGTGATGTCACAATAGCTCATGGACCAGACGTGATGTCACATCAGATACTGTTAGAAACACAGTAGTGATGTCACAATGATTCAAAACCAGATGTGATGTCACAGCAGATACTGACAGAATCACAGTAGTGATGTCACAATGACTCAGGAGCCAGATGTGATGTCACAGCAGAAACACACAGAAACACAGTAGTGATGTCACAATGACTCGGGAACCAGATGTGATGTCACTGCAGACACTGATAGAAACACCGTAGTGATGTCTCAATGACTCATGGACCAGATGTGATGTCAGAGCAGATACTGACAGACACACATTAGTGATGTTACAGTGACTCATGGACCAGATGTGATGTCAGAGCAGATACTGACAGACACACATTAGTGATGTCACAATGACTCATGGACCAGATGTAATATCACACCATATACTGACAGAAACACAGTAGTGATGTCACAATGACTCAGGTGCCAGATGTGATGTCACAGCAGAAAAACACAGAAACACAGTAGTGATGTCACAATGACTCATGGACCAGATGTGATGTCACAGCAGATACTGATAGACACACAGTAGTGATGTCACAATGACTCATGGACCAGATGTGATGTCACAGCAGATACTGATAGAAACACAGTAGTGATGTCACAATGACTCATGCACCAGATGTGATATCACAGCAGATACTGACAGAAACAAAGTAGCGATGTCACAATGACTCATGAACCAGATGTGATGTCAGAGCAGATACTGACAGACACACATTAGTGATGTCACAATGACTCATGGACCAGATGTGATGTCACAGCATATACTGATAGAAACACAGTAGTGATGTCACAATGACTCATGGACCAGATGTGATGTCACAGCAGATACTGATAGAAACACAGTAGTGATGTCATAATGACTCATGCACCAGATGTGATGTCACAGCAGATACTGACAGAAACACATTAGTTATGTCTCAATGACTCATGGACCAGATGTGATGTCACAGTAGATAGTGACAGAAACACAGTAGTGATGTCACAATGACTTATGGACCAGATGTGATGTCAGAGCAGATACTGACAGACACACATTAGTGATGTCACAATGACTCATAGACCAGATGTAATGTCACAGCAAATACTGACAGAAACACTGTAGTGATGTCACAATGACTCATGGACCAGATGTGATGTCACAGCAGATACTGATAGAAACACAGTAGTAATGTCACAATGACTCAGGTGCCAGATGTGATGTCACAGCAGAAACACAGAAACACAGTAGTGATGTCACAATGACTCATGGACCAAATGTGACGTCACAGCAGATACTGATAGACACACAGTAGTGATGTCACAATGACTCATGGACCAGATAAAATGTCACAGCAGATGTTGACATAAACACACAATAGCTCATGGACCAGATGGGATGTCACAGCAGATGCTGTCACAAACACAGTAGTGATGTCACAATAGCTCATGGACCAGATATGATGTCACAGCCGATACTGATAGAAACACAGTAGTTATGTCACAATGATTCCAGAACCAGATGTCATGTCAAAGCATATACTGACAGAAACACAGTAGTGATGTCACAATGACTCATGGACCCGATGTGATGTCTCAGCAGATACTGATAGAAACACAGTAGTGATGTCACAATGTCTCATGCACCAGATGTGATGTCACAGCAGATACTGACAGAAACACAGTAGTTATGTCTCAATGACTCAAGGACCAGATGTGATGTCAGAGCAGATACTGACAGACACACATTAGTGATGTCACAATGACTCATGGACCAGATGTAATGTCACAGCATATACTGACAGAAAAACTGTAGTGATATCACAATGAGTCATGGACCAGATGTGATGTCACAGCAGACACTGATAGAAACATAGTAGTTATTTCACAATGACTCAGGTGCCAGATGTGATGTCACAGCAGAAACACAGAAACACAGTAGTGATGTCACAATGACTCATGGACCAAATGTGACGTCACAGCAGATACTGATAGACACACAGTAGTGATGTCACAATGACTCATGGACCAGATAAAATGTCACAGCAGATGTTGACATAAACACACAATAGCTCAAGGACCAGATGGGATGTCACAGCAAATACTGATGTAAACACAGTTGTGATGTCACAATGACTCATGGACCAGATGTGATGTCACAGCAGATACTGATAGACACACAGTAGTGATGTCACAATGACTCATGAAACAGATGTGATGTCACAGAAGATACTGATAGAAGCACAGTATTGATGTCACAATAACTTATGGACCAGATGTGATGTCACAGCAGATACTGACAGACACAAAATAGTGATGTCACAATGACTCATGGACCTGATGTGATGTCACAGCAGATGCTGTCACAAACACAGTAGTGATGTCACAATAGCTCATGGACCAGATGTGATGTCAGAGCAGATACTGACAGACACACAGTAGTGATGTCACAATAGCTCATGGACCAGACGTGATGTCACAGCAGATAGTGATAGAAACACAGTAGTGATGTCACAATGATTCAAAACCAGTTGTGATGTCAAAGCATATACTGACAGAAACACCGTAGTGATGTCTCAACGACTCGTGGACCAGATGTGATGTCACAGCAGATACTGATAGAAACACAGTAGTGATGTCTCAATGACTCATGGAACTGATGTGATGTCACAGTAGATAGTGACAGAAACACAGTAGTGATGTCGCAATGACTCATGGACCAGATGTGATGTCACAGCAGATGCTGACACAAACACAGTAGTGATGTCACAATAGCTCATGGACCAGATGTGATGTCACAGCAGATACTGATAGAAACACTGTAGTGATGTCACAATGATTCAGGAACCAGATGTGATATCACAGCATATACTGACAGACACACATTAGTCATGTCACAATGACTCATGGACCAGATGTGATGTCACAGCAGATGCTGACACAAACACAGTAGTGATGTCACAATAGCTCATGGACCAGATGTGATGTCACTGCAGACACTGATAGAAACACAGTAGTGTTGTCACAATAGCTCATGGACCAGATGTGATGTCACAGCAGATACTGACAGACACACAATAGTGATGTCACAATGACTCATGGACCTGATGTGATGTCACAGCAGATGCTGTCACAAACACAGTAGTGAAGCCACAATAGCTCATGGAAGAGATGTGATGTCAGAGCAGATACTGACAGATACACAATAGTGATGTCACATTAGCTCATGGACCAGATGTGATGTCAGAGCAGATACAGACAGACACACATTAGTGATGTCACAATGACTCATGGACCAGATGTGATGTCACAGCAAATACTGATAGAAACACAGTAGTGATGTCACAATAATTCAAAACCAGATGTGATGTCACAGCATGTACTGACAGAAACAAAATAGTGATGTCACAATGACTCATGGACCTGATGTGATGTCACAGCAGATGCTGTCACAAACACAGTAGTGATGCCACAATAGCTCATGGAAGAGATGTGATGTCAGAGCAGACACTGACAGATACACAATAGTGATGTCACATTAGCTCATGGACCAGATGTGATGTCACAGCAGATACTGACAGACACACATTAGTGATGTCACAATGACTCATGGAGCAGATGTGATGTCACAGCACATACTGATAGAAACACAGTAGTGATGTCACAATGACTCAAGCACCAGATGTGATGTCACAGCAGATACTGACAGAAACACAGTAGTGATGTCACAATGACTCATGGACCAGATGAGATGTCACAGTAGATAGTGACAGAAACACAGTAGTGAAGTCGCAATGACTCATGGACCAGATGTGATGTCAGAGCAGATACTGACAGACACACATTAGTGATGTCACAATGACTCATGGACCAGATGTGATGTCACAGCAAGATGCTGCCACAAACACAGTAGTGATGTCACAATAGCTCATGAACCAGATGTGATGTCACAGCCGATACTGATAGAAACACAGTAGTTATGTCACAATGATTCCAGAACCAGATGTGATGTCACAGCATATACTGACAGAAACACAGTAGTGATGTCACAATGACTCATGGACCAGATGTGATGTCACAGTAGATACTGACAGAAACTCAGTAGTGATGTCACAATGACTCATGGACCAGATGTGATGTCAGAGCAGATGCTGACAGACACACATTAGTGATGTCACAATGACTTATGGACCAGATGTAAAGTCACAGCATATACTGACAGAAACACTGTAGTGATGTCACAATGACTCATGGATCAGATGTGATGTCACAGCAGACACTGATAGAAACACAGTAGTAATGTCACAATGACTCAGGTGCCAGATGTGATGTCACAGCAGAAACACAGAAACACAGTAGTGATGTCACAATGACTCATGGACCAGATGTGATCTCACAGCAGATACTGATAGAAACACAGTAGTTATGTCTCAATGACTCATGTACCAGATGTGATGTCACAGTAGATAGTGACAGAAACACAGTAGTGATGTCACAATGACTCATGGACCAGATGTGATGTCACAGCATATACTGACAGAAACACAGTAGAGATGTCACAATGACTCATGCACCAGATGTGATGTCACAGCAGAAACACACAGAAACAAAGTAGTTATGTCTCAATGACTCATGGACCAGATGTAATGTCACAGCATATACTGACAGAAACACAGTAGTGATGTCACAATGACTCATGGACCAGATGTGATGTCACAGTAGATACTGATAGAAACACAGTAGTGATGTCACAATGACTCATGCACCAGATGTGATGTCAAAGCAGATACTGACAGAAACACAGTAGTTATGTCTCAATGACTCATGGACCAGATTTGATGTCACAGTAGATAGTGACAGAAACTCAGTAGTGATGTCACAATGACTCATGGACCAGATGTGATGTCAGAGCAGATGCTGACAGACACACATTAGTGATGTCACAATGACTCATGGACCAGATGTGATGTCACAGCAGACACTGATAGAAACACTGTAGTAATGTCAAAATGACTCAGGTGCCAGATGTGATGTCACAGCAGAAACACAGAAACACAGTAGTGATGTCACAATGACTCATGCACCAGATGTGATGTCACAGCAGATACTGACAGACACACATTAGTGATGTCACAATTACTCATGGACCAGATGTAATGTCACAGCAAGATGCTGTCACAAACACAGTGGTGATGTCACAATAGCTCATGGACCAGACGTGATGTCACAGCAGATACTGATAGAAACACAGTAGTGATGTCACAATGATTCAAAACCAGTTGTGATGTCACAGCATATACTGACAGAAACACAGTAGGGATGTCACAATGACTCATGGACCAGATGTGATGTCACAGCAGATACTGATAGAAACACAGTAGTGATGTCACAATGACTCATGGACCAGATGTGATGTCACAGTAGATAGTGACAGAAACACAGTAGTGATGTCGCAATGATTCATGGACCAGATGTGATGTCACAGCAGATGCTGACACAAACACAGTAGTGATGTCACAATAGCTCATGGACCAGATGTGATGTCACTGCAGACACTGATAGAAACACCGTAGTGATGTCACAATAGCTCATGGACCAGATGTGATGTCAGAGCAGATATTGACAAATACACAATAGTGATGTCACAATAGCTCATGGACCAGATGTGATGTCAGAGCAGATACTGACAGACACGCATTAGTAATGTCACAATGACTCATTGACCAGATGTGATGTCACAGAAGATACTGACAGTTACACAGTAGTGATGTCACAATGACTCAGGAGCCAGATGTGATGTCACAGCAGATAAGACAGAAACACTGTAGTGATGTCACAATGACTCAATGACCAGATGTGATCTCACGGAAGATACTGAGTCACAGTAGTGATGTCACAATGACTCATGGACCAGATGTGATGTCACAGCAGATACTGATAGAAACACAGTAGTGATGTCACAATGACTCATGCACCAGATGTGATGTCACAGCAGATACTGATAGAAACACAGTAGTGATATCACAATGACTCATGCAGCAGATGTGATGTCACAGCAGATACTGACAGATACACAATAGTGATGTCACAATGACTCATGGACCAGATGTGATATCACAGCATATACTGACAGACACACATTAGTCATGTCACAATGACTCATGGACCAGATGTGATATCACAGCAGATGTTGACATAAACACACAATAGCTCAAGGACCAGATGGGATGTCACAGCAAATACTGATGTAAACACAGTTGTGATGTCACAATGACTCATGGACCAGATGTGATGTCACAGCAGATACTGATAGACACACAGTAGTGATGTCACAATGACTCCTGAAACAGATGTGATGTCACAGAAGATACTGATAGAAGCACAGTATTGATGTCACAATGACTTATGGACCAGATGTGATGTCACAGCAGATACTGACAGATACACAATAGTGATGTCACAATGACTCATGGACCAGATGTGATATCACAGCATATACTGACAGACACACATTAGTCATGTCACAATGACTCATGGACCAGATGTGATTTCACAGCAGATGCTGACACAAACACAGTAGTGATGTCACAATAGCTCATGGACCAGATGTGATGTCACTGCAGACACTGATAGAAACACAGCAGTGATGTCACAATAGCTCTTGGACCAGTTGTGATGTCACAGCAGATACTGACAGACACACAATAGTGATGTCACAATGACTCATGGACCTGATGTGATGTCACAGCAGATGCTGTCACAAACACAGTAGTGATGTCACAATAGCTCATGGAAGAGATGTGATATCAGAATAGATACTGACAGATAAACAATAGTGATGTCACATTAGCTCATGGACCAGATGTGATGTCAGAGCAGATACTGACAGACACACATTAGTGATGTCACAATGACTCATGGACCAGATGTGATGTCACAGCAAGATGCTGTCACAAACACAGTAGTGATGTCACAATAGCTCATGGACCAGACGTGATGTCACAGCAAATACTGATAGAAACACAGTAGTGATGTCACAATAATTCAAAAACAGATGTGATGTCACAGCATATACTGACAGAAACACAGTAGTGATGTCACAATGACTCATGGACCAGATGTGATGTCACAGCAGATACTGATAGAAACACAGTAGTGATGTCACAGTGACTCATGGACCAGATGTGATGTCACAGGAGATAGTGACAGAAACACAGTAGAGATGTCGCAATGACTCATGGACCAGATGTGATGTCAGAGCAGATACTGACAGACACACATTAGTGATGTCACAATGACTCATGGACCAGATGTGACGTCACAGCAAGATGCTGTCACAAACACAGTAGTGATGTCACAATAGCTCATGGACCAGACGTGATGTCACATCAGATACTGTTAGAAACACAGTAGTGATGTCACAATGATTCAAAACCAGATGTGATGTCACAGCAGATACTGACAGAATCACAGTAGTGATGTCACAATGACTCAGGAGCCAGATGTGATGTCACAGCAGAAACACACAGAAACACAGTAGTGATGTCACAATGACTCGGGAACCAGATGTGATGTCACTGCAGACACTGATAGAAACACCGTAGTGATGTCTCAATGACTCATGGACCAGATGTGATGTCAGAGCAGATACTGACAGACACACATTAGTGATGTTACAGTGACTCATGGACCAGATGTGATGTCAGAGCAGATACTGACAGACACACATTAGTGATGTCACAATGACTCATGGACCAGATGTAATATCACACCATATACTGACAGAAACACAGTAGTGATGTCACAATGACTCAGGTGCCAGATGTGATGTCACAGCAGAAAAACACAGAAACACAGTAGTGATGTCACAATGACTCATGGACCAGATGTGATGTCACAGCAGATACTGATAGACACACAGTAGTGATGTCACAATGACTCATGGACCAGATGTGATGTCACAGCAGATACTGATAGAAACACAGTAGTGATGTCACAATGACTCATGCACCAGATGTGATATCACAGCAGATACTGATAGAAACACAGTAGTGATGTCATAATGACTCATGCACCAGATGTGATGTCACAGCAGATACTGACAGAAACACAGTAGTTATGTCTCAATGACTCATGGACCAGATGTGATGTCACAGCAGAAACACACAGAAACACAGTAGTTATGTCTCAATGACTCATGGACCAGATGTGATGTCACAGTAGATAGTGACAGAAACAAAGTAGCGATGTCACAATGACTCATGAACCAGATGTGATGTCAGAGCAGATACTGACAGACACACATTAGTGATGTCACAATGACTCATGGACCAGATGTGATGTCACAGCATATACTGATAGAAACACAGTAGTGATGTCACAATGACTCATGGACCAGATGTGATGTCACAGCAGATACTGATAGAAACACAGTAGTGATGTCATAATGACTCATGCACCAGATGTGATGTCACAGCAGAAACTGACAGAAACACATTAGTTATGTCTCAATGACTCATGGACCAGATGTGATGTCACAGTAGATAGTGACAGAAACACAGTAGTGATGTCACAATGACTCATGGACCAGATGTGATGTCAGAGCAGATACTGACAGACACACATTAGTGATGTCACAATGACTCATAGACCAGATGTAATGTCACAGCAAATACTGACAGAAACACTGTAGTGATGTCACAATGACTCATGGACCAGATGTGATGTCACAGCAGATACTGATAGAAATACAGTAGTAATGTCACAATGACTCAGGTGCCAGATGTGATGTCACAGCAGAAACACAGAAACACAGTAGTGATGTCACAATGACTCATGGACCAAATGTGACGTCACAGCAGATACTGATAGACACACAGTAGTGATGTCACAATGACTCATGGACCAGATAAAATGTCACAGCAGATGTTGACATAAACACACAATAGCTCATGGACCAGATGGGATGTCACAGCAGATGCTGTCACAAACACAGTAGTGATGTCACAATAGCTCATGGACCAGATATGATGTCACAGCCGATACTGATAGAAACACAGTAGTTATGTCACAATGATTCCAGAACCAGATGTCATGTCAAAGCATATACTGACAGAAACACAGTAGTGATGTCACAATGACTCATGGACCCGATGTGATGTCTCAGCAGATACTGATAGAAACACAGTAGTGATGTCACAATGTCTCATGCACCAGATGTGATGTCACAGCAGATACTGACAGAAACACAGTAGTTATGTCTCAATGACTCAAGGACCAGATGTGATGTCAGAGCAGATACTGACAGACACACATTAGTGATGTCACAATGACTCATGGACCAGATGTAATGTCACAGCATATACTGACAGAAAAACTGTAGTGATATCACAATGAGTCATGGACCAGATGTGATGTCACAGCAGACACTGATAGAAACATAGTAGTAATGTCACAATGACTCAGGTGCCAGATGTGATGTCACAGCAGAAACACAGAAACACAGTAGTGATGTCACAATGACTCATGGACCAAATGTGACGTCACAGCAGATACTGATAGACACACAGTAGTGATGTCACAATGACTCATGGACCAGATAAAATGTCACAGCAGATGTTGACATAAACACACAATAGCTCAAGGACCAGATGGGATGTCACAGCAAATACTGATGTAAACACAGTTGTGATGTCACAATGACTCATGGACCAGATGTGATGTCACAGCAGATACTGATAGACACACAGTAGTGATGTCACAATGACTCATGAAACAGATGTGATGTCACAGAAGATACTGATAGAAGCACAGTATTGATGTCACAATAACTTATGGACCAGATGTGATGTCACAGCAGATACTGACAGACACAAAATAGTGATGTCACAATGACTCATGGACCTGATGTGATGTCACAGCAGATGCTGTCACAAACACAGTAGTGATGTCACAATAGCTCATGGACCAGATGTGATGTCAGAGCAGATACTGACAGACACACAGTAGTGATGTCACAATAGCTCATGGACCAGACGTGATGTCACAGCAGATAGTGATAGAAACACAGTAGTGATGTCACAATGATTCAAAACCAGTTGTGATGTCAAAGCATATACTGACAGAAACACCGTAGTGATGTCTCAACGACTCGTGGACCAGATGTGATGTCACAGCAGATACTGATAGAAACACAGTAGTGATGTCTCAATGACTCATGGAACTGATGTGATGTCACAGTAGATAGTGACAGAAACACAGTAGTGATGTCGCAATGACTCATGGACCAGATGTGATGTCACAGCAGATGCTGACACAAACACAGTAGTGATGTCACAATAGCTCATGGACCAGATGTGATGTCACAGCAGATACTGATAGAAACACTGTAGTGATGTCACAATGATTCAGGAACCAGATGTGATATCACAGCATATACTGACAGACACACATTAGTCATGTCACAATGACTCATGGACCAGATGTGATGTCACAGCAGATGCTGACACAAACACAGTAGTGATGTCACAATAGCTCATGGACCAGATGTGATGTCACTGCAGACACTGATAGAAACACAGTAGTGTTGTCACAATAGCTCATGGACCAGATGTGATGTCACAGCAGATACTGACAGACACACAATAGTGATGTCACAATGACTCATGGACCTGATGTGATGTCACAGCAGATGCTGTCACAAACACAGTAGTGAAGCCACAATAGCTCATGGAAGAGATGTGATGTCAGAGCAGATACTGACAGATACACAATATTGATGTCACATTAGCTCATGGACCAGATGTGATGTCAGAGCAGATACAGACAGACACACATTAGTGATGTCACAATGACTCATGGACCAGATGTGATGTCACAGCAAATACTGATAGAAACACAGTAGTGATGTCACAATAATTCAAAACCAGATGTGATGTCACAGCATGTACTGACAGAAACAAAATAGTGATGTCACAATGACTCATGGACCTGATGTGATGTCACAGCAGATGCTGTCACAAACACAGTAGTGATGCCACAATAGCTCATGGAAGAGATGTGATGTCAGAGCAGACACTGACAGATACACAATAGTGATGTCACATTAGCTCATGGACCAGATGTGATGTCACAGCAGATACTGACAGACACACATTAGTGATGTCACAATGACTCATGGAGCAGATGTGATGTCACAGCACATACTGATAGAAACACAGTAGTGATGTCACAATGACTCAAGCACCAGATGTGATGTCACAGCAGATACTGACAGAAACACAGTAGTGATGTCACAATGACTCATGGACCAGATGAGATGTCACAGTAGATAGTGACAGAAACACAGTAGTGAAGTCGCAATGACTCATGGACCAGATGTGATGTCAGAGCAGATACTGACAGACACACATTAGTGATGTCACAATGACTCATGGACCAGATGTGATGTCACAGCAAGATGCTGTCACAAACACAGTAGTGATGTCACAATAGCTCATGAACCAGATGTGATGTCACAGCCGATACTGATAGAAACACAGTAGTTATGTCACAATGATTCCAGAACCAGATGTGATGTCACAGCATATACTGACAGAAACACAGTAGTGATGTCACAATGACTCATGGACCAGATGTGATGTCACAGTAGATACTGACAGAAACTCAGTAGTGATGTCACAATGACTCATGGACCAGATGTGATGTCAGAGCAGATGCTGACAGACACACATTAGTGATGTCACAATGACTTATGGACCAGATGTAATGTCACAGCATATACTGACAGAAACACTGTAGTGATGTCACAATGACTCATGGATCAGATGTGATGTCACAGCAGACACTGATAGAAACACAGTAGTAATGTCACAATGACTCAGGTGCCAGATGTGATGTCACAGCAGAAACACAGAAACACAGTAGTGATGTCACAATGACTCATGGACCAGATGTGATCTCACAGCAGATACTGATAGAAACACAGTAGTGATGTCTCAATGACTCATGGACCAGATGTAATGTCACAGTAGATAGTGAAAGAAACACAGTAGTGATGTCGCAATGACTCATGGACCAGATGTGATGTCACAGCAGATGCTGACACAAACAAAGTAGTGATGTCACAATAGCTCATGGACCAGATGTGATGTCACAGCAGATACTGATAGAAACACAGTAGTGATGTCACAATGATTCAGGAACCAGATGTGATGTCACAGCATATACTGATAGAAACACAGTAGTGATATCACAATGACTCATGGACCAGATGTGATGTCACATCAGATACTGATAGAAACACAGTAGTGATGTCACAATGACTCATGCACCAGATGTGATGTCACAGCAGATACTGATAGAAACACAGTAGTGATATCACAATGACTCATGCAGCAGATGTGATGTCACAGCAGATACTGACAGAAACACAGTAGTTATGTCTCAATGACTCATGTACCAGATGTGATGTCACAGTAGATAGTGACAGAAACACAGTAGTGATGTCACAATGACTCATGGACCAGATGTGATGTCACAGCATATACTGACAGAAACACAGTAGAGATGTCACAATGACTCATGCACCAGATGTGATGTCACAGCAGAAACACACAGAAACAAAGTAGTTATGTCTCAATGACTCATGGATCAGATGTGATGTCACAGTAGATAGTGACAGAAACACAGTAGCGATGTCACAATGACTCATGGACCAGATGTGATGTCAGAGCAGATACTGACAGACACACATTAGTGATGTCACAATGACTCATGGACCAGATGTAATGTCACAGCATATACTGACAGAAACACAGTAGTGATGTCACAATGACTCATGGACCAGATGTGATGTCACAGTAGATACTGATAGAAACACAGTAGTGATGTCACAATGACTCATGCACCAGATGTGATGTCAAAGCAGATACTGACAGAAACACAGTAGTTATGTCTCAATGACTCATGGACCAGATTTGATGTCACAGTAGATAGTGACAGAAACTCAGTAGTGATGTCACAATGACTCATGGACCAGATGTGATGTCAGAGCAGATACTGACAGACACACATTAGTGATGTCACAATGACTCATGGACCAGATGTGATGTCACAGCAGACACTGATAGAAACACTGTAGTAATGTCAAAATGACTCAGGTGCCAGATGTGATGTCACAGCAGAAACACAGAAACACAGTAGTGATGTCACAATGACTCATGCACCAGATGTGATGTCACAGCAGATACTGACAGACACACATTAGTGATGTCACAATTACTCATGGACCAGATGTAATGTCACAGCAAGATGCTGTCACAAACACAGTGGTGATGTCACAATAGCTCATGGACCAGACGTGATGTCACAGCAGATACTGATAGAAACACAGTAGTGATGTCACAATGATTCAAAACCAGTTGTGATGTCACAGCATGTACTGACAGAAACACAGTAGGGATGTCACAATGACTCATGGACCAGATGTGATGTCACAGCAGATACTGATAGAAACACAGTAGTGATGTCACAATGACTCATGGACCAGATGTGATGTCACAGTAGATAGTGACAGAAACACAGTAGTGATGTCGCAATGATTCATGGACCAGATGTGATGTCACAGCAGATGCTGACACAAACACAGTAGTGATGTCACAATAGCTCATGGACCAGATGTGATGTCACTGCAGACACTGATAGAAACACCGTAGTGATGTCACAATAGCTCATGGACCAGATGTGATGTCAGAGCAGATATTGACAAATACACAATAGTGATGTCACAATAGCTCATGGACCAGATGTGATGTCAGAGCAGATACTGACAGACACGCATTAGTAATGTCACAATGACTCATTGACCAGATGTGATGTCACAGAAGATACTGACAGTTACACAGTAGTGATGTCACAATGACTCAGGAGCCAGATGTGATGTCACAGCAGATAAGACAGAAACACTGTAGTGATGTCACAATGACTCAATGACCAGATGTGATCTCACGGAAGATACTGAGTCACAGTAGTGATGTCACAATGACTCATGGACCAGATGTGATGTCACAGCAGATACTGATAGAAACACAGTAGTGATGTCACAATGACTCATGCACCAGATGTGATGTCACAGCAGATACTGATAGAAACACAGTAGTGATATCACAATGACTCATGCAGCAGATGTGATGTCACAGCAGATACTGACAGAAACACAGTAGTTATGTCTCAATGACTCATGTACCAGATGTGATGTCACAGTAGATAGTGACAGAAACACAGTAGTGATGTCACAATGACTCATGGACCAGATGTGATGTCACAGCATATACTGACAGAAACACAGTAGAGATGTCACAATGACTCATGCACCAGATGTGATGTCACAGCAGAAACACACAGAAACAAAGTAGTTATGTCTCAATGACTCATGGATCAGATGTGATGTCACAGTAGATAGTGACAGAAACACAGTAGCGATGTCACAATGACTCATGGACCAGATGTAATGTCACAGCATATACTGACAGAAACACAGTAGTGATGTCACAATGACTCATGGACCAGATGTGATGTCACAGTAGATACTGATAGAAACACAGTAGTGATGTCACAATGACTCATGCACCAGATGTGATGTCAAAGCAGATACTGACAGAAACACAGTAGTTATGTCTCAATGACTCATGGACCAGATTTGATGTCACAGTAGATAGTGACAGAAACTCAGTAGTGATGTCACAATGACTCATGGACCAGATGTGATGTCAGAGCAGATACTGACAGACACACATTAGTGATGTCACAATGACTCATGGACCAGATGTGATGTCACAGCAGACACTGATAGAAACACTGTAGTAATGTCAAAATGACTCAGGTGCCAGATGTGATGTCACAGCAGAAACACAGAAACACAGTAGTGATGTCACAATGACTCATGCACCAGATGTGATGTCACAGCAGATACTGACAGACACACATTAGTGATGTCACAATTACTCATGGACCAGATGTAATGTCACAGCAGGATGCTGTCACAAACACAGTGGTGATGTCACAATAGCTCATGGACCAGACGTGATGTCACAGCAGATACTGATAGAAACACAGTAGTGATGTCACAATGATTCAAAACCAGTTGTGATGTCACAGCATATACTGACAGAAACACAGTAGGGATGTCACAATGACTCATGGACCAGATGTGATGTCACAGCAGATACTGATAGAAACACAGTAGTGATGTCACAATGACTCATGGACCAGATGTGATGTCACAGTAGATAGTGACAGAAACACAGTAGTGATGTCGCAATGATTCATGGACCAGATGTGATGTCACAGCAGATGCTGACACAAACACAGTAGTGATGTCACAATAGCTCATGGACCAGATGTGATGTCACTGCAGACACTGATAGAAACACCGTAGTGATGTCACAATAGCTCATGGACCAGATGTGATGTCAGAGCAGATATTGACAAATACACAATAGTGATGTCACAATAGCTCATGGACCAGATGTGATGTCAGAGCAGATACTGACAGACACGCATTAGTAATGTCACAATGACTCATTGACCAGATGTGATGTCACAGAAGATACTGACAGTTACACAGTAGTGATGTCACAATGACTCAGGAGCCAGATGTGATGTCACAGCAGATAAGACAGAAACACTGTAGTGATGTCACAATGACTCAATGACCAGATGTGATCTCACGGAAGATACTGAGTCACAGTAGTGATGTCACAATGACTCATGGACCAGATGTGATGTCACAGTAGATAGTGACAGAAACACAGTAGTGATGTCGCAATGACTCATGGACCAGATGTGATGTGAGAGAAGATACGGATAGACACACAGTAATGATGTCACAATGACTCAGACTAGATATGATTTCAAAGCAGATGCAGGCACAAACACAGTAGTGATGTCACAATGACTCAAGGACAAGATGTGATGTCACAGCAGATACTGATAGACACACAGTATTGATGTCACAATGACTCGGGAACCAGATGCGATGTCACAGCAGATACTGATAGACAAACAATAGTGATGTCACAATGACTCATGGACCAGATGAGATATCGCAGCAGATACTGACAGACACACAATAGTGATGTCACAATGACTCATGGACCAGATGTGATGTCACAGCAGATGCTGACACAAACACAGTAGTGATGTCACAATAGCTCATGGAACAGATGTGATGTCACAGCAGATACTGATAGAAACACAGTAGTGATGTCACATTGATTCAAAAACCAGATGTGATGTCACAGAATATACTGACAGAAACACAGTAGTGATGTCACAATGACTCTTGGACCAGATGTGATGTCACAGCAGATGCTGACACAAACACAGTAGTGATGACACAATGATTCAGGAACCAGATGTGATATCACAGCATATACTGCAGAAACACTGTAGTGATGTCACAATGACTCTTGGACCAGATGTGATGTCACAGCAGACACTGAAAGAAACACAGTAGTGATGTCACAATGACTCAGGAGCCAGATGTGATGTCACAGCAGAAACACACAGAAACACAGTAGTGATGTCACAATGACTCATGGACCAGATAAAATGTCACAGCAGATACTGATGGAAACACAGTAGTGATGTCACAATGACTCATGCACCAGATGTGATGTCACAGTAGATAGTGACAGAAACACAGTAGTGATGTCACAATGACTCATGGACCAGATAAAATGTCACAGCAGATACTGATAGAAACACAGTAGTGATGTCACAATGACTCATGCACCAGATGTGATGTCACAGTAGATAGTGACAGAAACACAGTAGTGATGTCACAATGACTCATGGACCAGATGTGATGTCAGAGCAGATACTGACAGACACACATTAGTGATGTCACAATGACTCATGGACCAGATGTAATGTCACAGCATATACTGACAGAAACACTGTAGTGATGTCACAATGACTCATGGACCAGATGTGATGTCACAGCAGACACTGATAGAAACACAGTAGTGATGTCACAATGACTCAGGTGCCAGATGTGATGTCACAGCAGAAAAACACAGAAACACAGTAGTGATGTCACAATGACTCATGGACCAGATGTGACGTCACAGCAGATACTGATAGACACACAGTAGTGATGTCACAATGACTCATGGACCAGATGTGATGTCACAGCAGATACTGATAGAAACACAGTAGTGATGTCACAATGATTCATGCACCAGATGTGATGTCACAGCAGAAACACACAGAAACACAGTAGTTATGTCTCAATGACTCATGGACCAGATGTGATGTCACAGTAGATAGTGACAGAAACACAGTAGCGATGTCACAATGACTCATGGACCAGATGTGATGTCAGAGCAGATACTGACAGACACACATTAGTGATGTCACAATTACTCATGGACCGGATGTAATGTCACAGCATATACTGACAGAAACACAGTAGTGATGTCACAATGACTCATGGACCAGATGTGATGTCACAGCAGATACTGATAGAAACACAGTAGTGATGTCACAATGACTCATGCACCAGGTGTGATGTCACAGCAGATACTGACAGAAACACAGTAGTTATGTCTCAATGACTCATGGACCAGATGTGATGTCACAGCAGATACTGATAGAAACACAGTAGTGATGTCACAATGACTCATGCACCAGATGTGATATCACAGCAGAAACACACAGAAACACAGTAGTTATGCCTCAATGACTCATGGACCAGATGTGATGTCACAGTAGATAGTGACAGAAACACAGTAGCGATGTCACAATGACTCATGGACCAGATGTGATGTCAGAGCAGATATTGACAGACACACATTAGTGATGTCACAATGACTCATGGACCAGATGTAATGTCACAGCATATACTGACAGAAACACTGTAGTGATGTCACAATGACTCATGGACCAGATGTGATGTCACAGCAGATACTGATAGAAACACAGTAGTGATGTCACAATGACTCATGCACCAGATGTGATGTCACAGCAGATACGGACAGAAACACAGTAGTTATGTCTCAATGACTCAGGGACCAGATGTGATGTCACAGTAGATAGTGATAGAAACACAGTAGTGATGTCACAATGACTCATGGACCAGATGTGATGTAAGAGCAGATACTGACAGACACACATTAGTGATGTCACAATGACTCATGGACCAGATGTAATGTCACTGCATATACTGACAGAAACACTGTAGTGATGTCACAATGACTTATGGACCAGATGTGATGTCACAGCAGACACTGATAGAAACACAGTAGTAATGTCACAATGACTCAGGTGCCAGATGTGATGTCACAGCAGAAACACAGAAACACAGTAGTGATGTCACAATGACTCAAGCACAAGATGTGATGTCACAGCAGATACTGACAGACACACATTAGTGATGTCACAATGATTCATGGACCAGATGTGATGTCACAGCAAGATGCTGTCACAAACACAGTGGTGATGTCACAATAGCTCATGGACCAGACGTGATGTCACAGCAGATACTGATAGAAACACAGTAGTGATGTCAGAAGGATTCAAAACCAGTTGTGATGTCACAGCATATACTGACAGAAACACAGTAGGGATGTCACAATGACTCATGGACCAGATGTGATGTCACAGCAGATACTGATAGAAACACAGTAGTGATGTCACAACGACTCATGGACAAGATGTGATGTCACAGTAGATAGTGACAGAAACACAGTAGTGATGTCGCAATGACTCATGGACCAGATGTGATGTCACAGCAGATGCTGACACAAACACAGTAGTGATGTCACAATAGCTCATGGACCAGATGTGATGTCACATCAGATACAGATAGAAACACAGTAGTGATGTCACAATGATTCAGGAACCAGATGTGATATCACAGCATATACTGACAGACACACATTAGTCATGTCACAATGACTCATGGACCAGATGTGATGTCACAGCAGATGCTGACACAAACACAGTAGTGATGTCACAATAGCTCATGGACCAGATGTGATGTCACTGCAGACACTGATAGAAACACAGTAGTGATGTCACAATAGCTCATGGACCAGATGTGATGTCAGAGCAGATATTGACAGACACACAATAGTGCTGTCACAATGACTCATGGCCCTGATGTGATGTCACAGCAGATGGTGTCACAAATACAGTACTGATGTCACAATAGCTCATGGACCAGATATGATGTCAGAGCAGATACTGACAAATACACAATAGTGATGTCACAATGACTCATTGACCAGATGTGATGTCACAGAAGATACTGACAGTTACACAGTAGTGATGTCACAATGACTCAGGAGCCAGATGTGATGTCACAGCAGATACAGACAGAAACACAGTAGTGATGTCACAATGACTCATTGACCAGATGTGATCTCACGGAAGATGCTGAGACACAGTAGTGATGTCACAATGACTCATGGACCAGATGTGATGTCACAGTAGATAGTGACAGAAACACAGTAGTGATGTCACAATGACTCATGGACCAGATGTGATGTGACAGAAGATACTGATAGACACACAGTAATGATGTCGCAATGACTCAGACCAGAAATGATTTCACAGCAGATGCAGGCACAAACACAGTAGTGATGTCACAATGACTCAAGGACAAGATGTGATGTCACAGCAGATACTGATAGACACACAGTATTGATGTCACAATGACTCGGGAACCAGATGCGATGTCACAGCAGATACTGATAGACAAACAATAGTGATGTCACAATGACTCATGGACCAGATGAGATAACGCAGCAGATAATGACAGACACACAATAGTGATGTCACAATGAATCATGGACCAGATGTGATGTCACAGCAGATGCTGACACAAACACAGTAGTGATGTCACAATAGATCATGGACCAGATGTGATGTCACAGCAGATACTGATAGAAACACAGTAGTGATGTCACAATGATTCAAGAACCAGATGTGATGTCACAGCATATACTGACAGAAACACAGTAGTGATGTCACAATGACTCTTGGAACAGATGTGATGTCACAGCAGATACTGATAGAAACACAGTAGTGATGTCACAATGATTCAGGAACCAGATGTGATATCACAGCATATACTGACAGAAACACTGTAGTGATGTCACAAGGACTCTTGGACCAGATGTGATGTCACAGCAGACACTGATAGAAACACAGGAATGATGTCACAATGACTCAGGAGCCAGATGTGATGTCACAGCAGAAACACACAGAAACACAGTATTGATGTCACAATGACTCGGGAACCAGATGTGACGTCACAGCAGATACTGATTGACACACAGTAGTGATGTCACAATAACTCATGGACCAGATAAAATGTCACAGCAGATGTTGACATAAACATACAATAGCTCATGGACCAGATGGGATGTCACAGCAAATACTGATGTAAACACAGCTGTGATGTCACAATGTCTCATGGACCAGATGTTATGTCACAGCATATACTGACAGAAACACAGTAGGGATGTCACAATGACTCATGGACCAGATGTGATGTCACAGCAGATACTGATAGAAACACAGTAGTGATGTCACAATGACTCATGGACCAGATGTGATGTCACAGTAGATAGTGACAGAAACACAGTAGTGATGTCGCAATGATTCATGGACCAGATGTGATGTCACAGCCGATGCTGACACAAACACAGTAGTGATGTCACAATAGCTCATGGACCAGATGTGATGTCACAGCAGATACTGATAGAAACACAGTAGTGATGTCACAATGATTCAGGAACCAAATGTGATATCACAGCATATACTGACAGACACACATTAGTCATGTCACAATGACTCATGGACCAGATGTGATGTCACAGCAGGTGCTGACACAAACACAGTAGTGATGTCACAATAGCTCATGGACCAAATGTGATGTCACTGCAGACACTGATAGAAACACCGTAGTGATGTCACAATAGCTCATGGACCAGATGTGATGTCAGAGCAGATATTGATAGACACACAATAGTGTTGTCACAATGACTCATGGCCCTGATGTGATGTCACAGCAGATGGTGTCACAAACACAGTACTGATGTCACAATAGCTCATGGACCAGATGTGATGTCAGAGCAGATATTGACAAATACACAATAGTGATGTCACAATAGCTCATGGACCAGATGTGATGTCACAGCATATACTGACAGAAACACTGTAGTGATGTCACAATGACTCATGGACCAGATGTGATGTCACAGCAGACAGTGATAGAAACACAGTAGTAATGTCACAATGACTCCAATGCCAGATGTGATGTCACAGCAGAAACACAGAAACACAGTAGTGATGTCACAATGACTCAAGCACAAGATGTGATGTCACAGCAGATACTGACAGACACACATTAGTGATGTCACAATGACTCATGGACCAGATGTGATGTCACAGCAAGATGCTGTCACAAACACAGTGGTGATGTCACAATAGCTCATGGACCAGACGTGATGTCACAGCAGATACTGATAGAAACACAGTTGTGATGTCAGAAGGATTCAAAACCAGTTGTGATGTCACAGCATATACTGACAGAAACACAGTAGGGATGTCACAATGACTCATGGACCAGATGTGATGTCACAGCAGATACTGATAGAAACACAGTAGTGATGTCTCAACGACTCATGGACAAGATGTGATGTCACAGTAGATAGTGACAGAAACACAGTAGTGATGTCGCAATGACTCATGGACCAGATGTGATGTCACAGCAGATGCTGACACAAACACAGTAGTGATGTCACAAT
Organism: Dendrobates tinctorius; assembly: GCF_039654945.1. NCBI lineage: Eukaryota > Metazoa > Chordata > Amphibia > Anura > Dendrobatidae > Dendrobates > Dendrobates tinctorius. The sequence goes on from NW_027361696.1 coordinate 54,593,931, forward strand.
AGCTCATGGACCAGATGTGATGTCACAGCAGATACTGATAGAAACACAGTAGTGATGTCACAATGATTCAGGAACCAGATGTGATATCACAGCATATACTGACAGACACACATTAGTCATGTCACAATGACTCATGGACCAGATGTGATGTCACAGCAGATGCTGACACAAACACAGTAGTGATGTCACAATAGCTCATGGACCAGATATGATGTCACTGCAGACACTGATAGAAACACAGTAGTGATGTCACAATAGCTCATGGACCAGATGTGATGTCAGAGCAGATATTGACAGACACACAATAGTGCTGTCACAATGACTCATGGCCCTGATGTGATGTCACAGCAGATGGTGTCACAAACACAGTAGTGATGTCACAATAGCTCATGGACCAGATGTGATGTCAGAGCAGATATTGACAGACAAACAGTAGTGATGTCACAATGACTCATGGACCAGATGAGATAACGCAGCAGATAATGACAGACACACAATAGTGATGTCACAATGACTCATGGACCAGATGTGATGTCACAGCAGATGCTGATAGAAACACAGTAGTGATGTCACAATGACTCTTGGAACAGATGTGATGTCACAGCAGATACTGATAGAAACACAGTAGTGATGTCACAATGATTCAGGAACCAGATGTGATATCACAGCATATACTGACAGAAACACTGTAGTGATGTCACAAGGACTCTTGGACCAGATGTGATGTCACAGCAGACACTGATAGAAACACAGTAATGATGTCACAATGACTCAGGAGCCAGATGTGATGTCACAGCAGAAACACACAGAAACACAGTAGTGATGTCACAATGACTCGGGAACCAGATGTGACGTCACAGCAGATACTGATTGACACACAGTAGTGATGTCACAATAACTCATGGACCAGATAAAATGTCACAGCAGATGTTGACATAAACATACAATAGCTCATGGACCAGATGGGATGTCACAGCAAATACTGATGTAAACACAGCTGTGATGTCACAATGTCTCATGGACCAGATGTTATGTCACAGCATATACTGACAGAAACACAGTAGGGATGTCACAATGACTCATGGACCAGATGTGATGTCACAGCAGATACTGATAGAAACACAGTAGTGATGTCACAATGACTCATGGACCAGATGTGATGTCACAGTAGATAGTGACAGAAACACAGTAGTGATGTCGCAATGATTCATGGACCAGATGTGATGTCACAGCAGATGCTGACACAAACACAGTAGTGATGTCACAATAGCTCATGGACCAGATGTGATGTCACAGCAGATACTGATAGAAACACAGTAGTGATGTCACAATGATTCAGGAACCAGATGTGATATCACAGCATATACTGACAGACACACATTAGTCATGTCACAATGACTCATGGACCAGATGTGATGTCACAGCAGATGCTGACACAAACACAGTAGTGATGTCACAATAGCTCATGGACCAGATGTGATGTCACTGCAGACACTGATAGAAACACCGTAGTGATGTCACAATAGCTCATGGCCCTGATGTGATGTCACAGCAGATGGTGACACAAACACAGTACTGATGTCACAATAGCTCATGGACCAGATGTGATGTCAGAGCAGATATTGACAAATACACAATAGTGATGTCACAATAGCTCATGGACCAGATGTGATGTCAGAGCAGATACTGACAGACACGCATTAGTGATGTCACAATGACTCATTGACCAGATGTGATGTCACAGAAGATACTGACAGTTACACAGTAGTGATGTCACAATGACTCAGGAGCCAGATGTGATGTCACAGCAGATACAGACAGAAACACAGTAGTGATGTCACAATGACTCATTGACCAGATGTGATCTCACGGAAGATACTGAGACACAGTAGTGATGTCACAATGACTCATGGACCAGATGTGATGTCACAGTAGATAGTGACAGAAACACAGTAGTGATGTCACAATGACTCATGGACCAGATGTGATGTGACAGAAGATACTGATAGACACACAGTAATGATGTCGCAATGACTCAGACCAGAAATGATTTCACAGCAGATGCAGGCACAAACACAGTAGTGATGTCACAATGACTCAAGGACAAGATGTGATGTCACAGCAGATACTGATAGACACACAGTATTGATGTCACAATGACTCGGGAACCAGATGCGATGTCACAGCAGATACTGATAGACAAACAATAGTGATGTCACAATGACTCATGGACCAGATGAGATAACGCAGCAGATAATGACAGACACACAATAGTGATGTCACAATGACTCATGGACCAGATGTGATGTCACAGCAGATGCAGACACAAACACAGTAGTGATGTCACAATAGATCATGGACCAGATGTGATGTCACAGCAGATACTGATAGAAACACAGTAGTGATGTCACAATGATTCAGGAACCAGATGTGATATCACAGCATATACTGACAGAAACACTGTAGTGATGTCACAAGGACTCTTGGACCAGATGTGATGTCACAGCAGACACTGATAGAAACACAGTAATGATGTCACAATGACTCAGGAGCCAGATGTCATGGCACAGCAGGAACACACAGAAACACAGTAGTGATGTCACAATGACTCGGGAACCAGATGTGACGTCACAGCAGATACTGATTGACACACAGTAGTGATGTCACAATAACTCATGGACCAGATAAAATGTCACAGCAGATGTTGACATAAACATACAATAGCTCATGGACCAGATGGGATGTCACAGCAAATACTGATGTAAACACAGCTGTGATGTCACAATGTCTCATGAACCAGATGTGATGTCACAGAAGTTACTGATAGAAGCACAGTATTGATGTCACAATGACTTATGGACCAGATGTGATGTCACAGCAGATACTGACAGACACACAATAGTGATGTCACAATGACTCATGGACCTGATGTGATGTCACAGCAGATGCTGTCACAAACACAGTAGTGATGTCACAAGAGCTCATGGAAGAGATGTGATGTCAGAGCAGATACTGACAGATACACAATAGTGATGTCACATTAGCTCATGGACCAGATGTGATGTCAGAGCAGATACTGACAGACACACATTAGTGATGTCACAATGACTCATGGACCAGATGTGATGTCACAGCAAGATGCTGTCGCAAACACAGTAGTGATGTCACAATAGCTCATGAACCAGACGTGATGTCACAGCAGATACTGATAGAAACACAGTAGTGATGTCACAATGATTCAAAACCAGTTGTGATGTCACAGCATATACTGACAGAAACACAGTAGTGATGTCACAATGACTCATGGACCAGATGTGATGTCACAGCAGACACTGATAGAAACACAGTAGTGATGTCACAATGACTCAGGCACCAGATGTGATGTCACAGCAGATACTGACAGAAACACAGTAGTGATGTCACAATAGCTCATGGACCAGATGTGATGTCACAACAGATACTGATAGAAACACAGTAGTGATGTCACAACGATTCAGGAACCAGATGTGGTATCACAGCATATACTGATAGACACACATTAGTGATGTCACAATGACTCATGGACCAGATGTGATGTCACAGCAGATGCTGACACAAGCACAGTAGTGATGTCACAAGAGCTCATGGACCAGATGTGATGTCACTGCAGACACTGATAGAAACACAGTAGTGATGTCACAATAGCTCATGGACCAGATGTGATGTAAGAGCAGATATTGACAGACACACAATACTGATGTCACAATGACTCATGGCCCTGATGTGATGTCACAGCAGATGGTGTCACAAATACAGTACTGATGTCAAAATAGCTCATGGACCAGATGTGATGTCAGAGCAGATACTGACAAATAAACAATAGTGATGTCACAATAGCTCATGGACCAGATGTGATGTCAGAGCAGATACTGACAGACACACATTAGTGATGTCACAATGACTCATGGACCAGATGAGATAACGCAGCAGATAATGACAGACACACAATAGTGATGTCACAATGACTCATGGACCAGATGTGATGTCACAGCAGATGCTGACACAAACACAGTAGTGATGTCACAATAGATCATGGACCAGATGTGATGTCACAGCAGATACTGATAGAAACACAGTAGTGATGTCACAATGATTCAGGAACCAGATGTGATATCACAGCATATACTGACAGAAACACTGTAGTGATGTCACAAGGACTCTTGGACCAGATGTGATGTCACAGCAGACACTGAGAGAAACACAGTAATGATGTCACAATGACTCAGGAGCCAGATGTGATGGCACAGCAGAAACACACAGAAACACAGTAGTGATGTCACAATGACTCAGGAACCAGATGTGACGTCACAGCAGATACTGATTGACACACAGTAGTGATGTCACAATAACTCATGGACCAGATAAAATGTCACAGCAGGTGTTGACATAAACATACAATAGCTCATGGACCAGATGGGATGTCACAGCAAATACTGATGTAAACACAGCTGTGATGTCACAATGTCTCATGGACCAGATGTGATGTCACAGAAGATACTGATAGAAGCACAGTATTGATGTCACAATGACTTATGGACCAGATGTGATGTCACAGCAGATACTGACAGACACACAATAGTGATGTCACAATGACTCATGGACCTGATGTGATGTCACAGCAGATGCTGTCACAAACACAGTAGTGATGTCACAAGAGCTCATGGAAGAGATTTGATGTCAGAGCAGATACTGACAGATACACAATAGTGATGTCACATTAGCTCGTGGACCAGATGTGATGTCAGAGCAGATACTGACAGACACACATTAGTGATGTCACAATGACTCATGGACCAGATGTGATGTCACAGCAAGATGCTGTCGCAAACACAGTAGTGATGTCACAATAGCTCATGGACCAGACGTGATGTCACAGCAGATACTGATAGAAACACAGTAGTGATGTCACAATGATTCAAAACCAGTTGTGATGTCACAGCATATACTGACAGAAACACAGTAGTGATGTCACAATGACTCATGGACCAGATGTGATGTCACAGCAGATACTGATAGAAACACAGTAGTGATGTCACAATGACTCAGGCACCAGATGTGATGTCACAGCAGATACTGACAGAAACACAGTAGTGATGTCACAATAGCTCATGGACCAGATGTGATGTCACAACAGATACTGATAGAAACACAGTAGTGATGTCACAACGATTCAGGAACCAGATGTGATATCACAGCATATACTGATAGACACACATTAGTGATGTCACAATGACTCATGGACCAGATGTGATGTCACAGCAGATGCTGACACAAGCACAGTAGTGATGTCACAATAGCTCATGGACCAGATGTGATGTCACTGCAGACACTGATAGAAACACAGTAGTGATGTCACAATAGCTCATGGACCAGATGTGATGTAAGAGCAGATATTGACAGACACACAATAGTGATGTCACAATGAGTCATGGCCCTGATGTGATGTCACAGCAGATAGTGTCACAAATACAGTACTGATGTCACAATAGCTCATGGACCAGATGTGATGTCAGAGCAGATACTGACAAATAAACAATAGTGATGTCACAATAGCTCATGGTCCAGATGTGATGTCAGAGCAGATACTGACAGACACACATTAGTGATGTCACAATGACTCATTGACCAGATGTGATGTCACAGAAGATACTGACAGATACACAGTAGTGATGTCACAATGACTCAGGAGCCAGATGTGATGTCACAGCAGATACAGACAGAAACACAGTAGTGATGTCACAATGACTCATTGACCAGATGTGATCTCACGGAAGATACTGAGACACAGTAGTGATGTCACAATGACTCATGGACCAGATGTGATGTCACAGCAGATACTGACAGAAACACTGCAGTAATGTCACAATGGCGCAGGAACCAGATGTGATGTCACAGTAGATACCGATGGACACACAGTAGTGATGTCAAAATGACTCACGGACCAGATGTGATGCCACAGCAGAAACACACAGAAACACAGTAGTGATGTCTCAATGACTCATGGACCAGATGTGATGTCACAGTAGATAGTGACAGAAACACAGTAGCGATGTCACAATGACTCATGGACCAGATGTGATGTCAGAGCAGATACTGACAGACACACATTAGTGATGTCACAATGACTCATGGACCAGATGTAATGTCACAGCATATACTGACAGAAACACAAAGGTGATGTCACAATGACTCATGGACCAGATGTGATGTCACAGCAGATACTGATAGAAACACAGTAGTGATGTCACAATGACTCATGCACCAGATGTGATGTCACAGCAGATACTCACAGAAACACAGTAGTCATGTCTCAATGACTCATGGACCAGATGTGATGTCACAGTAGATAGTGACAGAAACACAGTAGTGATGTCACAATGACTCATGGACCAGATGTGATGTCAGAGCAGATACTGACAGACACACATTAGTGATGTCACAATGACTCATGGACCAGTTGTAATGTCACAGCATATACTGACAGAAACACTGTAGTGATGTCACAATGACTCATGGACCAGATGTGATGTCACAGCAGACACTGATAGAAACACAGTAGTAATGTCACAGTGACTCAGGTGCCAGATGTGATGTCACAGCAGAAACACAGAAACACAGTAGTGATGTCACAATGACTCATGCACCAGATGTGATGTCACAGCAGATACTGACAGACACACATTAGTGATGTCACAATGACTCATGGACCAGATGTGATGTCACAGCAAGATGCTGTCGCAAACACAGTAGTGATGTCACAATAGCTCATGGACCAGACGTGATGTCACAGCAGATACTGATAGAAACACAGTAGTGATGTCACAATTATTCAAAACCAGTTGTGATGTCACAGCATATACTGACAGAAACACAGTAGTGATGTCACAATGACTCATGGACCAGATGTGATGTCACAGCAGATACTGAAAGAAACAAAGTAGTGATGTCACAATGACTCAGGCACCAGATGTGATGTCACAGCAGATACTGACAGAAACACAGTAGTGATGTCACAATAGCTCATGGACCAGATGTGATGTCACAACAGATACTGATAGAAACACAGTAGTGATGTCACAACGATTCAGGAACCAGATGTGATATCACAGCATATACTGAGAGACACACATTAGTGATGTCACAATGACTCATGGACCAGATGTGATGTCACAGCAGATGCTGACACAAGCACAGTAGTGATGTCACAATAGCTCATGGACCAGATGTGATGTCACTGCAGACACTGATAGAAACACAGTAGTGATGTCACAATAGCTCATGGACCATATGTGATGTAAGAGCAGATATTGACAGACACACAATAGTGATGTCACAATGACTCATGGCCCTGATGTGATGTCACAGCAGATGGTGTCACAAATACAGTACTGATGTCACAATAGCTCATGGACCAGATGTGATGTCAGAGCAGATACTGACAAATAAACAATAGTGATGTCACAATAGCTCATGGACCAGATGTGATGTCAGAGCAGATACTGACAGACACACATTAGTGATGTCACAATGACTCATTGACCAGATGTGATGTCACAGAAGATACTGACAGATACACAGTAGTGATGTCACAATGACTCAGGAGCCAGATGTGATGTCACAGCAGATACAGACAGAAACACAGTAGTGATGTCACAATGACTCATTGACCAGATGTGATCTCACGGAAGATACTGAGACACAGTAGTGATGTCACAATGACTCATGGACCAGATGTGATGTCACAGCAGAAACTGAGAGAAACACTGCAGTAATGTCACAATGGCGCAGGAACCAGATGTGATGTCACAGTAGATACCGATGGACACACAGTAGTGATGTCAAAATGACTCACGGACCAGATGTGATGCCACAGCAGAAACACACAGAAACACAGTAGTGATGTCTCAATGACTCATGGACCAGATGTGATGTCACAGTAGATAGTGACAGAAACACAGTAGCGATGTCACAATGACTCATGGACCAGATGTGATGTCAGAGCAGATACTGACAGACACACATTAGTGATGTCACAATGACTCATGGACCAGATGTAATGTCACAGCATATACTGACAGAAACACAAAGGTGATGTCACAATGACTCATGGACCAGATGTGATGTCACAGCAGATACTGATAGAAACACAGTAGTGATGTCACAATGACTCATGCACCAGATGTGATGTCACAGCAGATACTGACAGAAACACAGTAGTTATGTCTCAATGACTCATGGACCAGATGTGATGTCACAGTAGATAGTGACAGAAACACAGTAGTGATGTCACAATGACTCATGGACCAGATGTGATGTCAGAGCAGATACTGACAGACACACATTAGTGATGTCACAATGACTCATGGACCAGTTGTAATGTCACAGCATATACTGACAGAAACACTGTAGTGATGTCACAATGACTCATGGACCAGATGTGATGTCACAGCAGACACTGATAGAAACACAGTAGTAATGTCACAATGACTCAGGTGCCAGATGTGATGTCACAGCAGAAACACAGAAACACAGTAGTGATGTCACAATGACTCATGCACCAGATGTGATGTCACAGCAGATACTGACAGACACACATTAGTGATGTCACAATGACTCATGGACCAGATGTGATGCCACAGCAAGATGCTGTCACAAACACAGTGGTGATGTCACAATAGCTCATGGACCAGACGTGATGTCACAGCAGATACTGATAGAAACACAGTAGTGATGTCACAATGATTCAAAACCAGTTGTGATGTCACAGCATGTACTGACAGAAACACAGTAGGGATGTCACAATGACTCATGGACCAGATGTGATGTCACAGCAGATACTGATAGAAACACAGTAGTGATGTCTCAACGACTCATGGACCAGATGTGATGTCACAGTAGATAGTGACAGAAACACAGTATTGATGTCGCAATGACTCATGGACCAGATGTGATATCACAGAAGATACTGATAGAAACACAGTAGTGATGTCACAATGATTCAGGAACCAGATGTGATATCACAGAATATACTGACAGACACACATTACTCATGTCACAATGACTCATGGACCAGATGTGATGTCACAGCAGATGCTGACACAAACACAGTAGTGATGTCACAATAGCTCATGGACCAGATGTGATGTCACTGCAGACACTGATAGAAACTCAGTAGTGATGTCACAATAGCTCATGGACCAGATGTGATGTCAGAGCAGGTATTGACAGACACACAATAGTGCTGTCACAATGACTCATGGCCCTGATGTGATGTCACAGCAGATGGTGTCACAAACACAGTACTGATGTCACAATAGCTCATGGACCAGATGTGATGTCAGAGCAGATACTGACAAATACACAATAGTGATGTCACAATAGCTCATGGACCAGATGTGATGTCAGAGCAGATACTGAAAGACACGCATTAGTGATGTCACAATGACTCATTGACCAGATGTGATGTCACAGAAGATACTGACAGTTACACAGTAGTGATGTCACAATGACTCAGGAGCCAGTTGTGATGTCACAGCAGATACAGACAGAAAAACAGTAGTGATATCACAATGACTCATGGACCAGATGTGATGTCACAGTAGATAGTGACAGAAACACAGTAGTGATGTCACAATGACTCATGGACCAGATGTGATGTGACAGAAGATACTGATAGTCACACAGTAATTATGTCGCAATGACTCAGACCAGATATGATTTCACAGCAGATGCAGGCACAAACAAAGTAGTGATGTCACAATGACTCAAGGACAAGATGTGATGTCACAGCAGATACTGATAGACACACAGTATTGATGTCACAATGACTCGGGAACCAGATGCGATGTCACAGCAGATACTGATAGACAAACAATAGTGATGTCACAATGACTCATGGACCAGATGAGATATCGCAGGAGATACTGACAGACACACAATAGTGATGTAACAATGACTCATGGACCAGATGTGATGTCACAGCAGATGCTGACACAAACACAGTAATGATGTCACAATAGCTCATGGACCAGATGTGATGTCACAGCAGATACTGATAGAAACACAGTAGTGATGTCACAATGATTCAAGAACCAGATGTGATGTCACAGCATATACTGACAGAAACACAGTAGTGATGTCACAATGACTCTTGGAACAGATGTGATGTCACAGCAGATACTGATAGAAACACAGTAGTGATGTCACAATGATTCAGGAACCAGATGTGATAACACAGCATATACTGACAGAAACACTGTAGTGATGTCACAATGACACTTGGACCAGATGTGATGTCACAGCAGACACTGATAGAAACACAGTAGTGATGTCACAATGACTCAGGAGCCAGATGTGATGTCACAGCAGAAACACACAGAATCACAGTAGGGATGTCACAATGACTCGGGAACCAGATGTGATGTCACAGCAGATACTGACTGACACACAGTAGTGATGTCACAATGACTCATGGACCAGATAAAATGTCACAGCAGATGTTGACATAAACATACAATAGCTCATGGACCAGATGGGATGTCACAGCAAATACTGATGTAAACACAGCTGTGATGTCACAATATCTCATGGACCAGATGTTATGTCACAGCAGATACTGACAGACACACAATAGTGATGTCACAATGACTCACGGACCAGATGTGATGTCACAGCAGATGCTGACACAAACACAGTAGTGATGTCACAATAGCTCATGGAACAGATGTGATGTCACAGCAGATACTGATAGAAACACAGTAGTGATGTCACAATGATTCAAAAACCAGATGTGATGTCACAGAATATACTGACAGAAACACAGTAGTGATGTCACAATGACTCTTGGGCCAGATGTGATGTCACAACAGATACTGATAGAAACACAGTAGTGATGTCACAATGATTCAGGAACCAGATGTAATGTCACAGCATATACTGACAGAAACACTGTAGTGATGTCACAATGACTCAGGTGCCAGATGTGATGTCACAGCACAAAAACACAGAAACACAGTAGTGATGTCACAATGACTCATGGACCAGATGTGACGTCACAGCAGATACTGATAAACACACAGTAGTGATGTCACAATGACTCATTGACCAGATGTGATGTCACAGCAGATACTGATAGAAACACAGTAGTGATGTCACAATGACTCATGCACCAGATGTGATGTCACAGCAGAAACACACAGAAACACAGTAGTTATTTCTCAATGACTCATGGACCAGATGTGATGTCACAGTAGATAGTGACAGAAAAACAGTAGCGATGTCACAATGACTCATGGACCAGATGTGATGTCAGAGCAGATACTGACAGACACCCATTAGTGATGTCACAATGACTCATGGACCAGATGTAATGTCACAGCATATACTGACAGAAACACAGTAGTGATGTCACAATGACTCATGGACCAGATGTGATGTCACAGTAGATACTGACAGAAACACTGTAGTGATGTCACAATGACTCATGGACCAGATGTGATGTCACAGCAGACACTGATAGAAACACAGTAGTAATGTCACAATGACTCAGGTGCCAGATGTGATGTCACAGCAGAAACACAGAAACACAGTAGTGATGTCACAATGACTCATGCACCAGATGTGATGTCACAGCAGATACTGACAGACACACATTAGTGATGTCACAATGACTCATGGACCAGATGTGATGTCACAGCAAGATGCTGTCACAAACACAGTGGTGATGTCACAATAGCTCATGGACCAGACGTGATGTCACAGCAGATACTGATAGAAACCCAGTAGTGATGTCACAATGATTCAAAAGCAGTTGTGATGTCACAGCATATACTGACAGAAACACAGTAGGGATGTCACAATGACTCATGGACCAGATGTGATGTCACAGCAGATACTGATAGAAACACAGTAGTGATGTCTCAACGACTCATGGACCAGATGTGATGTCACAGTAGATAGTGACAGAAACACAGTAGTGATGTCACAATAGCTCATGGAACAGATGTGATGTCACAGCAGATACTGATAGAAACACAGTAGTGATGTCACAATGATTCAAAAACCAGATGTGATGTCACAGAATATACTGACAGAAACACAGTAGTGATGTCACAATGACTCTTGGACCAGATGTGATGTCACAGCAGATACTGATAGAAACACAGTAGTGATGTCACAATGATTCAGGAACCAGATGTGATATCACAGCATATACTGACAGAAACACTGTAGTGATGTCACAATGACTCTTGGACCAGATGTGATGTCACAGCAGACACTGAAAGAAACACAGTAGTGATGTCACAATGACTCAGGAGCCAGATGTGATGTCACAGCAGAAACACACAGAAACACAGTAGTGATGTCACAATGACTCGGGAACCAGATGTGACGTCACAGCAGATACTGATAGACACACAGTAGTGATGTCACAATGAATCATGGACCAGATAAAATGTCACAGCAGATACTGATAGAAACACAGTAGTGATGTCACAATGACTCATGCACCAGATGTGATGTCACAGTAGATAGTGACAGAAACACAGTAGTGATGTCACAATGACTCATGAACCAGATGTGATGTCAGAGCAGATACTGACAGACACACATTAGTAATGTCACAATGACTCATGGACCAGATGTAATGTCACAGCATATACTGACAGAAACACTGTAGTGATGTCACAATGACTCATGGACCAGATGTGATGTCACAGTAGACACTGATAGAAACACAGTAGTGATGTCACAATGACTCAGGTGCCAGATGTGATGTCACAGCAGAAAAACACAGAAACACAGTAGTGATGTCACAATGACTCATGGACCAGATGTGACGTCACAGCAGATACTGATAGACACACAGTAGTGATGTCACAATGACTCATGGACCAGATGTGATGTCACAGCAGATACTGATAGAAACACAGTAGTGATGTCACAATGACTCATGCACCAGATGTGATGTCACAGCAGAAACACAAAGAAACACAGTAGTTATGTCTCAATGACTCATGGACCAGATGTGATGTCACAGTAGATAGTGACAGAAACACAGTAGCGATGTCACAATGACTCATGGACCAGATGTGATGTCAGAGCAGATACTGACAGACACACATTAGTGATGTCACAATGACTCATGGACCAGATGTAATGTCACAGCATATACTGACAGAAAGACAGTAGTGATGTCACAATGACTCATGGACCAGATGTGATGTCACAGCAGATACTGATAGAAACACAGTAGTGATGTCACAATGACTCATGCACCAGATGTAATGTCACAGCATATACTGACAGAAACACTGTAGTGATGTCACAATGACTCATGGACCAGATGTGATGTCACAGCAGACACTGATAGAAACACAGTAGTAATGTCACAATGACTCAGGTGCCACATGTGATGTCACAGCAGAAACACAGAAACACAGTAGTGATGTCACAATGACTCATGCACCAGATGTGATGTCACAGCAGATACTGATAGAAACACAGTAGTGATGTCACAATGATTCAAAACCAGTTGTGATGTCACAGCATATACTGACAGAAACACAGTAGTGATGTCACAATGACTCATGGACCAGATGTGATGTCACAGCAGATACTGATAGAAACACAGTAGTGATGTCTCAACGACTCATGGACCAGATGTGATGTCACAGTAGATAGTGACAGAAACACAGTAGTGATGTCGCAATGACTCATGGACCAGATGTGATGTCACAGCAGATGCTGACACAAACACAGTAGTGATGTCACAATAGCTCATGGACCAGATGTGATGTCACAGCAGATACTGATAGAAACACAGTAGTGATGTCACAATGATTCAGGAACCAGATGTGATATCACAGCATATACTGACAGACACACATTAGTCATTTCACAATGACTCATGGACCAGATGTGATGTCACAGCAGATGCTGACACAAACACAGTAGTGATGTCACAATAGCTCATGGACCAGATGTGATGTCACTGCAGACACTGATAGAAACACAGTAGTGATGTCACAATAGCTCATGGACCAGATGTGATGTCAAGGCAGATATTGACAGACACACAAAAGTGCTGTCACAATGACTCATGGCCCTGATGTGATGTCATAGCAGATGGTGTCACAAACACAGTACTGATGTCACAATAGCTCACGGACCAGATGTGATGTCAGAGCAGATACTGACAAATACACAATAGTGATGTCACAATGACTCATTGACCAGATGTGATGTCACAGAAGATACTGACAGTTACACAGTAGTGATGTCACAATGACTCAGGAGCCAGATGTGATGTCACAGCAGATACAGACAGAAACACAGTAGTGATGTCACAATGACTCATTGACCAGATGTGATCTCACGAAAGATAGTGACAGAAACACAGTAGTGATGTCACAATGACTCATGGACCAGATGTGATGTGACAGAAGATACTGATAGACACACAGTAATGATGTCGCAATGACTCAGACCAGATATGATTTCACAGCAGATGCAGGCACAAACACAGTAGTGATGTCACAATGGCTCAAGGACAAGATGTGATGTCACAGCAGATACTGATAGACACACAGTATTGATGTCACAATGACTCGGGAACCAGATGCGATATCACAGCAGATACTAATAGACAAACAATAGTGATGTCACAATGACTCATGGACCAGATGTGATGTCACAGCAGATGCTGACACAAACACAGTAGTGATGTCACAATAGCTCATGGACCAGATGTTATGTCACAGCAGATACTGATAGAAACACAGTAGTGATGTCACAATGATTCAAGAACCAGATGTGATGTCACAGCATATACTGACAGAAATACAGTAGTGATGTCACAATGACTCATGGACCAGATGTGATGTCACAGCAGATACTGATAGAAACACAGTAGTGATGTAACAATGATTTAAGAACCAGATGTGATGTCTCAGCATATACTGACAGAAACACAGTAGTGATGTCACAATGACTCATGGACCAGATGTGATGTCTCAGCAAATACTGACAGATACACAATAGTGATGTCACAATTGCTCAAGGACCAGATGTGATGTCAGAGCAGATACTGACAGACACAAATTTGTGATGTCACAATGACTCATAGACCAGATGTGATGTCACAGCAAGATGCTGTCACAAACACAGTAGTGATGTCACAATAGCTCATGGACCAGATGTGATGTCACAGCAGAAACTGATAGAAACACAGTAGTGATGTCACAATGACTCTTGGACCAGATGTGATATCACAGCAGATACTGACAGAAACACAGTAGTGATGTCTCAATGACTCTTGGACCAGATGTGATGTCACAGTAGATAGTGACAGAAACACAATAGTGATGTCACAATGACTCATGGACCAGATGTGATGTCACAGCTGATACTGACAGACATACATTAGTGATGTCACAATGACTCATGGACCAGATGTGATGTCACAGCAGATGCTGACTCAAACACAGTAGTGATGTCACAATAGCTCATGGACCAGATGTGATGTCACAGCAGATATTGATAGAAACACAGTGGTGATGTCACAATGATTCAGGAACCAGATGTGATATCACAGCATATACTGACAGAAACACTGTAGTGATGTCACAATGACTCATGGACCAGATGTGTTGTCAGAACAGATACTGACAGACACACATTAGTGATGTCACAATGACTCATGGACCAGATGTCATGTCAGAGCAGACACTGATAGATACACATTAGTGATGTCACAATGACTCAGGAGCCAGATGTGATGTCACAGCAGAAAAACACTGAAACACAGTAGTGATGTCACAATGACTCAGGAACCAGATGTGACGTCACAGCAGATACTGATAGACAAACAATAGTGATGTCACAATGACTCATGGACCAGATAAAATGTCACAGCAGATGTTGACATAAACACACAATGACTCATGGACCAGATGTGATGTCACAGCAGATACTGATAGACACACAGTAGTGACGTCACAATGATTCAAGAACCAGATGTGATGTCACAGCATATACTGACAGAAACACAGTAATGATGTCACAATGACTCATGGAGCAGATGTGATGTCACAGCAGATGCTGATAGAAACAGAGTAGTGATGTCACAATGACTCATTCACCAGATGTGATGTCACAGCAGATACTGACAGAAACACAGTAGTGATGTCACAATGATTCAGGAAGCAGATGTGATATCACAGTATATACTGACAGAAACACTGTAGTGATGTCACAATGACTCATGGACCAGATAAAATGTCACAGCAGATGTTGACATAAACACACAATGACTCATGGACCAGATGTCATGTCACAGCAGACACTGATAGAAACACAGTAGTGATGTCACAATGACTCGTGAACCAGATGTGAAATCACAGCAGATACTGACAGAAACACTGTAGTGATGTCACAATGACTCATGGACCAGATGTGATGTCACAGCAGATGCTGACACAAACACAGTAGTGATGTCACAATAGCTCATGGACCAGATGTTATGTCACAGCAGATACTGATAGAAACACAGTAGTGATGTCACAATGATTCAAGAACCAGATGTGATGTCACAGCATATACTGACAGAAATACAGTAGTGATGTCACAATGACTCATGGACCAGATGTGATGTCACAGCAGATACTGATAGAAACACAGTAGTGATGTAACAATGACTCATGCACCAGATGTGTTGTCACAGCAGATACTGACAGACACACAGTTGTGATGTCTCAATGACTCATGGACCAGATGTGATATCACAGTAGATAGTGACAGAAACACAGTAGTGATGCCACAGTGACTCATGGACCAGATGTGATGTCAGAGCAGATACTGACAGACACACATTAGTGATGTCACAATGACTCATGGACCAGATGTGATGTCACAGCAGATGATGACACAAACACAGTAGTGATGTCACAATAGCTCATGGAACAGATGTGATGTCACAGCAGATACTGATAGAAACACAGTAGTGATGTCACAATGATTCAGGAACCAGATGTGATATCACAGCATTTACTGACAGAAAAACGGTAGTGATATCACAATGACTCGGGAACCAGATGTGATGTCAGAGCAGATACTGACAGTTACACAATAGTGATGTCACAATAGCTCATGGACCAGATGTGATGTCAGATCAGATACTGACAGACACACATTAGTGATGCCACAATGACTCATGGACCAGATGTGATGTCACAGCAAGATGCTGTCACAAACACAATAGTGATGTCACAATAGCTCATGGACCAGATGTGATGTCACAGCAGACACTGATAGAAACACAGTAGTGATGTCACAATGATTCAAGAACCAGATGTGATGACACAGCATTTACTGACAGAAAAACAGTAGTGATATCACATTGACTCATGGACCAGATGTGATGTCACAGCAGATACTGATAGAAACACAGTAGTGATGTCACAATGACTCATGCACCAGATGTGATGTCACAGCAGATACTGACAGAAACACAGTAGTGATGTCTCAGTGACTCATGGACCAGATGTGATGTCACAGTAGATAGTGACAGAAACACAGTAGTGATGTCACAATGACTCATGGACCAGATGTGATGTCAGAGCAGATACTGACAGACACACATTAGTGATGCCATAATGACTCATGCACCAGATGTGATGTCACAGCAGATACTGATAGAAACACAGTAGTGATGTCACAATGATTCAGGAACCAGATGTGATATCACAGCATATACTGACAGAAACACTGTAGTGATGTCACAATGACTCATGGACTAGATGTGATGTCACAGCAGACACTGAGAGAAACACAGTAGTGATGTCACAATGACTCTGGAGCCAGATGTGATGTCACAGCAGGAACACACAGAAACAAAGTAGTGATGTCACAATGACTCGAGAACCAGATGTGACGTCACAGCAGATACTGATAGACACACAGTAGAGATGTCACAATGACTCATGGACAAGATAACATGTAACAGCAGATGTTGACATAAACACACAATAGCTCATGGTCCAGATGGGATGTCACAGCAGATACTGATAGACACACAGTAGTGATGTCACAATGACTCATGGACCAGATGGGAAGTCACAGAAGATACTGATAGAAGCACAGTATTGATGTCACAATGACTCATGGACCAGATGTGATGTCACAGCAGATACTGACAGACACACAATAGTGATGTCACAATGACTCAGGAGCCAGATGTGACGTCACAGCAGAAACACACAGAAACACAGTAGCGATGTCACAATGACTCGGGAACCAGATGTGACGTCACAGCAGATACTGATAGACACACAGTAGTGATGTCACAATGACTGATGGAACAGATGTGATGTCACAGCAGATGCTGTCACAAACACAGTAGTGATGTCACAATAGCTCATAGACCAGATGTGATGTCAGAGCAGATACTGACAGATACACAATAGTGATGTCACAATAGCTCATGGACCAGATGTGATGTCAGAGCAGATAAGAACAGACACACATTAGTGATGTCCCATTGACTCATGGACCAGATGTGATGAAACAGCAAGATGCTGTCACAAACACAGTAGTGATGTCACAATAGCTCATGGACCAGATGTGATGTCACAGCAGATACTGATAGAAACACAGTAGTGATGTCACAATGATTCAAGAACCAGATGTGATGTCACAGCATATACTGACAGAAACACAGTAGTGATGTCACAATTACTCATGGACCAGATATGATGTCACAGCAGATACTGATAGAAACACAGTAGTGATGTCACTATGACTCATGCACCAGATGTGATGTCACAGCAGATACTAACAGAAACACAGTAGTGATGTCTCAATGACCCATGCACCAGATATGATGTCACAGTAGATAGTGACAGAAACACAGTAGTGATGTCACAATGACTCATGGACCAGATGTGATGTCAGAGCAGATACTGACAGACACAGATTTGTGATGTCACAATGACTCATGGACCTGATGTGATGTCACAGCAGATGCTGTCACAAACACAGTAGCGATGTCACAATAGCTCATTGACCAGATGTGATGTCACAGCAGATACTGATAGAAACACAGCAGTGATGTCACAATGAATCAAGAACCAGATGTGATGTCACAGCATATACTGACAGAAACACAGTAATGATGTCACAATGACTCATAGACCAGATGTGGTGTCACAGCAGATACTGATAAAAACACAGCAGTGGTGTCACAATGACTCAGGAGCCAGATGTGATGTCACAGCAGATACTGACAGAAACACAGTAGTGATGTCTCAATGAATCATGGACCAGATATGATGTCACAGTAGATATTGACAGAAACACAGTAGTGATGTCACAATGCCTCCTGGACCAGATGTGATGTCAGAGCAGATACTGATAGAAACACAGTAGTGATGTCACATTGATTCAGGAACCAGATGTGATATCACAGCATATACTGACAGAAACACAGTAGTGATGTCACAATGACTCATGGACCAGATGTGATGTCACAGCAAGACACTGATAGAAACACAGTAGTGATGTCACAATGACTAGGGAACCAGATGTGATGTCACAGCAGATACTGATAGACACACATTAGTGATGTCACAATGACTCATGGACCAGATAAAATGTCACAGCAGATGTTGACATAAACACACAATAGCTCATGGACCAGATGGGATGTCACAGCAAATACTGACAGACACACAGTAATGATGTCACAATGACTCATGGAACACATGTGATGTCACAGCAGATACTGACAGACACACAGTAATGATGTCACAATGACTCATGGAACACATGTGATGTCACAGAAGATACTGATAGAAGCACAGTATTGATGTCACAATGACTCATGGACCAAATGTGATGTCACAGCTGATACTGACACAAACACAGTAGTGATTTCACAATAGCTCATGGACCAGATGTGATGTCAGAGAAGATACTGACAGACACACAATAGTGATGTTACAATGACTCATGGACCTGATGTGATGTCACAGCAGATACTGATAGAAACACAGTAGTGATGTCACAATGATTCAGGAACCAGATGTGATATCACAGCATATACTGACAGAAACACTGTAGTGATGTCACAATGACTCATGGACTAGATGTGATGTCACAGCAGACACTGAGAGAAACACAGTAGTGATGTCACAATGACTCTGGAGCCAGATGTGATGTCACAGCAGAAACACACAGAAACAAAGGAGCGATGTCACAATTACTCGAGAACCAGATGTGACGTCACAGCAGATACTGATAGACACACAGTAGTGATGTCACAATGACTCATGGACAAGATAACATGTAACAGCAGATGTTGACATAAACACACAATATCTCATGGTCCAGATGGGATGTCACAGCAGATACTGACAGAAACACAATAGTGATGTCACAATGACTCAGGAGCCAGATGTGACGTCACAGCAGAAACACACAGAAACACAGTAGCGATGTCACAATGACTCGGGAACCAGATGTGACGTCACAGCAGATACTGATAGACACACAGTAGTGATGTCACAATGACTGATGGAACAGATGTGATGTCACAGCAGATGCTGTCACAAACACAGTAGTGATGTCACAATAGCTCATAGACCAGATGTGATGTCAGAGCAGATACTGACAGATACACAATAGTGATGTCACAATAGCTCAGGGACCAGATGTGATGTCAGAGCAGATAAGAACAGACACACATTAGTGATGTCCCAATGACTCATGGACCAGATGTGATGAAACAGCAAAATACTGTCACAAACACAGTAGTGATGTCACAATAGCTCATGGACCAGATGTGATGTCACAGCAGATACTGATAGAAACACAGTAGTGATGTCACAATGACTCATGCACCAGATGTGATGTCACAGCAGATACTGACAGAAATACAGTAGTGATGTCTCAATGACCCATGGACCAGATATGATGTTACAGTAGATAGTGACAGAAACACAGTAGTGATGTCACAATGACTCATGGACCAGATGTGATGTCAGAGCAGATACTGACAGACACACATTCGTGATGTCACAATGACTCATGGACCTGATGTGATGTCACAGCAGATGCTATCACAAACACAGTAGCGATGTCACAATAGCTCATTGACCAAATGTGATGTCACAGCAGATACTGATAGAAACACAGTAGTGATGTCACAATGAATCAAGAACCAGATGTGATGTCACAGCATATACTGACAGAATCACAGTAATGATGTCACAATGACTCATGGACCAGATGTGGTGTCACAGCAGATACTGATAAAAACACAGCAGTGGTGTCACAATGACTCAGGAGCCAGATGTGATGTCACAGCAGATACTGACAGAAACACAGTAGTGATGTCTCAATGAATCATGGACCAGATGTGATGTCAGAGCAGTTACTGATAGAAACACAGTAGTGATTTCACATTGATTCAGGAACCAGATGTGATATCACAGCATATACTGACAGAAACACAGTAGTGATGTCACAATGACTCATGGACCAGATGTGATGTCACAGCATATACTGATAGAAACACAGTAGTGATGTCACAATGACTAGGGAACCAGATGTGACATCACAGCAGATACTGATAGACACACAGTAGTGATGTCACAATGACTCATGGACCAGATAAAATGTCACAGCAGATGTTGACATAAACACACAATAGCTCATGGACCAGATGGGATGTCACAGCAAATACTGATGTAAACACAGTTGTGATGTCACAATGACTCATGGACCAGATGTGATGTCACAGCAGATACTGACAGACACACAGTAATGATGTCACAATGACTCATGGAACACATGTGATGTCACAGAAGATACTGATAGAAGCACAGTATTGATGTCACAATGACTCATGGACCAAATGTGATGTCACAGCTGATACTGACACAAACACAGTAGTGATTTCACAATAGCTCATGGACCAGATGTGATGTCAGAGAAGATACTGACAGACACACAATAGTGATGTTACAATGACTCATGGACCTGATGTGATGTCACAGCAGATGCTGTCACAAACACAGTAGTGATGTCACAATAGCTCATGGACCAGATGTGATGTCAGAGCAGATACTGACAGATACACAATAGTGATGTCACAATAGCTCATGGACCAGATGTGATGTCAGAGCAGATACTGACAGACACACATTAGTGATGTCACAATGACTCATGGACCAGATGTGATGTCACAGAAGATACTGACAGTTACACAGTAGTGATGTCACAATGACTCAGGAGCCAGATGTGATGTCACATCAGATACAGACAGAAACACAGTAGTGATGTCACAATGACTCATGGACCAGATGTGATCTCACAGAAGATACTGAGACACAGTAGTGATGTCACAATGACTCATGGACCAGATGTGATGTCACAGTAGATAGTGACAGAAACACAGTAGTGATGTCACAATGACTCATGGACCAGATGTGATGTCACACCAGATAATGACAGAAACATTGTAGTAATGTCACAATGGCGTAGGAACCAGATGTGATGTCACAGTAGATACCGATGGACACACAGTAGTGATGTCAAAATGACTCATGGACCAGATGTGATGCCACAGCAGATACTGATAGAAACACAGTAGTGATGTCACAATAACTTATGGACCAGATGCGATGTCACAGAAGATACTGATAGACACACAATAATGATGTCACAATGACTCAGGAACCAAATGTGATGTCCCAGCAGATGCTGACACAAACAGTAATGATGTCACAATGACTCATGGACCAATGACTCATGGACCAGATATGATTTCACAGCAGATGCAGGCACAAACACAGTAGTAATGTCAAAATAGGTCATGGACCAGATGTGATGTCACGGCAGATATTGACAGAAACACAGTAGTGATGTCACAATGACTCATGAACCAGATGTGTTGTCACAGCAGATACTGATAGACACACAGTAGTGATGTCACAATGACTCGGGAACCAGATGCGATGTCACAGCAGATACTGATAGACACACAATAGTCATGTCACAATGACTCATGGACCAGATGATATATCGCAGCAGATACTGACAGACACACAATAGTGATGTCACAATGACTCATGGACAAGACGTGATGTCACAGCAGATGCTGACACAAACACAGTAGTGATGTCACAATGACTCATGGACCAAATGTGATGTCACAGCAGATACTGACAGACACACAGTAGTGATGTCACAATGACTCATGGACCAGATGTGATGTCAGAGCAGATACTGACATACACACATTAGTGATGTCACAATGACTCATAGACCAGATGTGATGTCATGGCAAGATACTGTCACAAACACAGTAGTGATGTCACAATGACTCATGGACCAGATGTGATGTCACAGCAGATACTGATAGAAACACAGTAGTGATGTCACAATGACTCATGCACCAGATGTGATGTCACAGCAGATACTGACAGACACACAGTTGTGATGTCTCAATGACTCATGGACCAGATGTGATATCACAGTAGATAGTGACAGAAACACAGTAGTGATGTCACAGTGACTCATGTACCAGATGTGATGTCAGAGCAGATACTGACAGACACACATTAGTGATGGCACAATGACTCATGGACCAGATGTGATGTCACAGCAGATGATGACACAAACACAGTAGTGATGTCACAATAGCTCATGGAACAGATGTGATGTCACAGCAGATACTGATAGAAACACAGTAGTGATGTCACAATGATTCAGGAACCAGATGTGATATCACAGCATATATTGACAGAAACACTGTAGTGATGTCACAATGACTCATGGACCAGATGTGATGTCACAACAGACACTGAGAGAAGCACAGTAGTGATGTCACAGTGACTCAGGAGCCAGATGTGATGTCACAGCAGAAACACACAGAAACACAGTAGTGATCTCACAATGACTCGGGAACCAGATGTGATGTCAGAGCAGATACTGACAGTTACACAATAGTGATGTCACAATAGCTCATGGACCAGATGTGATGTCAGATCAGATACTGACAGACACACATTAGTGATGCCACAATGACTCATGGACCAGATGTGATGTCACAGCAAGATGCTGTCACAAACACAATAGTGATGTCACAATAGCTCATGGACCAGATGTGATGTCACAGCAGATACTGATAGACACACAGTAGTGATGTCACAATGACTCATGGACCAGATGGGATGTCACAGAAGATACTGATAGAAGCACAGTATTGATGTCACAATGACTCATGGACCAGATGTGATGTCACAGCAGAAACACACAGAAACACAGTAGCGATGTCACAATGACTCGGGAACCAGATGTGACGTCACAGCAGATACTGATAGACACACAGTAGTGATGTCACAATGACTGATGGACCAGATGTGATGTCACAGCAGATGCTGTCACAAACACAGTAGTGATGTCACAATAGCTCATAGACCAGATGTGATGTCAGAGCAGATACTGACAGATACACAATAGTGATGTCACAATAGCTCATGGACCAGATGTGATGTCAGAGCAGATAAGAACAGACACACATTAGTGATGTCCCAATGACTCATGGACCAGATGTGATGAAACAGCAAGATGCTGTCACAAACACAGTAGTGATGTCACAATAGCTCATGGACCAGATGTGATGTCACAGCAGATACTGATTGAAACACAGTAGTGATGTCACAATGACTCATGCACCAGATGTGATGTCACAGCAGATACTGACAGAAACACAGTAGTGATGACTCAATGACCCATGGACCAGATATGATGTCACAGTAGATAGTGACAGAAACACAGTAGTGATGTCACAATGACTCATGGACCAGATGTGATGTCAGAGCAGATACTGACAGACACACATTCGTGATGTCACAATGACTCATGGACCTGATGTGATGTCACAGCAGATGCTGTCACAAACACAGTAGCGATGTCACAATAGCTCATTGACCAAATGTGATGTCGCAGCAGATACTGATAGAAACACAGTAGAGATGTCACAATGAATCAAGAACCAGATGTGATGTCACAGCATATACTGACAGAAACACAGTAATGATGTCACAATGACTCATGGACCAGATGTGGTGTCACAGCAGATACTGATAAAAACACAGCAGTGGTGTCACAATGACTCAGAAGCCAGATGTGATGTTACAGCAGATACTGACAGAAACACAGTAGTGATGTCACAATGACTCATGGACCAGATGTGATGTCAGAGCAGATACTGACATACACACATTAGTGATGTCACAATGACTCATAGACCAGATGTGATGTCATGGCAAGATACTGTCACAAACACAGTAGTGATGTCACAATGACTCATGGACCAGATGTGATGTCAGAGCAGTTACTGATAGAAACACAGTAGTGATGTCACAATGACTAGGGAACCAGATGTGATGTCACAGCAGATACTGATAGACACACAGTAGTGATGTCACAATGACTCATGGACCAGATAAAATGTCACAGCAGATGTTGACATAAACACACAATAGCTCATGGACCAGATGGGATGTCACAGCAAATACTGATGTAAACACAGTTGTGATGTCACAATGACTCATGGACCAGATGTGATGTCACAGCAGATACTGACAGACACACAGTAATGATGTCATAATGACTCATGGAACACATGTGATGTCACAGAAGATACTGATAGAAGCACAGTATTGATGTCACAATGACTCATGGACCAAATGTGATGTCACAGCTGATACTGACACAAACACAGTAGTGATTTCACAATAGCTCATGGACCAGATGTGATGTCAGAGATGATACTGACAGACACACAATAGTGATGTTACAATGACTCATGGACCTGATGTGATGTCACAGCAGATGCTGTCACAAACACAGTAGTGATGTCACAATAGCTCATGGACCAGATGTGATGTCAGAGCAGATACTGACAGATAAACAATAGTGATGTCACAATAGCTCATGGACCAGATGTGATGTCAGAGCAGATACTGAGAGACACACATTAGTGATGTCACAATGACTCATGGACTAGATGTGATGTCACAGAAGATGCTGACAGAAACACAGTAGTGATGTCACAATGACTCATGGACCAGATGTGATGTCACAGCAGATTCAGACAGAAACACAGTAGTGATGTCACAATGACTCATGGACCAGATGTGATGTCACAGAAGATACAGAGACACAGTAGTGATGTCACAATGACTCATGGACCAGATGAGATATCGCAGCAGATACTGACAGACACACAATAGTGATGTCACAATGACTCTTGGACTAGATGTGATGTCACAGAAGGTACTGATATAAACACAGTAGTGATGTCACAATGACTCATGGATCAGATATGATGTCACAGAAGATACTGATGGATGCACAGTATTTATGTCACAATGACTCATGGACCAGATGTGATGTCACAGCTGATACTGACACAAATATAGTAGTGATGTCACAATAGCTCATGGACCATATGCGATATCAGAGCAGATACTGACAGACACACAATAGTGATGTCACAATAACCCATGGACCAGATGTGATGTCAGAGCAGATACTGACAGACACACATTAGTGATGTCACAATGACTCATGGACCAGATGTGATGTCACAGCAGATGCTGACACAAACACAGTAGTGATGTCACAATAGCTCATGGACCAGATGTGATGTCACAGTAGATACTGATAGAAACAAAGTAGTGATGCCACAATGATTCAAGAACCAGTTGTGATGTCACAGCATATACTGACAGAAACACAGTAGTGATGTCACAATGACTCATGGACCAGATGTGATGTCACAGCAGATACTGATAGAAACACAGTAGTGATGTCACAATGACTCTTGCACCAGATGTGATGTCACAGCAGATACTGACAGAAACACAGTAGTGATGTCTCAATGACCCATGGACCAGATATGATGTCACAGTAGATAGTGACAGAAACACAGTAGTGATGTCACAATGACTCATGGACCAGATGTGATGTCAGAGCAGATACTGACAGACACACATTCGTGATGTCACAATGACTCATGGACCTGATGTGATGTCACAGCAGATGCTGTCACAAACACAGTAGCGATGTCACAATAGCTCATTGACCAAATGTGATGTCGCAGCAGATACTGATAGAAACACAGTAGTGATGTCACATTGATTCAGGAACCAGATGTGATATCACAGCATATACTGACAGAAACACAGTAGTGATGTCACAATGACTCATGGACCAGATGTGATGTCACAGCAAGACACTGATAGAAACACAGTAGTGATGTCACAATGACTAGGGAACCAGATGTGACGTCACAGCAGATACTGATAGACACACAGTAGTGATGTCACAATGACTCATGGACCAGATAAAATGTCACAGCAGATGTTGACATAAACACACAATAGCTCATGGACCAGATGGGATGTCACAGCAAATACTGATGTAAACACAGTTGTGATGTCACAATGACTCATGGACCAGATGTGATGTCACAGCAGATACTGACAGACACACAGTAATGATGTCATAATGACTCATGGAACACATGTGATGTCACAGAAGATACTGATAGAAGCACAGTATTGATGTTACAATGACTCATGGACCAAATGTGATGTCACAGCTGATACTGACACAAACACAGTAGTGATTTCACAATAGCTCATGGACCAGATGTGATGTCAGAGAAGATACTGACAGACACACAATAGTGATGATACAATGACTCATGGACCTGATGTGATGTCACAGCAGATGCTGTCACAAACACAGTAGTGATGTCACAATAGCTCATGGACCAGATGTGATGTCAGAGCAGATACTGACAGATACACAATAGTGATGTCACAATAGCTCATGGACCAGATGTGATGTCAGAGCAGATACTGAGAGACACACATTAGTGATGTCACAATGACTCATGGACTAGATGTGATGTCACAGAATATGCTGACAGAAACACAGTAGTGATGTCACAATGACTCATGGACCAGATGTGATGTCACAGCAGATACCGACAGAAACACAGTAGTGATGTCACAATGACTCATGGACCAGATGTGATGTCACAGAAGATACCGAGACACAGTAGTGATGTCACAATGACTCATGGACCAGATGAGATATCGCAGCAGATACTGACAGACACACAATAATGATGTCACAATGACTCTTGGACTAGATGTGATGTCACAGAAGGTACTGATATAAACACAGTAGTGATGTCACAGTGACTCATGGATCAGATATGATGTCACAGAAGATACTGATAGATGCAAAGTATTTATGTCACAATGACTCATGGACCAGATGTGATGTCACAGCTGATACTGACACAAATATAGTAGTGATGTCACAATAGCTCATGGACCATATGCGATATCAGAGCAGATACTGACAGACACACAATAGTGATGTCACAATATCCCATGGACCAGATGTGATGTCAGAGCAGATACTGACAGACACACATTAGTGATGTCACAATGACTCATGGACCAGATGTGATGTCACAGCAGATGCTGACACAAACACAGTAGTGATGTCACAATAGCTCATGGACCAGATGTGATGTCACAGCAGATACTGATAGAAACACAGCAGTGATGTCACAATGATTCAGGAACCAGATGTGATATCACAGCATATACTGACAGAAACACAGTAGTGATGTCACAATGACTCATGGACCAGATGTGATGTCACAGAAGACACTGATAGAAACACTGTAGTGATGTCACAATGACTCAGGAGCCAGATGTGATGTCACAGCAGAAACACACAGAAACACAGTAGTGATGTCACAATAACTCGGGAACCAGATGTGACGTCACAGCAGATACTGATAGACACACAGTAGTGATGTCACAATGACTCATGGACCAGATAAAATGTCACAGCAGATGTTGACATAAACACACAATAGCTCATGGACTAGATGGGATGTCACAGCAAATACTGATAGACACACAGTAGTGATGTCACAATGACTCATGGAACAGATGTGATGTCACAGAAGATACTGATAGAAGCACAGTATTGTCGTAGCTGCTTTTGTTCTGACCAAGCGTCAGCTGTCCAGATCACCAGTGAGTCCGAATTGTGAGGTTGTTCGCCCTTTCTGTTGCAAGCGCTGAAATCACTTTATCTGACGTAATGAAATATAAGACATGTTTTTATACCATTTACAGCAATATGTGACTCTATGGAGCTCATTTGGCCCCCACCATCACCTCAGGGTCGTACCTTGTTTACAATATAACCAGACCACGTTGTTGAGAACAAATATGATAACAAGTATAGTTTCCTTGAAGACAGAGACTACTAGTCTACATAAGAATAATTCTAGCAATAATAAGGCAAAAGGCAATTGAAGTCTTAAAGGCATTTAAAGGGATATAAAGGCAAACCATTAACTCTTCTATATCAATTTCCCCCTTTTGTAAATGGTATATCCTTTGCCACAGGGTCAGCTGATGTCCACAAAGGAGCTACTGTCTCATGGGTCTAGTACCCATAAGGGGGCTTCCTACCTGCTTCGGCCATCCACCCTCAGTGTGGACACTCACTTTCCCCATCAGCAATGGCCACCTGGGGTCTATGATACACTACAGAAGGTTCAGCCTTAGATTCTTTTTTTCACACATACATTATTCAGTAGCTTAAGTAATACATACAGTGGGGACAAAAAGTATTTAGTCAGTCAGCAATAGTGCAAGTTCCACCACTTAAAAAGATGAGAGGCGTCTGTAATTTACATCATAGGTAGACCTCAACTATGGGAGACAAACTGAGAAAAAAAAATCCAGAAAATCACATTGTCTGTTTTTTTTTTCATTTTATTTGCATATTATGGTGGAAAATAAGTATTTGGTCAGAAACAAAATTTCATCTCAATACTTTGTGATATATCCTTTGTTGGCAATGACAGAGGTCAAACATTTTCTGTAAGTCTTCACAAGGTTGCCACATACTGTTGTTGGTATGTTGGCCCATTCCTCCATGCAGATCTCCTCTAGAGCAGTGATGTTTTTGGCTTTTCGCTTGGCAACACGGACTTTCAACTCCCTCCAAAGGTTTTCTATAGGGTTGAGATCTGGAGACTGGCTAGGCCACTCCAGGACCTTGAAATGCTTCTTACGAAGCCACTCCTTCGTTGCCCTGGCGGTGTGCTTTGGATTATTGTTATGTTGAAAGACCCAGCCACGTTTCATCTTCAATGCCCTTGCTGATGGAAGGAGGTTTGCACTCAAAATCTCACGATACATGGCCCCATTCATTCTTTCATGTACCCGGATCAGTCGTCCTGGCCCCTTTGCAGAGAAACAGCCCCAAAGCATGATGTTTCCACCACCATGCTTTACAGTAGGTATGGTGTTTGATGGATGCAACTCAGTATTCTTTTTCCTCCAAACACGACAAGTTGTGTTTCTACCAAACAGTTCCAGTTTGGTTTCATCAGACCATAGGACATTCTCCCAAAACTCCTCTGGATCATCCAAATGCTCTCTAGCAAACTTCAGACGGGCCCGGACATGTACAGGCTTAAGCAGTGGGACACGTCTGGCACTGCAGGATCTGAGTCCATGGTGGCGTAGTGTGTTACTTATGGTAGGCCTTGTTACATTGGCCCCAGCTCTCTGCAGTTCATTCACTAGGTCCCCCCGCGTGGTTCTGGGATTTTTGCTCACCGTTCTTGTGATCATTCTGACCCCACAGGGTGGGATTTTGCGTGGAGCACCAGATCGAGGGAGATTATCAATGGTCTTGTATGTCTTCCATTTTCTAATTATTGCTCCCACAGTTGATTTCTTCACTCCAAGCTGGTTGGCTATTGCAGATTCAGTCTTCCCAGCCTGGTGCAGGGCTACAATTTTGTTTCTGGTGTCCTTTGACAGCTCTTTGGTCTTCACCATAGTGGAGTTTGGAGTCAGACTGTTTGAGGGTGTGCACAGGTGTCTTTTTATACTGATAACAAGTTTAAACAGGTTCCATTACTACAGGTAATGAGTGGAGGAAAGAGGAGACTCTTAAAGAAGAAGTTACAGGTCTGTGAGAGCCAGAAATCTTGATTGCTTGTTTCTGACCAAATACTTATTGTCCACCATAATATGCAAATAAAATGAAAAAAAAACAGACAATGTGATTTTCTGGATTTTTTTTTCTCAGTTTGTTTCCCATAGTTGAGGTCTACCTATGATGTAAATTACAGACGCCTCTCATCTTTTTAAGTGGTGGAACTTGCACTATTGCTGACTGACTAAATACTTTTTTTCCCCACTGTATATTAGCGCTTTTACGGCTACATAAAATAATAAGCAAAACAACAAACTTTGCATACAAGTCTGTACAATGCCAAAAAAAATCCATCCTGCTAAGCTATTAAACCAATTTGCTGGATTTAGGAAAGAGAATGCGTTACCCCACCAGGAATCTCTGTTTGCACTGTGTTGTTTTAACCATTGGTCTCTAAGTTCACCTATTTTGTCTATACTGGCCCTGATCTGGAGAATGCCAGCAGGGTCGATATAATTACAACAGGTGGGACCAATTATTTGACACATTCCTCCTTCTTTTGCGGTCAGGTAATTTAGTACTATAGTATGCTGGTTAGTAACTACGATTAATTGTCTCTGTATTGTATTAGTTTCAATAAGAACTTCAAGAATCTGGAAAATCTGATCGTCCAGGTAGTCGGTAGCTTCCACTAATTTATCCCACATTTGGGTTATGAAGGGGTATATTAGCATACTACTGAATATTTTATTTGTTATCCCCATTTCTACTAGATGCGGCCTACCATTTGGCTTATTGTCTGCAGCCCTTCTATACGAGGTGTGAATTGGAACTGCTGCAGTGTCTATTTTACTATGAGGAACTATGAAAGTGGCTGGTGTCAGTTTAGCAAGAGTGCCCCTCTTATGTCCGGGCTCACCCACCTGTAGGCACGATGTCCGCAAACCAAGAATACTCCTTTGGGGAGAACACAAACGTGACCAGGGGTCTGTATACATTGGTATAAACTCAAAAGTCCTGACATAGGCTTATGGGCGCACCAAGTATTATTCATTTGTTTTCCACTTACACCAGATGTACATTTACCCCTTTCTTTCCTTATTATTTTACCCGTAGATGATTTACAGCCTTCAACACCATCTTGGTACACCGTATCATTAACCTGTGTTTGATCATGAGTGTATATACGGAAGCAATTATAGTCCTCACCACAGGTGTCTGCTCCAGTGTGTTGAAGACTGAACTACAGTCCATCATTGGGAATAGGGTCTGAGTGAGGGATTTCAGTCCTCCTCCTGGCGACCATATTTCCGACATCTGAGTCATATTCCCGCCACCACATTTGTACCTTTAGGCCGCGTAATATTAAACTGAAACCAGGGATTAGCGGCCCATCCGATTATAGCCAATGAGGCAGATATATCATGGGGCACACCTAGATTGAGTCCAAGTCTCATTGTGTATGCAGTGTGGGGTTAATACCTCCCATGGCTCCAGAGGTAAGGCTAAGTACGGCATAGTCCTCGCAGATACAGGGCTGTGTGTACAGATCCAACAGTCCTTTGGTTTCTGTCCTTCCATGTCCTTTATAAGAAGAGCATGATGCCAAATAAGTTTGTTGTCCCAATCAGCATTTAAGAGGTTGTCCTGTGTCTCTGTAGAGTGCAGTAACCCTGTCACTGCCAGCAAGGTGATGAGGAGAACAGTCATTCTGCTGTTGACAGGACCTTCTTGCAGTGACTGGTGTGGATCCAGGTGAACTTTCCCTCAAGTTTTACTGAAGTGGATGTGGTCAGCTGGACTTGGAAGGGGCCGTCAAATCGTGGGTCCAGGATCCTTCTCACGTGTCTGCGTATAACCACCCAATCACCTGGATTCAGCTGATGCACATCTGCACTGGCATTAGGATCTGGAATGTATGAGAACACATGTTTATGCACCACATTAAGTCTTTCCTGCAAGGCCTGGACGTAGGCTGTCATAGCACCGTGTTGCATTTGTAGCACCTGTGGGAAGTACAGACCAGTCTTTGGTGCACTACCAACAGGACTTCAGAAGGAGACAAGCCTGTGTTTCTATTTGGAGTGTGTCTGACTGAAAAGAGTGCAAGGAGCAAGCACTCTACCCAGCTCTTTCCTGTGTCTGCCATGGCCTTTTGAATTTTCAGTTTAAGTGTCCCATTTAGTCTTTCCACTTTCCCACTACTTTGTGGCCTATATGGTGTATGAAACGTTTGCTGTACACCCAGGGCCTGCATGACTTCCCTCATTATTTCTCCTGTGAAGTGTGTACCCCTATCTGTTTCTGTGGCTTCTGGGACACCATACCTGCAGATCAGTTCTTTCATCAGTTTGTCTGCAGTCGTTTTAGCATTTGCACATTTTACCGGATAGGCTTCCGGTCAACCAGAGAAGAGATCTACACATACTAGGACATTTGCATACACTCCTACCTTGGTAGCTGTATGTCGTCAATCTGCAGTCTCTGAAACGGGTAGAGAGGCCTAGATGTCGCTTTCTTAGGGACTTTTACTGTCTTACCTGGATTGTGCTGTGCACAGATGAGGCATGATTGTACAAGTTTCGCGGCTGCGTAACTGAAACCAGGAGCGATCCAGAAGGCATCTACCATGGCACACATGTGACTTTTTGAGGTGTGAGTGGGGCCATGTGCTGCTTGCGCCATGATTGGAAACAGGGACTTTGGTGGGCACAATTTATCCTTATTCTCCCATACTCCATTTGAGTTCAGCTCAGCTCCCAGTCTCCCCTGGTGTACCTTCTCTGTTTGGGCAGCTTTTTGCTGGAAGGATTTCAGGACATCTAGGCTCAATGTGGCTGGAATACGCTGACTCCCCGCCACCATCCACTGCTCTCTCTAGGCCGCCTTGTGCTACTTTAGCAGCCTCGTTCACCCTTCTGTTGCCCTCTACCTCCACGGAGTCACCTTTGTGTGTGCTTTTACCTTGACAATGCCAACCTGTTCTGGTAACATCAATGCCTCCATCAATTGTTTCACCAGCTCTGCATTTTTAATGGGCTTCGAATCTGTGAAAATATTAGCGACTTTACCTGCAGTGGCTCTACATGCCTCAGTGAGTGCCTTCAACTTTGCCTCCTGCGCCGACATGTGAGGAGAGAGTGGTTCCGCTCAGATTACCTCATGTGAGGATACTACTACATACTGTGACGACTCCTGGAGTGGACCCTCTGGGTCGTGACACCAACCCTCCCAGGGCGAGCTGACCTAGTGAAGACCACCCCCTATACAGGGAGTGTCAGGGGCAAGCCCCAGGGGGTGAGGCACCACGACTGCCAGCACCAGGCGGCCGGCTCACAGGAGACACGAGTGGGTGAGTGTGTCTGCAGGAACGTGAAAAGCGTGGACACGGGAACACGTGGTATACAGAGACTTCGTTCGTCCGGGTGTGAGTGAAGCAGGATGCGTGCAAGGCGCACGTCAGAGCACTGAGTCAGGCAGCAGGTGTGCCAGGAGGTGTAACAGAGTACAGGAGCAGGGTGTGTGCCAGAGGGCACAACTGAGCATAAGACAGAGCGCAGGATTGGTACATGTGCCAGGAGGCACAACAGAGTAAGAGACTGAGTACAGGATCAGAGCATGTGCCAGGAGGCACAACTAAGTATAAGACAGAGCACAGGGTAAGAGCATGTGCCAGGAGGCACAACCAAGTACAAAGCAGAGGACCTGAATACAGCGCACAGCCAGGCAGGGACACGGCAGACCAAGCCAGGAAGCACAACAATAATCAGGCACCTCCCCTAGGGGGAGGTCATCTGATATAGCACATGACTACTACTGGTTCCGGGTCAGGACCTAGCCAGAAAGCACATGACCACTACAGGTTTCGGGTCAGGTCCTCCATTACCATAGAGAGGACCGAGCCCTATACAGCACTGACAGGAGCGCGCAAACACAAACGTGACATGTAGGAGGAGACCCGGGGACGAGAGCTGCGCGTGCGCACCCGACGGGACCCCCGGAGTGACCGCGGCTCCGGAAGAGATGACATCGGGACCGAGGTCCCGCCCCCAGGTGAGCACGGCGTGACAGTACCCCCCCTTTACGCCCCCTCTTTCTAAAACTGGAGAGGAACTTAGACAAAATCTGGGGTGCGTGGATATTCTCCCTGGGTTCCCATGACCTCTCCTCGGGGCCAAAACCCTTCCAATCAACCAAGAACATGGTTCTCCCTCTTACCTTCTTCATGGCCAAAATGTCATTCACCTCAAACTCATCCCCCAAGCCAACAGGCTGGGGTGTGTGGCCTGGAGAAGGATGAAATCGGTTAAGAACCACAGGTTTTAGGAGAGATACATGGAAGGAATTGGGAATACGGAGTGAAGGAGGCAGCTTCAATTTATAAGCAACATCATTAATCCGCCTGAGGACCTCAAAAGGACCAATGTAACGGGGACCCAGTTTGTAAGATGGTACCTTAAGGCGGACGTATTTGGTGGAGAGCCACACCTTGTCACCAGGGAGAAATGGAGGAACGTCCAGGCGCCTCTTGTCAGCGTGTAATTTCATTCTGTCCCGTGCTTTCTCGAAAGCGGTTTTGGTCTCCTGCCATACCCTGGAGAACTCCACAGACAGAGAATCGGCAGCAGGTACCCCCGAGATAGGAAGAACCGGTAGAGGCACATTGGGATGCTGTCCAAAGACGATGAAGAAAGGAGACTTGGTAGACGATTCACTGGAGTGATTATTGTAGGCGAACTCAGCCCAAGGAAGTAGACCGACCCAGTCATTCTGAAGAGCATTAGAAAAATGCAGGAGGTAGGATGTAAGGATCTGGTTGGTACGTTCCACCTGCCCATTGGTTTGGGGGTGATAGGCGGAAGAGAAATCCAATGACACTTTCATGAGTCCGCATAGAGCTCTCCAGAATCGGGAGGTGAATTGGACCCCTCGGTCTGACACGATGTGCTGGGGGAAGCCGTGAATCCTGAAGATATGGGAAATGAAGATCTTCGCCAAGTCAGGAGCAGAGGGTAGTCCGGGAAGAGGAATGAAGTGGGCCATCTTTGAAAATCGGTCTACAACCACCAAGACCACAGTACAACCGGAAGAACAAGGCAGATCAGTAATGAAATCCATGGCTATGTGCTGCCATGGAGCCGACGGAACGGGAAGCGGGAACAGAAGACCGGAGGGTGGTTGTCTGGGTAATTTGTTCTGGGCACAGGATGGGCAAGATGCTACAAAGTCTTTAACATCCTGGGAGAGTGAAGGCCACCAATAATGGCGAGAGATTAAGTCCAAAGTCTTTTTGACACCAACGTGGCCGGAACGACTGGAATGCGTCTTCAGCCTCAGAGGGCCAAGCCTTTGGGTTAGCTCCCTAGCAGATAAGGGACGAGATGGGGCAAACCAACGAGGAGAAATGAGAAACAAACTGTCGGTAGTAGTTCGCAAAACCAAGGAAGCGTTGGATTGCCTTCACCCCATGGGGCTGTGGCCAATCGAGGACGGCAGACACCTTTGCCGGATCCATGCGTAGACCTGATTCTGAGATAATGTACCCCAAGAATGGCAGGGACGTTTGCTCGAAGGCACATTTCTCGAGCTTGGCATAAAGGCGGTTCTCCCTCAGGCGCTGGAGGACTTGACGCACGTTCTTTCTGTGGGCGGAGAGGTCTGGAGAAAAAACGAGGATGTCATCCAGATAGACTACCACGCAGGAGTACAGCATATCCCGGAAGACGTCATTCACGAACTCCTGGAACACCGCTGGGGCATTGCAGAGGCCGAAGGGCATGACCAAGTACTCATAGTGACCGTCTCTGGTGTTAAAGGCGGTCTTCCACTCATCCCTGGAACGAATGCGGATCAAGTTGTGGGCCCCACGAAGATCCAGTTTGGTGAAAATTCGAGCTCCTCTAAGTCGGTCAAAGAGCTCCGGGATCAATGGCAATGGGTACTTGTTCTTGACCGTGATATCGTTCAGGCCTCGGTAATCTATGCAAGGACGGAGGGAGCCGTCCTTCTTTTTTACAAAGAAAAATCCCGCTCCCGCGGGCGAGGAGGACTTACGGATAAAACCTCTCGCAAGGTTCTCCTGGATATAGTCAGACATAGCTTGGGTCTCAGCAGGGGATAGCGAGTATATCCTACCCCTGGGTGGTGTAGAACCAGGAATGAGGTCAATCGGACAGTCATATGGCCGATGGAGGGGCAGAGTCTCGGCCTCCTTCTTGTCGATGACATCTGCAAAGGACCAGTAAGCCCACGGCAGACCTGTAGGTGCCGGGGATGGACCGGCAGAGTTCATCGGACGGACGGGCAACAAGCACTTCTCCTGACAGAACGGTCCCCACCGGAGTATCTCGCCCAACCGCCAGTCCAGGGTTGGCTCATGAGTCCGTAGCCAAGAGAGGCCTAGAAGAAGTGTGTAAGACATGGTAGACAAGACGATGAAGGAGATCTTCTCCAGGTGCAGGGCTCTAATCTGCAGCTCGATCTCTTCGGTGGCCTGGGTAACGGTCTCCTGTACGGACGTACCATTGACCGAAACAATCGACCGAGGAGTCTCCAGGGATCTGACAGGAATCCGGTATTTTTTAACCACCTCTAGTGTGATAAAATTCCCCTCCGCGCCAGAATCCAGAAAAGCCTCCTCAGAATAACGCTTTGCACTGAGATTCAATAATACGGACACGAGCAGGGGAGGAGAGGAATCACGTACACTTAGGGAGGCCTCTCCTATCAAACCTAGGCGGAGAAGTTTCCCGGCTTCTTGGAGAAGGAACGGAGGAGGTGAGAGGAGCTCCTCTCTCTGGCTAATTCACGGGCACGTTCCTGAAACCGCAGGTCAATGCGTGTCGCCAGAGAGATCAGATCCTCTAAAGAGGTGGGGGTATCCCGACCTGCCAGTACGTCTTTGATCCGACCGGACAGGCCACGCCAAAAGATCCCTACGAGAGCCTCGTTGTTCCAACCGAGTTCGGAGGCCAAGGTACGAAAACGGATGGCATACTGTCCCACCGGTAGCGTACCCTGATGGAGGTTAAAGAGGGACTCGGTGATAGAGGCCAGCCGACCCGGCTCATCGAACACCTTGCGGAAGGTGTCCAAAAAGGTGGAAAGCTGAGAGACGAGTGGGTCATTGCTCTCCCAGAGGGGGTTCACCCATGCTAACGACTCCCCCTCTAAGTGTGAAACAATAAAGGCAATTTGGGCGCGCTCAGTGGGATAGTGCTGCGGCAAAAGCTCAAAATGTAGCCGACATTGGTTCAGAAATCCTCGACAAAACTTGGGGTCCCCGCTATATCGGGGTGGCTTGCCGAGGCGCGGCATCGGGTGCGGGGTCGAGGACTGGGCAGAAACGGATTGTATGGCCGACAAACGGGACTCCATGGAGTTCAAAAGGGCCATAATCCTGGTCTGACTCTCCCGTAGGAACACCAGTTCCTTTTGGATGGAGGTGGTGGTACCAGCGGGGTCCATGGCCTGATTATACTGTGACGACTCCTGGAGTGGACCCTCTGGGTCGTGACATCAACCCTCCCAGGGCGAGCTGACCTAGTGAAGACCACCCCCTATACAGGGAGTGTCAGGGGAAAGCCCTCCAGGCAGCAGGTGTGCCAGGAGGTGTAACAGAGTCCAGGAGCAGGGTGTGTGCCAGAGGGCACAACTGAGCATAAGACAGAGCGCAGGATTGGTACATGTGCTAGGAGGCACTACAGAGTAAGAGACTGAGTACAGGATCAGAGCATGTGCCAGGAGGCACAACTGAGTATAAGACAGAGCACGGAATCAGAGTGTGTGCCAGGAGGCACAACTAAGTATAAGACAGAGCACGGGGTAAGAGCGTGTGCCAGGAGGCACAACCAAGTACAAAGCAGAGGACCTGAATACAGCGCACAGCCAGGCAGGGACACGGCAGACCAAGCCAGGAAGCACAACAATAATTAGGCGCCTCCCCTAGGGGGAGGTCGTCTGATATAGCACATGACTACTACTGGTTCCGGGTCAGGACCTAGCCAGAAAGCACATGACCACTACAGGTTCCGGGTCAGGTCCTCCATTACCATAGAGAGGACCGAGCCCTATACAGCACTGACAGGAGCGCGCAAGCGCAAACGTGACATGTAGGAGGAGACCCGGGGACGAGAGCTGCGCGTGCGCACCCGACGGGACCCCCCGGAGTGACCGCGGCTCCGGAAGAGATGACGTCGGGACCGAGGTCCCGCCCCCAGGTGAGCACGGCGTGACACATATTCAGTGTAGAATCGTCCATCCTGGTGGTATCTGGAGCCATCTACAAAAAAGAAACTCAAAGTCTGCATTAGGAACAGGTTTTTCATGAACGTGTGCAAACCCAACTGTCTCCTGACTCATCAGTTCTATGCAGACATATTCATGTGTCATGTCAAAGTATCCTTCCTCACTCACTAATACGGTCACCAATTCCCCCT
Organism: Dendrobates tinctorius; assembly: GCF_039654945.1. Classification (NCBI taxonomy): domain Eukaryota; kingdom Metazoa; phylum Chordata; class Amphibia; order Anura; family Dendrobatidae; genus Dendrobates; species Dendrobates tinctorius. The sequence continues at coordinate 54,633,473 of NW_027361696.1, forward strand.
TTTCTGAATCCACAGGCAGGAGGGTGGCTGGATTCAGAACGTTGCATCTTTTGAGGGTGACATACTCAGGAATTAGTAGAGCACACTCAAGTCGGAGCTGTCTGGCCATAGACAGATGTTTTGGTTGAACTTGTACGAGTATGGCATGGATGTCATGTGGGGAATAGATTGTCAAAAGAAACGTCAGTGTGATCTCATATGCCTTTCCTAGTAGTAGTGCCGCTGCTCCTACCGCACAGACACAATCAATTTTGTGTGAGGCCCCAGGTCTGATGACAAGCAGTAGTTATGTCACAATGATTCAAGAACCAGATGTGATGTCACAGCAGATACTGATAGAAACACAGTAGTGATGTCACAATGACTCATGCACCAGATGTGATGTCACAGCAGATACTGACAGAAACACAGTAGTGATGTCACAATGACTCATGGACCAGTTGTGATGTCACAGCAGATACTGATAGAAACACAGTAGTGATGTCACAATGACTCATGCACCAGATGTGATGTCACAGCAGATACTGACAGAAACACAGTAGTGATGTCTCAATGAATTATGGACCAGATATGATGTCACAGTAGATAGTGACAGAAACACAGTAGTGATGTCACAATGACTCCTGGACCAGATGTGATGTCAGAGCAGATACTGACAGACACACATTAGTGATTTCACAATGACTCATGGACCAGATGTGATGTCACAGCAGATGCTGACACAAATACAGTAGTGATGTCACAATAGCTCATGGACCAGATGTGATGTCACAGCAGATACTGATAGAAACACAGTAGTGATGTCACAATGATTCAGGAACCAGATGTGATATCACAGCATATACTGACAGAAACACTGTAGTGATGTCACAATGACTCATGGACCAGATGTGATGTCACAGCAGATACTGATAGAAACACAGTAGTGATGTCACAATGATTCAGGAACCAGATGTGATGTCACAGCAGATACTGATAGAAGCACAGTAGTGATGTCACAATGACTCATGGACCAGATGTGATGTCACAGCAGATACTGACAGACACACAATAGTGATGTCACAATGACTCATGGACCTGATGTGATGTCACAGCAGATGCTGTCAAAAACACAGTATTGATGTCACAATAGCTCATAGGTCAGATGTGATGTCAGAGCAGATACTGACAGATACACAATAGTGATGTCACAATAGCTCATGGACCAGATGTGATGTCAGAGCAGATACTGACGGACACACATTAGTGATGTCACAATGATTCAGGAACCAGATGTGATATCACAGCATATACTGACAGAAACACTGTGGTGATGTCACAATGACTCATGGACCAGATGTGATGTCAGAGCAGATACTGACAGATACACAATAGTGATGTCACAATAGCTCATGGACCAGATGTGGTGTCAGAGCAGATACTGATAGAAGCACAGTAGTGATGTCACAATGATTCAAGAACCAGATGTGATGTCACAGAAGATACTGATAGAAGCACAGTATTGATGTCACAATGAATCATGGTCCAGATGTGATGTCACAGCAGATACTGACAGACACACAGTAGTGATGTCACAATGACTCATGGACCAGATAAAATGTCACAGCAGATGTTGACATAAACACATAATAGCTCATGGACCAGATGGGAGGTCACAGCAAATACTGATGTAAACACAGTTGTGACGTCACAATGACTCATGGACCAGATGTGATGTCACAGCAGATACTGATAGACACAGCAGTGATGTCACAATGACTCATGGAACAGATGTGATGCCAGAGCAGATACTGACAGATACACATTAGTGATGTCACAATGATTCAGGAGCCAGATGTGATGTCACAGCATATACTGACAGATACACAATAGTGATGTCACAATACCTCATGGACCAGATGTGATGTCAGAGCAGATATTGACAGAAACACATTAGTGATGTCAAAATGAGTCATGGAGCAGATGTGATGTCACAGGAAGATGCTGTCACAAACACAGTAGTGATGTCACAATAGCTCATGCACCAGCTGTGATGTCACAGCAGATACTGGTAGAAACACAGTAGTGATGTCACAATGATTCAAGAACCAGATGTGATGTCACAGCATATACTGACAGAAACACAGTAGTGATGTCACAATGACTCATGCACCAGATGTGATGTTACAGCAGATACTGACAGAAACACAGTTGTGATGTCTCAATGACTCAAGGACCAGATGTGATGTCACAGCAGACACTGATAGAAACAAAGTAGTGATGTCACAATGACTCATGGACCAGATGTGATATCACAGAAGATACTGATAGAAGCACAGTATTGATGTCACAATGACTCATGGACCAGATGTGATGTCACAGCAGATACTGATAGAAACACAGTAGTAATGTCACAATGATTCAAGATCCAGATGTGATGTCACAGCATATACTGACAGAAACACAGTACTGATGTCACAATGACTCTTGGACCAGATGTGATGTCACAGCAGAAACTGATAGAAACACAGTAGTGATGTCACAATGATTCAAAAACCAGATGTGATGTCTCAGCATATACTGACAGAAACACAGTAGTGATGTCACAATGACTCATGGACCAGATGTGATGTCTCAGCAAATACTGACAGAAACACAGTAGTGATGTCACAATTGCTCAAGGACCAGATGTGATGTCAGAGCAGATACTGACAGACACAAATTTGTGATGTCACAATGACTCATAGACCAGATGTGATGTCACAGCAAGATGCTGTCACAAACACAGTAGTGATGTCACAATTGCTCATGGACCAGATGTGATGTCACAGCAGAAACTGATAGAAACACAGTAGTGATGTCACAATGAATCTTGGACCAGATGTGATGTCACAGCAGTTACTGACAGAAACACAGTAGTGATGTCTCAATGACTCTTGGACCAGATGTGATGTCACAGTAGATAGTGACAGAAACACAGTAGTGATGTCACAATGACTCATGGACCAGATGTGTTGTCAGAGCAGATACTGACAGACACACATTAGTGATGTCACATTGACTCATGGACCAGATGTGATATCACAGCATATACTGCCAGAAACACTGTAGTGATGTCACAATGACTCATGGACCAGATGTGATGTCACAGCAGAAAAACACAGAAACACAGTAGTCATGTCACAATGACTCAGGAACCAGATGTGACGTCACAGCAGATACTGATAGACACACAATAGTGATGTCACAATGACTCATGGACCAGATAAAATGTCACAGCAGATGTTGACATAAACACACAATAGCTCATGGACCAGATGGGATGTCACATCAAATACAGATGTAAACACAGTTGTGATGTCACAATGACTCATGGACCAGATGTGATGTCACAGCAGACACTGATAGAAACACAGTAGTGATGTCACAATGACTCGGGAGCCAGATATGATGTCACAGCAGAAACTGATACACACACTGTAGTGATGTCACAATGACTCATGGACCAGATAAAATGTCACAGCAGATGTTGACATAAACACACAATAGCTCATGGACCAGATAGGATGTCACAGCAAATACTGATGTAAACATAGTTGTGATGTCACAATGACTCATGGACCAGATGTGATGTCACAGCATATACTGATAGACACACAGTAGTGATGTCACAATAGCTCATGGACAAGATGTGATGTCACAGCAGATACTGATAGAAACACAGTAGTGATGTCACAATGATTCAAGAACCAGATGTGATGTCATAGCATATACTGACAGAAACACAGTAGTGATGTCACAATGACTCATGGAGCAGATGTGATGTCACAGCAGATACTGATAGAAACAGAGTAGTGATGTCACAATGACTCATTCACCAGATGTGATGTCACAGCAGATATTGACAGAAACACAGTAGTGATTTCACAATGATTCAGGAAGCAGATGTGATATCACAGTATATACTGACAGAAACACTGTAGTGATGTCACAATGACTCATGGACCAGATAAAATGTCACAGCAGATGTTGTCATAAACACACAATAGCTCATGGACCAGATGTGATGTCACAGCAGATACAGACAGAAACACAGTATTGATGTCACAATGACTCATGGACCAGATGTGATGTCACAGAAGATACCGAGACACAGTAGTGATGTCACAATGACTCATGGACCAGATGAGATATCACAGCAGATACTGACAGACACACAATAGTGATGTCACAATGACTCTTGGACTCGGTGTGATGTCATAGAAGGTACTGATATAAACACAGTAGTGATGTCACAATGACTCATGGACCAGATATGATGTCACAGAAGATACTGACAGATGCACAGTATTTATGTCACAATGACTCATGGACCAGATGTGATGTCACAGCTGATACTGACACAAATATAGTAGTGATGTCACAATAGCTCATGGACCATATGCGATATCAGAGCAGATACTGACAGACACACAATAATGATGTCACAATAACCCATGGACCAGATATGATGTCAGAGCAGATACTGACAGACACACATTAGTGATGTCACAATGACTCATGGACTAGATGTGATGTCACAGCAGATGCTGACACAAACACAGTAGTGATGTCACAATAGCTCATGGACCAGATGTGATGTCACAGCAGATATTGATAGAAACACAATGGTGATGTCACAATGATTCAGGAACCAGATGTGATATCACAGCATATACTGACAGAAACACTGTAGTGATGTCACAATGACTCATGGACCAGATGTGATGTCACAGCAGACACTGATAGAAACACAGTAGTGATGTCACAATGACTCATGGACCAGATGTGATGTCAGAGCAGATACTGACAGACACAAATTAGTGATGTCACAATGACTCATGGACCAGATGTGATGTCACAGCAAGATGCTGTCACAAACACAATAGTGATGTCACAATAGCTCATGGACCAGATGTGATGTCACAGCAGAATCTGATAGAAACATAGTAGTGAGGTCTCAATGACTTTTGGACCAGATGGGATGTCACAGTAGATAGTGACAGAAACACAGTAGTGATGTCACAATGACTCTTGGACCAGATGTGATGTCACAGCAGATACTGACAGAAACACATTAGTGATGTCACAATGACTCAAGAGCCAGATGTGATGTCACAGCAGAAAAACACTGAAACACAGTAGTGATGTCACAATGACTCAGGAACCAGATGTGACGTCACAGCAGATACTGATAGACACACGATAGTGATGTCACAATGACTCATGGACCAGATAAAATGTCACAGCAGATGTTGACATAAACACACAATAGCTCATGGACCAGATGGGATGTCACAGCAAATACAGATGTAAACACAGTTGTGATGTCACAATGACTCATGGACCAGATGTGATGTCACAGCAGACACTGATAGAAACACAGTAGTGATGTCACAATGACTCGGGAGCCAGATATGATGTCACAGCAGAAACTGATACACTCACTGTAGTGATGTCACAATGACTCATGGATCAGATAAAATGTCACAGCAGATGTTGACATAAACACACAATAGCTCATGGACCAGATGGGATGTCACAGCAAATACTGATGTAAACAGAGTTGTAATGTCACAATGACTCATGGACCAGATGTGATGTCACAGCAGATACTGATAGACACACAGTAGTGATGTCACAATGATTCAAGAACCAGATGTGATGTCACAGCAGATGCTGATAGAAACAGAGTAGTGATGTCACAATGACTCATTCACCAGATGTGATGTCACAGCAGATACTGACAGAAACACAGTAGTGATGTCACAATGATTCAGGAAGCAGATGTGATATCACAGTATATACTGACAGAAACACTGTAGTGATGTCACAATGACTCATGGATCAGATAAAATGTCACAGCAGATGTTGACATAAACACACAAAAGCTCATGGACAAGATGTGATGTCACAGCAGACACTGATAGAAACACAGTAGTGATGTCACAATGACTCGTGAACCAGATGTGATGTCACAGCAGATGCTGACACAAACACAGTAGTGATGTCACAATAGCTCATGGACCAGATGTGATGTCACAGGAGATACTGACAGACACACAATAGTGATGTCACAATGACTCATGGACCTGATGTGATGTGACAGCAGATGCTGTCACAAACACAGTAGTGATGTCACAATAGCTCATGGACCAGATGTGATGTCACAGCAGATACTGATAGAAACACAGTAGTGATGTCGCAATGATTCAAGAACCAGATGTGATGTCACAGCATATACTGACAGAAATACATTAGTAATGTCACAATGATTCATGGACCAGATGTGATGTCACAGCAGATACTGATAGAAACACAGTAGTGATGTCACAATGATTCATGCACCAGATGTGATGTCACAGCAGATATTGACAGAAACACAATAGTGATGTCACAATGACTCATGGACCAGATGTGATGTCAGAGCAGATACTGACAGACACACATTAGTGATGTCACAATGACTCATGGACCAGATGTGATGTCACAGCAGATGCTGACACAAACACAGTAGTGATGTCACAATAGCTCATGGACCAGATGTGATGTCACAGCAGATACTGATAGAAACACAGTAGTTATGTCATCAATGATTCAGGAACCAGATGTGATATCACAGCATATACTGACAGAAACACAGTAGTGATGTCACAATGACTCATGGACCAGATGTGATGTCACAGCAAGAAACTGATAGAAACACAGTAGTGATGTCACAATGACTAGGGATCCAGATGTGATGTCACAGCAGAAACACAGTAGTGATGTCACAATGACTAGGCAACAGATGTGACGTCACAGCAGATACTGATAGACACACAGTAGTGATGTCACAATGACTCATGGACCAGATAAAATGTCACAGCAGATGTTGACATAAACACACAATAGCTCATGGACCAGATGGGATGTCACAGCAAATACTGATGTAAACACAGTTGTGACGTCACAATGACTCATGGACCAGATGTGATGTCACAGCAGATACTGATAAACACAGCAGTGATGTCACAATGACTCATGGAACAGATGTGATGCCAGAGCAGATACTGACAGATACACATTAGTGATGTCACAATGATTCAGGAGCCAGATGTGATGTCACAGCATATAATGACAGATACACAATAGTGATGTCACAATAGCTCATGGACCAGATGTGATGTCAGAGCAGATACTGACAGAAACACATTAGTGATGTCAAAATGAGTCATGGAGCAGATGTGATGTCACAGGAAGATACTGGCACAAACACAGTAGTGATGTCACAATAGCTCATGCACCAGCTGTGATGTCACAGCAGATACTGGTAGAAACACAGTAGTGATGTCACAATGATTCATGAACCAGATGTAATGTCACAGCATATACTGACAGAAACACAGTAGTGATGTCACAATGACTCATGCACCAGATGTGATGTTACAGCAGATACTGATAGAAACACAGTTGTGATGTCTCAATGACTCAAGGACCAGATGTGATGTCACAGTAGATAGTGACAGAAACACAGTAGTGATGTCACAGTGACTCATGGACCAGATGTGATGTCACAGAAGATACTGATAGAAGCACAGTATTGATGTCACAATGACTCATGGACCAGATGTGATGTCACACCAGATACTGATAGAAACACAGTAGTAATGTCACAATGATTCAAGAACCAGATGTGATGTCACAGCATATACTGACAGAAACACAGTAGTGATGTCACAATGACTCTTGGACCAGATGTGATGTCACAGCAGATACTGATGAAACACAGTAGTGATGTCACAATGACTCTTGGACCAGATGTGATGTCACAGCAGACACTGATAGAAACACAGTAGTGATGTCACAATGACTCATGGACCAGATGTGATGTCACAGCAGATACTGGCAGACACACAATAGTGATGTCACATTGACTCATGGACCTGATGTGATGTCACAGCAGATGCTGTCACAAACAAAGTAGTGATGTCACAATAGCTCATGGACCAGATGTGATGTCACAGCAGAAACTGATAGAAACACAGTAGTGATGTCACAATGATTCAAGAACCAGATGTGATATCTCAGCATATACTGACAGAAACACAGTAGTGATGTCACAATGACTCATGGACCAGATGTGATGTCTCAGCAAATACTGACAGATACACAATAGTGATGTCACAATTGCTGAAGGATCAGATGTGATGTCAGAGCAGATACTGACAGACACAAATTTGTGATGTCACAATGACTCATAGACCAGATGTGATGTCACAGCAAGATGCTGTCACAAACACAGTAGTGATGTCACAATAGCTCATGGACCAGATGTGATGTCACAGCAGAAACTGATAGAAACACAGTAGTGATGTCACAATGACTCTTGGACCAGATGTGATGTCACAGCAGATACTGACAGAAACACAGTAGTGATGTCTCAATGACTCTTGGACTAGATGTGATGTCACAGTAGATAGTGACAGAAACACAGTAGTGATGTCACAATGACTCATGGACCAGATGTGTTGTCAGAGCAGATACTGACAGACACACATTAGTGATGTCACATTGACTCATGGACCAGATGTGATGTCACAGCAGAAAAACACAGAAACACAGTAGTGATGTCACAATGACTCATGGACCAGATGTGATGTCACAGCAGAAAAACACAGAAACACAGTAGTGATGTCACAATGACTCAGGAACCAGATGTGACGTCACAGCAGATACTGATAGACACACAATAGTGATTTCACAATGACTCATGGACCAGATAAAATATCACAGCAGATGTTGACATAAACACACAATAGCTCATGGACCAGATGGGATGTCACAGCAAATACTGATGTAAACATAGTTGTGATGTCACAATGACTCATGGACCAGATGTGATGTCACAGCATATACTGATAGAAACAGAGTAGTGATGTCACAATGACTCATTCACCAGATGTGATGTCACAGCAGATGCTGACACAAACACAGTAGTGATGTCACAATATTTCATGGACCAGATGTGATGTCACAGGAGATACTGACAGACACACAATAGTGATGTCACAATGACTCATGGACCAGATGTGATGTGACAGCAGATGCTGTAACAAACACAGTAGTGATGTCACAATAGCTCATGGACCAGATGTGATGTCAGAGCAGATACTGAGAGACACACATTAGTGATGTCACAATGACTCATGGACTAGATGAGATGTCACAGAAGATGCTGACAGAAACACAGTAGTGATGTCACAATGACTCATGGACCAGATGTGATGTCACAGCAGATACAGACAGAAACACAGTAGTGATGTCACAATGACTCATGGACCAGATGAGATATCACAGCAGATACTGACAGACACACAATAGTGATGTCACAAAGACTCTTGGACTAGGTGTGATGTCACAGAAGGTACTGATATAAACACAGTAGTGATGTCACAATGACTCATGGACCAGATATGATGTCACAGAAGATACTGATAGATGCACAGTATTTATGTCACAATGACTCATGGACCAGATGTGATGTCACAGCTGATACTGACACAAATATAGTAGTGATGTCACAATAGCTCATGGACCATATGCGATATCAGAGCACATACTGACAGACACACAATAGTGATGTCACAATAACCCATGGACCAGATGTGATGTCAGAGCAGATACTGACAGACACACATTAGTGATGTCACAATGACTCATGGACTAGATGTGATGTCACAGCAGATGCTGACACAAACACAGTAGTGATGTCACAATAGCTCATGGACCAGATGTGATGTCACAGCAGATATTGATAGAAACACAGTGGTGATGTCACAATGATTCAGGAACCAGATGTGATATCACAGCATATACTGACAGAAACACTGTAGTGATGTCACAATGACTCATAGACCAGATGTGATGTCACAGCAGACACTGATAGAAACACAGTAGTGATGTCACAATGACTCATGGACCAGATGTGATGTCAGCAAATACTGACAGATACACCATAGTGATGTCACAATTGCTCATGGACCAGATGTGATGTCAGAGCAGATACTGACAGACACAAATTAGTGATGTCACAATGACTCATAGACCAGATGTGATGTCACAGCAAGATGCTGTCATAAACACAGTAGTGATGTCACAATAGCTCATGGACCAGATGTGATGTTACAGCAGAATCTGATAGAAACACAGTAGTGATGTCTCAATGACTTTTGGACCAGATGGGATGTCACAGCAGATAGTGACAGAAACACAGTAGTGATGTCAACATGACTCTTGGACCAGATGTGATGTCACAGCAGATACTGACAGAAACACAGTAGTGATGTCTCAATGACTCTTGGACCAGATGTGATGTCAGAGCAGACACTGATAGAAACACATTAGTGATGTCACAATGACTCAGCAGCCAGATGTGATGTCACAGGAGAAACACACAGAAACACAGTAGTGATGTCACAATGACTCGGGAACCAGATGTGACGTCACAGCAGATACTGATAGACACACAGTAGTGATGTCACAATGAATCATGGACCAGATAAAATGTCACAGCATATACTGATAGAAACACAGTAGTGATGTCACAATGACTCATGCACCAGATGTGATGTCACAGTAGATAGTGACAGAAACACAGTAGTGATGTCACAATGACACATGAACCAGATGTGATGTCAGAGCAGATACTGACAGACAAACATTAGTGATGTCACAATGACTCATGGACCAGATGTAATGTCACAGCATATACTGACAGAAACACTGTAGTGATGTCACAATGACTCATGGACCAGATGTGATGTCACAGCAGACACTGATAGAAACACAGTAGTGATGTCACAATGACTCAGGTGCCAGATGTGATGTCACAGCAGAAAAACACAGAAACACAGTAGTGATGTCACAATGACTCATGGACCAGATGTGACGTCACAGCAGATACTGATAGACACACAGTAGTGATGTCACAATGACTCATAGACCAGATGTGATGTCACAGCAGATACTGATAGAAACACAGTAGTGATGTCACAATGACTCATGCACCAGATGTGATGTCACAGCAGAAACACACAGAAACACAGTAGTTATGTCTCAATGACTCATGGACCAGATGTGATGTCACAGTAGATAGTGACAGAAACACAGTAGCGATGTCACAATGACTCATGGACCAGATGTGATGTCAGAGCATATACTGACAGACACACATTAGTGATGTCACAATGACTCATGGACCAGATGTAATGTCACAGCATATACTGACAGAAACACAAAGGTGATGTCACAATGACTCATGGACCAGATGTGATGTCACAGCAGATACTGATAGAAACACAGTAGTGATGTCACAATGACTCATGCACCAGATGTGATGTCACAGCAGATACTGACAGAAACACAGTAGTGATGTCACAATGACTCATGGACCAGATGTGATGTCAGAGCAGATACTGACAGACACACATTAGTGATGTCACAATGACTCATGGACCCGTTGTAATGTCACAGCATATACTGACAGAAACACTGTAGTGATGTCACAATGACTCATGGACCAGATGTGATGTCACAGCAGACACTGATAGAAACACAGTAGTGATGTCACAATGACTCATGGACCAGATAAAATGTCACAGCAGATGTTGACATAAACATACAATAGCTCATGGACCAGATGGGATGTCACAGCAAATACTGATGTAAACACAGCTGTGATGTCACAATGTCTCATGGACCAGATGTTATGTCACAGCAGATACTGACAGACACACAATAGTGATGTCACAATGACTCATGGACCAGATGTGATGTCACAGCAGATGCTGACACAAACACAGTAGTGATGTCACAATAGCTCATGGAACAGATGTGATGTCACAGCAGATACTGATAGAAACACAGTAGTGATGTCACAATGATTCAAAAACCAGATGTGATGTCACAGAATATACTGACAGAAACACAGTAGTGATGTCACAATGACTCTTGGACCAGATGTGATGTCACAGCAGATACTGATAGAAACACAGTAGTGATGTCACAATGATTCAGGAACCAGATGTGATATCACAGCATATACTGACAGAAACACTGTAGTGATGTCACAATGACTCTTGGACCAGATGTGATGTCACAGCAGACACTGAAAGAAACACAGTAGTGATGTCACAATGACCCTGGAGCCAGATGTGATGTCACAGCAGAAACACACAGAAACACAGTAGTGATGTCACAATGACTCGGGAACTGTCACGTCGCCGTCAGACTCGGGGCCCGCTGTTCCGCCCTCAGCCACTAGGAGGCGACGGACTGTCACGCCGCCCTTGGGCTCGGGGCCTGTTGTCCAGGCCTCGGCCACCAGGAGACGCCGGACTGACATGTCGTCGTCGATCTCGGGGCCTGCTGTTCCGCCCTCAACCACTAGGAGGCGCCGTGGCTCGCGCCCGAGTGAGGGCGGCAACAATGAAAGGGCTTCTGCGCAGGCGTCTACTGGACGCAGACTCCGCTCCTCTGTCAGTCATGAAGGGGCTGGTGCATCATCATCAGGTCTGGTCCTGGGGGCGGCCCTGATGACATCACCAGCCCGGGAGCCTGTGAGGGACGACCTGATCCCTCAAATACCTTGGGACTGGGCTTGCAAGCCGCCGGATATATTCTTGGTTCCCCTACGTGTTACTTCTGATTGCCTATCGTTAACTCCGACCTCAGCCTGAACTTCTGACTACTCTGTTGCCTGCCGTTTTTGTACCTTGCATTTCTCCTGATTACTGACGCTGACCTCTGCCTGGACTCTCGACGCTGCCTCTGCCTGACGATTTTGTACCTCCGCTACTCTCCTGGTTTTTGACCTCTGCCTGGACTCTCGACGCTGCCTCTGCCTGCCGTTTCTGTACCTCCACTGCTCGCCTGGTTTCCGACCCCATTTTTGGCTCCCTTCCTGCTGTTCTATTGCGACCGTTCTGCTCTGGCACTCTGCTCCTGTTCAGACAGCGCTTCCTGGGCTCTGCAGTAAATCCAGATCCCTGTATAGGGGTTAAGGGTGTCGGTGCTACTCGGGGCGCTGTCTGTCTGCAGCCCAGACCCGCAGACGGACGCGACAGGAACCAGATGTGACGTCACAGCAGATACTGATAGACACACAGTAGTGATGTCACAATGAATCATGGACCAGATAAAATGTCACAGCAGATACTGATAGAAACACAGTAGTGATGTCACAATGACTCATGCACCAGATGTGATTTCACAGTAGATAGTGACAGAAACACAGTAGTGATGTCACAATGACTCATGAACCAGATGTGATGTCAGAGCATATACTGACAGAAACACTGTAGTGATGTCACAATGACTCATGGACCAGATGTGATGTCACAGCAGACACTGATAGAAACACAGTAGTGATGTCACAATGACTCAGGTGCCAGATGTGATGTCACAGCAGAAAAACACAGAAACACAGTAGTGATGTCACAATGACTCATGGACCATATGTGACGTCACAGCAGATACTGATAGACACACAGTAGTGATGTCACAATGACTCATGGACCAGATGTGATGTCACAGCAGATACTGATAGAAACACAGTAGTGATGTCACAATGACTCATGCACCAGATGTGATGTCAAAGCAGAAACACACAGAAACACAGTAGTTATGTCTCAATGACTCATGGACCAGATGTGATGTCACATTAGATAGTGACAGAAACACAGTAGCGATGTCACAATGACTCATGGACCAGATGTGATGTCAGAGCAGATACTGACAGACACACATTAGTGATGTCACAATGACTCATGGACCAGATGTAATGTCACAGCATATACTGACAGAAACACAAAGGTGATGTCACAATGACTCATGGACCAGATGTGATGTCACAGCAGACACTGATAGAAACACAGTAGTAATGTCACAATGACTCATGCACCAGATGTGATGTCACAGCAGAAACACAGAAACACAGTAGTGATGTCACAATGACTCATACACCAGATGTGATGTCACAGCAGATACTGACAGACACACATTAGTGATGTCACAATGACTCATGGACCAGATGTGATGTCACAGCAAGATGCTGTCACAAACACAGTGGTGATGTCACAATAGCTCATGGACCAGACGTGATGTCACAGCAGATACTGATAAAAACACAGTAGTGATGTCACAATGATTCAAAACCAGTTGTGATGTCACAGCATATACTGACAGAAACACAGTAGGGATGTCACAATGACTCATGGACCAGATGTGATGTCCCAGCAGATACTGATAGAAACACAGTAGTGATGTCTCAACGACTCATGGACCAGATGTGATCTCACAGTAGATAGTGACAGAAACACAGTAGTGATGTCGCAATGACTCATGGACCAGATGTGATGTTACTGCAGACACTGATAGAAACACAGTAGTGATGTCACAATAGCTCATGGACCAGATGTGATGTCAGAGCAGATACTGACAAATACACAATAGTGATGTCACAATGACTCATTGACCAGATGTGATGTCAGAGCAGATACTGACAGACACACAATACTGATGTCACAATGACTCATGGACCTGATGTGATGTCACAGCAGATCCTGTCACAAACACAGTAGTGATGTCACAATAGCTCATGGACCAGATGTGATGTCACAGCCGATACTGATAGAAACACAGTAGTTATGTCACAATGATTCCAGAACCAGATGTGATGTCACAGCATATACTGACAGAAACACAGTAGTGATGTCACAATGACTCATGGACCAGATGTGATGTCACAGCAGATACTGATAGAAACACAGTAGTGATGTCACAATGACTCATGCACCAGATGTGATGTAACAGTAGATAGTGACAGAAACACAGTAGTGATGTCACAATGACTCATGGACCAGATGTGATGTCAGAGCAGATACTGACAGACACACATTAGTGATGTCACAATGACTCATGGACCAGATTTAATGTCACAGCATATACTGACAGAAACACTGTAGTGATGTCACAATGACTCATGGACCAGATGTGATGTCACAGCAGACACTGATAGAAACACAGTAGTGATGTCACAATGACTCATGGACCAGATGTGACGTCACAGCAGATACTGATAGACACACAGTAGTGATGTCACAATGACTCATTGACCAGATGTGATGTCACAGCAGATACTGATAGAAACACAGTAGTGATGTCACAATGACTCATGCACCAGATGTGATGTCACAGCAGAAACACACAGAAACACAGTAGTTATTTCTCAATGACTCATGGACCAGATGTGATGTCAGAGCAGATACTGACAGAAACACAGTAGTGATGTCACAATGACTCATGGACCAGATGTGATGTCACAGTAGATACTGATAGAAACACAGTAGTGATGTCACAATGACTCATGCACCAGATGTGATGTCACAGCAGATACTGATAGAAACACAGTAGTTATGTCACAATGACTCATGGACCAGATGTAATGTCACAGCATATACTGACAGAAACACTACAGTGATGTCACAATGACTCATGGACCAGATGTGATGTCACAGCAGACACTGATAGAAACACAGTAGTAATGTCACAATGACTCAGGTGCCAGATGTGATGTCACAGCAGAAACACAGAAACACAGTAGTGATGTCACAATGACTCATGCACCAGATGTGATGTCACAGCAGATACTGACAGACACACATTAGTGATGTCACAATGACTCATGGACCAGATGTGATGTCACAGCAAGATGCTGTCACAAACACAGTGGTGATGTCACAATAGCTCATGGACCAGACGTGATGTCACAGCAGATACTGAGAGAAACACAGTAGTGATGTCACAATGATTCAAAACCATTTGTGATGTCACAGCATATACTGACAGAAACACAGTAGGGATGTCACAATGACTCATGGACCAGATGTGATGTCACAGCAGATACTGATAGAAACACAGTAGTGATGTCTCAACGACTCATGTACCATATGTGATGTCACAGTAGATAGTGACAGAAACACAGTAGTGATGTCGCAATGACTCATGGACCAGATGTGATGTCACAGCAGATGCTGACACAAACACAGTAGTGATGTCACAACAGCTCATGGACCAGATGTGATGTCACAGCAGATACTAATAGAAACACAGTAGTGATGTCACAATGATTCAGGAACCAGATGTGATATCACAGCATATACTGACAGACACACATTAGTCATGTCACAATGACTCATGGACCAGATGTGATGTCACAGCAGATGCTGGCACAAACACAGTAGTGATGTCACAATAGCTCATGGACCAGATGTGATGTCAGAGCAGATACTGACAAATACACAATAGTGATGTCACAATAGCTCATGGACCAGATAAAATGTCACAGCAGATGTTGACATAAACAAACAATAGCTCAAGGACCAGATGGGATGTCACAGCAAATACTGATGTAAACACAGTTGTGATGTCACAATGACTCATGGACCAGATGTGATGTCACAGCAGATACTGATAGACACACAGTAGTGATGTCACAATGACTCATGAAATAGATGTGATGTCACAGAAGATACTGATAGAAGCACAGTATTGATGTCACAATAACTTATGGACCAGATGTGATGTCACAGCAGATACTGACAGACACAAAATAGTGATGTCACAATGACTCATGGACCTGATGTGATGTCACAGCAGATGCTGTCACAAACACAGTAGTGATGTCACATTAGCTCATGGACCAGATGTGATGTCAGAGCAGATACTGACAGACACACATTAGTGATGTCACAATGACTCATGGACCAGATGTGATGTCACAGCAAGATGCTGTCACAAACACAGTGGTGATGTCACAATAGCTCATGGACCAGACGTGATGTCACAGCAGATACTGATAGAAACACAGTAGTGATGTCACAATGATTCAAAACCAGTGTTAATGTCACAGCATATACTGACAGAAACACAGTAGTGATGTCTCAACGACTCATGGACCAGATGTGATGTCACAGCACGTACTGATAGAAACACAGTAGTGATGTCTCAGCGACTCATGGACCAGATGTGATGTCACAGTAGATAGTGACAGAAACACAGTAGTGATGTCGTAATGACTCATGGACCAGATGTGATGTCACAGCAGATGCTGACACAAACACAGTAGTGATGTCACAATAGCTCATGGACCAGATGTGATGTCACAGCAGATACTGATAGAAACACAGTAGTGATGTCACAATGATTCAGGAACCAGATGTGATATCACAGCATATACTGACAGACACACATTAGTCATGTCACAATGACTCATGGACCAGATGTGATGTCACAGCAGATGCTGACACAAACACAGTAGTGATGTCACAATAGCTCATGGACCAGATGTGATGTCACTGCAGTCACTGATAGAAACACAGTAGTGATGTCACAATAGCTCATGGACTAGATGTGATGTCACAGCAGATACTGACAGACACACAATAGTGATGTCACAATGAATCATGGACCTGATGTGATGTCACAGCAGATGCTGTCACAAACACAGTAGTGATGCCACAATAGCTCATGGAAGACATGTGATGTCAGAGCAGATACTGACAGACACACATTAGTGATGTCACATTGACTCATGGACCAGATGTGATGTCACAGCAGATACTGACAGACACACATTAGTGATGTCACAATGACTCATGGACCAGATGTGATGTCACAGCAAATACTGATAGAAACAAAATAGTGATGTCACAATAATTCAAAACCAGATGTGGTGTCACAGCATATACTGGCAGAAACACAGTAGTGATGTCACAATGACTCATGGACCAGATGTGATGTCACAGCAGATACTGATAGAAACACAGTAGTGATGTCACAATGACTCATGCACCATATGTGATGTCACAGCAGATACTGACAGAAACATAGTAGTGATGTCACAATGACTCATGGACCAGATGTGATGTCACGGTAGATAGTGACAGAAACACAGTAGTGAAGTCGCAATGACTCATGGACCAGATGTGATGTCAGAGCAGATACTGACAGACACACATTAGTGATGTCACAATGACTCATGGACCAGATGTGATGTCACAGCAAGATGCTGTCACAAACACAGTAGTGATGTCACAATAGCTCATGGACCAGAAGTGATGTCACATCAGATACTGATAGAAACACAGTAGTGATGTCACAATGATTCAAAACCAGATGTGATGTCACAGCAGATACTGACAGAAACACAGTAGTGATGTCACAATGACTCAGGAGCCAGATGTGATGTCACAGCAGAAACACACAGAAACACAGTAGTGATGTCACAATGACTCGGGAACCAGATGTGACGTCACAGCAAATACTGATGTAAACACAGTTGTGATGTCACAATGACTCATGGTCCAGATGTGATGTCACAGTAGATACTGATAGACACACAGTAGTGATGTCACAATGACTCATGGACCAGATGTGATGTCACAGCTGATACTGACACAAAGACAGTAGTGATTTCACAATAGCTCATGGACCAGATGTGATGTCAGAGCAGATACTGACAGACACACAATACTGATGTCACAATCACTCATGGACCTGATGTGATGGCACAGCAGATCCTGTCACAAACACAGTAGTGATGTCACTATAGCTCATGGACCAGATGTGATGTCAGAGCAGATACTATCAGATACACAATAGTGATGTCACAATAGCTCTTGGACCAGATGTGATGTCACAGCAGATGCTGTCACAAACACAGTAGTGATGTCACAATAGCTCATGGACCAGATGTGATGTCACAGCCGATACTGATAGAACCACTGTAGTTATGTCACAATGATTCCAGAACCAGATGTGATGTCACAGCATATACTGACAGAAACACAGTAGTGATGTCACAATGACTCATGGACCAGATGTGATGTCACAGCAGATACTGATAGAAACACAGTAGTGATGTCACAATGACTCATGCACCAGATGTGATGTCACAGTAGATAGTGACAGAAACACAGTAGTGATGTCACAATGACTCATGGACCAGATGTGATGTCAGAGCAGATACTGACAGACACACATTAGTGATGTCACAATGACTCATGGACCAGATGTAATGTCACAGCATATACTGACAGAAACACAGTAGTGATGCCACAATGACTCATGGACCAGATGTAATATCAAAGCAGACACTGATAGAAATACAGTAGTGATGTCACAATGACTCAGGTGCCAGATGTGATGTCACAGCAGAAAAACACAGAAACACAGTAGTGATGTCACAATGACTCATGGACCAGATGTGACGTCAAAGCAGATACTGATAGAAACACAGTAGTGATGTCACAAAGACTCATGCACCAGATGTGATGTCACAGCAGAAACACATAGAAACACAGTAGTTATTTCTCAACGACTCATGGACCAGATGTGATTTCACAGTAGATAGTGACACAAAAACAGTAGCGATGTCACAATGACTCATGGACCAGATGTGATGTCAGAGCAGATACTGACAGACACACATTAGTGATGTCACAATGACTCATGGACCAGATGTAATGTCACAGCATATACTGACAGAAACACAGTAGTGATGTCACAATGACTCATGGACCAGATGTGAAGTCACAGTAGATACTGATAGAAACACAGTAGTGATGTCACAATGACTCATGCACCAGATGTGATGTCACAGCAGATACTGACAGAAACACAGTAGTTATGTCACAATGACTCATGGACCAGATGTGATGTCACAGCAGACACTGATAGAAACACAGTAGTAATGTCACAATGACTCAGGTGCCTGATGTGATGTCACAGCAGAAACACAGAAACACAGTAGTGATGTCACAATAGCTCATGGACCAGATGTGATGTAACAGCAGATACTGATAGAAACACAGTAGTGATGTCACAATGATTCAGGAACCAGATGTGATATCACAGCATATACTGACAGACACACATTAGTCATGTCACAATGATTCATGGACCAGATGTGATGTCACAGCAGATGCTGACACAAACACAGTAGTGATGTCACAATAGCTCATGGGCCAGATGTGATGTCAGAGCAGATATTGACAGACACACAATAGTGCTGTCACAATGACTCATGGCCCTGATGTGATGTCACAGCAGATGGTGTCACAAACACAGTACTGATGTCACAATAGCTCATGGACCAGATGTGATGTCAGAGCAGATACTGACAAATACACAATAGTGATGTCACAATAGCTCATGGACCAGATGTGATGTCAGAGCAGATACTGAAAGACACGCATTAGTGATGTCACAATGACTCATTGACCAGATGTGATGTCACAGAAGATACTGACAGTTACACAGTAGTGATGTCACAATGACTCAGGAGCCAGATGTGATGTCACAGCAGATACAGACAGAAACACAGTAGTGATATCACAATGACTCATTGACAAGATGTGATCTCACGGAAGATACTGAGACACAGTAGTGATGTCACAATGACTCATGGACCAGATGTGATGTCACAGTAGATAGTGACAGAAACACAGTAGTGATGTCACAATGACTCATGGACAAGATGTGATGTGACAGAAGATACTGATAGACACACAGTAATTATGTCGCAATGACTCAGACCAGATATGATTTCACAGCAGATGCAGGCACAAACAAAGTAGTTATGTCACAATGACTCAAGGACAAGATGTGATGTCACAGCAGATACTGATAAACACACAGTATTGATGTCACAATAACTCGGGAACCAGATGCGATGTCACAGCAGATTCTGATAGACGAACAATAGTGATGTCACAATGACTCATGGACCAGATGAGATATCGCAGGAGATACTGACAGACACACAATAATGATGTCACAATGACTCATGGACCAGATGTGATGTCACAGCAGATGCTGACACAAACACAGTAGTGATGTCACAATAGCTCATGGACCAGATGTGATGTCACAGCAGATACTGATAGAAACACAGTAGTGATGTCACAATGATTCAAGAACCAGATGTGATGTCACAGCATATACTGACAGAAACACAGTAGTGATGTCACAATGACTCTTGGAACAGATGTGATGTCACAGCAGATACTGATAGAAACACAGTAGTGATGTCACAATGATTCAGGAACCAGATGTGATATCACAGCATATACTGACAGAAACACTGTAGTGATGTCACAATTACTCTTGGACCAGATGTGATGTCACAGCAGACACTGATAGAAACACAGTAGTGATGTCACAATGACTCAGGAGCCAGATGTGATGTCACAGCAGAAACACACAGAAACACAGTAGGGATGTCACAATGTCTCGGGAACCAGATGTGATGTCACAGCAGATACTGATTGACACACAGTAGTGATGTCACAATGACTCATGGACCAGATAAAATGTCACAGCAGATGTTGAAATAAACATACAATAGCAAATGGGCCAGATGGGATGTCACAGCAAATACTGATGTAAACACAGCTGTGATGTCACAATGTCTCATGGACCAGATGTTATGTCACAGCAGATACTGACAGACACACAATAGTGATGTCACAATGACTCATGGACCAGATGTGATGTCACAGCAGATGCTGACACAAACACAGTAGAGATGTCACAATAGCTCATGGAACAGATGTGATGTCACAGCAGATACTGATAAAAACACAGTAGTGATGTCACAATGATTCAAAAACCAGATGTGATGTCACAGAATATACTGACAGAAACACAGTAGTGATGTCACAATGACTCTTGGACCAGATGTGATGTCACAGCAGATACTGATAGAAACACAGTAGTGATGTCACAATGATTCAGGAACCAGATGTGATATCACAGCATATACTGACAGAAACACTGTAGTGATGTCACAATGACTATTGGACCAGATGTGATGTCACAGAAGACACTGAAAGAAACACAGTAGTGATGTTACAATGACTCAGGAGCCAGTTGTGATGTCACAGCAGAAACACACAGAAACACAGTAGTGATGTCACAATGACTCGGGAACCAGATGTGACGTCACAGCAGATACTGATAGACACACAGTAGTGATGTCACAATGAATCATGGACCAGATAAAATGTCACAGCAGATACTGATAGAAACACAGTAGTGATGTCACAATGACTCATGCACCAGATGTGATGTTACAGTAGATAGTGACAGAAACACAGTAGTGATGTCACAATGACTCATGAACCAGATGTGATGTCAGAGCAGATACTGACAGACACACATTAGTGATGTCACAATGACTCATGGACCAGATGTAATGTCACAGCATATACTGACAGAAATACTGTAGTGAGGTCACAATGACTCATGGACCAGATGTGATGTCACAGCAGACACTGATAGAAACACAGTAGTGATGTCACAATGACTCAGGTGCCAGATGTGATGTCACAGCAGAAAAACACAGAAACACAGTAGTGATGTCACAATGACTCATGGACCAGATGTGACGTCACAGCAGATACTGATAGACACACAGTAGTGATGTCACAATGACTCATGGACCAGATGTGATGCCACAGCAGATACTGATAGAAACACAGTAGTGATGTCACAATGACTCATGCACCAGATGTGATGTCACAGCAGAAAAACACAGAAACACAGTAGTTATGTCTCAATGACTCATGGACCAGATGTGATGTCACAGTAGATAGTGACAGAAACACAATAGTGATGTCACAATGACTCATGGACCAGATGTGATGTCAGAGAAGATACTGACAGACACACATTAGGGATGTCACAATGACTCATGGACCAGTTGTAATGTCACAGCATATACTGACAGAAACACTGTAGTGATGTCACAATGACTCATGGACCAGATGTGATGTCACAGCAGACACTGATAGAAACACAGTAGTGATGTCACAATGACTCAGGAGCCAGATGTGATGTCACAGCAGAAACACACAGAAACACAGTAGTGATGTCACAATAGCTCATGGACCAGATGTGATGTCACAGCAGATACTGATAGAAACACAGTAGTGATGTCACAATGATTGAAGAACCAGATGTGATGTCACAGCATATACTGACAGAAACACAGTAGTGATGTCACAATGACTCTTGGAACAGATGTGATGTCACAGCAGATACTGATAGAAACACAGTAGTGATGTCACAATGATTCAGGAACCAGATGTGATATCACAGCATATACTGACAGAAACACTGTAGTGATGGCACAATGACTCTTGGACCAGATGTGATGTCACAGCAGACACTGATAGAAACACAGTAGTGATGTCACAATGACTCAGGAGCCAGATGTGATGTCACAGCAGAAACACACAGAATCACAGTAGGGATGTCACAATGACTCGGGAACCAGATGTGATGTCACAGCAAATACTGATGTAAACACAGCTTTGATGTCACAATGTCTCATGGACCAGATGTTATGTCACAGCAGATACTGACAGACACACAATAGTGATGTCACAATGACTCATGGACCAGATGTGATGTCACAGCAGATGCTGACACAAACACAGTAGTGATGTCACAATAGCTCATGGAACAGATGTGATGTCACAGCAGATACTGATAGAAACACAGTAGTGATGTCACAATGATTCAAAAACCAGATGTGATGTCACAGAATATACTGACAGAAACACAGTAGTGATGTCACAATGACTCTTGGACCAGATGTGATGTCACAGCAGATACTGATAGAAACACAGTAGTGAAGTCTCAACGACTCATGGACCAGATGTGATGTCACAGCAGATGCTGACACAAACACAGTAGTGATGTCACAATAGCTCATGGACCAGATGTGATGTCACAGCAGATACTGATAGAAACACAGTAGTGATGTCACAATGATTCAGGAACCAGATGTGATGTCAGAGCAGATATTGACAGACACACAAAAGTGCTGTCACAATGACTCATGGCCCTGATGTGATGTCACAGCAGATGGTGTCACAAACACAGTACTGATGTCACAATAGCTCATGGACCAGATGTGATGTCAGAGCAGATACTGACAAATACACAATAGTGATGTCACAATGACTCGTTGACCAGATGTGATGTCACAGAAGATACTGACAGTTACACAGTAGCGATGTCACAATGACTCATTGACCAGATGTGATCTCACGGAAGATAGTGACAGAAACACAGTAGTGATGTCACAATGACTCATGGACCAGATGTGATGTGACAGAAGATACTGATAGACACACAGTAATGATGTAGCAATGACTCAGACCAGATATGATTTCACAGCAGATGCAGGCACAAACACAGTAGTGATGTCACAATGACTCAAGGACAAGATGTGATGTCACAGCAGATGCTGACACAAACACATTAGTGATGTCACAATAGCTCATGGACCAGATGTGATGTCACAGCAGATACTGATAGAAACACAGTAGTGATGTCACAATGATTCAAGAACCAGATGTGATGTCACAGCATATACTGACAGAAACACAGTAGTGATGTCACAATGACTCTTGGAACAGATGTGATGTCACAGCAGATACTGATAGAAACACAGTAGTGATGTCACAATGATTCAGGAACCAGATGTGATATCACAGCATATACTGACAGAAACACTGTAGTGATGTCACAATGACTCTTGGACCAGATGTGATGTCACAGCAGACACTGATAGAAACACAGTAGTGATGTCACAATGACTCAGGAGCCAGATGTGATGTCACAGCAGAAACACACAGAAACACAGTAGTGATGTCACAATGACTCGGGAACCAGATGTGACGTCACAGCAGATACTGATTGACACACAGTAGTGATGTCACAATGACTCATGGACCAGATAAAATGTCACAGCAGATGTTGACATAAACATACAATAGCTCATGGATCAGATGGGATGTCACAGCAAATACTGATGTAAACACAGCTGTGATGTCACAATGTCTCATGGACCAGATGTTATGTCACAGCAGATACTGACAGACACACAATAGTGATGTCACAATGACTCATGGACCACATGTGATGTCACAGCAGATGCTGACACAAACACAGTAGTGATGTCACAATAGCTCATGGAACATCAGATACTGATAGAAACACAGTAGTGATGTCACAATGATTCAAAAACCAGATGTGATGTCACAGAATATACTGACAGAAACACAGTAGTGATGTCACAATGACTCATGGACCAGATGTGACGTCAAAGCAGATACTGATAGAAACACAGTAGTGATGTCACAAAGACTCATGCACCAGATGTGATGTCACAGCAGAAACACATAGAAACACAGTAGTTATTTCTCAATGACTCATGGACCAGATGTGATGTCACAGTAGATAGTGACACAAAAACAGTAGCGATGTCACAATGACTCATGGACCAGATGTGATGTCAGAGCAGATACTGACAGACACACATTAGTGATGTCACAATGACTCATGGACCAGATGTAATGTCACAGCATATACTGACAGAAACACAGTAGTGATGTCACAATGACTCATGGACCAGATGTGATGTCACAGTAGATACTGATAGAAACACAGTAGTGATGTCACAATGACTCATGCACCAGATGTGATGTCACAGCAGATACTGACAGAAACACAGTAGTTATGTCACAATGACTCATGGACCAGATGTGATGTCACAGCAGACACTGATAGAAACACAGTAGTAATGTCACAATGACTCAGGTGCCTGATGTGATGTCACAGCAGAAACACAGAAACACAGTAGTGATGTCACAATAGCTCATGGACCAGATGTGATGTAACAGCAGATACTGATAGAAACACAGTAGTGATGTCACAATGATTCAGGAACCAGATGTGATATCACAGCATATACTGACAGACACACATTAGTCATGTCACAATGACTCATGGACCAGATGTGATGTCACAGCAGATGCTGACACAAACACAGTAGTGATGTCACAATAGCTCATGGGCCAGATGTGATGTCAGAGCAGATATTGACAGACACACAATAGTGCTGTCACAATGACTCATGGCCCTGATGTGATGTCACAGCAGATGGTGTCACAAACACAGTACTGATGTCACAATAGCTCATGGACCAGATGTGATGTCAGAGCAGATACTGACAAATACACAATAGTGATGTCACAATAGCTCATGGACCAGATGTGATGTCAGAGCAGATACTGAAAGACACGCATTAGTGATGTCACAATGACTCATTGACCAGATGTGATGTCACAGAAGATACTGACAGTTACACAGTAGTGATGTCACAATGACTCAGGAGCCAGATGTGATGTCACAGCAGATACAGACAGAAACACAGTAGTGATATCACAATGACTCATTGACAAGATGTGATCTCACGGAAGATACTGAGACACAGTAGTGATGTCACAATGACTCATGGACCAGATGTGATGTCACAGTAGATAGTGACAGAAACACAGTAGTGATGTCACAATGACTCATGGACAAGATGTGATGTGACAGAAGATACTGATAGACACACAGTAATTATGTCGCAATGACTCAGACCAGATATGATTTCACAGCAGATGCAGGCACAAACAAAGTAGTTATGTCACAATGACTCAAGGACAAGATGTGATGTCACAGCAGATACTGATAAACACACAGTATTGATGTCACAATAACTCGGGAACCAGATGCGATGTCACAGCAGATTCTGATAGACGAACAATAGTGATGTCACAATGACTCATGGACCAGATGAGATATCGCAGGAGATACTGACAGACACACAATAATGATGTCACAATGACTCATGGACCAGATGTGATGTCACAGCAGATGCTGACACAAACACAGTAGTGATGTCACAATAGCTCATGGACCAGATGTGATGTCACAGCAGATACTGATAGAAACACAGTAGTGATGTCACAATGATTCAGGAACCAGATGTGATGTCAGAGCAGATATTGACAGACACACAAAAGTGCTGTCACAATGACTCATGGCCCTGATGTGATGTCACAGCAGATGGTGTCACAAACACAGTACTGATGTCACAATAGCTCATGGACCAGATGTGATGTCAGAGCAGATACTGACAAATACACAATAGTGATGTCACAATGACTCGTTGACCAGATGTGATGTCACAGAAGATACTGACAGTTACACAGTAGCGATGTCACAATGACTCATTGACCAGATGTGATCTCACGGAAGATAGTGACAGAAACACAGTAGTGATGTCACAATGACTCATGGACCAGATGTGATGTGACAGAAGATACTGATAGACACACAGTAATGATGTAGCAATGACTCAGACCAGATATGATTTCACAGCAGATGCAGGCACAAACACAGTAGTGATGTCACAATGACTCAAGGACAAGATGTGATGTCACAGCAGATGCTGACACAAACACATTAGTGATGTCACAATAGCTCATGGACCAGATGTGATGTCACAGCAGATACTGATAGAAACACAGTAGTGATGTCACAATGATTCAAGAACCAGATGTGATGTCACAGCATATACTGACAGAAACACAGTAGTGATGTCACAATGACTCTTGGAACAGATGTGATGTCACAGCAGATACTGATAGAAACACAGTAGTGATGTCACAATGATTCAGGAACCAGATGTGATATCACAGCATATACTGACAGAAACACTGTAGTGATGTCACAATGACTCTTGGACCAGATGTGATGTCACAGCAGACACTGATAGAAACACAGTAGTGATGTCACAATGACTCAGGAGCCAGATGTGATGTCACAGCAGAAACACACAGAAACACAGTAGTGATGTCACAATGACTCGGGAACCAGATGTGACGTCACAGCAGATACTGATTGACACACAGTAGTGATGTCACAATGACTCATGGACCAGATAAAATGTCACAGCAGATGTTGACATAAACATACAATAGCTCATGGATCAGATGGGATGTCACAGCAAATACTGATGTAAACACAGCTGTGATGTCACAATGTCTCATGGACCAGATGTTATGTCACAGCAGATACTGACAGACACACAATAGTGATGTCACAATGACTCATGGACCACATGTGATGTCACAGCAGATGCTGACACAAACACAGTAGTGATGTCACAATAGCTCATGGAACATCAGATACTGATAGAAACACAGTAGTGATGTCACAATGATTCAAAAACCAGATGTGATGTCACAGAATATACTGACAGAAACACAGTAGTGATGTCACAATGACTCATGGACCAGATGTGACGTCAAAGCAGATACTGATAGAAACACAGTAGTGATGTCACAAAGACTCATGCACCAGATGTGATGTCACAGCAGAAACACATAGAAACACAGTAGTTATTTCTCAATGACTCATGGACCAGATGTGATGTCACAGTAGATAGTGACACAAAAACAGTAGCGATGTCACAATGACTCATGGACCAGATGTGATGTCAGAGCAGATACTGACAGACACACATTAGTGATGTCACAATGACTCATGGACCAGATGTAATGTCACAGCATATACTGACAGAAACACAGTAGTGATGTCACAATGACTCATGGACCAGATGTGATGTCACAGTAGATACTGATAGAAACACAGTAGTGATGTCACAATGACTCATGCACCAGATGTGATGTCACAGCAGATACTGACAGAAACACAGTAGTTATGTCACAATGACTCATGGACCAGATGTGATGTCACAGCAGACACTGATAGAAACACAGTAGTAATGTCACAATGACTCAGGTGCCTGATGTGATGTCACAGCAGAAACACAGAAACACAGTAGTGATGTCACAATAGCTCATGGACCAGATGTGATGTAACAGCAGATACTGATAGAAACACAGTAGTGATGTCACAATGATTCAGGAACCAGATGTGATATCACAGCATATACTGACAGACACACATTAGTCATGTCACAATGACTCATGGACCAGATGTGATGTCACAGCAGATGCTGACACAAACACAGTAGTGATGTCACAATAGCTCATGGGCCAGATGTGATGTCAGAGCAGATATTGACAGACACACAATAGTGCTGTCACAATGACTCATGGCCCTGATGTGATGTCACAGCAGATGGTGTCACAAACACAGTACTGATGTCACAATAGCTCATGGACCAGATGTGATGTCAGAGCAGATACTGACAAATACACAATAGTGATGTCACAATAGCTCATGGACCAGATGTGATGTCAGAGCAGATACTGAAAGACACGCATTAGTGATGTCACAATGACTCATTGACCAGATGTGATGTCACAGAAGATACTGACAGTTACACAGTAGTGATGTCACAATGACTCAGGAGCCAGATGTGATGTCACAGCAGATACAGACAGAAACACAGTAGTGATATCACAATGACTCATTGACAAGATGTGATCTCACGGAAGATACTGAGACACAGTAGTGATGTCACAATGACTCATGGACCAGATGTGATGTCACAGTAGATAGTGACAGAAACACAGTAGTGATGTCACAATGACTCATGGACAAGATGTGATGTGACAGAAGATACTGATAGACACACAGTAATTATGTCGCAATGACTCAGACCAGATATGATTTCACAGCAGATGCAGGCACAAACAAAGTAGTTATGTCACAATGACTCAAGGACAAGATGTGATGTCACAGCAGATACTGATAAACACACAGTATTGATGTCACAATAACTCGGGAACCAGATGCGATGTCACAGCAGATTCTGATAGACGAACAATAGTGATGTCACAATGACTCATGGACCAGATGAGATATCGCAGGAGATACTGACAGACACACAATAATGATGTCACAATGACTCATGGACCAGATGTGATGTCACAGCAGATGCTGACACAAACACAGTAGTGATGTCACAATAGCTCATGGACCAGATGTGATGTCACAGCAGATACTGATAGAAACACAGTAGTGATGTCACAATGATTCAAGAACCAGATGTGATGTCACAGCATATACTGACAGAAACACAGTAGTGATGTCACAATGACTCTTGGAACAGATGTGATGTCACAGCAGATACTGATAGAAACACAGTAGTGATGTCACAATGATTCAGGAACCAGATGTGATATCACAGCATATACTGACAGAAACACTGTAGTGATGTCACAATTACTCTTGGACCAGATGTGATGTCACAGCAGACACTGATAGAAACACAGTAGTGATGTCACAATGACTCAGGAGCCAGATGTGATGTCACAGCAGAAACACACAGAAACACAGTAGGGATGTCACAATGTATCGGGAACCAGATGTGATGTCACAGCAGATACTGATTGACACACAGTAGTGATGTCACAATGACTCATGGACCAGATAAAATGTCACAGCAGATGTTGAAATAAACATACAATAGCAAATGGGCCAGATGGGATGTCACAGCAAATACTGATGTAAACACAGCTGTGATGTCACAATGTCTCATGGACCAGATGTTATGTCACAGCAGATACTGACAGACACACAATAGTGATGTCACAATGACTCATGGACCACATGTGATGTCACAGCAGATGCTGACACAAACACAGTAGAGATGTCACAATAGCTCATGGAACAGATGTGATGTCACAGCAGATACTGATAAAAACACAGTAGTGATGTCACAATGATTCAAAAACCAGATGTGATGTCACAGAATATACTGACAGAAACACAGTAGTGATGTCACAATGACTCTTGGACCAGATGTGATGTCACAGCAGATACTGATAGAAACACAGTAGTGATGTCACAATGATTCAGGAACCAGATGTGATATCACAGCATATACTGACAGAAACACTGTAGTGATGTCACAATGACTATTGGACCAGATGTGATGTCACAGAAGACACTGAAAGAAACACAGTAGTGATGTTACAATGACTCAGGAGCCAGTTGTGATGTCACAGCAGAAACACACAGAAACACAGTAGTGATGTCACAATGACTCGGGAACCAGATGTGACGTCACAGCAGATACTGATAGACACACAGTAGTGATGTCACAATGAATCATGGACCAGATAAAATGTCACAGCAGATACTGATAGAAACACAGTAGTGATGTCACAATGACTCATGCACCAGATGTGATGTTACAGTAGATAGTGACAGAAACACAGTAGTGATGTCACAATGACTCATGAACCAGATGTGATGTCAGAGCAGATACTGACAGACATACATTAGTGATGTCACAATGACTCATGGACCAGATGTAATGTCACAGCATATACTGACAGAAATACTGTAGTGAGGTCACAATGACTCATGGACCAGATGTGATGTCACAGCAGACACTGATAGAAACACAGTAGTGATGTCACAATGACTCAGGTGCCAGATGTGATGTCACAGCAGAAAAACACAGAAACACAGTAGTGATGT
Source organism: Dendrobates tinctorius (assembly GCF_039654945.1). NCBI lineage: Eukaryota > Metazoa > Chordata > Amphibia > Anura > Dendrobatidae > Dendrobates > Dendrobates tinctorius. The sequence goes on from NW_027361696.1 coordinate 54,664,895, forward strand.
CACAATGACTCATGGACCAGATGTGACGTCACAGCAGATACTGATAGACACACAGTAGTGATGTCACAATGACTCATGGACCAGATGTGATGCCACAGCAGATACTGATAGAAACACAGTAGTGATGTCACAATGACTCATGCACCAGATGTGATGTCACAGCAGAAAAACACAGAAACACAGTAGTTATGTCTCAATGACTCATGGACCAGATGTGATGTCACAGTAGATAGTGACAGAAACACAATAGTGATGTCACAATGACTCATGGACCAGATGTGATGTCAGAGAAGATACTGACAGACACACATTAGGGATGTCACAATGACTCATGGACCAGTTGTAATGTCACAGCATATACTGACAGAAACACTGTAGTGATGTCACAATGACTCATGGACCAGATGTGATGTCACAGCAGACACTGATAGAAACACAGTAGTGATGTCACAATGACTCAGGAGCCAGATGTGATGTCACAGCAGAAACACACAGAAACACAGTAGTGATGTCACAATAGCTCATGGACCAGATGTGATGTCACAGCAGATACTGATAGAAACACAGTAGTGATGTCACAATGATTGAAGAACCAGATGTGATGTCACAGCATATACTGACAGAAACACAGTAGTGATGTCACAATGACTCTTGGAACAGATGTGATGTCACAGCAGATACTGATAGAAACACAGTAGTGATGTCACAATGATTCAGGAACCAGATGTGATATCACAGCATATACTGACAGAAACACTGTAGTGATGGCACAATGACTCTTGGACCAGATGTGATGTCACAGCAGACACTGATAGAAACACAGTAGTGATGTCACAATGACTCAGGAGCCAGATGTGATGTCACAGCAGAAACACACAGAATCACAGTAGGGATGTCACAATGACTCGGGAACCAGATGTGATGTCACAGCAAATACTGATGTAAACACAGCTTTGATGTCACAATGTCTCATGGACCAGATGTTATGTCACAGCAGATACTGACAGACACACAATAGTGATGTCACAATGACTCATGGACCAGATGTGATGTCACAGCAGATGCTGACACAAACACAGTAGTGATGTCACAATAGCTCATGGAACAGATGTGATGTCACAGCAGATACTGATAGAAACACAGTAGTGATGTCACAATGATTCAAAAACCAGATGTGATGTCACAGAATATACTGACAGAAACACAGTAGTGATGTCACAATGACTCTTGGACCAGATGTGATGTCACAGCAGATACTGATAGAAACACAGTAGTGAAGTCTCAACGACTCATGGACCAGATGTGATGTCACAGCAGATGCTGACACAAACACAGTAGTGATGTCACAATAGCTCATGGACCAGATGTGATGTCACAGCAGATACTGATAGAAACACAGTAGTGATGTCACAATGATTCAGGAACCAGATGTGATGTCAGAGCAGATATTGACAGACACACAAAAGTGCTGTCACAATGACTCATGGCCCTGATGTGATGTCACAGCAGATGGTGTCACAAACACAGTACTGATGTCACAATAGCTCATGGACCAGATGTGATGTCAGAGCAGATACTGACAAATACACAATAGTGATGTCACAATGACTCGTTGACCAGATGTGATGTCTCAGAAGATACTGACAGTTACACAGTAGCGATGTCACAATGACTCATTGACCAGATGTGATCTCACGGAAGATAGTGACAGAAACACAGTAGTGATGTCACAATGACTCATGGACCAGATGTGATGTGACAGAAGATACTGATAGACACACAGTAATGATGTAGCAATGACTCAGACCAGATATGATTTCACAGCAGATGCAGGCACAAACACAGTAGTGATGTCACAATGACTCAAGGACAAGATGTGATGTCAAAGCAGATACAGATAGACACACAATAGTGATGTCACAATGACTCATGGACCAGATGAGATATCGCAGCAGATAATGACAGACACACAATAGTGATGTCACAATGACTCATGGACCAGATGTGATGTCACAGCAGATGCTGACACAAACACATTAGTGATGTCACAATAGCTCATGGACCAGATGTGATGTCACAGCAGATACTGATAGAAACACAGTAGTGATGTCACAATGATTCAAGAACCAGATGTGATGTCACAGCATATACTGACAGAAACACAGTAGTGATGTCACAATGACTCTTGGAACAGATGTGATGTCACAGCAGATACTGATAGAAACACAGTAGTGATGTCACAATGATTCATGAACCAGATGTGATATCACAGCATATACTGACAGAAACACTGTAGTGATGTCACAATGACTCTTGGACCAGATGTGATGTCACAGCAGACACTGATAGAAACACAGTAGTGATGTCACAATGACTCAGGAGCCAGATGTGATGTCACAGCAGAAACACACAGAAACACAGTAGTGATGTCACAATGACTCGGGAACCAGATGTGACGTCACAGCAGATACTGATTGACACACAGTAGTGATGTCACAATGACTCATGGACCAGATAAAATGTCACAGCAGATGTTGACATAAACATACAATAGCTCATGGATCAGATGGGATGTCACAGCAAATACTGATGTAAACACAGCTGTGATGTCACAATGTCTCATGGACCAGATGTTATGTCACAGCAGATACTGACAGACACACAATAGTGATGTCACAATGACTCATGGACCACATGTGATGTCACAGCAGATGCTGACACAAACACAGTAGTGATGTCACAATAGCTCATGGAACAGATGTGATGTCACAGCAGATACTGATAGAAACACAGTAGTGATGTCACAATGATTCAAAAACCAGATGTGATGTCACAGAATATACTGACAGAAACACAGTAGTGATGTCACAATGACTCTTGGACCAGATGTGATGTCACAGCAGATACTGATAGAAACACAGTAGTGATGTCACAATGATTCAGGAACCAGATGTGATATCACAGCGTATACTGACAGAAACACTGTAGTGATGTCACAATGACTCTTGGACTAGATGTGATGTCACAGAAGATACTGATACTGAAGCACAGTATTGATGTCACAATGACTTATGGACCAGATGTGATGTCACAGCAGATGTTGTCACAAACACAGTAGTGATGTCACAATAGCTCATGGAAGAGATGTGATGTCAGAGCAGATACTGACAGATACACAATAGTGATGTCACATTAGCTCATGGACCAGATGTGATGTCAGAGCAGATACTGACAGAAACACATTAGTGATGTCACAATGACTCATGGACCAGATATGATGTCACAGCAAGATGCTGTCGCAAACACAGTAGTGATGTCACAATAGCTCATGGACCAGACGTGATGTCACAGCAGATACTGATAGAAACACAGTAGTGATGTCACAATGATTCAAAACCAGTTATGATGTCACAGCATATACTGACAGAAACACAGTAGTGATGTCACAATGACTCATGGACCAGATGTGATGTCACAACAGATACTGATAGAAACACAGTAGTGATGTCACAATGACTCAGGCACCAGATGTGATGTCACAGCAGATACTGACAGAAACACAGTAGTGATGTCACAATAGCTCATGGACCAGAAGTGATGTCACAACAGATACTGATAGAAACACAGTAGTGATGTCACAATGATTCAGAAACCAGATGTGATATCACAGCATATACTGATAGACACACATTAGTGATGTCACAATGACTCATGGACCAGATGTGATGTCAAAGCAGATGCTGACACAAGCACAGTAGTGATGTCACAATAGCTCATGGACCAGATGTGATGTCACTGCAGACACTGATAGAAACACAGTAGTGATGTCACAATGATTCAAGAACCAGATGTGACGTCTCAGCATATACTGACAGAAACACAGTAGTGATGTCACAATGACTCATGGACCAGATGTGATGTCTCAGCAAATACTGACAGATACACAATAGTGATGTCACAATTGCTCATGGACCAGATGTGATGTCAGAGCAGATACTGACAGACACAAATTAGTGATGTCACAATGACTCATGGACCAGATGTGATGTCACAGCAAGATGCTGTCACAAACACAGTAGTGATGTCACAATATCTCATGGACCAGATGTGATGTCACAGCAGAAACTGATAGAAACACAGTAGTGATGTCACAATGACTCTTGGACCAGATGTGATGTCACAGCAGATACTGACAGAAACACAGTAGTGATGTCACAATGACTCATGGACCAGATGTGTTGTCAGAGCAGATACTGACAGACACACATTAGTGATGTCACATTGACTCATGGACCAGATGTGATATCACAGCATATACTGCCAGAAACACTGTAGTGATGTCACAATGACTCATGGACCAGATGTGATGTCAGAGCAGACACTGATAGAAACACATTAGTGATGTCACAATGACTCAGGAGCCAGATGTGATGTCACAGCAGAAAAACACAGAAACACAGTAGTGATGTCACAATGACTCATGGACCAGATGTGATGTCACAGCAGATACTGATAGACACACAGCAGTGATGTCACAATGACTCATGGAACAGATGTGATGTCACAGAAGATACTGATAGAAGCACAGTATTGATGTCACAATGACTCATGGACCAGATGTGATGTCACAGCAGATACTGACAGACACACAATAGTGATGTCACAATGACTCATGGACCTGATGTGATGTCACAGCAGATGCTGTCAAAAACACAGTATTGATGTCACAATAGCTCATAGGTCAGATGTGATATCAGAGCAGATACTGACAGATACACAATAGTGATGTCACAATAGCTCATGGACCAGATGTGATGTCAGAGCAGATACTGACGGACACACATTAGTGATGTCACAATGATTGAGGAACCAGATGTGATATCACAGCATATACTGACAGAAACACTGTGGTGATGTCACAATGACTCATGGACCAGATGTGATGTCAGAGCAGATACTGACAGATACACAATAGTGATGTCACAATAGCTCATGGACCAGATGTGGTGTCAGAGCAGATACTGATAGAAGCACAGTAGTGATGTCACAATGATTCAAGAACCAGATGTGATGTCACAGCATATACTGACAGAAACACAGTAGTGATGTCACAATGACTCATGGACCAGATAAAATGTCACAGCAGATGTTGACATAAACACATAATAGCTCATGGACCAGATGGGAGGTCACAGCAAATACTGATGTAAACACAGTTGTGACGTCACAATGACTCATGGACCAGATGTGATGTCACAGCAGATACTGATAGACACAGCAGTGATGTCACAATGACTCATGGAACAGATGTGATGCCAGAGCAGATACTGACAGATACACATTAGTGATGGCACAATGATTCAGGAGCCAGATGTGATGTCACAGCATATACTGACAGATACACAATAGTGATGTCACAATAGCTCATGGACCAGATGTGATGTCAGAGCAGATACTTACAGAAACACATTAGTGATGTCAAAATGAGTTATGGAGCAGATGTGATGTCACAGGAAGATGCTGTCACAAACACAGTAGTGATGTCACAATAGCTCATGCACCAGCTGTGATGTCACAGCAGATACTGGTAGAAACACAGTAGTGATGTCACAATGATTCAAGAACCAGATGTGATGTCACAGCATATACTGACAGAAACACAGTAGTGATGTCACAATGACTCATGCACCAGATGTGATGTTACAGCAGATACTGACAGAAACACAGTTGTGATGTCTCAATGACTGAAGGACCAGATGTGATATCACAGTAGATAGTGACAGAAACACAGTAGTGATGTCACAGTGACTCATCGACCAGATGTGATGCCACAGAAGATACTGATAGAAGCACAGTATTGATGTCACAATGACTCATGGACCAGATGTGATGTCACAGCAGATAATGATAGAAACACAGTAGTAATGTCACAATGATTCAAGAACCAGATGTGATGTCACAGCATATACTGACAGAAACACAGTACTGATGTCACAATGACTCATGGACCAGATGTGTTGTCACAGCAGATACTGATAGAAACACAGTAGTGATGTCACAATGACTCTTGTACCAGATGTGATGTCACAGCAGACACTGATAGAACCATAGTAGTGATGTCACAATGACTCATGGACCAGATGTGATGTCACAGCAGATACTGACAGACACACAATAGTGATGTCACAATGACTCATGGACCGGATGTGATGTCACAGCAGATGCTGTCACAAACAAAGTAGTGATGTCACAATAGCTCATGGACCAGATGTGATGTCACAGCAGAAACTGATAGAAACACAGTAGTGATTTCACAATGATTCAAGAACCAGATGTGATGTCTCAGCATATACTGACAGAAACACAGTAGTGATGTCACAATGACTCATGGACCAGATGTGATGTCTCAGCAAATACTGACAGATACACAATAGTGATGTCACAATTGCTCAAGGACCAGATGTGATGTCAGAGCAAATACTGACAGACACAAATTTGTGATGTCACAATGACTCATAGACCAGATGTGATGTCACAGCAAGATGCTGTCACAAACACAGTAGTGATGTCACAATACCTCATGGACCAGATGTTATGTCACAGCAGAAACTGATAGAAACACAGTAGTGATGTCACAATGAATCTTGGACCAGATGTGATGTCACAGCAGATACTGACAGAAACACAGTAGTGATGTCTCAATGACTCTTGGACCAGATGTGATGTCACAGTAGATAGTGACAGAAACACAGTAGTGATGTCACAATGACTCATGGACCAGATGTGTTGTCAGAGCAGATACTGACAGACACACATTAGTGATGTCACATTTACTCATGGACCAGATGTGATATCACAGCATATACTGCCAGAAACACTGTAGTGATGTCACAATGACTCATGGACCAGATGTGATGTCACAGCAGAAAAACACTGAAACACAGTAGTCATGTCACAATGACTCAGGAACCAGATGTGACGTCACAGCAGATACTGATAGACACACAATAGTGATGTCACAATGAATCATGGACCAGATAAAATGTCACAGCAGATGTTGACATAAACACACAATAGCTCATGGACCAGATGGGATGTCACAGCAAATACTGATGTAAACATAGTTGTGATGTCACAATGACTCATGGACCAGATGTGATGTCACAGCATATACTGATAGACACACAGTAGTGATGTCACAATAGCTCATGGACAAGATGTGATGTCACAGCAGATACTGATAGAAACACAGTAGTGATGTCACAATGATTCAAGAACCAGATGTGATGTCATAGCATATACTGACAGAAACACATTAGTGATGTCACAATGACTCATGGAGCAGATGTGATGTCACAGCAGATACTGATAGAAACAGAGTAGTGATGTCACAATGACTCATTCACCAGATGTGATGTCACAGCAGATACTGACAGAAACACAGTAGTGATTTCACAATGATTCAGGAAGCAGATGTGATATCACAGTATATACTGACAGAAACACTGTAGTGATGTCACAATGACTCATGGACCAGATAAAATGTCACAGCAGATGTTGTCATAAACACACAATAGCTCATGGACCAGATGTGATGTCACAGCAGATACAGACAGAAACACAGTAGTGATGTCACAATGACTCATGGACCAGATGTGATGTCACAGAAGCTACCGAGACACAGTAGTGATGTCACAATGACTCATGGACCAGATGAGATATCACAGCAGATACTGACAGACACACAATAGTGATGTCACAATGACTCTTGGACTAGGTGTGATGTCACAGAAGGTACTGATATAAACACAGTAGTGATGTCACAATGACTCATGGACCAGATATGATGTCACAGAAGATACTGACAGATACACAGTATTTATGTCACAATGACTCATGGACCAGATGTGATGTCACAGCTGATACTGACACAAATATAGTAGTGATGTCACAATAGCTCATGGACCAGATGTGATGTCAGAGCAGATACTGACAGACACACATTAGTGATGTCACAATAACCCATGGACCAGATGTGATGTCAGAGCAGATACTGACAGACACACATTAGTGATGTCACAATGACTCATGGACTAGATGTGATGTCACAGCAGATGCTGACACAAACACAGTAGTGATGTCACAATAGCTCATGGACCAGATGTGATGTCACAGCAGATATTGATAGAAACACAGTGGTGATGTCACAATGATTCAGGAACCAGATGTGATATCACAGCATATACTGACAGAAACACTGTAGTGATGTCACAATGACTCATGGACCAGATGTGATGTCACAGCAGATACTGACAGAAACACAGTAGTGATGTCTCAATGACTCTTGGACCAGATGTGATGTCACAGTAGATTGTTTCTGTCACTCAGTAGTGATGTCACAATGACTCATTGACCAAATGTGTTGTCAGAGCAGATACTGACAGACACACATTAGTGATGTCACATTGACTCAAGGACCAGATGTGATATCACAGCATATACTGCCAGAAACACTGTAGTGATGTCACAATGACTCATGGACCAGATGTCATGTCAGAGCAGACACTGATAGAAACACATTAGTGATGTCACAATGACTCAGGAGCCAGATGTGATGTCACAGCAGAAAAACACTGAAACACAGTAGTAATGTCACAATGACTCAGGAACCAGATGTGACGTCACAGCAGATACTGATAGACACACAATAGTGATGTCACAATGACTCATGGACCAGATAAAATGTCACAGCAGATATTGACATAAACACACAATAGCTCATGGACCAGATGGGATGTCAAAGCAAATACAGATGTAAACACAGTTGTGATGTCACAATGACTCATGGACCAGATGTGATGTCACAGCAGACACTGATAGAAACACAGTAGTGATGTCACAATGACTCGGGAGCCAGATATGATGTCACAGCAGAAACTGATACACACACTGTAGTGATGTCACAATGACTCATGGACCAGATAAAATGTCACAGCAGATGTTGACATAAACACACAATAGCTCATGGACCAGATGGGATGTCACAGCAAATACTGATGTAAACATAGTTGTAATGTCACAATGACTCATGGACCAGATGTGATGTCACAGCAGATACTGGTAGACACACAGTAGTGATGTCACAATGATTCAAGAACCAGATGTGATGTCACAGCATATACTGACAGAAACACAGTAGTGATGTCACAATGACTCATGGAGCAGATGTGATGTCACAGCAGATGCTGATAGAAACAGAGTAGTGATGTCACAATGACTCATTCACCAGATGTGATGTCACAGCAGATACTGACAGAAACACAGTAGTGATGTCACAATGATTCAGGAAGCAGATGTGATATCACAGTATATACTGACAGAAACACTGTAGTGATGTCACAATGACTCATGGACCAGATAAAAAGTCTCAGCAGATGTTGACATAAACACACAATAGCTCATGGACAAGATGTGATGTCACAGCAGACACTGATAGAAACACAGTAGTGATGTCACAATGACTCGTGAACCAGATGTGAAATCACAGCAGATAGTGACAGAAACACAATAGTGATGTCACAATGACTCATGGACCAGATGTGATGCCACAGCAGATGCTGACACAAACACAGTAGTGATGTCACAATAGCTCATGGACCAGATGTGATGTCACAGGAGATCCTGACAGACACACAATAGTGATGTCACAATGACCCATGGACCTGATGTGATGTGACAGCAGATGCTGTCACAAACACAGTAGTGATGTCACAATAGCTCATGGACCAGATGTGATGTCACAGCAGATACTGATAGAAACACAGTAGTGATGTCACAATGATTCAAGAACCAGATGTGATGTCACAGCATATACTGACAGAAATACAGTAGTGATGTCACAATGACTCATGGACCAGATGTGATGTCACAGCAGATACTGATAGAAACACAGTAGTGATGTCGCAATGATTCATGCACCAGATGTGATGTCACAGCAGATAGTGACAGAAACACAATAGTGATGTCACAATGACTCATGGACCAGATGTGATGTCAGAGCAGATACTGACAGACACACATTAGTGATGTCACAATGACTCATGGACCAGATGTGATGTCACAGCAGATGCTGACACAAACACAGTAGTGATGTCACAATAGCTCATGGACCAGATGTGATGTCACAGCAGATACTGATAGAAACACAGTAGTTATGTCATCAATGATTCAGGAACCAGATGTGATATCACAGCATATACTGACAGAAACACAGTAGTGATGTCACAATGACTCATGGACCAGATGTGATGTTATAGCAAGAAACTGATAGAAACACAGTAGTGATGTCACAATGACTAGGGATCCAGATGTGATGTCACAGCAGAAACACAGTAGTGATGTCACAATGACTAGGCAACAGATGTGACGTCACAGCAGATACTGATAGACACACAGTAGTGATGTCACAATGACTCATGGACCAGATAAAATGTCACAGCAGATGTTGACATAAACACACAATAGCTCATGGACCAGATGGGATGTCACTGCAAATACTGATGTAAACACAGTTGTGATGTCACAATGACTCATGGACCAGATGTGATGTCACAGTAGATAGTGACAGAAACACAGTAGTGATGTCAGAGCAGATACTGACAGACACACATTAGTGATGTCACAATGACTCATGGACCAGATGTGATATCACAGCATATACTGACAGAAACACTGTAGTGATGTCACAATGACTCATGGACCAGATGTCATGTCAGAGCAGACACTGATAGAAACACATTAGTGATGTCACAATGACTCAGGAGCCAGATGTGATGTCACAGCAGAAAAACACTGAAACACAGTAGTAATGTCACAATGACTCAGGAACCAGATGTGACGTCACAGCAGATACTGATAGACACACAATAGTGATGTCACAATGACTCATGGACCAGATAAAATGTCACAGCAGATGTTGACATAAACACACAATAGCTCATGGACCAGATGGGATGTCAAAGCAAATACAGATGTAAACACAGTTGTGATGTCACAATGACTCATGGACCAGATGTGATGTCACAGCAGACACTGATAGAAACACAGTAGTGATGTCACAATGACTCGGGAGCCAGATATGATGTCACAGCAGAAACTGATACACACACTGTAGTGATGTCACAATGACTCATGGACCAGATAAAATGTCACAGCAGATGTTGACATAAACACACAATAGCTCATGGACCAGATGGGATGTCACAGCAAATACTGATGTAAACATAGTTGTAATGTCACAATGACTCATGGACCAGATGTGATGTCACAGCAGATACTGATAGACACACAGTAGTGATGTCACAATGATTCAAGAACCAGATGTGATGTCACAGCATATACTGACAGAAACACAGTAGTGATGTCACAATGACTCATGGAGCAGATGTGATGTCACAGCAGATGCTGATAGAAACAGAGTAGTGATGTCACAATGACTCATTCACCAGATGTGATGTCACAGCAGATACTGACAGAAACACAGTAGTGATGTCACAATGATTCAGGAAGCAGATGTGATATCACAGTATATACTGACAGAAACACTGTAGTGATGTCACAATGACTCATGGACCAGATAAAATGTCTCAGCAGATGTTGACATAAACACAAAATAGCTCATGGACAAGATGTGATGTCACAGCAGACACTGATAGAAACACAGTAGTGATGTCACAATGACTCGTGAACCAGATGTGAAATCACAGCAGATAGTGACAGAAACACAATAGTGATGTCACAATGACTCATGGACCAGATGTGATGCCACAGCAGATGCTGACACAAACACAGTAGTGATGTCACAATAGCTCATGGACCAGATGTGATGTCACAGGAGATCCTGACAGACACACAATAGTGATGTCACAATGACCCATGGACCTGATGTGATGTGACAGCAGATGCTGTCACAAACACAGTAGTGATGTCACAATAGCTCATGGACCAGATGTGATGTCACAGCAGATACTGATAGAAACACAGTAGTGATGTCACAATGATTCAAGAACCAGATGTGATGTCACAGCATATACTGACAGAAATACAGTAGTGATGTCACAATGACTCATGGACCAGATGTGATGTCACAGCAGATACTGATAGAAACACAGTAGTGATGTCGCAATGATTCATGCACCAGATGTGATGTCACAGCAGATAGTGACAGAAACACAATAGTGATGTCACAATGACTCATGGACCAGATGTGATGTCAGAGCAGATACTGACAGACACACATTAGTGATGTCACAATGACTCATGGACCAGATGTGATGTCACAGCAGATGCTGACACAAACACAGTAGTGATGTCACAATAGCTCATGGACCAGATGTGATGTCACAGCAGATACTGATAGAAACACAGTAGTTATGTCATCAATGATTCAGGAACCAGATGTGATATCACAGCATATACTGACAGAAACACAGTAGTGATGTCACAATGACTCATGGACCAGATGTGATGTCATAGCAAGAAACTGATAGAAACACAGTAGTGATGTCACAATGACTAGGGATCCAGATGTGATGTCACAGCAGAAACACAGTAGTGATGTCACAATGACTAGGCAACAGATGTGACGTCACAGCAGATACTGATAGACACACAGTAGTGATGTCACAATGACTCATGGACCAGATAAAATGTCACAGCAGATGTTGACATAAACACACAATAGCTCATGGACCAGATGGGATGTCACTGCAAATACTGATGTAAACACAGTTGTGATGTCTCAATGACTCATGGACCAGATATGATGTCACAGTAGATAGTGACAGAAACACAGTAGTGATGTCACAATGACTCATGGACCAGATGTGATGTCAGAGCAGATAATGACAGACACACATTAGTGATGTCACAATGACTCATGGACCAGATGTGATGTCACAGCATATACTGACAGAAACACTGTAGTGATGTCGCAATGACTCATGGACCAGATGTGATGTCACAGCAGACACTGATATCATAAGATGAGGATCCAAGAAAAGCACTTCTGAGCATCCGCGCTGCTTTAGTGATAAGAATTCTTCAGAAATCCTTATAAATCTTTCAAGTTCTTTATTATATGTACTACAGAAACTACGCGTTTCGAGATGACAAACCGCACCTCTTCTTCAGGTTACAGTACAGATGCTCAGAAGTGCTTTTCTTGGATGCTCAACTTATGATACCTAGTGGACGCTGTCCACCTGCACGAGCTCTGCAGCAGTAATGATGTCATAATGACTCATGGACCAGATGTGGTGTCACAGCAGATACTGACAGAAACACAGTAGTGATGTCACAATGACTCATGGACTAGATATGATGTCACAGCAGATACTGGCACAAACACAGTCGTGATGTTACAATAGCTCATGGACCAGATGAGATGTCGCAGCAGATACTGACACAAACACAGTCGTGATGTCACAATGACTCTTGGACCAGATGTGATGTCACAGAAGATACTGATAGAAGCACATTAGTGATGTCACAATGTCTCAGGCACTAGATGTGATGTCACAGTAGATACTTATAGAAACATAGAAGGAATGTCTCAATGACTTATGGACCAGATGTAATGTCACACAAGATACTGATAGAAAGACATTAGTGATGTCAAAATGAATTGTGGACCAAATGTGATCTCACAGAAGGTACTGATATAAACACAGTGGTGATGTCACAATGACTCATGGACCAGATGTAATGTCACAGCAGATGATGACACAAACACAATAGTAATGTCACAATAATTCAAGAACCAGATGTGATGTCACAGCAGAGATTGACAGGAGCAGAGCAGTGATGAAACAATGATTCATGGGCCAGATGTGGTGTCACAGCAGATACTGCCAGAAACAAAGTAGTGATAGTCACAGTGACTCATGGTTCAGATATGATGTCACAGCGGATACTGACAGAAACACAGAAGTAATGTCACAATGACTCATGGAACAGATGTGATGTCACAGCAGATACTGATAGACACACAGTAGTGATGTCACAATGACTCATGGACCAGATAAAATGTCACAGCAGATGTTGACATAAACACACAATAGCTCATGGACCAGATGGGAGGTCACAGCAAATACTGATGTAAACACAGTTGTGACGTCACAATGACTCATGGACCAGATGTGATGTCACAGCAGATACTGATAGACACAGCAGTGATGTCACAATGACTCATGGAACAGATGTGATGCCAGAGCAGATACTGACAGATACACATTAGTGATGTCACAATGATTCAGGAGCCAGATGTGATGTCACAGCATATACTGACAGGTATACTGACAGATATACTCCTTTTGGAAGTGCATTGAGCAGCAAGGTGGTGTGCTGGTGAAAGGGGAAAAAAAAAACAAAAAAACTCTTTTAAATCTTCTTCCTGAGCGAGTGTGAACGAGCTGAGTGTGACCTGAGCGTAAGTGCGAACTGTGGTAAGTGTGTGACTTGAAATTCAGTGACTTTAGATTCAGAGAGTTTCCAAGGGAGGTCTTACTGAATTGCTGTTATAGTAATACTTTTTTTTTTTTTATTTATTTTTGCTTATCTTATTGTCTGGTGCAATCCCCATTAGGATGTGCTCCACTATTGCCAATGCCATCCAGTGCACATCTTGCCGCATGTATGAAATCCTTGAACAGCCGGTCGAGGGTGCATACTGCTGTGCGAGATGTGAGCACGTTGTGCATTTGGAAGCCCAGATACTGGATCTAAATGTGCAGCTGGCAACACTGAGATCCATAGACAATATGGAAAGGAGTCTTCTGCTCACTGAGCAGACGCTCAATGGGATAGATGAGGGGGGGGATGCTAGGTTGGAGCTGCAGGACAGTGAAGCAGCTAGCTGGGTGACAGTTAGAAGGCGGGGTAGAGGGAAGAGCACCAGGGAGGCTAGTCCTGATCTGGCACACCCCAATAAGTTTGCAAAGTTGGCAGATGAGGGGAGTGTTAGTGCAGGAGTAGCACTGCTGCAGCAAGGCATGTCCTCTGAAAGCCGGAGGAGTGTCTGCTCCAGTAAGGGGGGAAATAGGAGAGCAGGGCAGGTCAGACAGGATCTGGTAGTGGGAGACTCAATTATTAGGGGAACAGATAGGGCAATCTGTCACAAAGACAGGGATCGTCGAACGGTGTGCTGCCTACCTGGCGCTCGAGTCCGACACATCGCTGATCGGGTTGACAGATTACTGGGAGGGGCTGGTGAGGATCCAGCGGTCATGGTGCACATTGGCACAAATGACAAAGTTAGAGGTAGGTGGAAGGTCCTTAAAGATGATTTCAGGGAATTAGGCTGTAAGCTTAAATCAAGGACCTCCAAGGTGGTATTTTCGGAAATACTTCCTGTACCACGTGCCACGCCAGAGAGGCAACGGGAGATTAGGGAGGTTAATAAGTGGCTCAGGAATTGGTGTAGGAAGGAGGGGTTTGGGTTCCTGCAGAACTGGGCCGACTTCTCAGTTGGCTACAGGTTCTACGCTAGGGACGGGCTGCACCTCAATGGGGAGGGTGCAGCTGTGCTGGGGGAGAAAATGGCTAGAAGGTTGGAGGAGTGTTTAAACTAGGGACGAGGGGGAGGGTATTCCTTTTATAGGAGGGGAAGACAGTGCAGATAGAGACCTGGGCACAAATAATGAAATTGGGGGTGGGGGTGGCATGGGGGGTGGGGTTAGAACAGTTAATAATTTAAGAAAGAATAGAGGTACAGAGAGATACATAAAGTGCATGTATACTAATGCCAGAAGTCTCGCCAACAAAATGGAGGAATTGGAGTTAATGTTGTTGGAACATAATTATGACATGGTGGGGATATCTGAGACATGGCTGGACGAGAGCCACGACTGGGCAGTTAATTTACAGGGCTATAGTCTGTTCAGAAATGACCGTACAAATAAGCGAGGGGGGGGCGTGTGTTTATATGTAAAATCATCCTTAAAACCCATCCTTCGTGATAATATATATGAATCTAATGAAAATGTAGAGTCCCTGTGGGTAGAGATAAGGGGAGGGGGGAAAAATAATAAATTACTGATAGGGGTTTGTTATAAATCTCCAAAAATAATGGAAGCTACAGAGAATATCCTCATAAAGCAAATAGATGAAGCAGCGACTCAAGGAGAAGTCATTATTATGGGGGACTTCAACTACCCTGAAATACATTGGGGAACCGAAACCTGCAGTTCCAGCAAAGGTAATAAGTTTTTGACTACTATGAGAGACCATTACCTTTCACAACTGGTTCAGGACCCAACAAGAAGGGGGGCACTGCTAGACCTAATATTATCCAACAGGCCAGACCGCATATCAAATGTAAGGGTTGGGGGTCACTTGGGTAATAGTGATCACAAATTAATAAGTTTTCATGTATCCTTTAATAAGATGTGTAGTAGAGGGGTTACAAGGACACTAAACTTCAGGAAGGCAAATTTCCAACGGATGAGAGATGATCTTGGTGCAATTAACTGGGACGATATCCTGAGACATAAAAATACACAAAGAAAATGGGAGACGTTTATTAGCATCCTGAATAGGACCTGTGCACAATATATACCGTATGGGAATAAACATGCGAGAAATAGGAGGAAACCACTATGGCTAAATAGAGCTGTAAGGGGCGCAATAAGAGATAAAAATAAAGCATTTAGAGAATTAAAGCAAGTAGGTAGTGATGAGGCATTAAATAAATACAGAAGATTAAATAAATTCTGTAAAAAGCAAATCAAGACAGCAAAGATTGAGACAGAGAGACTCATTGCCAGAGAAAGTAAAAATAATCCCAAAATATTCTTTAATTACATAAATAGTAAGAAGCTAAAAAATGATAGTGTTGGTCCCCTTAAAAATAGTCTGGGTGAAATGGTGGATGAGGATGAGGAAAAAGCCAATATGCTAAATGACTTTTTTTCAACAGTATTTACACAAGAAAATCCCATGATGGATAACATGATCAGGGCTAAAAATTCTCCATTAAATGTCACCTGCTTAACCCAGCAGGAAGTACGGCGGCGTCTACAAATCACTAAAATTGACAAATCCCCGGGCCCGGATGGGATACACCCCCGAGTACTGCAGGAATTAAGCACAGTCATTGATAGACCACTATTTTTAATCTTTAAAGATTCCATAATAACAGGGTCTGTACCACAGGACTGGCGTATAGCAAATGTGGTGCCAATATTCAAAAAGGGGGCAAAAACTGAACTTGGAAATTATAGGCCTGTAAGTTTAACCTCAACTGTGGGTAAAATCCTGGAGGGTTTTCTAAGAGATACTATACTGGAGTATCTGGAGAAGAATAACCTTATGACCCAATATCAACATGGGTTTACAAGAGACCGTTCCTGTCAGACTAATCTGATAAGCTTTTATGAAGAGGTAAGTTCCGGACTGGACCAAGGGAATGCAGTGGACGTGGTGTACATAGACTTTTCAAAAGCTTTTGATACGGTGCCACACAAAAGGTTGATACATAAAATGAGAACAATGGGTATAGGGGAAAATATGTGTAGGTGGGTTAAGAGCTGGCTCAGGGATAGGAAACAAAGGGTGGTTATTAATGGAGCACACTCGGACTGGGTCACGGTTAGCAGTGGGGTACCACAGGGGTCAGTTTTGGGCCCGCTTCTTCTTTTTAACATATTTATTAATGACCTTGTAGGGGGCATAGAGAGTAGAATTTCAATATTTGCAGATGACACTAAACTCTGCAGGGTAATTAATACAGAGGAGGACAATTTTATATTACAGGAGGATTTATGTAAACTAGAAGCTTGGGCTGATAAATGGCAAATGAGCTTTAATGGGGATAAATGTAAGGTCATGCACTTGGGTAGAACGAACAAGTTGTATAATTATGTGCTTAATTGTAAAACACTGGGCAAAACAATCACTGAAAAAGACCTGGGTGTATGGGTGGACGACAAACTCACATTTAGTGGCCAGAGTCAAGCAGCTGCTGCAAAGGCAAATAAAATAATGGGATGCATTAAAAGAGGCATAGATGCTCATGAGGAGAACATAATTTTACCTCTATATAAGTCACTAGTGCGACCACACTTAGAATACTGTGTACAGTTCTGGTCTCCGGTGTATAAGAAAGACATAGCTGAACTGGAGCGGGTACAGAGAAGAGCGACCAAGGTTATTAGGGAACTAGGGGGTCTGCAATACCAAGACAGGTTATTACACTTGGGGTTATTTAGTTTGGAGAATCGAAGGCTTAGGGGTGATCTTATTACAATGTATAAATATATGTGGGGACAATACAAAGACCTTTCTAATGATCTTTTTACTCTTAGATCTGTGACGGGGACAAGGGGGCATCCTCTACGTCTGGAGGAAAGAAGGTTTAAGCATACTCACAGACGCGGATTCTTTACTGTAAGAGCAGTGAGACTATGGAACTCTCTGCCATATGATGTTGTAATGAGTGATTCACTACTAAAATTTAAGAAGGGACTGGATGCCATTCTTGAAAAGTATAATATTACAGGGTATATACACTAGTCTCCTTAATATTGCGTTGATCCAGGGAGCTAGTGTGATTGCCGTATGTGGAGTCGGGAAGGAATTTTTTTCCCCAATGTGAAGCTTACTGTTGCCACATGGGTTTTTTTTGCCTTCCTCTGGATCAACATGTTAGGGCAAGTTAGGATAGGATATGGGTTGAACTAGATGGACTTAAAGTCTCCCTTCAACCTTAATTACTATGTTACTATGTTACAATAGTGATGTCACAATAGCTCATGGACCAGATGTGATGTCAGAGCAGATACTGACAGAAACACATTAGTGATGTCAAAATGAGTCATGGAGCAGATGTGATGTCACAGGAAGATACTGTCACAAACACAGTAGTGATGTCACAATAGCTCATGCACCAGCTGTGATGTCACAGCAGATACTGGTAGAAACACAGTAGTGATGTCACAATGATTCAAGAACCAGATGTGATGTCACAGAAGATACTGATAGAAGCACAGTATTGATGTCACAATGACTCATGGACCAGATGTGATGTCACAGCAGATACTGATAGAAACACAGTAGTAATGTCACAATGATTCAAGAACCAGATGTGATGTCACAGCATATACTGACAGAAACACAGTAGTGATGTCACAATGACTCTTGGACCAGATGTGATGTCACAGCAGGTACTGATGAAACACAGTAGTGATGTCACAATGACTCTTGGACCAGATGTGATGTCACAGCAGACACTGATAGAAACACAGTAGTGATGTCACAATGACTCATGGACCAGATGTGATGTCACAGCAGATACTGACAGACACAAATTTGTGATGTCACAATGACTCATAGACCAGATGTGATGTCACAGCAAGATGCTGTCACAAACACAGTAGTGATGTCACAATAGCTCATGGACCAGATGTGATGTCACAGCAGAAACTGATAGAAACACAGTAGTGATGTCACAATGACTATTGGACCAGATGTGATGTCACAGCAGATAATGACAGAAACACAGTAGTGATGTCTCAATGACTCTTGGACTAGATGTGATGTCACAGTAGATAGTGACAGAAACACAGTAGTGATGTCACAATGACTCATGGACCAGATGTGTTGTCAGAGCAGATACTGACAGACACACATTAGTGATGTCACATTGACTCATGGACCAGATTTGATATCACAGCATATACTGCCAGAAACACTGTAGTGATGTCACAATGACTCATGGACCAGATGTGATGTCACAGCAGAAAAACACAGAAACACAGTAGTGATGTCACAATGACTCAGGAACCAGATGTGACGTCACAGCAGATACTGATAGACACACAATAGTGATGTCACAATGACTCATGGACCAGATAAAATGTCACAGCAGATGTTGACATAAACACACAATAGCTCATGGACCAGATGGGATGTCACAGCAAATACTGATGTAAACATAGTTGTGATGTCACAATGACTCATGGACCAGATGTGATGTCACAGCATATACTGATAGACACACAGTAGTGATATCACAATAGCTCATGGACCAGATGTGATGTCACAGCAGATACTGATAGAAACACAGTAGTGATGTCACAATGATTCAAGAACCAGATGTGATGTCACAGCATATACTGACAGAAACACAGTAGTGATGTCACAATGACTCATGGAGCAGATGTGATGTCACAGCAGATACTGATAGAAACAGAGTAGTGATGTCACAATGACTCATTCACCAGATGTGATGTCACAGCAGATACTGACAGAAACACAGTAGTGATTTCACAATGTCTCATGGACCAGATAAAATGTCACAGCAGATGTTGTCATAAACACACAATAGCTCATGGACCAGATGTGATGTCACAGCAGACACTGATAGAAACACAGTAGTGATGTCACAATGACTCGGGAACCAGATGAGAAATCACAGCAGATAGTGACAGAAACACAATAGTGATGTCACAATGACTCATGGACCAGATGTGATGTCACAGCAGATGCTGACACAAACACAGTAGTGATGTCACAATATTTCATGGACCAGATGTGATGTCACAGGAGATACTGACAGACACACAATAGTGATGTCACAATGACTCATGGACCTGATGTCATGTGACAGCAGATGCTGTAACAAACACAGTAGTGATGTCACAATAGCTCATGGACCAGATGTGATGTCAGAGCAGATACTGAGAGACACACATTAGTGATGTCACAATGACTCATGGACTAGATGAGATGTCACAGAAGATGCTGACAGAAACACAGTAGTGATGTCACAATGACTCATGGACCAGATGAGATATCACAGCAGATACTGACAGACACACAATAGTGATGTCACAATGACTCTTGGACTAGGTGTGATGTCACAGAAGGTACTGATATAAACACAGCAGTGATGTCACAATGACTCATGGACCAGATATGATGTCACAGAAGATACTGATAGATGCACAGTATTTATGTCACAATGACTCATGGACCAGATGTGATGTCACAGCTGATACTGACACAAATATAGTAGTGATGTCACAATAGCTCATGGACCATATGCGATATCAGAGCAGATACTGACAGACACACAATAGTGAAGTCACAATAACCCATGGACCAGATGTGATGTCAGAGCAGATACTGACAGACACACATTAGTGATGTCACAATGACTCATTGACCAGATGTGATGTCACAGCAGATGCTGACACAAACACAGTAGTGATGTCACAATAGCTCATGAACCAGATGTGATGTCACAGCAGATATTGATAGAAACACAGTGGTGATGTCACAATGATTCAGGAACCAGATGTGATATCACAGCATATACTGACAGAAACACTGTAGTGATGTCACAATGACTCATGGACCAGATGTGATGTCAGCAAATACTGACAGATACACCATAGTGATGTCACAATTGCTCATGGACCAGATGTGATGTCAGAGCAGATACTGACAGACACAAATTAGTGATGTCACAATGACTCATGGACCAGATGTGATGTCACAGCAAGATGCTGTCATAAACACAGTAGTGATGTCACAATAGCTCATGGACCAGATGTGATGTCACAGCAGAATCTGATAGAAACACAGCAGTGATGTCTCAATGACTTTTGGACCAGATGGGATGTCACAGCAGATAGTGACAGAAACACAGTAGTGATGTCAACATGACTCTTGGACCAGATGTGATGTCACAGCAGATACTGACAGAAACACAGTAGTGATGTCTCAATGACTCTTGGACCAGATGTGATATCACAGTAGATAGTGACAGAAACACAGTAGTGATGTCACAATGACTCATGGACCAGATGTGTTGTCAGAGCAGATACTGACAGACACACATTAGTGATGTCACATTGACTCATGGACCAGATGTGATATCACAGCATATACTGCCAGAAACACTGTAGTGATGTCACAATGACTCATGTACCAGATGTCATGTCAGAGCAGACACTGATAGAAACACATTAGTGATGTCACAATGACTCAGGAGCCAGATGTGACGTCACAGCAGAAAAACACTGAAACACAGTAGTGATGTCACAATGACTCAGGAACCAGATGTGACGTCACAGCAGATACTGATAGACACAGAATAGTGATGTCACAATGACTCATGGACCAGATAAAATGTCACAGCAGATGTTGACATAAACACACAATAGCTCATGGACCAGATGGGATGTCACAGCAAATACAGATGTAAACACAGTTGTGATGTCACAATGACTCATGGACCACATGTGATGTCACAGCAGACACTGATAGAAACACAGTAGTGATGTCACAATGACTCGCGAGCCAGATATGATGTCACAGCAGAAACTGATACACACACTGTAGTGATGTCACAATGACTCATGGACCAGATAAAATGTCACAGCAGATGTTGACATAAACACACAATAGCTCATGGACCAGATGGGATGTCACAGCAAATACTGATGTAAACATAGTTGTAATGTCACAATGACTCATGGACCAGATATGATGTCACAGCAGATACTGATAGACACACAGTAGTGATGTCACAATGATTCAAGAACCAGATGTGATGTCACAGCATATACTGACAGAAACACAGTAGTGATGTCACAATGACTCATGGAGCAGATGTGATGTCACAGCAGATACTGACAGAAACACAGTAGTGATGTCACAATGATTCAGGAAGCAGATGTGATATCACAGTATATACTGACAGAAACACTGTAGTGATGTCACAATGACTCATGGACCAGATAAAATGTCACAGCAGATGTTGACATAAACACACAATAGCTCATGGACCAGATGTGATGTCACAGCAGACACTGATAGAAACACAGTAGTGATGTCACAATGACTCGTGAACCAGATGTGAAATCACAGCAGATAGTGACAGAAACACAATAGTGATGTCACAATGACTCATGGACCAGATGTGATGTCACAGCAGATGCTGACACAAACACAGTAGTGATGTCACAATAGCTCATGGACCAGATGTGATGTCACAGGAGATACTGACAGACAAACAATAGTGATGTCACAATGACTCATGGATCTGATGTGATGTGACAGCAGATACTGATAGAAACACAGTAGTGATGTCACAATAGCTCATGGACCAGATGTGATGTCACAGCAGATACTGATAGAAACACAGTAGTGATGTCACAATGATTCAAGAACCAGATGTGATGTCACAGCATATACTGACAGAAATACAGTAGTGATGTCACAATGACTCATGGACCAGATGTGATGTCACAGCAGATACTGATAGAAACATAGTAGTGATGTCACAATGATTCATGCACCAGATGTGATGTCACAGTAGATAGTGACAGAAACACAATAGTGATGTCACAATGACTCATGGACCAGATGTGATGTCAGAGCAGATACTGACAGACACACATTAGTGATGTCACAATGACTCATGGACCAGATGTGATGTCACAGCAGATGCTGACACAAACACAGTAGTGATGTCACAATAGCTCATGGACCAGATGTGATGTCACAGCAGATACTGATAGAAACACAGTAGTTATGTCATCAATGATTCAGGAACCAGATGTGATATCACAGCATATACTGACAGAAACACAGTAGTAATGTCATAATGACTCATGGACCAGATGTGATGTCACAGCAAGACACTGATAGAAACACAGTAGTGATGTCACAATGACTAGGGAACCAGATGTGATGTCACAGCAGAAACACAGTAGTGATGTCACAATGACTAGGCAACAGATGTGACGTCACAGCAGATACTGATAGACACACAGTAGTGATGTCACAATGACTCATGGACCAGATAAAATGTCACAGCAGATGTTGACATAAACACACAATAGCTCATGGACCAGATGGGATGTCACAGCAAATACTGATGTAAACACAGTTGTGATGTCACAATGACTCATGGACCAGATGTGATATCACAGCATATACTGACAGAAACACTGTAGTGATGTCACAATGACTCATGGACCAGATGTGATGTCACAGCAGACACTGATAGAAACACAGTAGTGATGTCACAATCACTCAGGAGCCAGATGTGATGTCACAGCAGAAACACAGTAGTGATGTCACAATGACTAGGCAACAGATGTGACGTCACAGCAGATACTGATAGACACACAGTAGTGATGTCACAATGACTCATGGACCAGATGTGATGTCACAGCAGATACTGACAGACACACAATAGTGATGTCACAATGACTCATGGACCTGATGTGATGTCACAGCAGATGCTGTCAAAAACACAGTAGTGATGTCACAATAGCTCATCGGCCAGATGTGATGTCAGAGCAGATACTGACAGATACACAATAGTGATGTCACAATAGCTCATGGACCAGATGTGATGTCAGAGCAGATACTGACAGACACACATTAGTGATGTCGCAATGATTCAGGAACCAGATGTGATATCACAGCATATACTGACAGAAACACTGCAGTGATGTCACAATGACTCATGGACCAGATGTGATGTCAGAGCAGATACTGACAGATACACAATAGTGATGTCACAATAGCTCATGGACCAGATGTGGTGTCAGAGCTGATACTGACAGAAACACATTAGTGATGTCACAATAGCTCATGGACCAGATGTGATGTCACAGCAGATACTGATAGAAACACAGTAGTGATGTCACAATGATTCAAGAACCAGATGTGATGTCACAGTATATACTGACAGAAACACAGTAGTGATGTCACAATGACTCATGGACCAGATGTGATGTCACAGAAGATACTGATAGAAGCACAGTATTGATGTCACAATGAATCATGGACCAGATGTGATGTCACAGAAGATACTGATAGAAGCACAGTATCGATGTCACAATGACTCATGGACCAGATGTGATGTCACAGCAGATACTGACGGACACACAATAGTGATGTCACAATGACTCATGGACCTGATGTGATGTCACAGCAGACACTGATAGACACACAGTAGTGATGTCACAATGACTCATGGACCAGATAAAATGTCACAGCAGATGTTGACATAAACACACAATAGCACATGGACCAGATGGGAGGTCACAGCAAATACTGATGTAAACACAGTTGTGATGTCTCAATGACTCATGGACCAGATGTGATGTCACAGTAGATAGTGACAGAAACACAGTAGTGATGTCACAATGACTCATGGACCAGATGTGATGTCAGAGCAGATACTGACAGACACACATTAGTGATGTCACAATGACTCATGGACCAGATGTGATGTCACAGCATATACTGACAGAAACACTTTAGTGATGTCGCAATGACTCATGGACCAGATGTGATGTCACAGCAGACACTGATATCATAAGTTGAGGATCCAAGAAAAGCACTTCTGAGCATCCGCGCTGCTTTAGTGATAAGAATTCTTCAGAAATCCATATAAATCTTTCAAGTTCTTTGTTATATGTACTACAGAAACTAGGCGTTTCGAGATGACAAACCGCACCTCTTCTTCAGGTTACAGTACAGATGCTCAGAAGTGCTTTTCTTGGATCCTCAACTTATGATACCTAGTGGACGCTGTCCACCTGCACGAGCTCTGCAGCAGTAATGATGTCATAATGACTCATGGACCAGATGTGGTGTCACAGCAGATACTGATAAAAACACAGTAGTGGTGTCACAATGACTCAGGAGCCAGATGTGATGTCACAGCAGATACTGACAGAAACACAGTTGTGATGTCACAATGACTCATGGACTAGATATGATGTCACAGCAGATACTGGCACAAACACAGTCGTGATGTTACAATAGCTCATGGACCAGATGTGATGTCACAGCAGATACTGACAGACACACAGCAGTGATGTCACAATGACTCTTGGACCAGATGTGATGTCACAGAAGATACTGATAGAAGCACATTAGTGATGTCACAATGTCTCAGGCACTAGATGTGATATCACAGTAGATACTTATAGAAACATAGAAGGAATGTCTCAATGACTTATGGACCAGATGTAATGTCACACAAGATACTGATAGAAAGACATTAGTGATGTCAAAATGAATCGTGGACCAAATGTGATCTCACAGAAGGTACTGATATAAACACAGTGGTGATGTCACAATGACTCATGGACCAGATGTAATGTCACAGCAGATGCTGACACAAACACAATAGTAATGTCACAATAATTCATGGGCCAGATGTGGTGTCACAGCAGATACTGACAGAAACAAAGTAGTAATAGTCACAGTGACTCATGGTCCAGATATGATGTCACAGCGGATACTGACAGAAACACAGAAGTAATGTCACAATGACTCATGGACCAGATGTACCAGATGTGAAGTCACAGCAGATACTGACACAAGCACAGTAGTGATGTCACAATTAGAGTTTGAGCGACTTTTGGTTTTTTAGGGTCGAGTTTCGTTTCGTGAAACCCGACTTTTCCAAAAGTCGGGTCGAGCAAGATCGTCCGATTATAGGGAAAAGTCGGGGTCGTCCCGAAACACGAAACCCAATGTAAGTAAATGGGGAATAAAAGTCGGCAGTGAGAGGAGGACAGGAAACACACCTACAGTGCCCATTTGAATGCCAAAAGCATCAATTCTTCTTACTTAAGCTTGTCAACCTTAATTAACTTCATAATACAAGTTACGCACTGAAAAATGGGGGTTATTTGGCTAAAGTTGTGGGGGGGTAGGGCTGGCTCCAGGTTTTCATGTGCCCTGGGCGAAAGAGCGCCCCTTTAACACATACCACAACTCATCATGCTCCGATACGGCAGAGAAATAGCGGTATAGTACAATGAAAAATACTTCACTTTTTACATCTCATGACGAGGCCCATCTATTTCTCCATACAGAATCATTGGTCCCATATAATGTTTGAAACAGTATATGGTGAGCTCCACATAATGCTACAGTATATGTTGGTCCCCATGGATGAAGCTCCACTGTCTTATGGGCCCAAATAATGCTCCAAACATAATGGGCCCCATTTCTAATGCTCTAGTGTATAATGGGCCCTGTAAATGCTGCTCCAGTGTCTGATGTCCACCTTTGGAATGTTCCAGTGCATGGTGGGCCCCATCTATCATTCTCCAGAGTATAGTGCTCCCCAAAAATTGCTGTCCCAACATTGAAAACAATCAAATAAGTCTCCTCGCTAGGGAATCCCTGTACTAGTCTGGACTCCTCGTCGTCCCCATCTTCCATCTCACTGCACAGTATTTCAACCTTGCAAGTGCTGTGATCCTGAGCAAGCAGGTGGGGCCCACTCGTTGGCGACGGCACTGGCACAGGGCCCCTGATAGTACGGTGGTGTGTCTGATGGCGGGTGGGCCGAACCTGCACTTTCATCTGCAGCTTCCTCTTTGTCACCGTGTAAGATGGAACTGTATATGGGAAGGGTAACCTGAGTTTCATCAGGGTCAGATTCAGGCCGTGTAGCGTGCGAGGGGAATGTAGTGGTCTGGGTCAATGTACCAGCAGATTCATCGAGCAGTGGCTGGGCATCAGTGCACTTGTGTCGCCCCCAGGAGTACGGTCGCCACAGTGGCATTACCTTCCTCCTAGGGAGTGTGATGTCATGCTTGGGAGCAACGAAGGATCTCTCTAGCAGGTTAACTGATTGGGCGGCGTTATTCCCATGAGTCATGACCCTCCAAACAGCGTTCATGAAGGCAAAGGGTTTGTTTTACGTGGGCAGTATGGTTGCAAAGCTGAACCTTAAAGGAATGTCCAGAAAGGCACCACCAGGAGTGGAGCCTACGGTTTAATTCGACTCCACTTGGGAAACCTCAACCATGCCAGCTACAGAAAAGATGCACACATTGCAAGCTTAATTCCGTTAATGAACGAGACTCCGTCATGCCCCGCGGTCCGAGTCCGGCTTACTAGAGGGACACGTGAGGCTCTGGCACATGAGATTGGCCAATAACTGGTGTGTCATGCCCTTACATGTCCGTGGCTGCATGTGCGCTACACTGAAAAGGCCAGCGTTTGTCGCTTACAGGTGCAGATAACCCGCTGAACAACGTTAGTGATGGGGATCTGTGATTACAATTATTACCCGCGAACGATGATTTCCCAGTAAGTGCAGGTCAACCGCAGTTCCGGAATTAGGCCTAACCGTCATTCCTGAAAAAATTAAAAACTTACGTGTGCAAACCACAGGTGCTGTAGCTTGCTTAGCAGCTCGCCAGCCGTTCTCACGCCCAGTATGGATTACACGTGATTGCACAAAGGTGAGAAAGGGTACCGTATCCCCAGATAACATGTATGGATAGCGTACACATTCAAAATATATGTCTATACATCAGGAGGCAGGCTCAGACGGTGTTAGGCCCAGTATGGATTGCACGTGATTGCACAAAGGTTAGAAAGGGTACCGTATCCCCAGATAACATGTATGGATAGCATAGTGTACACATTCAAAATATATGTCTATACATCAGGAGGCAGGCTCAGACGGTGTTAGGCCCAGTATGGATTGCACGTGATTGCACAAAGGTTAGAAAGGGTACCGTATCCCCAGATAACATGTATGGATAGCGTACACATTCAAAATATATGTATATACATCAGGAGGCAGGCTCAGACGGTGTTAGGCCCAGTATGGATTGCACGTGATTGCACAAAGGTTAGAAAGGGTACCGTATCCCCAGATAACATGTATGGATAGCATACACATTCAAAATATATGTCTATACATCAGGAGGCAGGCTCAGACGGTGTTAGGCCCAGTATGGATTGCACGTGATTGCACAAAGGTTAGAAAGGGTACCGTATCCCCAGATAACATGTATGGATAGCATACACATTCAAAATATATGTCTATACATCAGGAGGCAGGCTCAGACGGTGTCAGGCACAGTATGGATTTGACGGCCCAGATTACACAGCGGAGGAGCAGGGAGAGGTAAAGATTGCAAATGCTGGGGCCCTGCCCAAGCAAGGGGGGCCCACTCGTGGGCGTCGGTACTGGCACTGGGCCCCTCATAGTACAGCGTTGTGTCTGACGGCGGGCGTGCACCACCACCGTCAGAGACACTTGATTGCACTATGAGGGACCCTGTGCCAGTGCCCGCACCCATGAGTCGGCCTACCCACCTGTCCAGGGCAACGGCACTCGCACGGTGTCGTGCGCTAGGTGGTGACCCCGGCCATGGGGGGGGAGGCAGCACAGTTAGGGAGTTTTAGAAAGTGGCATATGTTGATGTTGGACATTCAGCTGATGCAAAAGGCGAAATAGGTGAAGTCCCAGGAAGAGGTGGACCAAAGCAGGCCATTTTTCTGTCACCCTATGTGTCATCAGGGGAAGGTGGGACAAAATCCTTGGAAACCCATGCATGGTTCATTTTAATGAAGGTTAGATCATCCACATTTTGGGTTGACAGACGGGTCCTTTTTTCTGTCAGGATTGATCCAGCTGCACTGAAGACTCTTTCCGATAGCACACTTGTAGCTGGGCAAGCGAGCTCCTGTAAGGCATATTGGGCCAATTCAGGCCAGGTGTCCAGTTTAGCGGCCCAATAGTCAAAGGGGAATGACCTGTGTGGGAGAACATCGATATGGGAGGAAAAGTAGTTTGTAACCATAGTTGACAACTGCTGTCTCCTGTCACTTTCCATCGATGCAGTATTACCAGTTGTGTGAGCGGTATTTGAAAAATCAGTCCACAACATTGTCATGAAACCCCTGTCTCCAACGCCACTTCTGCTGTGTGCACCATGAACACCTCTGCCAAGCTGCCCCCCGGCCCGTACGGCTTGTGTGAGAACCATCACCGCTGCTGTGTGCTGGGAATGCCTCAAGCAACCGATTTACCAGAGTTGCTTGTTTATTAGCAAATATTAGGTCAAGGTTCTCCTGTGGCATGATGTTTTGCAATTTGCCTTTATAGCGTGGATCCAGGATGCTGGCCAACCAGTAGTCGTCATCGTTCATCATTTTGGCAATGCGGGGGTCCCTTTTTAGGATCTGCAAGGCATAATCTGACATGTGGGCCAATGTTCCCGGTGTCAATGATGCACTGCGAGTGCTGGTTGGAGGAGCACTTTCTGGCAAATCCACATCCCTCCAGTCACGCACAAACCCTGTACCAGACCTTGCCACGCCAACATTTTCACTTGCCCCACGAAATGCATCCTCCTCCCCTAAGTAATCATCCCCATCATCATCCTCCTCCTCCTCTTCTTCCTCCACCTCGTCCAGGAGAGGTCCCTGAGCAGACAATGGCTGAATGTCATCAAGGATTCCCTCCTCCTCTTCCTCCTCATCAACATTGGCTGCAGACGCCTGCTCCTTAAGGTGCGTCAAAGTTTGCATGAGCAGACGCATAAGTGGGATGCTCATGCTTAGGATGGCGTCGTCTGCGCTTACCAACCGTGTGCATTCCTCAAAACACTGAAGGACTTTATAGAGGTCTTTCAGCTTCGACCACTGCACACCTGTCAACTCCATGTCTGCTCTCAAAGTGCCTGGCCGTGTATCCTCCCACAAATGCATTATGGCCTGCCTCTGCTCGCACAGCCGCTCCACCATGTGCAGGGTGGAGTTCCACCTTGTTGCAATGTCGATAATGAGGCGGTGGTTGGGAAGGTGGAGCAATCGCTGCAGCTTCTGCATACGAACGGAGTGTACAGGCGACCGGCGGATGTGCGCGCACAGTCTTCGCACCTTCTGGAGCAGGGCTGTTAACTCCGGATAATTTTTGAGGAAGCACTGCACCACCAGGTTCAAGGTGTGAGCCAAGCAAGGTATGTGGCTGAGTTTTGAAAGGGCTATGGCTGCCACAGAATTACGGCCGTTATCACTAACTACCTTGCCTGCCTCAAGATGTACACTGCCCAGCCATGACTCAGTTTGTCGCTTCAAGTACTCGGCCAGTACCTCGGCGGTGTGTCTGTTGCCCAAACACATCATCTGCAACACAGCCTGCTGACGCTTTCCACTAGCTGCTCGATAGGGGGACACATCGTGTGCAACAGTGGCAGCTGCAGATGGAGTGCTCGTACGACTGCACTCTGTGGACGAGCTTTCGCTTCTGGAGGAGGAGGAGGAGGAGGGTCGAACGCCTACAGCCAACTGTTTCCTATACCGTGGGCTAGGCAGCACTAGCCCACCACCGCTGTCCCCTGTGGACCCTGCATCCACCACATTAACCCAGTGCGCAGTGATGGACACGTAACGGCCCTGGCCATGCCGACTGGACCATGCATCAGTTGTGAGGTGCACCTTTCCGCTCACTGACTGCTTGAGTGCATGGACAATGCGGTCTTTCACATGATGGTGGAGGGCTGGGATGGCTTTGCGAGAGAAGAATTGGCGACTGGGTAGGTCATAGCGTGGTACTGCATAGGCCATGAGTTCGCGGAAAGCTGCGCTTTCCACCAACCGAAAGGGCATCATCTCAAACGAGATTAGTTTGGCAATGTGGGCGTTCACACCCAGTGTACGCGGATGAGAGACTGAGTACTTTCTTGACCTACTCATAGTGTCTGGGAGGGTGAGCTGGACTTGAGAGCTGCATATGGTGGAAGTAGCGGTGGACAGGGCGGACTGAGAGTGGGTTGATGATGGTGATGGAGTTGTTGTTCTTTCTGATGGCCTAGAATCAGTCTTTCGTTGATATAACAGTGGGATTCCCTGACTGCTGTGGCATTGCAACGACACCTCAACATTTGCTGCTGTGCTAACCGGTGGGCTTACAGTGGGGGAAACAATGTAGCGTTGCTGACTACCTTCGTTGTGATCAGTTGCACATGTGGCACTTGAGGTTTGGTGTTGTGTCCACGCTTGCAAGTGCATGCTGGTTAAATGTCTAAGCATGCAACTGGTATTCAAATTTTTCAGATTTTTCCCTCGGCTAAAGGTCTTTGCGCACTTCTTACAGATAACCTTGGCCTGATCATGAGGATTTTGTTCAAAAAAGTGCCACACTGCACTCTTCCTACTTTGGCAGACATTTTGCGGCCTAGCACGCTGTGATCTTTTGACCCTCTGGACAAGCTGTCCAGCAACTCTTTTGATGTTTGGAACCTGTCTTTGGAGTGCTCCGGGCCTGCCAGATAACAGCTGTTGCGATGTCGATGTCTGCTGTGGATGCTCCTCATCTGAGCTATTGGAAGCAGCACCCTCTTCCCCCAATGGATGCCAATCTGGGTCAACAACTGGGTCATCCATCACCTCCTCTTCTATGTCATGTGCACCTTCCTCTGTGTCACCGTGTATGGTGGTATAGTGTGCGGGAAGGGGCACCTGAGTCTCATCAGGGTCAGAATCTGGCTCTGTACACTGCGAGGACTATGTAGTGCTCTGAGTGAATGTACCAGCAGAATCATCCATCAGCGGCTGTGCATCAGTGCACTCCATGTCAGATTCATCTTGGCCTGGGTAATTCACCATTTCACTTGATAATCCAGGCATGGTATGTGAAAACAGCTCCATGGAGTAATCAGTAGTATGGCCTGCGTCATCCTTCAATCTTGGTTGGGGTGAAGGACACAAGGAAAGGTGTGGTTCATGAACATGAGCCTCCAACGACGACTCAGTGCTTTTACTTTTTACAACTGAAGAAGAGGAGGCGATAGAGCTGGAGGCTGAGTCAGCAATGTAAGACAAAACTTTTTCCTGATGCTCTGGCTTTAAAAGCGGTTTGCCAACTCCTAGAAAACTAAGCGTTCGAGGCCTTATGTAGCCAGACAATGACGCAGGCTCAACACCTCCTGCATTCGGTCCTATTTTGCTCTTGCCACTACCATCAGATCCACCACCAACACCATCATTACCAGCTGCCAACCCCCGCCCAATTCCACGGCCTCTTCCACCAGCCTTCCTCATTTTTGGTAGAAATGTAGACAAAATCCAACAAACTATATAGTAATGTAAAACAAGGTACAAGGTGTCTATAGGACAGGGGAGATTTTGAATTTCTGCAGACACTTGTGGACACTGGACACTTATGGATTGTGTGAGGCCCACTGAGTATCTGAGCGCTCTGTCACAGGCTCGATGGCAGAGCTGTGACCAAAGTGACTAGAGGATAAGGGAGATTTTTAATTTCTGCACACACTTGTGGACACTGGACACTTATGGATTGTGTGAGGCTCACTAAGTATCTGAGCGCTCTGTCACAGGCTCGATGGCAGAGCTGTGACCAAAGTGACTAGAGGATAAGGGAGATTTTTAATTTCTGCACACACTTGTGGACACTGGACACTTATGGATTGTGTGAGGCCCACTGAGTATCTGAGCGCTCTGTCACAGGCTCGATGGCAGAGCTGTGACCAAAGTGACTAGAGGATAAGGGAGATTTTTAATTTCTGCACACACTTGTGGTCACTGGACACTTATGGATTGTGTGAGGCCCACTGAGTATCTGAGCGCTCTGTCACAGGCTCGATGGCAGAGCTGTGACCAAAGTGACTAGAGGATAAGGGAGATTTTTAATTTCTGCACACACTTGTGGACACTGGACACTTATGGATTGTGTGAGGCCCACTGAGTATCTGAGCGCTCTGTCACAGGCTCGATGGCAGAGCTGTGACCAAAGTGACTAGAGGATAAGGGAGATTTTTAATTTCTGCACACACTTGTGGACACTGGACACTTATGGATTGTGTGAGGCCCACTGAGTATCTGAGCGCTCTGTCACAGGCTCGATGGCAGAGCTGTGACCAAAGTGACTAGAGGATAAGGGAGATTTTTAATTTCTGCACACACTTGTGGACACTGGACACTTATGGATTGTGTGAGGCCCACTGAGTATCTGAGCGCTATGTCACAGGCAGAAATTGGCTAGTGTATCACAAACTACAAGGTGTATGTAGAATTGGGCAGAATTGGAATCTCCCTAGAGTGCAGGTCTGTAAGAACAGAACATGTCCTCGACTTATTCTCACAGAGTGACTCACTGATAGCTTCACTGTGGCTGTGATAACAGCCGTTACACGGTACTGTGTGAGGAGCGTACACCGCTGTATGGTGTGAAAAAATGCACGCTCAGTACCTCAGCAGGACAAAAAAAAAAAAATTGTGATTGCTTTTAAAAAAGCAGTTTGCGGAGCAGTGGGTAAACAGCAATGCAGGAATGTCAGGAAGCCTTAGAAGGCAGCCCAACAACCAACACCACTGATACACCACTATATAGCCTCCCCTTGCACTGCACAGTGACTGGTGTGTTGTACAGGCAAAATCGCTAGCAGCAGAAGCAGTTTTTTTTTCTTCTTCTCAGCAGGACAAAAAAAAAAATTGGGATTGCTTTTAAAAAAGCAGTTTGCGGAGCAGTGGGTAAACAGCAATGCAGGAATGTCAGGAAGCCTTAGAAGGCAGCCCAACAACCAACACCACTGATACACCACTATATAGCCTCCCCTTGCACTGCACAGTGACTGGTGTGTTGTACAGGCAAAATCGCTAGCAGCAGAAGCAGTTTTTTTTTCTTCTTCTCAGCAGGACAAAAAAAAAAATTGGGATTGCTTTTAAAAAAGCAGTTTGCGGAGCAGTGGGTAAACAGCAATGCAGGAATGTCAGGAAGCCTTAGAAGGCAGCCCAACAACCAACACCACTGATACACCACTATATAGCCTCCCCTTGCACTGCACAGTGACTGGTGTGTTGTACAGGCAAAATCGCTAGCAGCAGAAGCAGTTTTTTTTTCTTCTTCTCAGCAGGACAAAAAAAAAAATTGGGATTGCTTTTAAAAAAGCAGTTTGCGGAGCAGTGGGTAAACAGCAATGCAGGAATGTCAGGAAACCTTAGAAGGCAGCCCAACAACCAACACCACTGATACACCACTATATAGCCTCCCCTTGCACTGCACAGTGACTGGTGTGTTGTACAGGCAAAATCGCTAGCAGCAGAAGCAGTTTTTGGTGTCTTCTTCCCTGCCTAACGCTCTCCCTACAAAATCAGCAGCAGCAGCAGCAGCTCTCCCTATTCTGAGATCAGCATGAGTAACATGGCGGTCGGTGTACACGCCCTTTTATACCCCCTGTGACGCCCCCCAAAGCAAGCCAATCACTAGCATGCCCTTCTGAAAGATGGTGGTGACCCGTGCCTATGTCATCACGTTGCCCACAGTGTCCGTGGATCCTGATTGGCTGAAAAAGAACGCAAAACAAACTTTTGAAACGCGACTTTGGCGCGTAAGTCGCCGACCTCGTGGCCGACCTCATCCTAGGGTCGGGTTTCGTTTCATGAAACCCGACTTTGCCAAAAGTCGGCGACTTTTGAATTTTTTCGACTCTAGTCACAATAGCTCATGTGCCATATGTGATGTCACAGCAGATGCTGACACAAACACAGCAGTGATGTCACAATGATTCAGGAACCAGATGTGATATCACAGCATATACTGACAGAAACACAGTAGTGATGTCACAATGACTCAGGAGCCAGATGTGATGTCACAGCAGATACAGACAGAAACAGAGTAGTGATGTCACAATAACTCGGAAACCAGATGTGATGTCACAGCAGATACTGATAGACACACAGTAGTGATGCCACAATGACTCATGGACCAGATAAAATGTCACAGCAAAAAATGATGTAAGCACAGTTGTGATGTCACAATGACTCATGGACCAGATGTGATGTCACAGCAGATACTGACACAAACACAGGAGTGCTGTCACAATAGCTCATGGACCAGATTGAATGTCACAGCAAAAAATGATGTAAGCACAGTTGTGATGTCACAATGACTCATGGACCAGAAGTGATGCTACAGCAGATACTGATAGACACACAGTATTGATGTCACAATGACTCAAGGACCAGATGTGATGTCACAGCAGATACTGACACAAACACAGTAGTAATGTCACAATAGCTCATGGACCAGATGTGATGTCAGAGCAGATACTGACAGATACACAATAGTGATGTCACAATAGCTCATGGACCAGATGTGATGTCAGAGCAGATACTGACAGACACACATTAGTGATGTCACAATGACTCATGGACCAGATGTGATGTCACAGAAGATACTGACAGTTACACAGTAGTGATGTCACAATGACTCAGGAGCCAGATGTGATGTCACAGCAGATAAAGACAGAAACACAGTAGTGATGTCACAATGACTCATTGACCAGATGTGATCTCACAGAAGATACTGAGACACAGTAGTGATGTCACAATGACTCATGGACCAGATGTGAAGTCACAGCAGAAACTGACACAAACACAGTAGTGATGTCACAATAGCTCATGTACCATATGTGATGTCACAGCAGATACTGACACAAACACAGCAGTGATGTCACAATGATTTTGGAACCAGATGTGATATCACAGCATATACTGACAGAAACACAGTAGTGATGTCACAATGACTCAGGAGCCAGATGTGATGTCACAGCAGATACAGACAGAAACAGAGTAGTGATGTCACAATAACTCGGAAACCAGATGTGATGTCACAGCAGATACTGATAGACACACAGTAGTGATGCCACAATGACTCATGGACCAGATAAAATGTCACAGCAAAAATTGATGTAAGCACAGTTGTGATGTCACAATGACTCATGGACCAGATGTGATGTCACAGCAGACACTGACACAAACACAGTAGTGATGTCACAATAGCTCATGGACCAGATAGAATGTCACAGCAAAAAATGATGTAAGCACAGTTGTGATGTCACAATGACTCATGGACCAGAAGTGATGTTACAGCAGATACTAATAGACACACAGTATTGATGTCACAATGACTCAAGGACCAGATGTGATGTCACAGCAGATACTGACACAAACAAAGTAGTAATGTCACAATAGCTCATGGACCAGATGTGATGTCAGAGCAGATACTGACAGACACACATTAGTGATGTCACAATGACTCATGGACCAGATGTGATGTCACAGAAGATACTGACAGTTACACAGTAGTGATGTCACAATGACTCAGGAGCCAGATGTGATGTCACATCAGATACAGACAGAAACACAGTAGTGATGTCACAATGACTCATGGACCAGATGTGATGTCACAGCAGATACTGACAGAAACATTGTAGTAATGTCACAATGGCGCAGGAACCAGATGTGATGTCACAGTAGATACCGATGGACACACAGTAGTGATGTCAAAATGACTCATGGACCAGATGTTATGCCACAGCAGATACTGATAGAATCACAGTAGTGATGTCACAATAACTTATGGACCAGATGTGATGTCACAGAAGATACTGATAGACACACAGTAATGATGTCACAATGACTCAGGAACCAAATGTGATGTCCCAGCAGATGCTGACACAAACAGTAATGATGTCACAATGACTCATGGACCAATGACTCATGGACCAGATATGATTTCACAGCAGATGCAGGCACAAGCACAGTAGTAATGTCACAATAGGTCATGGTCCAGATGTGATGTCACGGCAGATATTGACAGAAACACAGTAGTGATGTCACAATGACTTGGGAACCAGATGCGATATCACAGCAGATACTGATAGACACACAATAGTCATGTCACAATGACTCATGGACCAGATGAGATATCGCAGCAGATACTGACAGACACACAATAGTAATGTCACAATGACTCATGGACCAGATGTGATGTCACAGCAGATGCTGACACAAACACAGTAGTGATGTCACAATAGCTCATGGACCAGATGTGATGTCACAGCAGATACTGATAGAAACACAGGAGTGATGTCACAATGATTCAAGAACCAGATGTGATGTCACAGCATATACTGACAGAAACACAGTAGTGATGTCACAATGACTCTTGGACCAGATGTGATGTCACAGCAGATACTGATAGAAACACAGTAGTGATGTCACAATGACTCATGCACCAGATGTGATGTCACAGCAGATACTGACAGACACACAGTAGTGATGTCACAATGACTCATGGACCAGATAAAATGTCACAGCAGATGTTGACATAAACACAGTAGTGATGTCCCAATGACTCATGGACCAGATGTGATGTCAGAGCAGATACTGACATACACACATTAGTGATGTCACAATGACTCATAGACCAGATGTGATGTCATGGCAAGATGCTGTCACAAACACAGTAGTGATGTCACAATGACTCATGGACCAGATGTGATGTCACAGCAGATACTGATAGAAACACAGTAGTGATGTCACAATGACTCATGCACCAGATGTGATGTCACAGCAGATACTGACAGACACACAGTTGTGATGTCTCAATGACTCATGGACCAGATGTGATATCACAGTAGATAGTGACACAAACACAGTAGTGATGTCACAATAGCTCATGGAACAGATGTGATGTCACAGCAGATACTGATAGAAACACAGTAGTGATGTCACAATGATTCAGGAACCAGATGTGATATCACAGCATATACTGACAGAAACACTGTAGTGATGTCACAATGACTCATGGACCAGATGTGATGTCACAGCAGACACTGAGAGAAGCACAGTAGTGATGTCACATTGACTCAGGCGCAAGATGTGATGTCACAGCAGAAACACACAGAAACACAGTAGTGATCTCACAATGACTCGGGAACCAGATGTGATGTCACAGCAGATACTGACAGTTACACAATAGTGATGTCACAATGACTCATGGACCAGATGTGATGTCACAGCAAGATGCTGTCACAAACACAATAGTGATGTCACAATAGCTCATGGACCAGATGTGATGTCACAGCAGATACTGATAGAAACACAGTAGTGATGTCACAATGATTCACGAACCAGATGTGATGTCACAGCATTTACTGACAGAAAAACAGTAGTGATATCACAATGACTCATGGACCAGATGTGATGTCACAGCAGATACTGATAGAAACACAGTAGTGATGTCACAATGACTCATGCACCAGATGTGATGTCACAGCAGATACTGACAGAAACACAGTAGTGATGTCTCAGTGACTCATGAACCAGATGTGATGTCACAGTAGATAGTGACAGAAACACAGTAGTGATGTCACAATGACTCATGGACCAGATGTGATGTCAGAGCAGATACTGACAGACACACAGTAGTGATGTCACAATGACTCATGGACCAGATGTGATGTCACAGCAGATACTGATAGAAACACAGTAGTGATGTCACAATGATTCAGGAACCAGATGTGATATCACAGCATATACTGACAGAAACACTGTTGTGATGTCACAATGACTCATGGACTAGATGTGATGTCACAGCAGACACTGAGAGAAACACAGTAGTGATGTCACAATGACTCTGGAGCCAGATGTGATGTCACAGCAGAAACACACAGAAACAAAGTAGTGATGTCTCAATGACTCGAGAACCAGATGTGACGTCACAGCAGATACTGATAGACACACAGTAGTGATGTCACAATGACTCATGGACCAGATGGGATGTCACAGAAGATACTGATAGAAGCACAGTATTGATGTCACAATGACTCATGGACCAGATGTGATGTCACAGCAGATACTGACAGACACACAATAGTGATGTCACAATGACTCAGGAGCCAGATGTGACGTCACAGCAGAAACACAGTAGCGATGTCACAATGACTGATGGAACAGATGTGATGTCACAGCAGATGCTGTCACAAACACAGTAGTGATGTCACAATAGCTCATAGACCAGATGTGATGTCAGAGCAGATAAGAACAGACACACATTAGTGACGTCCCAATGACTCATGGACCAGATGTGATGAAACAGCAAGATGCTGTCACAAACACAGTAGTGATGTCACAATAGCTCATGGACCAGATGTGATGTCACAGCAGATACTGATAGAAACACAGTAGTGATGTCACAATGATTCAAGAACCAGATGTGATGTCACAGCATATACTGACAGAAACACAGTAGTGATGTCACAATGACTCATGGACCAGATGTGATGTCACAGCATATACTGACAGAAACACAGTAGTGATGTCACAATAACTTATGGACCAGATGTGATGTCACAGAAGATACTGATAGACACATAGTAATGATGTCACAATGACTCAGGAACCAAATGTGATATCCCAGCAGATGCTGACACAAACAGTAATGATGTCACAATGACTCATGGACCAATGACTCATGGACCAGATATGATTTCACAGCAGATGCAGGCACAAACACAGTAGTAATGTCACAATAGGTCATGGACCAGATGTGATGTCACGGCAGATGCTGACACAAACACAGTAGTGATGTCACAATGACTCATGAACCAGATGCGATGTCACAGCAGATACTGATAGACACACAGTAGTGATGTCACAATGACTCTGGAACCAGATGCGATGTCACAGCAGATACTGATAGACACACAATAGTCATGTCACAATGACTCAT
The DNA here is from genome assembly GCF_039654945.1 of Dendrobates tinctorius. NCBI lineage: Eukaryota > Metazoa > Chordata > Amphibia > Anura > Dendrobatidae > Dendrobates > Dendrobates tinctorius. Next base: position 54,705,282 of record NW_027361696.1, read on the forward strand.
GGACCAGATGAGATATCGCAACAGATACTGACAGACACACAATAGTGATGTCACAATGACTCATGGGCCAGATGTGATGTCACAGCAGATGCTGACACAAACACAGTAGTGATGTCACAATAGCTCATGCAGCAGATGTGATGTCACAGCAGATACTGATAGGAACACAGTAGTGATGTCACAATAATTCAAGAACCAGATGTGATGTCACAGCATATACTGACAGAAACACAGTAGTGATGTCACAATGACTCATGCACCAGATGTGATGTCACAGCAGATACTGACAGAAAGACTGTAGTGATGTCACAATGACTCATGGACCAGATAAAATGTCACAGCAGATGTTAAATTAACACACAACAGCTCATGGACCAGATGAGTTGTAACAGCAAATACTGATGTAAACACAGCTGTGATGTCACAATGTCTCATGGACCACATGTGATGTCACAGCAGATACTGATAGACACACAGTAGTGATGTCACAATGACTCATGGACCAGATGTGATGTCACAGCAGATACTGATAGACACACAATAGTGATGTCACAATGACTCATGGACCAGATGTGATGTCAGAGCAGATACTGACATACACACATTAGTGATGTCACAATGACTCATAGACCAGATGTGATGTCATAGCAAGATGCTGTCACAAACACAGTAGTGATGTCACAATGACTCATGGACCAGATGTGATGTCACAGCAGATACTGATAGAAACACAGTAGTGATGTCACAATGACTCATGCACCAGATGTGATGTCACATCAGATACTGACAGACACACAGTTGTGATGTCTCAATGACTCATGGACCAGATGTGATATCACAGTAGATAGTGACAGAAACACAGTAGTGATGTCACAGTGACTCATGGACCAGATGTGATGTCAGAGCAGATACTGACAGACACACATTAGTGATGTCACAATGACTCATGGACCAGATGTGATGTCACAGCAGATGCTGACACAAACACAGTAGTGATGTCACAATAGCTCATGGAACAGATGTGATGTCACAGCAGATACTGATAGAAACACAGTAGTGATGTCACAATGATTCAGGAACCAGATGTGATATCACAGTATATACTGACAGAAACACTGTAGTGATGTCACAATGACTCATGGACCAGATGTGATGTCACAGCAGACACTGAGAGAAGCACAGTAGTGAAGTCACAGTGAATCAGGAGCCAGATGTGATGTCACAGCAGAAACACACAGAAACACAGTAGTGATCTCACAATGACTCGGGAACCAGATGTGATGTCAGAGCAGATACTGACAGTTACACAATAGTGATGTCACAATAGCTCATGGACCAGATGTGATGTCAGATCAGATACTGACAGACACACATTAGTGATGCCACAATGACTCATGGACCAGATGTGATGTCACAGGAAGATGCTGTCATAAACACAGTAGTGATGTCACAATAGCTCATGGACCAGATGTGATGTCACAGCAGATACTGATAGAAACACAGTAGTGATGTCACAATGATTCAAGAACCAGATGTGATGTCACAGCATTTACTGAGAGAAAAACAGTAGTGATATCACAATGACTCATGGACCAGATGTGATGTCACAGCAGATACTGATAGAAACACAGTAGTGATGTCACAATGACTCTTGGACCAGATGTGATGTCACAGCAGATACTGATAGAAACACAGTAGTGATGTCTCAATGAATCATGGACCAGATATGATGTCACAGTAGATATTGACAGAAACACAGTAGTGATGTCACAATGCCTCCTGGACCAGATGTAATGTCAGAGCAGATACTGACAGACACACATTAGTGATGTCACAATGACTCATGGACCAGATGTGACGTCACAGCAGTTACTGATAGAAACACAGTAGTGATGTCACATTGATTCAGGAACCAGATGTGATGTCACAGCAAGACACTGATAGAAACACAGTAGTGATGTCACAATGACTAGGGAACCAGATGTGACGTCACAGCAGATACTGATAGACACACAGTCGTGATGTCACAATGACTCATGGACCAGATAAAATGTCACAGCAGATGTTGACATAAACACACAATAGCTCATGGACCAGATGGGATGTCACAGCAAATACTGATGTAAACACAGTTGTGATGTCACAATGACTCATGGAACAGATGTGATGTCACAGCAGATACTGAAAGACACACAGTAATGATGTCACAATGACTCATGGAACAGATGTGATGTCACAGAAGATACTGATAGAAGCACAGTATTGATGTCACAATGACTCATGGACCAGATGTGATGTCACAGCAAGATGCTGTCACAAACACAATAGTGATGTCACAATAGCTCATGGACCAGATGTGATGTCACAGCAGATACTGATAGAAACACAGTAGTGATGTCACAATGATTCAAGAACCAGATGTGATGTCACAGCATTTACTGACAGAAAAACAGTAGTGATATCACAATGACTCATGGACCAGATGTGATGTCACAGCAGATACTGATAGAAACACAGTAGTGATGTCACAATGACTCATGCACCAGATGTGATGTCACAGCAGATACTGACAGAAACACAGTAGTGATGTCTCAGTGACTCATGGACCAGATGTGATGTCACAGTAGATAGTGACAGAAACCCAGTAGTGATGTCACAATGACTCATGGACCAGATGTGATGTCAGAGCAGATACTGACAGACACACATTAGTGATGTCACAATGACTCATGGACCAGATGTGATGTCACAGCAGATACTGATAGAAACACAGTAGTGATGTCACAATGACTCATGGACTAGATGTGATGTCACAGCAGACACTGAGAGAAACACAATAGTGATGTCACAATGACTCAGGAGCCAGATGTGACGTCACAGCAGAAACACACAGAAACACAGTAGCGATGTCACAATGACTCGGGAACAAGATGTGACGTCACAGCAGATACTGATAGACACACAGTAGTGATGTCACAATGACTGATGGAACAGATGTGATGTCACAGCAGATGCTGTCACAAACACAGTAGTGATGTCACAATAGCTCATAGACCAGATGTGATGTCAGAGCAGATAAGAACAGACACACATTAGTGATGTCCCAATGACTCATGGACCAGATGTGATGAAACAGCAAGATGCTGTCACAAACACAGTAGTGATGTCACAATAGCTCATGGACCAGATGTGATGTCACAGCAGATACTGATAGAAACACAGTAGTGATGTCACAATGATTCAAGAACCAGATGTGATGTCACAGCATATACTGACAGAAACACAGTAGTGATGTCACAATGACTCATGGACCAGATGTGATGTCACAGCAGATAATGATAGAAACACAGTAGTGATGTCACAATGATTCAAGAACCAGATGTGATGTCACAGCATATACTGACAGAAACACAGTAGTGATGTCAAAATGACTCATGGACCAGATGTGATGTCACAGCATATACTGACAGAAACACAGTAGTGATGTCACAATAACTTATGGACCAGATGTGATGTCACAGAAGATACTGATAGACACACAGTAATGATGTCACAATGACTCAGGAACCAAATGTGATATCCCAGCAGATGCTGACACAAACAGTAATGATGTCACAATGACTCATGGACCAATGACTCATGGACCAGATATGATTTCACAGCAGATTCAGGCACAAACACAGTAGTAATGTCACAATAGGTCATGGACCAGATGTGATGTCACGGCAGATGCTGACACAAACACAGTAGTGATGTCACAATGACTCATGAACCAGATGCGATGTCACAGCAGATACTGATAGACACACAGTAGTGATGTCACAATGACTCGGGAACCAGATGCGATGTCACAGCAGATACTGATAGAAACACAATAGTCATGTCACAATGACTCATGGACCAGATGAGATATCGCAACAGATACTGACAGACACACAATAGTGATGTCACAATGACTCATGGACCAGATGTGATGTCACAGCAGATGCTGACACAAACACAGTAGTGATGTCACAATAGCTCATGGAGCAGATGTGATGTCACAGCAGATACTGATAGAAACACAGTAGTGATGTCACAATAGCTCATGGAGCAGATGTGATGTCACAGCAGATACTGATAGAAACACAGTAGTGATGTCACAATAATTCAAGAACCAGATGTGATGTCACAGCATAAACTGACAGAAACACAGTAGTGATGTCACAATGACTCATGCACCAGATGTGATGTCACAGCAGATCTGACAGACTGTAGTGATGTCACAATGATTCATGGACCAGATAAAATGTCACAGCAGATGTTAAATAAACACACAATAGCTCATGGACCAGATGAGCTGTAACAGCAAATACTGATGTAAACACAGCTGTGATGTCACAATGTCTCATGGACCACATGTGATGTCACAGCAGATACTGATAGACACACAGTAGTGATGTCACAATGACTCATGGACCAGATGTGATGTCACAGCAGATACTGACAGACACACAATAGTGATGTCACAATGACTCATGGACCAGATGTGATGTCAGAGCAGATACTGACATACACACATTAGTGATGTCACAATGACTCATAGACCAGATGTGATGTCATAGCAAGATGCTGTCACAAACACAGTAGTGATGTCACAATGACTCATGGACCAGATGTGATGTCACAGCAGATACTGATAGAAACACAGTAGTGATGTCACAATGACTCATGCACCAGATGTGATGTCACAGCAGATACTGACAGACACACAGTTGTGATGTCTCAATGACTCATGGACCAGATGTGATATCACAGTAGATAGTGACAGAAACACAGTAGTGATGTCACAGTGACTCATGGACCAGATGTGATGTCAGAGCAGATACTGACAGACACACATTAGTGATGTCACAATGACTCATGGACCAGATGTGATGTCACAGCAGATGCTGACACAAACACAGTAGTGATGTCACAATAGCTCATGGAACAGATGTGATGTCACAGCAGATACTGATAGAAACACAGTAGTGATGTCACAATGATTCAGGAACCAGATGTGATATCACAGCATATACTGACAGAAACACTGTAGTGATGTCACAATGACTCATGGACCAGATGTGATGTCACAGCAGACACTGAGAGAAGCACAGTAGTGCAGTCACAGTGAATCAGGAGCCAGATGTGATGTCACAGCAGAAACACACAGAAACACAGTAGTGATCTCACCATGACTCGGGAACCAGATGTGATGTCAGAGCAGATACTGACAGTTACATAATAGTGATGTCACAATAGCTCATGGACCAGATGTGATGTCAGATCAGATACTGACAGACACACATTAGTGATGCCACAATGACTCATGGACCAGATGTGATGTCACAGCAAGATGCTGTCACAAACACAGTAGTGATGTCATAATAGCTCATGGACCAGATGTGATGTCACAGCAGATACTGATAGAAGCACAGTAGTGATGTCACAATGATTCAACAACCATATGTGATGTCACAGCATTTACTGAGAGAAAAACAGTAGTGATATCACAATGACTCATGGACCAGATGTGATGTCACAGCAGATACTGATAGAAACACAGTAGTGATGTCACAATGACTCTTGGACCAGATGTGATGTCACAGCAGATATTGATAGAAACACAGTAGTGATGTCTCAATGAATCATGGACCAGATATGATGTCACAGTAGATATTGACAGAAACACAGTAGTGATGTCACAATGCCTCCTGGACCAGATGTAATGTCAGAGCAGATACTGACAGACACAAAGTAGTGATAGTCACAGTGATTCATGGTCCAGATATGATGTCACAGCGGATACTGACAGAAACACAGAAGTGATGTCACAATGACTCATGGACCAGATGTACCAGATGTGAAGTCAAAGCAGATACTGACACAAACACAGTAGTGATGTCACAATAGCTCATGTACCATATGTGATATCACAGCATATACTGACAGAAACACAGTAGTGATGTCACAATGACTCAGGAGCCAGATGTGATGTCACAGCAGATACAGACAGAAACAGAGTTGTGATGTCACAATAACTCCGAAACCAGATGTGATGTCACAGCAGATACTGATAGACACACAGTAGTGATGCCACAATGACTCATGGACCAGATAAAATGTCACAGCAAAAAATGATGTAAGCACAGTTGTGATGTCACAATGACTCATGGACCAGAAGTGATGTTACAGCAGATACTGATAGACACACAGTATTGATGTCACAATGACTCAAGGACCAGATGTGATGTCACAGCAGATACTGACACAAACACAGTAGTAATGTCACAATAATTCATGGGCCAGATGTGGTGTCACAGCAGATACTGACAGAAACAAAGTAGTGATAGTCACAGTGACTCATGGTCCAGATATGATGTCACAGCGGATACTGACACAAACACAGCAGTGATGTCACAATGATTCAGGAACCAGATGTGATATCACAGCATATACTGACAGAAACACAGTAGTGATGTCACAATGACTCAGGAGCCAGATGTGATGTCACAGCAGATACAGACAGAAACAGAGTAGTCATGTCACAATAACTCCGAAACCAGATGTGATGTCACAGCAGATACTGATAGACACACAGTAGTGATGCCACAATGACTCATGGACCAGATAAAATGTCACAGCAAAAAATGATGTAAGCACAGTTGTGATGTCACAATGACTCATGGACCAGAAGTGATGTTACAGCAGATACTGATAGACACACAGTATTGATGTCACAATGACTCAAGGACCAGATGTGATGTCAGAGCAGATACTGACAGATACACAATAGTGATGTCACAATAGCTCATGGACTAGATGTGATGTCAGAGCAGATACTGACAGACACACATTAGTGATGTCACAATGACTCATGGACCAGATGTGATGTCACAGAAGATACTGACAGTTACACAGTAGTGATGTCACAATGACTCAGGAGTCAGATGTGATGTCACAGCAGATACTGACAGAAAGACTGTAGTGATGTCACAATGACTCATGGACCAGATAAAATGTCACAGCAGATGTTGACATAAACACACAATAGCTCATGGACCAGATGGGTTGTCACAGCAAATACTGATGTAAACACAGCTGTGATGTCACAATGTCTCATGGACCAGATGTGATGTCACAGCAGATACTGATAGACACACAGTAGTGATGTCACAATGACTCATGGACCAGATGTGCTGTCACAGCAGATACTGACAGAAACACAGTAGTGATGTCACAATGACTCATGGACCAGATGTGATGTCAGAGCAGATACTGACATACAAACATTAGTGATGCCACAATGACTCGTAGACCAGATGTGATGTCATGGCAAGATGCTGTCACAAACACAGTAGTGATGTCACAATGACTCATGGACCAGATGTGATGTCACAGCAGATACTGATAGAAACACAGTAGTGATGTCACAATGACTCATGCACCAGATGTGATGTCACAGCAGATACTGACAGACACACAGTTGTGATGTCTCAATGACTCATGGACCAGATGTGATATCACAGTAGATAGTGACAGAAACACAGTAGTGATGTCACAGTGACTCATGGACCAGATGTGATGTCAGAGCAGATACTGACAGACACACATTAGTGATGTCACAATGACTCATGGACCAGATGTGATCTCACAGCAGATGCTGACACAAACACAGTAGTGATGTCACAATAGCTCATGGAACAGATGTGATGTCACAGCAGATACTGATAGAAACACAGTAGTGATGTCACAATGATTCAGGAACCAGATGTGATATCACAGCATATACTGACAGAAACACTGTAGTGATGTCACAATGACTCATGGACCAGATGTGATGTCACAGCAGACACTGAGATAAGCACAGTAGTGAAGTCACAGTGAATCAGGAGCCAGATGTGATGTCACAGCAGAAACACACAGAAACACAGTAGTGATCTCACCATGACTCGGGAACCAGATGTGATGTCAGAGCAGATACTGACAGTTACACAATAGTGATGTCACAATAGCTCATGGACCAGATGTGATGTCAGATCAGATACTGACAGACACACATTAGTGATGCCACAATGACTCATGGACCAGATGTGATGTCACAGCAAGATGCTGTCACAAACACAGTAGTGATGTCACAATAGCTCATGGACCAGATGTGATGTCACAGCAGATACTGATAGAAACACAGTAGTGATGTCACAATGATTCAACAACCAGATGTGATGTCACAGCATTTACTGAGAGAAAAACAGTAGTGATATCACAATGACTCATGGACCAGATGTGATGTCACAGCAGATACTGATAGAAACACAGTAGTGATGTCACAATGACTCTTGGACCAGATGTGATGTCACAGCAGATACTGATAGAAACACAGTAGTGATGTCTCAATGAATCATGGACCAGATATGATGTCACAGTAGATATTGACAGAAACACAGTAGTGATGTCACAATGCCTCCTGGACCAGATGTAATGTCAGAGCAGATACTGACAGACACACATTAGTGATGTCACAATGACTCATGGACCAGATGTGACGTCACAGCAGTTACTGATAGAAACACAGTAGTAATGTCACATTGATTCAGGAACCAGATGTAATGTCACAGCAAGACACTGATAGAAACACAGTAGTGATGTCACAATGACTAGGGAACCAGATGTGACGTCACAGCAGATACTGATAGACACACAGTCATGATGTCACAATGACTCATGGACCAGATAAAATGTCACAGCAGATGTTGACATAAACACACAATAGCTCATGGACCAGATGGGATGTCACAGCAAATACTGATGTAAACACAGTTGTGATGTCACAATGACTCATGGAACAGATGTGATGTCACAGCAGATACTGAAAGACACACAGTAATGATGTCACAATGACTCATGGAACAGATGTGATGTCACAGAAGATACTGATAGAAGCACAGTATTGATGTCACAATGACTCATGGACCAGATGTGATGTCACAGCAGATACTGACAGACACAATAGTGATGTCACAATGACTCATGGACCTGATGTGATGTCACAGCAGATGCTGTCAAAAACACAGTAGTGATGTCACAATAGCTCATAGGCCAGATGTGATGTCAGAGCAGATACTGACAGATACACAATAGTGATGTCACAATAGCTCATGGACCAGATGTGGTGTCACAGCAGATACTGATAGAAACACATTAGTGATGTCACAATAGCTCATGGACCAGATGTGATGTCACAGCAGATACTGATAGAAACACAGTAGTGATGTCACAATGATTCAAGAACCAGATGTGATGTCACAGCATATACTGACAGAAACACAGTAGTGATGTCACAATGACTCATGGACCAGATGTGATGTCACAGAAGATACTGATAGAAGCACAGTATTGATGTCACAATGAATCATGGACCAGATGTGATGTCACAGAAGATACTGATAGAAGCACAGTATTGATGTCACAATGACTAATGGACCAGATGTGATGTCACAGCAGATACTGACAGACACACAATAGTGATGTCACAATGACTCATGGACCTGATGTGATGTCACAGCAGACACTGATAGACACACAGTAGTGATGTCACAATGACTCATGGACCAGATGTGATGTCACAGCATATACTGACAGAAACACTGTAGTGATGTCGCAATGACTCATGGACCAGATGTGATGTCACAGTAGACACTGATATCATAAGTTGAGGATCCAAGAAAAGCACTTCTGAGCATCCGCGCTGCTTTAGTGATAAGAATTCTTCAGAAATCCATATAAATCTTTCAAGTTCTTTATTATATGTACTACAGAAACTACGCGTTTCGAGGTGACAAACCGCACCTCTTCTTCAGGTTATAGTACAGATGCTCAGAAGTGCTTTTCTTGGATCCTCAACTTATGATACCTCGTGGACGCTGTCCACCTGCACGAGCTCTGCAGCAGTAATGATGTCATAATGACTCATGGACCAGATGTGGTGTCACAGCAGATACTTATAAAAACACAGCAGTGGTGTCACAATGACTCATGGACTAGATATGATGTCACACCAGATACTGAAAGAAACAGAGAAGTGATGTCACAGTAAATCCCGGACCAGATGAGATGTCGCAGCAGATACTGACAGACACACAGCAGTGATGTCACAATGACTATTGGACCAGATGTGATGTCACAGAAGATACTGATAGAAGCACATTAGTGATGTCACAATGTCTCAGGCACTAGATGTGATGTCACAGTAGATACTTATAGAAACATAGAAGGAATGTCTCAATGACTTATGGACCAGATGTAATGTCACAAAAGATACTGATAGAAAGATATTAGTGATGTCAAAATGAATCGTGGACCAAATGTGATCTCACAGAAGGTACTGATATAAACACAGTGGTGATGTCACAATGACTCATGGACCAGGTATAATGTCACAGCAGATGCTGACACAAACACAATAGTAATGTCACAATAATTCATGGGCCAGATGTGGTGTCACAGCAGATACTGACAGAAACAAAGTAGTGATAGTCACAGTGACTCATGGTCCAGATATGATGTCACAGCGGATACTGACAGAAACACAGAAGTGATGTCACAATGACTCATGGACCAGATGTACCAGATGTGAAGTCAAAGCAGATACTGACACAAACACAGTAGTGATGTCACAATAGCTCATGTACCATATGTGATGTCACAGCAGATACTGACACAAACACAGCAGTGATGTCACAATGATTCAGGAACCAGATGTGATATCACAGCATATACTGACAGAAACACAGTAGTGATGTCACAATGACTCAGGAGCCAGATGTGATGTCACAGCAGATACAGACAGAAACAGAGTAGTGATGTCACAATAACTCCGAAACCAGATGTGATGTCACAGCAGATACTGATAGACACACAGTAGTGATGCCACAATGACTCATGGACCAGATAAAATGTCACAGCAAAAAATGATGTAAGCATAGTTGTGATGTCACAATGACTCATGGACCAGAAGTGATGTTACAGCAGATACTGATAGACACACAGTATTGATGTCACAATGACTCAAGGACCAGATGTGATGTCACAGCAGATACTGACACAAACACAGTAGTAATGTCACAATAGCTCATGGACCAGATGTGATGTCAGAGCAGATACTGACAGATACACAATAGTGATGTCACAATAGCTCATGGACTAGATGTGATGTCAGAGCAGATACTGACAGACACACATTAGTGATGTCACAATGACTCATGGACCAGATGTGATGTCACAGAAGATACTGACAGTTACACAGTAGTGATGTCACAATGACTCAGGAGTCAGATGTGATGTCACAGCAGATACTGACAGAAAGACTGTAGTGATGTCACAATGACTCATGGACCAGATAAAATGTCACAGCAGATGTTGACATAAACACACAATAGCTCATGGACCAGATGGGTTGTCACAGCAAATACTGATGTAAACACAGCTGTGATGTCACAATGTCTCATGGACCAGATGTGATGTCACAGCAGATACTGATAGACACACAGTAGTGATGTCACAATGACTCATGGACCAGATGTGCTGTCACAGCAGATACTGACAGAAACACAGTAGTGATGTCACAATGACTCATGGACCAGATGTGATGTCAGAGCAGATACTGACATACAAACATTAGTGATGTCACAATGACTCGTAGACCAGATGTGATGTCATGGCAAGATGCTGTCACAAACACAGTAGTGATGTCACAATGACTCATGGACCAGATGTGATGTCACAGCAGATACTGATAGAAACACAGTAGTGATGTCACAATGACTCATGCACCAGATGTGATGTCACAGCAGATACTGACAGACACACAGTTGTGATGTCTCAATGACTCATGGACCAGATGTGATATCACAGTAGATAGTGACAGAAACACAGTAGTGATGTCACAATGACTCATGGACCAGATGTGATGTCAGAGCAGATACTGACAGACACACATTAGTGATGTCACAATGACTCATGGACCAGATGTGATGTCACAGCAGATAATAATAATAATCTTTATTTTTATATAGCGCTAACATATTCCGCAGCGCTTTACAGTTTTTGCACAAATTTTCATCACTGTCCCTCATGGGGCTCACAATCTAAATTCCCTATCAGTATGTCTTTGGAGTGTGGGAGGAAACCGGAGCGCCCGGAGGAAACCCACAACATACAAACTCCATGCAGATGTTGTCCTTGGTGGGATTCGAACCCAGGACTCCAGCGCTGCAAGGCAACCACTGAGCCACCGTGCTGCCCATGATGATGACACAAACACAGTAGTGATTTCACAATAGCTCATGGAACAGATGTGATGTCACAGCAGATAATGATAGATACACAGTAGTGATGTCACAATGATTCAGGAACCAGATGTGATATCACAGCATATACTGACAGAAACACTGTAGTGATGTCACAATGACTCATGGACCAGATGTGATGTCACAGCAGATACTGATAGAAACACAGTAGTGATGTCTCAATGAATCATGGACCAGATATGATGTCACAGTAGATATTGACAGAAACACAGTAGTGATGTCACAATGCCTCCTGGACCAGATGTAATGTCAGAGCAGATACTGACAGACACAAAGTAGTGATAGTCACAGTGACTCATGGTCCAGATATGATGTCACAGCGGATACTGACAGAAACACAGAAGTGATGTCACAATGACTCATGGACCAGTTGTACCAGATGTGAAGTCAAAGCAGATACTGACACAAACACAGTAGTGATGTCACAATAGCTCATGTACCATATGTGATATCACAGCATATACTGACAGAAACACAGTAGTGATGTCACAATGACTCAGGAGCCAGATGTGATGTCACAGCAGATACAGACAGAAACAGAGTTGTGATGTCACAATAACTCCGAAACCAGATGTGATGTCACAGCAGATACTGATAGACACACAGTAGTGATGCCACAATGACTCATGGACCAGATAAAATGTCACAGCAAAAAATGATGTAAGCACAGTTGTGATGTCACAATGACTCATGGACCAGAAGTGATGTTACAGCAGATACTGATAGACACACAGTATTGATGTCACAATGACTCAAGGACCAGATGTGATGTCACAGCAGATACTGACACAAACACAGTAGTAATGTCACAATAATTCATGGGCCAGATGTGGTGTCACAGCAGATACTGACAGAAACAAAGTAGTGATAGTCACAGTGACTCATGGTCCAGATATGATGTCACAGCGGATACTGACAGAAACACAGAAGTGATGTCACAATGACTCATGGACCAGATGTACCAGATGTGAAGTCAAAGCAGATACTGACACAAACACAGCAGTGATGTCACAATGATTCAGGAACCAGATGTGATATCACAGCATATACTGACAGAAACACAGTAGTGATGTCACAATGACTCAGGAGCCAGATGTGATGTCACAGCAGATACAGACAGAAACAGAGTAGTCATGTCACAATAACTCCGAAACCAGATGTGATGTCACAGCAGATACTGATAGACACACAGTAGTGATGCCACAATGACTCATGGACCAGATAAAATGTCACAGCAAAAAATGATGTAAGCACAGTTGTGATGTCACAATGACTCATGGACCAGAAGTGATGTTACAGCAGATACTGATAGACACACAGTATTGATGTCACAATGACTCAAGGACCAGATGTGATGTCACAGCAGATACTGACACAAACACAGTAGTAATGTCACAATAGCTCATGGACCAGATGTGATGTCAGAGCAGATACTGACAGATACACAATAGTGATGTCACAATAGCTCATGGACTAGATGTGATGTCAGAGCAGATACTGACAGACACACATTAGTGATGTCACAATGACTCATGGACCAGATGTGATGTCACAGAAGATACTGACAGTTACACAGTAGTGATGTCACAATGACTCAGGAGTCAGATGTGATGTCACAGCAGATACTGACAGAAAGACTGTAGTGATGTCACAATGACTCATGGACCAGATAAAATGTCACAGCAGATGTTGACATAAACACACAATAGCTCATGGACCAGATGGGTTGTCACAGCAAATACTGATGTAAACACAGATGTGATGTCACAATGTCTCATGGACCAGATGTGATGTCACAGCAGATACTGATAGACAACAGTAGTGATGTCACAATGACTCATGGACCAGATGTGCTGTCACAGCAGATACTGACAGAAACACAGTAGTGATGTCACAATGACTCATGGACCAGATGTGATGTCAGAGCAGATACTGACATACAAACATTAGTGATGCCACAATGACTCGTAGACCAGATGTGATGTCATGGCAAGATGCTGTCACAAACACAGTAGTGATGTCACAATGACTCATGGACCAGATGTGATGTCACAGCAGATACTGATAGAAACACAGTAGTGATGTCACAATGACTCATGCACCAGATGTGATGTCACAGCAGATACTGACAGACACACAGTTGTGATGTCTCAATGACTCATGGACCAGATGTGATATCACAGTAGATAGTGACAGAAACACAGTAGTGATGTCACAGTGACTCATGGACCAGATGTGATGTCAGAGCAGATACTGACAGACACACATTAGTGATGTCACAATGACTCATGGACCAGATGTGATGTCACAGCAGATGCTGACACAAACACAGTAGTGATGTCACAATAGCTCATGGAACAGATGTGATGTCACAGCAGATACTGATAGAAACACAGTAGTGATGTCACAATGATTCAGGAACCAGATGTGATATCACAGCATATACTGACAGAAACACTGTAGTGATGTCACAATGACTCATGGACCAGATGTGATGTCACAGCAGACACTGAGATAAGCACAGTAGTGAAGTCACAGTGAATCAGGAGCCAGATGTGATGTCACAGCAGAAACACATAGAAACACAGTAGTGATCTCACCATGACTCGGGAACCAGATGTGATGTCAGAGCAGATACTGACAGTTACACAATAGTGATGTCACAATAGCTCATGGACCAGATGTGATGTCAGATCAGATACTGACAGACACACATTAGTGATGCCACAATGACTCATGGACCAGATGTGATGTCACAGCAAGATGCTGTCACAAACACAGTAGTGATGTCACAATAGCTCATGGACCAGATGTGATGTCACAGCAGATACTGATAGAAACACAGTAGTGATGTCACAATGATTCAACAACCAGATGTGATGTCACAGCATTTACTGAGAGAAAAACAGTAGTGATATCACAATGACTCATGGACCAGATGTGATGTCACAGCAGATACTGATAGAAACACAGTAGTGATGTCACAATGACTCTTGGACCAGATGTGATGTCACAGCAGATACTGATAGAAACACAGTAGTGATGTCTCAATGAATCATGGACCAGATATGATGTCACAGTAGATATTGACAGAAACACAGTAGTGATGTCACAATGCCTCCTGGACCAGATGTAATGTCAGAGCAGATACTGACAGACACACATTAGTGATGTCACAATGACTCATGGACCAGATGTGACGTCACAGCAGTTACTGATAGAAACACAGTAGTAATGTCACATTGATTCAGGAACCAGATGTAATGTCACAGCAAGACACTGATAGAAACACAGTAGTGATGTCACAATGACTAGGGAACCAGATGTGACGTCACAGCAGATACTGATAGACACACAGTCATGATGTCACAATGACTCATGGACCAGATAAAATGTCACAGCAGATGTTGACATAAACACACAATAGCTCATGGACCAGATGGGATGTCACAGCAAATACTGATGTAAACACAGTTGTGATGTCACAATGACTCATGGAACAGATGTGATGTCACAGCAGATACTGAAAGACACACAGTAATGATGTCACAATGACTCATGGCACAGATGTGATGTCACAGAAGATACTGATAGAAGCACAGTATTGATGTCACAATGACTCATGGACCAGATGTGATGTCACAGCAGATACTGACAGACACACAATAGTGATGTCACAATGACTCATGGACCTGATGTGATGTCACAGCAGATGCTGTCAAAAACACAGTAGTGATGTCACAATAGCTCATAGGCCAGATGTGATGTCAGAGCAGATACTGACAGATACACAATAGTGATGTCACAATAGCTCATGGACCAGATGTGGTGTCACAGCAGATACTGATAGAAACACATTAGTGATGTCACAATAGCTCATGGACCAGATGTGATGTCACAGCAGATACTGATAGAAACACAGTAGTGATGTCACAATGATTCAAGATTCAAGAACCAGATGTGATGTCACAGCATATACTGACAGAAACACAGTAGTGATGTCACAATGACTCATGGACCAGATGTGATGTCACAGAAGATACTGATAGAAGCACAGTATTGATGTCACAATGAATCATGGACCAGATGTGATGTCACAGAAGATACTGATAGAAGCACAGTATTGATGTCACAATGACTAATGGACCAGATGTGATGTCACAGCAGATACTGACAGACACACAATAGTGATGTCACAATGACTCATGGACCTGATGTGATGTCACAGCAGTCACTGATAGACACACAGTAGTGATGTCACAATGACTCATGGACCAGATGTGATGTCACAGCATATACTGACAAAAACACTGTAGTGATGTCGCAATGACTCATGGACCAGATGTGATGTCACAGTAGACACTGATATCATAAGTTGAGGATCCAAGAAAAGCACTTCTGAGCATCCGCGCTGCTTTAGTGATAAGAATTCTTCAGAAATCCATATAAATCTTTCAAGTTCTTTATTATATGTACTACAGAAACTACGCGTTTCGAGGTGACAAACCGCACCTCTTCTTCAGGTTATAGTACAGATGCTCAGAAGTGCTTTTCTTGGATCCTCAACTTATGATACCTCGTGGACGCTGTCCACCTGCACGAGCTCTGCAGCAGTAATGATGTCATAATGACTCATGGACCAGATGTGGTGTCACAGCAGATACTTATAAAAACACAGCAGTGGTGTCACAATGACTCATGGACTAGATATGATGTCACACCAGATACTGAAAGAAACAGAGAAGTGATGTCACAGTAAATCCCGGACCAGATGTGATGTCACAGCAGATACTGGCACAAACACAGTCGTGATGTTACAATAGCTCATGGACCAGATGAGATGTCGCAGCAGATACTGACAGACACACAGCAGTGATGTCACAATGACTATTGGACCAGATGTGATGTCACAGAAGATACTGATAGAAGCACATTAGTGATGTCACAATGTCTCAGGCACTAGATGTGATGTCACAGTAGATACTTATAGAAACATAGAAGGAATGTCTCAATGACTTATGGACCAGATGTAATGTCACAAAAGATACTGATAGAAAGATATTAGTGATGTCAAAATGAATCGTGGACCAAATGTGATCTCACAGAAGGTACTGATATAAACACAGTGGTGATGTCACAATGACTCATGGACCAGGTATAATGTCACAGCAGATGCTGACACAAACACAATAGTAATGTCACAATAATTCATGGGCCAGATGTGGTGTCACAGCAGATACTGACAGAAACAAAGTAGTGATAGTCACAGTGACTCATGGTCCAGATATGATGTCACAGCGGATACTGACAGAAACACAGAAGTGATGTCACAATGACTCATGGACCAGATGTACCAGATGTGAAGTCAAAGCAGATACTGACACAAACACAGTAGTGATGTCACAATAGCTCATGTACCATATGTGATGTCACAGCAGATACTGACACAAACACAGCAGTGATGTCACAATGATTCAGGAACCAGATGTGATATCACAGCATATACTGACAGAAACACAGTAGTGATGTCACAATGACTCAGGAGCCAGATGTGATGTCACAGCAGATACAGACAGAAACAGAGTAGTGATGTCACAATAACTCCGAAACCAGATGTGATGTCACAGCAGATACTGATAGACACACAGTAGTGATGCCACAATGACTCATGGACCAGATAAAATGTCACAGCAAAAAATGATGTAAGCATAGTTGTGATGTCACAATGACTCATGGACCAGAAGTGATGTTACAGCAGATACTGATAGACACACAGTATTGATGTCACAATGACTCAAGGACCAGATGTGATGTCACAGCAGATACTGACACAAACACAGTAGTAATGTCACAATAGCTCATGGACCAGATGTGATGTCAGAGCAGATACTGACAGATACACAATAGTGATGTCACAATAGCTCATGGACTAGATGTGATGTCAGAGCAGATACTGACAGACACACATTAGTGATGTCACAATGACTCATGGACCAGATGTGATGTCACAGAAGATACTGACAGTTACACAGTAGTGATGTCACAATGACTCAGGAGTCAGATGTGATGTCACAGCAGATACTGACAGAAAGACTGTAGTGATGTCACAATGACTCATGGACCAGATAAAATGTCACAGCAGATGTTGACATAAACACACAATAGCTCATGGACCAGATGGGTTGTCACAGCAAATACTGATGTAAACACAGCTGTGATGTCACAATGTCTCATGGACCAGATGTGATGTCACAGCAGATACTGATAGACACACAGTAGTGATGTCACAATGACTCATGGACCAGATGTGCTGTCACAGCAGATACTGACAGAAACACAGTAGTGATGTCACAATGACTCATGGACCAGATGTGATGTCAGAGCAGATACTGACATACAAACATTAGTGATGTCACAATGACTCGTAGACCAGATGTGATGTCATGGCAAGATGCTGTCACAAACACAGTAGTGATGTCACAATGACTCATGGACCAGATGTGATGTCACAGCAGATACTGATAGAAACACAGTAGTGATGTCACAATGACTCATGCACCAGATGTGATGTCACAGCAGATACTGACAGACACACAGTTGTGATGTCTCAATGACTCATGGACCAGATGTGATATCACAGTAGATAGTGACAGAAACACAGTAGTGATGTCACAATGACTCATGGACCAGATGTGATGTCAGAGCAGATACTGACAGACACACATTAGTGATGTCACAATGACTCATGGACCAGATGTGATGTCACAGCAGATAATAATAATAATCTTTATTTTTATATAGCGCTAACATATTCCGCAGCGCTTTACAGTTTTTGCACAAATTTTCATCACTGTCCCTCATGGGGCTCACAATCTAAATTCCCTATCAGTATGTCTTTGGAGTGTGGGAGGAAACCGGAGCGCCCGGAGGAAACCCACAACATACAAACTCCATGCAGATGTTGTCCTTGGTGGGATTCGAACCCAGGACTCCAGCGCTGCAAGGCAACCACTGAGCCACCGTGCTGCCCATGATGATGACACAAACACAGTAGTGATTTCACAATAGCTCATGGAACAGATGTGATGTCACAGCAGATAATGATAGATACACAGTAGTGATGTCACAATGATTCAGGAACCAGATGTGATATCACAGCATATACTGACAGAAACACTGTAGTGATGTCACAATGACTCATGGACCAGATGTGATGTCACAGCAGATACTGATAGAAACACAGTAGTGATGTCTCAATGAATCATGGACCAGATATGATGTCACAGTAGATATTGACAGAAACACAGTAGTGATGTCACAATGCCTCCTGGACCAGATGTAATGTCAGAGCAGATACTGACAGACACAAAGTAGTGATAGTCACAGTGACTCATGGTCCAGATATGATGTCACAGCGGATACTGACAGAAACACAGAAGTGATGTCACAATGACTCATGGACCAGTTGTACCAGATGTGAAGTCAAAGCAGATACTGACACAAACACAGTAGTGATGTCACAATAGCTCATGTACCATATGTGATATCACAGCATATACTGACAGAAACACAGTAGTGATGTCACAATGACTCAGGAGCCAGATGTGATGTCACAGCAGATACAGACAGAAACAGAGTTGTGATGTCACAATAACTCCGAAACCAGATGTGATGTCACAGCAGATACTGATAGACACACAGTAGTGATGCCACAATGACTCATGGACCAGATAAAATGTCACAGCAAAAAATGATGTAAGCACAGTTGTGATGTCACAATGACTCATGGACCAGAAGTGATGTTACAGCAGATACTGATAGACACACAGTATTGATGTCACAATGACTCAAGGACCAGATGTGATGTCACAGCAGATACTGACACAAACACAGTAGTAATGTCACAATAATTCATGGGCCAGATGTGGTGTCACAGCAGATACTGACAGAAACAAAGTAGTGATAGTCACAGTGACTCATGGTCCAGATATGATGTCACAGCGGATACTGACAGAAACACAGAAGTGATGTCACAATGACTCATGGACCAGATGTACCAGATGTGAAGTCAAAGCAGATACTGACACAAACACAGCAGTGATGTCACAATGATTCAGGAACCAGATGTGATATCACAGCATATACTGACAGAAACACAGTAGTGATGTCACAATGACTCAGGAGCCAGATGTGATGTCACAGCAGATACAGACAGAAACAGAGTAGTCATGTCACAATAACTCCGAAACCAGATGTGATGTCACAGCAGATACTGATAGACACACAGTAGTGATGCCACAATGACTCATGGACCAGATAAAATGTCACAGCAAAAAATGATGTAAGCACAGTTGTGATGTCACAATGACTCATGGACCAGAAGTGATGTTACAGCAGATACTGATAGACACACAGTATTGATGTCACAATGACTCAAGGACCAGATGTGATGTCACAGCAGATACTGACACAAACACAGTAGTAATGTCACAATAGCTCATGGACCAGATGTGATGTCAGAGCAGATACTGACAGATACACAATAGTGATGTCACAATAGCTCATGGACTAGATGTGATGTCAGAGCAGATACTGACAGACACACATTAGTGATGTCACAATGACTCATGGACCAGATGTGATGTCACAGAAGATACTGACAGTTACACAGTAGTGATGTCACAATGACTCAGGAGTCAGATGTGATGTCACAGCAGATACTGACAGAAAGACTGTAGTGATGTCACAATGACTCATGGACCAGATAAAATGTCACAGCAGATGTTGACATAAACACACAATAGCTCATGGACCAGATGGGTTGTCACAGCAAATACTGATGTAAACACAGATGTGATGTCACAATGTCTCATGGACCAGATGTGATGTCACAGCAGATACTGATAGACAACAGTAGTGATGTCACAATGACTCATGGACCAGATGTGCTGTCACAGCAGATACTGACAGAAACACAGTAGTGATGTCACAATGACTCATGGACCAGATGTGATGTCAGAGCAGATACTGACATACAAACATTAGTGATGCCACAATGACTCGTAGACCAGATGTGATGTCATGGCAAGATGCTGTCACAAACACAGTAGTGATGTCACAATGACTCATGGACCAGATGTGATGTCACAGCAGATACTGATAGAAACACAGTAGTGATGTCACAATGACTCATGCACCAGATGTGATGTCACAGCAGATACTGACAGACACACAGTTGTGATGTCTCAATGACTCATGGACCAGATGTGATATCACAGTAGATAGTGACAGAAACACAGTAGTGATGTCACAGTGACTCATGGACCAGATGTGATGTCAGAGCAGATACTGACAGACACACATTAGTGATGTCACAATGACTCATGGACCAGATGTGATGTCACAGCAGATGCTGACACAAACACAGTAGTGATGTCACAATAGCTCATGGAACAGATGTGATGTCACAGCAGATACTGATAGAAACACAGTAGTGATGTCACAATGATTCAGGAACCAGATGTGATATCACAGCATATACTGACAGAAACACTGTAGTGATGTCACAATGACTCATGGACCAGATGTGATGTCACAGCAGACACTGAGATAAGCACAGTAGTGAAGTCACAGTGAATCAGGAGCCAGATGTGATGTCACAGCAGAAACACATAGAAACACAGTAGTGATCTCACCATGACTCGGGAACCAGATGTGATGTCAGAGCAGATACTGACAGTTACACAATAGTGATGTCACAATAGCTCATGGACCAGATGTGATGTCAGATCAGATACTGACAGACACACATTAGTGATGCCACAATGACTCATGGACCAGATGTGATGTCACAGCAAGATGCTGTCACAAACACAGTAGTGATGTCACAATAGCTCATGGACCAGATGTGATGTCACAGCAGATACTGATAGAAACACAGTAGTGATGTCACAATGATTCAACAACCAGATGTGATGTCACAGCATTTACTGAGAGAAAAACAGTAGTGATATCACAATGACTCATGGACCAGATGTGATGTCACAGCAGATACTGATAGAAACACAGTAGTGATGTCACAATGACTCTTGGACCAGATGTGATGTCACAGCAGATACTGATAGAAACACAGTAGTGATGTCTCAATGAATCATGGACCAGATATGATGTCACAGTAGATATTGACAGAAACACAGTAGTGATGTCACAATGCCTCCTGGACCAGATGTAATGTCAGAGCAGATACTGACAGACACACATTAGTGATGTCACAATGACTCATGGACCAGATGTGACGTCACAGCAGTTACTGATAGAAACACAGTAGTAATGTCACATTGATTCAGGAACCAGATGTAATGTCACAGCAAGACACTGATAGAAACACAGTAGTGATGTCACAATGACTAGGGAACCAGATGTGACGTCACAGCAGATACTGATAGACACACAGTCATGATGTCACAATGACTCATGGACCAGATAAAATGTCACAGCAGATGTTGACATAAACACACAATAGCTCATGGACCAGATGGGATGTCACAGCAAATACTGATGTAAACACAGTTGTGATGTCACAATGACTCATGGAACAGATGTGATGTCACAGCAGATACTGAAAGACACACAGTAATGATGTCACAATGACTCATGGCACAGATGTGATGTCACAGAAGATACTGATAGAAGCACAGTATTGATGTCACAATGACTCATGGACCAGATGTGATGTCACAGCAGATACTGACAGACACACAATAGTGATGTCACAATGACTCATGGACCTGATGTGATGTCACAGCAGATGCTGTCAAAAACACAGTAGTGATGTCACAATAGCTCATAGGCCAGATGTGATGTCAGAGCAGATACTGACAGATACACAATAGTGATGTCACAATAGCTCATGGACCAGATGTGGTGTCACAGCAGATACTGATAGAAACACATTAGTGATGTCACAATAGCTCATGGACCAGATGTGATGTCACAGCAGATACTGATAGAAACACAGTAGTGATGTCACAATGATTCAAGATTCAAGAACCAGATGTGATGTCACAGCATATACTGACAGAAACACAGTAGTGATGTCACAATGACTCATGGACCAGATGTGATGTCACAGAAGATACTGATAGAAGCACAGTATTGATGTCACAATGAATCATGGACCAGATGTGATGTCACAGAAGATACTGATAGAAGCACAGTATTGATGTCACAATGACTAATGGACCAGATGTGATGTCACAGCAGATACTGACAGACACACAATAGTGATGTCACAATGACTCATGGACCTGATGTGATGTCACAGCAGTCACTGATAGACACACAGTAGTGATGTCACAATGACTCATGGACCAGATGTGATGTCACAGCATATACTGACAAAAACACTGTAGTGATGTCGCAATGACTCATGGACCAGATGTGATGTCACAGTAGACACTGATATCATAAGTTGAGGATCCAAGAAAAGCACTTCTGAGCATCCGCGCTGCTTTAGTGATAAGAATTCTTCAGAAATCCATATAAATCTTTCAAGTTCTTTATTATATGTACTACAGAAACTACGCGTTTCGAGGTGACAAACCGCACCTCTTCTTCAGGTTATAGTACAGATGCTCAGAAGTGCTTTTCTTGGATCCTCAACTTATGATACCTCGTGGACGCTGTCCACCTGCACGAGCTCTGCAGCAGTAATGATGTCATAATGACTCATGGACCAGATGTGGTGTCACAGCAGATACTTATAAAAACACAGCAGTGGTGTCACAATGACTCATGGACTAGATATGATGTCACACCAGATACTGAAAGAAACAGAGAAGTGATGTCACAGTAAATCCCGGACCAGATGTGATGTCACAGCAGATACTGGCACAAACACAGTCGTGATGTTACAATAGCTCATGGACCAGATGAGATGTCGCAGCAGATACTGACAGACACACAGCAGTGATGTCACAATGACTATTGGACCAGATGTGATGTCACAGAAGATACTGATAGAAGCACATTAGTGATGTCACAATGTCTCAGGCACTAGATGTGATGTCACAGTAGATACTTATAGAAACATAGAAGGAATGTCTCAATGACTTATGGACCAGATGTAATGTCACAAAAGATACTGATAGAAAGATATTAGTGATGTCAAAATGAATCGTGGACCAAATGTGATCTCACAGAAGGTACTGATATAAACACAGTGGTGATGTCACAATGACTCATGGACCAGGTATAATGTCACAGCAGATGCTGACACAAACACAATAGTAATGTCACAATAATTCATGGGCCAGATGTGGTGTCACAGCAGATACTGACAGAAACAAAGTAGTGATAGTCACAGTGACTCATGGTCCAGATATGATGTCACAGCGGATACTGACAGAAACACAGAAGTGATGTCACAATGACTCATGGACCAGATGTACCAGATGTGAAGTCAAAGCAGATACTGACACAAACACAGTAATGATGTCACAATAGCTCATGTACCATATGTGATGTCACAGCAGATACTGACACAAACACAGCAGTGATGTCACAATGATTCAGGAACCAGATGTGATATCACAGCATATACTGACAGAAACACAGTAGTGATGTCACAATGACTCAGGAGCCAGATGTGATGTCACAGCAGATACAGACAGAAACAGAGTAGTGATGTCACAATAACTCCGAAACCAGATGTGATGTCACAGCAGATACTGATAGACACACAGTAGTGATGCCACAATGACTCATGGACCAGATAAAATGTCACAGCAAAAAATGATGTAAGCACAGTTGTGATGTCACAATGACTCATGGACCAGAAGTGATGTTACAGCAGATACTGATAGACACACAGTATTGATGTCACAATGACTCAAGGACCAGATGTGATGTCACAGCAGATACTGACACAAACACAGTAGTAATGTCACAATAGCTCATGGACCAGATGTGATGTCAGAGCAGATACTGACAGATACACAATAGTGATGTCACAATAGCTCATGGACTAGATGTGATGTCAGAGCAGATACTGACAGACACACATTAGTGATGTCACAATGACTCATGGACCAGATGTGATGTCACAGAAGATACTGACAGTTACACAGTAGTGATGTCACAATGACTCAGGAGTCAGATGTGATGTCACAGCAGATACTGACAGAAAGACTGTAGTGATGTCACAATGACTCATGGACCAGATAAAATGTCACAGCAGATGTTGACATAAACACACAATAGCTCATGGACCAGATGGGTTGTCACAGCAAATACTGATGTAAACACAGCTGTGATGTCACAATGTCTCATGGACCAGATGTGATGTCACAGCAGATACTGATAGACACACAGTAGTGATGTCACAATGACTCATGGACCAGATGTGCTGTCACAGCAGATACTGACAGAAACACAGTAGTGATGTCACAATGACTCATGGACCAGATGTGATGTCAGAGCAGATACTGACATACAAACATTAGTGATGTCACAATGACTCGTAGACCAGATGTGATGTCATGGCAAGATGCTGTCACAAACACAGTAGTGATGTCACAATGACTCATGGACCAGATGTGATGTCACAGCAGATACTGATAGAAACACAGTAGTGATGTCACAATGACTCATGCACCAGATGTGATGTCACAGCAGATACTGACAGACACACAGTTGTGATGTCTCAATGACTCATGGACCAGATGTGATATCACAGTAGATAGTGACAGAAACACAGTAGTGATGTCACAATGACTCATGGACCAGATGTGATGTCAGAGCAGATACTGACAGACACACATTAGTGATGTCACAATGACTCATGGACCAGATGTGATGTCACAGCAGATAATAATAATAATCTTTATTTTTATATAGCGCTAACATATTCCGCAGCGCTTTACAGTTTTTGCACAAATTTTCATCACTGTCCCTCATGGGGCTCACAATCTAAATTCCCTATCAGTATGTCTTTGGAGTGTGGGAGGAAACCGGAGCGCCCGGAGGAAACCCACAACATACAAACTCCATGCAGATGTTGTCCTTGGTGGGATTCGAACCCAGGACTCCAGCGCTGCAAGGCAACCACTGAGCCACCGTGCTGCCCATGATGATGACACAAACACAGTAGTGATTTCACAATAGCTCATGGAACAGATGTGATGTCACAGCAGATACTGATAGATACACAGTAGTGATGTCACAATGATTCAGGAACCAGATGTGATATCACAGCATATACTGACAGAAACACTGTAGTGATGTCACAATGACTCATGGACCAGATGTGATGTCACAGCAGACACTGAGAGAAGCACAGTAGTGATGTCACAGTGACTCAGGAGCCAGATGTGATGTCACAGCAGAAACACACAGAAACACAGTAGTGATCTCACAATGACTCGGGAACCAGATGTGATGTCAGAGCAGATACTGACAGTTACACATTAGTGATGTCACAATAGCTCATGGACCATGGACCAGATGTGATGTCAGATCAGATACTGACAGACACACATTAGTGATGTCACAATGACTCATGGACCAGATGTGATGTCACAGCAGATACTGATAGAAACACAGTAGTGATGTCACAATGATTCAGGAACCAGATGTGATATCACAGCATATACTGACAGAAACACTGTAGTGATGTCACAATGACTCATGGACTAGATGTGATGTCACAGCTAGTGTTGAGCATTCCGATACCGCAAGTATCGGGTATCGGCCGATACTTGCTGTATCGGAATTCCGATACCGACTTCCGATATTTTTTCAATATCGGAAGTTGGCATCGGAATCGGAAGTTCAAAGTTGATTGACAGCCTGACGTCATCATGATGCACAGTGTGTGCGCATCATGATGCGCCGTCATTTCGGGCCTTCCGGGGGTCTCTGCCGGCCTGCCGGGGGGCTGTGCCGGCCTGCCGGGGGGCTGTGTGGACTGCCCGGGGTCTGTACCGGCCTGCCGGGGGGCTGTGCCGGCCTGCCGGTGGTCTGTGCACCCTGTGGGGGTCTGTACCGGCCTGCCGGGGGGCTGTGCCGGCCTGCCGGTGGTCTGTGCACCCTGTGGGGGTCTGTACCGGCCTGCCGGGGGGCTGTGCCGGCCTGCCGGTGGTCTGTGCACCCTGTGGGGGTCTGTACCGGCCTGCCGGGGGGCTGTGCCGGCCTGCCGGTGGTCTGTGCACCCTGTGGGGGTCTGTGCCGGCCTGCCGGGGGGCTGTGCCGGCCTGCCGGGGGGCTGTGCTGATGTCCGGGGGTCTGTGCAAGCATCGTCCGATGGGACTACAAGTCCCATCTGGCGATGCCTGCTACCATGACAGTGTTTGACACATTAGCCAATGATGGGACAGTAGTAGTCCCATCATCCGGCTAATGTGTTAAATGTTAAAAAAAAAAAAAAAATACTACATACATACTACATGCATGCTACATACATACTACATGCTACATACATACTACATACATACTACATACATACCACATACATACTACATACATACTACATACATACTACATACATACTACATGCATGCTACATACATACTACATGCTACATACATACTACATATATACTACATACATACTACATATATACTACATACATACTACATACATACTACATGCATGCTACATACATACTACATGCTACATACATACTACATATATACTACATGCATGCTACATACATACTACATGCTACATACATACTACATATATACTACATACATACTACATACATACTACATGCATGCTACATACATACTGCATGCTACATACATACTACATATATACTACATGCATGCTACATACATACTACATGCTACATACATACTACATATATACTACATACATACTACATACATACTACATGCATGCTACATACATACTACATGCTACATACATACTAAATATATACTACATGCATGCTACATACATACTACATGCTACATACATACTACATATATACTACATACATACTACATATATGCTACATACATACTACATATATACTACATGCATGCTACATACATACTGCATGCTACATACATACTACATGCTACATACATACTACATATATGCTACATACATACTACATATATACTACATGCATGCTACATACATACTGCATGCTACATACATACTACATGCTACATACATACCACATATATACTACATACATACTACATGCATGCTACATGCTACATACATACCACATACATACTACATACATACTACATACATACTACATGCTACATACATACTACATATATACTACATGCATGCTACATACATACTACATGCTACATACATACTACATATATACTACATGCATGCTACATACATACTGCATGCTACATGCATGCTACATACATGCTACATACATACCACATATATACTACATACATACTACATACAATACATTCATACAATACATACATAGACATACAGTACATATAACATAGAGTAACATACTTACCAATACTTGTCACATTGTTCCCCGAAGCCATTGTCTTTTACGGAATAAATATTAACATAACAAACCACAAAAATACTCACCCACGATCCGAAGCAGTCCACGAGTGTGTCCCACGACGATCTTGGGTAGAGAACTGCAGCATCAGCTGTTGCTGCCGTTCTCTACGGGCTGCAGGAATCCAATGACGGAAGGTAGGTATCCTTCCGCACTGTATTCCTCCGCCACTTAAAAAAAAAAAAGTCCCTAGTCTCACTTTATGTCATTGCTGTGTGGGAAATTCCCACGCAGCAATGGCATAAAGTGAGACTAGGGACTTTTTTTTTTTTTTAAGTGGCGGAGGAATACAGTGCGGAAGGATACCTACCTTCCGTCATTGGATTCCTGCAGCCCGTAGAGAACGGCAGCAACAGCTGATGCTGCAGTTCTCTACCCAAGATCGTCGTGGGACACACTCGTGGACTGCTTCGGATCGTGGGTGAGTATTTTTGTGGTTTGTTATGTTAATATTTATTCCGTAAAAGACAATGGCTTCGGGGAACAATGTGACAAGTATTGGTAAGTATGTTACTCTATGTTATATGTACTGTATGTCTATGTATGTATTGTATGAATGTATTGTATGTAGTATGTATGTAGTATATATGTGGTATGTATGTAGCATGTAGTATGTATGTAGTATGTATGTAGCATGCATGTAGCATGCAGTATGTATGTAGCATGCATGTAGTATATATGTAGTATGTATGTAGCATGTAGTATGTATGTGGTATGTATGTAGCATGTAGTATGTATGTAGCATGCATGTAGTATGTATGTAGTATGTATGTAGTATATATGTAGTATGTATGTAGCATGTAGTATATATGTAGTATGTATGTTGCATGTAGTATATATGTAGTATGCATGTTGCATGCATGTAGTATATATGTAGTATGTATGTTGCATGTAGTATATATGTAGTATGCATGTTGCATGCATGTAGTATATATGTAGTATGTGTGTTGCATGTAGTATATATGTAGTATGTATGTTGCATGTAGTATATATGTAGTATGCATGTTGCATGCATGTAGTATATATGTAGTATGTATGTTGCATGTAGTATATATGTAGTATGCATGTTGCATGCATGTAGTATATATGTAGTATGTATGTTGCATGTAGTATATATGTAGTATGCATGTTGCATGCATGTAGTATATATGTAGTATGTGTGTTGCATGTAGTATATATGTAGTATGTATGTTGCATGTAGTATATATGTAGTATGCATGTTGCATGCATGTAGTATATATGTAGTATGTATGTTGCATGTAGTATATATGTAGTATGCATGTTGCATGCATGTAGTATATATGTAGTATGTGTGTTGCATGTAGTATATATGTAGTATGTATGTTGCATGTAGTATATATGTAGTATGAATGTAGCATGTATGTAGTATGTAGTATGAATGTAGCATGTATGTAGTATGCATGTTGTATATATGTAGCATGTAATTTTTTTTTTTTTTTTTACATTCAACACATTAGCCGGATGATGGAACTACTACTGTCCCATCATTGGCTAATGTGTCAATCACTGTCATGGTAGCAGGCATCGCCCGATGGGACTTGTAGTCTCATCGGACGATGCCTGCACAGACCCCCGAAGCCTGCACAGCCCCCCGGCAGGCCGGCACAGCCCCCCGGAGCCTGCACAGCCCCCCCGGCAGGCCGGCACAGCCCCCCCCGGCAGGCCGGCACAGCCCACCGGAGCCTGCACAGCCCCCCTGGCAGGCCGGCACAGCCCCCCGGCAGGCCGGCACAGACCACCGGAGCCTGCACAGACCCCCTGGCAGGCCGGCACAGCCCCCCGAAAGGCCCGTACAGACCCCAGAGAGGCTGTACAAGGGAAAAACAGGATTTTTCTTATTCCGATACCGGAAGTCCCATAGACTTGAAAGGGACTTCCGGTATCGGAATCGGCGATACCGATACTTTTTTTTAAGATCGGCCGATCCATTCCGATCCGATACTTTGAAGTATCGGACGGTAACGCTCAACTCTAGTCACAGCAGACACTGAGAGAAACACAGTAGTGATGTCACAATGACTCTGGAGCCAGATGTGATGTCACAGCAGAAACACACAGAAACAAAGTAGTGATGTCACAATGACTCGAGAACCAGATGTGACGTCACAGCAGATACTGATAGACACACAGTAGAGATGTCACAATGACTCATGGACAAGATAACATGTAACAGCAGATGTTGACATAAACACACAATAGCTCATGGTCCAGATGGGATGTCACAGCAGATACTGATAGACACACAGTAGTGATGTCACAATGACTCATGGACCAGATGGGATGTCACAGAAGATACTGATAGAAGCACAGTATTGATGTCACAATGACTCATGGACCAGATGTGATGTCACAGCAGATACTGACAGACACACAATAGTTATGTCACAATGACTCAGGAGCCAGATGTGACGTCACAGCAGAAACACACAGAAACACAGTAGCGATGTCACAATGACTCGGGAACCAGATGTGACGTCACAGCAGATACTTATAGACACACAGTAGTGATGTCACAATGACTGATGGAACAGATGTGATGTCACAGCAGATGCTGTCACAAACACAGTAGTGATGTCACAATAGCTCATAGACCAGATGTGATGTCAGAGCAGATACTGACAGATACACAATAGTGATGTCACAATAGCTCATGGACCAGATGTGATGTCAGAGCAGATAAGAACAGACACACATTAGTGATGTCCCAATGACTCATGGACCAGATGTGATGAAACAGCAAGATGCTGTCACAAACACAGTAGTGATGTCACAATAGCTCATGGACCAGATGTGATGTCACAGCAGATACTGATAGAAACACAGTAGTGATGTCACAATGATTCAAGAACCAGATGTGATGTCACAGCAGATACTGATAGAAACACAGCAGTGATGTCACAATGACTCATGGACCAGATGTGATGTCACAGCAGATACTGATAGAAACACAGTAGTGATGTCACTATGACTCATGCACCAGATGTGATGTCACAGCAGATACTGACAGAAACACAGTAGTGATGTCTCAATGACCCATGGACCAGATATGATGTCACACTAGATAGTGACAGAAACACAGTAGTGATGTCACAATGACTCATGGACCAGATGTGATGTCAGAGCAGATACTGACAGACACAGATTCGTGATGTCACAATGACTCATGGACCTGATGTGATGTCACAGCAGATGCTGTCACAAACACAGTAGCGATGTCAAAATAGCTCATTGACCAGATGTGATGTCACAGCAGATACTGACAGAAACACAGTAGTGATGTCACAATGAATCAAGAACCAGATGTGATGTCACAGCATATACTGACAGAAACACAGTAGTGATGTCTCAATGAATCATGGACCAGATATGATGTCACAGTAGATATTGACAGAAACACAGTAGTGATGTCACAATGCCTCCTGGACCAGATGTGATGTCAGAGCAGATACTGATAGAAACACAGTAGTGATGTCACATTGATTCAGGAA
The DNA here is from genome assembly GCF_039654945.1 of Dendrobates tinctorius. NCBI lineage: Eukaryota > Metazoa > Chordata > Amphibia > Anura > Dendrobatidae > Dendrobates > Dendrobates tinctorius. Next base: position 54,737,735 of record NW_027361696.1, read on the forward strand.
CCAGATGTGATATCACAGCATATACTGACAGAAACACAGTAGTGATGTCACAATGACTCATGGACCAGATGTGATGTCACAGCAAGACACTGATAGAAACACAGTAGTGATGTCACAATGACTAGGGAACCAGATGTGACGTCACAGCAGATACTGATAGACACACATTAGTGATATCACAATGACTCATGGACCAGATGTGATGTCACAGTAGATAGTGACAGAAACACAGTAGTGATGTCACAATGACTCATGGACCAGATGTGATGTGACAGAAGATACTGATAGACACACAGTAATTATGTCGCAATGACTCAGACCAGATATGATTTCACAGCAGATGCAGGCACAAACAAAGTAGTGATGTCACAATGACTCAAGGACAAGATGTGATGTCACAGCAGATACTGATAGACACACAGTATTGATGTCACAATGACTCGGGAACCAGATGCGATGTCACAGCAGATACTGATAGACAAACAATAGTGATGTCACAATGACTCATGGACCAGATGAGATATCGCAGGAGATACTGACAGACACACAATAGTGATGTAACAATGACTCATGGACCAGATGTGATGTCACAGCAGATGCTGACACAAACACAGTAATGATGTCACAATAGCTCATGGACCAGATGTGATGTCACAGCAGATACTGATAGAAACACAGTAGTGATGTCACAATGATTCAAGAACCAGATGTGATGTCACAGCATATACTGACAGAAACACAGTAGTGATGTCACAATGACTCTTGGAACAGATGTGATGTCACAGCAGATACTGATAGAAACACAGTAGTGATGTCACAATGATTCAGGAACCAGATGTGATATCACAGCATATACTGACAGAAACACTGTAGTGATGTCACAATGACACTTGGACCAGATGTGATGTCACAGCAGACACTGATAGAAACACAGTAGTGATGTCACAATGACTCAGGAGCCAGATGTGATGTCACAGCAGAAACACACAGAATCACAGTAGGGATGTCACAATGACTCGGGAACCAGATGTGATGTCACAGCAGATACTGACAGAAACACAGTAGTTATGTCACAATGACTCATGGACCAGATGTAATGTCACAGCATATACCGACAGAAACACTGTAGTGATGTCACAATGACTCATGGACCAGATGTGATGTCACAGCAGACACTGATAGAAACACAGTAGTAATGTCACAATGACTCAGGTGCCAGATGTGATGTCACAGCAGAAACACAGAAACACAGTAGTGATGTCACAATGACTCATGCACCAGATGTGATGTCACAGCAGATACTGACAGACACACATTAGTGATGTCACAATGACTCATGGACCAGATGTGATGTCACAGCAAGATGCTGTCACAAACACAGTGGTGATGTCACAATAGCTCATGGACCAGACGTGATGTCACAGCAGATACTGATAGAAACACAGTAGTGATGTCACAATGATTCAAAAGCAGTTGTGATGTCACAGCATATACTGACAGAAACACAGTAGGGATGTCACAATGACTCATGGACCAGATGTGATGTCACAGCAGATACTGATAGAAACACAGTAGTGATGTGTCAACGACTCATGGACCAGATGTGATGTCACAGTAGATAGTGACAGAAACACAGTAGTGATGTCACAATAGCTCATGGAACAGATGTGATGTCACAGCAGATACTGATAGAAACACAGTAGTGATGTCTCAATGACTCATGGACCAGATGTGATGTCACAGTAGATAGTGACAGAAACACAGTAGTGATGTCACAATGACTCTTGGACCAGATGTGATGTCACAGCAGATACTGACAGACACACATTAGTGATGTCACAATGACTCATGGACCAGATGTAATGTCACAGCATATACTGACAGAAAGACAGTAGTGATGTCACAATGACTCATGGACCAGATGTGATGTCACAGCAGATACTGATAGAAACACAGTAGTGATGTCACAATGACTCATGCACCAGATGTAATGTCACAGCATATACTGACAGAAACACTGTAGTGATGTCACAATGACTCATGGACCAGATGTGATGTCACAGCAGACACTGATAGAAACACAGTAGTAATGTCACAATGACTCAGGTGCCACATGTGATGTCACAGCAGAAACACAGAAACACAGTAGTGATGTCACAATGACTCATGCACCAGATGTGATGTCACAGCAGATACTGACAGACACACATTAGTGATGCCACAATGACTCATGGACCAGATGTGATGTCACAGCAAGATGCTGTCACAAACACAGTGGTGAAGTCACAATGACTCATGGACCAGACGTGATGTCACAGCAGATACTGATAGAAACACAGTAGTGATGTCACAATGATTCAAAACCAGTTGTGATGTCACAGCATATACTGACAGAAACACAGTAGTGATGTCACAATGACTCAGGTGCCAGATGTGATGTCACAGCAGAAAAACACAGAAACACAGTAGTGATGTCACAATGACTCATGGACCAGATGTGACGTCACAGCAGATACTGATAGACACACAGTAGTGATGTCACAATGACTCATGGACCAGATGTGATGTCACAGCAGATACTGATAGAAACACAGTAGTGATGTCACAATGACTCATGCACCAGATGTGATGTCACAGCAGAAACACAAAGAAACACAGTAGTTATGTCTCAATGACTCATGGACCAGATGTGATGTCACAGTAGATAGTGACAGAAACACAGTAGCGATGTCACAATGACTCATGGACCAGATGTGATGTCAGAGCAGATACTGACAGACACACATTAGTGATGTCACAATGACTCATGGACCAGATGTAATGTCACAGCATATACTGACAGAAAGACAGTAGTGATGTCACAATGACTCATGGACCAGATGTGATGTCACAGCAGATACTGATAGAAACACAGTAGTGATGTCACAATGACTCATGCACCAGATGTAATGTCACAGCATATACTGACAGAAACACTGTAGTGATGTCACAATGACTCATGGACCAGATGTGATGTCACAGCAGACACTGATAGAAACACAGTAGTAATGTCACAATGACTCAGGTGCCACATGTGATGTCACAGCAGAAACACAGAAACACAGTAGTGATGTCACAATGACTCATGCACCAGATGTGATGTCACAGCAGATACTGACAGACACACATTAGTGATGCCACAATGTCTCATGGACCAGATGTGATGTCACAGCAAGATGCTGTCACAAACACAGTGGTGAAGTCACAATAGCTCATGGACCAGACGTGATGTCACAGCAGATACTGATAGAAACACAGTAGTGATGTCACAATGATTCAAAACCAGTTGTGATGTCACAGCATATACTGACAGAAACACAGTAGTGATGTCACAATGACTCATGGACCAGATGTGATGTCACAGCAGATACTGATAGAAACACAGTAGTGATGTCTCAACGACTCATGGACCAGATGTGATGTCACAGTAGATAGTGACAGAAACACAGTAGTGATGTCGCAATGACTCATGGACCAGATGTGATGTCACAGCAGATGCTGACACAAACACAGTAGTGATGTCACAATAGCTCATGGACCAGATGTGATGTCACAGCAGATACTGATAGAAACACAGTAGTGATGTCACAATGATTCAGGAACCAGATGTGATATCACAGCATATACTGACAGACACACATTAGTCATGTCACAATGACTCATGGACCAGATGTGATGTCACAGCAGATGCTGACAGAAACACAGTAGTGATGTCACAATAGCTCATGGACCAGATGTGATGTCACTGCAGACACTGATAGAAACACAGTAGTGATGTCACAATAGCTCATGGACCAGATGTGATGTCAAGGCAGATATTGACAGACACACAAAAGTGCTGTCAGAATGACTCATGGCCCTGATGTGATGTCACAGCAGATGGTGTCACAAACACAGTACTGATGTCACAATAGCTCACGGACCAGATGTGATGTCAGAGCAGATACTGACAAATACACAATAGTGATGTCACAATGACTCATTGACCAGATGTGATGTCACAGAAGATACTGACAGTTACACAGTAGTGATGTCACAATGACTCAGGAGCCAGATGTGATGTCACAGCAGATACAGACAGAAACACAGTAGTGATGTCACAATGACTCATTGACCAGATGTGATCTCACGAAAGATAGTGACAGAAACACAGTAGTGATGTCACAATGACTCATGGACCAGATGTGATGTGACAGAAGATACTGATAGACACACAGTAATGATGTCGCAATGACTCAGACCAGATATGATTTCACAGCAGATGCAGGCACAAACACAGTAGTGATGTCACAATGGCTCAAGGACAAGATGTGATGTCACAGCAGATACTGATAGACACACAGTATTGATGTCACAATGACTCGGGAACCAGATGCGATGTCACAGCAGATACTGATAGACAAACAATAGTGATGTCACAATGACTCATGGACCAGATGTGATGTCACAGCAGATGCTGACACAAACACAGTAGTGATGTCACAATAGCTCATGGACCAGATGTGATGTCACAGCAGATACTGATAGAAACACAGTAGTGATGTCACAATGATTCAAGAACCAGATGTGATGTCACAGCATATACTGACAGAAACACAGTAGTGATGTCACAATGACTCTTGGAACAGATGTCATGTCACAGCAGATACTGATAGAAACACAGTAGTGATGTCACAATGATTCAGGAACCAGATGTGATATCACAGCATATACTGACAGAAACACTGTAGTGATGTCACAATGACTCTTGGACCAGATGTGATGTCACAGCAGACACTGATAGAAACACAGTAGTGATGTCACAATGACTCAGGAGCCAGATGTGATGTCACCTCAGAAACACACAGAAACACAGTAGTGATGTCACAATGACTCATGGACCAGATAAAATGTCACAGCAGATGTTGACATAAAAACATACAGTAGCTCATGGACCAGATGGGATGTCACAGCAAATACTGATATAAACACAGCTGTGATGTCACAATGTCTCATGGACCAGATGTTATGTCACAGCAGATACTGATAGAAACACAGTAGTGATGTCACAATGATCCAGGAACCAGATGTGATATCACAGCGTATACTGACAGAAACACTGTAGTGATGTCACAATGACTCTTGGACCAGATGTGATGTCACAGAAGATACTGATAGAAGCTCAGTATTGATGTCACAATGACTTATGGACCAGATGTGATGTCACAACAGATACTGACAGACACACAATAGTGATGTCACAATGACTCATGGACCTGATGTGATGTCACAGCAGATGCTGTCACAAACACAGTAGTGATGTCACAATAGGTCATGGAAGAGATGTGATGTCAGAGCAGATACTGACAGATACACAATAGTGATGTCACATTAGCTCATTGACCAGATGTGATGTCAGAGCAGATACTGACAGACACACATTAGTGATGTCACAATGATTCATGGACCAGATGTGATGTCACAGCAAGATGCTGTCGCAAACACAGTAGTGATGTCACAATAGCTCATGGACCAGACAGACGTGATGTCACAGCAGATACTGATAGAAACACAGTAGTGATGTCACAATGATTCAAAACCAGTTGTGATGTCACAGCATATACTGACAGAAACACAGTAGTGATGTCACAATGACTCATGGACCAGATGTGATGTCACAACAGATACTGATAGAAACACAGTAGTGATATCACAATGACTCAGGCACCAGATGTGATGTCACAGCAGATACTGACAGAAACACAGTAGTGATGTCACAATAGCTCATGGACCAGATGTGATGTCACAACAGATACTGATAGAAACACAGTAGTGATGTCACAATGATTCAGGAACCAGATGTGATATCACAGCATATACTGATAGACACACATTAGTGATGTCACAATGATTCAAGAACCAGATGTGATGTCACAGCATATACTGACAGAAACATAGTAGTGATGTCACAATGACTCATGGACCAGATGTGATGTCACAGAAGATACTGATAGAAGCACAGTAGTGATGTCACAATGAATCATGGACCAGATGTGATGTCACAGCAGATACTGACAGACACAAAGTAGTGATGTCACAATGACTCATGGACCAGATAAAATGTCACAGCAGATGTTGACATAAACACATAATAGCTCATGGACCAGATGGGAGGTCACAGCAAATACTGATGTAAACACAGTTGTGACGTCACAATGACTCATGGACCAGATGTGATGTCACAGCAGATACTGATAGACACAGCAGTGATGTCACAATGACTCATGGAACAGATGTGATGCCAGAGCAGATCCTGACAGATACACATTAGTGATGTCACAATGATTCAGGAGCCAGATGTGATGTCACAGCATATACTGACAGATACACAATAGTGATGTCACAATAGCTCATGGACCAGATGTGATGTCAGAGCAGATACTGACAGAAACACATTAGTGATGTCAAAATGAGTCATGGAGCAGATGTGATGTCACAGGAAGATGCTGTCACAAACACAGTAGTGATGTCACAATAGCTCATGCACCAGCTGTGATGTCACAGCAGATACTGGTAGAAACACAGTAGTGATGTCACAATGATTGAAGAACCAGATGTGATGTCACAGCATATACTGACAGAAACACAGTAGTGATGTCACAATGACTCATGCACCAGATGTGATGTCACAGCAGATACTGACAGAAAGACTGTAGTGATATCACAATGACTCATGGACCAGATAAAATGTCACAGCAGATTTTAAATAAACACACAACAGCTCATGGACCAGATGAGTTGTAACAGCAAATACTGATGTAAACACAGCTGTGATGTCACAATGTCTCATGGACCACATGTGATGTCACAGCAGATACTGATAGACACACAGTAGTGATGTCACAATGACTCATGGACCAGATGTGATGTCACAGCAGATACTGATAGACACACAATAGTGATGTCACAATGACTCATGGACCAGATGTGATGTCAGAGCAGATACTGACAGACACACATTAGTGATGTCGCAATGATTCAGGAACCAGATGTGATATCACAGCAGATACTGACAGAAACACAGTAGTGATGTCACAGTGACTCAAGGACCAGATGTGATATCACAGTAGATAGTGACAGAAACACAGTAGTGATGTCACAGTGACTCATGGACCAGATGTGATGCCACAGAAGATACTGATAGAAGCACAGTATTGATGTCACAATGATTCAAGAACCAGATGTGATGTCACAGCATATACTGACAGAAACACAGTACTGATGTCACAATGACTCTTGGACCAGATGTGATGTCACAGCAGATACTGATGAAACACAGTAGTGATGTCACAATGCCTCTTGGACCAGATGTGATGTCACAGCAGATACTGACAGACACACAATAGTGATGTCACAATGACTCATGGACCGGATGTGATGTCACAGCAAGATGCTGTCACAAACAAAGTAGTGATGTCACAATAGCTCATGGACCAGATGTGATGTCACAGCAGAAACTGATAGAAACACAGTAGTGATGTCACAATGATTTAAGAACCAGATGTGATGTCTCAGCATATACTGACAGAAACACAGTAGTGATGTCACAATGACTCATGGACCAGATGTGATGTCTCAGCAAATACTGACAGATACACAATAGTGATGTCACAATTGCTCAAGGACCAGATGTGATGTCACAGCAGATGCTGACACAAACACAGTAGTGATGTCACAATAGCTCATGGACCAGATGTGATGTCACAGCAGATACTGATAGAAACACAGTAGTTATGTCATCAATGATTCAGGAACCAGATGTGATATCACAGCATATACTGACAGAAACACAGTAGTGATGTCACAATGACTCATGGACCAGATGTGATGTCACAGCAAGAAACTGATAGAAACACAGTAGTGATGTCACAATGACTCATGCACCAGATGTGATGTCACAGCAGATACTGACAGACACACAGTTGTGATGTCTCAATGACTCATGGACCAGATGTGATATCACAGTAGATAGTGACAGAAACACAGTAGTGATGTCACAATGACTCATGGACCAGATGTGATGTCAGAGCAGATACTGACAGACACACATTAGTGATGTCACAATGACTCATGGACCAGATGTGATGTCACAGCAGATAATAATAATAATCTTTATTTTTATATAGCGCTAACATATTCCGCAGCGCTTTACAGTTTTTGCACAAATTTTCATCACTGTCCCTCATGGGGCTCACAATCTAAATTCCCTATCAGTATGTCTTTGGAGTGTGGGAGGAAACCGGAGCGCCCGGAGGAAACCCACAACATACAAACTCCATGCAGATGTTGTCCTTGGTGGGATTCGAACCCAGGACTCCAGCGCTGCAAGGCAACCACTGAGCCACCGTGCTGCCCATGATGATGACACAAACACAGTAGTGATTTCACAATAGCTCATGGAACAGATGTGTTGTCAGAGCAGATACTGACAGACACACATTAGTGATGTCACAATGACTCATGGACCAGATGTCATGTCAGAGCAGACACTGATAGATACACATTAGTGATGTCACAATGACTCAGGAACCAGATGTGATGTCACAGCAGAAAAACACTGAAACACAGTAGTGATGTCACAATGACTCAGGAACCAGATGTGACGTCACAGCAGATACTGATAGACAAACAATAGTGATGTCACAATGACTCATGGACCAGATAAAATGTCACAGCAGATGTTGACATAAACACACAATGACTCATGGACCAGATGTGATGTCACAGCAGATACTGATAGACACACAGTAGTGACGTCACAATGATTCAAGAACCAGATGTGATGTCACAGCATATACTGACAGAAACACAGTAGTGATGTCACAATGACTCATGGAGCAGATGTGATGTCACAGCAGATGCTGATAGAAACAGAGTAGTGATGTCACAATGACTCATTCACCAGATGTGATGTCACAGCAGATACTGACAGAAACACAGTAGTGATGTCACAATGATTCAGGAAGCAGATGTGATATCACAGTATATACTGACAGAAACACTGTAGTGATGTCACAATGACTCATGGACCAGATAAAATGTCACAGCAGATGTTGACATAAACACACAATAGCTCATGGACCAGATGTCATGTCACAGCAGACACTGATAGAAACACAGTAGTGATGTCACAATGACTCGTGAACCAGATGTGAAATCACAGCAGATACTGACAGAAACACTGTAGTGATGTCACAATGACTCATGGACCAGATGTGATGTCACAGCAGATGCTGACACAAACACAGTAGTGATGTCACAATAGCTCATGGACCAGATGTTATGTCACAGCAGATACTGATAGAAACACAGTAGTGATGTCACAATGATTCAAGAACCAGATGTGATGTCACAGCATATACTGACAGAAATACAGTAGTGATGTCACAATGACTCATGGACCAGATGTGATGTCACAGCAGATACTGATAGAAACACAGTAGTGATTTAACAATGACTCATGCACCAGATGTGTTGTCACAGCAGATACTGACAGACACACAGTTGTGATGTCTCAATGACTCATGGACCAGATGTGATATCACAGTAGATAGTGACAGAAACACAGTAGTGATGCCACAGTGACTCATGGACCAGATGTGATGTCAGAGCAGATACTGACAGACACACATTAGTGATGTCACAATGACTCATGGACCAGATGTGATGTCACAGCAGATGATGACACAAACACAGTAGTGATGTCACAATAGCTCATGGAACAGATGTGATGTCACAGCAGATACTGATAGAAACACAGTAGTGATGTCACAATGATTCAGGAACCAGATGTGATATCACAGCATTTACTGACAGAAAAACAGTAGTGATATCACAATGACTCGGGAACCAGATGTGATGTCAGAGCAGATACTGACAGTTACACAATAGTGATGTCACAATAGCTCATGGACCAGATGTGATGTCAGATCAGATACTGACAGACACACATTAGTGATGCCACAATGACTCATGGACCAGATGTGATGTCACAGCAAGATGCTGTCACAAACACAATAGTGATGTCACAATAGCTCATGGACCAGATGTGATGTCACAGCAGACACTGATAGAAACACAGTAGTGATGTCACAATGATTCAAGAACCAGATGTGATGACACAGCATTTACTGACAGAAAAACAGTAGTGATATCACATTGACTCATGGACCAGATGTGATGTCACAGCAGATACTGATAGAAACACAGTAGTGATGTCACAATGACTCATGCACCAGATGTGATGTCACAGCAGATACTGACAGAAACACAGTAGTGATGTCTCAGTGACTCATGGACCAGATGTGATGTCACAGTAGATAGTGACAGAAACACAGTAGTGATGTCACAATGACTCATGGACCAGATGTGATGTCAGAGCAGATACTGACAGACACACATTAGTGATGCCATAATGACTCATGGACCAGATGTGATGTCACAGCAGATACTGATAGAAACACAGTAGTGATGTCACAATGATTCAGGAACCAGATGTGATATCACAGCATATACTGACAGAAACACTGTAGTGATGTCACAATGACTCATGGACTAGATGTGATGTCACAGCAGACACTGAGAGAAACACAGTAGTGATGTCACAATGACTCTGGAGCCAGATGTGATGTCACAGCAGGAACACACAGAAACAAAGTAGTGATGTCACAATGACTCGAGAACCAGATGTGACGTCACAGTAGATACTGATAGACACACAGTAGAGATGTCACAATGACTCATGGACAAGATAACATGTAACAGCAGATGTTGACATAAACACACAATAGCTCATGGTCCAGATGGGATGTCACAGCAGATACTGATAGACACACAGTAGTGATGTCACAATGACTCTTGGACCAGATGGGAAGTCACAGAAGATACTGATAGAAGCACAGTATTGATGTCACAATGACTCATGGACCAGATGTGATGTCACAGCAGATACTGACAGACACACAATAGTGATGTCACAATGACTCAGGAGCCAGATGTGACGTCACAGCAGAAACACACAGAAACACAGTAGCGATGTCACAATGACTCGGGAACCAGATGTGACGTCACAGCAGATACTGATAGACACACAGTAGTGATGTCACAATGACTAATGGAACAGATGTGATGTCACAGCAGATGCTGTCACAAACACAGTAGTGATGTCACAATAGCTCATAGACCAGATGTGATGTCAGAGCAGATAAGAACAGATACACATTAGTGATGTCCCATTGACTCATGGACCAGATGTGATGAAACAGCAAGATGCTGTCACAAACACAGTAGTGATGTCACAATAGCTCATGGACCAGATGTGATGTCACAGCAGATACTGATAGAAACACAGTAGTGATGTCACAATGATTCAAGAACCAGATGTGATGTCACAGCATATACTGACAGAAACACAGTAGTGATGTCACAATTACTCATGGACCAGATATGATGTCACAGCAGATACTGATAGAAACACAGTAGTGATGTCACTATGACTCATGCACCAGATGTGATGTCACAGCAGATACTAACAGAAACACAGTAGTGATGTCTCAATGACCCATGCACCAGATATGATGTCACAGTAGATAGTGACAGAAACACAGTAGTGATGTCACAATGACTCATGGACCAGATGTGATGTCAGAGCAGATACTGACAGACACAGATTTGTGATGTCACAATGACTCATGGACCTGATGTGATGTCACAGCAGATGCTGTCACAAACACAGTAGCGATGTCACAATAGCTCATTGACCAGATGTGATGTCACAGCAGATACTGATAGAAACACAGCAGTGATGTCACAATGAATCAAGAACCAGATGTGATGTCACAGCATATACTGACAGAAACACAGTAATGATGTCACAATGACTCATAGACCAGATGTGGTGTCACAGCAGATACTGATAAAAACACAGCAGTGGTGTCACAATGACTCAGGAGCCAGATGTGATGTCACAGCAGATACTGACAGAAACACAGTAGTGATGTCTCAATGAATCATGGACCAGATATGATGTCACAGTAGATATTGACAGAAACACAGTAGTGATGTCACAATGCCTCCTGGACCAGATGTGATGTCAGAGCAGATACTGATAGAAACACAGTAGTGATGTCACATTGATTCAGGAACCAGATGTGATATCACAGCATATACTGACAGAAACACAGTAGTGATGTCACAATGACTCATGGACCAGATGTGATGTCACAGCAAGACACTGATAGAAACACAGTAGTGATGTCACAATGACTAGGGAACCAGATGTGACGTCACAGCAGATACTGATAGACACACATTAGTGATGTCACAATGACTCATGGACCAGATAAAATGTCACAGCAGATGTTGACATAAACACCCAATAGCTCATGGACCAGATGGGATGTCACAGCAAATACTGACAGACACACAGTAATGATGTCACAATGACTCATGGAACACATGTGATGTCACAGCAGATACTGACAGACACACAGTAATGATGTCACAATGACTCATGGAACACATGTGATGTCACAGAAGATACTGATAGAAGCACAGTATTGATGTCACAATGACTCATGGACCAAATGTGATGTCACAGCTGATACTGACACAAACACAGTAGTGATTTCACAATAGCTCATGGACCAGATGTGATGTCAGAGAAGATACTGACAGACACACAATAGTGATGTTACAATGACTCATGGACCTGATGTGATGTCACAGCAGATGCTGTCACAAACACAGTAGTGATGTCACAATAGCTCATGGACCAGATGTGATGTCAGAGCAGATACTGACAGATACACAATAGTGATGTCACAATAGCTCATGGACCAGATGTGATGTCAGAGCAGATACTGACAGACACACATTAGTGATGTCACAATGACTCATGGACCAGATGTGATGTCACAGAAGATACTGACAGTTACACAGTAGTGATGTCACAATGACTCAGGAGCCAGATGTGATGTCACATCAGATACAGACAGAAACACAGTAGTGATGTCACAATGACTCATGGACCAGATGTGATCTCACAGAAGATACTGAGACACAGTAGTGATGTCACAATGACTCATGGACCAGATGTGATGTCACAGTAGATAGTGACAGAAACACAGTAGTGATGTCACAATGACTCATGGACCAGATGTGATGTCACACCAGATAATGACAGAAACATTGTAGTAATGTCACAATGGCGCAGGAACCAGATGTGATGTCACAGTAGATACCGATGGACACACAGTAGTGATGTCAAAATGACTCATGGACCAGATGTGATGCCACATCAGATACTGATAGAAACACAGTAGTGATGTCACAATAACTTATGGACCAGATGCGATGTCACAGAAGATACTGATAGACACACAATAATGATGTCACAATGACTCAGGAACCAAATGTGATGTCCCAGCAGATGCTGACACAAACAGTAATGATGTCACAATGACTCATGGACCAATGACTCATGGACCAGATATGATTTCACAGCAGATGCAGGCACAAACACAGTAGTAATGTCAAAATAGGTCATGGACCAGATGTGATGTCACGGCAGATATTGACAGAAACACAGTAGTGATGTCACAATGACTCATGAACCAGATGTGTTGTCACAGCAGATACTGATAGACACACAGTAGTGATGTCACAATGACTCGGGAACCAGATGCGATGTCACAGCAGATACTGATAGACACACAATAGTCATGTCACAATGACTCATGGACCAGATGATATATCGCAGCAGATACTGACAGACACACAATAGTGATGTCACAATGACTCATGGACAAGACGTGATGTCACAGCAGATGCTGACACAAACACTGTAGTGATGTCACAATGACTCATGGACCAGATGTGATGTCACAACAGACACTGAGAGAAGCACAGTAGTGATGTCACAGTGACTCAGGAGCCAGATGTGTTGTCACAGCAGATACTGATAGACACACAGTAGTGATGTCACAATGACTCGGGAACCAGATGCGATGTCACAGCAGATACTGATAGACACACAATAGTCATGTCACAATGACTCATGGACCAGATGATATATCGCAGCAGATACTGACAGACACACAATAGTGATGTCACAATGACTCATGGACAAGACGTGATGTCACAGCAGATGCTGACACAAACACAGTAGTGATGTCACAATGACTCATGGACCAAATGTGATGTCACAGCAGATACTGACAGACACACAGTAGTGATGTCACAATGACTCATGGACCAGATGTGATGTCAGAGCAGATACTGACATACACACATTAGTGATGTCACAATGACTCATAGACCAGATGTGATGTCATGGCAAGATACTGTCACAAACACAGTAGTGATGTCACAATGACTCATGGACCAGATGTGATGTCACAGCAGATACTGATAGAAACACAGTAGTGATGTCACAATGACTCATGCACCAGATGTGATGTCACAGCAGATACTGACAGACACACAGTTGTGATGTCTCAATGACTCATGGACCAGATGTGATATCACAGTAGATAGTGACAGAAACACAGTAGTGATGTCACAGTGACTCATGTACCAGATGTGATGTCAGAGCAGATACTGACAGACACACATTAGTGATGGCACAATGACTCATGGACCAGATGTGATGTCACAGCAGATGATGACACAAACACAGTAGTGATGTCACAATAGCTCATGGAACAGATGTGATGTCACAGCAGATACTGATAGAAACACAGTAGTGATGTCACAATGATTCAGGAACCAGATGTGATATCACAGCATATATTGACAGAAACACTGTAGTGATGTCACAATGACTCATGGACCAGATGTGATGTCACAACAGACACTGAGAGAAGCACAGTAGTGATGTCACAGTGACTCAGGAGCCAGATGTGATGTCACAGCAGAAACACACAGAAACAAAGTAGTGATGTCACAATGACTCATGAACCAGATGTGTTGTCACAGCAGATACTGATAGACACACAGTAGTGATGTCACAATGACTCGGGAACCAGATGCGATGTCACAGCAGATACTGATAGACACACAATAGTCATGTCACAATGACTCATGGACCAGATGATATATCGCAGCAGATACTGACAGACACACAATAGTGATGTCACAATGACTCATGGACAAGACGTGATGTCACAGCAGATGCTGACACAAACACAGTAGTGATGTCACAATGACTCATGGACCAAATGTGATGTCACAGCAGATACTGACAGACACACAGTAGTGATGTCACAATGACTCATGGACCAGATGTGATGTCAGAGCAGATACTGACATACACACATTAGTGATGTCACAATGACTCATAGACCAGATGTGATGTCATGGCAAGATACTGTCACAAACACAGTAGTGATGTCACAATGACTCATGGACCAGATGTGATGTCACAGCAGATACTGATAGAAACACAGTAGTGATGTCACAATGACTCATGCACCAGATGTGATGTCACAGCAGATACTGACAGACACACAGTTGTGATGTCTCAATGACTCATGGACCAGATGTGATATCACAGTAGATAGTGACAGAAACACAGTAGTGATGTCACAGTGACTCATGTACCAGATGTGATGTCAGAGCAGATACTGACAGACACACATTAGTGATGGCACAATGACTCATGGACCAGATGTGATGTCACAGCAGATGATGACACAAACACAGTAGTGATGTCACAATAGCTCATGGAACAGATGTGATGTCACAGCAGATACTGATAGAAACACAGTAGTGATGTCACAATGATTCAGGAACCAGATGTGATATCACAGCATATATTGACAGAAACACTGTAGTGATGTCACAATGACTCATGGACCAGATGTGATGTCACAACAGACACTGAGAGAAGCACAGTAGTGATGTCACAGTGACTCAGGAGCCAGATGTGATGTCACAGCAGAAACACACAGAAACACAGTAGTGATCTCACAATGACTCGGGAACCAGATGTGATGTCAGAGCACATACTGACAGTTACACAATAGTGATGTCACAATAGCTCATGGACCAGATGTGATGTCAGATCAGATACTGACAGACACACATTAGTGATGCCACAATGACTCATGGACCAGATGTGATGTCACAGCAAGATGCTGTCACAAACACAATAGTGATGTCACAATAGCTCATGGACCAGATGTGATGTCACAGCAGATACTGATAGAAACACAGTAGTGATGTCACAATGATTCAAGAACCAGATGTGATGTCACAGCATTTACTGACAGAAAAACAGTAGTGATATCACAATGACTCATGGACCAGATGTGATGTCACAGCAGATACTGATAGAAACACAGTAGTGATGTCACAATGACTCATGCACCAGATGTGATGTCACAGCAGATACTGACAGAAACACAGTAGTGATGTCTCAGTGACTCATGGACCAGATGTGATGTCACAGTAGATAGTGACAGAAACACAGTAGTGATGTCACAATGACTCATGGACCAGATGTGATGTCAGAGCAGATACTGACAGACACACATTAGTGATGTCACAATGACTCATGGACCAGATGTGATGTCACAGCAGATACTGATAGAAACACAGTAGTGATGTCACAATCATTCAGGAACCAGATGTGATATCACAGCATATACTGACAGAAACACTGTAGTGATGTCACAATGACTCATGGACTAGATGTGATGTCACAGCAGACACTGAGGGAAACACAGTAGTGATGTCACAATGACTCTGGAGCCATATGTGATGTCACAGCAGAAACACACAGAAACAAAGTAGTGATGTCACAATGACTCGGGAACCAGATGTGACGTCACAGCAGATACTGATAGACACACAGTAGTGATGTCACAATGAGTCATGGACAAGATAACATGTAACAGCAGATGTTGATATAAACACACAATAGCTCATGGTCCAGATGGGATGTCACAGCAGATACTGATAGACACACAGTAGTGATGTCACAATGACTCATGGACCAGATGGGATGTCACAGAAGATACTGATAGAAGCACAGTATTGATGTCACAATGACTCATGGACCAGATGTGATGAAACAGCAAGATGCTGTCACAAACACAGTAGTGATGTCACAATAGCTCATGGACCAGATGTGATGTCACAGCAGATACTGATAGAAACACAGTAGTGATGTCACAATGATTCAAGAACCAGATGTGATGTCACAGCAGATACTGATAGAAACACAGCAGTGATGTCACAATGACTCATGGACCAGATGTGATGTCACAGCAGATACTGATAGAAACACAGTAGTGATGTCACTATGACTCATGCACCAGATGTGATGTCACAGCAGATACTGACAGAAACACAGTAGTGATGTCTCAATGACCCATGGACCAGATATGATGTCACACTAGATAGTGACAGAAACACAGTAGTGATGTCACAATGACTCATGGACCAGATGTGATGTCAGAGCAGATACTGACAGACACAGATTCGTGATGTCACAATGACTCATGGACCTGATGTGATGTCACAGCAGACGCTGTCACAAACACAGTAGCGATGTCAAAATAGCTCATTGACCAGATGTGATGTCACAGCAGATACTGACAGAAACACAGTAGTGATGTCACAATGAATCAAGAACCAGATGTGATGTCACAGCATATACTGACAGAAACACAGTAGTGATGTCTCAATGAATCATGGACCAGATATGATGTCACAGTAGATATTGACAGAAACACAGTAGTGATGTCACAATGCCTCCTGGACCAGATGTGATGTCAGAGCAGATACTGATAGAAACACAGTAGTGATGTCACATTGATTCAGGAACCAGATGTGATATCACAGCATATACTGACAGAAACACAGTAGTGATGTCACAATGACTCATGGACCAGATGTGATGTCACAGCAAGACACTGATAGAAACACAGTAGTGATGTCACAATGACTAGGGAACCAGATGTGACGTCACAGCAGATACTGATAGACACACATTAGTGATATCACAATGACTCATGGACCAGATGTGATGTCACAGTAGATAGTGACAGAAACACAGTAGTGATGTCACAATGACTCATGGACCAGATGTGATGTGACAGAAGATACTGATAGACACACAGTAATTATGTCGCAATGACTCAGACCAGATATGATTTCACAGCAGATGCAGGCACAAACAAAGTAGTGATGTCACAATGACTCAAGGACAAGATGTGATGTCACAGCAGATACTGATAGACACACAGTATTGATGTCACAATGACTCGGGAACCAGATGCGATGTCACAGCAGATACTGATAGACAAACAATAGTGATGTCACAATGACTCATGGACCAGATGAGATATCGCAGGAGATACTGACAGACACACAATAGTGATGTAACAATGACTCATGGACCAGATGTGATGTCACAGCAGATGCTGACACAAACACAGTAATGATGTCACAATAGCTCATGGACCAGATGTGATGTCACAGCAGATACTGATAGAAACACAGTAGTGATGTCACAATGATTCAAGAACCAGATGTGATGTCACAGCATATACTGACAGAAACACAGTAGTGATGTCACAATGACTCTTGGAACAGATGTGATGTCACAGCAGATACTGATAGAAACACAGTAGTGATGTCACAATGATTCAGGAACCAGATGTGATATCACAGCATATACTGACAGAAACACTGTAGTGATGTCACAATGACACTTGGACCAGATGTGATGTCACAGCAGACACTGATAGAAACACAGTAGTGATGTCACAATGACTCAGGAGCCAGATGTGATGTCACAGCAGAAACACACAGAATCACAGTAGGGATGTCACAATGACTCGGGAACCAGATGTGATGTCACAGCAGATACTGACAGAAACACAGTAGTTATGTCACAATGACTCATGGACCAGATGTAATGTCACAGCATATACCGACAGAAACACTGTAGTGATGTCACAATGACTCATGGACCAGATGTGATGTCACAGCAGACACTGATAGAAACACAGTAGTAATGTCACAATGACTCAGGTGCCAGATGTGATGTCACAGCAGAAACACAGAAACACAGTAGTGATGTCACAATGACTCATGCACCAGATGTGATGTCACAGCAGATACTGACAGACACACATTAGTGATGTCACAATGACTCATGGACCAGATGTGATGTCACAGCAAGATGCTGTCACAAACACAGTGGTGATGTCACAATAGCTCATGGACCAGACGTGATGTCACAGCAGATACTGATAGAAACACAGTAGTGATGTCACAATGATTCAAAAGCAGTTGTGATGTCACAGCATATACTGACAGAAACACAGTAGGGATGTCACAATGACTCATGGACCAGATGTGATGTCACAGCAGATACTGATAGAAACACAGTAGTGATGTGTCAACGACTCATGGACCAGATGTGATGTCACAGTAGATAGTGACAGAAACACAGTAGTGATGTCACAATAGCTCATGGAACAGATGTGATGTCACAGCAGATACTGATAGAAACACAGTAGTGATGTCTCAATGACTCATGGACCAGATGTGATGTCACAGTAGATAGTGACAGAAACACAGTAGTGATGTCACAATGACTCTTGGACCAGATGTGATGTCACAGCAGATACTGACAGACACACATTAGTGATGTCACAATGACTCATGGACCAGATGTAATGTCACAGCATATACTGACAGAAAGACAGTAGTGATGTCACAATGACTCATGGACCAGATGTGATGTCACAGCAGATACTGATAGAAACACAGTAGTGATGTCACAATGACTCATGCACCAGATGTAATGTCACAGCATATACTGACAGAAACACTGTAGTGATGTCACAATGACTCATGGACCAGATGTGATGTCACAGCAGACACTGATAGAAACACAGTAGTAATGTCACAATGACTCAGGTGCCACATGTGATGTCACAGCAGAAACACAGAAACACAGTAGTGATGTCACAATGACTCATGCACCAGATGTGATGTCACAGCAGATACTGACAGACACACATTAGTGATGCCACAATGACTCATGGACCAGATGTGATGTCACAGCAAGATGCTGTCACAAACACAGTGGTGAAGTCACAATGACTCATGGACCAGACGTGATGTCACAGCAGATACTGATAGAAACACAGTAGTGATGTCACAATGATTCAAAACCAGTTGTGATGTCACAGCATATACTGACAGAAACACAGTAGTGATGTCACAATGACTCAGGTGCCAGATGTGATGTCACAGCAGAAAAACACAGAAACACAGTAGTGATGTCACAATGACTCATGGACCAGATGTGACCTCACAGCAGATACTGATAGACACACAGTAGTGATGTCACAATGACTCATGGACCAGATGTGATGTCACAGCAGATACTGATAGAAACACAGTAGTGATGTCACAATGACTCATGCACCAGATGTGATGTCACAGCAGAAACACAAAGAAACACAGTAGTTATGTCTCAATGACTCATGGACCAGATGTGATGTCACAGTAGATAGTGACAGAAACACAGTAGCGATGTCACAATGACTCATGGACCAGATGTGATGTCAGAGCAGATACTGACAGACACACATTAGTGATGTCACAATGACTCATGGACCAGATGTAATGTCACAGCATATACTGACAGAAAGACAGTAGTGATGTCACAATGACTCATGGACCAGATGTGATGTCACAGCAGATACTGATAGAAACACAGTAGTGATGTCACAATGACTCATGCACCAGATGTAATGTCACAGCATATACTGACAGAAACACTGTAGTGATGTCACAATGACTCATGGACCAGATGTGATGTCACAGCAGACACTGATAGAAACACAGTAGTAATGTCACAATGACTCAGGTGCCACATGTGATGTCACAGCAGAAACACAGAAACACAGTAGTGATGTCACAATGACTCATGCACCAGATGTGTTGTCACAGCAGATACTGACAGACACACATTAGTGATGCCACAATGTCTCATGGACCAGATGTGATGTCACAGCAAGATGCTGTCACAAACACAGTGGTGAAGTCACAATAGCTCATGGACCAGACGTGATGTCACAGCAGATACTGATAGAAACACAGTAGTGATGTCACAATGATTCAAAACCAGTTGTGATGTCACAGCATATACTGACAGAAACACAGTAGTGATGTCACAATGACTCATGGACCAGATGTGATGTCACAGCAGATACTGATAGAAACACAGTAGTGATGTCTCAACGACTCATGGACCAGATGTGATGTCACAGTAGATAGTGACAGAAACACAGTAGTGATGTCGCAATGACTCATGGACCAGATGTGATGTCACAGCAGATGCTGACACAAACACAGTAGTGATGTCACAATAGCTCATGGACCAGATGTGATGTCACAGCAGATACTGATAGAAACACAGTAGTGATGTCACAATGATTCAGGAACCAGATGTGATATCACAGCATATACTGACAGACACACATTAGTCATGTCACAATGACTCATGGACCAGATGTGATGTCACAGCAGATGCTGACAGAAACACAGTAGTGATGTCACAATAGCTCATGGACCAGATGTGATGTCACTGCAGACACTGATAGAAACACAGTAGTGATGTCACAATAGCTCATGGACCAGATGTGATGTCAAGGCAGATATTGACAGACACACAAAAGTGCTGTCACAATGACTCATGGCCCTGATGTGATGTCACAGCAGATGGTGTCACAAACACAGTACTGATGTCACAATAGCTCACGGACCAGATGTGATGTCAGAGCAGATACTGACAAATACACAATAGTGATGTCACAATGACTCATTGACCAGATGTGATGTCACAGAAGATACTGACAGTTACACAGTAGTGATGTCACAATGACTCAGGAGCCAGATGTGATGTCACAGCAGATACAGACAGAAACACAGTAGTGATGTCACAATGACTCATTGACCAGATGTGATCTCACGAAAGATAGTGACAGAAACACAGTAGTGATGTCACAATGACTCATGGACCAGATGTGATGTGACAGAAGATACTGATAGACACACAGTAATGATGTCGCAATGACTCAGACCAGATATGATTTCACAGCAGATGCAGGCACAAACACAGTAGTGATGTCACAATGGCTCAAGGACAAGATGTGATGTCACAGCAGATACTGATAGACACACAGTATTGATGTCACAATGACTCGGGAACCAGATGCGATGTCACAGCAGATACTGATAGACAAACAATAGTGATGTCACAATGACTCATGGACCAGATGTGATGTCACAGCAGATGCTGACACAAACACAGTAGTGATGTCACAATAGCTCATGGACCAGATGTGATGTCACAGCAGATACTGATAGAAACACAGTAGTGATGTCACAATGATTCAAGAACCAGATGTGATGTCACAGCATATACTGACAGAAACACAGTAGTGATGTCACAATGACTCTTGGAACAGATGTCATGTCACAGCAGATACTGATAGAAACACAGTAGTGATGTCACAATGATTCAGGAACCAGATGTGATATCACAGCATATACTGACAGAAACACTGTAGTGATGTCACAATGACTCTTGGACCAGATGTGATGTCACAGCAGACACTGATAGAAACACAGTAGTGATGTCACAATGACTCAGGAGCCAGATGTGATGTCACCTCAGAAACACACAGAAACACAGTAGTGATGTCACAATGACTCATGGACCAGATAAAATGTCACAGCAGATGTTGACATAAAAACATACAGTAGCTCATGGACCAGATGGGATGTCACAGCAAATACTGATATAAACACAGCTGTGATGTCACAATGTCTCATGGACCAGATGTTATGTCACAGCAGATACTGATAGAAACACAGTAGTGATGTCACAATGATCCAGGAACCAGATGTGATATCACAGCGTATACTGACAGAAACACTGTAGTGATGTCACAATGACTCTTGGACCAGATGTGATGTCACAGAAGATACTGATAGAAGCTCAGTATTGATGTCACAATGACTTATGGACCAGATGTGATGTCACAACAGATACTGACAGACACACAATAGTGATGTCACAATGACTCATGGACCTGATGTGATGTCACAGCAGATGCTGTCACAAACACAGTAGTGATGTCACAATAGGTCATGGAAGAGATGTGATGTCAGAGCAGATACTGACAGATACACAATAGTGATGTCACATTAGCTCATTGACCAGATGTGATGTCAGAGCAGATACTGACAGACACACATTAGTGATGTCACAATGATTCATGGACCAGATGTGATGTCACAGCAAGATGCTGTCGCAAACACAGTAGTGATGTCACAATAGCTCATGGACCAGACAGACGTGATGTCACAGCAGATACTGATAGAAACACAGTAGTGATGTCACAATGATTCAAAACCAGTTGTGATGTCACAGCATATACTGACAGAAACACAGTAGTGATGTCACAATGACTCATGGACCAGATGTGATGTCACAACAGATACTGATAGAAACACAGTAGTGATATCACAATGACTCAGGCACCAGATGTGATGTCACAGCAGATACTGACAGAAACACAGTAGTGATGTCACAATAGCTCATGGACCAGATGTGATGTCACAACAGATACTGATAGAAACACAGTAGTGATGTCACAATGATTCAGGAACCAGATGTGATATCACAGCATATACTGATAGACACACATTAGTGATGTCACAATGATTCAAGAACCAGATGTGATGTCACAGCATATACTGACAGAAACATAGTAGTGATGTCACAATGACTCATGGACCAGATGTGATGTCACAGAAGATACTGATAGAAGCACAGTAGTGATGTCACAATGAATCATGGACCAGATGTGATGTCACAGCAGATACTGACAGACACAAAGTAGTGATGTCACAATGACTCATGGACCAGATAAAATGTCACAGCAGATGTTGACATAAACACATAATAGCTCATGGACCAGATGGGAGGTCACAGCAAATACTGATGTAAACACAGTTGTGACGTCACAATGACTCATGGACCAGATGTGATGTCACAGCAGATACTGATAGACACAGCAGTGATGTCACAATGACTCATGGAACAGATGTGATGCCAGAGCAGATCCTGACAGATACACATTAGTGATGTCACAATGATTCAGGAGCCAGATGTGATGTCACAGCATATACTGACAGATACACAATAGTGATGTCACAATAGCTCATGGACCAGATGTGATGTCAGAGCAGATACTGACAGAAACACATTAGTGATGTCAAAATGAGTCATGGAGCAGATGTGATGTCACAGGAAGATGCTGTCACAAACACAGTAGTGATGTCACAATAGCTCATGCACCAGCTGTGATGTCACAGCAGATACTGGTAGAAACACAGTAGTGATGTCACAATGATTGAAGAACCAGATGTGATGTCACAGCATATACTGACAGAAACACAGTAGTGATGTCACAATGACTCATGCACCAGATGTGATGTCACAGCAGATACTGACAGAAAGACTGTAGTGATATCACAATGACTCATGGACCAGATAAAATGTCACAGCAGATTTTAAATAAACACACAACAGCTCATGGACCAGATGAGTTGTAACAGCAAATACTGATGTAAACACAGCTGTGATGTCACAATGTCTCATGGACCACATGTGATGTCACAGCAGATACTGATAGACACACAGTAGTGATGTCACAATGACTCATGGACCAGATGTGATGTCACAGCAGATACTGATAGACACACAATAGTGATGTCACAATGACTCATGGACCAGATGTGATGTCAGAGCAGATACTGACAGACACACATTAGTGATGTCGCAATGATTCAGGAACCAGATGTGATATCACAGCAGATACTGACAGAAACACAGTAGTGATGTCACAGTGACTCAAGGACCAGATGTGATATCACAGTAGATAGTGACAGAAACACAGTAGTGATGTCACAGTGACTCATGGACCAGATGTGATGCCACAGAAGATACTGATAGAAGCACAGTATTGATGTCACAATGATTCAAGAACCAGATGTGATGTCACAGCATATACTGACAGAAACACAGTACTGATGTCACAATGACTCTTGGACCAGATGTGATGTCACAGCAGATACTGATGAAACACAGTAGTGATGTCACAATGCCTCTTGGACCAGATGTGATGTCACAGCAGATACTGACAGACACACAATAGTGATGTCACAATGACTCATGGACCGGATGTGATGTCACAGCAAGATGCTGTCACAAACAAAGTAGTGATGTCACAATAGCTCATGGACCAGATGTGATGTCACAGCAGAAACTGATAGAAACACAGTAGTGATGTCACAATGATTTAAGAACCAGATGTGATGTCTCAGCATATACTGACAGAAACACAGTAGTGATGTCACAATGACTCATGGACCAGATGTGATGTCTCAGCAAATACTGACAGATACACAATAGTGATGTCACAATTGCTCAAGGACCAGATGTGATGTCACAGCAGATGCTGACACAAACACAGTAGTGATGTCACAATAGCTCATGGACCAGATGTGATGTCACAGCAGATACTGATAGAAACACAGTAGTTATGTCATCAATGATTCAGGAACCAGATGTGATATCACAGCATATACTGACAGAAACACAGTAGTGATGTCACAATGACTCATGGACCAGATGTGATGTCACAGCAAGAAACTGATAGAAACACAGTAGTGATGTCACAATGACTCATGCACCAGATGTGATGTCACAGCAGATACTGACAGACACACAGTTGTGATGTCTCAATGACTCATGGACCAGATGTGATATCACAGTAGATAGTGACAGAAACACAGTAGTGATGTCACAATGACTCATGGACCAGATGTGATGTCAGAGCAGATACTGACAGACACACATTAGTGATGTCACAATGACTCATGGACCAGATGTGATGTCACAGCAGATAATAATAATAATCTTTATTTTTATATAGCGCTAACATATTCCGCAGCGCTTTACAGTTTTTGCACAAATTTTCATCACTGTCCCTCATGGGGCTCACAATCTAAATTCCCTATCAGTATGTCTTTGGAGTGTGGGAGGAAACCGGAGCGCCCGGAGGAAACCCACAACATACAAACTCCATGCAGATGTTGTCCTTGGTGGGATTCGAACCCAGGACTCCAGCGCTGCAAGGCAACCACTGAGCCACCGTGCTGCCCATGATGATGACACAAACACAGTAGTGATTTCACAATAGCTCATGGAACAGATGTGTTGTCAGAGCAGATACTGACAGACACACATTAGTGATGTCACAATGACTCATGGACCAGATGTCATGTCAGAGCAGACACTGATAGATACACATTAGTGATGTCACAATGACTCAGGAACCAGATGTGATGTCACAGCAGAAAAACACTGAAACACAGTAGTGATGTCACAATGACTCAGGAACCAGATGTGACGTCACAGCAGATACTGATAGACAAACAATAGTGATGTCACAATGACTCATGGACCAGATAAAATGTCACAGCAGATGTTGACATAAACACACAATGACTCATGGACCAGATGTGATGTCACAGCAGATACTGATAGACACACAGTAGTGACGTCACAATGATTCAAGAACCAGATGTGATGTCACAGCATATACTGACAGAAACACAGTAGTGATGTCACAATGACTCATGGAGCAGATGTGAAGTCACAGCAGATGCTGATAGAAACAGAGTAGTGATGTCACAATGACTCATTCACCAGATGTGATGTCACAGCAGATACTGACAGAAACACAGTAGTGATGTCACAATGATTCAGGAAGCAGATGTGATATCACAGTATATACTGACAGAAACACTGTAGTGATGTCACAATGACTCATGGACCAGATAAAATGTCACAGCAGATGTTGACATAAACACACAATAGCTCATGGACCAGATGTCATGTCACAGCAGACACTGATAGAAACACAGTAGTGATGTCACAATGACTCGTGAACCAGATGTGAAATCACAGCAGATACTGACAGAAACACTGTAGTGATGTCACAATGACTCATGGACCAGATGTGATGTCACAGCAGATGCTGACACAAACACAGTAGTGATGTCACAATAGCTCATGGACCAGATGTTATGTCACAGCAGATACTGATAGAAACACAGTAGTGATGTCACAATGATTCAAGAACCAGATGTGATGTCACAGCATATACTGACAGAAATACAGTAGTGATGTCACAATGACTCATGGACCAGATGTGATGTCACAGCAGATACTGATAGAAACACAGTAGTGATTTAACAATGACTCATGCACCAGATGTGTTGTCACAGCAGATACTGACAGACACACAGTTGTGATGTCTCAATGACTCATGGACCAGATGTGATATCACAGTAGATAGTGACAGAAACACAGTAGTGATGCCACAGTGACTCATGGACCAGATGTGATGTCAGAGCAGATACTGACAGACACACATTAGTGATGTCACAATGACTCATGGACCAGATGTGATGTCACAGCAGATGATGACACAAACACAGTAGTGATGTCACAATAGCTCATGGAACAGATGTGATGTCACAGCAGATACTGATAGAAACACAGTAGTGATGTCACAATGATTCAGGAACCAGATGTGATATCACAGCATTTACTGACAGAAAAACAGTAGTGATATCACAATGACTCGGGAACCAGATGTGATGTCAGAGCAGATACTGACAGTTACACAATAGTGATGTCACAATAGCTCATGGACCAGATGTGATGTCAGATCAGATACTGACAGACACACATTAGTGATGCCACAATGACTCATGGACCAGATGTGATGTCACAGCAAGATGCTGTCACAAACACAATAGTGATGTCACAATAGCTCATGGACCAGATGTGATGTCACAGCAGACACTGATAGAAACACAGTAGTGATGTCACAATGATTCAAGAACCAGATGTGATGACACAGCATTTACTGACAGAAAAACAGTAGTGATATCACATTGACTCATGGACCAGATGTGATGTCACAGCAGATACTGATAGAAACACAGTAGTGATGTCACAATGACTCATGCACCAGATGTGATGTCACAGCAGATACTGACAGAAACACAGTAGTGATGTCTCAGTGACTCATGGACCAGATGTGATGTCACAGTAGATAGTGACAGAAACACAGTAGTGATGTCACAATGACTCATGGACCAGATGTGATGTCAGAGCAGATACTGACAGACACACATTAGTGATGCCATAATGACTCATGGACCAGATGTGATGTCACAGCAGATACTGATAGAAACACAGTAGTGATGTCACAATGATTCAGGAACCAGATGTGATATCACAGCATATACTGACAGAAACACTGTAGTGATGTCACAATGACTCATGGACTAGATGTGATGTCACAGCAGACACTGAGAGAAACACAGTAGTGATGTCACAATGACTCTGGAGCCAGATGTGATGTCACAGCAGGAACACACAGAAACAAAGTAGTGATGTCACAATGACTCGAGAACCAGATGTGACGTCACAGTAGATACTGATAGACACACAGTAGAGATGTCACAATGACTCATGGACAAGATAACATGTAACAGCAGATGTTGACATAAACACACAATAGCTCATGGTCCAGATGGGATGTCACAGCAGATACTGATAGACACACAGTAGTGATGTCACAATGACTCTTGGACCAGATGGGAAGTCACAGAAGATACTGATAGAAGCACAGTATTGATGTCACAATGACTCATGGACCAGATGTGATGTCACAGCAGATACTGACAGACACACAATAGTGATGTCACAATGACTCAGGAGCCAGATGTGACGTCACAGCAGAAACACACAGAAACACAGTAGCGATGTCACAATGACTCGGGAACCAGATGTGACGTCACAGCAGATACTGATAGACACACAGTAGTGATGTCACAATGACTAATGGAACAGATGTGATGTCACAGCAGATGCTGTCACAAACACAGTAGTGATGTCACAATAGCTCATAGACCAGATGTGATGTCAGAGCAGATACTGACAGATACACAATAGTGATGTCACAATAGCTCATGGACCAGATGTGATGTCAGAGCAGATAAGAACAGATACACATTAGTGATGTCCCATTGACTCATGGACCAGATGTGATGAAACAGCAAGATGCTGTCACAAACACAGTAGTGATGTCACAATAGCTCATGGACCAGATGTGATGTCACAGCAGATACTGATAGAAACACAGTAGTGATGTCACAATGATTCAAGAACCAGATGTGATGTCACAGCATATACTGACAGAAACACAGTAGTGATGTCACAATTACTCATGGACCAGATATGATGTCACAGCAGATACTGATAGAAACACAGTAGTGATGTCACTATGACTCATGCACCAGATGTGATGTCACAGCAGATACTAACAGAAACACAGTAGTGATGTCTCAATGACCCATGCACCAGATATGATGTCACAGTAGATAGTGACAGAAACACAGTAGTGATGTCACAATGACTCATGGACCAGATGTGATGTCAGAGCAGATACTGACAGACACAGATTTGTGATGTCACAATGACTCATGGACCTGATGTGATGTCACAGCAGATGCTGTCACAAACACAGTAGCGATGTCACAATAGCTCATTGACCAGATGTGATGTCACAGCAGATACTGATAGAAACACAGCAGTGATGTCACAATGAATCAAGAACCAGATGTGATGTCACAGCATATACTGACAGAAACACAGTAATGATGTCACAATGACTCATAGACCAGATGTGGTGTCACAGCAGATACTGATAAAAACACAGCAGTGGTGTCACAATGACTCAGGAGCCAGATGTGATGTCACAGCAGATACTGACAGAAACACAGTAGTGATGTCTCAGTGCATCATGGACCAGATATGATGTCACAGTAGATATTGACAGAAACACAGTAGTGATGTCACAATGCCTCCTGGACCAGATGTGATGTCAGAGCAGATACTGATAGAAACACAGTAGTGATGTCACATTGATTCAGGAACCAGATGTGATATCACAGCATATACTGACAGAAACACAGTAGTGATGTCACAATGACTCATGGACCAGATGTGATGTCACAGCAAGACACTGATAGAAACACAGTAGTGATGTCACAATGACTAGGGAACCAGATGTGACGTCACAGCAGATACTGATAGACACACATTAGTGATGTCACAATGACTCATGGACCAGATAAAATGTCACAGCAGATGTTGACATAAACACCCAATAGCTCATGGACCAGATGGGATGTCACAGCAAATACTGACAGACACACAGTAATGATGTCACAATGACTCATGGAACACATGTGATGTCACAGCAGATACTGACAGACACACAGTAATGATGTCACAATGACTCATGGAACACATGTGATGTCACAGAAGATACTGATAGAAGCACAGTATTGATGTCACAATGACTCATGGACCAAATGTGATGTCACAGCTGATACTGACACAAACACAGTAGTGATTTCACAATAGCTCATGGACCAGATGTGATGTCAGAGAAGATACTGACAGACACACAATAGTGATGTTACAATGACTCATGGACCTGATGTGATGTCACAGCAGATGCTGTCACAAACACAGTAGTGATGTCACAATAGCTCATGGACCAGATGTGATGTCAGAGCAGATACTGACAGATACACAATAGTGATGTCACAATAGCTCATGGACCAGATGTGATGTCAGAGCAGATACTGACAGACACACATTAGTGATGTCACAATGACTCATGGACCAGATGTGATGTCACAGAAGATACTGACAGTTACACAGTAGTGATGTCACAATGACTCAGGAGCCAGATGTGATGTCACATCAGATACAGACAGAAACACAGTAGTGATGTCACAATGACTCATGGACCAGATGTGATCTCACAGAAGATACTGAGACACAGTAGTGATGTCACAATGACTCATGGACCAGATGTGATGTCACAGTAGATAGTGACAGAAACACAGTAGTGATGTCACAATGACTCATGGACCAGATGTGATGTCACACCAGATAATGACAGAAACATTGTAGTAATGTCACAATGGCGCAGGAACCAGATGTGATGTCACAGTAGATACCGATGGACACACAGTAGTGATGTCAAAATGACTCATGGACCAGATGTGATGCCACATCAGATACTGATAGAAACACAGTAGTGATGTCACAATAACTTATGGACCAGATGCGATGTCACAGAAGATACTGATAGACACACAATAATGATGTCACAATGACTCAGGAACCAAATGTGATGTCCCAGCAGATGCTGACACAAACAGTAATGATGTCACAATGACTCATGGACCAATGACTCATGGACCAGATATGATTTCACAGCAGATGCAGGCACAAACACAGTAGTAATGTCAAAATAGGTCATGGACCAGATGTGATGTCACGGCAGATATTGACAGAAACACAGTAGTGATGTCACAATGACTCATGAACCAGATGTGTTGTCACAGCAGATACTGATAGACACACAGTAGTGATGTCACAATGACTCGGGAACCAGATGCGATGTCACAGCAGATACTGATAGACACACAATAGTCATGTCACAATGACTCATGGACCAGATGATATATCGCAGCAGATACTGACAGACACACAATAGTGATGTCACAATGACTCATGGACAAGACGTGATGTCACAGCAGATGCTGACACAAACACTGTAGTGATGTCACAATGACTCATGGACCAGATGTGATGTCACAACAGACACTGAGAGAAGCACAGTAGTGATGTCACAGTGACTCAGGAGCCAGATGTGTTGTCACAGCAGATACTGATAGACACACAGTAGTGATGTCACAATGACTCGGGAACCAGATGCGATGTCACAGCAGATACTGATAGACACACAATAGTCATGTCACAATGACTCATGGACCAGATGATATATCGCAGCAGATACTGACAGACACACAATAGTGATGTCACAATGACTCATGGACAAGACGTGATGTCACAGCAGATGCTGACACAAACACAGTAGTGATGTCACAATGACTCATGGACCAAATGTGATGTCACAGCAGATACTGACAGACACACAGTAGTGATGTCACAATGACTCATGGACCAGATGTGATGTCAGAGCAGATACTGACATACACACATTAGTGATGTCACAATGACTCATAGACCAGATGTGATGTCATGGCAAGATACTGTCACAAACACAGTAGTGATGTCACAATGACTCATGGACCAGATGTGATGTCACAGCAGATACTGATAGAAACACAGTAGTGATGTCACAATGACTCATGCACCAGATGTGATGTCACAGCAGATACTGACAGACACACAGTTGTGATGTCTCAATGACTCATGGACCAGATGTGATATCACAGTAGATAGTGACAGAAACACAGTAGTGATGTCACAGTGACTCATGTACCAGATGTGATGTCAGAGCAGATACTGACAGACACACATTAGTGATGGCACAATGACTCATGGACCAGATGTGATGTCACAGCAGATGATGACACAAACACAGTAGTGATGTCACAATAGCTCATGGAACAGATGTGATGTCACAGCAGATACTGATAGAAACACAGTAGTGATGTCACAATGATTCAGGAACCAGATGTGATATCACAGCATATATTGACAGAAACACTGTAGTGATGTCACAATGACTCATGGACCAGATGTGATGTCACAACAGACACTGAGAGAAGCACAGTAGTGATGTCACAGTGACTCAGGAGCCAGATGTGATGTCACAGCAGAAACACACAGAAACAAAGTAGTGATGTCACAATGACTCATGAACCAGATGTGTTGTCACAGCAGATACTGATAGACACACAGTAGTGATGTCACAATGACTCGGGAACCAGATGCGATGTCACAGCAGATACTGATAGACACACAATAGTCATGTCACAATGACTCATGGACCAGATGATATATCGCAGCAGATACTGACAGACATACAATAGTGATGTCACAATGACTCATGGACAAGACGTGATGTCACAGCAGATGCTGACACAAACACAGTAGTGATGTCACAATGACTCATGGACCAAATGTGATGTCACAGCAGATACTGACAGACACACAGTAGTGATGTCACAATGACTCATGGACCAGATGTGATGTCAGAGCAGATACTGACATACACACATTAGTGATGTCACAATGACTCATAGACCAGATGTGATGTCATGGCAAGATACTGTCACAAACACAGTAGTGATGTCACAATGACTCATGGACCAGATGTGATGTCACAGCAGATACTGATAGAAACACAGTAGTGATGTCACAATGACTCATGCACCAGATGTGATGTCACAGCAGATACTGACAGACACACAGTTGTGATGTCTCAATGACTCATGGACCAGATGTGATATCACAGTAGATAGTGACAGAAACACAGTAGTGATGTCACAGTGACTCATGTACCAGATGTGATGTCAGAGCAGATACTGACAGACACACATTAGTGATGGCACAATGACTCATGGACCAGATGTGATGTCACAGCAGATGATGACACAAACACAGTAGTGATGTCACAATAGCTCATGGAACAGATGTGATGTCACAGCAGATACTGATAGAAACACAGTAGTGATGTCACAATGATTCAGGAACCAGATGTGATATCACAGCATATATTGACAGAAACACTGTAGTGATGTCACAATGACTCATGGACCAGATGTGATGTCACAACAGACACTGAGAGAAGCACAGTAGTGATGTCACAGTGACTCAGGAGCCAGATGTGATGTCACAGCAGAAACACACAGAAACACAGTAGTGATCTCACAATGACTCGGGAACCAGATGTGATGTCAGAGCACATACTGACAGTTACACAATAGTGATGTCACAATAGCTCATGGACCAGATGTGATGTCAGATCAGATACTGACAGACACACATTAGTGATGCCACAATGACTCATGGACCAGATGTGATGTCACAGCAAGATGCTGTCACAAACACAATAGTGATGTCACAATAGCTCATGGACCAGATGTGATGTCACAGCAGATACTGATAGAAACACAGTAGTGATGTCACAATGATTCAAGAACCAGATGTGATGTCACAGCATTTACTGACAGAAAAACAGTAGTGATATCACAATGACTCATGGACCAGATGTGATGTCACAGCAGATACTGATAGAAACACAGTAGTGATGTCACAATGACTCATGCACCAGATGTGATGTCACAGCAGATACTGACAGAAACACAGTAGTGATGTCTCAGTGACTCATGGACCAGATGTGATGTCACAGTAGATAGTGACAGAAACACAGTAGTGATGTCACAATGACTCATGGACCAGATGTGATGTCAGAGCAGATACTGACAGACACACATTAGTGATGTCACAATGACTCATGGACCAGATGTGATGTCACAGCAGATACTGATAGAAACACAGTAGTGATGTCACAATCATTCAGGAACCAGATGTGATATCACAGCATATACTGACAGAAACACTGTAGTGATGTCACAATGACTCATGGACTAGATGTGATGTCACAGCAGACACTGAGGGAAACACAGTAGTGATGTCACAATGACTCTGGAGCCATATGTGATGTCACAGCAGAAACACACAGAAACAAAGTAGTGATGTCACAATGACTCGGGAACCAGATGTGACGTCACAGCAGATACTGATAGACACACAGTAGTGATGTCACAATGAGTCATGGACAAGATAACATGTAACAGCAGATGTTGATATAAACACACAATAGCTCATGGTCCAGATGGGATGTCACAGCAGATACTGATAGACACACAGTAGTGATGTCACAATGACTCATGGACCAGATGGGATGTCACAGAAGATACTGATAGAAGCACAGTATTGATGTCACAATGACTCATGGACCAGATGTGATGAAACAGCAAGATGCTGTCACAAACACAGTAGTGATGTCACAATAGCTCATGGACCAGATGTGATGTCACAGCAGATACTGATAGAAACACAGTAGTGATGTCACAATGATTCAAGAACCAGATGTGATGTCACAGCATATACTGACAGAAACACAGTAATGATGTCACAATGACTCATGGACCAGATGTGGTGTCACAGCAGATACTGATAAAAACACAGCAGTGGTGTCACAATGACTCAGGAGCCAGATGTGATGTCACAGCAGATACTGACAGAAACACAGTAGTGATGTCTCAATGAATCATGGACCAGATATGATGTCACAGTAGATATTGACAGAAATACAGTAGTGATGTCACAATGCCTCCTGGACCAGATGTGATGTCAGAGCAGATACTGATAGAAACACAGTAGTGATGTCACATTGATTCAGGAACCAGATGTGATATCACAGCATATACTGACAGAAACACAGTAGTGATGTCACAATGACTCATGGACCAGATGTGATGTCACAGCAAGACACTGATAGAAACACAGTAGTGATGTCACAATGACTAGGGAACCAGATGTGACGTCACAGCAGATACTGATAGACACACATTAGTGATGTCACAATGACTCATGGACCAGATAAAATGTCACAGCAGATGTTGACATAAACACACAATAGCTCATGGACCAGATGGGATGTCACAGCAAATACTGATGTAAACACAGTTGTGATGTCACAATGACTCATGGACCAGATGTGATGTCACAGCAGATACTGACAGAAACACAGTAGTGATGTCACAATGACTCATGGACCAGATGTGATGTCACAGCAAGACACTGATAGAAACACAGTAGTGATGTCACAATGACTAGGGAACCAGATGTGACTTCACAGCAGATACTGATAGACACACATTAGTGATGTCACAATGACTCATGGACCAGATAAAATGTCACAGCAGATGTTGACATAAACATACAATAGCTCATGGACCAGATGGGATGTCACAGCAAATACTGATTTAAACACAGTAGTGATGTCACAATGATTCAGGAACCAGATGTGATATCACAGCATATACTGACAGAAACACTGTAGTGATGTCACATTGACTCATGGACCAGAAGTGATGTCACAACAGACACTGAGAGAAGCACAGTAGTGATGTCACAGTGACTCAGGAGCCAGATGTGATGTCACAGCAGAAACACACAGAAACACAGTAGTGATCTCACAATGACTCGGGAACCAGATGTGATGTCAGAGCAGATACTGACAGTTACACAATAGTGATGTCACAATAGCTCATGGACCAGATGTGATGTCAGATCAGATACTGACAGACACACATTAGTGATGCCACAATGACTCATGGACCAGATATGATGTCACAGCAAGATGCTGTCACAAACACAATAGTGATGTCACAATAGCTCATGGACCAGATGTGATGTCACAGCAGATACTGATAGAAACACAGTAGTGATGTCACAATGATTCAAGAACCAGATGTGATGTCACAGCATTTACTGACAGAAAAACAGTAGTGATATCACAATGACTCATGGACCAGATGTGATGTCACAGCAGATACTGATAGAAACACAGTAGTGATGTCACAATGACTCATGCACCAGATGTGATGTCACAGCAGATACTGACAGAAACACAGTAGTGATGTCTCAGTGACTCATGGACCAGATGTGATGTCACAGTAGATAGTGACAGAAACACAGTAGTGATGTCACAATGACTCATGGAAAAGATGTGATGTCAGAGCAGATACT
Organism: Dendrobates tinctorius; assembly: GCF_039654945.1. NCBI lineage: Eukaryota > Metazoa > Chordata > Amphibia > Anura > Dendrobatidae > Dendrobates > Dendrobates tinctorius. The sequence continues at coordinate 54,774,642 of NW_027361696.1, forward strand.
GACAGACACACATTAGTGATGTCACAATGACTCATGGACCAGATGGGATGTCACAGCAAATACTGATGTAAACAGAGTTGTGATGTCACAATGACTCATGGACCAGATGTGATGTCACAGCAGATACTGACAGAAACACAGTAGTGATGTCACAATGACTAGGGAACCAGATGTGACGTCACAGCAGATACTGATAGACACACATTAGTGATGTCACAATGACTCATGGACCAGATAAAATGTCACAGCAGATGTTGACATAAACACACAATAGCTCATGGACCAGACGGGATGTCACAGCAAATACTGATGTAAACACAGTAGTGATGTCACAATGATTCAGGAACCAGATGTGATATCACAGCATATACTGACAGAAACACTGTAGTGATGTCACAATGACTCATGGACCAGATGTGATGTCACAGCAGATACTGATAGAAACTCAGTAGTGATATCACAATGTCTCATGCACCAGATGTGATGTCACAGCAGATACTGACAGAAACACAGTAGTGATGTCTCAGTGACTCATGGACCAGATGTGATGTCACAGTAGATAGTGACAGAAACACAGTAGTGATGTCACAATGACTCATGGACCAGATGTGATGTCAGAGCAGATACTGACAGACACACATTAGTGATGTCACAATGACTCATGGACCAGATGTGATGTCACAGCAGATACTGATAGAAACACAGTAGTGATGTCACAATGATTCAGGAACCAGATGTGATATCACAGCATTTACTGACAGAAACACTGTAGTGATGTCACAATGACTCATGGACTAGATGTGATGTCAGAGCAGACACTGAGGGAAACACAGTAGTGATGTCACAATGACTCGGGAACCAGATGTGACGTCACAGCAGATACTGATAGACACACAGTAGTGATGTCACAATGACTCATGGACAAGATAACATGTAACAGCAGATGTTGACATAAACACACAATAGCTCATGGTCCAGATGGGATGTCACAGCAGATACTGATAGACACACAGTAGTGATGTCACAATGACTCATGGACCAGATGGGATGTCACAGAAGATACTGATAGAAGCACAGTATTGATGTCACAATGACTCATGGACCAGATGTGATGTCACAGCAGATACTGACAGACACACAATAGTGATGTCACAATGACTCAGGAGCCAGATGTGACGTCACAGCAGAAACACACAGAAACACAGTAGCGATGTCACAATGACTCGGGAACCAGATGTGACTTCACAGCAGATACTGATAGACACACATTAGTGATGTCACAATGACTCATGGACCAGATAAAATGTCACAGCAGATGTTGACATAAACACACAATAGCTCATGGACCAGATGGGATGTCACAGCAAATACTGATTTAAACACAGTAGTGATGTCACAATGATTCAGGAACCAGATGTGATATCACAGCATATACTGACAGAAACACTGTAGTGATGTCACAATGACTCATGGACCAGAAGTGATGTCACAACAGACACTGAGAGAAGCACAGTAGTGATGTCACAGTGACTCAGGAGCCAGATGTGATGTCACAGCAGAAACACACAGAAACACAGTAGTGATCTCACAATGACTCGGGAACCAGATGTGATGTCAGAGCAGATACTGACAGTTACACAATAGTGATGTCACAATAGCTCATGGACCAGATGTGATGTCAGATCAGATACTGACAGACACACATTAGTGATGCCACAATGACTCATGGACCAGATGTGATGTCACAGCAAGATGCTGTCACAAACACAATAGTGATGTCACAATAGCTCATGGACCAGATGTGATGTCACAGCAGATACTGATAGAAACACAGTAGTGATGTCACAATGATTCAAGAACCAGATGTGATGTCACAGCATTTACTGACAGAAAAACAGTAGTGATATCACAATGACTCATGGACCAGATGTGATGTCACAGCAGATACTGATAGAAACACAGTAGTGATGTCACAATGACTCATGCACCAGATGTGATGTCACAGCAGATACTGACAGAAACACAGTAGTGATGTCTCAGTGACTCATGGACCAGATGTGATGTCACAGTAGATAGTGACAGAAACACAGTAGTGATGTCACAATGACTCATGGAACAGATGTGATGTCAGAGCAGATACTGACAGACACACATTAGTGATGTCACAATGACTCATGGACCAGATGGGATGTCACAGCAAATACTGATGTAAACAGAGTTGTGATGTCACAATGACTCATGGACCAGATGTGATGTCACAGCAGATACTGACAGAAACACAGTAGTGATGTCACAATGACTAGGGAACCAGATGTGACGTCACAGCAGATACTGATAGACACACATTAGTGATGTCACAATGACTCATGGACCAGATAAAATGTCACAGCAGATGTTGACATAAACACACAATAGCTCATGGACCAGACGGGATGTCACAGCAAATACTGATGTAAACACAGTAGTGATGTCACAATGATTCAGGAACCAGATGTGATATCACAGCATATACTGACAGAAACACTGTAGTGATGTCACAATGACTCATGGACCAGATGTGATGTCACAGCAGATACTGATAGAAACTCAGTAGTGATATCACAATGTCTCATGCACCAGATGTGATGTCACAGCAGATACTGACAGAAACACAGTAGTGATGTCTCAGTGACTCATGGACCAGATGTGATGTCACAGTAGATAGTGACAGAAACACAGTAGTGATGTCACAATGACTCATGGACCAGATGTGATGTCAGAGCAGATACTGACAGACACACATTAGTGATGTCACAATGACTCATGGACCAGATGTGATGTCACAGCAGATACTGATAGAAACACAGTAGTGATGTCACAATGATTCAGGAACCAGATGTGATATTACAGCATTTACTGACAGAAACACTGTAGTGATGTCACAATGACTCATGGACTAGATGTGATGTCAGAGCAGACACTGAGGGAAACACAGTAGCGATGTCACAATGACTCTGGAGCCAGATGTGATGTCACAGCAGAAACACACAGAAACAAAGTAGTGATGTCACAATGACTCGGGAACCAGATGTGACGTCACAGCAGATACTGATAGACACACAGTAGTGATGTCACAATGACTCATGGACAAGATAACATGTAACAGCAGATGTTGACATAAACACACAATAGCTCATGGTCCAGATGGGATGTCACAGCAGATACTGATAGACACACAGTAGTGATGTCACAATGACTCATGGACCAGATGGGATGTCACAGAAGATACTGATAGAAGCACAGTATTGATGTCACAATGACTCATGGACCAGATGTGATGTCACAGCAGATACTGACAGACACACAATAGTGATGTCACAATGACTCAGGAGCCAGATATGACGTCACAGCAGAAACACACAGAAACACAGTAGCGATGTCACAATGACTCGGGAACCAGATGTGACGTCACAGCAGATACTGATAGACACACAGTAGTGATGTCACAATGACTGATGGAACAGATGTGATGTCACAGCAGATGCTGTCACATACACAGTAGTGATGTCACAATAGCTCATAGACCAGATGTGATGTCAGAGCAGATACTGACAGATACACAATAGTGATGTCACAATAGCTCATGGACCAGATGTGATGAAACAGCAAGATGCTGTCACAAACACAGTAGTGATGTCACAATAGCTCATGGACCAGATGTGATGTCACAGCAGATACTGATAGAAACACAGTAGTGACGTCACAATGATTCAGGAACCAGATGTGATATCACAGCATATACTGACAGAAACACTGTAGTGATGTCACAATGACTCATGGACTAGATGTGATGTCACAGCAGACACTGAGAGAAACACAGTAGTGATGTCACAATGACTCTGGAGCCAGATGTGATGTCACAGCAGAAACACACAGAAACAAAGTAGTGATGTCACAATGACTCGAGAACCAGATGTGACGTCACAGCAGATACTGATAGACACACAGTAGTGATGTCACAATGACTCATGGACAAGATAACATGTAACAGCAGATGTTGATATAAACACACAATAGCTCATGGTCCAGATGGGATGTCACAGCAGATACTGATAGACACACAGTAGTGATGTCACAATGACTCATGGACCAGATGGGATGTCACAGAAGATACTGATAGAAGCACAGTATTGATGTCACAATGACTCATGGACCAGATGTGATGTCACAGCAGAAACACACAGAAACACAGTAGCGATGTCACAATGACTCAGGAACCAGATGTGACGTCACAGCAGATACTGATAGACACACAGTAGTGATGTCACAATGACTGATGGACCAGATGTGATGTCACAGCAGATGCTGTCACAAACACAGTAGTGATGTCACAATAGCTCATAGACCAGATGTGATGTCAGAGCAGATACTGACAGATACACAATAGTGATGTCACAATAGCTCATGGACCAGATGTGATGTCAGAGCAGATAAGAACAGACACACATTAGTGATGTCCCAATGACTCATGGACCAGATGTGATGAAACAGCAAGATGCTGTCACAAACACAGTAGTGATGTCACAATAGCTCATGGACCAGATGTGATGTCACAGCAGATACTGATTGAAACACAGTAGTGATGTCACAATGATTCAAGAACCAGATGTGATGTCACAGCATATACTGACAGAAACACAGTAGTGATGTCACAATGACTCATGGACCAGATGTGATGTCACAGCAGATACTGATAGAAACACAGTAGTGATGTCACAATGACCCTTGCACCAGATGTGATGTCACAGCAGATACTGACAGAAACACAGTAGTGATGACTCAATGACCCATGGACCAGATATGATGTCACAGTAGATAGAGACAGAAACACAGTAGTGATGTCACAATGACTCATGGACCAGATGTGATGTCAGAGCAGATACTGACAGACACACATTCGTGATGTCACAATGACTCATGGACCTGATGTGATGTCACAGCAGATGCTGTCACAAACACAGTAGCGATGTCACAATAGCTCATTGACCAAATGTGATGTCGAAGCAGATACTGATAGAAACACAGTAGAGATGTCACAATGAATCAAGAACCAGATGTGATGTCACAGCATATACTGACAGAAACACAGTAATGATGTCACAATGACTCATGGACCAGATGTGGTGTCACAGCAGATACTGATAAAAACACAGCAGTGGTGTCACAATGACTCAGGAGCCAGATGTGATGTTACAGCAGATACTGACAGAAACACAGTAGTGATGTCTCAATGAATCATGGACCAGATGTGATGTCAGAGCAGTTACTGATAGAAACACAGTAGTGATGTCACAATGACTAGGGAACCAGATGTGATGTCACAGCAGATACTGATAGACACACAGTAGTGATGTCACAATGACTCATGGACCAGATAAAATGTCACAGCAGATTTTGACATAAACACACAATAGCTCATGGACCAGATGGGATGTCACAGCAAATACTGATGTAAACACAGTTGTGATGTCACAATGACTCATGGACCAGATGTGATGTCACAGCAGATACTGACAGACACACAGTAATGATGTCATAATGACTCATGGAACACATGTGATGTCACAGAAGATACTGATAGAAGCACAGTATTGATGTCACAGTGACTCATGGACCAAATGTGATGTCACAGCTGATACTGACACAAACACAGTAGTGATTTCACAATAGCTCATGGACCAGATGTGATGTCAGAGATGATACTGACAGACACACAATAGTGATGTTACAATGACTCATGGACCTGATGTGATGTCACAGCAGATGCTGTCACAAACACAGTAGTGATGTCACAATAGCTCATGGACCAGATGTGATGTCAGAGCAGATACTGACAGATAAACAATAGTGATGTCACAATAGCTCATGGACCAGATGTGATGTCAGAGCAGATACTGAGAGACACACATTAGTGATGTCACAATGACTCATGGACTAGATGTGATGTCACAGAAGATGCTGACAGAAACACAGTAGTGATGTCACAATGACTCATGGACCAGATGTGATGTCACAGCAGATTCAGACAGAAACACAGTAGTGATGTCACAATGACTCATGGACCAGATGTGATGTCACAGAAGATACAGAGACACAGTAGTGATGTCACAATGACTCATGGACCAGATGAGATATCGCAGCAGATACTGACAGACACACAATAGTGATGTCACAATGACTCTTGGACTAGATGTGATGTCACAGTAGGTACTGATATAAACACAGTAGTGATGTCACAATGACTCATGGATCAGATATGATGTCACAGAAGATACTGATGGATGCACAGTATTTATGTCACAATGACTCATGGACCAGATGTGATGTCACAGCTGATACTGACACAAATATAGTAGTGATGTCACAATAGCTCATGGACCATATGCGATATCAGAGCAGATACTGACAGACACACAATAGTGATGTCACAATAACCCATGGACCAGATGTGATGTCAGAGCAGATACTGACAGACACACATTAGTGATGTCACAATGACTCATGGACCAGATGTGATGTCACAGCAGATGCTGACACAAACACAGTAGTGATGTCACAATAGCTCATGGACCAGATGTGATGTCACAGTAGATACTGATAGAAACAAAGTAGTGATGTCACAATGATTCAAGAACCAGTTGTGATGTCACAGCATATACTGACAGAAACACAGTAGTGATGTCACAATGACTCATGGACCAGATGTGATGTCACAGCAGATACTGATAGAAACACAGTAGTGATGTCACAATGACTCTTGCACCAGATGTGATGTCACAGCAGATACTGACAGAAACACAGTAGTGATGTCTCAATGACCCATGGACCAGATATGATGTCACAGTAGATAGTGACAGAAACACAGTAGTGATGTCACAATGACTCATGGACCAGATGTGATGTCAGAGCAGATACTGACAGACACACATTCGTGATGTCACAATGACTCATGGACCTGATGTGATGTCACAGCAGATGCTGTCACAAACACAGTAGCGATGTCACAATAGCTCATTGACCAAATGTGATGTCGCAGCAGATACTGATAGAAACACAGTAGTGATGTCACATTGATTCAGGAACCAGATGTGATATCACAGCATATACTGACAGAAACACAGTAGTGATGTCACAATGACTCATGGACCAGATGTGATGTCACAGCAAGACACTGATAGAAACACAGTAGTGATGTCACAATGACTAGGGAACCAGATGTGATGTCACAGCAGATACTGATAGACACACAGTAGTGATGTCACAATGACTCATGGACCAGATAAAATGTCACAGCAGATGTTGACATAAACACACAATAGCTCATGGACCAGATGGGATGTCACAGCAAATACTGATGTAAACACAGTTGTGATGTCACAATGACTCATGGACCAGATGTGATGTCACAGCAGATACTGACAGACACACAGTAATGATGTCATAATGACTCATGGAACACATGTGATGTCACAGAAGATACTGATAGAAGCACAGTATTGATGTTACAATGACTCATGGACCAAATGTGATGTCACAGCTGATACTGACACAAACACAGTAGTGATTTCACAATAGCTCATGGACCAGATGTGATGTCAGAGAAGATACTGACAGACACACAATAGTGATGATACAATGACTCATGGACCTGATGTGATGTCACAGCAGATGCTGTCACAAACACAGTAGTGATGTCACAATAGCTCATGGACCAGATGTGATGTCAGAGCAGATACTGACAGATACACAATAGTGATGTCACAATAGCTCATGGACCAGATGTGATGTCAGAGCAGATACTGAGAGACACACATTAGTGATGTCACAATGACTCATGGACTAGATGTGATGTCACAGAATATGCTGACAGAAACACAGTAGTGATGTCATAATGACTCATGGACCAGATGTGATGTCACAGCAGATACCGACAGAAACACAGTAGTGATGTCACAATGACTCATGGACCAGATGTGATGTCACAGAAGATACCGAGACACAGTAGTGATGTCACAATGACTCATGGACCAGATAAAATGTCACAGCAGATGTTGACATAAACACACAATAGCTCATGGACTAGATGGGATGTCACAGCAAATACTGATAGACACACAGTAGTGATGTCACAATGACTCATGGAACAGATGTGATGTCACAGAAGATACTGATAGAAGCACAGTATTGTCGTAGCTGCTTTTGTTCTGACCAAGCGTCAGCTGTCCAGATCACCAGTGAGTCCGAATTGTGAGGTTGTTCGCCCTTTCTGTTGCAAGCGCTGAAATCACTTTATCTGACGTAATGAAATATAAGACATGTTTTTATACCATTTACAGCAATATGTGACTCTATGGAGCTCATTTGGCCCCCACCATCACCTCAGGGTCGTACCTTGTTTACAATATAACCAGACCACGTTGTTGAGAACAAATATGATAACAAGTATAGTTTCCTTGAAGACAGAGACTACTAGTCTACATAAGAATAATTCTAGCAATAATAAGGCAAAAGGCAATTGAAGTCTTAAAGGCATTTAAAGGGATATAAAGGCAAACCATTAACTCTTCTATATCAATTTCCCCCTTTTGTAAATGGTATATCCTTTGCCACAGGGTCAGCTGATGTCCACAAAGGAGCTACTGTCTCATGGGTCTAGTACCCATAAGGGGGCTTCCTACCTGCTTCGGCCATCTACCCTCAGTGTGGACACTCACTTTCCCCATCAGCAATGGCCACCTGGGGTCTATGATACACTACAGAAGGTTCAGCCTTAGATTCTTTTTTTCACACATACATTATTCAGTAGCTTAAGTAATACATACAGTGGGGACAAAAAGTATTTAGTCAGTCAGCAATAGTGCAAGTTCCACCACTTAAAAAGATGAGAGGCGTCTGTAATTTACATCATAGGTAGACCTCAACTATGGGAGACAAACTGAGAAAAAAAAATCCAGAAAATCACATTGTCTGTTTTTTTTTTCATTTTATTTGCATATTATGGTGGAAAATAAGTATTTGGTCAGAAACAAAATTTCATCTCAATACTTTGTGATATATCCTTTGTTGGCAATGACAGAGGTCAAACATTTTCTGTAAGTCTTCACAAGGTTGCCACATACTGTTGTTGGTATGTTGGCCCATTCCTCCATGCAGATCTCCTCTAGAGCAGTGATGTTTTTGGCTTTTCGCTTGGCAACACGGACTTTCAACTCCCTCCAAAGGTTTTCTATAGGGTTGAGATCTGGAGACTGGCTAGGCCACTCCAGGACCTTGAAATGCTTCTTACGAAGCCACTCCTTCGTTGCCCTGGCGGTGTGCTTTGGATTATTGTTATGTTGAAAGACCCAGCCACGTTTCATCTTCAATGCCCTTGCTGATGGAAGGAGGTTTGCACTCAAAATCTCACGATACATGGCCCCATTCATTCTTTCATGTACCCGGATCAGTCGTCCTGGCCCCTTTGCAGAGAAACAGCCCCAAAGCATGATGTTTCCACCACCATGCTTTACAGTAGGTATGGTGTTTGATGGATGCAACTCAGTATTCTTTTTCCTCCAAACACGACAAGTTGTGTTTCTACCAAACAGTTCCAGTTTGGTTTCATCAGACCATAGGACATTCTCCCAAAACTCCTCTGGATCATCCAAATGCTCTCTAGCAAACTTCAGACGGGCCCGGACATGTACAGGCTTAAGCAGTGGGACACGTCTGGCACTGCAGGATCTGAGTCCATGGTGGCGTAGTGTGTTACTTATGGTAGGCCTTGTTACATTGGCCCCAGCTCTCTGCAGTTCATTCACTAGGTCCCCCCGCGTGGTTCTGGGATTTTTGCTCACCGTTCTTGTGATCATTCTGACCCCACAGGGTGGGATTTTGCGTGGAGCACCAGATCGAGGGAGATTATCAATGGTCTTGTATGTCTTCCATTTTCTAATTATTGCTCCCACAGTTGATTTCTTCACTCCAAGCTGGTTGGCTATTGCAGATTCAGTCTTCCCAGCCTGGTGCAGGGCTACAATTTTGTTTCTGGTGTCCTTTGACAGCTCTTTGGTCTTCACCATAGTGGAGTTTGGAGTCAGACTGTTTGAGGGTGTGCACAGGTGTCTTTTTATACTGATAACAAGTTTAAACAGGTTCCATTACTACAGGTAATGAGTGGAGGAAAGAGGAGACTCTTAAAGAAGAAGTTACAGGTCTGTGAGAGCCAGAAATCTTGATTGCTTGTTTCTGACCAAATACTTATTGTCCACCATAATATGCAAATAAAATGAAAAAAAAACAGACAATGTGATTTTCTGGATTTTTTTTTCTCAGTTTGTCTCCCATAGTTGAGGTCTACCTATGATGTAAATTACAGACGCCTCTCATCTTTTTAAGTGGTGGAACTTGCACTATTGCTGACTGACTAAATACTTTTTTTCCCCACTGTATATTAGCGCTTTTACGGCTACATAAAATAATAAGCAAAACAACAAACTTTGCATACAAGTCTGTACAATGCCAAAAAAAATCCATCCTGCTAAGCTATTAAACCAATTTGCTGGATTTAGGAAAGAGAATGCGTTACCCCACCAGGAATCTCTGTTTGCACTGTGTTGTTTTAACCATTGGTCTCTAAGTTCACCTATTTTGTCTATACTGGCCCTGATCTGGAGAATGCCAGCAGGGTCGATATAATTACAACAGGTGGGACCAATTATTTGACACATTCCTCCTTCTTTTGCGGTCAGGTAATTTAGTACTATAGTATGCTGGTTAGTAACTACGATTAATTGTCTCTGTATTGTATTAGTTTCAATAAGAACTTCAAGAATCTGGAAAATCTGATCGTCCAGGTAGTCGGTAGCTTCCACTAATTTATCCCACATTTGGGTTATGAAGGGGTATATTAGCATACTACTGAATATTTTATTTGTTATCCCCATTTCTACTAGATGCGGCCTACCATTTGGCTTATTGTCTGCAGCCCTTCTATACGAGGTGTGAATTGGAACTGCTGCAGTGTCTATTTTACTATGAGGAACTATGAAAGTGGCTGGTGTCAGTTTAGCAAGAGTGCAGACCCCTCTTATGTCCGGGCTCACCCACCTGTAGGCACGATGTCCGCAAACCAAGAATACTCCTTTGGGGAGAACACAAACGTGACCAGGGGTCTGTATACATTGGTATAAACTCAAAAGTCCTGACATAGGCTTATGGGCGCACCAAGTATTATTCATTTGTTTTCCACTTACACCAGATGTACATTTACCCCTTTCTTTCCTTATTATTTTACCCGTAGATGATTTACAGCCTTCAACACCATCTTGGTACACCGTATCATTAACCTGTGTTTGATCGCAAGTGTATATGCGGAAGCAATTATTGTCCTCACCACAGGTGTCTGCTCCAGTGTGTTGAAGACTGAACTACAGTCCATCATTGGGAATAGGGTCTGAGTGAGGGATTTCAGTCCTCCTCCTGGCGACCATATTTCCGACATCTGAGTCATATTCCCGCCACCACATTTGTACCTTTAGGCCGCGTAATATTAAACTGAAACCAGGGATTAGCGGCCCATCCGATTATAGCCAATGAGGCAGATATATCATGGGGCACACCTAGATTGAGTCCAAGTCTCATTGTGTATGCAGTGTGGGGTTAATACCTCCCATGGCTCCAGAGGTAAGGCTAAGTACGGCATAGTCCTCGCAGATACAGGGCTGTGTGTACAGATCCAACAGTCCTTTGGTTTCTGTCCTTCCATGTCCTTTATAAGAAGAGCATGATGCCAAATAAGTTTGTTGTCCCAATCAGCATTTAAGAGGTTGTCCTGTGTCTCTGTAGAGTGCAGTAACCCTGTCACTGCCAGCAAGGTGATGAGGAGAACAGTCATTCTGCTGTTGACAGGACCTTCTTGCAGTGACTGGTGTGGATCCAGGTGAACTTTCCCTCAAGTTTTACTGAAGTGGATGTGGTCAGCTGGACTTGGAAGGGGCCGTCAAATCGTGGGTCCAGGATCCTTCTCACGTGTCTGCGTATAACCACCCAATCACCTGGATTCAGCTGATGCACATCTGCACTGGCATTAGGATCTGGAATGTATGAGAACACATGTTTATGCACCACATTAAGTCTTTCCTGCAAGGCCTGGACGTAGGCTGTCATAGCACCGTGTTGCATTTGTAGCACCTGTGGGAAGTACAGACCAGTCTTTGGTGCACTACCAACAGGACTTCAGAAGGAGACAAGCCTGTGTTTCTATTTGGAGTGTGTCTGACTGAAAAGAGTGCAAGGGGCAAGCACTCTACCCAGCTCTTTCCTGTGTCTGCCATGGCCTTTTGAATTTTCAGTTTAAGTGTCCCATTTAGTCTTTCCACTTTCCCACTACTTTGTGGCCTATATGGTGTCTGAAATGTTTGCTGTACACCCGGGGCCTGCATGACTTCCCTCATTATTTCTCCTGTGAAGTGTGTACCCCTATCTGTTTCTGTGGCTTCTGGGACACCATACCGGATAGGCTTCCGGTCAACCAGAGAAGAGATCTACACATACTAGGATATTTGCATACACTCCTACCTTGGTAGCTGTATGTCGTCAATCTGCAGTCTCTGAAACGGGTAGAGAGGCCTAGATGTCGCTTTCTTAGGGACTTTTACTGTCTTACCTGGATTGTGCTGTGCACAGATGAGGCATGATTGTACAAGTTTCGCGGCTGCGTAACTGAAACCAGGAGCGATCCAGAAGGCATCTACCATGGCACACATGTGACTTTTTGAGGTGTGAGTGGGGCCATGTGCTGCTTGCGCCATGATTGGGAACAGGGACTTTGGTGGGCACAATTTATCCTTATTCTCCCATACTCCATTTGAGTTCAGCTCAGCTCCCAGTCTCCCCTGGTGTACCTTCTCTGTTTGGGCAGCTTTTTGCTGGAAGGATTTCAGGACATCTAGGCTCAATGTGGCTGGAATACGCTGACTCCCCGCCACCATCCACTGCTCTCTCTAGGCCGCCTTGTGCTACTTTAGCAGCCTCGTTCACCCTTCTGTTGCCCTCTACCTCCACGGAGTCACCTTTGTGTGTGCTTTTACCTTGACAATGCCAACCTGTTCTGGTAACATCAATGCCTCCATCAATTGTTTCACCAGCTCTGCATTTTTAATGGGCTTCGAATCTGTGAAAATATTAGCGACTTTACCTGCAGTGGCTCTACATGCCTCAGTGAGTGCCTTCAACTTTGCCTCCTGCGCCGACATGTGAGGAGAGAGTGGTTCCGCTCGGATTACCTCATGTGAGGATACTACTACATACTGTGACGACTCCTGGAGTGGACCCTCTGGGTCGTGACACCAACCCTCCCAGGGCGAGCTGACCTAGTGAAGACCACCCCCTATACAGGGAGTGTCAGGGGCAAGCCCCAGGGGGTGAGGCACCACGACTGCCAGCACCAGGCGGCCGGCTCACAGGAGACACGAGTGGGTGAGTGTGTCTGCAGGAACGTGAAAAGCGTGGACACGGGAACACGTGGTATACAGAGACTTCGTTCGTCCGGGTGTGAGTGAAGCAGGATGCGTGCAAGGCGCACGTCAGAGCACTGAGTCAGGCAGCAGGTGTGCCAGGAGGTGTAACAAAGTACAGGAGCAGGGTGTGTGCCAGAGGGCACAACTGAGCATAAGACAGAGCGCAGGATTGGTACATGTGCCAGGAGGCACAACAGAGTAAGAGACTGAGTACAGGATCAGAGCATGTGCCAGGAGGCACAACTAAGTATAAGACAGAGCACAGGGTAAGAGCATGTGCCAGGAGGCACAACCAAGTACAAAGCAGAGGACCTGAATACAGCGCACAGCCAGGCAGGGACACGGCAGACCAAGCCAGGAAGCACAACAATAATCAGGCACCTCCCCTAGGGGGAGGTCATCTGATATAGCACATGACTACTACTGGTTCCGGGTCAGGACCTAGCCAGAAAGCACATGACCACTACAGGTTCCGGGTCAGGTCCTCCATTACCATAGAGAGGACCGAGCCCTATACAGCACTGACAGGAGCGCGCAAACACAAACGTGACATGTAGGAGGAGACCCGGGGACGAGAGCTGCACGTGCGCACCCGACGGGACCCCCGGAGTAACCGCGGCTCCGGAAGAGATGACATCGGGACCGAGGTCCCGCCCCCAGGTGAGCACGGCGTGACAGTACCCCCCCTTTACGCCCCCTCTTTCTAAAACTGGAGAGGAACTTAGACAAAATCTGGGGTGTGTGGATATTCTCCCTGGGTTCCCATGACCTCTCCTCGGGGCCAAAACCCTTCCAATCAACCAAGAACATGGTTCTCCCTCTTACCTTCTTCATGGCCAAAATGTCATTCACCTCAAACTCATCCCCCAAGCCAACAGGCTGGGGTGTGTGGCCTGGAGAAGGATGAAATCGGTTAAGAACCACAGGTTTTAGGAGAGATACATGGAAGGAATTGGGAATACGGAGTGAAGGAGGCAGCTTCAATTTATAAGCAACATCATTAATCCGCCTGAGGACCTCAAAAGGACCAATGTAACGGGGACCCAGTTTGTAAGATGGTACCTTAAGGCGGACGTATTTGGTGGAGAGCCACACCTTGTCACCAGGGAGAAATGGAGGAACGTCCAGGCGCCTCTTGTCAGCGTGTAATTTCATTCTGTCCCGTGCTTTCTCGAAAGCGGTTTTGGTCTCCTGCCATACCCTGGAGAACTCCACAGACAGAGAATCGGCAGCAGGTACCCCCGAGATAGGAAGAACCGGTAGAGGCACATTGGGATGCTGTCCAAAGACGATGAAGAAAGGAGACTTGGTAGACGATTCACTGGAGTGATTATTGTAGGCGAACTCAGCCCAAGGAAGTAGACCGACCCAGTCATTCTGAAGAGCATTAGAAAAATGCAGGAGGTAGGATGTAAGGATCTGGTTGGTACGTTCCACCTGCCCATTGGTTTGGGGGTGATAGGCGGAAGAGAAATCCAATGACACTTTAATGAGTCCGCATAGAGCTCTCCAGAATCGGGAGGTGAATTGGACCCCTCGGTCTGACACGATGTGCTGGGGGAAGCCGTGAATCCTGAAGATATGGGAAATGAAGATCTTCGCCAAGTCAGGAGCAGAGGGTAGTCCGGGAAGAGGAATGAAGTGGGCCATCTTTGAAAATCGGTCTACAACCACCAAGACCACAGTACAGCCGGAAGAACAAGGCAGATCAGTAATGAAATCCATGGCTATGTGCTGCCATGGAGCCGACGGAACGGGAAGCGGGAACAGAAGACCGGAGGGTGGTTGTCTGGGTAATTTGTTCTGGGCACAGGATGGGCAAGATGCTACAAAGTCTTTAACATCCTGGGAGAGTGAAGGCCACCAATAATGGCGAGAGATTAAGTCCAAAGTCTTTTTGACACCAACGTGGCCGGAACGACTGGAATGCGTCTTCAGCCTCAGAGGGCCAAGCCTTTGGGTTAGCTCCCTAGCAGATAAGGGACGAGATGGGGCAAACCAACGAGGAGAAATGAGAAACAAACTGTCGGTAGTAGTTCGCAAAACCAAGGAAGCGTTGGATTGCCTTCACCCCATGGGGCTGTGGCCAATCGAGGACGGCAGACACCTTTGCCGGATCCATGCGTAGACCTGATTCTGAGATAATGTACCCCAAGAATGGCAGGGACGTTTGCTCGAAGGCACATTTCTCGAGCTTGGCATAAAGGCGGTTCTCCCTCAGGCGCTGGAGGACTTGACGCACGTTCTTTCTGTGGGCGGAGAGGTCTGGAGAAAAAACGAGGATGTCATCCAGATAGACTACCACGCAGGAGTACAGCATATCCCGGAAGACGTCATTCACGAACTCCTGGAACACCGCTGGGGCATTGCAGAGGCCGAAGGGCATGACCAAGTACTCATAGTGACCGTCTCTGGTGTTAAAGGCGGTCTTCCACTCATCCCTGGAACGAATGCGGATCAAGTTGTGGGCCCCACGAAGATCCAGTTTGGTGAAAATTCGAGCTCCTCTAAGTCGGTCAAAGAGCTCCGGGATCAATGGCAATGGGTACTTGTTCTTGACCGTGATATCGTTCAGGCCTCGGTAATCTATGCAAGGACGGAGGGAGCCGTCCTTCTTTTTTACAAAGAAAAATCCCGCTCCCGCGGGCGAGGAGGACTTACGGATAAAACCTCTCGCAAGGTTCTCCTGGATATAGTCAGACATAGCTTGGGTCTCAGCAGGGGATAGCGAGTATATCCTACCCCTGGGTGGTGTAGAACCAGGAATGAGGTCAATCGGACAGTCATATGGCCGATGGAGGGGCAGAGTCTCGGCCTCCTTCTTGTCGATGACATCTGCAAAGGACCAGTAAGCCCACGGCAGACCTGTAGGTGCCGGGGATGGACCGGCAGAGTACATCGGACGGACGGGCAACAGGCACTTCTCCTGACAGAACGGTCCCCACCGGAGTATCTCGCCCGACCGCCAGTCCAGGGTTGGCTCATGAGTCCGTAGCCAAGAGAGGCCTAGAAGAAGTGTGTAAGACATGGTAGACAAGACGATGAAGGAGATCTTCTCCAGGTGCAGGGCTCTAATCTGCAGCTCGATCTCTTCGGTGGCCTGGGTAACGGTCTCCTGTACGGACGTACCATTGACCGAAACAATCGACCGAGGAGTCTCCAGGGATCTGACAGGAATCCGGTATTTTTTAACCACCTCTAGTGTGATAAAATTCCCCTCCGCGCCAGAATCCAGAAAAGCCTCCTCAGAATAACGCTTTGCACTGAGATTCAATAATACGGACACGAGCAGGGGAGGAGAGGAATCACGTACACTTAGGGAGGCCTCTCCTATCAACCCTAGGCGGAGAAGTTTCCCGGCTTCTTGGAGAAGGAACGGAGGAGGTGAGAGGAGCTCCTCTCTCTGGCTAATTCACGGGCACGTTCCTGAAACCGCAGGTCAATGCGTGTCGCCAGAGAGATCAGATCCTCTAAAGAGGTGGGGGTATCCCGACCTGCCAGTACGTCTTTGATCCGACCGGACAGGCCACGCCAAAAGATCCCTACGAGAGCCTCGTTGTTCCAACCGAGTTCGGAGGCCAAGGTACGAAAACGGATGGCATACTGTCCCACCGGTAGCGTACCCTGATGGAGGTTAAAGAGGGACTCGGTGATAGAGGCCAGCCGACCCGGCTCATCGAACACCTTGCGGAAGGTGTCCAAAAAGGTGGAAAGCTGAGAGACGAGTGGGTCATTGCTCTCCCAGAGGGGGTTCACCCATGCTAACGACTCCCCCTCTAAGTGTGAAACAATAAAGGCAATTTGGGCGCGCTCAGTGGGATAGTGCTGCGGCAAAAGCTCAAAATGTAGCCGACATTGGTTCAGAAATCCTCGACAAAACTTGGGGTCCCCGCTATATCGGGGTGGCTTGCCGAGGCGCGGCATCGGGTGCGGGGTCGAGGACTGGGCAGAAACGGATTGTATGGCCGACAAACGGGACTCCATGGAGTTCAAAAGGGCCATAATCCTGGTCTGACTCTCCCGTAGGAACACCAGTTCCTTTTGGATGGAGGTGGTGGTACCAGCGGGGTCCATGGCCTGATTATACTGTGACGACTCCTGGAGTGGACCCTCTGGGTCGTGACATCAACCCTCCCAGGGCGAGCTGACCTAGTGAAGACCACCCCCTATACAGGGAGTGTCAGGGGAAAGCCCTCCAGGCAGCAGGTGTGCCAGGAGGTGTAACAGAGTCCAGGAGCAGGGTGTGTGCCAGAGGGCACAACTGAGCATAAGACAGAGCGCAGGATTGGTACATGTGCTAGGAGGCACTACAGAGTAAGAGACTGAGTACAGGATCAGAGCATGCGCCAGGAGGCACAACTGAGTATAAGACAGAGCACGGAATCAGAGTGTGTGCCAGGAGGCACAACTAAGTATAAGACAGAGCACGGGGTAAGAGCGTGTGCCAGGAGGCACAACCAAGTACAAAGCAGAGGACCTGAATACAGCGCACAGCCAGGCAGGGACACGGCAGACCAAGCCAGGAAGCACAACAATAATTAGGCGCCTCCCCTAGGGGGAGGTCGTCTGATATAGCACATGACTACTACTGGTTCCGGGTCAGGACCTAGCCAGAAAGCACATGACCACTACAGGTTCCGGGTCAGGTCCTCCATTACCATAGAGAGGACCGAGCCCTATACAGCACTGACAGGAGCGCGCAAGCGCAAACGTGACATGTAGGAGGAGACCCGGGGACGAGAGCTGCGCGTGCGCACCCGACGGGACCCCCCGGAGTGACCGCGGCTTCGGAAGAGATGACGTCGGGACCGAGGTCCCGCCCCCAGGTGAGCACGGCGTGACACATATTCAGTGTAGAATCGTCCATCCTGGTGGTATCTGGAGCCATCTACAAAAAAGAAACTCAAAGTCTGCATTAGGAACAGGTTTTTCATGAACGTGTGCAAACCCAACTGTCTCCTGACTCATCAGTTCTATGCAGACATATTCATGTGTCATGTCAAAGTATCCTTCCTCACTCACTAATACGGTCACCAATTCCCCCTTTTCTGAATCCACAGGCAGGAGGGTGGCTGGATTCAGAACGTTGCATCTTTTGAGGGTGACATACTCAGGAATTAGTAGAGCACACTCAAGTCGGAGCTGTCTGGCCATAGACAGATGTTTTGGTTGAACTTGTACGAGCATGGCATGGATGTCATGTGGGGAATAGATTGTCAAAAGAAACGTCAGTGTGATCTCATATGCCTTTCCTAGTAGTAGTGCCGCTGCTCCTACCGCACAGACACAATCAATTTTGTGTGAGGCCCCAGGGCTGATGACAAGCAGTAGTTATGTCACAATGATTCAAGAACCAGATGTGATGTCACAGCAGATACTGATAGAAACACAGTAGTGATGTCACAATGACTCATGCACCAGATGTGATGTCACAGCAGATACTGACAGAAACACAGTAGTGATGTCACAATGACTCATGGACCAGTTGTGATGTCACAGCAGATACTGATAGAAACACAGTAGTGATGTCACAATGACTCATGCACCAGATGTGATGTCACAGCAGATACTGACAGAAACACAGTAGTGATGTCTCAATGAATTATGGACCAGATATGATGTCACAGTAGATAGTGACAGAAACACAGTAGTGATGTCACAATGACTCCTGGACCAGATGTGATGTCAGAGCAGATACTGACAGACACACATTAGTGATTTCACAATGACTCATGGACCAGATGTGATGTCACAGCAGATGCTGACACAAATACAGTAGTGATGTCACAATAGCTCATGGACCAGATGTGATGTCACAGCAGATACTGATGGAAACACAGTAGTGATGTCACAATGATTCAGGAACCAGATGTGATATCACAGCATATACTGACAGAAACACTGTAGTGATGTCACAATGACTCATGGCCAAATGTGATGTCACAGCAGATACTGATAGAAACACAGTAGTGATGTCACAATGATTCAGGAACCAGATGTGATGTCACAGCAGATACTGATAGAAGCACAGTAGTGATGTCACAATGACTCATGGACCAGATGTGATGTCAGAGCAGATATTGACATACACACAATAGTGATGTCACAATGACTCATGGACCTGATGTGATGTCACAGCAGATGCTGTCAAAAACACAGTATTGATGTCACAATAGCTCATGGACCAGATGTGATGTCAGAGCAGATACTGACGGACACACATTAGTGATGTCACAATGATTCAGGAACCAGATGTGATATCACAGCATATACTGACAGAAACACTGTGGTGATGTCACAATGACTCATGGACCAGATGTGATGTCAGAGCAGATACTGACAGATACACAATAGTGATGTCACAATAGCTCATGGACCAGATGTGGTGTCAGAGCAGATACTGATAGAAGCACAGTATTGATGTCACAATGAATCATGGTCCAGATGTGATGTCACAGCAGATACTGACAGACACACAGTAGTGATGTCACAATGACTCATGGACCAGATAAAATGTCACAGCAGATGTTGACATAAACACATAATAGCTCATGGACCAGATGGGAGGTCACAGCAAATACTGATGTAAACACAGTTGTGACGTCACAATGACTCATGGACCAGATGTGATGTCACAGCAGATACTGATAGACACAGCAGTGATGTCACAATGACTCATGGAACAGATGTGATGCCAGAGCAGATACTGACAGATACACATTAGTGATGTCACAATGATTCAGGAGCCAGATGTGATGTCACAGCATATACTGACAGATACACAATAGTGATGTCACAATACCTCATGGACCAGATGTGATGTCAGAGCAGATATTGACAGAAACACATTAGTGATGTCAAAATGAGTCATGGAGCAGATGTGATGTCACAGGAAGATGCTGTCACAAACACAGTAGTGATGTCACAATAGCTCATGCACCAGCTGTGATGTCACAGCAGATACTGGTAGAAACACAGTAGTGATGTCACAATGATTCAAGAACCAGATGTGATGTCACAGCATATACTGACAGAAACACAGTAGTGATGTCACAATGACTCATGCACCAGATGTGATGTTACAGCAGATACTGACAGAAACACAGTTGTGATGTCTCAATGACTCAAGGACCAGATGTGATGTCACAGCAGACACTGATAGAAACACAGTAGTGATGTCACAATGACTCATGGACCAGATGTGATATCACAGAAGATACTGATAGAAGCACAGTATTGATGTCACAATGACTCATGGACCAGATGTGATGTCACAGCAGATACTGATAGAAACACAGTAGTAATGTCACAATGATTCAAGATCCAGATGTGATGTCACAGCATATACTGACAGAAACACAGTACTGATGTCACAATGACTCTTGGACCAGATGTGATGTCACAGCAGAAACTGATAGAAACACAGTAGTGATGTCACAATGATTCAAAAACCAGATGTGGTGTCTCAGAATATACTGACAGAAACACAGTAGTGATGTCACAATGACTCATGGACCAGATGTGATGTCTCAGCAAATACTGACAGAAACACAGTAGTGATGTCACAATTGCTCAAGGACCAGATGTGATGTCAGAGCAGATACTGACAGACACAAATTTGTGATGTCACAATGACTCATAGACCAGATGTGATGTCACAGCAAGATGCTGTCACAAACACAGTAGTGATGTCACAATTGCTCATGGACCAGATGTGATGTCACAGCAGAAACTGATAGAAACACAGTAGTGATGTCACAATGAATCTTGGACCAGATGTGATGTCACAGCAGTTACTGACAGAAACACAGTAGTGATGTCTCAATGACTCTTGGACCAGATGTGATGTCACAGTAGATAGTGACAGAAACACAGTAGTGATGTCACAATGACTCATGGACCAGATGTGTTGTCAGAGCAGACACTGACAGACACACATTAGTGATGTCACATTGACTCATGGACCAGATGTGATATGACAGCATATACTGCCAGAAACACTGTAGTGATGTCACAATGACTCATGGACCAGATGTGATGTCACAGCAGAAAAACACAGAAACACAGTAGTCATGTCACAATGACTCAGGAACCAGATGTGACGTCACAGCAGATACTGATAGACACACAATAGTGATGTCACAATGACTCATGGACCAGATAAAATGTCACAGCAGATGTTGACATAAACACACAATAGCTCATGGACCAGATGGGATGTCACATCAAATACAGATGTAAACACAGTTGTGATGTCACAATGACTCATGGACCAGATGTGATGTCACAGCAGACACTGATAGAAACACAGTAGTGATGTCAAAATGACTCGGGAGCCAGATATGATGTCACAGCAGAAACTGATACACACACTGTAGTGATGTCACAATGACTCATGGACCAGATAAAATGTCACAGCAGATGTTGACATAAACACACAATAGCTCATGGACCAGATAGGATGTCACAGCAAATACTGATGTAAACATAGTTGTGATGTCACAATGACTCATGGACCAGATGTGATGTCACAGCATATACTGATAGACACACAGTAGTGATGTCACAATAGCTCATGGACAAGATGTGATGTCACAGCAGATACTGATAGAAACACAGTAGTGATGTCACAGTGATTCAAGAACCAGATGTGATGTCATAGCATATACTGACAGAAACACAGTAGTGATGTCACAATGACTCATGGAGCAGATGTGATGTCACAGCAGATACTGATAGAAACAGAGTAGTGATGTCACAATGACTCATTCACCAGATGTGATGTCACAGCAGATATTGACAGAAACACAGTAGTGATTTCACAATGATTCAGGAAGCAGATGTGATATCACAGTATATACTGACAGAAACACTGTAGTGATGTCACAATGACTCATGGACCAGATAAAATGTCACAGCAGATGTTGTCATAAACACACAATAGCTCATGGACCAGATGTGATGTCACAGCAGATACAGACAGAAACACAGTATTGATGTCACAATGACTCATGGACCAGATGTGATGTCACAGAAGATACCGAGACACAGTAGTGATGTCACAATGACTCATGGACCAGATGAGATATCACAGCAGATACTGACAGACACACAATAGTGATGTCACAATGACTCTTGGACTCGGTGTGATGTCATAGAAGGTACTGATATAAACACAGTAGTGATGTCACAATGACTCATGGACCAGATATGATGTCACAGAAGATACTGACAGATGCACAGTATTTATGTCACAATGACTCATGGACCAGATGTGATGTCACAGCTGATACTGACACAAATATAGTAGTGATGTCACAATAGCTCATGGACCATATGCGATATCAGAGCAGATACTGACAGACACACAATAATGATGTCACAATAACCCATGGACCAGATATGATGTCAGAGCAGATACTGACAGACACACATTAGTGATGTCACAATGACTCATGGACTAGATGTGATGTCACAGCAGATGCTGACACAAACACAGTAGTGATGTCACAATAGCTCATGGACCAGATGTGATGTCACAGCAGATATTGATAGAAACACAATGGTGATGTCACAATGATTCAGGAACCAGATGTGATATCACAGCATATACTGACAGAAACACTGTAGTGATGTCACAATGACTCATGGACCAGATGTGATGTCACAGCAGACACTGATAGAAACACAGTAGTGATGTCACAATGACTCATGGACCAGATGTGATGTCAGAGCAGATACTGACAGACACAAATTAGTGATGTCACAATGACTCATGGACCAGATGTGATGTCACAGCAAGATGCTGTCACAAACACAGTAGTGATGTCACAATAGCTCATGGACCAGATGTGATGTCACAGCAGAATCTGATAGAAACATAGTAGTGAGGTCTCAATGACTTTTGGACCAGATGGGATGTCACAGTAGATAGTGACAGAAACACAGTAGTGATGTCACAATGACTCTTGGACCAGATGTGATGTCACAGCAGATACTGACAGAAACACATTAGTGATGTCACAATGACTCAAGAGCCAGATGTGATGTCACAGCAGAAAAACACTGAAACACAGTAGTGATGTCACAATGACTCAGGAACCAGATGTGACGTCACAGCAGATACTGATAGACACACGATAGTGATGTCACAATGACTCATGGACCAGATAAAATGTCACAGCAGATGTTGACATAAACACACAATAGCTCATGGACCAGATGGGATGTCACAGCAAATACAGATGTAAACACAGTTGTGATGTCACAATGACTCATGGACCAGATGTGATGTCACAGCAGACACTGATAGAAACACAGTAGTGATGTCACAATGACTCGGGAGCCAGATATGATGTCACAGCAGAAACTGATACACTCACTGTAGTGATGTCACAATGACTCATGGATCAGATAAAATGTCACAGCAGATGTTGACATAAACACACAATAGCTCATGGACCAGATGGGATGTCACAGCAAATACTGATGTAAACATAGTTGTAATGTCACAATGACTCATGGACCAGATGTGATGTCACAGCAGATACTGATAGACACACAGTAGTGATGTCACAATGATTCAAGAACCAGTTGTGATGTCACAGCAGATGCTGATAGAAACAGAGTAGTGATGTCACAATGACTCATTCACCAGATGTGATGTCACAGCAGATACTGACAGAAACACAGTAGTGATGTCACAATGATTCAGGAAGCAGATGTGATATCACAGTATATACTGATAGAAACACTGTAGTGATGTCACAATGACTCATGGATCAGATAAAATGTCACAGCAGATGTTGACATAAACACACAAAAGCTCATGGACAAGATGTGATGTCACAGCAGACACTGATAGAAACACAGTAGTGATGTCACAATGACTCGTGAACCAGATGTGAAATCACAGCAGATAGTGACAGAAACACAATAGTGATGTCACAATGACTCATGGACCAGATGTGATGTCACAGCAGATGCTGACACAAACACAGTAGTGATGTCACAATAGCTCATGGACCAGATGTGATGTCACAGGAGATACTGACAGACACACAATAGTGATGTCACAATGACTCATGGACCTGATGTGATGTGACAGCAGATGCTGTCACAAACACAGTAGTGATGTCACAATAGCTCATGGACCAGATGTGATGTCACAGCAGATACTGATAGAAACACAGTAGCGATGTCGCAATGATTCAAGAACCAGATGTGATGTCACAGCAAATACTGACAGAAATACATTAGTGATGTCACAATGACTCATGGACCAGATGTGATGTCACAGCAGATACTGATAGAAACACAGTAGTGATGTCACAATGACTCATGGACCAGATAAAATGTCACAGCAGATGTTGACATAAACACACAATAGCTCATGGACCAGATGGGATGTCACATCAAATACAGATGTAAACACAGTTGTGATGTCACAATGACTCATGGACCAGATGTGATGTCACAGCAGACACTGATAGAAACACAGTAGTGATGTCAAAATGACTCGGGAGCCAGATATGATGTCACAGCAGAAACTGATACACACACTGTAGTGATGTCACAATGACTCATGGACCAGATAAAATGTCACAGCAGATGTTGACATAAACACACAATAGCTCATGGACCAGATAGGATGTCACAGCAAATACTGATGTAAACATAGTTGTGATGTCACAATGACTCATGGACCAGATGTGATGTCACAGCATATACTGATAGACACACAGTAGTGATGTCACAATAGCTCATGGACAAGATGTGATGTCACAGCAGATACTGATAGAAACACAGTAGTGATGTCACAATGATTCAAGAACCAGATGTGATGTCATAGCATATACTGACAGAAACACAGTAGTGATGTCACAATGACTCATGGAGCAGATGTGATGTCACAGCAGATACTGATAGAAACAGAGTAGTGATGTCACAATGACTCATTCACCAGATGTGATGTCACAGCAGATATTGACAGAAACACAGTAGTGATTTCACAATGATTCAGGAAGCAGATGTGATATCACAGTATATACTGACAGAAACACTGTAGTGATGTCACAATGACTCATGGACCAGATAAAATGTCACAGCAGATGTTGTCATAAACACACAATATATTGCTCATGGACCAGATGTGATGTCACAGCAGATACAGACAGAAACACAGTATTGATGTCACAATGACTCATGGACCAGATGTGATGTCACAGAAGATACCGAGACACAGTAGTGATGTCACAATGACTCATGGACCAGATGAGATATCACAGCAGATACTGACAGACACACAATAGTGATGTCACAATGACTCTTGGACTCGGTGTGATGTCATAGAAGGTACTGATATAAACACAGTAGTGATGTCACAATGACTCATGGACCAGATATGATGTCACAGAAGATACTGACAGATGCACAGTATTTATGTCACAATGACTCATGGACCAGATGTGATGTCACAGCTGATACTGACACAAATATAGTAGTGATGTCACAATAGCTCATGGACCATATGCGATATCAGAGCAGATACTGACAGACACACAATAATGATGTCACAATAACCCATGGACCAGATATGATGTCAGAGCAGATACTGACAGAATGAAAAATATAATCCTTAAAGGGTTCTCAAATCAAACTCATATATTAAATCCCTAAAACGATACTTTATTGTTTAAAAACCACAAATGTGGTACACACCAGAAAAAATGTGACAGTAAATGAAAAAATAGGTGTTCAAAAATTAGCCCACACTAGGGTCACCCCTATGAGTCCCTATTTGTTTACTGAGCTGTGCCCTGCCTGGCTGCGGAGGTTGGCACCCTAAGGGGGGACGTTGTGGCGCCCCCGCTCACGATGGCTATCCCTGGGGGCCCTGACAAACCCTACAGCCACTAGTGGTCCCTTCTACCCGATATAAGGGAACCCCTAGTTCTAGACAGAGGTCAAGCCTGCTCTATAGAGGACCCTGTGTCCCAAGAAAAGAGGTTAAAAACAATTTAGAACACACATGGCATGGGGTGGCATGTTAAAGTCCCACAAAAAGATACAAACAAACTTCAAGGCAGCCCAGTGGGGTATCTCAGTTCAGATCATGCCTAATTCTTATACACAAGATAAGGAGAGGCATCTTTTACTCAATTGAAAGCCATAGCTCAAAAATTGATTTAGAAATGGCTAAAAGATGCCATCAATAGTCTCCCACTAATAGAAATATATGGGGAACGCAGAGCTGCAACAGCGGTACTTATCTGCGTTTATCGCCACCTGCCATCAAATCATGAATGCCTCAACGCGTTTCGCCTTCCAGGGCTCATCAGGAGGCCCGATGCTCCGATAATTCGTGTCCCATAAAGGTGCAAATAGCTGTCAGATACTGACATACACACATTAGTGATGTCACAATGACTCATGGACTAGATGTGATGTCACAGCAGATGCTGACACAAACACAGTAGTGATGTCACAATAGCTCATGGACCAGATGTGATGTCACAGCAGATATTGATAGAAACACAATGGTGATGTCACAATGATTCAGGAACCAGATGTGATATCACAGCATATACTGACAGAAACACTGTAGTGATGTCACAATGACTCATGGACCAGATGTGATGTCACAGCAGACACTGATAGAAACACAGTAGTGATGTCACAATGACTCATGGACCAGATGTGATGTCAGAGCAGATACTGACAGACACAAATTAGTGATGTCACAATGACTCATGGACCAGATGTGATGTCACAGCAAGATGCTGTCACAAACACAGTAGTGATGTCACAATAGCTCATGGACCAGATGTGATGTCACAGCAGAATCTGATAGAAACATAGTAGTGAGGTCTCAATGACTTTTGGACCAGATGGGATGTCACAGTAGATAGTGACAGAAACACAGTAGTGATGTCACAATGACTCTTGGACCAGATGTGATGTCACAGCAGATACTGACAGAAACACATTAGTGATGTCACAATGACTCAAGAGCCAGATGTGATGTCACAGCAGAAAAACACTGAAACACAGTAGTGATGTCACAATGACTCAGGAACCAGATGTGACGTCACAGCAGATACTGATAGACACACGATAGTGATGTCACAATGACTCATGGACCAGATAAAATGTCACAGCAGATGTTGACATAAACACACAATAGCTCATGGACCAGATGGGATGTCACAGCAAATACAGATGTAAACACAGTTGTGATGTCACAATGACTCATGGACCAGATGTGATGTCACAGCAGACACTGATAGAAACACAGTAGTGATGTCACAATGACTCGGGAGCCAGATATGATGTCACAGCAGAAACTGATACACTCACTGTAGTGATGTCACAATGACTCATGGATCAGATAAAATGTCACAGCAGATGTTGACATAAACACACAATAGCTCATGGACCAGATGGGATGTCACAGCAAATACTGATGTAAACATAGTTGTAATGTCACAATGACTCATGGACCAGATGTGATGTCACAGCAGATATTGATAGACACACAGTAGTGATGTCACAATGATTCAAGAACCAGTTGTGATGTCACAGCAGATGCTGATAGAAACAGAGTAGTGATGTCACAATGACTCATTCACCAGATGTGATGTCACAGCAGATACTGACAGAAACACAGTAGTGATGTCACAATGATTCAGGAAGCAGATGTGATATCACAGTATATACTGATAGAAACACTGTAGTGATGTCACAATGACTCATGGATCAGATAAAATGTCACAGCAGATGTTGACATAAACACACAAAAGCTCATGGACAAGATGTGATGTCACAGCAGACACTGATAGAAACACAGTAGTGATGTCACAATGACTCGTGAACCAGATGTGAAATCACAGCAGATAGTGACAGAAACACAATAGTGATGTCACAATGACTCATGGACCAGATGTGATGTCACAGCAGATGCTGACACAAACACAGTAGTGATGTCACAATAGCTCATGGACCAGATGTGATGTCACAGGAGATACTGACAGACACACAATAGTGATGTCACAATGACTCATGGACCTGATGTGATGTGACAGCAGATGCTGTCACAAACACAGTAGTGATGTCACAATAGCTCATGGACCAGATGTGATGTCACAGCAGATACTGATAGAAACACAGTAGCGATGTCGCAATGATTCAAGAACCAGATGTGATGTCACAGCAAATACTGACAGAAATACATTAGTGATGTCACAATGACTCATGGACCAGATGTGATGTCACAGCAGATACTGATAGAAACACAGTAGTGATGTCACAATGATTCATGCACCAGATGTGATGTCACAGCAGATATTGACAGAAACACAATAGTGATGTCACAATGACTCATGGACCAGATGTGATGTCAGAGCAGATACTGACAGACACACATTAGTGATGTCACAATGACTCATGGACCAGATGTGATGTCACAGCAGATGCTGACACAAACACAGTAGTGATGTCACAATAGCTCATGGACCAGATGTGATGTCACAGCAGATACTGATAGAAACACAGTAGTTATGTCATCAATGATTCAGGAACCAGATGTGATATCACAGCATATACTGACAGAAACACAGTAGTGATGTCACAATGACTCATGGACCAGATGTGATGTCACAGCAAGAAACTGATAGAAACACAGTAGTGATGTCACAATGACTAGGGATCCAGATGTGATGTCACAGCAGAAACACAGTAGTGATGTCACAATGACTAGGCAACAGATGTGACGTCACAGCAGATACTGATAGACACACAGTAGTGATGTCACAATGACTCATGGACCAGATAAAATGTCATAGCAGATGTTGACATAAACACACAATAGCTCATGGACCAGATGGGATATCACAGCAAATACTGATGTAAACACAGTTGTGACGTCACAATGACTCATGGACCAGATGTGATGTCACAGCAGATACTGATAAACACAGCAGTGATGTCACAATGACTCATGGAACAGATGTGATGCCAGAGCAGATACTGACAGATACACATTAGTGATGTCACAATGATTCAGGAGCCAGATGTGATGTCACAGCATATAATGACAGATACACAATAGTGATGTCACAATAGCTCATGGACCAGATGTGATGTCAGAGCAGATACTGACAGAAACACATTAGTGATGTCAAAATGAGTCATGGAGCAGATGTGATGTCACAGGAAGACACTGTCACAAACACAGTAGTGATGTCACAATAGCTCATGCACCAGCTGTGATGTCACAGCAGATACTGGTAGAAACACAGTAGTGATGTCACAATGATTCAAGAACCAGATGTAATGTCACAGCATATACTGACAGAAACACAGTAGTGATGTCACAATGACTCATGCACCAGATGTGATGTTACAGCAGATACTGATAGAAACACAGTTGTGATGTCTCAATGACTCAAGGACCAGATGTGATGTCACAGTAGATAGTGACAGAAACACAGTAGTGATGTCACAGTGACTCATGGACCAGATGTGATGTCACAGAAGATACTGATAGAAGCACAGTATTGATGTCACAATGACTCATGGACCAGATGTGATGTCACACCAGATACTGATAGAAACACAGTAGTAATGTCACAATGATTCAAGAACCAGATGTGATGTCACAGCATATACTGACAGAAACACAGTAGTGATGTCACAATGACTCTTGGACCAGATGTGATGTCACAGCAGATACTGATGAAACACAGTAGTGATGTCACAATGACTCTTGGACCAGATGTGATGTCACACCAGACACTGATAGAAACACAGTAGTGATGTCACAATGACTCATGGACCAGATGTGATGTCACAGCAGATACTGGCAGACACACAATAGTGATGTCACATTGACTCATGGACCTGATGTGATGTCACAGCAGATGCTGTCACAAACAAAGTAGTGATGTCACAATAGCTCATGGACCAGATGTGATGTCACAGCAGAAACTGATAGAAACACAGTAGTGATGTCACAATGATTCAAGAACCAGATATGATATCTCAGAATATACTGACAGAAACACAGTAGTGATGTCACAATGACTCATGGACCAGATGTGATGTCTCAGCAAATACTGACAGATACACAATAGTGATGTCACAATTGCTGAAGGATCAGATGTGATGTCAGAGCAGATACTGACAGACACAAAATTGTGATGTCACAATGACTCATAGACCAGATGTGATGTCACAGCAAGATGCTGTCACAAACACAGTAGTGATGTCACAATAGCTCATGGACCAGATGTGATGTCACAGCAGAAACTGATAGAAACACAGTAGTGATGTCACAATGACTCTTGGACCAGATGTGATGTCACAGCAGATACTGACAGAAACACAGTAGTGATGTCTCAATGACTCTTGGACTAGATGTGATGTCACAGTAGATAGTGACAGAAACACAGTAGTGATGTCACAATGACTCATGGACCAGATGTGTTGTCAGAGCAGATACTGACAGACACACATTAGTGATGTCACATTGACTCATGGACCAGATGTGATGTCACAGCAGAAAAACACAGAAACACAGTAGTGATGTCACAATGACTCATGGACCAGATGTGATGTCACAGCAGAAAAACACAGAAACACAGTAGTGATGTCACAATGACTCAGGAACCAGATGTGACGTCACAGCAGATACTGATAGACACACAATAGTGATGTCACAATGACTCATGGACCAGATAAAATGTCACAGCAGATGTTGACATAAACACACAATAGCTCATGGACCAGATGGGATGTCACAAGCAAATACTGATGTAAACATAGTTGTGATGTCACAATGACTCATGGACCAGATGTGATGTCACAGCATATACTGATAGAAACAGAGTAGTGATGTCACAATGACTCATTCACCAGATGTGATGTCACAGCAGATGCTGACACAAACACAGTAGTGATGTCACAATATTTCATTGACCAGATGTGATGTCACAGGAGATACTGACAGACACACAATAGTGATGTCACAATGACTCATGGACCAGATGTGATGTGACAGCAGATGCTGTAACAAACACAGTAGTGATGTCACAATAGCTCATGGACCAGATGTGATGTCAGAGCAGATACTGAGAGACACACATTAGTGATGTCACAATGACTCATGGACTAGATGAGATGTCACAGAAGATGCTGACAGAAACACAGTAGTGATGTCACAATGACTCATGGACCAGATGTGATGTCACAGCAGATACAGACAGAAACACAGTAGTGATGTCACAATGACTCATGGACCAGATGAGATATCACAGCAGATACTGACAGACACACAATAGTGATGTCACAAAGACTCTTGGACTAGGTGTGATGTCACAGAAGGTACTGATATAAACACAGTAGTGATGTCACAATGACTCATGGACCAGATATGATGTCACAGAAGATACTGATAGATGCACAGTATTTATGTCACAATGACTCATGGACCAGATGTGATGTCACAGCTGATACTGACACAAATATAGTAGTGATGTCACAATAGCTCATGGACCATATGCGATATCAGAGCACATACTGACAGACACACAATAGTGATGTCACAATAACCCATGGACCAGATGTGATGTCAGAGCAGATACTGACAGACACACATTAGTGATGTCACAATGACTCATGGACTAGATGTGATGTCACAGCAGATGCTGACACAAACACAGTAGTGATGTCACAATAGCTCATGGACCAGATGTGATGTCACAGCAGATATTGATAGAAACACAGTGGTGATGTCACAATGATTCAGGATCCAGATGTGATATCACAGCATATACTGACAGAAACACTGTAGTGATGTCACAATGACTCATGGACCAGATGTGATGTCACAGCAGACACTGATAGAAACACAGTAGTGATGTCACAATGACTCATTGACCAGATGTGATGTCAGCAAATACTGACAGATACACCATAGTGATGTCACAATTGCTCATGGACCAGATGTGATGTCAGAGCAGATACTGACAGACACAAATTAGTGATGTCACAATGACTCATGGACCAGATTTGATGTCACAGCAAGATGCTGTCATAAACACAGTAGTGATGTCACAATAGCTCATGGACCAGATGTGATGTTACAGCAGAATCTGATAGAAACACAGTAGTGATGTCTCAATGACTTTTGGACCAGATGGGATGTCACAGCAGATAGTGACAGAAACACAGTAGTGATGTTAACATGACTCTTGGACCAGATGTGATGTCACAGCAGATACTGACAGAAACACAGTAGTGATGTCTCAATGACTCTTGGACCAGATGTGATGTCAGAGCAGACACTGATAGAAACACATTAGTGATGTCACAATGACTCAGCAGCCAGATGTGATGTCACAGGAGAAACACACAGAAACACAGTAGTGATGTCACAATGACTCGGGAACCAGATGTGACGTCACAGCAGATACTGATAGACACACAGTAGTGATGTCACAATGAATCATGGACCAGATAAAATGTCACAGCATATACTGATAGAAACACAGTAGTGATGTCACAATGACTCATGCACCAGATGTGATGTCACAGTAGATAGTGACAGAAACACAGTAGTGATGTCACAATGACACATGAACCAAATGTGATGTCAGAGCAGATACTGACAGACAAACATTAGTGATGTCACAATGACTCATGGACCAGATGTAATGTCACAGCATATACTGACAGAAACACTGTAGTGATGTCACAATGACTCATGGACCAGATGTGATGTCACAGCAGACACTGATAGAAACACAGTAGTGATGTCACAATGACTCAGGTGCCAGATGTGATGTCACAGCAGAAAAACACAGAAACACAGTAGTGATGTCACAATGACTCATGGACCATATGTGACGTCACAGCAGATACTGATAGACACACAGTAGTGATGTCACAATGACTCATGGACCAGATGTGATGTCACAGCAGATACTGATAGAAACACAGTAGTGATGTCACAATGACTCATGCACCAGATGTGATGTCACAGCAGAAACACACAGAAACACAGTAGTTATGTCTCAATGACTCATGGACCAGATGTGATGTCACAGTAGATAGTGACAGAAACACAGTAGCGATGTCACAATGACTCATGGACCAGATGTGATGTCAGAGCATATACTGACAGACACACATTAGTGATGTCACAATGACTCATGGACCAGATGTAATGTCACAGCATATACTGACAGAAACACAAAAGTGATGTCACAATGACTCATGGACCAGATGTGATGTCACAGCAGATACTGATAGAAACACAGTAGTGATGTCACAATGACTCATGCACCAGATGTGATGTCACAGCAGATACTGACAGAAACACAGTAGTGATGTCACAATGACTCATGGACCAGATGTGATGTCAGAGCAGATACTGACAGACACAGATTAGTGATGTCACAATGACTCATGGACCCGTTGTAATGTCACAGCATATACTGACAGAAACACTGTAGTGATGTCACAATGACTCATGGACCAGATGTGATGTCACAGCAGACACTGATAGAAACACAGTAGTGATGTCACAATGACTCATGGACCAGATAAAATGTCACAGCAGATGTTGACATAAACATGCAATAGCTCATGGACCAGATGGGATGTCACAGCAAATACTGATGTAAACACAGCTGTGATGTCACAATGTCTCATGGACCAGATGTTATGTCACAGCAGATACTGACAGACACACAATAGTGATGTCACAATGACTCATGGACCAGATGTGATGTCACAGCAGATGCTGACACAAACACAGTAGTGATGTCACAATAGCTCATGGAACAGATGTGATGTCACAGCAGATACTGATAGAAACACAGTAGTGATGTCACAATGATTCAAAAACCAGATGTGATGTCACAGAATATACTGACAGAAACACAGTAGTGATGTCACAATGACTCTTGGACCAGATGTGATGTCACAGCAGATACTGATAGAAACACAGTAGTGATGTCACAATGATTCAGGAACCAGATGTGATATCACAGCATATACTGACAGAAACACTGTAGTGATGTCACAATGACTCTTGGACCAGATGTGATGTCACAGCAGACACTGAAAGAAACACAGTAGTGATGTCACAATGACCCTGGAGCCAGATGTGATGTCACAGCAGAAACACACAGAAACACAGTAGTGATGTCACAATGACTCGGGAACTGTCACGTCGCCGTCAGACTCGGGGCCCGCTGTTCCGCCCTCAGCCACTAGGAGGCGACGGACTGTCACGCCGCCCTCGGGCTCGGGGCCTGCTGTCCAGGCCTCGGCCACCAGGAGACGCCGGACTGACATGTCGTCGTCGATCTCGGGGCCTGCTGTTCCGCCCTCAACCACTAGGAGGCGCCGTGGCTCGCGCCCGAGTGAGGGCGGCAACAATGAAAGGGCTTCTGCGCAGGCGTCTACTGGACGCAGACTCCGCTCCTCTGTCAGTCATGAAGGGGCTGGTGCATCATCATCAGGTCTGGTCCTGGGGGCGGCCCTGATGACATCACCAGCCCGGGAGCCTGTGAGGGACGACCTGATCCCTCAAATACCTTGGGACTGGGCTTGCAAGCCGCCGGATATATTCTTGGTTCCCCTACGTGTTACTTCTGATTGCCTATCGTTAACTCCGACCTCAGCCTGAACTTCTGACTACTCTGTTGCCTGCCGTTTTTGTACCTTGCATTTCTCCTGATTACTGACGCTGACCTCTGCCTGGACTCTCGACGCTGCCTCTGCCTGACGATTTTGTACCTCCGCTACTCTCCTGGTTTTTGACCTCTGCCTGGACTCTCGACGCTGCCTCTGCCTGCCGTTTCTGTACCTCCACTGCTCGCCTGGTTTCCGACCCCATTTTTGGCTCCCTTCCTGCTGTTCTATTGCGACCGTTCTGCTCTGGCACTCTGCTCCTGTTCAGACAGCGCTTCCTGGGCTCTGCAGTAAATCCAGATCCCTGTATAGGGGTTAAGGGTGTCGGTGCTACTCGGGGCGCTGTCTGTCTGCAGCCCAGACCCGCAGACGGACGCGACAGGAACCAGATGTGACGTCACAGCAGATACTGATAGACACACAGTAGTGATGTCACAATGAATCATGGACCAGATAAAATGTCACAGCAGATACTGATAGAAACACAGTAGTGATGTCACAATGACTCATGCACCAGATGTGATTTCACAGTAGATAGTGACAGAAACACAGTAGTGATGTCACAATGACTCATGAACCAGATGTGATGTCAGAGCAGATACTGACAGACACACATTAGTGATGTCACAATGACTCATGGACCAGATGTAATGTCACAGCATATACTGACAGAAACACTGTAGTGATGTCACAATGACTCATGGACCAGATGTGATGTCACAGCAGACACTGATAGAAACACAGTAGTGATGTCACAATGACTCAGGTGCCAGATGTGATGTCACAGCAGAAAAACACAGAAACACAGTAGTGATGTCACAATGACTCATGGACCATATGTGACGTCACAGCAGATACTGATAGACACACAGTAGTGATGTCACAATGACTCATGGACCAGATGTGATGTCACAGCAGATACTGATAGAAACACAGTAGTGATGTCACAATGACTCATGCACCAGATGTGATGTCAAAGCAGAAACACACAGAAACACAGTAGTTATGTCTCAATGATTCATGGACCAGATGTGATGTCACATTAGATAGTGACAGAAACACAGTAGCGATGTCACAATGACTCATGGACCAGATGTGATGTCAGAGCAGATACTGACAGACACACATTAGTGATGTCACAATGACTCATGGACCAGATGTAATGTCACAGCATATACTGACAGAAACACAAAGGTGATGTCACAATGACTCATGGACCAGATGTGATGTCACAGCAGACACTGATAGAAACACAGTAGTAATGTCACAATGACTCATGCACCAGATGTGATGTCACAGCAAAAACACAGAAACACAGTAGTGATGTCACAATGACTCATACACCAGATGTGATGTCACAGCAGATACTGACAGACACACATTAGTGATGTCACAATGACTCATGGACCAGATGTGATGTCACAGCAAGATGCTGTCACAAACACAGTGGTGATGTCACAATAGCTCATGGACCAGACGTGATGTCACAGCAGATACTGATAAAAACACAGTAGTGATGTCACAATGATTCAAAACCAGTTGTGATGTCACAGCATATACTGACAGAGACACAGTAGTGATGTCTCAACGACTCATGGACCAGATGTGATCTCACAGTAGATAGTGACACAAACACAGTAGTGATGTCGCAATGACTCATGGACCAGATGTGATGTTACTGCAGACACTGATAGAAACACAGTAGAGATGTCACAATAGCTCATGGACCAGATGTGATGTCAGAGCAGATACTGACAAATACACAATAGTGATGTCACAATGACTCATTGACCAGATGTGATGTCAGAGCAGATACTGACAGACACACAATACTGATGTCACAATCACTCATGGACCTGATGTGATGTCACAGCAGATCCTGTCACAAACACAGTAGTGATGTCACAATAGCTCATGGACCAGATGTGATGTCACAGCCGATACTGATAGAAACACAGTAGTTATGTCACAATGATTCCAGAACCAGATGTGATGTCACAGCATATACTGACAGAAACACAGTAGTGATGTCACAATGACTCATGGACCAGATGTGATGTCACAGCAGATACTGATAGAAACACAGTAGTGATGTCACAATGACTCATGCACCAGATGTGATGTCACAGTAGATAGTGACAGAAACACAGTAGTGATGTCACAATGACTCATGGACCAGATGTGATGTCAGAGCAGATACTGACAGACACACATTAGTGATGTCACAATGACTCATGGACCAGATTTAATGTCACAGCATATACTGACAGAAACACTGTAGTGATGTCACAATGACTCATGGACCAGATGTGATGTCACAGCAGACACTGATAGAAACACAGTAGTGATGTCACAATGACTCAGGTGCCAGATGTGATGTCACAGCAGAAAAACACAGAAACACAGTAGTGATGTCACAATGACTCATGGACCAGATGTGACGTCACAGCAGACACTGATAGACACACAGTAGTGATGTCACAATGACTCATTGACCAGATGTGATGTCACAGCAGATACTGATAGAAACACAGTAGTGATGTCACAATGACTCATGCACCAGATGTGATGTCACAGCAGAAACACACAGAAACACAGTAGTTATTTCTCAATGACTCATGGACCAGATGTGATGTCAGAGCAGATACTGACAGAAACACAGTAGTGATGTCACAATGACTCATGGACCAGATGTGATGTCACAGTACATACTGATAGAAACACAGTAGTGATGTCACAATGACTCATGCACCAGATGTGATGTCACAGCAGATACTGATAGAAACACAGTAGTTATGTCACAATGACTCATGGACCAGATGTAATGTCACAGCATATACTGACAGAAACACTACAGTGATGTCACAATGACTCATGGACCAGATGTGATGTCACAGCAGACACTGATAGAAACACAGTAGTAATGTCACAATGACTCAGGTGCCAGATGTGATGTCACAGCAGAAACACAGAAACACAGTAGTGATGTCACAATGACTCATGCACCAGATGTGATGTCACAGCAGATACTGACAGACACACATTAGTGATGTCACAATGACTCATGGACCAGATGTGATGTCACAGCAAGATGCTGTCACAAACACAGTGGTGATGTCACAATAGCTCATGGACCAGACGTGATGTCACAGCAGATACTGATAGAAACACAGTAGTGATGTCACAATGATTCAAAACCATTTGTGATGTCACAGCATATACTGACAGAAACACAGTAGGGATGTCACAATGACTCATGGACCAGATGTGATGTCACAGCAGATACTGATAGAAACACAGTAGTGATGTCTCAACGACTCATGTACCATATGTGATGTCACAGTAGATAGTGACAGAAACACAGTAGTGATGTCGCAATGACTCATGGACCAGATGTGATGTCACAGCAGATGCTGACACAAACACAGTAGTGATGTCACAATAGCTCATGGACCAGATGTGATGTCACAGCAGATACTAATAGAAACACAGTAGTGATGTCACAATGATTCAGGAACCAGATGTGATATCACAGCATATACTGACAGACACACATTAGTCATGTCACAATGACTCATGGACCAGATGTGATGTCACAGCAGATGCTGGCACAAACACAGTAGTGATGTCACAATAGCTCATGGACCAGATGTGATGTCAGAGCAGATACTGACAAATACACAATAGTGATGTCACAATAGCTCATGGAACAGATAAAATGTCACAGCAGATGTTGACATAAACACACAATAGCTCAAGGACCAGATGGGATGTCACAGCAAATACTGATGTAAACACAGTTGTGATGTCACAATGACTCATGGACCAGATGTGATGTCACAGCAGATACTGATAGACACACAGTAGTGATGTCACAATGACTCATGAAATAGATGTGATGTCACAGAAGATACTGATAGAAGCACAGTATTGATGTCACAATAACTTATGGACCAGATGTGATGTCACAGCAGATACTGACAGACACAAAATAGTGATGTCACAATGACTCATGGACCTGATGTGATGTCACAGCAGATGTTGTCACAAACACAGTAGTGATGTCACATTAGCTCATGGACCAGATGTGATGTCAGAGCAGATACTGACAGACACACATTAGTGATGTCACAATGACTCATGGACCAGATGTGATGTCACAGCAAGATGCTGTCACAAACACAGTGGTGATGTCACAATAGCTCATGGACAAGACGTGATGTCACAGCAGATACTGATAGAAACACAGTAGTGATGTCACAATGATTCAAAACCAGTTGTAATGTCACAGCATATACTGACAGAAACACAGTAGTGATGTCTCAACGACTCATGGACCAGATGTGATGTCACAGCACGTACTGATAGAAACACAGTAGTGATGTCTCAGCGACTCATGGACCAGATGTGATGTCACAGTAGATAGTGACAGAAACACAGTAGTGATGTCGTAATGACTCATGGACCAGATGTGATGTCACAGCAGATGCTGACACAAACACAGTAGTGATGTCACAATAGCTCATGGACCAGATGTGATATCACAGCAGATACTGATAGAAACACAGTAGTGATGTCACAATGATTCAGGAACCAGATGTGATATCACAGCATATACTGACAGACACACATTAGTCATGTCACAATGACTCATGGACCAGATGTGATGTCACAGCAGATGCTGACACAAACACAGT
Source organism: Dendrobates tinctorius (assembly GCF_039654945.1). NCBI lineage: Eukaryota > Metazoa > Chordata > Amphibia > Anura > Dendrobatidae > Dendrobates > Dendrobates tinctorius. Next base: position 54,814,576 of record NW_027361696.1, read on the forward strand.
AGTGATGTCACAATAGCTCATGGACCAGATGTGATGTCACTGCAGTCACTGATAGAAACACAGTAGTGATGTCACAAAAGCTCATGGACTAGATGTGATGTCACAGCAGATACTGACAGACACACAATAGTGATGTCACAATGAATCATGGACCTGATGTGATGTCACAGCAGATGCTGTCACAAACACAGTAGTGATGCCACAATAGCTCATGGAAGACATGTGATGTCAGAGCAGATACTGACAGACACACATTAGTGATGTCACATTGACTCATGGACCAGATGTGATGTCACAGCAGATACTGACAGACACACATTAGTGATGTCACAATGACTCATGGACCAGATGTGATGTCACAGCAAATACTGATAGAAACAAAATAGTGATGTCACAATAATTCAAAACCAGATGTGGTGTCACAGCATATACTGGCAGAAACACAGTAGTGATGTCACAATGACTCATGGACCAGATGTGATGTCACAGCAGATACTGATAGAAACACAGTAGCGATGTCACAATGACTCATGCACCAGATGTGATGTCACAGCAGATACTGACAGAAACATAGTAGTGATGTCACAATGACTCATGGACCAGATGTGATGTCACGGTAGATAGTGACAGAAACACAGTAGTGAAGTCGCAATGACTCATGGACCAGATGTGATGTCAGAGCAGATACTGACAGACACACATTAGTGATGTCACAATGACTCATGGACCAGATGTGATGTCACAGCAAGATGCTGTCACAAACACAGTAGTGATGTCACAATAGCTCATGGACCAGAAGTGATGTCACATCAGATACTGATAGAAACACAGTAGTGATGTCACAATGATTCAAAACCAGATGTGATGTCACAGCAGATACTGACAGAAACACAGTAGTGATGTCACAATGACTCAGGAGCCAGATGTGATGTCACAGCAGAAACACACAGAAACACAGTAGTGATGTCACAATGACTCGGGAACCAGATGTGACGTCACAGCAAATACTGATGTAAACACAGTTGTGATGTCACAATGACTCATGGTCCAGATGTGATGTCACAGTAGATACTGATAGACACACAGTAGTGATGTCACAATGACTCATGGACCAGATGTGATGTCACAGCTGATACTGACACAAAGACAGTAGTGATTTCACAATAGCTCATGGACCAGATGTGATGTCAGAGCAGATACTGACAGACACACAATACTGATGTCACAATCACTCATGGACCTGATGTGATGTCACAGCAGATCCTGTCACAAACACAGTAGTGATGTCACAATAGCTCATGGACCAGATGTGATGTCAGAGCAGATACTATCAGATACACAATAGTGATGTCACAATAGCTCTTGGACCAGATGTGATGTCACAGCAGATGCTGTCACAAACACAGTAGTGATGTCACAATAGCTCATGGACCAGATGTGATGTCACAGCCGATACTGATAGAAACACAGTAGTGATGTCACAATGACTCATGGACCAGATGTGATGTCACAGCATATACTGACAGAAACACAGTAGTGATGTCACAATGATTCCAGAACCAGATGTGATGTCACAGCATATACTGACAGAAACACAGTAGTGATGTCACAATGACTCATGGACCAGATGTGATGTCACAGCAGATACTGATAGAAACACAGTAGTGATGTCACAATGACTCATGCACCAGATGTGATGTCACAGTAGATAGTGACAGAAACACAGTAGTGATGTCACAATGACTCATGGACCAGATGTGATGTCAGAGCAGATACTGACAGACACACATTAGTGATGTCACAATGACTCATGGACCAGATGTAATGTCACAGCATATACTGACAGAAACACAGTAGTGATGCCACAATGACTCATGGACCAGATGTGATATCAAAGCAGACACTGATAGAAATACAGTAGTGATGTCACAATGACTCAGGTGCCAGATGTGATGTCACAGCAGAAAAACACAGAAACACAGTAGTGATGTCACAATGACTCATGGACCAGATGTGACGTCAAAGCAGATACTGATAGAAACACAGTAGTGATGTCACAAAAACTCATGCACCAGATGTGATGTCACAGCAGAAACACACAGAAACACAGTAGTTATTTCTCAATGACTCATGGACCAGATGTGATGTCACAGTAGATAGTGACAGAAAAACAGTAGCGATGTCACAATGACTCATGGACCAGTTGTGATGTCAGAGCAGATACTGACAGACACACATTAGTGATGTCACAATGACTCATGGACCAGATGTAATGTCACAGCATATACTGACAGAAACACAGTAGTGATGTCACAATGACTCATGGACCAGATGTGATGTCACAGTAGATACTGATAGAAACACAGTAGTGATGTCACAATGACTCATGCACCAGATGTGATGTCACAGCAGATACTGACAGAAACACAGTAGTTATGTCACAATGACTCATGGACCAGATGTGATGTCACAGCAGACACTGATAGAAACACAGTAGTAATGTCACAATGACTCAGGTGCCTGATGTGATGTCACAGCAGAAACACAGAAACACAGTAGTGATGTCACAATAGCTCATGGACCAGATGTGATGTAACAGCAGATACTGATAGAAACACAGTAGTGATGTCACAATGATTCAGGAACCAGATGTGATATCACAGCATATACTGACAGACACACATTAGTCATGTCACAATGACTCATGGACCAGATGTGATGTCACAGCAGATGCTGACACAAACACAGTAGTGATGTCACAATAGCTCATGGGCCAGATGTGATGTCACTGCAGACACTGATAGAAACACAGTAGTGATGTCACAATAGCTCATGGACCAGATGTGATGTCAGAGCAGATATTGACAGACACACAATAGTGCTGTCACAATGACTCATGGCCCTGATGTGATGTCACAGCAGATGGTGTCACAAACACAGTACTGATGTCACAATAGCTCATGGACCAGATGTGATGTCAGAGCAGATACTGACAAATACACAATAGTGATGTCACAATAGCTCATGGACCAGATGTGATGTCAGAGCAGATACTGAAAGACACGCATTAGTGATGTCACAATGACTCATTGACCAGATGTGATGTCACAGAAGATACTGACAGTTACACAGTAGTGATGTCACAATGACTCAGGAGCCAGATGTGATGTCACAGCAGATACAGACAGAAACACAGTAGTGATATCACAATGACTCATTGACAAGATGTGATCTCACGGAAGATACTGAGACACAGTAGTGATGTCACAATGACTCATGGACCAGATGTGATGTCACAGTAGATAGTGACAGAAACACAGTAGTGATGTCACAATGACTCATGGACAAGATGTGATGTGACAGAAGATACTGATAGACACACAGTAATTATGTCGCAATGACTCAGACCAGATATGATTTCACAGCAGATGCAGGCACAAACAAAGTAGTTATGTCACAATGACTCAAGGACAAGATGTGATGTCACAGCAGATACTGATAGACACACAGTATTGATGTCACAATAACTCGGGAACCAGATGCGATGTCACAGCAGATTCTGATAGACGAACAATAGTGATGTCACAATGACTCATGGACCAGATGAGATATCGCAGGAGATACTGACAGACACACAATAGTGATGTCACAATGACTCATGGACCAGATGTGATGTCACAGCAGATGCTGACACAAACACAGTAGTGATGTCACAATAGCTCATGGACCAGATGTGATGTCACAGCAGATACTGATAGAAACACAGTAGTGATGTCACAATGATTCAAGAACCAGATGTGATGTCACAGCATATACTGACAGAAACACAGTAGTGATGTCACAATGACTCTTGGAACAGATGTGATGTCACAGCAGATACTGATAGAAACACAGTAGTGATGTCACAATGATTCAGGAACCAGATGTGATATCACAGCATATACTGACAGAAACACTGTAGTGATGTCACAATGACTCTTGGACCAGATGTGATGTCACAGCAGACACTGATAGAAACACAGTAGTGATGTCACAATGACTCAGGAGCCAGATGTGATGTCACAGCAGAAACACACAGAAACACAGTAGGGATGTCACAATGACTCGGGAACCAGATGTGATGTCACAGTAGATACTGATTGACACACAGTAGTGATGTCACAATGACTCATGGACCAGATAAAATGTCACAGCAGATGTTGACATAAACATACAATAGCTCATGGGCCAGATGGGATGTCACAGCAAATACTGATGTAAACACAGCTGTGATGTCACAATGTCTCATGGACCAGATGTTATGTCACAGCAGATACTGACAGACACACAATAGTGATGTCACAATGACTCATGGACCAGATGTGATGTCACAGCAGATGCTGACACAAACACAGTAGTGATGTCACAATAGCTCATGGAACAGATGTGATGTCACAGCAGATACTGATAGAAACACAGTAGTGATGTCACAATGATTCAAAAACCAGATGTGATGTCACAGAATATACTGACAGAAACACAGTAGTGATGTCACAATGACTCTTGGACCAGATGTGATGTCACAGCAGATACTGATAGAAACACAGTAGTGATGTCACAATGATTCAGGAACCAGATGTGATATCACTGCATATACTGACAGAAACACTGTAGTGATGTCACAATGACTCTTGGACCAGATGTGATGTCACAGAAGACACTGAAAGAAACACAGTAGTGATGTTACAATGACTCAGGAGCCAGATGTGATGTCACAGCAGAAACACACAGAAACACAGTAGTGATGTCACAATGACTCGGGAACCAGATGTGACGTCACAGCAGATACTGATAGACACACAGTAGTGATGTCACAATGAATCATGGACCAGATAAAATGTCACAGCAGATACTGATAGAAACACAGTAGTGATGTCACAATGACTCATGCACCAGATGTGATGTCACAGTAGATAGTGACAGAAACACAGTAGTGATGTCACAATGACTCATGAACCAGATGTGATGTCAGAGCAGATACTGACAGACACACATTAGTGATGTCACAATGACGCATGGACCAGATGTAATGTCACAGCATATACTGACAGAAACACTGTAGTGAGGTCACAATGACTCATGGACCAGATGTGATGTCACAGCAGAAAAACACAGAAACACAGTAGTGATGTCACAATGACTCATGGACCAGATGTGACGTCACAGCAGATACTGATAGACACACAGTAGTGATGTCACAATGACTCATGGACCAGATGTGATGCCACAGCAGATACTGATAGAAACACAGTAGTGATGTCACAATGACTCATGCACCAGATGTGATGTCACAGCAGAAAAACACAGAAACACAGTAGTTATGTCTCAATGACTCATGGACCAGATGTGATGTCACAGTAGATAGTGACAGAAACACAGTAGTGATGTCACAATGACTCATGGACCAGATGTGATGTCAGAGAAGATACTGACAGACACACATTAGGGATGTCACAATGACTCATGGACCAGTTGTAATGTCACAGCATATACTGACAGAAACACTGTAGTGATGTCACAATGACTCATGGACCAGATGTGATGTCACAGCAGACAGTGATAAAAACACAGTAGTAATGTCACAATGACTCATGGACCAGATGTGATGTCACAGTAGATAGTGACAGAAACACAGTAGTGATGTCACAATGACTCATGGACCAGATGTGATGTCAGAGAAGATACTGACAGACACACATTAGGGATGTCACAATGACTCATGGACCAGTTGTAATGTCACAGCAGAAACACAGAAACACAGTAGTGATGTCACAATGACTCATGCACCAGATGTGATGTCACAGCAGATACTGACAGACACACATTAGTGATGCCACAATGACTCATGGACCAGATGTGATGTCACAGCAAGATGCTGTCACAAACACAGTGGTGATGTCACAATAGCTCATGGACCAGACGTGATGTCACAGCAGATACTGATAAAAACACAGTAGTGATGTCACAATGATTCAAAACCAGTTGTGATGTCACAGCATATACTGACAGAAACACAGTAGGGATGTCACAATGACTCATGGACCAGATGTGATGTCACAGCAGATACTGATAGAAACACAGTAGTGAAGTCTCAACGACTCATGGACCAGATGTGATGTCACAGTAGATAGTGACAGAAACACAGTAGTGATGTCGCAATGACTCATGGACCAGATGTGATGTCACAGCAGATGCTGACACAAACACAGTAGTGATGTCACAATAGCTCATGGACCAGATGTGATGTCACAGCAGATACTGATAGAAACACAGTAGTGATGTCACAATGATTGAAGAACCAGATGTGATGTCACAGCATATACTGACAGAAACACAGTAGTGATGTCACAATGACTCTTGGAACAGATGTGATGTCACAGCAGATACTGATAGAAACACAGTAGTGATGTCACAATGATTCAGGAACCAGATGTGATATCACAGCATATACTGACAGAAACACTGTAGTGATGTCACAATGACTCTTGGACCAGATGTGATGTCACAGCAGACACTGATAGAAACACAGTAGTGATGTCACAATGACTCAGGAGCCAGATGTGATGTCACAGCAGAAACACACAGAATCACAGTAGGGATGTCACAATGACTCGGGAACCAGATGTGATGTCACAGCAGATACTGATTGACACACAGTAGTGATGTCACAATGACTCATGGACCAGATAAAATGTCACAGCAGATGTTGACATAAACATACAATAGCTCATGGACCAGATAGGATGTCACAGCAAATACTGATGTAAACACAGCTGTGATGTCACAATGTCTCATGAACCAGATGTTATGTCACAGCAGATACTGACAGACACACAATAGTGATGTCACAATGACTCATGGACCAGAAGTGATGTCACAGCAGATGCTGACACAAACACAGTAGTGATGTCACAATAGCTCATGGAACAGATGTGATGTCACAGCAGATACTGATAGAAACACAGTAGTGATGTCACAATGATTCAAAAACCAGATGTGATGTCACAGAATATACTGACAGAAACACAGTAGTGATGTCACAATGACTCTTGGACCAGATGTGATGTCACAGCAGATACTGATAGAAACACAGTAGTGAAGTCTCAACGACTCATGGACCAGATGTGATGTCACAGCAGATGCTGACACAAACACAGTAGTGATGTCACAATAGCTCATGGACCAGATGTGATGTCACAGCAGATACTGATAGAAACACAGTAGTGATGTCACAATGATTCAGGAACCAGATGTGATGTCAGAGCAGATATTGACAGACACACAAAAGTGCTGTCACAATGACTCATGGCCCTGATGTGATGTCACAGCAGATGGTGTCACAAACACAGTACTGATGTCACAATAGCTCATGGACCAGATGTGATGTCAGAGCAGATACTGACAAATACACAATAGTGATGTCACAATGACTCGTTGACCAGATGTGATGTCACAGAAGATACTGACAGTTACACAGTAGCGATGTCACAATGACTCATTGACCAGATGTGATCTCACGGAAGATAGTGACAGAAACACAGTAGTGATGTCACAATGTCTCATGGACCAGATGTGATGTGACAGAAGATACTGATAGACACACAGTAATGATGTAGCAATGACTCAGACCAGATATGATTTCACAGCAGATGCAGGCACAAACACAGTAGTGATGTCACAATGACTCAAGGACAAGATGTGATGTCAAAGCAGATACAGATAGACACACAGTATTGATGTCACAATGACTCGGGAACCAGATGCGATGTCACAGCAGATACTGATAGACAAACAATAGTGATGTCACAATGACTCATGGACCAGATGAGATATCGCAGCAGATAATGACAGACATACAATAGTGATGTCACAATGACTCATGGACCAGATGTGATGTCACAGCAGATGCTGACACAAACACATTAGTGATGTCACAATAGCTCATGGACCAGATGTGATGTCACAGCAGATACTGATAGAAACACAGTAGTGATGTCACAATGATTCAAGAACCAGATGTGATGTCACAGCATATACTGACAGAAACACAGTAGTGATGTCACAATGACTCTTGGAACAGATGTGATGTCACAGCAGATACTGATAGAAACACAGTAGTGATGTCACAATGATTCAGGAACCAGATGTGATATCACAGCATATACTGACAGAAACACTGTAGTGATGTCACAATGACTCTTGGACCAGATGTGATGTCACAGCAGACACTGATAGAAACACAGTAGTGATGTCACAATGACTCAGGAGCCAGATGTGATGTCACAGCAGAAACACACAGAAACACAGTAGTGATGTCACAATGACTCGGGAACCAGATGTGACGTCACAGCAGATACTGATTGACACACAGTAGTGATGTCACAATGACTCATGGACCAGATAAAATGTCACAGCAGATGTTGACATAAACATACAATAGCTCATGGATCAGATGGGATGTCACAGCATATACTGATGTAAACACAGCTGTGATGTCACAATGTCTCATGGACCAGATGTTATGTCACAGCAGATACTGACAGACACACAATAGTGATGTCACAATGACTCATGGACCACATGTGATGTCACAGAATATACTGACAGAAACACAGTAGTGATGTCACAATGACTCTTGGACCAGATGTGATGTCACAGCAGATACTGATAGAAACACAGTAGTGATGTCACAATGATTCAGGAACCAGATGTGATATCACAGCGTATACTGACAGAAACACTGTAGTGATGTCACAATGACTCTTGGACTAGATGTGATGTCACAGAAGATACTGATACTGAAGCACAGTATTGATGTCACAATGACTTATGGACCAGATGTGATGTCACAGCAGATGCTGTCACAAACACAGTAGTGATGTCACAATAGCTCATGGAAGAGATGTGATGTCAGAGCAGATACTGACAGATACACAATAGTGATGTCACATTAGCTCATGGACCAGATGTGATGTCAGAGCAGATACTGACAGAAACACATTAGTGATGTCACAATGACTCATGGACCAGATATGATGTCACAGCAAGATGCTGTCGCAAACATAGTAGTGATGTCACAATAGCTCATGGACCAGATGTGATGTCACAGCAGATACTGATAGAAACACAGTAGTGATGTCACAATGATTCAAAACCAGTTATGATGTCACAGCATATACTGACAGAAACACAGTAGTGATGTCACAATGACTCATGGACCAGATGTGATGTCACAACAGATACTGATAGAAACACAGTAGTGATGTCACAATGACTCAGGCACCAGATGTGATGTCACAGCAGATACTGACAGAAACACAGTAGTGATGTCACAATAGCTCATGGACCAGATGTGATGTCACAACAGATACTGATAGAAACACAGTAGTGATGTCACAATGATTCAGAAACCAGATGTGATATCACAGCATATACTGATAGACACACATTAGTGATGTCACAATGACTCATGGACCAGATGTGATGTCAAAGCAGATGCTGACACAAGCACAGTAGTGATGTCACAATAGCTCATGGACCAGATGTGATGTCACTGCAGACACTGATAGAAACACAGTAGTGATGTCACAATGATTCAAGAACCAGATGTGATGTCTCAGCATATACTGACAGAAACACAGTAGTGATGTCACAATGACTCATGGACCAGATGTGATGTCTCAGCAAATACTGACAGATACACAATAGTGATGTCACAATTGCTCATGGACCAGATGTGATGTCAGAGCAGATACTGACAGACACAAATTAGTGATGTCACAATGACTCATGGACCAGATGTGATGTCACAGCAAGATGCTGTCACAAACACAGTAGTGATGTCACAATATCTCATGGACCAGATGTGATGTCACAGCAGAAACTGATAGAAACACAGTAGTGATGTCACAATGACTCTTGGACCAGATGTGATGTCACAGCAGATACTGACAGAAACACAGTAGTGATGTCACAATGACTCATGGACCAGATGTGTTGTCAGAGCAGATACTGACAGACACACATTAGTGATGTCACATTGACTCATGGACCAGATGTGATATCACAGCATATACTGCCAGAAACACTGTAGTGATGTCACAATGACTCATGGACCAGATGTGATGTCAGAGCAGACACTGATAGAAACACATTAGTGATGTCACAATGACTCAGGAGCCAGATGTGATGTCACAGCAGAAAAACACAGAAACACAGTAGTGATGTCACAATGACTCATGGACCAGATGTGATGTCACAGCAGATACTGATAGACACACAGCAGTGATGTCACAATGACTCATGGAACAGATGTGATGTCACAGAAGATACTGATAGAAGCACAGTATTGATGTCACAATGACTCATGGACCAGATGTGATGTCACAGCAGATAATGACAGACACACAATAGTGATGTCACAATGACTCATGGACCTGATGTGATGTCACAGCAGATGCTGTCAAAAACACAGTATTGATGTCACAATAGCTCATAGGTCAGATGTGATATCAGAGCAGATACTGACAGATACACAATAGTGATGTCACAATAGCTCATGGACCAGATGTGATGTCAGAGCAGATACTGACGGACACACATTAGTGATGTCACAATGATTGAGGAACCAGATGTGATATCACAGCATATACTGACAGAAACACTGTGGTGATGTCACAATGACTCATGGACCAGATGTGATGTCAGAGCAGATACTGACAGATACACAATAGTGATGTCACAATAGCTCATGGACCAGATGTGGTGTCAGAGCAGATACTGATAGAAGCACAGTAGTGATGTCACAATGATTCAAGAACCAGATGTGATGTCACAGCATATACTGACAGAAACACAGTAGTGATGTCACAATGACTCATGGACCAGATAAAATGTCACAGCAGATGTTGACATAAACACATAATAGCTCATGGACCAGATGGGAGGTCACAGCAAATACTGATGTAAACACAGTTGTGACGTCACAATGACTCATGGACCAGATGTGATGTCACAGCAGATACTGATAGACACAGCAGTGATGTCACAATGACTCATGGAACAGATGTGATGCCAGAGCAGATACTGACAGATACACATTAGTGATGGCACAATGATTCAGAAGCCAGATGTGATGTCACAGCATATACTGACAGATACACAATAGTGATGTCACAATAGCTCATGGACCAGATGTGATGTCAGAGCAGATACTGACAGAAACACATTAGTGATGTCAAAATGAGTTATGGAGCAGATGTGATGTCACAGGAAGATGCTGTCACAAACACAGTAGTGATATCACAATAGCTCATGCACCAGCTGTGATGTCACAGCAGATACTGGTAGAAACACAGTAGTGATGCCACAATGATTCAAGAACCAGATGTGATGTCACAGCATATACTGACAGAAACACAGTAGTGATGTCACAATGACTCATGCACCAGATGTGATGTCACAGCAGATACTGATAGACACACAGCAGTGATGTCACAATGACTCATGGAACAGATGTGATGTCACAGAAGATACTGATAGAAGCACAGTATTGATGTCACAATGACTCATGGACCAGATGTGATGTCACAGCAGATAATGACAGACACACAATAGTGATGTCACAATGACTCATGGACCTGATGTGATGTCACAGCAGATGCTGTCAAAAACACAGTATTGATGTCACAATAGCTCATAGGTCAGATGTGATATCAGAGCAGATACTGACAGATACACAATAGTGATGTCACAATAGCTCATGGACCAGATGTGATGTCAGAGCAGATACTGACGGACACACATTAGTGATGTCACAATGATTGAGGAACCAGATGTGATATCACAGCATATACTGACAGAAACACTGTGGTGATGTCACAATGACTCATGGACCAGATGTGATGTCAGAGCAGATACTGACAGATACACAATAGTGATGTCACAATAGCTCATGGACCAGATGTGGTGTCAGAGCAGATACTGATAGAAGCACAGTAGTGATGTCACAATGATTCAAGAACCAGATGTGATGTCACAGCATATACTGACAGAAACACAGTAGTGATGTCACAATGACTCATGGACCAGATAAAATGTCACAGCAGATGTTGACATAAACACATAATAGCTCATGGACCAGATGGGAGGTCACAGCAAATACTGATGTAAACACAGTTGTGACGTCACAATGACTCATGGACCAGATGTGATGTCACAGCAGATACTGATAGACACAGCAGTGATGTCACAATGACTCATGGAACAGATGTGATGCCAGAGCAGATACTGACAGATACACATTAGTGATGGCACAATGATTCAGAAGCCAGATGTGATGTCACAGCATATACTGACAGATACACAATAGTGATGTCACAATAGCTCATGGACCAGATGTGATGTCAGAGCAGATACTGACAGAAACACATTAGTGATGTCAAAATGAGTTATGGAGCAGATGTGATGTCACAGGAAGATGCTGTCACAAACACAGTAGTGATATCACAATAGCTCATGCACCAGCTGTGATGTCACAGCAGATACTGGTAGAAACACAGTAGTGATGCCACAATGATTCAAGAACCAGATGTGATGTCACAGCATATACTGACAGAAACACAGTAGTGATGTCACAATGACTCATGCACCAGATGTGATGTTACAGCAGATACTGACAGAAACACAGTTGTGATGTCTCAATGACTCAAGGACCAGATGTGATATCACAGTAGATAGTGACAGAAACACAGTAGTGATGTCACAGTGACTCATCGACCAGATGTGATGCCACAGAAGATACTGATAGAAGCACAGTATTGATGTCACAATGACTCATGGACCAGATGTGATGTCACAGCAGATACTGATAGAAACACAGTAGTAATGTCACAATGATTCAAGAACCAGATGTGATGTCACAGCATATACTGACAGAAACACAGTACTGATGTCACAATGACTCATGGACCAGATGTGATGTCACAGCAGATACTGATAGAAACACAGTAGTAATGTCACAATGATTCAAGAACCAGATGTGATGTCACAGCATATACTGACAGAAACACAGTAGTGATGTCACAATGACTCTTGTACCAGATGTGATGTCACAGCAGACACTGATTGAACCATAGTAGTGATGTCACAATGACTCTTGGACCAGATGTGATGTCACAGCAGATACTGACAGACACACAATAGTGATGTCACAATGACTCATGGACCGGATGTGATGTCACAGCAGATGCTGTCACAAACAAAGTAGTGATGTCACAATAGCTCATGGACCAGATGTGATGTCACAGCAGAAACTGATAGAAACACAGTAGTGATGTCACAATGATTCAAGAACCAGATGTGATGTCTCAGCATATACTGACAGAAACACAGTAGTGATGTCACAATGACTCATGGACCAGATGTGATGTCTCAGCAAATACTGACAGATACACAATAGTGATGTCACAATTGCTCAAGGACCAGATGTGATGTCAGAGCAAATACTGACAGACACAAATTTGTGATGTCACAATGACTCATAGACCAGATGTGATGTCACAGCAAGATGCTGTCACAAACACAGTAGTGATGTCACAATACCTCATGGACCAGATGTTATGTCACAGCAGAAACTGATAGAAACACAGTAGTGATGTCACAATGAATCTTGGACCAGATGTGATGTCACTGCAGATACTGACAGAAACACAGTAGTGATGTCTCAATGACTCTTGGACCAGATGTGATGTCACAGTAGATAGTGACAGAAACACAGTAGTGATGTCACAATGACTCATGGACCAGATGTGTTGTCAGAGCAGATACTGACAGACACACATTAGTGATGTCACATTGACTCATGGACCAGATGTGATATCACAGCATATACTGCCAGAAACACTGTAGTGATGTCACAATGACTCATGGACCAGATGTGATGTCACAGCAGAAAAACACAGAAACACAGTAGTCATGTCACAATGACTCAGGAACCAGATGTGACGTCACAGCAGATACTGATAGACACACAATAGTGATGTCACAATGAATCATGGACCAGATAAAATGTCACAGCAGATGTTGACATAAACACACAATAGCTCATGGACCAGATGGGATGTCACAGCAAATACTGATGTAAACATAGTTGTGATGTCACAATGACTCATGGACCAGATGTGATGTCACAGCATATACTGATAGACATACAGTAGTGATGTCACAATAGCTCATGGACAAGATGTGATGTCACAGCAGATACTGATAGAAACACAGTAGTGATGTCACAATGATTCAAGAACCAGATGTGATGTCATAGCATATACTGACAGAAACACATTAGTGATGTCACAATGACTCATGGAGCAGATGTGATGTCACAGCAGATACTGATAGAAACAGAGTAGTGATGTCACAATGACTCATTCACCAGATGTGATGTCACAGCAGATACTGACAGAAACACAGTAGTGTTTTCACAATGATTCAGGAAGCAGATGTGATATCACAGTATATACTGACAGAAACACTGTAGTGATGTCACAATGACTCATGGACCAGATAAAATGTCACAGCAGATGTTGTCATAAACACACAATAGCTCATGGACCAGATGTGATGTCACAGCAGATACAGACAGAAACACAGTAGTGATGTCACAATGACTCATGGACCAGATGTGATGTCACAGAAGCTACCGAGACACAGTAGTGATGTCACAATGACTCATGGACCAGATGAGATATCACAGCAGATACTGACAGACACACAATAGTGATGTCACAATGACTCTTGGACTAGGTGTGATGTCACAGAACTTACTGATATAAACACAGTAGTGATGTCACAATGACTCATATATGGACCAGATGTGATGTCACAGCAGATACAGACAGAAACACAGTAGTGATGTCACAATGACTCGTGGACCAGATGTGATGTCACAGAAGCTACCGAGACACAGTAGTGATGTCACAATGACTCATGGACCAGATATGATGTCACAGAAGATACTGACAGATACACAGTATTTATGTCACAATGACTCATGGACCAGATGTGATGTCACAGCTGATACTGACACAAATATAGTAGTGATGTCACAATAGCTCATGGACCAGATGTGATGTCAGAGCAGATACTGACAGACACACATTAGTGATGTCACAATAACCCATGGACCAGATGTGATGTCAGAGCAGATACTGACAGACACACATTAGTGATGTCACAATGACTCATGGACTAGATGTGATGTCACAGCAGATGCTGACACAAACACAGTAGTGATGTCACAATAGCTCATGGACCAGATGTGATGTCACAGCAGATATTGATAGAAACACAGTGGTGATGTCACAATGATTCAGGAACCAGATGTGATATCACAGCATATACTGACAGAAACACTGTAGTGATGTCACAATGACTCATGGACCAGATGTGATGTCACAGCAGATACTGACAGAAACACAGTAGTGATGTCTCAATGACTCTTGGACCAGATGTGATGTCACAGTAGATTGTTTCTGTCACTCAGTAGTGATGTCACAATGACTCATTGACCAAATGTGTTGTCAGAGCAGATACTGACAGACACACATTAGTGATGTCACATTGACTCAAGGACCAGATGTGATATCACAGCATATACTGCCAGAAACACTGTAGTGATGTCACAATGACTCATGGACCAGATGTCATGTCAGAGCAGACACTGATAGAAACACATTAGTGATGTCACAATGACTCAGGAGCCAGATGTGATGTCACAGCAGAAAAACACTGAAACACAGTAGTAATGTCACAATGACTCAGGAACCAGATGTGACGTCACAGCAGATACTGATAGACACACAATAGTGATGTCACAATGACTCATGGACCAGATAAAATGTCACAGCAGATGTTGACATAAACACACAATAGCTCATGGACCAGATGGGATGTCAAAGCAAATACAGATGTAAACACAGTTGTGATGTCACAATGACTCATGGACCAGATGTGATGTCACAGCAGACACTGATAGAAACACAGTAGTGATGTCACAATGACTCGGGAGCCAGATATGATGTCACAGCAGAAACTGATACACACACTGTAGTGATGTCACAATGACTCATGGACCAGATAAAATGTCACAGCAGATGTTGACATAAACACACAATAGCTCATGGACCAGATGGGATGTCACAGCAAATACTGATGTAAACATAGTTGTAATGTCACAATGATTCATGGACCAGATGTGATGTCACAGCAGATACTGATAGACACACAGTAGTGATGTCACAATGATTCAAGAACCAGATGTGATGTCACAGCATATACTGACAGAAACACAGTAGTGATGTCACAATGACTCATGGAGCAGATGTGATGTCACAGCAGATGCTGATAGAAACAGAGTAGTGATGTCACAAAGACTCATTCACCAGATGTGATGTCACAGCAGATACTGACAGAAACACAGTAGTGATGTCACAATGATTCAGGAAGCAGATGTGATATCACAGTATATACTGACAGAAACACTGTAGTGATGTCACAATGACTCATGGACCAGATAAAATGTCTCAGCAGATGTTGACATAAACACACAATAGCTCATGGACAAGATGTGATGTCACAGCAGACACTGATAGAAACACAGTAGTGATGTCACAATGACTCGTGAACCAGATGTGAAATCACAGCAGATAGTGACAGAAACACAATAGTGATGTCACAATGACTCATGGACCAGATGTGATGCCACAGCAGATGCTGACACAAACACAGTAGTGATGTCACAATAGCTCATGGACCAGATGTGATGTCACAGGAGATCCTGACAGACACACAATAGTGATGTCACAATGACCCATGGACCTGATGTGATGTGACAGCAGATGCTGTCACAAACACAGTAGTGATGTCACAATAGCTCATGGACCAGATGTGATGTCACAGCAGATACTGATAGAAACACAGTAGTGATGTCACAATGATTCAAGAACCAGATGTGATGTCACAGCATATACTGACAGAAATACAGTAGTGATGTCACAATGACTCATGGACCAGATGTGATGTCACAGCAGATACTGATAGAAACACAGTAGTGATGTCGCAATGATTCATGCACCAGATGTGATGTCACAGCAGATAGTGACAGAAACACAATAGTGATGTCACAATGACTCATGGACCAGATGTGATGTCAGAGCAGATACTGACAGACACACATTAGTGATGTCACAATGACTCATGGACCAGATGTGATGTCACAGCAGATGCTGACACAAACACAGTAGTGATGTCACAATAGCTCATGGACCAGATGTGATGTCACAGCAGATACTGATAGAAACACAGTAGTTATGTCATCAATGATTCAGGAACCAGATGTGATATCACAGCATATACTGACAGAAACACAGTAGTGATGTCACAATGACTCATGGACCAGATGTGATGTCATAGCAAGAAACTGATAGAAACACAGTAGTGATGTCACAATGACTAGGGATCCAGATGTGATGTCACAGCAGAAACACAGTAGTGATGTCACAATGACTAGGCAACAGATGTGACGTCACAGCAGATACTGATAGACACACAGTAGTGATGTCACAATGACTCATGGACCAGATAAAATGTCACAGCAGATGTTGACATAAACACACAATAGCTCATGGACCAGATGGGATGTCACTGCAAATACTGATGTAAACACAGTTGTGATGTCACAATGACTCATGGACCAGATGTGATGTCACAGTAGATAGTGACAGAAACACAGTAGTGATGTCACAATGACTCATGGACCAGATGTGATGTCAGAGCAGATACTGACAGACACACATTAGTGATGTCACAATGACTCATGGACCAGATGTGATATCACAGCATATACTGACAGAAACACTGTAGTGATGTCACAATGACTCATGGACCAGATGTGATGTCACAGCAGACACTGATAGAAACACAGTAGTGATGTCACAATGACTCAGGAGCCAGATGTGATGTCACAGCAGAAACACAGTAGTGATGTCACAATGACTAGGCAACAGATGTGACGTCACAGCAGATACTGATAGACACACAGTAGTGATGTCATAATGACTCATGGACCAGATATGATGTCACAGCAGATACTGACAGACACACAATAGTGATGTCACAATGACTCATGGACCTGATGTGATGTCACAGTAGATGCTGTCAAAAACACAGTAGTGATGTCACAATAGCTCATAGGCCAGATGTGATGTCAGAGCAGATACTGACAGATACACCATAGTGATGTCACAATAGCTCATGGACCAGATGTGATGTCAGAGCAGATACTGACAGACACACATTAGTGATGTCGCAATGATTCAGGAACCAGATGTGATATCACAGCATATACTGACAGAAACACTGCAGTGATGTCACAATGACTCATGGACCAGATGTGATGTCAGAGCAGATACTGACAGATACACAATAGTGATGTCACAATAGCTCATGGACCAGATGTGGTGTCAGAGCAGATACTGACAGAAACACATTAGTGATGTCACAATAGCTCATGGACCAGATGTGATGTCACAGCAGATACTGATAGAAACACAGTAGTGATGTCACAATGATTCAAGAACCAGATGTGATGTCACAGCATATACTGACAGAAACACAGTAGTGATGTCACAATGACTCATGGACCAGATGTGATGTCACAGAAGATACTGATAGAAGCACAGTATTGATGTCACAATGAATCATGGACCAGATGTGATGTCACAGAAGATACTGATAGAAGCACAGTATCGATGTCACAATGACTCATGGACCAGATGTGATGTCACAGCAGATACTGACAGACACACAATAGTGATGTCACATTGACTCATGGACCTGATGTGATGTCACAGTAGACACTGATAGACACACAGTAGTGATGTCACAATGATTCAAGAACCAGATGTGATGTCACAGAAGATACTGATAGAAGCACAGTATTGATGTCACAATGAATCATGGACCAGATGTGATGTCACAGAAGATACTGATAGAAGCACAGTATCGATGTCACAATGACTCATGGACCAGATGTGATGTCACAGTAGACACTGATACACACAGTAGTGATGTCACAATGACTCATGGACCAGATAAAATGTCACAGCAGATGTTGACATAAACACACAATAGCTCATGGACCAGATGGGAGGTCACAGCAAATACTGATGTAAACACAGTTGTGATGTCTCAATGACTCATGGACCAGATATGATGTCACAGTAGATAGTGACAGAAACACAGTAGTGATGTCACAATGACTCATGGACCAGATGTGATGTCAGAGCAGATAATGACAGACACACATTAGTGATGTCACAATGACTCATGGACCAGATGTGATGTCACAGCATATACTGACAGAAACACTGTAGTGATGTCGCAATGACTCATGGACCAGATGTGATGTCACAGCAGACACTGATATCATAAGATGAGGATCCAAGAAAAGCACTTCTGAGCATCCGCACTGCTTTAGTGATAAGAATTCTTCAGAAATCCTTATAAATCTTTCAAGTTCTTTATTATATGTACTACAGAAACTACGCGTTTCGAGATGACAAACCGCACCTCTTCTTCAGGTTAAAGTACAGATGCTCAGAAGTGCTTTTCTTGGATGCTCAACTTATGATACCTAGTGGACGCTGTCCACCTGCACGAGCTCTGCAGCAGTAATGATGTCATAATGACTCATGGACCAGATGTGGTGTCACAGCAGATACTGACAGAAACACAGTAGTGATGTCACAATGACTCATGGACTAGATATGATGTCACAGCAGATACTGGCACAAACACAGTCGTGATGTTACAATAGCTCATGGACCAGATGAGATGTCGCAGCAGATACTGGCACAAACACAGTCGTGATGTCACAATGACTCTTGGACCAGATGTGATGTCACAGATGATACTGATAGAAGCACATTAGTGATGTCACAATGTCTCAGGCACTAGATGTGATGTCACAGTAGATACTTATAGAAACATAGAAGGAATGTCTCAATGACTTATGGACCAGATGTAATGTCACACAAGATACTGATAGAAAGACATTAGTGATGTCAAAATGAATTGTGGACCAAATGTGATCTCACAGAAGGTACTGATATAAACACAGTGGTGATGTCACAATGACTCATGGACCAGATGTAATGTCACAGCAGATGATGACACAAACACAATAGTAATGTCACAATAATTCAAGAACCAGATGTGATGTCACAGCAGAGATTGACAGGAGCAGAGCAGTGATGAAACAATGATTCATGGGCCAGATGTGGTGTCACAGCAGATACTGCCAGAAACAAAGTAGTGATAGTCACAGTGACTCATGGTTCAGATATGATGTCACAGCGGATACTGACAGAAACACAGAAGTAATGTCACAATGACTCATGGAACAGATGTGATGTCACAGCAGATACTGATAGACACACAGTAGTGATGTCACAATGACTCATGGACCAGATAAAATGTCACAGCAGATGTTGACATAAACACATAATAGCTCATGGACCAGATGGGAGGTCACAGCAAATACTGATGTAAACACAGTTGTGACGTCACAATGACTCATGGACCAGATGTGATGTCACAGCAGATACTGATAGACACAGCAGTGATGTCACAATGACTCATGGAACAGATGTGATGCCAGAGCAGATACTGACAGATACACATTAGTGATGTCACAATGATTCAGGAGCCAGATGTGATGTCACAGCATATACTGACAGGTATACTGACAGATATACTCCTTTTGGAAGTGCATTGAGCAGCAAGGTGGTGTGCTGGTGAAAGGGGAAAAAAAAAACAAAAAAACTCTTTTAAATCTTCTTCCTGAGCGAGTGTGAACGAGCTGAGTGTGACCTGAGCGTAAATGCGAACTGTGGTAAGTGTGTGACTTGAAATTCAGTGACTTTAGATTCAGAGAGTTTCCAAGGGAGGTCTTACTGAATTGCTGTTATAGTAATACTTTTTTTTTTTTTATTTATTTTTGCTTATCTTATTGTCTGGTGCAATCCCCATTAGGATGTGCTCCACTATTGCCAATGCCATCCAGTGCACATCTTGCCGCATGTATGAAATCCTTGAACAGCCGGTCGAGGGTGCATACTGCTGTGCGAGATGTGAGCACGTTGTGCATTTGGAAGCCCAGATACTGGATCTAAATGTGCAGCTGGCAACACTGAGATCCATAGACAATATGGAAAGGAGTCTTCTGCTCACTGAGCAGACGCTCAATGGGATAGATGAGGGGGGGGATGCTAGGTTGGAGCTGCAGGACAGTGAAGCAGCTAGCTGGGTGACAGTTAGAAGGCGGGGTAGAGGGAAGAGCACCAGGGAGGCTAGTCCTGATCTGGCACACCCCAATAAGTTTGCAAAGTTGGCAGATGAGGGGAGTGTTAGTGCAGGAGTAGCACTGCTGCAGCAAGGCATGTCCTCTGAAAGCCGGAGGAGTGTCTGCTCCAGTAAGGGGGGAAATAGGAGAGCAGGGCAGGTCAGACAGGATCTGGTAGTGGGAGACTCAATTATTAGGGGAACAGATAGGGCAATCTGTCACAAAGACAGGGATCGTCGAACGGTGTGCTGCCTACCTGGCGCTCGAGTCCGACACATCGCTGATCGGGTTGACAGATTACTGGGAGGGGCTGGTGAGGATCCAGCGGTCATGGTGCACATTGGCACAAATGACAAAGTTAGAGGTAGGTGGAAGGTCCTTAAAGATGATTTCAGGGAATTAGGCTGTAAGCTTAAATCAAGGACCTCCAAGGTGGTATTTTCGGAAATACTTCCTGTACCACGTGCCACGCCAGAGAGGCAACGGGAGATTAGGGAGGTTAATAAGTGGCTCAGGAATTGGTGTAGGAAGGAGGGGTTTGGGTTCCTGCAGAACTGGGCCGACTTCTCAGTTGGCTACAGGTTCTACGCTAGGGACGGGCTGCACCTCAATGGGGAGGGTGCAGCTGTGCTGGGGGAGAAAATGGCTAGAAGGTTGGAGGAGTGTTTAAACTAGGGACGGGGGGGAGGGTATTCCTTTTATAGGAGGGGAAGACAGTGCAGATAGAGACCTGGGCACAAATAATGAAATTGGGGGTGGGGGTGGCATGGGGGGTGGGGTTAGAACAGTTAATAATTTAAGAAAGAATAGAGGTACAGAGAGATACATAAAGTGCATGTATACTAATGCCAGAAGTCTCGCCAACAAAATGGAGGAATTGGAGTTAATGTTGTTGGAGCATAATTATGACATGGTGGGGATATCTGAGGCATGGCTGGACGAGAGCCACGACTGGGCAGTTAATTTACAGGGCTATAGTCTGTTCAGAAATGACCGTACAAATAAGCGAGGGGGGGGCGTGTGTTTATATGTAAAATCATCCTTAAAACCCATCCTTCGTGATAATATATATGAATCTAATGAAAATGTAGAGTCCCTGTGGGTAGAGATAAGGGGAGGGGGGAAAAATAATAAATTACTGATAGGGGTTTGTTATAAATCTCCAAAAATAATGGAAGCTACAAAGAATATCCTCATAAAGCAAATAGATGAAGCAGCGACTCAAGGAGAAGTCATTATTATGGGGGACTTCAACTACCCTGAAATACATTGGGGAACCGAAACCTGCAGTTCCAGCAAAGGTAATAGGTTTTTGACTACTATGAGAGACCATTACCTTTCACAACTGGTTCAGGACACAACAAGAAGGGGGGCACTGCTAGACCTAATATTAACCAACAGGCCAGACCGCATATCAAATGTAAGGGTTGGGGGTCACTTGGGTAATAGTGATCACAAATTAATAAGTTTTCATGTATCCTTTAATAAGATGTGTAGTAGAGGGGTTACAAGGACACTAAACTTCAGGAAGGCAAATTTCCAACGGATGAGAGATGATCTTGGTGCAATTAACTGGGACGATATCCTGAGACATAAAAATACACAAAGAAAATGGGAGACGTTTATTAGCATCCTGAATAGGACCTGTGCACAATATATACCGTATGGGAATAAACATGCGAGAAATAGGAGGAAACCACTATGGCTAAATAGAGCTGTAAGGGGCGCAATAAGAGATAAAAATAAAGCATTTAGAGAATTAAAGCAAGTAGGTAGTGATGAGGCATTAAATAAATACAGAAGATTAAATAAATTCTGTAAAAAGCAAATCAAGACAGCAAAGATTGAGACAGAGAGACTCATTGCCAGAGAAAGTAAAAATAATCCCAAAATATTCTTTAACTACATAAATAGTAAGAAGCTAAAAAATGATAGTGTTGGTCCCCTTAAAAATAGTCTGGGTGAAATGGTGGATGAGGATGAGGAAAAAGCCAATATGCTAAATGACTTTTTTTCAACAGTAGTTACACAAGAAAATCCCATGATGGATAACATGATCAGGGATAAAAATTCTCCATTAAATGTCACCTGCTTAACCCAGCAGGAAGTACGGCGGCGTCTACAAATCACTAAAATTGACAAATCCCCGGGCCCGGATGGGATACACCCCCGAGTACTGCAGGAATTAAGCACAGTCATTGATAGACCACTATTTTTAATCTTTAAAGATTCCATAATAACAGGGTCTGTACCACAGGACTGGCGTATAGCAAATGTGGTGCCAATATTCAAAAAGGGGGCAAAAACTGAAGTTGGAAATTATAGGCCTGTAAGTTTAACCTCAACTGTGGGTAAAATCCTGGAGGGTTTTCTAAGAGATACTATACTGGAGTATCTGGAGAAGAATAACCTTATGACCCAATATCAACATGGGTTTACAAGAGACCGTTCCTGTCAGACTAATCTGATAAGCTTTTATGAAGAGGTAAGTTCCGGACTGGACCAAGGGAATGCAGTGGACGTGGTGTACATAGACTTTTCAAAAGCTTTTGATACGGTGCCACACAAAAGGTTGATACATAAAATGAGAACAATGGGTATAGGGGAAAATATGTGTAGGTGGGTTAAGAGCTGGCTCAGGGATAGGAAACAAAGGGTGGTTATTAATGGAGCACACTCGGACTGGGTCACGGTTAGCAGTGGGGTACCACAGGGGTCAGTTTTGGGCCCGCTTCTTCTTTTTAACATATTTATTAATGACCTTGTAGGGGGCATAGAGAGTAGAATTTCAATATTTGCAGATGACACTAAACTCTGCAGGGTAATTAATACAGAGGAGGACAATTTTATATTACAGGAGGATTTATGTAAACTAGAAGCTTGGGCTGATAAATGGCAAATGAGCTTTAATGGGGATAAATGTAAGGTCATGCACTTGGGTAGAACGAACAAGTTGTATAATTATGTGCTTAATTGTAAAACACTGGGCAAAACAATCACTGAAAAAGACCTGGGTGTATGGGTGGACGACAAACTCACATTTAGTGGCCAGAGTCAAGCAGCTGCTGCAAAGGCAAATAAAATAATGGGATGCATTAAAAGAGGCATAGATGCTCATGAGGAGAACATAATTTTACCTCTATATAAGTCACTAGTGCGACCACACTTAGAATACTGTGTACAGTTCTGGTCTCCGGTGTATAAGAAAGACATAGCTGAACTGGAGCGGGTACAGAGAAGAGCGACCAAGGTTATTAGGGAACTAGGGGGTCTGCAATACCAAGACAGGTTATTACACTTGGGGTTATTTAGTTTGGAGAATCGAAGGCTTAGGGGTGATCTTATTACAATGTATAAATATATGTGGGGACAATACAAAGACCTTTCTAATGATCTTTTTACTCTTAGATCTGTGACAGGGACAAGGGGGCATCCTCTACGTCTGGAGGAAAGAAGGTTTAAGCATACTCACAGACGCGGATTCTTTACTGTAAGAGCAGTGAGACTATGGAACTCTCTGCCATATGATGTTGTAATGAGTGATTCACTACTAAAATTTAAGAAGGGACTGGATGCCATTCTTGAAAAGTATAATATTACAGGGTATATACACTAGTCTCCTTAATATTGCGTTGATCCAGGGAGCTAGTCTGATTGCCGTATGTGGAGTCGGGAAGGAATTTTTTTCCCCAATGTGAAGCTTACTGTTGCCACATGGGGTTTTTTTGCCTTCCTCTGGATCAACATGTTAGGGCAAGTTAGGATAGGATATGGGTTGAACTAGATGGACTTAAAGTCTCCCTTCAACCTTAATTACTATGTTACTATGTTACAATAGTGATGTCACAATAGCTCATGGACCAGATGTGATGTCAGAGCAGATACTGACAGAAACACATTAGTGATGTCAAAATGAGTCATGGAGCAGATGTGATGTCACAGGAAGATACTGTCACAAACACAGTAGTGATGTCACAATAGCTCATGCACCAGCTGTGATGTCACAGCAGATACTGGTAGAAACACAGTAGTGATGTCACAATGATTCAAGAACCAGATGTGATGTCACAGAAGATACTGATAGAAGCACAGTATTGATGTCACAATGACTCATGGACCAGATGTGATGTCACAGCAGATACTGATAGAAACACAGTAGTAATGTCACAATGATTCAAGAACCAGATGTGATGTCACAGCATATACTGACAGAAACACAGTAGTGATGTCACAATGACTCTTGGACCAGATGTGATGTCACAGCAGGTACTGATGAAACACAGTAGTGATGTCACAATGACTCTTGGACCAGATGTGATGTCACAGCAGACACTGATAGAAACACAGTAGTGATGTCACAATGACTCATGGACCAGATGTGATGTCACAGCAGATACTGACAGACACAAATTTGTGATGTCACAATGACTCATAGACCAGATGTGATGTCACAGCAAGATGCTGTCACAAACACAGTAGTGATGTCACAATAGCTCATGGACCAGATGTGATGTCACAGCAGAAACTGATAGAAACACAGTAGTGATGTCACAATGACTCTTGGACCAGATGTGATGTCACAGCAGATAATGACAGAAACACAGTAGTGATGTCTCAATGACTCTTGGACTAGATGTGATGTCACAGTAGATAGTGACAGAAACACAGTAGTGATGTCACAATGACTCATGGACCAGATGTGTTGTCAGAGCAGATACTGACAGACACACATTAGTGATGTCACATTGACTCATGGACCAGATTTGATATCACAGCATATACTGCCAGAAACACTGTAGTGATGTCACAATGACTCATGGACCAGATGTGATGTCACAGCAGAAAAACACAGAAACACAGTAGTGATGTCACAATGACTCAGGAACCAGATGTGACGTCACAGCAGATACTGATAGACACACAATAGTAATGTCACAATGACTCATGGACCAGATAAAATGTCACAGCAGATGTTGACATAAACACACAATAGCTCATGGACCAGATGGGATGTCACAGCAAATACTGATGTAAACATAGTTGTGATGTCACAATGACTCATGGACCAGATGTGATGTCACAGCATATACTGATAGACACACAGTAGTGATATCACAATAGCTCATGGACCAGATGTGATGTCACAGCAGATACTGATAGAAACACAGTAGTGATGTCACAATGATTCAAGAACCAGATGTGATGTCACAGCATATACTGACAGAAACACAGTAGTGATGTCACAATGACTCATGGAGCAGATGTGATGTCACAGCAGATACTGATAGAAACAGAGTAGTGATGTCACAATGACTCATTCACCAGATGTGATGTCACAGCAGATACTGACAGAAACACAGTAGTGATTTCACAATGTCTCATGGACCAGATAAAATGTCACAGCAGATGTTGTCATAAACACACAATAGCTCATGGACCAGATGTGATGTCACAGCAGACACTGATAGAAACACAGTAGTGATGTCACAATGACTCGGGAACCAGATGAGAAATCACAGCAGATAGTGACAGAAACACAATAGTGACGTCACAATGACTCATGGACCAGATGTGATGTCACAGCAGATGCTGACACAAACACAGTAGTGATGTCACAATATTTCATGGACCAGATGTTATGTCACAGGAGATACTGACAGACACACAATAGTGATGTCACAATGACTCATGGACCTGATGTCATGTGACAGCAGATGCTGTAACAAACACAGTAGTGATGTCACAATAGCTCATGGACCAGATGTGATGTCAGAGCAGATACTGAGAGACACACATTAGTGATGTCACAATGACTCATGGACTAGATGAGATGTCACAGAAGATGCTGACAGAAACACAGTAGTGATGTCACAATGACTCATGGACCAGATGAGATATCACAGCAGATACTGACAGACACACAATAGTGATGTCACAATGACTCTTGGACTAGGTGTGATGTCACAGAAGGTACTGATATAAACACAGCAGTGATGTCACAATGACTCATGGACCAGATATGATGTCACAGAAGATACTGATAGATGCACAGTATTTATGTCACAATGACTCATGGACCAGATGTGATGTCACAGCTGATACTGACACAAATATAGTAGTGATGTCACAATAGCTCATGGACCATATGCGATATCAGAGCAGATACTGACAGACACACAATAGTGAAGTCACAATAACCCATGGACCAGATGTGATGTCAGAGCAGATACTGACAGACACACATTAGTGATGTCACAATGACTCATTGACCAGATGTGATGTCACAGCAGATGCTGACACAAACACAGTAGTGATGTCACAATAGCTCATGAACCAGATGTGATGTCACAGCAGATATTGATAGAAACACAGTGGTGATGTCACAATGATTCAGGAACCAGATGTGATATCACAGCATATACTGACAGAAACACTGTAGTGATGTCACAATGACTCATGGACCAGATGTGATGTCAGCAAATACTGACAGATACACCATAGTGATGTCACAATTGCTCATGGACCAGATGTGATGTCAGAGCAGATACTGACAGACACAAATTAGTGATGTCACAATGACTCATGGACCAGATGTGATGTCACAGCAAGATGCTGTCATAAACACAGTAGTGATGTCACAATAGCTCATGGACCAGATGTGATGTCACAGCAGAATCTGATAGAAACACAGTAGTGATGTCTCAATGACTTTTGGACCAGATGGGATGTCACAGCAGATAGTGACAGAAACACAGTAGTGATGTCAACATGACTCTTGGACCAGATGTGATGTCACAGCAGATACTGACAGAAACACAGTAGTGATGTCTCAATGACTCTTGGACCAGATGTGATGTCACAGTAGATAGTGACAGAAACACAGTAGTGATGTCACAATGACTCATGGACCAGATGTGATATCACAGCATATACTGCCAGAAACACTGTAGTGATGTCACAATGACTCATATACCAGATGTCATGTCAGAGCAGACACTGATAGAAACACATTAGTGATGTCACAATGACTCAGGAGCCAGATGTGACGTCACAGCAGAAAAACACTGAAACACAGTAGTGATGTCACAATGACTCAGGAACCAGATGTGACGTCACAGCAGATACTGATAGACACAGAATAGTGATGTCACAATGACTCATGGACCAGATAAAATGTCACAGCAGATGTTGACATAAACACACAATAGCTCATGGACCAGATGGGATGTCACAGCAAATACAGATGTAAACACAGTTGTGATGTCACAATGACTCATGGACCAGATGTGATGTCACAGCAGACACTGATAGAAACACAGTAGTGATGTCACAATGACTCGCGAGCCAGATATGATGTCACAGCAGAAACTGATACACACACTGTAGTGATGTCACAATGACTCATGGACCAGATAAAATGTCACAGCAGATGTTGACATAAACACACAATAGCTCATGGACCAGATGGGATGTCACAGCAGACACTGATAGAAACACAGTAGTGATGTCACAATGACTCGTGAACCAGATGTGAAATCACAGCAGATAGTGACAGAAACACAATAGTGATGTCACAATGACTCATGGACCAGATGTGATGTCACAGCAGATGCTGACACAAACACAGTAGTGATGTCACAATAGCTCATGGACCAGATGTGATGTCACAGGAGATACTGACAGACAAACAATAGTGATGTCACAATGACTCATGGATCTGATGTGATGTGACAGCAGATACTGATAGAAACACAGTAGTGATGTCACAATAGCTCATGGACCAGATGTGATGTCACAGCAGATACTGATAGAAACACAGTAGTGATGTCACAATGATTCAAGAACCAGATGTGATGTCACAGCATATACTGACAGAAATACAGTAGTGATGTCACAATGACTCATGGACCAGATGTGATGTCACAGCAGATACTGATAGAAACACAGTAGTGATGTCACAATGATTCATGCACCAGATGTGATGTCACAGCAGATACTGACAGACACAAATTTGTGATGTCACAATGACTCATAGACCAGATGTGATGTCACAGCAAGATGCTGTCACAAACACAGTAGTGATGTCACAATAGCTCATGGACCAGATGTGATGTCACAGCAGAAACTGATAGAAACACAGTAGTGATGTCACAATGACTCTTGGACCAGATGTGATGTCACAGCAGATAATGACAGAAACACAGTAGTGATGTCTCAATGACTCTTGGACTAGATGTGATGTCACAGTAGATAGTGACAGAAACACAGTAGTGATGTCACAATGACTCATGGACCAGATGTGTTGTCAGAGCAGATACTGACAGACACACATTAGTGATGTCACATTGACTCATGGACCAGATTTGATATCACAGCATATACTGCCAGAAACACTGTAGTGATGTCACAATGACTCATGGACCAGATGTGATGTCACAGCAGAAAAACACAGAAACACAGTAGTGATGTCACAATGACTCAGGAACCAGATGTGACGTCACAGCAGATACTGATAGACACACAATAGTAATGTCACAATGACTCATGGACCAGATAAAATGTCACAGCAGATGTTGACATAAACACACAATAGCTCATGGACCAGATGGGATGTCACAGCAAATACTGATGTAAACATAGTTGTGATGTCACAATGACTCATGGACCAGATGTGATGTCACAGCATATACTGATAGACACACAGTAGTGATATCACAATAGCTCATGGACCAGATGTGATGTCACAGCAGATACTGATAGAAACACAGTAGTGATGTCACAATGATTCAAGAACCAGATGTGATGTCACAGCATATACTGACAGAAACACAGTAGTGATGTCACAATGACTCATGGAGCAGATGTGATGTCACAGCAGATACTGATAGAAACAGAGTAGTGATGTCACAATGACTCATTCACCAGATGTGATGTCACAGCAGATACTGACAGAAACACAGTAGTGATTTCACAATGTCTCATGGACCAGATAAAATGTCACAGCAGATGTTGTCATAAACACACAATAGCTCATGGACCAGATGTGATGTCACAGCAGACACTGATAGAAACACAGTAGTGATGTCACAATGACTCGGGAACCAGATGAGAAATCACAGCAGATAGTGACAGAAACACAATAGTGACGTCACAATGACTCATGGACCAGATGTGATGTCACAGCAGATGCTGACACAAACACAGTAGTGATGTCACAATATTTCATGGACCAGATGTTATGTCACAGGAGATACTGACAGACACACAATAGTGATGTCACAATGACTCATGGACCTGATGTCATGTGACAGCAGATGCTGTAACAAACACAGTAGTGATGTCACAATAGCTCATGGACCAGATGTGATGTCAGAGCAGATACTGAGAGACACACATTAGTGATGTCACAATGACTCATGGACTAGATGAGATGTCACAGAAGATGCTGACAGAAACACAGTAGTGATGTCACAATGACTCATGGACCAGATGAGATATCACAGCAGATACTGACAGACACACAATAGTGATGTCACAATGACTCTTGGACTAGGTGTGATGTCACAGAAGGTACTGATATAAACACAGCAGTGATGTCACAATGACTCATGGACCAGATATGATGTCACAGAAGATACTGATAGATGCACAGTATTTATGTCACAATGACTCATGGACCAGATGTGATGTCACAGCTGATACTGACACAAATATAGTAGTGATGTCACAATAGCTCATGGACCATATGCGATATCAGAGCAGATACTGACAGACACACAATAGTGAAGTCACAATAACCCATGGACCAGATGTGATGTCAGAGCAGATACTGACAGACACACATTAGTGATGTCACAATGACTCATTGACCAGATGTGATGTCACAGCAGATGCTGACACAAACACAGTAGTGATGTCACAATAGCTCATGAACCAGATGTGATGTCACAGCAGATATTGATAGAAACACAGTGGTGATGTCACAATGATTCAGGAACCAGATGTGATATCACAGCATATACTGACAGAAACACTGTAGTGATGTCACAATGACTCATGGACCAGATGTGATGTCAGCAAATACTGACAGATACACCATAGTGATGTCACAATTGCTCATGGACCAGATGTGATGTCAGAGCAGATACTGACAGACACAAATTAGTGATGTCACAATGACTCATGGACCAGATGTGATGTCACAGCAAGATGCTGTCATAAACACAGTAGTGATGTCACAATAGCTCATGGACCAGATGTGATGTCACAGCAGAATCTGATAGAAACACAGTAGTGATGTCTCAATGACTTTTGGACCAGATGGGATGTCACAGCAGATAGTGACAGAAACACAGTAGTGATGTCAACATGACTCTTGGACCAGATGTGATGTCACAGCAGATACTGACAGAAACACAGTAGTGATGTCTCAATGACTCTTGGACCAGATGTGATGTCACAGTAGATAGTGACAGAAACACAGTAGTGATGTCACAATGACTCATGGACCAGATGTGATATCACAGCATATACTGCCAGAAACACTGTAGTGATGTCACAATGACTCATATACCAGATGTCATGTCAGAGCAGACACTGATAGAAACACATTAGTGATGTCACAATGACTCAGGAGCCAGATGTGACGTCACAGCAGAAAAACACTGAAACACAGTAGTGATGTCACAATGACTCAGGAACCAGATGTGACGTCACAGCAGATACTGATAGACACAGAATAGTGATGTCACAATGACTCATGGACCAGATAAAATGTCACAGCAGATGTTGACATAAACACACAATAGCTCATGGACCAGATGGGATGTCACAGCAAATACAGATGTAAACACAGTTGTGATGTCACAATGACTCATGGACCAGATGTGATGTCACAGCAGACACTGATAGAAACACAGTAGTGATGTCACAATGACTCGCGAGCCAGATATGATGTCACAGCAGAAACTGATACACACACTGTAGTGATGTCACAATGACTCATGGACCAGATAAAATGTCACAGCAGATGTTGACATAAACACACAATAGCTCATGGACCAGATGGGATGTCACAGCAGACACTGATAGAAACACAGTAGTGATGTCACAATGACTCGTGAACCAGATGTGAAATCACAGCAGATAGTGACAGAAACACAATAGTGATGTCACAATGACTCATGGACCAGATGTGATGTCACAGCAGATGCTGACACAAACACAGTAGTGATGTCACAATAGCTCATGGACCAGATGTGATGTCACAGGAGATACTGACAGACAAACAATAGTGATGTCACAATGACTCATGGATCTGATGTGATGTGACAGCAGATACTGATAGAAACACAGTAGTGATGTCACAATAGCTCATGGACCAGATGTGATGTCACAGCAGATACTGATAGAAACACAGTAGTGATGTCACAATGATTCAAGAACCAGATGTGATGTCACAGCATATACTGACAGAAATACAGTAGTGATGTCACAATGACTCATGGACCAGATGTGATGTCACAGCAGATACTGATAGAAACACAGTAGTGATGTCACAATGATTCATGCACCAGATGTGATGTCACAGTAGATAGTGACAGAAACACAATAGTGATGTCACAATGACTCATGGACCAGATGTGATGTCAGAGCAGATACTGACAGACACACATTAGTGATGTCACAATGACTCATGGGCCAGATGTGATGTCACAGCAGATGCTGACACAAACACAGTAGTGATGTCACAATAGCTCATGGACCAGATGTGATGTCACAGCAGATACTGATAGAAACACAGTAGTTATGTCATCAATGATTCAGGAACCAGATGTGATATCACAGCATATACTGACAGAAACACAGTAGTAATGTCATAATGACTCATGGACCAGATGTGATGTCACAGCAAGACACTGATAGAAACACAGTAGTGATGTCACAATGACTAGGGAACCAGATGTGATGTCACAGCAGAAACACAGTAGTGATGTCACAATGACTAGGCAACAGATGTGACGTCACAGCAGATACTGATAGACACACAGTAGTGATGTCACAATGACTCATGGACCAGATAAAATGTCACAGCAGATGTTGACATAAACACACAATAGCTCATGGACCAGATGGGATGTCACAGCAAATACTGATGTAAACACAGTTGTGATGTCACAATGACTCATGGACCAGATGTGATGTCACAGTAGATAGTGACAGAAACACAGTAGTGATGTCACAATGACTCATGGACCAGATGTGATGTCAGAGCAGATACTGACAGACACACATTAGTGATGTCACAATGACTCATGGACCAGATGTGATATCACAGCATATACTGACAGAAACACTGTAGTGATGTCACAATGACTCATGGACCAGATGTGATGTCACAGCAGACACTGATAGAAACACAGTAGTGATGTCACAATGACTCAGGAGCCAGATGTGATGTCACAGCAGAAACACAGTAGTGATGTCACAATGACTAGGCAACAGATGTGACGTCACAGCAGATACTGATAGACACACAGTAGTGATGTCACAATGACTCATGGACCAGATGTGATGTCACAGCAGATACTGACAGACACACAATAGTGATGTCACAATGACTCATGGACCTGATGTGATGTCACAGCAGATGCTGTCAAAAACACAGTAGTGATGTCACAATAGCTCATCGGCCAGATGTGATGTCAGAGCAGATACTGACAGATACACAATAGTGATGTCACAATAGCTCATGGACCAGATGTGATGTCAGAGCAGATACTGACAGACACACATTAGTGATGTCGCAATGATTCAGGAACCAGATGTGATATCACAGCATATACTGACAGAAACACTGCAGTGATGTCACAATGACTCATGGACCAGATGTGATGTCAGAGCAGATACTGACAGATACACAATAGTGATGTCACAATAGCTCATGGACCAGATGTGGTGTCAGAGCTGATACTGACAGAAACACATTAGTGATGTCACAATAGCTCATGGACCAGATGTGATGTCACAGCAGATACTGATAGAAACACAGTAGTGATGTCACAATGATTCAAGAACCAGATGTGATGTCACAGTATATACTGACAGAAACACAGTAGTGATGTCACAATGACTCATGGACCAGATGTGATGTCACAGAAGATACTGATAGAAGCACAGTATTGATGTCACAATGAATCATGGACCAGATGTGATGTCACAGAAGATACTGATAGAAGCACAGTATCGATGTCACAATGACTCATGGACCAGATGTGATGTCACAGCAGATACTGACGGACACACAATAGTGATGTCACAATGACTCATGGACCTGATGTGATGTCACAGCAGACACTGATAGACACACAGTAGTGATGTCACAATGACTCATGGACCAGATAAAATGTCACAGCAGATGTTGACATAAACACACAATAGCACATGGACCAGATGGGAGGTCACAGCAAATACTGATGTAAACACAGTTGTGATGTCTCAATGACTCATGGACCAGATGTGATGTCACAGTAGATAGTGACAGAAACACAGTAGTGATGTCACAATGACTCATGGACCAGATGTGATGTCAGAGCAGATACTGACAGACACACATTAGTGATGTCACAATGACTCATGGACCAGATGTGATGTCACAGCATATACTGACAGAAACACTTTAGTGATGTCGCAATGACTCATGGACCAGATGTGATGTCACAGCAGACACTGATATCATAAGTTGAGGATCCAAGAAAAGCACTTCTGAGCATCCGCGCTGCTTTAGTGATAAGAATTCTTCAGAAATCCATATAAATCTTTCAAGTTCTTTATTATACGTACTACAGAAACTAGGCGTTTCGAGATGACAAACCGCACCTCTTCTTCAGGTTACAGTACAGATGCTCAGAAGTGCTTTTCTTGGATCCTCAACTTATGATACCTAGTGGACGCTGTCCACCTGCACGAGCTCTGCAGCAGTAATGATGTCATAATGACTCATGGACCAGATGTGGTGTCACAGCAGATACTGATAAAAACACAGTAGTGGTGTCACAATGACTCAGGAGCCAGATGTGATGTCACAGCAGATACTGACAGAAACACAGTTGTGATGTCACAATGACTCATGGACTAGATATGATGTCACAGCAGATACTGGCACAAACACAGTCGTGATGTTACAATAGCTCATGGACCAGATGTGATGTCACAGCAGATACTGACAGACACACAGCAGTGATGTCACAATGACTCTTGGACCAGATGTGATGTCACAGAAGATACTGATAGAAGCACATTAGTGATGTCACAATGTCTCAGGCACTAGATGTGATGTCACAGTAGATACTTATAGAAACATAGAAGGAATGTCTCAATGACTTATGGACCAGATGTAATGTCACACAAGATACTGATAGAAAGACATTAGTGATGTCAAAATGAATCGTGGACCAAATGTGATCTCACAGAAGGTACTGATATAAACACAGTGGTGATGTCACAATGACTCATGGACCAGATGTAATGTCACAGCAGATGCTGACACAAACACAATAGTAATGTCACAATAATTCATGGGCCAGATGTGGTGTCACAGCAGATACTGACAGAAACAAAGTAGTGATAGTCACAGTGACTCATGGTCCAGATATGATGTCACAGCGGATACTGACAGAAACACAGAAGTAATGTCACAATGACTCATGGACCAGATGTACCAGATGTGAAGTCACAGCAGATACTGACACAAGCACAGTAGTGATGTCACAATTAGAGTTTGAGCGACTTTTGGTTTTTTAGGGTCGTTTCGTTTCGTGAAACCCGACTTTTCCAAAAGTCGGGTCGAGCAAGATCGTCCGATTATAGGGAAAAGTCGGGGTCGTCCCGAAACACGAAACCCAATGTAAGTAAATGGGGAATAAAAGTCGGCAGTGAGAGGAGGACAGGAAACACACCTACAGTGCCCATTTGAATGCCAAAAGCATCAATTCTTCTTACTTAAGCTTGTCAACCTTAATTAACTTCATAATACAAGTTACGCACTGAAAAATGGGGGTTATTTGGCTAAAGTTGTGGGGGGGTAGGGCTGGCTCCAGGTTTTCATGTGCCCTGGGCGAAAGAGCGCCCCTTTAACACATACCACAACTCATCATGCTCCGATACGGCAGAGAAATAGCGGTATAGTACAATGAAAAATACTTCACTTTTTACATCTCATGACGAGGCCCATCTATTTCTCCATACAGAATCATTGGTCCCATATAATGTTTGAAACAGTATATGGTGAGCTCCACATAATGCTACAGTATATGTTGGTCCCCATGGATGAAGCTCCACTGTCTTATGGGCCCAAATAATGCTCCAAACATAATGGGCCCCATTTCTAATGCTCTAGTGTATAATGGGCCCTGTAAATGCTGCTCCAGTGTCTGATGTCCACCTTTGGAATGTTCCAGTGTATGGTGGGCCCCATCTATCATTCTCCAGAGTATAGTGCTCCCCAAAAATTGCTGTCCCAACATTGAAAACAATCAAATAAGTCTCCTCGCTAGGGAATCCCTGTACTAGTCTGGACTCCTCGTCGTCCCCATCTTCCATCTCACTGCACAGTATTTCAACCTTGCAAGTGCTGTGATCCTGAGCAAGCAGGGGGGGCCCACTCGTTGGCGACGGCACTGGCACAGGGCCCCTGATAGTACGGTGGTGTGTCTGATGGCGGGTGGGCCGAACCTGCACTTTCATCTGCAGCTTCCTCTTTGTCACCGTGTAAGATGGAACTGTATATGGGAAGGGTAACCTGAGTTTCATCAGGGTCAGATTCAGGCCGTGTAGCGTGCGAGGGGAATGTAGTGGTCTGGGTCAATGTACCAGCAGATTCATCGAGCAGTGGCTGGGCATCAGTGCACTTGTGTCGCCCCCAGGAGTACGGTCGCCACAGTGGCATTACCTTCCTCCTAGGGAGTGTGATGTCATGCTTGGGAGCAACGAAGGATCTCTCTAGCAGGTTAACTGATTGGGCGGCGTTATTCCCATGAGTCATGACCCTCCAAACAGCGTTCATGAAGGCAAAGGGTTTGTTTTACGTGGGCAGTATGGTTGCAAAGCTGAACCTTAAAGGAATGTCCAGAAAGGCACCACCAGGAGTGGAGCCTACGGTTTAATTCGACTCCACT
The DNA here is from genome assembly GCF_039654945.1 of Dendrobates tinctorius. Classification (NCBI taxonomy): domain Eukaryota; kingdom Metazoa; phylum Chordata; class Amphibia; order Anura; family Dendrobatidae; genus Dendrobates; species Dendrobates tinctorius. Next base: position 54,852,190 of record NW_027361696.1, read on the forward strand.
TGGGAAACCTCAACCATGCCAGCTACAGAAAAGATGCACACATTGCAAGCTTAATTCCGTTAATGAACGAGACTCCGTCATGCCCCGCGGTCCGAGTCCGGCTTACTAGAGGGACACGTGAGGCTCTGGCACATGAGATTGGCCAATAACTGGTGTGTCATGCCCTTACATGTCCGTGGCTGCATGTGCGCTACACTGAAAAGGCCAGCGTTTGTCGCTTACAGGTGCAGATAACCCGCTGAACAACGTTAGTGATGGGGATCTGTGATTACAATTATTACCCGCGAACGATGATTTCCCAGTAAGTGCAGGTCAACCGCAGTTCCGGAATTAGGCCTAACCGTCATTCCTGAAACAATTAAAAACTTACGTGTGCAAACCACAGGTGCTGTAGCTTGCTTAGCAGCTCGCCAGCCGTTCTCACGCCCAGTATGGATTACACGTGATTGCACAAAGGTGAGAAAGGGTACCGTATCCCCAGATAACATGTATGGATAGCGTACACATTCAAAATATATGTCTATACATCAGGAGGCAGGCTCAGACGGTGTTAGGCCCAGTATGGATTGCACGTGATTGCACAAAGGTTAGAAAGGGTACCGTATCCCCAGATAACATGTATGGATAGCATAGTGTACACATTCAAAATATATGTCTATACATCAGGAGGCAGGCTCAGACGGTGTTAGGCCCAGTATGGATTGCACGTGATTGCACAAAGGTTAGAAAGGGTACCGTATCCCCAGATAACATGTATGGATAGCGTACACATTCAAAATATATGTCTATACATCAGGAGGCAGGCTCAGACGGTGTTAGGCCCAGTATGGATTGCACGTGATTGCACAAAGGTTAGAAAGGGTACCGTATCCCCAGATAACATGTATGGATAGCATACACATTCAAAATATATGTCTATACATCAGGAGGCAGGCTCAGACGGTGTTAGGCCCAGTATGGATTGCACGTGATTGCACAAAGGTTAAAAAGGTACCGTATCCCCAGATAACATGTATGGATAGCGTACACATTCAAAATATATGTCTATACATCAGGAGGCAGGCTCAGACGGTGTCAGGCACAGTATGGATTTGACGGCCCAGATTACACAGCGGAGGAGCAGGGAGAGGTAAAGATTGCAAATGCTGGGGCCCTGCCCAAGCAAGGGGGGCCCACTCGTGGGTGTCGGTACTGGCACTGGGCCCCTCATAGTACAGCGTTGTGTCTGACGGCGGGCGTGCACCACCACCGTCAGAGACACTTGATTGCACTATGAGGGACCCTGTGCCAGTGCCCGCACCCATGAGTCGGCCTACCCACCTGTCCAGGGCAACGGCACTCGCACGGTGTCGTGCGCTAGGTGGTTCCCCGGCCATGGGGGGGGAGGCAGCACAGTTAGGGAGTTTTAGAAAGTGGCATATGTTGATGTTGGACATTCAGCTGATGCAAAAGGCGAAATAGGTGAAGTCCCAGGAAGAGGTGGACCAAAGCAGGCCATTTTTCTGTCACCCTATGTGTCATCAGGGGAAGGTGGGACAAAATCCTTGGAAACCCATGCATGGTTCATTTTAATGAAGGTTAGATCATCCACATTTTGGGTTGACAGACGGGTCCTTTTTTCTGTCAGGATTGATCCAGCTGCACTGAAGACTCTTTCCGATAGCACACTTGTAGCTGGGCAAGCGAGCTCCTGTAAGGCATATTGGGCCAATTCAGGCCAGGTGTCCAGTTTAGCGGCCCAATAGTCAAAGGGGAATGACCTGTGTGGGAGAACATCGATATGGGAGGAAAAGTAGTTTGTAACCATAGTTGACAACTGCTGTCTCCTGTCACTTTCCATCGATGCAGTATTACCAGTTGTGTGAGCGGTATTTGAAAAATCAGTCCACAACATTGTCATGAAACCCCTGTCTCCAACGCCACTTCTGCTGTGTGCACCACGAACACCTCTGCCAAGCTGCCCCCCGGCCCGTACGGCTCGTGTGAGAACCATCACCGCTGCTGTGTGCTGGGAATGCCTCAAGCAACCGATTTACCAGAGTTGCTTGTTTATTAGCCAATATTAGGTCAAGGTTCTCCTGTGGCATGATGTTTTGCAATTTGCCTTTATAGCGTGGATCCAGGATGCTGGCCAACCAGTAGTCGTCATCGTTCATCATTTTGGCAATGCGGGGGTCCCTTTTTAGGATCTGCAAGGCATAATCTGACATGTGGGCCAATGTTCCCGGTGTCAATGATGCACTGCGAGTGCTGGTTGGAGGAGCACTTTCTGGCAAATCCACATCCCTCCAGTCACGCACAAACCCTGTACCAGACCTTGCCACGCCAACATTTTCACTTGCCCCACGAAATGCATCCTCCTCCCCTAAGTAATCATCCCCATCATCATCCTCCTCCTCCTCTTCTTCCTCCACCTCGTCCAGGAGAGGTCCCTGAGCAGACAATGGCTGAATGTCATCAAGGATTCCCTCCTCCTCTTCCTCCTCATCAACATTGGCTGCAGACGCCTGCTCCTTAAGGTGCGTCAAAGTTTGCATGAGCAGACGCATAAGTGGGATGCTCATGCTTAGGATGGCGTCGTCTGCGCTTACCAGCCGTGTGCATTCCTCAAAACACTGAAGGACTTTACAGAGGTCTTTCAGCTTCGACCACTGCACACCTGTCAACTCCATGTCTGCTCTCAAAGTGCCTGGCCGTGTATCCTCCCACAAATGCATTATGGCCTGCCTCTGCTCGCACAGCCGCTCCACCATGTGCAGGGTGGAGTTCCACCTTGTTGCAATGTCGATAATGAGGCGGTGGTTGGGAAGGTGGAGCAATCGCTGCAGCTTCTGCATACGAACGGAGTGTACAGGCGACCGGCGGATGTGCGCGCACAGTCTTCGCACCTTCTGGAGCAGGGCTGTTAACTCCGGATAATTTTTGAGGAAGCACTGCACCACCAGGTTCAAGGTGTGAGCCAAGCAAGGTATGTGGCTGAGTTTTGAAAGGGCTATGGCTGCCACAGAATTACGGCCGTTATCACTAACTACCTTGCCTGCCTCAAGATGTACACTGCCCAGCCATGACTCAGTTTGTCGCTTCAAGTACTCGGCCAGTACCTCGGCGGTGTGTCTGTTGCCCAAACACATCATCTGCAACACAGCCTGCTGACGCTTTCCACTAGCTGCTCGATAGGGGGACACATCGTGTGCAACAGTGGCAGCTGCAGATGGAGTGCTCGTACGACTGCACTCTGTGGACGAGCTTTCGCTTCTGGAGGAGGAGGAGGAGGAGGGTCGAACGCCTACAGCCAACTGTTTCCTATACCGTGGGCTAGGCAGCACTATCCCACCACCGCTGTCCCCTGTGGACCCTGCATCCACCACATTAACCCAGTGCGCAGTGATGGACACGTAACGGCCCTGGCCATGCCGACTGGACCATGCATCAGTTGTGAGGTGCACCTTTCCGCTCACTGACTGCTTGAGTGCATGGACAATGCGGTCTTTCACATGATGGTGGAGGGCTGGGATGGCTTTGCGAGAGAAGAAGTGGCGACTGGGTAGGTCATAGCGTGGTACTGCATAGGCCATGAGTTCGCGGAAAGCTGCGCTTTCCACCAACCGAAAGGGCATCATCTCAAACGAGATTAGTTTGGCAATGTGGGCGTTCACACCCAGTGTACGTGGATGAGAGACTGAGTACTTTCTTGACCTACTCATAGTGTCTGGGAGGGTGAGCTGGACTTGAGAGCTGCATATGGTGGAAGTAGCGGTGGACAGGGCGGACTGAGAGAGGGTTGATGATGGTGATGGAGTTGTTCTTTCTGATGGCCTAGAATCAGTCTTTCGTTGATATAACAGTGGGATTCCCTGACTGCTGTGGCATTGCAACGACACCTCAACATTTGCTGCTGTGCTAACCGGTGGGCTTACAGTGGGGGAAACAATGTAGCGTTGCTGACTACCTTCGTTGTGATCAGTTGCACATGTGGCAATTGAGGTTTGGTGTTGTGTCCACGCTTGCAAGTGCATGCTGGTTAAATGTCTAAGCATGCAACTGGTATTCAAATTTTTCAGATTTTTCCCTCGGCTAAAGGTCTTTGCGCACTTCTTACAGATAACCTTGGCCTGATCATGAGGATTTTGTTCAAAAAAGTGCCACACTGCACTCTTCCTACTTTGGCAGACATTTTGCGGCCTAGCACGCTGTGATCTTTTGACCCTCTGGACAAGCTGTCCAGCAACTCTTTTGATGTTTGGAACCTGTCTTTGGAGTGCTCCGGGCCTGCCAGATAACAGCTGTTGCGATGTCGATGTCTGCTGTGGATGCTCCTCATCTGAGCTATTGGAAGCAGCACCCTCTTCCCCCAATGGATGCCAATCTGGGTCAACAACTGGGTCATCCATCACCTCCTCTTCTATGTCATGTGCACCTTCCTCTGTGTCACCGTGTATGGTGGTATAGTGTGCGGGAAGGGGCACCTGAGTCTCATCAGGGTCAGAATCTGGCTCTGTACACTGCGAGGACTATGTAGTGCTCTGAGTGAATGTACCAGCAGAATCATCCATCAGCGGCTGTGCATCAGTGCACTCCATGTCAGATTCATCTTGGCCTGGGTAATTCACCATTTCACTTGATAATCCAGGCATGGTATGTGAAAACAGCTCCATGGAGTAATCAGTAGTATGGCCTGCGTCATCCTTCAATCTTGGTTGGGGTGAAGGACACAAGGAAAGGTGTGGTTCATGAACATGAGCCTCCAACGACGACTCAGTGCTTTTACTTTTTACAACTGAAGAAGAGGAGGCGATAGAGCTGGAGGCTGAGTCAGCAATGTAAGACAAAACTTTTTCCTGATGCTCTGGCTTTAAAAGCGGTTTGCCAACTCCTAGAAAACTAAGCGTTCGAGGCCTTATGTAGCCAGACAATGACGCAGGCTCAACACCTCCTGCATTCGGTCCTATTTTGCTCTTGCCACTACCATCAGATCCACCACCAACACCATCATTACCAGCTGCCAACCCCCGCCCAATTCCACGGCCTCTTCCACCAGCCTTCCTCATTTTTGGTAGAAATGTAGACAAAATCCAACAAACTATATAGTAATGTAAAACAAGGTACAAGGTGTCTATAGGACAGGGGAGATTTTGAATTTCTGCAGACACTTGTGGACACTGGACACTTTTAGATTGTGTGAGGCCCACTGAGTATCTGAGCGCTCTGTCACAGGCTCGATGGCAGAGCTGTGACCAAAGTGACTAGAGGATAAGGGAGATTTTTAATTTCTGCACACACTTGTGGACACTGGACACTTATGGATTGTGTGAGGCCCACTGAGTATCTGAGCGCTCTGTCACAGGCTCGATGGCAGAGCTGTGACCAAAGTGACTAGAGGATAAGGGAGATTTTTAATTTCTGCACACACTTGTGGACACTGGACACTTATGGATTGTGTGAGGCCCACTGAGTATCTGAGCGCTCTGTCACAGGCTCGATGGCAGAGCTGTGACCAAAGTGACTAGAGGATAAGGGAGATTTTTAATTTCTGCACACACTTGTGGACACTGGACACTTATGGATTGTGTGAGGCCCACTGAGTATCTGAGCGCTCTGTCACAGGCTCGATGGCAGAGCTGTGACCAAAGTGACTAGAGGATAAGGGAGATTTTTAATTTCTGCACACACTTGTGGACACTGGACACTTATGGATTGTGTGAGGCTCACTAAGTATCTGAGCGCTCTGTCACAGGCTCGATGGCAGAGCTGTGACCAAAGTGACTAGAGGATAAGGGAGATTTTTAATTTCTGCACACACTTGTGGACACTGGACACTTATGGATTGTGTGAGGCCCACTGAGTATCTGAGCGCTCTGTCACAGGCTCGATGGCAGAGCTGTGACCAAAGTGACTAGAGGATAAGGGAGATTTTTAATTTCTGCACACACTTGTGGTCACTGGACACTTATGGATTGTGTGAGCCCACTGAGTATCTGAGCGCTCTGTCACAGGCTCGATGGCAGAGCTGTGACCAAAGTGACTAGAGGATAAGGGAGATTTTTAATTTCTGCACACACTTGTGGACACTGGACACTTATGGATTGTGTGAGGCCCACTGAGTATCTGAGCGCTCTGTCACAGGCTCGATGGCAGAGCTGTGACCAAAGTGACTAGAGGATAAGGGAGATTTTTAATTTCTGCACACACTTGTGGACACTGGACACTTATGGATTGTGTGAGGCCCACTGAGTATCTGAGTGCTCTGTCACAGGCTCGATGGCAGAGCTGTGACCAAAGTGACTAGAGGATAAGGGAGATTTTTAATTTCTGCACACACTTGTGGACACTGGACACTTATGGATTGTGTGAGGCCCACTGAGTATCTGAGCGCTATGTCACAGGCAGAAATTGGCTAGTGTATCACAAACTACAAGGTGTATGTAGAATTGGGCAGAATTGGAATCTCCCTAGAGTGCAGGTCTGTAAGAACAGAACATGTCCTCGACTTATTCTCACAGAGTGACTCACTGATAGCTTCACTGTGGCTGTGATAACAGCCGTTACACGGTACTGTGTGAGGAGCGTACACCGCTGTATGGTGTGAAAAAATGCACGCTCAGTACCTCAGCAGGACAAAAAAAAAAAAATTGTGATTGCTTTTAAAAAAGCAGTTTGCGGAGCAGTGGGTAAACAGCAATGCAGGAATGTCAGGAAGCCTTAGAAGGCAGCCCAACAACCAACACCACTGATACACCACTATATAGCCTCCCCTTGCACTGCACAGTGACTGGTGTGTTGTACAGGCAAAATCGCTAGCAGCAGAAGCAGTTTTTTTTTCTTCTTCTCAGCAGGACAAAAAAAAAAATTGGGATTGCTTTTAAAAAAGCAGTTTGCGGAGCAGTGGGTAAACAGCAATGCAGGAATGTCAGGAAGCCTTAGAAGGCAGCCCAACAACCAACACCACTGATACACCACTATATAGCCTCCCCTTGCACTGCACAGTGACTGGTGTGTTGTACAGGCAAAATCGCTAGCAGCAGAAGCAGTTTTTTTTTCTTCTTCTCAGCAGGACAAAAAAAAAAATTGGGATTGCTTTTAAAAAAGCAGTTTGCGGAGCAGTGGGTAAACAGCAATGCAGGAATGTCAGGAAGCCTTAGAAGGCAGCCCAACAACCAACACCACTGATACACCACTATATAGCCTCCCCTTGCACTGCACAGTGACTGGTGTGTTGTACAGGCAAAATCGCTAGCAGCAGAAGCAGTTTTTTTTTCTTCTTCTCAGCAGGACAAAAAAAAAAATTGGGATTGCTTTTAAAAAAGCAGTTTGCGGAGCAGTGGGTAAACAGCAATGCAGGAATGTCAGGAAACCTTAGAAGGCAGCCCAACAACCAACACCACTGATACACCACTATATAGCCTCCCCTTGCACTGCACAGTGACTGGTGTGTTGTACAGGCAAAATCGCTAGCAGCAGAAGCAGTTTTTGGTGTCTTCTTCCCTGCCTAACGCTCTCCCTACAAAATCAGCAGCAGCAGCAGCAGCAGCTCTCCCTATTCTGAGATCAGCATGAGTAACATGGCGGTCGGTGTACACGCCCTTTTATACCCCCTGTGACGCCCCCCAAAGCAAGCCAATCACTAGCATGCCCTTCTGAAAGATGGTGGTGACCCGTGCCTATGTCATCACGTTGCCCACAGTGTCCGTGGATCCTGATTGGCTGAAAAAGAACGCAAAACAAACTTTTGAAACGCGACTTTGGCGCGTAAGTCGCCGACCTCGTGGCCGACCTCATCCTAGGGTCGGGTTTCGTTTCATGAAACCTGACTTTGCCAAAAATCGGCGACTTTTGAATTTTTTCGACTCTAGTCACAATAGCTCATGTACCATATGTGATGTCACAGCAGATGCTGACACAAACACAGCAGTGATGTCACAATGATTCAGGAACCAGATGTGATATCACAGCATATACTGACAGAAACACAGTAGTGATGTCACAATGACTCAGGAGCCAGATGTGATGTCACAGCAGATACAGACAGAAACAGAGTAGTGATGTCACAATAACTCGGAAACCAGATGTGATGTCACAGCAGATACTGATAGACACACAGTAGTGATGCCACAATGACTCATGGACCAGATAAAATGTCACAGCAAAAAATGATGTAAGCACAGTTGTGATGTCACAATGACTCATGGACCAGATGTGATGTCACAGCAGATACTGACACAAACACAGGAGTGCTGTCACAATAGCTCATGGACCAGATTGAATGTCACAGCAAAAAATGATGTAAGCACAGTTGTGATGTCACAATGACTCATGGACCAGAAGTGATGCTACAGCAGATACTGATAGACACACAGTATTGATGTCACAATGACTCAAGGACCAGATGTGATGTCACAGCAGATACTGACACAAACACAGTAGTAATGTCACAATAGCTCATTGACCAGATGTGATGTCAGAGCAGATACTGACAGATACACAATAGTGATGTCACAATAGCTCATGGACCAGATGTGATGTCAGAGCAGATACTGACAGACACACATTAGTGATGTCACAATGACTCATGGACCAGATGTGATGTCACAGAAGATACTGACAGTTACACAGTAGTGATGTCACAATGACTCAGGAGCCAGATGTGATGTCACAGCAGATAAAGACAGAAACACAGTAGTGATGTCACAATGACTCATTGACCAGATGTGATCTCACAGAAGATACTGAGACACAGTAGTGATGTCACAATGACTCATGGACCAGATGTGAAGTCACAGCAGAAACTGACACAAACACAGTAGTGATGTCACAATAGCTCATGTACCATATGTGATGTCACAGCAGATACTGACACAAACACAGCAGTGATGTCACAATGATTTTGGAACCAGATGTGATATCACAGCATATACTGACAGAAACACAGTAGTGATGTCACAATGACTCAGGAGCCAGATGTGATGTCACAGCAGATACAGACAGAAACAGAGTAGTGATGTCACAATAACTCGGAAACCAGATGTGATGTCACAGCAGATACTGATAGACACACAGTAGTGATGCCACAATGACTCATGGACCAGATAAAATGTCACAGCAAAAATTGATGTAAGCACAGTTGTGATGTCACAATGACTCATGGACCAGATGTGATGTCACAGCAGACACTGACACAAACACAGTAGTGATGTCACAATAGCTCATGGACCAGATAGAATGTCACAGCAAAAAATGATGTAAGCACAGTTGTGATGTCACAATGACTCATGGACCAGAAGTGATGTTACAGCAGATACTAATAGACACACAGTATTGATGTCACAATGACTCAAGGACCAGATGTGATGTCACAGCAGATACTGACACAAACAAAGTAGTAATGTCACAATAGCTCATGGACCAGATGTGATGTCAGAGCAGATACTGACAGACACACATTAGTGATGTCACAATGACTCATGGACCAGATGTGATGTCACAGAAGATACTGACAGTTACACAGTAGTGATGTCACAATGACTCAGGAGCCAGATGTGATGTCACATCAGATACAGACAGAAACACAGTAGTGATGTCACAATGACTCATGGACCAGATGTGATGTCACAGCAGATACTGACAGAAACATTGTAGTAATGTCACAATGGCGCAGGAACCAGATGTGATGTCACAGTAGATACCGATGGACACACAGTAGTGATGTCAAAATGACTCATGGACCAGATGTTATGCCACAGCAGATACTGATAGAATCACAGTAGTGATGTCACAATAACTTATGGACCAGATGTGATGTCACAGAAGATACTGATAGACACACAGTAATGATGTCACAATGACTCAGGAACCAAATGTGATGTCCCAGCAGATGCTGACACAAACAGTAATGATGTCACAATGACTCATGGACCAATGACTCATGGACCAGATATGATTTCACAGCAGATGCAGGCACAAGCACAGTAGTAATGTCACAATAGGTCATGGTCCAGATGTGATGTCACGGCAGATATTGACAGAAACACAGTAGTGATGTCACAATGACTTGGGAACCAGATGCGATGTCACAGCAGATACTGATAGACACACAATAGTCATGTCACAATGACTCATGGACCAGATGAGATATCGCAGCAGATATTGACAGACACACAATAGTAATGTCACAATGACTCATGGACCAGATGTGATGTCACAGCAGATGCTGACACAAACACAGTAGTGATGTCACAATAGCTCATGGACCAGATGTGATGTCACAGCAGATACTGATAGAAACACAGGAGTGATGTCACAATGATTCAAGAACCAGATGTGATGTCACAGCATATACTGACAGAAACACAGTAGTGATGTCACAATGACTCTTGGACCAGATGTGATGTCACAGCAGATACTGATAGAAACACAGTAGTGATGTCACAATGACTCATGCACCAGATGTGATGTCACAGCAGATACTGACAGACACACAGTAGTGATGTCACAATGACTCATGGACCAGATAAAATGTCACAGCAGATGTTGACATAAACACAGTAGTGATGTCCCAATGACTCATGGACCAGATGTGATGTCAGAGCAGATACTGACATACACACATTAGTGATGTCACAATGACTCATAGACCAGATGTGATGTCATGGCAAGATGCTGTCACAAACACAGTAGTGATGTCACAATGACTCATGGACCAGATGTGATGTCACAGCAGATACTGATAGAAACACAGTAGTGATGTCACAATGACTCATGCACCAGATGTGATGTCACAGCAGATACTGACAGACACACAGTTGTGATGTCTCAATGACTCATGGACCAGATGTGATATCACAGTAGATAGTGACACAAACACAGTAGTGATGTCACAATAGCTCATGGAACAGATGTGATGTCACAGCAGATACTGATAGAAACACAGTAGTGATGTCACAATGATTCAGGAACCAGATGTGATATCACAGCATATACTGACAGAAACACTGTAGTGATGTCACAATGACTCATGGACCAGATGTGATGTCACAGCAGACACTGAGAGAAGCACAGTAGTGATGTCGATGTCACATTGACTCAGGCGCAAGATGTGATGTCACAGCAGAAACACACAGAAACACAGTAGTGATCTCACAATGACTCGGGAACCAGATGTGATGTCAGAGCAGATACTGACAGTTACACAATAGTGATGTCACAATGACTCATGGACCAGATATGATGTCACAGCAAGATGCTGTCACAAACACAATAGTGATGTCACAATAGCTCATGGACCAGATGTGATGTCACAGCAGATACTGATAGAAACACAGTAGTGATGTCACAATGACTCATGCACCAGATGTGATGTCACAGCAGATACTGACAGAAACACAGTAGTGATGTCTCAGTGACTCATGGACCAGATGTGATGTCACAGTAGATAGTGACAGAAACACAGTAGTGATGTCACAATGACTCATGGACCAGATGTGATGTCAGAGCAGATACTGACAGACACACATTAGTGATGTCACAATGACTCATGGACCAGATGTGATGTCACAGCAGATACTGATAGAAACACAGTAGTGATGTCACAATGATTCAGGAACCAGATGTGATATCACAGCATATACTGACAGAAACACTGTTGTGATGTCACAATGACTCATGGACTAGATGTGATGTCACAGCAGACACTGAGAGAAACACAGTAGTGATGTCACAATGACTCTGGAGCCAGATGTGATGTCACAGCAGAAACACACAGAAACAAAGTAGTGATGTCTCAATGACTCGAGAACCAGATGTGACGTCACAGCAGATACTGATAGACACACAGTAGTGATGTCACAATGACTCATGGACCAGATGGGATGTCACAGAAGATACTGATAGAAGCACAGTATTGATGTCACAATGACTCATGGACCAGATGTGATGTCACAGCAGATACTGACAGACACACAATAGTAATGTCACAATGATTCAGGAGCCAGATGTGACGTCACAGCAGAAACACAGTAGCGATGTCACAATGACTGATGGAACAGATGTGATGTCACAGCAGATGCTGTCACAAACACAGTAGTGATGTCACAATAGCTCATAGACCAGATGTGATGTCAGAGCAGATAAGAACAGACACACATTAGTGATGTCCCAATGACTCATGGACCAGATGTGATGAAACAGCAAGATGCTGTCACAAACACAGTAGTGATGTCACAATAGCTCATGGACCAGATGTGATGTCACAGCAGATACTGATAGAAACACAGTAGTGATGTCACAATGATTCAAGAACCAGATGTGATGTCACAGCATATACTGACAGAAACACAGTAGTGATGTCACAATGACTCATGGACCAGATGTGATGTCACAGCAGATACTGATAGAAACACAGTAGTGATGTCAAAATGACTCATGGACCAGATGTGATGTCACAGCATATACTGACAGAAACACAGTAGTGATGTCACAATAACTTATGGACCAGATGTGATGTCACAGAAGATACTGATAGACACATAGTAATGATGTCACAATGACTCAGGAACCAAATGTGATATCCCAGCAGATGCTGACACAAACAGTAATGATGTCACAATGACTCATGGACCAATGACTCATGGACCAGATATGATTTCACAGCAGATGCAGGCACAAACACAGTAGTAATGTCACAATAGGTCATGGACCAGATGTGATGTCACGGCAGATGCTGACACAAACACAGTAGTGATGTCACAATGACTCATGAACCAGATGCGATGTCACAGCAGATACTGATAGACACACAGTAGTGATGTCACAATGACTCTGGAACCAGATGCGATGTCACAGCAGATACTGATAGACACACAATAGTCATGTCACAATGACTCATGGACCAGATGAGATAGTATCTGTTGCGATATCTCATCTGGTCCATGAGTCATTGTGACATGACTATTGTGTGTCTATCAGTATCTGCTGTGACATCGCATCTGGTTCCAGAGTCATTGTGACATCACTACTGTGTGTCTATCAGTATCTGCTGTGACATCGCATCTGGTTCATGAGTCATTGTGACATCACTACTGTGTTTGTGTCAGCATCTGCCGTGACATCACATCTGGTCCATGACCTATTGTGACATTACTACTGTGTTTGTGCCTGCATCTGCTGTGAAATCATATCTGGTCCATGAGTCATTGGTCCATGAGTCATTGTGACATCATTACTGTTTGTGTCAGCATCTGCTGGGATATCACATTTGGTTCCTGAGTCATTGTGACATCATTACTAAGTGTCTATCAGTATCTTCTGTGACATCACATCTGGTCCATAAGTTATTGTGACATCACTACTGTGTTTCTGTCAGTATATGCTGTGACATCACATCTGGTCCATGAGTCATTTTGACATCACTACTGTGTTTCTATCAGTATCTGCTGTGACATCACATCTGGTCCATGAGTCATTGTGACATCACTACTGTGTTTCTGTCAGTATATGCTGTGACATCACATCTGGTTCTTGAATCATTGTGACATCACTACTGTGTTTCTATCAGTATCTGCTGTGACATCACATCTGGTCCATGAGCTATTGTGACATCACTACTGTGTTTGTGACAGCATCTTGCTGTTTCATCACATCTGGTCCATGAGTCATTGGGACATCACTAATGTGTGTCTGTTCTTATCTGCTCTGACATCACATCTGGTCTATGAGCTATTGTGACATCACTACTGTGTTTGTGACAGCATCTGCTGTGACATCACATCTGTTCCATCAGTCATTGTGACATCGCTACTGTGTTTCTGCTGTGACGTCACATCTGGCTCCTGAATCATTGTGACATCACTATTGTGTGTCTGTCAGTATCTGCTGTGACATCACATCTGGCCCATGAGTCATTGTGACATCACTATTGTGTGTCTGTCAGTATCTGTTGCGATGACAGACACACAATAGTGATGTCACAATGACTCATGGGCCAGATGTGATGTCACAGCAGATGCTGACACAAACACAGTAGTGATGTCACAATAATTCAAGAACCAGATGTGATGTCACAGCATATACTGACAGAAACACAGTAGTGATGTCACAATGACTCATGCACCAGATGTGATGTCACAGCAGATACTGACAGAAAGACTGTAGTGATGTCACAATGACTCATGGACCAGATAAAATGTCACAGCAGATGTTAAATAAACACACAACAGCTCATGGACCAGATGAGTTGTAACAGCAAATACTGATGTAAACACAGCTGTGATGTCACAATGTCTCATGGACCACATGTGATGTCACAGCAGATACTGATAGACACACAGTAGTGATGTCACAATGACTCATGGACCAGATGTGATGTCACAGCAGATACTGATAGACACACAATAGTGATGTCACAATGACTCATGGACCAGATGTGATGTCAGAGCAGATACTGACATACACACATTAGTGATGTCACAATGACTCATAGACCAGATGTGATGTCATAGCAAGATGCTGTCACAAACACAGTAGTGATGTCACAATGACTCATGGACCAGATGTGATGTCACAGCAGATACTGATAGAAACACAGTAGTGATGTCACAATGACTCATGCACCAGATGTGATGTCACATCAGATACTGACAGACACACAGTTGTGATGTCTCAATGACTCATGGACCAGATGTGATATCACAGTAGATAGTGACAGAAACACAGTAGTGATGTCACAGTGACTCATGGACCAGATGTGATGTCAAAGCAGATACTGACAGACACACATTAGTGATGTCACAATGACTCATGGACCAGATGTGATGTCACAGCAGATGCTGACACAAACACAGTAGTGATGTCACAATAGCTCATGGAACAGATGTGATGTCACAGCAGATACTGATAGAAACACAGTAGTGATGTCACAATGATTCAGGAACCAGATGTGATATCACAGTATATACTGACAGAAACACTGTAGTGATGTCACAATGACTCATGGACCAGATGTGATGTCACAGCAGACACTGAGAGAAGCACAGTAGTGAAGTCACAGTGAATCAGGAGCCAGATGTGATGTCACAGCAGAAACACACAGAAACACAGTAGTGATCTCACAATGACTCGGGAACCAGATGTGATGTCAGAGCAGATACTGACAGTTACACAATAGTGATGTCACAATAGCTCATGGACCAGATGTGATGTCAGATCAGATACTGACAGACACACATTAGTGATGCCACAATGACTCATGGACCAGATGTGATGTCACAGGAAGATGCTGTCATAAACACAGTAGTGATGTCACAATAGCTCATGGACCAGATGTGATGTCACAGCAGATACTGATAGAAACACAGTAGTGATGTCACAATGATTCAAGAACCAGATGTGATGTCACAGCATTTACTGAGAGAAAAACAGTAGTGATATCACAATGACTCATGGACCAGATGTGATGTCACAGCAGATACTGATAGAAACACAGTAGTGATGTCACAATGACTCTTGGACCAGATGTGATGTCACAGCAGATACTGATAGAAACACAGTAGTGATGTCTCAATGAATCATGGACCAGATATGATGTCACAGTAGATATTGACAGAAACACAGTAGTGATGTCACAATGCCTCCTGGACCAGATGTAATGTCAGAGCAGATACTGACAGACACACATTAGTGATGTCACAATGACTCATGGACCAGATGTGACGTCACAGCAGTTACTGATAGAAACACAGTAGTGATGTCACATTGATTCAGGAACCAGATGTGATGTCACAGCAAGACACTGATAGAAACACAGTAGTGATGTCACAATGACTAGGGAACCAGATGTGACGTCACAGCAGATACTGATAGACACACAGTCGTGATGTCACAATGACTCATGGACCAGATAAAATGTCACAGCAGATGTTGACATAAACACACAATAGCTCATGGACCAGATGGGATGTCACAGCAAATACTGATGTAAACACAGTTGTGATGTCACAATGACTCATGGAACAGATGTGATGTCACAGCAGATACTGAAAGACACACAGTAATGATGTCACAATGACTCATGGAACAGATGTGATGTCACAGAAGATACTGATAGAAGCACAGTATTGATGTCACAATGACTCATGGACCAGATGTGATGTCACAGCAAGATGCTGTCACAAACACAATAGTGATGTCACAATAGCTCATGGACCAGATGTGATGTCACAGCAGATACTGATAGAAACACAGTAGTGATGTCACAATGATTCAAGAACCAGATGTGATGTCACAGCATTTACTGACAGAAAAACAGTAGTGATATCACAATGACTCATGGACCAGATGTGATGTCACAGCAGATACTGATAGAAACACAGTAGTGATGTCACAATGACTCATGCACCAGATGTGATGTCACAGCAGATACTGACAGAAACACAGTAGTGATGTCTCAGTGACTCATGGACCAGATGTGATGTCACAGTAGATAGTGACAGAAACACAGTAGTGATGTCACAATGACTCATGGACCAGATGTGATGTCAGAGCAGATACTGACAGACACACATTAGTGATGTCACAATGACTCATGGACCAGATGTGATGTCACAGCAGATACTGATAGAAACACAGTAGTGATGTCACAATGACTCATGGACTAGATGTGATGTCACAGCAGACACTGAGAGAAACACAATAGTGATGTCACAATGACTCAGGAGCCAGATGTGACGTCACAGCAGAAACACACAGAAACACAGTAGCGATGTCACAATGACTCGGGAACAAGATGTGACGTCACAGCAGATACTGATAGACACACAGTAGTGATGTCACAATGACTGATGGAACAGATGTGATGTCACAGCAGATGCTGTCACAAACACAGTAGTGATGTCACAATAGCTCATAGACCAGATGTGATGTCAGAGCAGATAAGAACAGACACACATTAGTGATGTCCCAATGACTCATGGACCAGATGTGATGAAACAGCAAGATGCTGTCACAAACACAGTAGTGATGTCACAATAGCTCATGGACCAGATGTGATGTCACAGCAGATACTGATAGAAACACAGTAGTGATGTCACAATGATTCAAGAACCAGATGTGATGTCACAGCATATACTGACAGAAACACAGTAGTGATGTCACAATGACTCATGGACCAGATGTGATGTCACAGCAGATAATGATAGAAACACAGTAGTGATGTCACAATGATTCAAGAACCAGATGTGATGTCACAGCATATACTGACAGAAACACAGTAGTGATGTCAAAATGACTCATGGACCAGATGTGATGTCACAGCATATACTGACAGAAACACAGTAGTGATGTCACAATAACTTATGGACCAGATGTGATGTCACAGAAGATACTGATAGACACACAGTAATGATGTCACAATGACTCAGGAACCAAATGTGATATCCCAGCAGATGCTGACACAAACAGTAATGATGTCACAATGACTCATGGACCAATGACTCATGGACCAGATATGATTTCACAGCAGATGCAGGCACAAACACAGTAGTAATGTCACAATAGGTCATGGACCAGATGTGATGTCACGGCAGATGCTGACACAAACACAGTAGTGATGTCACAATGACTCATGAACCAGATGCGATGTCAAAGCAGATACTGATAGACACACAGTAGTGATGTCACAATGACTCGGGAACCAGATGCGATGTCACAGCAGATACTGATAGAAACACAATAGTCATGTCACAATGACTCATGGACCAGATGAGATATCGCAACAGATACTGACAGACACACAATAGTGATGTCACAATGACTCATGGACCAGATGTGATGTCACAGCAGATGCTGACACAAACACAGTAGTGATGTCACAATAGCTCATGGAGCAGATGTGATGTCACAGCAGATACTGATAGAAACACAGTAGTGATGTCACAATAGCTCATGGAGCAGATGTGATGTCACAGCAGATACTGATAGAAACACAGTAGTGATGTCACAATAATTCAAGAACCAGATGTGATGTCACAGCATATACTGACAGAAACACAGTAGTGATGTCACAATGACTCATGCACCAGATGTGATGTCACAGCAGATACTGACAGACTGTAGTGATGTCACAATGACTCATGGACCAGATAAAATGTCACAGCAGATGTTAAATAAACACACAATAGCTCATGGACCAGATGAGCTGTAACAGCAAATACTGATGTAAACACAGCTGTGATGTCACAATGTCTCATGGACCACATGTGATGTCACAGCAGATACTGATAGACACACAGTTGTGATGTCTCAATGACTCATGCACCAGATGTGATGTCACAGTAGATACTGACAGACACACATTAGTGATGTCACAATGACTCATAGACCAGATGTGATGTCATAGCAAGATGCTGTCACAAACACAGTAGTGATGTCACAATGACTCATGGACCAGATGTGATGTCACAGCAGATACTGACAGACACACAGTTGTGATGTCTCAATGACTCATGCACCAGATGTGATGTCACAGTAGATACTGACAGACACACATTAGTGATGTCACAATGACTCATAGACCAGATGTGATGTCATAGCAAGATGCTGTCACAAACACAGTAGTGATGTCACAATGACTCATGGACCAGATGTGATGTCACAGCAGATACTGATAGAAACACAGTAGTGATGTCACAATGACTCATGCACCAGATGTGATGTCACAGCAGATACTGACAGACACACAGTTGTGATGTCTCAATGACTCATGGACCAGATGTGATATCACAGTAGATAGTGACAGAAACACAGTAGTGATGTCACAGTGACTCATGGACCAGATGTGATGTCAGAGCAGATACTGACAGACACACATTAGTGATGTCACAATGACTCATGGACCAGATGTGATGTCACAGCAGATGCTGACACAAACACAGTAGTGATGTCACAATAGCTCATGGAACAGATGTGATGTCACAGCAGATACTGATAGAAACACAGTAGTGATGTCACAATGATTCAGGAACCAGATGTGATATCACAGCATATACTGACAGAAACACTGTAGTGATGTCACAATGACTCATGGACCAGATGTGATGTCACAGCAGACACTGAGAGAAGCACAGTAGTGAAGTCACAGTGAATCAGGAGCCAGATGTGATGTCACAGCAGAAACACACAGAAACACAGTAGTGATCTCACCATGACTCGGGAACCAGATGTGATGTCAGAGCAGATACTGACAGTTACATAATAGTGATGTCACAATAGCTCATGGACCAGATGTGATGTCAGATCAGATACTGACAGACACACATTAGTGATGCCACAATGACTCATGGACCAGATGTGATGTCACAGCAAGATGCTGTCACAAACACAGTAGTGATGTCACAATAGCTCATGGACCAGATGTGATGTCACAGCAGATACTGATAGAAACACAGTAGTGATGTCACAATGATTCAACAACCAGATGTGATGTCACAGCATTTACTGAGAGAAAAACAGTAGTGATATCACAATGACTCATGGACCAGATGTGATGTCACAGCAGATACTGATAGAAACACAGTAGTGATGTCACAATGACTCTTGGACCAGATGTGATGTCACAGCAGATACTGATAGAAACACAGTAGTGATGTCTCAATGAATCATGGACCAGATATGATGTCACAGTAGATATTGACAGAAACACAGTAGTGATGTCACAATGCCTCCTGGACCAGATGTAATGTCAGAGCAGATACTGACAGACACAAAGTAGTGATAGTCACAGTGACTCATGGTCCAGATATGATGTCACAGCGGATACTGACAGAAACACAGAAGTGATGTCACAATGACTCATGGACCAGATGTACCAGATGTGAAGTCAAAGCAGATACTGACACAAACACAGTAGTGATGTCACAATAGCTCATGTACCATATGTGATATCACAGCATATACTGACAGAAACACAGTAGTGATGTCACAATGACTCAGGAGCCAGATGTGATGTCACAGCAGATACAGACAGAAACAGAGTTGTGATGTCACAATAACTCCGAAACCAGATGTGATGTCACAGCAGATACTGATAGACACACAGTAGTGATGCCACAATGACTCATGGACCAGATAAAATGTCACAGCAAAAAATGATGTAAGCACAGTTGTGATGTCACAATGACTCATGGACCAGAAGTGATGTTACAGCAGATACTGATAGACACACAGTATTGATGTCACAATGACTCAAGGACCAGATGTGATGTCACAGCAGATACTGACACAAACACAGTAGTAATGTCACAATAGCTCATGGACCAGATGTGATGTCAGAGCAGATACTGACAGATACACAATAGTGATGTCACAATAGCTCATGGACTAGATGTGATGTCAGAGCAGATACTGACAGACACACATTAGTGATGTCACAATGACTCATGGACCAGATGTGATGTCACAGAAGATACTGACAGTTACACAGTAGTGATGTCACAATGACTCAGGGGTCAGATGTGATGTCACAGCAGATACTGACAGAAAGACTGTAGTGATGTCACAATGACTCATGGACCAGATAAAATGTCACAGCAGATGTTGACATAAACACACAATAGCTCATGGACCAGATGGGTTGTCACAGCAAATACTGATGTAAACACAGCTGTGATGTCACAATGTCTCATGGACCAGATGTGATGTCACAGCAGATACTGATAGACACACAGTAGTGATGTCACAATGACTCATGGACCAGATGTGATGTCAGAGCAGATACTGACATACAAACATTAGTGATGTCACAATGACTCGTAGACCAGATGTGATGTCATGGCAAGATGCTGTCACAAACACAGTAGTGATGTCACAATGACTCATGGACCAGATGTGATGTCACAGCAGATACTGATAGAAACACAGTAGTGATGTCACAATGACTCATGCACCAGATGTGATGTCACAGCAGATACTGACAGACACACAGTTGTGATGTCTCAATGACTCATGGACCAGATGTGATATCACAGTAGATAGTGACAGAAACACAGTAGTGATGTCACAATGACTCATGGACCAGATGTGATGTCAGAGCAGATACTGACAGACACACATTAGTGATGTCACAATGACTCATGGACCAGATGTGATGTCACAGCAGATAATAATAATAATCTTTATTTTTATATAGCGCTAACATATTCCGCAGCGCTTTACAGTTTTTGCACAAATTTTCATCACTGTCCCTCATGGGGCTCACAATCTAAATTCCCTATCAGTATGTCTTTGGAGTGTGGGAGGAAACCGGAGCGCCCGGAGGAAACCCACAACATACAAACTCCATGCAGATGTTGTCCTTGGTGGGATTCGAACCCAGGACTCCAGCGCTGCAAGGCAACCACTGAGCCACCGTGCTGCCCATGATGATGACACAAACACAGTAGTGATTTCACAATAGCTCATGGAACAGATGTGATGTCACAGCAGATACTGATAGATACACAGTAGTGATGTCACAATGATTCAGGAACCAGATGTGATATCACAGCATATACTGACAGAAACACTGTAGTGATGTCACAATGACTCATGGACCAGATGTGATGTCACAGCAGACACTGAGAGAAGCACAGTAGTGATGTCACAGTGACTCAGGAGCCAGATGTGATGTCACAGCAGAAACACACAGAAACACAGTAGTGATCTCACAATGACTCGGGAACCAGATGTGATGTCAGAGCAGATACTGACAGTTACACATTAGTGATGTCACAATAGCTCATGGACCAGATGTGATGTCAGATCAGATACTGACAGACACACATTAGTGATGTCACAATGACTCATGGACCAGATGTGATGTCACAGCAGATACTGATAGAAACACAGTAGTGATGTCACAATGATTCAGGAACCAGATGTGATATCACAGCATATACTGACAGAAACACTGTAGTGATGTCACAATGACTCATGGACTAGATGTGATGTCACAGCTAGTGTTGAGCATTCCGATACCGCAAGTATCGGGTATCGGCCGATACTTGCTGTATCGGAATTCCGATACCGACTTCCGATATTTTTTCAATATCGGAAGTTGGCATCGGAATCGGAAGTTCAAAGTTGATTGACAGCCTGACGTCATCATGATGCGCAGTGTGTGCGCATCATGATGCGCCGTCATTTCGGGCCTTCCGGGGGTCTCTGCCGGCCTGCCGGGGGGCTGTGCCGGCCTGCCGGGGGGCTGTGTGGACTGCCCGGGGTCTGTACCGGCCTGCCGGGGGGCTGTGCCGGCCTGCCGGTGGTCTGTGCTCCCTGTGGGGGTCTGTACCGGCCTGCCGGGGGGCTGTGCCGGCCTGCCGGTGGTCTGTGCACCCTGTGGGGGTCTGTACCGGCCTGCCGGGGGGCTGTGCCGGCCTGCCGGTGGTCTGTGCACCCTGTGGGGGTCTGTGCCGGCCTGCCGGGGGGCTGTGCCGGCCTGCCGGGGGGCTGTGCTGATGTCCGGGGGTCTGTGCAAGCATCGTCCGATGGGACTACAAGTCCCATCTGGCGATGCCTGCTACCATGACAGTGTTTGACACATTAGCCAATGATGGGACAGTAGTAGTCCCATCATCCGGCTAATGTGTTAAATGTTAAAAAAAAAAAAAAATACTACATACATACTACATGCATGCTACATACATACTACATACATACTACATACATACCACATATATACTACATACATACTACATACATACTACATACATACTACATACATACTACATATATACTACATGCATGCTACATACATACTACATGCTACATACATACTACATATATACTACATACATACTACATACATACTACATGCATGCTACATACATACTACATGCTACATACATACTACATATATACTACATGCATGCTACATACATACTACATGCTACATACATACTACATATATACTACATACATACTACATACATACTACATGCATGCTACATACATACTGCATGCTACATACATACTACATATATACTACATGCATGCTACATACATACTACATGCTACATACATACTACATATATACTACATACATACTACATACATACTACATGCTACATACATACTACATATATACTACATGCATGCTACATACATACTACATGCTACATACATACTACATATATACTACATACATACTACATATATGCTACATACATACTACATATATACTACATGCATGCTACATACATACTGCATGCTACATACATACTACATGCTACATACATACTACATATATGCTACATACATACTACATATATACTACATGCATGCTACATACATACTGCATGCTACATACATACCACATATATACTACATACATACTACATGCATGCTACATGCTACATACATACCACATACATACTACATACATACTACATACATACTACATGCTACATACATACTACATATATACTACATGCATGCTACATACATACTACATGCTACATACATACTACATATATACTACATACATACTACATATATACTACATGCATGCTACATACATACTGCATGCTACATGCATGCTACATACATACCACATATATACTACATACATACTACATACAATACATTCATACAATACATACATAGACATACAGTACATATAACATAGAGTAACATACTTACCAATACTTGTCACATTGTTCCCCGAAGCCATTGTCTTTTACGGAATAAATATTAACATAACAAACCACAAAAATACTCACCCACGATCCGAAGCAGTCCACGAGTGTGTCCCACGACGATCTTGGGTAGAGAACTGCAGCATCAGCTGTTGCTGCCGTTCTCTACGGGCTGCAGGAATCCAATGACGGAAGGTAGGTATCCTTCCGCACTGTATTCCTCCGCCACTTAAAAAAAAAAAAGTCCCTAGTCTCACTTTATGTCATTGCTGTGTGGGAAATTCCCACGCAGCAATGGCATAAAGTGAGACTAGGGACTTTTTTTTTTTTTAAGTGGCGGAGGAATACAGTGCGGAAGGATACCTACCTTCCGTCATTGGATTCCTGCAGCCCGTAGAGAACGGCAGCAACAGCTGATGCTGCAGTTCTCTACCCAAGATCGTCGTGGGACACACTCGTGGACTGCTTCGGATCGTGGGTGAGTATTTTTGTGGTTTGTTATGTTAATATTTATTCCGTAAAAGACAATGGCTTCGGGGAACAATGTGACAAGTATTGGTAAGTATGTTACTCTATGTTATATGTACTGTATGTCTATGTATGTATTGTATGAATGTATTGTATGTAGTATGTATGTAGTATATATGTGGTATGTATGTAGCATGTAGTATGTATGTAGTATGTATGTAGCATGCATGTAGCATGCAGTATGTATGTAGCATGCATGTAGTATATATGTAGTATGTATGTAGCATGTAGTATGTATGTGGTATGTATGTAGCATGTAGTATGTATGTAGCATGCATGTAGTATGTATGTAGTATGTATGTAGTATATATGTAGTATGTATGTAGCATGTAGTATATATGTAGTATGTATGTTGCATGTAGTATATATGTAGTATGCATGTTGCATGCATGTAGTATATATGTAGTATGTATGTTGCATGTAGTATATATGTAGTATGCATGTTGCATGCATGTAGTATATATGTAGTATGTGTGTTGCATGTAGTATATATGTAGTATGTATGTTGCATGTAGTATATATGTAGTATGCATGTTGCATGCATGTAGTA
The DNA here is from genome assembly GCF_039654945.1 of Dendrobates tinctorius. Lineage (NCBI taxonomy): Eukaryota > Metazoa > Chordata > Amphibia > Anura > Dendrobatidae > Dendrobates > Dendrobates tinctorius. The sequence continues at coordinate 54,876,922 of NW_027361696.1, forward strand.
TATATGTAGTATGTATGTTGCATGTAGTATATATGTAGTATGCATGTTGCATGCATGTAGTATATATGTAGTATGTATGTTGCATGTAGTATATATGTAGTATGCATGTTGCATGCATGTAGTATATATGTAGTATGTGTGTTGCATGTAGTATATATGTAGTATGTATGTTGCATGTAGTATATATGTAGTATGCATGTTGCATGCATGTAGTATATATGTAGTATGTATGTTGCATGTAGTATATATGTAGTATGCATGTTGCATGCATGTAGTATATATGTAGTATGTGTGTTGCATGTAGTATATATGTAGTATGTATGTTGCATGTAGTATATATGTAGTATGAATGTAGCATGTATGTAGTATGTAGTATGAATGTAGCATGTATGTAGTATGCATGTTGTATATATGTAGCATGTAATTTTTTTTTTTTTTTTTACATTCAACACATTAGCCGGATGATGGGACTACTACTGTCCCATCATTGGCTAATGTGTCAATCACTGTCATGGTAGCAGGCATCGCCCGATGGGACTTGTAGTCTCATCGGACGATGCCTGCACAGACCCCCGAAGCCTGCACAGCCCCCCGGCAGGCCGGCACAGCCCCCCGGAGCCTGCACAGCCCCCCCGGCAGGCCGGCACAGCCCCCCCGGCAGGCCGGCACAGCCCACCGGAGCCTGCACAGCCCCCCTGGCAGGCCGGCACAGCCCCCCGGCAGGCCGGCACAGACCACCGGAGCCTGCACAGACCCCCGAAAGGCCCGTACAGACCCCAGAGAGGCTGTACAAGGGAAAAACAGGATTTTTCTTATTCCGATACCGGAAGTCCCATAGACTTGAATGGGACTTCCGGTATCGGAATCGGCGATACCGATACTTTTTTTTAAGATCGGCCGATCCATTCCGATCCGATACTTTGAAGTATCGGACGGTATCGCTCAACTCTAGTCACAGCAGACACTGAGAGAAACACAGTAGTGATGTCACAATGACTCTGGAGCCAGATGTGATGTCACAGCAGAAACACACAGAAACAAAGTAGTGATGTCACAATGACTCGAGAACCAGATGTGACGTCACAGCAGATACTGATAGACACACAGTAGAGATGTCACAATGACTCATGGACAAGATAACATGTAACAGCAGATGTTGACATAAACACACAATAGCTCATGGTCCAGATGGGATGTCACAGCAGATACTGATAGACACACAGTAGTGATGTCACAATGACTCATGGACCAGATGGGATGTCACAGAAGATACTGATAGAAGCACAGTATTGATGTCACAATGACTCATGGACCAGATGTGATGTCACAGCAGATACTGACAGACACACAATAGTTATGTCACAATGACTCAGGAGCCAGATGTGACATCACAGCAGAAACACACAGAAACACAGTAGCGATGTCACAATGACTCGGGAACCAGATGTGACGTCACAGCAGATACTTATAGACACACAGTAGTGATGTCACAATGACTGATGGAACAGATGTGATGTCACAGCAGATGCTGTCACAAACACAGTAGTGATGTCACAATAGCTCATAGACCAGATGTGATGTCAGAGCAGATACTGACAGATACACAATAGTGATGTCACAATAGCTCATGGACCAGATGTGATGTCAGAGCAGATAAGAACAGACACACATTAGTGATGTCCCAATGACTCATGGACCAGATGTGATGAAACAGCAAGATGCTGTCACAAACACAGTAGTGATGTCACAATAGCTCATGGACCAGATGTGATGTCACAGCAGATACTGATAGAAACACAGTAGTGATGTCACAATGATTCAAGAACCAGATGTGATGTCACAGCAGATACTGATAGAAACACAGCAGTGATGTCACAATGACTCATGGACCAGATGTGATGTCACAGTAGATAGTGACAGAAACACAGTAGTGATGTCACAATGACTCATGGACCAGATGTGATGTCAGAGCAGATACTGACAGACACAGATTCGTGATGTCACAATGACTCATGGACCTGATGTGATGTCACAGCAGATGCTGTCACAAACACAGTAGCGATGTCACAATAGCTCATTGACCAGATGTGATGTCACAGCAAATACTGACAGAAACACAGTAGTGATGTCACAATGAATCAAGAACCAGATGTGATGTCACAGCATATACTGACAGAAACACAGTAGTGATGTCTCAATGAATCATGGACCAGATATGATGTCACAGTAGATAATGACAGAAACACAGTAGTGATGTCACAATGCCTCCTGGACCAGATGTGATGTCAGAGCAGATACTGATAGAAACACAGTAGTGATGTCACATTGATTCAGGAACCAGATGTGATATCACAGCATATACTGACAGAAACACAGTAGTGATGTCACAATGACTCATGGACCAGATGTGATGTCACAGCAAGACACTGATAGAAACACAGTAGTGATGTCACAATGACTAGGGAACCAGATGTGACGTCACAGCAGATACTGATAGACACACATTAGTGATGTCACAATGACTCATGGACCAGATGGGATGTCACAGTAAATACTGATGTAAACACAGTTGTGATGTCACAGCAGATGTTGACATAAACACACAATAGCTCATGGACCAGATGGGATGTCACAGTAAATACTGATGTAAACACAGTTGTGATATCACAATGACTCATGGACCAGATGTGATGTCACAGCAGATACTGACAGACACACAGTAATGATGTCACAATGACTCATGGAACACGTGATGTCACAGAAGATACTGATAGAAGCACAGTATTGATGTCACAATGACTCATGGACCAAATGTGATGTCACAGCTGATACTGACACAAACACAGTAGTGATTTCACAATAGCTCATGGACCAGATGTGATGTCAGAGAAGATACTGACAGACACACAATAGTGATGTTACAATGACTCATGGACCTGATGTGATGTCACAGCAGATGCTGTCACAAACACAGTAGTGATGTCACAATAGCTCATGGACCAAATGTGATGTCAGAGCAGATGCTGACAGATACACAATAGTGATGTCACAATAGCTCATGGACCAGATGTGATGTCACAGCAGATACTGATAGAAACACTGTAGTGATGTCACAATGATTCAGGAACCAGATGTGATATCACAGCATATACTGACAGAAACACTGTAGTGATGTCACAATGACTCATGGACTAGATGTGATGTCACAGCAGACACTGAGAGAAACACAGTAGTGATGTCACAATGACTCTGGAGCCAGATGTGATGTCACAGCAGAAACACACAGAAACAAAGTAGTGATGTCACAATTACTCGAGAACCAGATGTGACGTCACAGCAGATACTGATAGACACACAGTAGTGATGTCACAATGACTCATGGACAAGATAACATGTAACAGCAGATGTTGACATAAACACACAATAGCTCATGGTCCAGATGGGATGTCACAGCAGACACTGAGAGAAACACAATAGTGATGTCACAATGACTCAGGAGCCAGATGTGACGTCACAGCAGAAACACACAGAAACACAGTAGCGATGTCACAATGACTCGGGAACCAGATGTGACGTCACAGCAGATACTGATTGACACACAGTAGTGATGTCACAATGACTGATGGAACAGATGTGATGTTACAGCAGATGCTGTCACAAACACAGTAGTGATGTCACAATAGCTCATAGACCATATGCGATATCAGAGCAGATACTGACAGACACACAATAGTGATGTCACAATAACCCATGGACCAGATGTGATGTCAGAGCAGATACTGACAGACACACATTAGTGATGTCACAATGACTCATGGACCAGATGTGATGTCACAGCAGATGCTGACACAAACACAGTAGTGATGTCACAATAGCTCATGGACCAGATGTGATGTCACAGCAGATACTGATAGAAACACAGTAGTGATGTCACAATGATTCAAGAATCAGATGTGATGTCACAGCATATACTGAAAGAAACACAGTAGTGATGTCACAATGACTCATGGACCAGATGTGATGTCACAGCAGATACTGATAGAAACACAGTAGTGATGTCACAATGACTCATGCACCAGATGTGATGTCACAGCAGATACTGACAGAAACACAGTAGTGATGTCTCAATGACCCATGGACCAGATATGATGTCACAGTAGATAGTGACAGAAACACAGTAGTGATGTCACAATGACTCATGGACCAGATGTGATGTCAGAGCAGATACTGACAGACACACATTCGTGATGTCACAATGACTCATGGACCTGATGTGATGTCACAGCAGATGCTGTCACAAACACAGTAGCGATGTCACAATAGCTCATTGACCAAATGTGATGTCGCAGCAGATACTGATAGAAACACAGCAGTGATGTCACAATGAATCAAGAACCAGATGTGATGTCACAGCATATACTGACAGAAACACAGTAATGATGTCACAATGACTCATGGACCAGATGTGGTGTCACAGCAGATACTGATAAAAACATAGCAGTGGTGTCACAATGACTCAGGAGCCAGATGTGATGTCACAGCAGATACTGACAGAAACACAGTAGTGATGTCTCAATGAATCATGGACCAGATGTGATGTCAGAGCAGTTACTGATAGAAACACAGTAGTGATGTCACATTGATTCAGGAACCAGATGTGATATCACAGCATATACTGACAGAAACACAGTAGTGATGTCACAATGACTCATGGACCAGATGTGATGTCACAGCAAGACACTGATAGACACACAGTAGTGATGTCACAATCACTAGGGAACCAGATGTGACGTCACAGCAGATACTGATAGACACACAGTAGTGATGTCACAATGACTCATGGACCAGATAAAATGTCACAGCAGATGTTGACATAAACACACAATAGCTCATGGACCAGATGGGATGTCACAGCAAATACTGATGTAAACATAGTTGTGATGTCACAATGACTCATGGACCAGATGTGATGTCACAGCAGATACTGTCAGACACACAGTAATAATGTCATAATGACTCATGGAACACATGTGATGTCACAGAAGATACTGATAGAAGCACAGTATTGATGTCACAATGACTCATGGACCTGATGTGATGTCACAGCAGATGCTGTCACAAACACAGTAGTGATGTCACAATAGCTCATGGACCAGATGTGATGTCAGAGCAGATACTGACAGATACACAATAGTGATGTCACAATGACTCATGGACCAGATGTGATGTCACAGCAGATACAGACAGAAACACAGTAGTGATGTCACAATGACTCATGGACCAGATGTGATGTCACAGAAGATACCAAGACACAGTAGTGATGTCACAATGACTCATGGACCAGATAAAATGTCACAGCAGATGTTGACATAAACACACAATAGCTCATGGACTAGATGGGATGTCACAGCAAATACTGATAGACACACAGTAGTGATGTCACAATGACTCATGGAACAGATGTGATGTCACAGAAGATACTGATAGAAGCACAGTATTGTCGTAGCTGCTTTTGTTCTGACCAAGCGTCAGCTGTCCAGATCACCAGTGAGTCCGAATTGTGAGGTTGTTCGCCCTTTCTGTTGCAAGCGCTGAAATCACTTTATCTGATGTAATGAAATATAAGACATGTTTTTATACCATTTACAGCAATATGTGACTCTATGGAGCTCATTTGGCCCCCACCATCACCTCAGGGTCGTACCTTGTTTACAATATACCCAGACCACGTTGTTGAGAACAAATATGATAACAAGTATACTTTCCTTGAAGACAGAGACTACTAGTCTACATAAGAATAATTCTAGCAATAATAAGGCAAAAGGCAATTGAAGTCTTAAAAGCATTTAAAGGGATATAAAGGCAAACCATTAACTCTTCTATATCAATTTCCCCCTTTTGTAAATGTTATATCCTTTGCCACAGGGTCAGCTGATGTCCACAAAGGAGCTACTGTCTCATGGGTCTAGTACCCATAAGGGGGCTTCCTACCTGCTTCGGCCATCCACCCTCAGTGTGGACACTCACTTTCCCCATCAGCAATGGCCACCTGGGGTCTATGATACACTACAGAAGGTTCAGCCTTAGATTCTTTTTTTCACACATACATTATTCAGTAGCTTAAGTAATACATATATTAGCGCTTTTACGGCTACATAAAATAATAAGCAAAACAACAAACTTTGCATACAAGTCTGTACAATGCCAAAAAAAATCCATCCTGCTAAGCTATTAAACCAATTTGCTGGATTTAGGAAAGAGAATGCGTTACCCCACCAGGAATCTCTGTTTGCACTGTGTTGTTTTAACCATTGGTCTCTAAGTTCACCTATTTTGTCTATACTGGCCCTGATCTGGAGAATGCCAGCAGGGTCGATATAATTACAACAGGTGGGACCAATTATTTGACACATTCCTCCTTCTTTTGCGGTCAGGTAATTTAGTACTATAGTATGCTGGTTAGTAACTACGATTAATTGTCTCTGTATTGTATTAGTTTCAATAAGAACTTCAAGAATCTGGAAAATCTGATCGTCCAGGTAGTCGGTAGCTTCCACTAATTTATCCCACATTTGGGTTATGAAGGGGTATATTAGCATACTACTGAATATTTTATTTGTTATCCCCATTTCTACTAGATGCGGCCTACCATTTGGCTTATTGTCTGCAGCCCTTCTATACGAGGTGTGAATTGGAACTGCTGCAGTGTCTATTTTACTATGAGGAACTATGAAAGTGGCTGGTGTCAGTTTAGCAAGAGTGCAGACCCCTCTTATGTCCGGGCTCACCCACCTGTAGGCACGATGTCCGCAAACCAAGAATAATCCTTTTGGGAGAACACAAACGTGACCAGGGGTCTGTATACATTGGTATAAACTCAAAAGTCCTGACATAGGCTTATGGGCGCACCAAGTATTATTCATTTGTTTTCCACTTACACCAGATGTACATTTACCCCTTTCTTTCCTTATTATTTTACCCGTAGATGATTTACAGCCTTCAACACCATCTTGGTACACCGTATCATTAACCTGTGTTTGATCGCAAGTGTATATGCGGAAGCAATTATTGTCCTCACCACAGGTGTCTGCTCCAGTGTGTTGAAGACTGAACTACAGTCCATCATTGGGAATAGGGTCTGAGTGAGGGATTTCAGTCCTCCTCCTGGCGACCATATTTCCGACATCTGAGTCATATTCCCGCCACCACATTTGTACCTTTAGGCCGCGTAATATTAAACTGAAACCAGGGATTAGCGGCCCATCCGATTATAGCCAATGAGGCAGATATATCATGGGGCACACCTAGATTGAGTCCAAGTCTCATTGTGTATGCAGTGTGGGGTTAATACCTCCCATGGCTCCAGAGGTAAGGCTAAGTACGGCATAGTCCTCGCAGGGCTGTGTGTACAGATCCAACAGTCCTTTGGTTTCTGTCATTCCATGTCCTTTATAAGAAGAGCATGATGCCAAATAAGTTTGTTGTCCCAATCAGCATTTAAGAGGTTGTCCTGTGTCTCTGTAGAGTGCAGTAACCCTGTCACTGCCAGCAAGGTGATGAGGAGAACAGTCATTCTGCTGTTGACAGGACCTTCTTGCAGTGACTGGTGTGGATCCAGGTGAACTTTCCCTCAAGTTTTACTGAAGTGGATGTGGTCAGCTGGACTTGGAAGGGGCCGTCAAATCGTGGGTCCAGGATCCTTCTCACGTGTCTGCGTATAACCACCCAATCACCTGGATTCAGCTGATGCACATCTGCACTGGCATTAGGATCTGGAATGTATGAGAACACATGTTTATGCACCACATTAAGTCTTTCCTGCAAGGCCTGGACGTAGGCTGTCATAGCACCGTGTTGCATTTGTAGCACCTGTGGGAAGTACAGACCAGTCTTTGGTGCACTACCAACAGGACTTCAGAAGGAGACAAGCCTGTGTTTCTATTTGGAGTGTGTCTGACTGAAAAGAGTGCAAGGGGCAAGCACTCTACCCAGCTCTTTCCTGTGTCTGCCATGGCCTTTTGAATTTTCAGTTTAAGTGTCCCATTTAGTCTTTCCACTTTCCCACTACTTTGTGGCCTATATGGTGTCTGAAATGTTTGCTGTACACCCGGGGCCTGCATGACTTCCCTCATTATTTCTCCTGTGAAGTGTGTACCCCTATCTGTTTCTGTGGCTTCTGGGACACCATACCGGATAGGCTTCCGGTCAACCAGAGAAGAGATCTACACATACTAGGATATTTGCATACACTCCTACCTTGGTAGCTGTATGTCGTCAATCTGCAGTCTCTGAAACGGGTAGAGAGGCCTAGATGTCGCTTTCTTAGGGACTTTTACTGTCTTACCTGGATTGTGCTGTGCACAGATGAGGCATGATTGTACAAGTTTCGCGGCTGCGTAACTGAAACCAGGAGCGATCCAGAAGGCATCTACCATGGCACACATGTGACTTTTTGAGGTGTGAGTGGGGCCATGTGCTGCTTGCGCCATGATTGGGAACAGGGACTTTGGTGGGCACAATTTATCCTTATTCTCCCATACTCCATTTGAGTTCAGCTCAGCTCCCAGTCTCCCCTGGTGTACCTTCTCTGTTTGGGCAGCTTTTTGCTGGAAGGATTTCAGGACATCTAGGCTCAATGTGGCTGGAATACGCTGACTCCCCGCCACCATCCACTGCTCTCTCTAGGCCGCCTTGTGCTACTTTAGCAGCCTCGTTCACCCTTCTGTTGCCCTCTACCTCCACGGAGTCACCTTTGTGTGTGCTTTTACCTTGACAATGCCAACCTGTTCTGGTAACATCAATGCCTCCATCAATTGTTTCACCAGCTCTGCATTTTTAATGGGCTTCGAATCTGTGAAAATATTAGCGACTTTACCTGCAGTGGCTCTACATGCCTCAGTGAGTGCCTTCAACTCTGCCTCCTGCGCCGACATGTGAGGAGAGAGTGGTTCCGCTCGGATTACCTCATGTGAGGATACTACTACATACTGTGACAACTCCTGGAGTGGACCCTCTGGGTCGTGACACCAACCCTCCCAGGGCGAGCTGACCTAGTGAAGACCACCCCCTATACAGGGAGTGTCAGGGGCAAGCCCCAGGGGGTGAGGCACCACGACTGCCAGCACCAGGCGGCTGGCTCACAGGAGACATGAGTGGGTGAGTGTGTCTGCAGGAACGTGTAAAGAGTGGACACGGGAACACGTGGTATACAGAGACTTCGTTCGTCCGGGTGTGAGTGAAGCAGGATGCGTGCAAGGCGCACGTCAGAGCACTGAGTCAGGCAGCAGGTGTGCCAGGAGGTGTAACAGAGTACAGGAGCAGGGTGTGTGCCAGAGGGCACAACTGAGCATAAGACAGAGCGCAGGATTGGTACATGTGCCAGGAGGCACAACAGAGTAAGAGACTGAGTACAGGATCAGAGCATGTGCCAGGAGGCACAACTAAGTATAAGACAGAGCACAGGGTAAGAGCGTGTGCCAGGAGGCACAACCAAGTACAAAGCAGAGGACCTGAATACAGCGCACAGCCAGGCAGGGACACGGCAGACCAAGCCAGGAAGCACAACAATAATCAGGCACCTCCCCTAGGGGGAGGTCATCTGATATAGCACATGACTACTACTGGTTCCGGGTCAGGACCTAGCCAGAAAGCACACGACCACTACAGGTTCTGGGTCAGGTCCTCCATTACCATAGAGATGACCGAGCCCTATACAGCACTGACAGGAGCGCGCAAACACAAACGTGACATGTAGGAGGAAACCCGGGGACGAGAGCTGCGTGTGCGCACCCGACGGGACCCCCGGAGTGACCGCGGCTCCGGAAGAGATGACATCGGGACCGAGGTCCCGCCCCCAGGTGAGCACGGCGTGACAGTACCCCCCCTTTACGCCCCCTCTTTCTAAAACTGGAGAGGAACTTAGACAAAATCTGGGGTGCGTAGATATTCTCCCTGGGTTCCCATGACCTCTCCTCGGGGCCAAAACCCTTCCAATCAACCAAGAACATGGTTCTCCCTCTTACCTTCTTCATGGCCAAAATGTCATTCACCTCAAACTCATCCCCCAAGCCAACAGGCTGGGGTGTGTGGCCTGGAGAAGGATGAAATCGGTTAAGAACCACAGGTTTTAGGAGAGATACATGGAAGGAATTGGGAATACGGAGTGAAGGAGGCAGCTTCAATTTATAAGCAACATCATTAATCCGCCTGAGGACCTCAAAAGGACCAATGTAACGGGGACCCAGTTTGTAAGATGGTACCTTAAGGCGGACGTATTTGGTGGAGAGCCACACCTTGTCACCAGGGAGAAATGGAGGAACGTCCAGGCGCCTCTTGTCAGCGTGTAATTTCATTCTGTCCCGTGCTTTCTCGAAAGCGGTTTTGGTCTCCTGCCATACCCTGGAGAACTCCACAGACAGAGAATCGGCAGCAGGTACCCCCGAGACAGGAAGAACCGGTAGAGGCACATTGGGATGCTGTCCAAAGACGATGAAGAAAGGAGACTTGGTAGACGATTCACTGGAGTGATTATTGTAGGCGAACTCAGCCCAAGGAAGTAGACCGACCCAGTCATTCTGAAGAGCATTAGAAAAATGCAGGAGGTAGGATGTAAGGATCTGGTTGGTACGTTCCACCTGCCCATTGGTTTGGGGGTGATAGGCGGAAGAGAAATCCAATGACACTTTCATGAGTCCGCATAGAGCTCTCCAGAATCGGGAGGTGAATTGGACCCCTCGGTCTGACACGATGTGCTGGGGGAAGCCGTGAATCCTGAAGATATGGGAAATGAAGATCTTCGCCAAGTCAGGAGCAGAGGGTAGTCCGGGAAGAGGAATGAAGTGGGCCATCTTTGAAAATCGGTCTACAACCACCAAGACCACAGTACAACCGGAAGAACAAGGCAGATCAGTAATGAAATCCATGGCTATGTGCTGCCATGGAGCCGACGGAACGGGAAGCGGGAACAGAAGACAGGAGGGTGGTTGTCTGGGTATCTTGTTCTGGGCACAGGATGGGCAAGATGCTACAAAGTCTTTAACATTCTGGGAGAGTGAAGGCCACCAATAATGGCGAGAGATTAAGTCCAAAGTCTTTTTGACACCAACGTGGCCGGCAATCTTGGACGAATGTCCTCAATTTAGCACTCGTTTTCGGTTATTCTCAGCCACAAAGGTTCTTCCCGGAGGTAAAGTGGTTAACTTGACAGGAGCCACAGTAATCACTTTGGATATATCAATGATATGAGAGGATTCTTCCTCTGCATCAGACGACAGGAATGATCTTGACAACGCATCCGCTCTAACGTTCTTATCGCCGGGCCGAAAATGTAGCTCAAAGTCAAAGCGGGCGAAGAATAGGGACCACCTGGCTTGCCGAGGATTGAGCCTCTGTGCGGACTGGATGTACGCCAGGTTCTTATGGTCCGTGAAGATCTTGAATGGATGTATGGCACCTTCCAGTAAGTACCTCCACTCCTCCAAGGCCAACTTAATGGCCAATAGCTCTTTGTCGCCAATGGAGTAGTTCTGCTCAGTGGAGGAAAATACTTTAGAAAAGAAGCCACAGGTGACAAAACGTCCAGAAGAGGATTTCTGCAGAAGGACTGCGCCAGCCCCAGTAGAGGATGCGTCCACCTCGAGAGTGAAAGGTCTACTAACCTCAGGTCGGTGAAGCGCCGGAGCAGCGGCGAAGGCTTGTTTCAACGACTGGAATGCCTCTTCAGCCTCAGAGGGCCAAGCCTTTTGGTTAGCTCCCTAGCAGATAAGGGACGAGATGGGGCAAACCAACGAGGAGAAATGAGAAACAAACTGTCGGTAGTAGTTCGCAAAACCAAGGAAGCGTTGGATTGCCTTCACCCCATGGGGCTGTGGCCAATCGAGGACGGCGGACACCTTTGCCGGATCCATGCGTAGACCTGATTCTGAGATAATGTACCCCAAGAATGGCAGGGACGTTTGCTCGAAGGCACATTTCTCGAGCTTGGCATAAAGGCGGTTCTCCCTCAGGCGCTGGAGGACTTGACGCACGTTCTGTCTGTGGGCGGAGAGGTCTGGAGAAAAAACGAGGATGTCATCCAGATAGACTACCACGCAGGAGTACAGCATATCCCGGAAGACGTCATTCACGAACTCCTGGAACACCGCTGGGGCATTGCAGAGGCCGAAGGGCATGACCAAGTACTCATAGTGACCGTCTCTGGTGTTAAAGGCGGTCTTCCACTCATCCCTGGAACGAATGCGGATCAAGTTGTGGGCCCCACGAAGATCCAGTTTGGTGAAAATTCGAGCTCCTCTAAGTCGGTCAAAGAGCTCCGGGATCAATGGCAATGGGTACTTGTTCTTGACCGTGATATCGTTCAGGCCTCGGTAATCTATGCAAGGACGGAGGGAGCCGTCCTTCTTTTTTACAAAGAAAAATCCCGCTCCCGCGGGCGAGGAGGACTTACGGATAAAACCTCTCGCAAGGTTCTCCTGGATATAGTCAGACATAGCTTGGGTCTCAGCAGGGGATAGCAGGTATATCCTACCCCTGGGTGGTGTAGAACCAGGAATGAGGTCAATCGGACAGTCATATGGCCGATGGAGGGGCAGAGTCTCGGACTCCTTCTTGTCGAAGACATCTGCAAAGGACCAGTAAGCCCACGGCAGACCTGTAGGTGCCGGGGATGGACCGGCAGAGTTCATCGGACGGACGGGCAACAGGCACTTCTCCTGACAGAACGGTCCCCACCGGAGTCTCTCGCCCGACCGCCAGTCCAGGGTTGGCTCATGAGTCCGTAGCCAAGAGAGGCCTAGAAGAAGTGTGTAAGACATGGTAGACAAGACGATGAAGGAGATCTTCTCCATGTGCAGGGCTCTAATCTGCAGCTCGATCTCTTCGGTGGCCTGGGTAACGGTCTCCTGTACGGACGTACCATTGACCGAAACAATCGACCGAGGAGTCTCCAGGGATCTGACAGGAATCCGGTATTTTTTAACCACCTCTAGTGTGATAAAATTCCCCTCTGTGCCAGAATCCAGAAAAGCCTCCTCAGAATAACGCTTCGCACCGAGATTCAATAATACGGACACGAGCAGGGGAGGAGAGGAATCACGTACACTTAGGGAGGCCTCTCCTATCAACCCTAGGCGGAGAAGTTTCCCGGCTTCTTGGAGCAGGAACGGAGGAGGTGAGAGGAGCTCCTCTCTCTGGCTAATTCACGGGCACGTTCCTGAAACCGCAGGTCAATGCGTGTCGCCAGAGAGATCAGATCCTCTAAAGAGGTGGGGGTATCCCGACCTGCCAGTACGTCTTTGATCCGACCGGACAGGCCACGCCAAAAGATCCCTACGAGGGCCTCGTTGTTCCAACCGAGTTCGGAGGCCAAGGTACGAAAACGGATGGCATACTGTCCCACCGGTAGCGTAGCCTGATGGAGGTTAAAGAGGGACTCGGTGATAGAGGCCAGCCGACCCGGCTCGTCGAACACCTTGCGGAAGGTGTCCAAAAAGGTGGAAAGCTGAGAGACGAGTGGGTCATTGCGCTCCCAGAGGGGGTTCACCCATTCTAACGCCTCCCCCTCTAAGTGTGAAACAATAAAGGCAATTTGGGCGCGCTCAGTGGGATAGTGCTGCGGCAAAAGTTCAAAATGTAACCGGCATTGGTTCAGAAATCCTCGACAAAACTTGGGGTCCCCGCTATATCGGGGTGGCTTGCCGAGGCGCGGCATCGGGTGCGGGGTCGAGGACTGGGCAGAAACGGATTGTATGGCCGACAAACGGGACTCCATGGAGTTCAAAAGGGCCATAATCCTGGTCTGACTCTCCCGTAGGAACACCAGTTCCTTTTGGATGGAGGTGGTGGTACCAGCGGGGTCCATGGCCTGATTATACTGTGACGACTCCTGGAGTGGACCCTCTGGGTCGTGACATCAACCCTCCCAGGGCGAGCTGACCTAGTGAAGACCATCCCCTATACAGGGAGTGTCAGGGGAAAGCCCCAGGGGGTGAGGCACCACGACTGCCAGCACCAGGCGGCCGGCTCACAGGAGACACGAGTGGGTGAGTGTGTCTGCAGGAACGTGTAAAGTGTGGACACGGGAACACGTGGTATACAGAGACTTCGTTCGTCCGGGTGTGAGTGAAGCAGGATGCGTGCAAGGCGCACGTCAAAGCACTGAGTCAGGTAGCAGGTGTGCCAGGAGGTGTAACAGAGTACAGGAGCAGGGTGTGTGCCAGAGGGCACAACTGAGCATAAGACAGAGCGCAGGATTGGTACATGTGCTAGGAGGCACTACAGAGTAAGAGACTGAGTACAGGATCAGAGCATGTGCCAGGAGGCACAACTGAGTATAAGACAGAGCACGGAATCAGAGTGTGTGCCAGGAGGCACAACTAAGTATAAGACAGAGCACGGGGTAAGAGCGTGTGCCAGGAGGCACAACCAAGTACAAAGCAGAGGACCTGAATACAGCGCACAGCCAGGCAGGGACACGGCAGACCAAGCCAGGAAGCACAACAATAATCAGGCGCCTCCCCTAGGGGGAGGTCGTCTGATATAGCACATGACTACTACTGGTTCCGGGTCAGGACCTAGCCAGAAAGCACATGACCACTACAGGTTCCGGGTCAGGTCCTCCATTACCATAGAGAGGACCGAGCCCTATACAGCACTGACAGGAGCACGCAAGCGCAAACGTGACATGTAGGAGGAGACCCGGGGACGAGAGCTGCGCGTGCGCACCCGACGGGACCCCCCGGAGTGACCGCGGCTCCGGAAGAGATGACGTCGGGACAGATGTGATGTCACAGCAGATGCTGACACAAATACAGTAGTGATGTCAAAATAGCTCATGGACCAGATGTGATGTCACAGCAGATACTGATAGAAACACAGTAGTGATGTCACAATGATTCAGGAACCAGATGTGATATCACAGCATATACTGACAGAAACACTGTAGTGATGTCACAATGACTCATGGACCAGATGTGATGTCACATCAGACACTGATAGAAACACAGTAGTGATGTCACAAGGACTCGGGAGCCAGATGTGATGTCACAGCAGAAACAAACAGAAACAAAGTGGTGATGTCACAATGACTCGGAAACCAGATGTGACGTCACAGCAGATACTGATACACACACAGTAGTGATATCACAATGACTCATGAACCAGATAAAATGTCACAGCAGATGTTGACATAAACACACAATAGCTCATGGACCAGATGGGATGTCACAGCAAATACTGATGTAAACACAGTTGTGATGTCACAATGACTCATGGACTAGATGTGATGTCACAGCAGATACTGATAGACACACAGTATTGATGTCACAATGACTCATGGACCTGATGTGATGTCACAGCAGATGCTGACACAAACACAGTAGTGATGTCACAATAGCTTATGGACCAGATGTGATGTCACAGCAGACACAGATAGAAACACAGTAGTGATGTCACAATGATTCAAGAACCAGATGTGATGTCACAGCATATACTGACAGAAACACAATAGTGATGTCACAATGACTCTTGGGCTAGATGTGATGTCACAGTAGATACCGATGGACACACAGTACTGATGTCAAAATGACTCATGGACCAGGTGTGATGTCACGGCAGATATTGACATAAACACAGTAGTGATGTCACAATGACTCATGAACCAGATGTGATGTCACAGCAGATACTGATAGACACACAGTAGTGATGTCACAATGACTCGGGAACCAGATGCGATGTCACAGCAGATACTGATAGACACACAATAGTGATGTCACAATGACTCATTGACCAGATGAGATATCACAGCAGATGCTGACACAAACACAGTAGTGATGTCACAATAGCTCATGGACCAGATGTGATGTCACAGCAGATACTGATAGAAACACAGTAGTGATGTCACAATGAATCGGGAACCAGATGCGATGTCACAGCAGGTACTGACAGAAACACAGTACTGATGTCACAATGATTCAGGAAACAGAAGTGATATCACAGCAGACACTGATAGAAACACAGTAGTGATGTCACAATGACTCTGGAACCAAATGTGACGTCACAGCAGATACTGATAGACACACAGTAGTGATGTCACAATGACTCATGGACCAGATAAAATGTCACAGCAGATGTTGACAAAAACACACAATAGCTCATGGACCAGATGGGATGTCACAGCAAATACTGATGTAAACACAGCTGTGATGTCATAATGTCTCATGGACCAGATGTGATGTCACAGCAGATACTGATAGACACACAGTAGTGATGTCACAATGACTCATGGACCAGATGTGATGTCACAGCAGATGCTGTCACAAACACAGTAGTGATGTCACAATAGCTCATGGACCAGATGTGATGTCAGAGCAGATACTGACAGATATACAATAGTGATGTCACAATTGCTCATGGACCACATGTGATGTCAGAGCAGATACTGACAGACACACATTAGTGATGTCACAATGACTCATGGACCAGATGTGATGTCACAGCAAGATGCTGTCACAAACACAGTAGTGATGTCACAATAGCTCATGGACCAGATGTGATGTTACCGCAGATACTTATAGAACCACATTAGTGATGTCACAGTGATTCAAGAACCAGATGTGATGTCACAGCAGATACAGACAGAAACACAGTAGTGATGTCACAATGACTCATGGACCAGATAAAATGTCACAGCAGATGTTGACATAAACACACAATAGCTCATGGACCAGATGGGATGTCACAGCAAATACTGATATAAACATAGTTGTGATGTCACAATGACTCATGGACCAGATGTGATGTCACAGCAGACACTGATAGAAACACATTAGTGATGTCACAATGACTCAGGAGCCAGATGTGATGTCACAGCAGAAACACACAGAAACACAGTAGTGATGTCACGATGACTTGGGAACCAGATGTGACGTCACAGCAGTTACTGATAGACACACAATAGTGATGTCACAATGACTCATGGACCAGATAAAATGTCACAGCAGATGTAGACATAAACACACAATAGCTCATGGCCCAGATGGGATGTCACAGCAAATACAGATGTAAACACAGTTGTGATGTCACAATGACTCATGGACCAGATGTGATGTTACAGCAGATACTCATAGACACACAGTAGTGATGTCACAATGACTCAAGGAACAGATGTGATGTCACAGCAGATACTGACACAAACACAGTAGTGATATCACAATAGCTCATGGACCAGATGAGATGTCAGAGCAGATACTGACAGACACACATTAGTGATGTCACAATGACTCATGGCCCTGATGTGATGTCAGAGCAGTTACTGACAAACACACATTAGTGATGTCACAATGACTCATGGACCAGATGTGATGTCACAGAAGATACTAACAGTTACACAGTAGTGATGTCACAATGACTCAGAAGCCAGATATGATGTCACAGCAGATACAGACAGAAACACAGTAGTTATGTCACAATGACTCATGGACCAGATGTGATCTCACAGAAGATACTGAGACACAGTAGTGATGTCACAATGACTCATGGACCAGATGTGATGTCACAGCAGATACTGACAGAAACACTGTAGTAATGTCACAATGACTCATGGACCAGATGTGATGTCACATTAGATACTGAGGAACACACAGTAGTGATGTCAAAATGACTCATGGACCAGATGTGATGCCACTGCAGATGCAGGCACAAACACAGTCGTAATGTCACAATAGCTCATGGACCAGATGTGATGTCACGGCAGATACTGATAGACACACAATAGTGATGTCACAATGACTCGGGAACCAGATGCGATGTCACAGCAGATACTGATAGACACACAATAGTGATGTCACAATGACTCTTGGACTAGATGTCATGTCACAGTAGATACCGATGGACACACAGTAGTGATGTCACAATGACACATGAACCAGATGTGATGTCACAACAGATACTGATAGACACACAGTAGTGATGTCACAATGACTCGGGACCAGATGCGATGTCACAACAGATGCTGATAGACACACAATAGTGATGTCTCAATGACTCATGGACCAGATGAGATATCACAGCAGATACTGACAGACACACAATAGTGATGTCACAATGACTCATGGACCAGATGTGATGTCACAGCAGATGCTGACACAAACACATTAGTGATGTCACAATAGCTCATGGACCAGATGTGATGTCACAGCAGATACTGATAGAAACACAGTAGTGATGTCACAGTGATTCAAGAACCAGATGTGATGTCACAGCATATACTGACAGAAACACAGTAGTGATGTCACAATGACTCATGCACCAGATGTGATGTCACAGCAGATACTGACAGACACACATTAGTGATGTCACAATAGCTCATGGACAAGATGTGATGTCACAGAAGATACTGACAGAAACACAGTAGTGATGTCACAATGACTCATGGACCAGATGTGATGTCACAGCAGATACAGACAAACACAGTAGTGATGTCACAATTACTCATGGACCAGATGTGATGTCACAGAAGATACTGAGACCCAGTAGTGATATCACAATGATTCATGGACCAGATGAGATATCGCAGCAGATACTGACAGACACACAATAGTGATGTCACCATGACGCTTGGACTAGATGTGATGTCACAGAAGGTACTGATATAAACACAGTAGTGATGTCACAATGACTCGTGGACCAGATATGATGTCACAGAAGATGCTGATAGATGCACAGTATTGATGTCACAATGACTCATGGAACAGATGTGATGTCAAAGCTGATACTGACACAAATAAAGTAGTGATATCACAATAGCTCATGGACCATATGCGATATCAGAGCAGATACTGACAGACACACAATAGTGATGTCACAATAACTCATGGACCAGATGTGATGTCAGAGCAGATACTGACAGACACACATTAGTGATGTCACAATGACTCATGGACCAGATGTGATGTCACAGCAGATGCTGACACAAACACAGTAGTGATGTCACAATAGCTCATGGACCAGATGTGATGTCACAGCAGATACTGATAGAAAAACACTAGTGATGTCACAATGACTAAAGAGCCAGATGTGATATCACAGCAGAAACACACAGAAACAAAGTAGTGATGTCACAATGACTCGGGAACCAGATGTGACGTCACAGCAGATAATGATAGACACACAGTAGTGATGTCACAATGACTCATGGAACAGATGTGATGTCACAGAAGATACTTATAGAGCACAGTATTGATGTCACAATGACTCATGGACCAGATGTGATGTCACAGCAGATACTGACAGACACACAATAGTGATGTCACAATGACTCATGGACCAGATGTGAAGTCATAGCTGATACTGACACAAACATAGTAGTGATGTAACAATAGCTCATGGACCAGATGTGATGTCAGAGCAGATACTGACAGATACACAATAGTGATGTCACAATAGCTCATGGACCATATGTGATGTCAGAGCAGATACGGACAGACACACATTCGTGATGTCACAATGACTCATGGACCAGATGTGATGTCACAGCAGATGCTGACACAAACACAGTAGTGATGTCACAATAGCTTATGGACCAGATGTGATGTCACAGCAGACACAGATAGAAACACAGTAGTGATGTCACAATGATTCAAGAACCAGATGTGATGTCACAGCATATACTGACAGAAACACAATAGTGATGTCACAATGACTCTTGGGCTAGATGTGATGTCACAGTAGATACCGATGGACACACAGTACTGATGTCAAAATGACTCATGGACCAGGTGTGATGTCACGGCAGATATTGACATAAACACAGTAGTGATGTCACAATGACTAATGAACCAGATGTGACTTCACAGCAAATACTGATAGACACACAGTAGTGATGTCACAATGACTCGGGAACCAGATGCGATGTCACAGCAGATACTGATAGACACACAATAGTGATGTCACAATGACTCATTGACCAGATGAGATATCACAGCAGATGCTGACACAAACACAGTAGTGATGTCACAATAGCTCATGGACCAGATGTGATGTCACAGCAGATACTGATAGAAACACAGTAGTGATGTCACAATGACTCATGGACCAGATGTGATGTCACAGCAGATACTGATATACAGACAATAGTGATGTCACAATGACTCATGGACCAGATGAGATATCGCAGCAGATACTGACAGACACACAATAGTGATGTCACAATGACTCATGGACTAGATGTGATGTCACAGCAGATGCTGACACAAACACAGTAGTGATGTCGCAATAGCTTATGGACCAGATGTGATGTCACAGCAGACACTGATAGAAACACAGTAGTGATGTCACAATGATTCAAGAACCAGATGTGATGTCTCAGCATATACTGACAGAAACACAGTAGTGATGTCACAATGACTCTTGGACCAGATGTGATGTCACAGTAGATACTGATGGACACACAGTAGTGATGTCAAAATGACTCATGGACCAGATGTGATGCCACTGCAGATGCAGGCACAAACACAGTCGTAATGTCACAATAGCTCATGGACCAGATGTGATGTCACGGCAGATACTGATAGAAACACAGTAGTGATGTCACAATGTCTCGGGAACCAGATGCGATGTCACAACAGATACTGATAGACACACAGTAGTGATGTCACAATGACTCGGGACCAGATGCGATGTCACAACAGATGCTGATAGACACACAATAGTGATGTCTCAATGACTCATGGACCAGATGAGATATCACAGCAGATACTGACAGACACACAATAGTGATGTCACAATGACTCATGGACCAGATGTGATGTCACAGCAGATGCTGACACAAACACATTAGTGATGTCACAATAGCTCATGGACCAGATGTGATGTCACTGCAGATACTGATAGAAACACAGTAGTGATGTCACAGTGATTCAAGAACCAGATGTGATGTCACAGCATATACTGACAGAAACACAGTAGTGATGTCACAATGACTCATGCACCAGATGTGATGTCACAGAAGATACTGAGACACAGTAGTGATATCATAATGACTCATGGACCAGATGAGATATCGCAGCAGATACTGACTGACACACAATAGTGATGTCACCATGACGCTTGGACTAGATGTGATGTCACAGAAGGTACTGATATAAACACAGTAGTGATTTCACAATGACTCATGGACCAGATATGATGTCAAAGCTGATACTGACACAAATAAAGTAGTGATGTCACAATAGCTCATGGACCATATGCGATATCAGAGCAGATACTGACAGACACACAATAGTGATGTCACAATAACTCATGGACCAGATGTGATGTCACAGAAGATACTGATAGATGCACAGTATTGATGTCACAATGACTCATGGAACAGATGTGATGTCAAAGCTGATACTGACACAAATAAAGTAGTGATGTCACAATAGCTCATGGACCATATGCGATATCAGAGCAGATACTGACAGACACACAATAGTGATGTCACAATAACTCATGGACCAGATGTGATGTCAGAGCAGATACTGACAGACACACATTAGTGATGTCACAATGACTCATGGACCAGATGTGATGTCACAGCAGCTGCTGACACAAACACAGTAGTGATGTCACAATAGCTCATGGACCAGATGTGATGTCACAGCAGATACTGATAGAAACACAGTAGTGATGTCACAATGACTAAAGAGCTAGATGTGATATCACAGCAGAAACACACAGAAACACAGTAGTGATGTCACAATGACTCGGGAACCAGATGTGACGTCACAGCAGATAATGATAGACACACAGTAGTGATGTCACAATGACTCATGGAACAGATGTGATGTCACAGAAGATACTTATAGAAGCACAGTATTGATGTCACAATGACTCATGGACCAGATGTGATGTCACAGCAGATACTGACAGACACACAATAGTGATGTCACAATGACTCATGGACCAGATGTGAAGTCATAGCTGATACTGACACAAACATAGTAGTGATGTAACAATAGCTCATGGACCAGATGTGATGTCAGAGCAGATACTGACAGATACACAATAGTGATGTCACAATAGCTCATGGACCATATGTGATTTCAGAGCAGATACAGACAGACACACATTCGTGATGTCACAATGACTCATGGACCAGATGTGATGTCACAGCAGATGCTGACACAAACACAGTAGTGATGTCACAATAGCTCATGGACCAGATGTGATGTCACAGCAGATACTGATAGAAACACAGTGATGATGTCACAATGACTCGGGAACCAGATGTGATGTCACAGCATATACTGACAGAAACACAATAGTGATGTCACAATGACTCTTGGGCTAGATGTGATGTCACAGTAGATACCGATGGACACACAGTACTGATGTCAAAATGACTCATGGACCAGGTGTGATGTCACGGCAGATATTGACATAAACACAGTAGTGATGTCACAATGACTCATGAACCAGATGTGACGTCACAGCAGATACTGATAGACACACAGTAGTGATGTCACAATGACACGGGAACCAGATGCGATGTCACAGCAGATACTGATAGACACACAATAGTGATGTCACAATGACTCATTGACCAGATGAGATATCACAGCAGATGCTGACACAAACACAGTAGTGATGTCACAATAGCTCATGGACCAGATGTGTTGTCACAGCAGATACTGATAGAAACACAGTAGTGATGTCACAATGACTCATGGACCAGATGTGATGTCACAGCAGATGCTGACACAAACACAGTAGTGATGTCACAATAGCTCATGGACCAGATGTGATGTCACAGCAGATACTGATAGACACACAATAGTGATGTCACAATGACTCATGGACCAGATGAGATATCGCAGCAGATACTGACAGACACACAATAGTGATGTCACAATGACTCATGGACTAGATGTGATGTCACAGCAGATGCTGACACAAACGCAGTAGTGATGTCACAATAGCTTATGGACCAGATGTGATGTCACAGCAGACACTGATAGAAACACAGTAGTGATGTCACAATGATTCACGAACCAGATGTGATGTCACAACATATACTGACAGAAACACAGTAGTGATGTCACAATGACTCTTGGACCAGATGTGATATCACAGCAGATACTGATAGAAACACAGTAGTGATGTCAAAATGACTCATGCACCAGATGTGAAGTCACAGCAGACACTGATAGAAACACAGTAGTGATGTCACAATGACTCAGGAACCAAATGTGACGTCACAGCAGATACTGATAGACACACTGTAGTGATGTCACAATGACTCATGGAACAGATAAAATGTCACAGCAGATGTTGAGAAAAACACACAATAGCTCATGGACCAGATGGGATGTCACAGCAGATGCTGTCACAAAGACAGTAGTGATGTCATAATAGCTCATGGACCAGATGTGATGTCAGAGCAGATACTGACAGATACACAATAGTGATGTCACAATTGCTCATGGACCACATGTGATGTCAGAGCAGATACTGACAGACACACATTAGTGATGTCACAATGACTCATGGACCAGATGTGATGTCACAGCAAGATGCTGTCACAAACACAGTAGTGATGTCACAATAGCTCATGGACCAGATGTGATGTTACCGCAGATACTTATAGAACCACAGTAGTGATGTCACATTGATTCAAGAACCAGATGTGATGTCACAGCAGATACAGACAGAAACACAGTAGTGATGTCACAATGACTCATGGACCAGATGTGATGTCACAGCAGATTCTGATACACACACTGTAGTGATGTCACAATGACTCATGGACCAGATAAAATGTCACAGCAGATGTTGACATAAACACACAATAGCTCATGGACCAGATGGGATGTCACAGCAAATACTGATATAAACATAGTTGTGATGTCACAATGACTCATGGACCAGATGTGATGTCACAGCAGACACTGATAGAAACACATTAGTGATGTCACAATGACTCAGGAGCCAGATGTGATGTCACAGCAGAAACACACAGAAACACAGTAGTGATGTCACGATGACTCGGGAACCAGATGTGACGTCACAGCAGATACTGATAGACACACAATAGTGATGTTACAATGACTCATGGACCAGATAAAATGTCACAGCAGATGTTGACATAAACACACAATAGCTCATGGCCCAGATGGGATGTCACAGCAAATACAGATGTAAACACAGTTGTGATGTCACAATGACTCATGGACCAGATGTGATGTCACTGCAGATACTGATAGACACACAGTAGTGATGTCACAATGACTCATAGAACAGATGTGATGTCACAGAAGATACTGATAGAAGCACAGTATTGATGTCACAATGACTCATGGACCTGATGTGATGTCACAGCAGATGCTGTCACAAACACAGTAGTGATGTCACAATAGCTCATAGACCAGATGTGATGTCAGAGCAGATACTGACAGATACACAATAGTGATGTCACAATAGCTCATGGACCAGATGTGATGTCAGAGCAGATACTGATAGAAACACAGTAGTTATGTCACAATGATTCAATAACCAGATGTGATGTCACAGCATATACTGACAGAAACACAGTAGTGATGTCACAATGACTCATGGACCAGATATGATGTCACAGCAGATACAGACAGAAACACAGTAGTGATTTCACAATGACTCATGGACCAGATGTGATGTCACAGCAGATTCTGATACACACACTGTAGTGATGTCACAATGACTCATGCACCAGATAAAATGTCACAGCAGATGTTGACATAAACACACAACAGCTCATGGACCAGATGGGATGTCACAGCAAATACTGATGTAAACACAGTTGTGATGTCACAATGACTCATGGACCAGATGTGATGTCACAGCAGATACTGATAGACACAAAGTATTGATGTCACAATGACTCATGGACCTGATGTGATGTCACAGCAGATGCAGTCACAAACACAGTTGTGATGTCACAATAGCTCATGGACCAGATGTGATGTCAGAGCAGATACTGACATATACACAATAGTGATGTCACAATAGCTCATGGACAAGATGTGATGTCAGAGCAGATATTGACAGACACACATTAGTGATGTCACAATGACTTATGGACCAGATGTGATGTCACAGCAGATACAGACAGAAACACAGTAGTGATGTCACAATGACTCATGGAACAGATGTGATGTCACAGAAGATACTGAGACACAGTAGTGATGTCACAATGACTCATGGACCAGAAGAGATATCGCAGCAGATACTGACAGACACACAATAGTGATGTCAAAATGACTCTTGGACTAGATGTAATGTCACATAAGGTACTGATATAAACACAGTATTGATGTCACAATGACTCATGGACCAGATGTGATATCACAGCTGATACTGACACAAATATAGTAGTGATGTCACAATAGCTCATGGACCAGATGTGATGTCAGAGCAGATACTGACAGACACACAATAGTGATGTCACAATAACCCTTGGACCAGATGTGATGTCAAAGCAGATTCTGACAGACACAAATTAGTGATGTCACAATGATTCAGGAACCAGATGTGATATCAAAGCATATACTGACAGAAACACTGTAATGATGTCACAATGACTCATGGACCAGATGTGATGTCACAGCAGATGTTGACATAAACACACAATAACTCATGGAACAGATGGGATGTCACAGCAAATATTGATGTAAACACAGTTGTGATGTCACAATGACTCATGGACCAGATGTGATGTCACAGCAGATACTGATAGACACACAGTAGTGATGTCACAATGACTCATGGAACAGATGTGATGTCACAGCAGATGCTGACACAAACACAGTAGTGATGTCACAATGACTCATGGACCAGATGTGATGTCATAGGAGATACTGACAGACACACATTATTGATGTCACAATGACTCATGAACCAGATGTGATGTCACTGCAGACACTGATAGAAACACAGTAGTGATGTCACAATGACTCAGGAGCCAGATGTGACGTCACAGGAGATACTGATAGACACACAGTAGTGATGTCACAATGACTCTTGGACCAGATGTGATGTCACAGAAGATACGGATAGAAGCACATTAGTGATGTCACAATGTTTCAGTCACTAGATGTGATGTTACAGTAGATACTGATAGAAAAACAGTAGTGATGTCAAAATGAATCGTGGACCAAATGTAATCTCACAGAAGGTACTGATAGAAACACAGTGGTGATGTCACAATGACTCATGGACCAGATGTAATGTCACAGCAGATGGTGACACAAACACAACAGTAATGTCACAATAGCTCATGGACCAGATGTAGTGTCACAGCAGATACTGATAAAAACACAGCAGTGGTGTCATAATGACTCAGGAGCCAGATATGATGTCACAGCAGAAACACACAGAAACACAGTGGTGATGTCACAATGACTCGGGAACCAGATGTGACCTCATAGCAGATACTGATAGACACACAGTAGTGATGTCACAATGACTCATGGAAAGGATAAAATGTCACAGCAGATGTTGACATAAACACACAAAAGCTCATGGACCAGATGTGATGTCACAGCAGATAGTAACAGAAACACAATAGTGATGTCACAATGACTCATGGACCAGATGTGATGTCACAGCAGATGCTGACACAAACACAGTAGTGATGTCACAATAGCTCATGGACCAAATGTGATATCAGAGAAGGCACTGACAGACACACAGTAGTGATGTCAAAATGACTCTTGGACCAAATGTGATGTCACAGAAGATAATGATAGACACACAGTAATGATATCACAACAACTTAGGAACCAAATGAGATGTCCCAGCAGATGCTGACACAAACAGTAATGATGTCACAATGACTCATGGACCAGGTATGATTTCACAGCAGATGCAGGCACAAACATAGTAGTAATGTCACTATAGCTCATGGACCAAATGTGATGTCAAGGCAGATACTGATAGACACACAATAGTGATGTCACAATGACTCATGGACCAGATGAGACATCGCAGCAGATACGGACAGACACACAATAGTGATGTCACAATGACTCTTGGACTAGATGTGATGTCACAGTAGATACCGATGGACACACAGTAGTGATGTTAAAATGACTCATGGACCAGATTTGATGTCACGGCAGATATTGACAGAAACACAGTAGTGATGTAACAATGACTCATGAACAAGATGTGATGTCACAGCAGATACTGATAGACACACAGTAGTGATGTCACAATGACTCGAGAACCAGATGCGATGTCACAGCAGATACTGATAGACACACAATAGTGATGTCACAATGACTCATGGACCAGATGAGATATCGCAGCAGATACTGACAGACACACAATAGTGATGTCACAATGACTCATGGACCAGATGTGATATCACAGCAGATACTGATAGAAACACAGTAGTGATGTCACAATGATTCAAGAACCAGATGTGATGTCACAGCATTTACTGACAGAAAAACAGTAGTGATATCACAATGACTCTTGGACCAGATGTGATGTCACAGCAGATGCTGACACAAACACAGTAGTGATGTCACAATAGCTCATGGAGTAGATGTGATGTCACAGCAGATACTGATAGAAACACAGTAGTGATGTCACAATTTTTCAAGAACCAGATGTGATGTCACAGCAGATACTGATATTAACACAGTAGTGATGTCACAATGATTCAAGAACCAGATGTGATGTCACATCATATACTGACAGAAACACAGTAGTGATGTCACAATGACTCTTGGACCAGATGTGATGTCACAGCAGATACTGATAGAAACACAGTAGTGATGTCACAATGACTCAGGAGCCAGATGTGATGTCACAGCAGAAACACACAGAAACACAGTAGTGATGTCATAGTGACTCGGGATCCAGATGTGACGTCACAGCATATACTGATAGACACACAGTGGTGATGTCACAATGACTCATGGACCAGATAAAATGTCACAGCAGATGTTGACATAAACACACAATAGCTCATGGACCAGATGGGATGTCACAGCAAATACTGATGTAAACACAGTTGTGATGTCACAATGTCTCATGGACCAGATGTGATGTCACAGCAGATACTGATAGAAACACAGTAGTGATGTCACAATGATTCAGGAACCAGATGTGATGTCACAGCAGATACTGATAGAAACACAGTAGTGATGTCACAATGAATAAAGAGCCAGATGTGATATCACAGCAGAAACACACAGAAACACAGTAGTGATTTCACAATGACTCGGGAACCAGATGTGATGTCACAGCAGATACTGACAGACACACAGTAGTGATGTCAAAATGACTCATGGACCAAATGTGATGTCACAGAAGATAATGATAGACACACAGTAATGATATCACAACAACTTAAGAACCAAATGTGATGTCCCAGCAGATGCTGACACAAACAGTAATGATGTCACAATGACTCATGGACCAGATATGATTTCACAGCAGATGCAGGCACAAACACAGTAGTAATGTCACTATAGCTCATGGACCAAATGTGATGTCAAGGCAGATATTGACAGCAACAGAGTAGTGATGTCACAATGACTGAGGAACCAGATGCGATGTAACAAGAGATACTGATAGACACACAATAGTGATGTCACAATGACTCATGGACCAGATGAGACATCGCAGCAGATACTGACAGACACACAACAGTGATGTCACAATGACTCTTGGACTAGATGTGATGTCACAGTAGATACCGATGGACACACAGTAGTGATGTCAAAATGACTCATGGACCAGATTTGATGTCACGGCAGATATTGACAGAAACACAGTAGTGATGTCACAGTGACTCATGGACCAGATGTGACGTCACAACAGATACTGATAGACACACAGTTGTGATGTCACAATGACTCATGGAGTAGATGTGATGTCACAGCAGATACTGATAGACATACAGTAATGATGTCACAATGACTCATGGAACAGATGAGATGTCACGGAAGATACTGATAGAAGCACAGTATTGATGTCACAATGACTCATCGACCAAATGTGATGTCACAGCTGATACTGACACAAACACAGTAGTGATTTCACAATAACTCGTGGACCAGATGTGATGTCAGAGAAGATACTGACAGACACACAATAGTGATGTCACAATGACTCATGGACCTGATGTGATGTCACAGCAGATGCTGTCACAAACACAGTAGTGATGTCACAATAGCTCATGGACCAGATGTGATGTCAGAGCAGATACTGACAGATACACAATAGTGATGTCACAATAGCTCATGGACCAGATGTGATGTCACAGAAGATACTGACAGAAACACAGTAGTGATGTCACAAAGACTCATGGACCAGATGTGATGTCACAGAAGATACTGAGAAACAGTAGTGATGTCAAAATAGCTCATGGACCAGATGTGATGTCACAGCAGATACTGATAGAAACACAGTAGTGATGTCACAATGATTCAGGAACCAGATGTGATATCACAGCATATACTGACAGAAACACTGTGATGTCACAATGACTCATGGACCAGATAAAATGTCACAGCAGATGTTGACATGAACACACAATAGCTCATGGACCAGATGGGATGTCACAGCAAATACTGATGTTAACACAGTAGTGATGTCACAATAGCTCATGGACCATATGTGATGTCACAGAAGAAACTGATAGACACACATTAGTGATGTCAAAATCACTCATGGACCAGATGTGATGTCACAGAAGAAACTGACAGAAACACAGTAGTGATTTCACAATGACTCATGGACTATATATGATGTCACAGCAGATACTGACAGAAACACAGTAGTGATGTCACAGTAACTCCCGGACCAGATGTGCAGATACTGATACAAACACAGTAGTGATGTCACAATAGCTCATGGACCAGATGTGATGTCACAGAACTTGCTGGCAAAAACAAAGTAGTGATGTCACAATGACTCATGTACCAGATGTGATGTCACAACACATACTGATAGAAACACAGTAGTGATGTTTCAATGACTCATGGACCAGATGTGATAATGACACAAACACAGTCGTGATGTTACAATAGCTCATGGACCAGATGAGATGTCGCAGCAGATACTGACAGACACACAGCAGTGAAGTCACAATGACTCTTGGACCAGATGTGATGTCACAGAAGATACTGATAGAAGCACATTAGTGATGTCACAATGTCTCAGGCACTAGATGTGATGTCATAGTAGATACTTATAGAAACATAGAAGGAATGTCTCAATGACTTATGGACCAGATGTAATGTCACACAAGATGCTGATAGAAAGACAGCAGTGATGTCAAAATGAATCGTGGACCAAATGTGATCTCACAGAAGGTACTGATAGAAATACAGTGGTGACGTCACAATGACTCATGGACCAGATGTAATGTCACAGCAGATGCTGACACAAACACAAAAGTAATGTCACAATAACTCATGGACCAGATGTGATGTCACAGCAGATACTGATAGAAACACAGTAGTGATAGTCACAATGACTCATGGACCAGATATGATGTCACAGCAGATACTGACAGAAACACAGAAGTGATGTCACAATGACTCACGGTCCATATTTGCCAGATGTGATGTCACAGCAGATACTGACACAAACACATTAGTGATGTCACAATAGCTCATGTACCAGATGTGATGTCACAGCAGATGCTGACACAAACAGTAATGATGTCACAATGACTCATGGACCAGATATGATTTCACAGCAGATGCAGGCACAAACACAGTAGTGATGTCACAATAGCTCATGTACCAGATGTGATGTCACAGCAGATGCTGACACAAACAGTAATGATGTCACATTGACTCATGGACCAGATATGATTTCACAGCAGATGCAGGCACAAACACAGTAGTAATGTCACAATAGCTCATGGACCAGATGTGATGTCACGGCAGATATTGACAGAAACACAGTAGTGATGTCACAATGAGTCGGGAACCAGATGCGATGTAACAGCAGATATTGATAGTCATACAATAGTGATGTCACAATGACTCATGGACCAGATGTGATGTCACAGCAGATGCTGACACAAACACAGTAGTGATGTCACAATGATTCAAGAACCAGATGTGATGTCACATCATATACTGATAGAAACACAGTAGTGATGTCACAATGACTCATGGACCAGATGTGAAGTCACAGCAGAAACACACAGAAACACAGTAGTGATGTCACAATGTCTCATGGACCAGATGTGATCTCACAGAAGATACTGAGACACAGTAGTGATGTCACAATGACTCATGGACCTGATGTGATGTCACAGAAGATACTAATAGACATACAGTAATGATGTCACAATGACTTAGGAACCAAATTTGAAGTCCCAGCAGATGCTGACACAAACAGTAATGATGTCACAATGACTCATGGACCAGATATGATTTCACAGCAGATGCAGGCACAAACACAGTAGTAATGTCACAATAGCTCATGGACCAGATGTGATATCACGGCAGATATTGACAGAAACACAGTAGTGATGTCACAATGAGTCGGGAACCAGATGCGATGTAACAGCAGATATTGATAGACACACAATAGTGATGTCACAATGACTCATGGACTAGATGAGATATCGCAGCAGATACTGACAGCCACACAATAGTGATGTCACAATGACTCATGGACCAGATGTGATGTCACAGCAGATGCTGACACAAACACAGTAGTGATGTCACAGTGATTCAAGAACCAGATGTGATGTCAGATCATATACTGACAGAAACACAGTAGTGATGTCACAATGACTCTTGGACCAGATGTGATGTCACAGCAGATACTGATAGAAACACAGTAGTTATGTCACAATGACTCATGCACCAGATGTGATGTCACGGCAGATATTGACAGAAACACAGTAGTGATGTCACAATGAGTCGGGAACCAGATGCGATGTAACAGCAGATACTGATAGACACACAATAGTGATGTCACAATGACTCATGGACTAGATGAGATATCGCAGCAGATACTGACAGCCACACAATAGTGATGTCACAATGACTTATGGACCAGATGTGATGTCACAGCAGATGCTGACACAAACACAGTAGTGAGGTCACAATGATTCAAGAACCAGATGTGATGTCACATCATATACTGGCAGAAACACAGTAGTGATGTCACAATGACTCTTGGACCAGATGTGATGTCACAGCAGATACTGATAGAAACACAGTAGTGATGTCACAATAACTCATGCACCAGATGTGATGTCAAAGCAGATACTTACAGAAACACAGTAGTGATGTCACAATTATTCAGGATCCAGATGTGATATCACAGCATATACTGATAGAAACACTGTAGTGATGTCACAAAGACTCATGGACCAGATGTGATGTCACAGCAGACACTGATAGAAACACAGTAGTGATGTCACAATGACTCAGGAGCCAGATGTGATGTCACAGCAGAAACACACAGAAACACAGTAGTGATGTCACAATGACTCGGGAACCAGATGTGACTTCACAGCAGATACTGATAGACACACAGTAGTGATGTCACAATGACTTATGGACCAGATAAAATGTCACAGCAGATGTTGACATAAACACACAATAGCTCATGGACCAGATGGGATGTCACAGCAAATACTGATGTAAACACAGTTGTGATGTCACAATGTCTCATGGACCAGATGTGATGTCACAGCAGATACTGATAGACACACAGTAGTGATGTCACAATGACTCATGGACCTGATGTGATGTCACAGCAGATGCTGTCACCATCACAGTAGTGATGTCACAATAGCTCTTGGACCAGATGTGATGTCAGAGCAGATACTGACAGATACACAATAGTAATGTCACAATAGTTCATGGACCAGATGTGATGTCAGAGCAGATACTGACAGACACACATTAGTGATGTCACAATTACTCATAGACCAGATGTGATGTCACAGCAAGATGCTGTCACAAACACAGTAGTGATGTCACAATGACTCATGGACCAGATGTGATGTCACAGCAGATACTGACAGAAACACAGTAGTGATGTCTCAATGAATCATGGACCAGATATGATGTCACAGTAGATAGTGACAGAAACACAGTAGTGATGTCACAATGACTCATGGACCAGATATGATGTCACAGAAGATACTGATAGATGCACAGTATTGATGTCACAATGACTCATGGAGCAGATGTGATGTCACAGCTGATACTTACACAAATATAGTAGTGATGTCACAATAGCTCATGGACCATATGCGATATCAGAGCAGATAATGACAGACACACAATAGTGATGTCACAATAAACCATGGACCAAATGTGATGTCAGAGCGGATACTGATAGACAAACATTAGTGATGTCACAATGACTCATGGACCAGATATGATGTCACAGCAGATGCTGACACAAACACAGTAGTGATGTCACAATAGCTCATGGACCAGATGTGATGTCAAAGCAGATACTAATAGAAACACAGTAGTGATGTCACAATAACTCATGGACCAGATGTGATGTCACAGCAGACACTGATAGAAACACAGTAGTGATGTCACAATGACTCAGCAGCCAGATGTGATGTCACAGCAGAAACACACAGAAACTCAGTAGTGATGTCACAATGACTCGGGAACCAGATGTGACATCACAGCAGATACTGATAGACACACAGTAGTGATGTCACAATGACTCATGGACCAGATGTGATGTCACAGCAGATACTGACAGACACACAATAGTGATGTCACAATGATTCAAGAACCAGATGTGTTGTCACAGCATATACTGACAGAAACACAGTAGTGATGTCACAATGAATCAGGGACCAGGTGTAGTGTCACAGCAGATACTGATAAAAACACAGTAGTGGTGTCACAATGACTCAGGAGCCAGATATGATGTCACAGCAGAAACACACAGAAACAAAGTGGTGATGTCACAATGACTCGGGAACCAGATGTGACGTCACAGCAGATGTTGACATAAACACACAATAGCTCACGGACCAGATGTGATGTCACAGCAAATACTGATAGACACACAGTAATGATGTCACAATGACTCATGGAACAGAAGTGATGTCACAGAAGATACTGATAGAAGCACAGTATCGATGTCACAATGACTCATCGACCAAATGTGATGTCACAGCTGATACTGACACAAACACAGTAGTGATTTCACAGTAGCTCATGGACCAGATGTGATGTCAGAGCAGATACTGACAGACACACAATAGTGATGTCACAATGACTCATGGACCTGATGTGATGTCACAGCAGATTCTGTCACAAACACAGTAGTGATGTCACAATAGCTCTTGGACCAGATGTGATGTCAGGGCAGATACTGACAGATACACAATAGTCATGTCACAATAGCTCATGGACCAGATGTGATGTCACAGAAGATACTGACAGAAACACAGTAGTGATGTCACAATGACGCGGAAACCAGATGTGACCTCACAGCAGATACTGATAGACACACAGTAGTGATGTCACAATGACTCATGGACCAGATAAAATGTCACAGCAGATGTTGCCATAAACACACAATAGCTCATGGACCAGATGTGATGTCACAGCAAGTACTGATAGACACACAGTAATGATGTCACAATGACTCATCGACCA
Organism: Dendrobates tinctorius; assembly: GCF_039654945.1. Lineage (NCBI taxonomy): Eukaryota > Metazoa > Chordata > Amphibia > Anura > Dendrobatidae > Dendrobates > Dendrobates tinctorius. The sequence continues at coordinate 54,911,562 of NW_027361696.1, forward strand.
AATGTGATGTCACAGCTGATACTGACACAAACACAGTAGTGATGTCACAATGACTCATGGACCAGATGTGATGTCACAGAAGATACTGACAGAAACACAGTAGAGATGTCACAATGACTCATGGACCAGATGTGATGTCACAGCAGATACTGATAGACACACAATAGTGATGTCACAATGACTCATGGACCAGATGTGATGTCACAGCTGATACTGACACAAACATAGTAGTGATGTAACAATAGCTCATGGACCAGATGTGATGTCAGAGCAGATACTGACAGATACACAATAGTGATGTCACAATAGCTCATGGACCAGATGTGATGTCACAGCAGATACTGATAGAAACACAGTAGTGATGTCATAATGATTCAAGAACCAGATGTGATGTCACATTATATACTGACAGAAACACAGTAACGATGTCACAATGACTCATGGACCAGATGTGTTGTCACAGCAGATACTGATAAAAACACAGCAGTGGTGTCACAATGACTCAGGAGCCAGATGTGATGTCACAGCAGATACTGACAGAAACACAGTAGTGATGTCACAATACTTCATGGACTAGATATGATGTCACAGCAGATACTGACAGAAATAGAGAAGTGATGTCACAGTAACTCCCGGACCAGATGTGATGTCACAGCAGATACTGACACAAACACAGTAGTGATGTCACAATAGCTCATGGACCAGATGTGATATCACAGAACATGCTGACAAAAACAAAGTAGTGATGTCACAATGACTCATGGACCAGATGTTTTGTCACATCACATACTGACATAAACACAGTAGTGATGTCACAATGACTCATGGACCAGATGTGATGTCACAGCAGATAAAGATAGACACACAGTAGTGATGTCACAATTACTCATGGACCAGATGTGATATCACAGCAGATACTGACACAAACACAGTCGTGATGTTACAATAGCTCATAGACCAGATGAGATGTCGCAGCAGATACTGACAGACACACAGCAGTGATGTCACAATGACTCTTGGACCAGATTTGATGTCACAGAAGATACTGATAGAAGCACATTAGTGATGTCACAATGTCTCAGGCACTAGATGTGATGCCACAGAAGATACTTATAGAAACATAGAAGGAATGTCTTAATGACTTATGGACCAGATGTAATGTCACACAAGATACTGATAGAAAGACAGTAGTGATGTCAAAATGAATCGTGGACCAAATGTGATCTCACAGAAGGTACTGATAGAAACACAGTGGTGATGTCACAATGACTCATGCACCAGATGTGATGTCACAGCAGAGATTGACAGGAACACAGTAGTGATGTAACAATGACTCATGGGCCAGATGTGGTGTCACAGCAGATACTGACAGAAACACAGTAGTGATGTCACAATGACTCAGGAGCCAGATGTGATGTCACAGCAGATACAGACAGAAACAGAGTAGTGATGTCACAATGACTCGGAAACCAGATGTGATGTCACAGCAGATACTGATAGACACACAGTTGTGATGCCACAATGACTAATGGACCAGATAAAATGTCACAGCAGATGTTGACATAAACACACAATAGCTCATGGACCAGATAGAATGTCACAGCAAATACTGATGTAAGCACAGTTGTGATGTCACAATGACTCATGGACCAGATGTGATGTTACAGCAGATACTGATAGACACACAGTATTGATGTCACAATGACTCAAGGACCAGATGTGATGTCAGAGAAGATACTGACAGACACACAATAGTGATGTCACAATGACTCATGGACCAGATGTGATGTCACAGCAGATGCTGTCACAAACACAGTAGTGATGTCACAATAGCTCATGGACCAGATGTGATGTCAGAGCAGATACTGACAGGCACACAATAGTGATATCACAATGACTCATGGCCCTGATGTGATGTCACAGCAGATGCTGTCACAAACACAGTAGTGATGTCACAATAGCTCAAGGACCAGATGTGATGTCAGAGCTGATACTGACAGACACACATTAGTGATGTCACAATGACTCATGGACCAGATGTGATGTCACAGCAGATAATGACAGAAACACTGTAGTAATGTCACAATGGCGCAGGAACCAGATGTGATGTCACAGTAGATACAGAAGGACACACAGTAGTGATGTCAAAATGACTCATGGACCAAATGTGATGTCCCAGCAGATGCTGACACAAACAGTAATGATGTCACAATGACTCATGGACCAGATATGATTTCACAGCAGATGCAGGCACAAACATAGTAGTGATGTCACACTAGCTCATCGACCAGATGTGATGTCACAGCAGAGATTGACAGGAACACAGTAGTGATGTAACAATGATTCATGGGCCAGATGTGGTGTCACAGCAGATACTGACAGAAACACAGTAGTGATGTCACAATGACTCATGGACCAGATATGATGTCACAGCAGATACTGACAGAAACACAGAAATTATGTCACAATGACTCACGGACCAGATTTGCCAGATGTGATGTCACAGCAGATACTGACACAAACACAGTAGTGATGTCACAATAGCTCATGTACCAGATGTGATGTCACAGCAGATGCTGACACTAACACAGCAGTGATGTCACAATAGCTCATGGACCAGATAGAATGTCACAGCAAATACTGATGTAAACACAGTTGTGATGTCACAATGACTCATGGACCAGATGTGATGTTATAGCAGATACTGATAGACACACAGTATTGATGTCACAATGACTCAAGGACCAGATGTGATGTCACAGCTGATACTGACACAAACTCAGTAGTGATGTCACAATAGCTCATGGACCAGATGTGATGTCAGAGCAGATACTGACAGACACACAGTAGTGATGTCACAATGACTCATGGCCCTGATGTGATGTCACAGCAGATGCTGTCACAAACACAGTAGTGATTTCACAATAGCTCATGGACCAGATGTGATGTGAGAGCAGATACTGACAGATACACAATAGTGATGTCACAATAGCTCATGGACCAGATGTGATGTCAGAGCAGATACTGACAGACACACATTAGTGATGTCACAATGACTCATGGACCAAATGTGATGTCACAGAAGATACTGACAGTTACACAGTAGTGATGTCACAATGACTCAGGAGCCAGATGTGATGTCACAGCAGATACAGACAGAAACACAGTAGTGATGTCACAATGGCTCATGGACCAGATGTGATGTTACAGAATATACTGAGACACAGTAGTGATGTCACAATGACTCATGGACCAGATGTGATGTCACAGTAGATAGTGACAGAAACACAGTAGTGATGTCACAATGACTCATGGACCAGATGTGATGTCACAGCAGATACTGACAGAAACACTGTAGTAATGTCACAATGGCGCAGGAACCAGATGTGATGTCACAGTAGATACTGATGGACACACAGTAGTGATATCAAAATGACTCATGGAGCAGATGTGATGCCAAAGCAGATACTGATAGAAACACAGTAATGATATCACAATGACTCAGGAACCAAATGTGATGTCCCAGCAGATGCTGACACAAACAGTAATGATGTCACAATGACTCATGGACCAGATATGATTTCACAGCAGATGCAGGCACAAACACAGTAGTAATGTCACAATAGCTCATGGACCAGATGTGATGTCACGGCAGATATTGACAGAAACACAGTAGTGATGTCACAATGACTCAGGAGCCAGATGTGATGTAACAGCAGATACTGATAGACACACAATAGTGATGTCACAATGACTCATGGACCAGATGAGATATCGCAGCAGATACTGACAGACACACAATAGTGATGTCACAATGACTCTTGGACTAGATGTGATGTCACAGTAAATACCGATGGACACACAGTAGTGATGTCAAAATGACTCATGGACCAGATGTGATGTCACAGCAGACACTGATAGAAACACAGTAGTGATGTCACAATGATTCAAGAACCAGATGTGATGTCACAGCATATACTGTTAGAAACACAGTAGTGATGTCACACTGACTCTAGGACCAGATGTGATGTCACAGCAGATACTGATAGAAACACAGTAGTGATGTCACAATGACTCATGCACTAGATGTGATGTCACAGCAGATACTGATAGAAACACAGTAGTGATGTCACAATGATTCAGTAACCAGATGTGATATCACAGCATATACTGACAAAAACACTGTAGTGATGTCACAATGACTCATGGACCAGATGTGATGTCACAGCAGACACTGATAGAAACACAGTAGTGATGTCACAATGACTGAGGAGCCAGATGTGATGTCACAGCAGAAACACACAGAAACACAGTAGTGATGTCACAATGACTCGGGAACCAGATGTGACGTCACAGCAGATACTGATAGACACGCAGTAGTGATGTCACAATGACTCATGGACCAGATAAAATGTCACAGCAGATGTTGACGTAAACACACAATAGCTCATGGACCAGATGGGATGTCACAGCAAATACTGAAGTAAACACAGTTGTGATGTCACAATGTCTCATGGACCAGATGTGATGTCACAGCAGATACTGATAGACACACAGTAGTGATGTCACAATGACTCATGGACCAGATTTGATGTCACAGCAGATGAATACAGCATCTGAAACATGACTGCAGCAGCAGAACCATCATCAGTTCATAAAAAAAGCAGAACCAACATCAGCACTTCAATACAGCACTAGTACCACAGTACATGAATAAAGCAGCAGAATTATAATAGGTACATCAGGACACTAAAGCCATCATCAGTACAGAATATGTAATCAGAACCTTCATCAGTACATGAATACAGCACTAGTACCAAAAACAGTACATGAATACACCACAACCATCGAAGAACTAACACCAGTACATAAATACACCAGAGCCATCATTAGTACTTGAATACAGTACTAGAACCAACATCAGTATATGAATACAGTACCAAAACTACACCAGTACATAATCTTACCACCACAACCATAATTCGTAAATTATTACAGCACCAGAACCATAATTAAGACACCACCAAAATCAACTACAGTCCACGTGGAGCTGTAGAGCTACAGGATTCGGCAGAGCTGGGAGTAGTGTGGAGACTGCGACCAGCTGGGACCGGTGTATTTCTGTCCTCGTGGAACTCCGTGCCTGGTTTCAGCTGGGAGAGAGTGAAGCTGCTGGCTGCCTGCCAACTTTCCTACAACTTGTACCCATTTCCAGCATGTAGATGATCCCGGGATAGGAAAGCTGGTGGAGTGTGCGGTGCTGGAGATGTTCTGGAGATCTTGTGATCCAGGTGGAGCTGAAGGGGTGAGCTGGGCAGGTTTGGACTGACTGTTGGTGTGTCCCCTGATGTCCCTGTCTTGTTGCACCCATGCCCTCCCCCCCAGCAGTGCTGGGAGCACCCTTTATGGAAAGTTGTACATTTAACTCTGCTAAGCTGTGACTGTTCAGTCTTTATAGCTACAAGCTGAGTGTAATCATGGCCACTGCACTCTGTAAACCTACTCTTATGATTTCAAGGGACGATTTATTATTCTGGAATCATCCGCAATTTCTCATGGACTCCCCTTCTTGGAGCATGATTGCTAATTCAACAATTGAGTACATAAAATCCATTACTTCTGTGAAACCTGTGGAGGTGTACTGCAAGAGAGGTAGGAGAGGAGGCATCCTGGCACGCCTTCGGAGGAGAGGGTTCAGAACAGCTCTTCCTTCACTCCACTTGGCTAATGTCCGTTCCTTATCTAACAAAATGGAGGATCTGAGCTTACTTTGTAACATGAGATCTGATATGGCTAATTCAGCTGCTCTTTGTTTTACTGAGACCTGGTTGAATGACACCATCCCTGATTGTAGTCTGGATCTACCTGGTTTTGTTATCTACAGAGCTGACCGTGATTGTGTAGCTTCAGGTAAACAAAGGGGGGGTGGGGTATGTCTCTACATCAACACTAGCTGGTGCTGTGATGTTAACATACTGGGAAAAGGCTGCTCTCCAGATCTAGAGTACCTTGCACTCAATTGTAGACCATTTTACTCTCCAAGAGAGTTTTCATCTATGGTTCTGGTTGCAGTATATATTCCCCCTCAAGCATCTGTTAAAGCTGCTATTTGTGAATTAGCTTGCAAAATATCAGAATGGGAGAAAGGATCTCCAGAAGCATTTGTGATCGTAATGGGGGACTTTAACAAAGGAAAACTCAACCTGGATCTCCCCAAATTTACTCAACATATAAACTGCTTCACAAGAGAGAACAATACGCTTGATCACTGCTATACTGTCTTAAAAGGGGCCTACAGGGCAGTGAGGAGAGCAGCAGTGGGCTTTTCAGATCATTGTCTAATTCATTTAATTCCAGCCTACAGGCAAAGGTTGAAAACATCCAAACCTACAGTTTATACAAAGAAGACATGGTCTGAGGAGGCAAAATTGCAACTGCAAGCATGCTTTGAATGCACGGACTGGGAGGTATTCCAGGAAACATGCTCGGGTCTGGATGAATGGGTTGATGCAGTGTCCTCATATATCCGTTTTTGTGAAGACATATTTATTCCATCCAAATCTGTCCACTTTCGGGGAAACAACAAGCCGTGGTTTACAAATAAAGTCAGGTTGATCCGTAAGAGAAAAGAGGAGGCTTATAAAGCAGGCGATATTACCGAATTCAAGAAACTTAGGAACTCGCTATCTAAAGAGATCAAGTTAGCCAAACACGAGTATGCAAAGATTCTGGAGGAAAGGTTCTCATCAAAAGATACTAGATCTGCATGGAGAGGATTAAGAGAGGTCACCAATTATAAAAGCCACCCCACTATAGTGAACCCCAGCAGAAGTCTGGCAGCAGAGTTAAATGAATTCTACTGCAGATTTGAGGCAAGCTCTACACACAGTGGCTATTCATCTCTAAGCTCCTCAGTCTGTTCATATAAAGATCATTCATTGTGCAACACCCAAGTAGTGATCTCCGAGGCAGAGGTGATACACATCCTGAAGGGACTTAAGGTCAAAAAGGCACCTGGCCCTGATGGTGTATCTCCAATGTGTCTGAAAGTATGTGCTACCCAGCTTGCCCCTATACTGACAAATATATACAATGTGTCACTGAAAGAGTGCGTTGTACCTCAGTGTTGGAAAAATTCCACAATTATCCCTGTCCCCAAGAAAGTGGGATCCTCTGAGTTGAACGACTATAGACCAGTAGCACTCACATCTGTAGCTATGAAAGTCTTCGAAAGAATTATGATGTCCCACCTGATAAAATTCACACAGAAGCTATGGGACCCGCTTCAGTTTGCCTATAAGGAGAATCGTTCGGCAAACGACACTGTCAATCTGGCACTGAAGTACATTTTGGATCATACAGATGAACTGCACTCATATGTCCGGATTCTTTTCATGGACTTTAGCTCAGCGTTCAATACCATTGATCCGAATTTACTTCATAAGAAAATGGTAGCTCTTGGAGTCCCTCTCAACTTATGCTTGTGGATTTATAACTTCCTGACAGCCAGGATACAGAGTGTAAAAGTTGGACCATTCACTTCGGACACCTTGGTCACAAACATTGGGGCACCTCAGGGGTGTGTTTTGTCCCCGTTACTGTTTTCTCTCTATACGAATGATTGCATCTCTTCAGCAGACTCAGTAAAAATCTTGAAATTTGCCGATGATATGACACTGATTGGTCTCATCAGGGGAAATGCTGAAGACTTGTATCGGAGGGAGGTGAAAAGAATATGTGACTGGTGTAAAGCCAATAATCTTGTACTCAACACTAAAAAAACTGCTGAGATGGTTGTGGATTTTAGGAAAGATCAACATGAGATACTTCCAATCTACATCCATGACGAAGTGGTTCTTAGGGTCACAGAGACCAAATTCCTTGGTGTTATCATCTCTCATGATCTTAAATGGGGGAAAAACGTGGATGCTGTTATAAGAAAAGCACAACAGAGGATGTTCTTCCTGCGTCAGCTGAAAAGATATGGTTTGTCTAAGAATCTGCTGATCTTATTCTTTAATGCTGTCATCAGATCTGTGATTTGTTCCTCTCTTTTAGTCTGGTATGGGGGAGCCACTGCGCATGACAAACTCCGCTTACAAAGGACTTTCAGAACAGCAGAGAGAATTATAGGTTCCCCCCTGCCTAAAATCCAGGATCTTTATGATAAGAGTATTCGATCCCACGCATTGAAAATTTCATCCGATCCCTCTCACCCGGGACACTCCTCATTCCAACTACTCCCTTCAGGACGTCGCTTCAGAGTCCCCAAATGCAGTACCAACCGCCATATGAACAGCTTCTATCCACTCTCTGTTCAACAATTAAATCGTCATGTGTAGACTATATACTGTATCTGTCTTGTTAGATGTTACTTGTTGTATCTGTTGTTATATATTATGTTGCCTCTTTGCCACAAAGAATTCCTTGTATATATGTAATATGTACTTGGCGATAATAAATTTGATTGATTTGATTGATTGAAAAACTAGTACATGAATATAGCATCAGGATTATCATCAGTAGATGAATAAAGCAACAGAACCATCATTAGTACATGAATAAACCATCAACCATCATAATGAAACACCGGTACATGAATACAGCATCAGGACCATCATAAGTAAATAAATAAATCCGCAAAACCATCATTAGTGCATGAATAAAGCATCATAATGAACACCAGTACATGAACACAGCACTAGAATCAAAACTAATATATGAATACAGCACCAGAACCAAAATCAGTACTTGAATAAAGTATCAAAATAACCATCAGTACATAAATACATAATCAGAACTATCATCAGTACATGAATACAGCACCATCATTAATGCATGAATACAGCAGCTAAATCAATATCAATACATGAATACATCACCAGAACTGTCATCAGTACACGAATACAGCAAAAGAACAACCATCAATATATGGATACAGCACCATAAGTATCATCAGTACCAGAATGCAGCACCAAAGCTGTTACACGTGCATGGTGCATGTGGTTCGTGAACCCACTGTGCCACAGAGCCAGGCTTACTCAGGAGGGGCATAGCTAAGCAGCTATCAGTTGTTCACTGGAGCTCCTGATGGTGGAGTCAGGTTTGGCTGCAGGTGGCCATCAAGTACCGCTCCTAGGCAGTCCTCAGTACTGCAGCTGCTGACCCCAGGGGTCACATACGCAGATATGGATATGGACTCTGACTGGACTCTGTTCAGACTAATAGGTTCTGGATCATCAGGCTGAATAGTTATTGACACAGAGAGACAGGACTGATTAAGGTACCACCTGAGTGGCTTCAGGATACAGGTGCCGCCAATGCGACTTCAGTTTTTGGGGACTAGTTGTAGCAGTTCAAAAACATGGAATACAAGTACACGCACTGGCCACACAAGGACAAGGGATTTCAGGTTCAGGAATGGCCACACTAAAACCAGGGATTTCAGGTTCAGGACTGTCTGCATTAGGATCAGTGATTCAGGTTCAGGACACTATCCACAAAGACCAGGATGCCTCACAACTTCACTGGTAGAACACTACCTAATGACTCAATGTGTTGTTTGCAGGTACATCTTGCAGGTGTACTTAATACTAAATGCGTTCCCATCTATTGGCTGGGGGCATTTAACTATGTGTGCATGCTGACCCTTTAAGCACAGGACAGTGCGCATAATGCTAGGACCACAAACAGGAAGGAGATTGAGTGCATGCAGGGAACCACTTCATGTGGCTGGGGCGGTATGATGGCGTCCCTGCATTGAGGAGGAAGGGGAACCATGCAGCGGCGCTAGTAATAGCATTACAAAAACCATCATTAGTAAAGGACTACAGCACCAGAACCACCATCAGTGCATGAATGCAGCCTCAAAACCACAACACCTATTGGAATACAATACCAGAACCATCATCAGTACAGGAATAAATCTCTAAAACCATCGCCAATATTTGAATACAGCACCAGAACTGCCATCAGTACATCAGTACATGAATAAAGCACCAGAACCATCAACAAGGAAATACAGCATAAGAACCACCATAAGTACATGAGTACAGCACCAGATCAATCATTAGTATGTCACACTGGTGAGTGTGGACCCACTGCGCCATGAACCGGGTTATCCTTGGAGGGGCATAACTAAGTGGCTACCTGGACTTCACTAGAGCCTCTGATAATTATGTTAGGCTTGAGCTACAGGTAGCCACCAGCTAAAACTCCAGGGCAGGACAGGTTTAGGATCAGGTTTCAGGTTCGGATAGAGCAGCTCGTTCAGACAGGGCGGTTACAGAATCACAGGATGAACCCTATTACAGGGTAGTAGGATGGGTACAGGAACACAGGACAGACTCTGGTAGAGGGTTACAACAAACTAGTGGGCTAGGACACACTAGATACTAAAGTTGCTCAGGCAACTTCCTACAGAGGAGAATGTCTTAAATACCTAATGCCTCCCAGACAGGACCCAGGCTAAGGGCATTTCTGGAGTGCGCACCAAATACTTTTAAGAGGCAAGGAATGAACACCCTAAACGCGTTGTTGGGATACCCATGCGACATGCGCAAGCCCTGGAACCTGGAAATCAGAGCAGTCAAAGCCACGGAACGGCCATGGTGGTGAGCATGTCGGCATCCCTGCTGTCAGGAGGGAGAGGTACTATGCATGGACACTGGTGTTACACAATACATGAATACAGCTCCAGAAATAAGTTCATGACCATTGCACCATAAGCACAATAATTGCAGGAATACAGCTGCCACACCATCCCTTTTTATGAACTATAATATAATAACCACATTGTCTGCCTTTATGAGCTACAGTGCATTGTGAAAGTATTCGGCCCCCTTGAACTTTTCAACCTTTTCCCACATATCATGCTTCAAACATAAAGATACCAAATGTAAATTTTTGGTGAAGAATCAACAAATGGGACACAATTGTGAAGTTGAACGAAATTTATTGGTTATTTTACATTTTTGTGGAATTTCAAAAGCTGACAAGTGGGGCGTGCAATATTATTTGGCCTCTTTAACTTAACACTTTGTTGCGCCATCTTTTGCTGCGACTACAGCTGAAAAGTCGCTTGGGGTATGTCTCTATCAGTTTTGTACATCGAGAGACTGAAATTCTTGCCCAGTCTTCCTTGGCAAACAGCTCGAGCTCAGTGAGGTTTGATGGAGATCGTTTGTGAACAGCAGTTTTCAGCTCTTTCCACAGATTCTCGACTGGATTCAGGTCTGGACTTTGACTTGGCCATTCTAACACCTGGATATGTTTATTTGTGAACCATTCCTTTGTAAATTTTGCTTTATTTTTGGGATCATTGTCTTGTTGGAAGACAAATCTCCGTCCCAGTCTCAGGTCTTTTGCAGACTCCAACAGGTTTTCTTCAAGAATGGTCCTGTATTTGGCTCCATCCATCTTCCCATCAATTTTAACCATCTTCCCTGTCCCTGCTGAAGAAAAGCAGGCCCAAATCATGATGCTGCCACCACCATGATTGACAGTGGGGATGGTGTGTTCAGGGTGATGAGATGTGTTGCCTTTACGCCAAACATATCGTTTGGCATTGTTGCCAAAAAGTTCGATTTTGGTTTCATCTGACCAGAGCACCTTCTTCCACATGTTTGGTGTGTCTCCTAGATGGCTTGTTGCAAACTTTAAATGACAATTTTTATGGATATCTTTGAGAAATGGCTTTCTTCTTGCCACTCTTCCATAAAGACCAGATTTGTGCAGTGTACGACTGATTGTTGTCCTATGGACAGACTGTCCCACCTCAGCTGTAGATCTCTGCAGTTCATCCAGAGTGATCATGGGCCTCTTGGCTGCATCTCTGATCAGTCTTCTCCTTGTTTGAGATGAAAGTTGAGAGGGACGGCCAGGTCTTGGTAGATTTGCAGTGGTATGATACTCCTTCCATTTCAATATGATCGCTTGCATAGTGCTCCTTGGGATTTTTAAAGTTTTGGAAATCATTTCTATCCAAATTCGGCTTTAAACTTCTCCACAACAGTATCACGGACCTGCCTGTTGTGTTCCTTGGTCTTCATAATGCTCTCTGTGCTTCAAAAGAACCCTGAGACTATTGTAGGGAAGGTGACCTGACGGACGGACGGACTAGTCAGAGTGAAGAAAGATAGGTTTGCACAGTGTAGGTAGGAGTCAGTGATTACAGTGGGGAAACAACTAGGAAAGTGTAGTGGACGTGCAGTACCTTGGGATGACCATTAGATGGCAGGGTGGAGTGTGAGCAAAGGACTTTACAGCAGCTTAGGGCTTTAGAAACCGTTGGTCATGGGGGGCGTGGTGACAGTTAGAGTGACAGTTTCAAGGAACCGGGGGAGTTATAAATACTGAGGGAGGGTTCCAGAAAGTTCCAGTCCCCAGGGGGAGCTCAAGTGACAGGAGGACTACGACAGTCTGTGCACTCTGAGGAGAATCCAGACCAGGGGGACTGAGGAGAGAGGACGTCAGGGGGGTGGTCCTGACAGGAAAGGACTGCAGTTGAGACGAGGTACTGGATGTAAGACACCGTATGTGACACGACGACTGAGCAGTAGAAGCGTTGTTGGTTAATGGGCCTAAGGCGGCCACAGTGACGGAACTGTCAGGAGCGTCGACAGTAAAGGAGGGGACGGTGTGTGCAGACACGTCTCCAGTGTACGGTGTGAGAAGCGGCTCTGGAAACGGAGGGCCGCGAGGTGTGCCGTCAGTCGGACGGCAAGTGAAGAAATAAACTTGGACCTGTTGCACCCAGAATCTGCCTCCATCGTGTCTCTGTTGTCATCTCTGCGCGGTATAAAAGTAGGACCACCCCCCCCAGCTCGGCATCCCACCACCGACACTACATTTGGCGTAGTCGGCAGGATAGACGCCGCTAATACATCATCTTCTGCGGCAGGCCTGCCTCAAAGACTGGAAAAGGACTTGGACTACTCTGTTTGGATTACAATTACCTGTGGATTACAAATGACCTACCTGTGGAATACAAATGGGAAGCAGTATGTGCCTGGAGATCGACGCTTCCATATATTGGACCCTGACAGGAGGGTGGAGAGGCCTGCCGACACCTCACCTCACAGAGGGAGTGGCACAGAAGAAAAACTTGGCTGCGGCTGTCTGATGCCATTCGAGTGCTGCCCAACGGACGGTATGAGACTCTGCAGGTGTCGGGGCATCGGCCGCCTAGAGTGGCAGTGGCGGCAGGGGATGGAGCTGTGCCAGAAGTCGCCCTCAGAGCCACGGGAGAGCAGCGGGATGCTGAGCTGGGGAGCGGAGCCTGAGCGGAGTCAGCGAGAACGGCCGCCACCAATACCAGCAGAGGACTTCTCAGCGGAGCCCCCGAGTGTGGGGGAAAGACCCGCGGGACAGTGGAGCGAGGGACGGAGGCTGCGGGTGAAGCCGCGTATTGATGTGATGGAAGCCGCAGCGCCGGGGAAGGTGAGAGTACCCCCGGCACCACCAGTGCCTCCGCCAGCGGCCCTCATCATTCCGCCGCAGCACGCTGCCCCCTGCGCACCGGAAGGCCTGGGTACATCGGGCCCAGTGGTGTATGCAGAGTTGTGCGAGGCCCCTGCTCAAGTCCCTGAGGTACCCCGCCTGGAGCCGCCAGTGCGGAAGTCATCCAAAGAAGACGCTGCTGCGTTCCCCCTGCTGATAGCAGCTGCGTCGTTGGAACCGGCCGTTACTACGGCTCCATTGGAAGTAGTGGATGCGGCCTGTCCTGAGGCCGCGGTTATGCCGCTGCTGAAGTCGACTGCGGCCGACTTAGTGGGCCTTGTGATTCCAGCCTCCAAGGACCCGGTTGTCCCCATTTGCCACCTGGCCCCAGCGGCTGTTGAGCCGCAAAAATCATCGGCCGCCTCTGATCCACGTCCTTCCTCGGTTAAGTCCCGCCCACCGGACTCCAGGGCTCATGCCGGACCCTCTGTTTGGGTCGCAGGAGTTATAGAGAAGAAGAGGGCCAGGGGGCAGGAAGTCTGGAACCTGCTCCATGAGAGGGGAGAGGCTGGCATGGCGGCTGCACGACCCCCGGGACGGCTCGTTTATACTATCTTGCAGAAAGGGACACTTCTTGCATCCTGGGAGCTCCACGGTTGTGGGCTCCCATACTACTGACCACCGAAAGGAGGATTGAACTGTCAGGAGTTCGTTGCACCGTTGTGCAGGTCAAAAGGACAGTTCGCGGTCAGCTTTTAAAAAAAAAAAGAAATGTTTATCTGTGATTTTTATGTCTGTTTTTCTATGTTCCTCTTACAGGATAGTTTGTGTTTACTTGTTAGACTGACAGAGCGGGGATACTTAGAAGAGAGGGAGTGTCCATGTCCAAGGAAGGGGGAGAAAGAAGACATGCAATGTTATGTTGTTATATGTTGGTTTTAAAATGAGCAAAAGAAAACGGAAAAAAAAAAATTATAAAAAAATGGGGTACTTGTGCTATTATAAAGTTGTATGATGTATAATATGCAAAGTAAAATGCAACAGGTCCGGGTAAGGGAAGGTCTGCGGGACCAAAGGAAAGTGTGAGATCCGGTAGGGATCTAAGAGTTGAGGAGGTCTGGGAGACCGTGACGCCGACCATGACATGTAATTGAAAGAAGGAAAATGAGTTGGAAGACGTGAGAAAGACAGCCGTCCTAGGTCAGGTCCCCAACACCACGGACACCCCTGAAGAAGGAAAGGCGGGCGCCGGCAATGATCTGGTAGGTGAGTGGCCTCGATCATGGCGTACCGGATAGTGAAAGGTAACAGTAGGGGAGAGTAGGGGAAAGATACACGCCGTAGAGAGAATACGGGTGTACCTTGCCCAATTTGAAAGACGTTGTCATGTGGCGTGCGCGCTGGTGAGTAGCAGTAGGCTGCTCAGAGCATAGTGCTCCCAGTATGGTTCGGCCCCCGCAGATAGTGGGTTTGGCTCAACTTCTGGTCCGACAACAGAATGTAGGTGTAGATTCAGAACGACGAAGGCAGGGATGACGATTGTCGAGGACGACAATGGACAAAGGAAGGGGGAGTGTAGGGAAGGTGACCGGACGGACGGACTAGTCAGAGTGAAGAAAGATAGGTTTGCACAGTGTAGGTAGGAGTCAGTGATTACAGTGGGGAAACAACTAGGAAAGTGTAGTGGACGTGCAGTACCTTGGGATGACCATTAGATGGCAGGGTGGAGTGTGAGCAAAGGACTTTACGGCAGCTTAGGGCTTTAGAAACCGTTGGTCATGGGGGGCGTGGTGACAGTTAGAGTGACAGTTTCAAGGAACCGGGGGAGTTATAAATACTGAGGGAGGGTTCCAGAAAGTTCCAGTCCCCAGGGGGAGCTCAAGTGACAGGAGGACTACGACAGTCTGTGCACTCTGAGGAGAATCCAGACCAGGGGGACTGAGGAGAGAGGACGTCAGGGGGGTGATCCTGACAGGAAAGGACCACAGTTGAGATGAGGTACTGGGTGTAAGACACCGTATGTGACACGACGACTGAGCAGTAGAAGCGCTGTTGGTTAATGGGCCTAAGGCGGCCACAGTGACGGAACTGTCAGGAGCGTCGACAGTAAAGGAGGGGACGGTGTGTGCAGACACGTCTCCAGTGTACGGTGTGAGAAGCGGCTCTGGAAACGGAGGGCCGCGAGGTGTGCCGTCAGTCGGACGGCAAGTGAAGAAATAAACTTGGACCTGTTGCACCCAGAATCTGCCTCCATCGTGTCTCTGTTGTCATCTCTGCGCGGTATAAAAGTAGGACCACCCCCCCAGCTCGGCACCCCACATACAGTATTATGGGCACAACATACTCCTTCATACAGTATTATGGGCACAACATAGTCCTACATACAGTATTATGGGCATCACATAGTCCTCCATACACTATTATGGGCCCCATGCATTACTGCATACAGTTTTATGGGCCCCATATAATGGTCCATACAGTATAATGGGCCCTCATACTGTATATTACTTCAAACAGTATAATGGGCCCCATATATTACTTTATACAGTATAATGGGCCCCATATATTACTTCATACAGTACAATGGGCCCCATATAATACTTGTCTCTGTCCCCACTGCTCTGGTCTCCTCAGTGTATTCTGATCCTCTGCACTGCTTGGCATCGACGATTCGCTGTAGTGATGTCATTGCACCCTCTGCACTAAGACATCACAGAGCTCAGACGCAGAGGGAGAATGATGACAGAGGGAGCATCAGCAGATGGCTCCCTCACTTATCATTGATTTCAACTGTGTCGGCGCTGGCCGGAGCCCCTACTAACGAGCCCCATAGCATGCCAAGTCCCCGACGGCACTTGTCCGCTTTTGCCGGGTGGTGATGTCAGCCTTGATATGTGTCATAATTGAGCACTACCAAATATTAAGTAGTGGGTGAAATGCTTTTAGGACACACACCCTTCAATCAAAGGCATTTATAAAAAGAAAATAATCAGCACACCGATTAAATTATTAAATAAGAGAAAAGTGGAGGACTCTTTATTAGCCCATGTGGTAATATTTCAATTCCATAGCAGGATCTTTTATAGATCCAAAACTTTGTCATATGGGCTTTTAAAGAGTCCACCACTTTGCACAATTCATTGGAGCACTTTTTATTTTCATAGATACACACACTTAGAGCAGATACTTATATTTACAGCATATATACAGGACAGGAGGAATATACACAATGTACACCACTCCACAATATATACTATGGTAAGGAATATAGAGTGGAGCTGTGTATATACTGTATAGTGTAAAGATGGGCCAGTGTATATAGTGTGGATTCCACACTAAAGAAAGAACAGAGAGAGAAAGGAAGAGAGGAACGAACGAAAGAACAGAGAGAAAGAAAGAACGGAGAGAGAAAGAAAAAAAGAAAGATTAGAGAGAGAAAGAAGGAAAGAACAGAGAGAGAAAGAAACAGAGAGAAATATCTTTAAAGAATAAATAAATAAATATTCTTTAAAGATACTATAGCAGCCCAGCTCCCATTGTAGTGCCCACCTGAGCCTCCCGGTGCATATCATGATCCGCTCACATGGCCGTCATCCCCGATTCCAAGGCAATCCCGCTGTCCGCGCTGTCGGAGGAGGTCACGGTGATCTGAAGCATTCCCTGAAGTGCCTCCATGGTTCCGTCACAATCTCCTCCCGAAATTACTTAATTTCCGGTCAGCTTCTAGCACGTCACTTCAGGTAGAACGTCACATACGAGTTTTAAAGTGCTCCTCGGGGCTCCGCCATGTACTCCTGTGTCCACGGGAAAAGTAAGTTCACAGCTGGGGTAGTCTCTCTCTCTCAAAATCGGGACTGTCCCACTGGATACAGGACGGTTGGGAGGAATGAATGCTCCCCACCATACACCTCGTACACGCATGGCTCCGCACGCCTCATACACACATTGTTCAGCTTTGTATACCTCGTACACACACGGCTCCGCTCCGTACACCTCGCGCACACATGGCTCCACTCAGTACACACATGGCTCCGCTCCGTAAAACTCGTACACATGCGACTCTGCTCCGAACACCTTGCACACACACAGCCACTCTCTGTACACCTTGTACACACATGGCTCCACTCCATAAACCTTGTACACATGCGGCTTTGCTCCATACACCTCGTACACACGCCGATCCGCTCCATACACACGCATCTCCACTCCGCTCCGTACACCCCGCACACATGCGGCTTCATTCCGTACACACACGGCTTCATTCCGTGCACACCCATATCTGCTCCGCTCTGTAAACACAAGGCTCAGATCCATACACTTTGTACACACAGGGCTCCGTTCCATACACCTCGTACACACACGGCTCCGCTCCGTAGACCTTGTACACACCTCCGGCTCCGCTCCGTACACTTTGTACACACACGGCTCCGCTCCGTACACCCCGTACACACCTGGCTCTGCTCCACTCAGTACACCTTGTACACACGGCTCTGCTCCGTACACCTCATACGCACACACGGCTCCGCTCTGTACACCTCGTACACACACGGCTCTGCTCCGTACAGCCCGTACACACCCGGCTCTGCTCCACTCCGTACATCTCGTACACACACGACTCCACTCTGTACACCTCATACACATCTGGCTCCGCTCCTTACACCTCGTACAAACATGGCTCCACTCCGTACACTCCGCACACACACAGCTCCGCTCCGTACACCTCGTACACTCTCTGCTCCGTACACCTTGTACACACGCAGCTCCGCACCGTACATCTCATACACACACGGCTCCACTCTGTACATCTCGTACACACACGGCTCCGCTCCGTACACCTCGTACACACACGGCTCCGCTCCGTACACCTCGTACACACACGGCTCCGCTCCGTACACCTCGTACACACACGGCTCAGCTCCGTACACCTTATACACATACGGCTCCGCTCTGTACACCTTCTACTTACAGCTCCAGGGGACAGCTATGGGCGCATCATATGCACAATCCTACGCTAATCTGTCCTGGGGCAGTGGGAGAGGGGCCTCTTCCTATCTGATCACCATCAGTCAATGTGCCGTGTTCTTTTTTGGACACGGTACATTGACGATATTTTTTTCATTTGGCAGGGTTCAGTAGAGTCCCTGGACCAATTTATTAATGGACTTAATCAAAATGATTTAAACATTCACTTCACACATAAATATGACAGGAACTCCATTGAATTCCTGGATGTATTAGTCAAACAAGATGCTGACAACATACTCCAGACCGACATTTATAGGAAGAGCACATTTACCAATGCACTTCTACATGCATCCTCTGCCCATCCTTCATCATTAATAAGATCAATCCCAGTAGGTCAATTTTTGAGATTAAGACGCATATGCTCAACAGAGAGTGATTTTGAGTTACGTGCGGAGGAACTCAAATTGATATTTATTAATAGAGGATACAGCCGTCTGAGTTTAAAAAGGGCCTATAATAGGGCCAAACATCTACAAAGGAATGATTTACTATACTCAATACTCATCCCCTAAACCTACTGGAACTTCTCTAGGTCGTTTCATTTCCAATTACCATACGGAAAACCAGAAAATGAGAGATGCTTTGGCGAAAGCATGGCCGATTCTTACAGTGGATAAGACGTTATCCACTTACCTCCCTAAAGAACAAAGCATCACTTACCGTAGGCCAAAAAATATCCGGGATACATTGGTGAGGAGTCACTACCATAGTGAACTCAAAACCTTTCTTTCCCAGATACAACAAAAGAAAGGATCTTTTTCAAGTGGACATTGCGTGGCCTGTCCTAATATTGATAGAACTGACAGTTTTAGTGATTCTTCGGGACAAAAAACTTTTACCATCAGACATCACATTGATTGTGAAACTAAAGCAGTAATCTACTATGCAATGTGCCCGTGTCCTAAAATTTACGTAGGGCTTACTACCCGCCAGTTGAAAACACGAGTTCGTGAACACGTAAAAGGTATTACTGCTGCGAAGAATGAAGATGAAGTATCCCTTTTAAAAACTATTCCCAAACATTTCAAATTATGTCATAACTGTGATCCATCATGCCTAAGGGTGAGGGGCATTGACAAAATTCCACCCACAATAAGGGGAGGAAATATCAGACAAATATTGGCGCAAATGGAAACTAGATGGATATGGACTTTGAACACCATCTACCCCCTCGGACTAAATGAAAAATATTAGCTTTGTTCCGTCCCCATGACCACACAGTCATCCGTTTATATATTATTCAGTAATTTTAATCATTTTATCTCATTTATTACTGCACTTATTTATACATACTTTTTTATTCCCCTCTGAATGTATGTATTGTATGTAATGTTGTTTTTTATTATTCTGATTCTCATTATAATTGTTGTTTTATTCTATTATATTTAGTTATCACAATTATCTTCGACATTTCTTGTATATCCAGCCATTGTGAGTCCTTCGGGTCCTGTATCTCTGTCTTTTGTTACGGTTGAGGAAATAATCTACCTCGACATTATAAGAGAGAAAAAAAGAAAAGAGAAAAAAAGAAAAAAGTGGAACACATTTTTTATGCACTTTATATATATCTTGTTATATATATGGTATTATATATGATAACACTAATCATTATTATACACATTGTATTACACTTTGCACTTTGCAATTTTTATATATCTTGTTATATATATGGTATTATATACGATAACACTAATCATTATTATACACATTCTATTACATATGATAACACTAATTATTATCATATATAATTTTTGCTTTTTTATACGCACACTTTTTATTTTTTCATATTTCACTAATTATTATAACATATTTCTGCATTTTTATATGCACATTATTTTTATTTTTTTTCATAATTCATATGACCATAGTCATAATATATTTCACCATGCCATTATTTATTTAATTTTCACTTTTTAAATGGTGCCAGGCTATCACATATATATATATATATATATATATATATATTTATACATGTCTATATATAATTTTCTATATTGATCCTCCTTTTGGGCTTATTTATATCACCATGCAATCCCCCAATCCCCCCCCCGTCCCTTTTTTTTTTTTTTTTTCTTTCTTGATTACCTAATGAATTTTTTCACTAGGCCCCATCACTCCGCTCACATTTGTTTACATATTAGAATTTTTATTTCCATTATATATATATAATTTTTCTGCCAGGATTTGCCAGTCACCTGATATATATCCATCTATTACAGGGGCTGTGTTAATTTAATATTATTCTCCCTTATATATTTTATCTGTCAGGATCTGCCGGTCACCTGATATATGTCCTTCTATGACAGGGGCCGCGATAGTCTAATATTGTATTTCTATATACATTTTATCTGTTTGAACTTGCCGGTTATCTGTTATATGTTTATTCATGACAGGGGCTATGATAGTTTACAATCTTTTCTTCTAATATTCAATATGATTTTTTCTTTAGGACCTTCCTTTTGCCTTTTCTCTTTTCTTCTCTATCTGCCACGACCTGCCGGTCACATGATCCATGCCCACCAATGACAGAGGACGGAGTGGAACGCACGCTGGCATCTGCGTCCCAGGGGTCTCCGCCTGCTGTAGCCACGTCCCCCGGCACCGCGATATCCATTTGCAGCTTCGGGGATCACGTGGGGCAGCTGGGCGGGACCATCTGGTGACGTCGGATACCTTTGCGTGTCACCTAACACCCGCTCCCGCTTCCTTTGGCTGTTCCTTTTATAAATACCTACTTTGTTTTGGATGGCGCCACCCCCTGACGAAGGCAGACGCCGAAACGCGCCTCGGGGTCGGGCGCATCCTGGAGACTTGTTTGCACACTGGCACAAGGTATTGTTTGAGCACTTTATTTGACACAGTCATAATATACTCTATTAAGAGCGGCATGGATTACTATATAATCCACTAGGAATATACTTTTTACTTGGAGTCGCACATATATATAATTCTTATATAGGATTAGTTAGGATTGGACTTCTTAATATCTGCCATTGTTCATTTTTACTTGTTGTGACACACGTCCATTTTGTCCATATGATCATTCATAATTGCTAGCCTAGAAACTTTTTTATTATGTGGTTGTATGCCTAAGCTCATTACTTTATATTCATATTTCTAATGTTGCACATTGCACTTTATATATGAATTGTCCTGCATTTAACTGAGCCTATCTGTGAACTATTCCAATTGCACTTTTCCATATTTATGAAATGGCTTATTTATTCTTTTCACACTTGTATAATACTTTATGAAGCCGCATTATATTCAAGTGCATGTTATCTGTGCAAACTACCTCTTGTGTTGCCCCCTCTTTTGGTATTTTTTCCCACCCCTGCATTTATTCTATTGTTTGAAAATTCTTTTCAATAAATATTTAAAACTAATATTGGACGTTGTTTTCGTTTTTTCTCGTTGTGTAATGGTTTGATACTCGATTTGTCCTTTCTTGTTCCATACTGTCCATTTGTGCTCCAATAAGGTTTTCTAAGATTACTTCCTTAATATGCACTTTTTGACTTGGGAATTTTGTTAAACCTCGTACACACGCGGCTCCGCTCCGTACACCTCGTACACACATGGCTCCGCACAGTACACCTCGTACACATACACAGCTCTGCTACATCCACCCTGTAAACCCCTCCTGACCCCACACAAACTTCCCTCATCCAGCACATGACAACCAGCACAGCAGACTCCTGCAGACACCAAGAGGCAGGGATGTGCGCACAGGACCTGTGATGAGGTCACAGGAGGGGAGGAGTCAGGGGTCACATGATCAGGAGTCTGGACAGTGGACCCTGATCATGTGACCCCCTGACTCCTCCCCTCCTGTGACCTCATCACAGGTCCTATTCGCAGAGAACAGAGCAGCCAAGCGACGCTCTCAGTGGCTGAGGAGGGGGCGAAGTCTCTGGAGGGCGAGTATGGGTTGTGGGGGGGGCGTGGCGGCTTATCTCCCTGCAGTACAAAAATCCCAAGAGGCCAGATGAGCGGGCGCTGCCAGCTCGCGGCCCACATGACAGCGGACCAGCGGGAAAATGCCCGGTTGGGCACATTATCAATCCGGGCCTGGTACTGGGAGAGGTGGGGATCGCAGAGATCTGTACTGGGAGCAGTGGGGGCCACAGGGATCTATACGTGGAGCAGTGAGGAAAGCAGTGATCTGTACTCGGAGCAGTGGGGAAAGCATTTATATGTACTCGGAGCAGTGGGGACTACAGGGATCTATACTGGGAGCAGTGGGGACCACAGGGATCTGTACTAGGAGCAGTGGGGACTGCAGATGTAGTGACCCGGTCCAGACTGGGTATGTCCCTTTAAGTAACCCCGGACCGTGAGTAGCTTTTGTACACTTCAACTCACCCCTAAGTTATCCTTTTACTGTTATATCGTTTAAATGAATTCATTACTCACTAATCTCATATATTCATGATTTATATATTAATCTCACAATATGAAGTCTGACACAAGAATTGAGAGTTATCCTATTGGTCGGTGACCCCATCACCAAGGCTCAATGGGAGGAGCTACCTCCAGTCTCTGGGGAGACAAGACAGGGTTCTGGAAGGTTCCCTAAGGAGTCTGGTTCAAGATGTGACCCAGAGCAGACCTCATGTGAGGGGTCTCTTGACCCCCTCCAGGCTCCAAGCCTGGAGGTTCATCCTTCTCTTCATCTCAAGACTTACAGCCAGGCCAAATGCCTTGGATCTTCCCCTGACTTCTACAGCCAAGATGGCTGAAGACTTTTAACCTTTATTTTAACCCTGGATCCCCGCTGTCCAGTGTAAGGCGTGTTTCTCCAGCATTAGGTCGCACTAAATGTGTCCAGAAGAACCTATTGCTCTGCATGTTGAGGAAATCGAGGGTCCCCCGCCTCACCGCAAATTATCCGTTATTTACTTCAAGTATATTTCTGCACGTACCGTGACCAGCTGAGGAAATGAATACGGGATTTTAGGTCTGTACATATTGCCATATATTCCCTCTTCTGCCTTTATGCTGCCAAGAGACTTTGAGCTTCTTATGCTTACCTGCAAGTACTGCTCCTAACTAATACAGGTTCTTAAAGCTCCAAAACGTCAATTCTGTGTCAGAATCCAATCCGGAACTGTATTGGCCGTGGATTCCCATGTTATATCTCCCCGTTCTGCTGAAGTAAAGCAGCTGTTATACCCGAGACCTGTTGTCTGTGGTTATTCAATCGGCCGTGGACACTGCGTGAGGGTGGATAACCAGAGGTGTATCTAGGCTTTCTGGCACCCAGGGCAAGAATTCGGTTCGGCGCCCCCCCCAAGCACCCATGCGATTTGCACACTTAGTCATGTACCGACGAGCTGTTCTCCCTAAGGCTATGTGCACACGCTGCGGATTCACCTGCAGGTTTTTCCACAGGAAAAAGTGACCTACGGTTTTCCTGCGGATTAGCCTGTGGTTTTGCCCTGCGGTTTCACACCTCTACTATGCTAAAGGTGTGAAAACGCTGAGGAATCCGCACAGACAATTGACCGTGTGGAAAAAAACGCAGCATGAGCAGTGCACAGCGGATTTGAAATTGCATAGGCTAACATGGTACTGTACCATGTCTGCGGAACTGCTGTGTTTCCGCAGGGCCAAAAACGCTGCGGAAACGCAGCAGAATCCGCAACGTGTGCACATAGCCTAATGCTCTCAATGTTCAGTGAAAAACTGAGAGAAGCAGGAAGAGAAGCTCATTGTCACAGGACCATAAGCATGAAAATCGCATATAAGTGAAGTGTCCATGTGATGACTACTGGAACCTGGAGAGCTGAATCCTGACATTGCAGGCTTCTGAATTCTCACAACGAATGCACTGCACACTTTCAGATTCTCCCGTACCGGTGGCAAGAGTACATGGTCATGTCAGCACAAGCATGTGATTTATATACTTCTGGTCACATTCCGACTAGACGTGCCCGGCCTCGCTCTGTTCATTTTCACTGAGTGAGGCCACACATGTCTAGTCAGCATGTGACCACATTTATGTAAATTAACGGCACGAGAGAATCCTAACAGCGTTTAGTGTGCACTGTGAGAATTCAGAAGTCTGCAGTCACATAGAATGACTGCAGACTAGAGTTGAGCGAAACGGGTCGGTCAAAATCAAAAATAGACGACTTTAGCTAAAGCGTGAGGTCGGCCATGAGGTCGCCGATCAGAGCGCCAAAGTCGCATTTCCAATAATGCTTCCAGCGCCTTTTGTCAGCCAATGATGGAGGACACACACTGTGGGCAACGCGATGACATGGGCAGCAGCCACCACCATCTTAGAGAAGGGCATTGAAGTGTTTGGCTGGCTTTGTGTGGTGTCACAATGGGTATAAAAGGCTGTGACCGCCGACCGCCATCTTACTTCTGCCGATCTTAGAATAGGGAGAGGTGCTGCTGCTGATTCTGAACAGGGAGAGCGTTAGGCAGGGAAGAAGAAAAAAAACTGCTTCTGCTGATAGCGCTTTTCACTGTACAGTTAGTGTGCAGTGAAAGGGGAGGATTTTTGTTGTGTGCAGCAGCGCTGGTGGTGATTAGGCTGCCTTTTAAGGCTACCAGCTAGCTGCATTGCTGTGTGCACACTGCTGTTCAAACTGCTTTTTTCAAAGCACTCCAACTTTTATTATTTTGTCCTGGTGAGTTACTGAGCGTTCAATTTTTCACACACCGTATAGCGGTGTACGCTCCTCACACACTACCGTGTACCGGCTGGTATCACGGACAAATAGAAGCTATCTGGGTGTGACTCTGGAAGAACAAGCCGAGGAATTTTTCCATTTTTCCAGACCTACACCTTAGAGTGCTGTCCGCTTTTCAAACAGTTTCGTATATCTGCTGTTTGAATACGGTCAAAACTAGACAGAGACAGCGTGTGTCAGTCCCTATACAAATAGACCGAGATTGACAATTTTCCATACACACACTGTATAGAGCTGTCCGTTTCTCAAACAGTATTGTATATCTGCCATTCGCATTACAGTCACATCTATACAGAGTCAGCGTGTGTGTGTGACACTCTGTAAATACATATACAGAGATTGTTAGTTACACAAAAAATGTATACAGCTGTACACTTCTGATACAGTTCCGTATATCTGCTTGTTGGATTACGGTCCAATACACACTGTGAGAGCGTCTGTGACTAACAAAATATATACGTAGATTTAATTTTTTTAATACACCTTACACAGCTGGACGCTCCTCATGCAGTACCATCTCTCTGCTGGTATTTTTGGTACATTTTCCCAAACATGAGGAAGTATGGTGGAAGAGGCCGCGGACATGGGCAGGGGGGCGCAGCTGGTACTGATGGTGGTGGTGCATCGGCTGGTTCTGGCAAAAGCACAATAGCAGCTAAGGCAGGAGGTGTTGAGCCTGTATCATCGTCTGGCCCAAGAAGGCCTGTAACGTTGCCTTTTCTTGGAGTAGGAAAACCTCTTTTAAAGCTGGAGCATCAGGAACAGGTTTTGGTGTACATTGCCGAAACAGCCACAAGCTCTATTGCCTCCTCTTCTGAACGTTCGAAACCTGCAAGCACGGAGTCATCAGTGCAGGGTTCTGTTCAGGAAAAACACCTTTCCTTGTGCCCCTCACCACCACCAAAAGTTAAGGATGCGGATGCCCACACTTCAGATTACTCTATGGAGCTCTTTTCACATACCATGCCTGGGTTATCCAGTCAAATCCAGAATTCCCCAGTCCAAGATGAATCTGACATGGAGTGCACTGATGCACAGCCGCTGCTAGATGATTCTGCTGGTACATCGACCCAGAGCACTACATTGCCCTCGCAGTCTATTGAGCCAGAATTTGACCCTGATGAAACTCAGGTGCCCCTTCCCGCATACTATACCACCTTACACGGTGACACAGAGAAAGGTAAAGAGGAAGGTGCAGATGACTTTGAAGAGGAGGTGATGGATGACCCAGTTCTTGACCCGGATTGGCATCCATTGGGGGAGGAGGGTGGCGCTGGCAATAGTTCAGATAAGGAGAAGGATCCGCAGCAGGCATTGACATTGCAGCAGTGGTTATCTGCCAGGCCCGTACCCAGTGGCGTAGCAACTGTTTGTGGCGCCCGGGGCGGTCGAAAAATTTGCCGCCCCTTTGGTCGTTGATAATTCAGAAGCATCCGAAGAGCCCACACTACACTCAAAGATCTAATTTTTAGTCTGCTACTAACTCTGCTATTATTTCTAAATTTCTAGACTTTCAACTTCTTGCAGTTCTCTATATGTATGTATTAGCTTGATGATGCTGGATGAAGACCTAATGGCTTTTTTTAATACTAATTTTTAATAATGTGACAGAAAAAAACCCAGAAAGTACAAATTATTTTGGCGGACAGGGGGCGGACACTGACAGCTTGGGGTCCCTGTGCAAGAAATGTGTCCGGGCCCCCCTCCTTTTATGGCGTCAAAGCTACGTGTGTGTATATATACATATATATATATATAGATTATTGATGTTATATAGCCACACACACACACATACAGGTATATATTACATAGTCTCCTTTATTATGTATATCCCAATCCCCCACACCCCTCATTGTCCTCCTCCCCTCGCATCCCATTATTGTCCTCTCCCCCACCTCCATCATTTTCTTCTCCACCACTATCTTTGCTTTCTCCCCCACCACTCCCATCATTGCCCATTCCACCACCTCCATCATTTCCTCCTCCTCCACCACCCCCATTTATTGCCCTTTCCACCACCACCATCATTGCATTCTCACCCACAACCCCATCATTGCCCTCTCGACCCTCACCCCATCATTGTCTTCTCCCCATCACTGCCTTCTCCATCACCCCATCACTACCTTCTCCCCATCACTCCCATCATTGCCTGCTCCATCACCCCATCACTCCCATCATTGTCTGCTCCATCACCCCATCATTGCCTGCTCCATCACCCCCATCATTGCCTGCTCCATCACGCCATCACTCCCATCATTGCCTTCTCCATCACCCCATCACTGCCTTCTCCATAACCCCATCACTGCCTTCTCCATCACCCCATCACTGCCTGCTCCATCACCCCCATCATTGCCTGCTCCATCACCCCATCACTCCCATCATTGCCTTCTCCATCACCCCATCACTGCCTTCTCCATCACCCCATCACTGCCTTCTCCATCACCCCATCACTGCCTTCTCCATCACCCCATCACTGCCTGCTCCATCACCTCCATCATTGCCTGCTCCATCACCCCCATCACTCCCATCATTGTCTGCTCCATCACCCCATCACTGCCTGCTCCATCACTCCCATAATTGTCTGCTCCATCACCCCATCATTGCCTGCTCCATCACCCCCATCACTCCCCTCATTGCCTGCTCCATCACCCCATCACTGCCTGCTCCATCACCCCATCATTGTCTGCTCCATCACCCCATCACTGCCTGCTCCATCACCCCATCATTGTCTGCTCCATCACCCCATCACTGCCTGCTCCATCACCCCATCATTGTCTGCTCCATCACCCCATCACTGCCTGCTCCATCACTGCCTGCTCCATCACCCCATCACTGCCTGCTCCATCACCCCCATCACTGCCTGCTCCATCACCCCCATCACTGCCTGCTCCATCACCCCATCACTGCCTTCTCCATCACCCCCATCATTGTCTGCTCCTTCACCCCATCACTGCCTTCTAGACCATCACTCCCATCACTGCCTGCTCCATCATACACACAGACATACACACAGACATACACACACAGAGACATACATACATACATACACACATACATACACACAAGACACCACCTCTCTCCTCTCACCTGTCCGCAGCATCGCCAGCGCTTCCTCCCTCACACAGCAGCGGCCGCTGAATGATGACGTCATTCAGCGGCGCTCCTCTGTGTGAAACAGGAAGCGCGGCCTCCGGGCAGGAAGCAGGACAGACCCTTGCCGCTCCGTTCCTGCTATTCACTCTTGCAGGCAGCGGAGCTGCCGTGATCGCATCGCTCCCTGCCCGCCGCTGCACTGCACTGCAGGGTGGAATTGCTGCTGCCGCGCCGCCCCCACACACATGCCGCCTGGGGCGGACCGCCCCCCCACGCTACGCCAGTGCCCGTACCTGCCCAAAAACGTGGAACAAAAACTAAAAGAGTTGCAGGACAGCTTGGCCAGACGGTCAACTTAGCACAGCGTGCAAGGCCAGAAAATGTATACCATAGTAGGAAGAGTGCAGTGTGGCACTTCTTTGTCCAAAATCCTACTGATGAGGCAAAGGTTACCTGTAAGAAGTGCGGAAGGACCTTTAGCCGAGGTAAACAACTCAGAAATTTGAATACCAGTTGCATGCTTAGACATTTAATCAACATGCACTTGCAAGCGTGGACAGACTACAAAACCTCAGGTAGCACATGTGCACCTGCTCCGACTGAAGGTAGCCAGCAACGCTTCCCCCACTGTAAGACCACCGCCACCGTTAAGCACACCACCAGCACTAAATATGGAGGTGTCGTCGCAAGGCCAAAGCACTCAGGGAATCACAATGGTTTTACAACACAACACTGAATCTAGGCCATCACCACCAATACCATCATCAACCCCCTCTCACTCCGTCCGGTCCACCGCTACTTCCCCCATATGCAGCTCTCCAGTCCAGCTCACCCTACCAGACACTCTGAGTAGGACAAGAAAGTACTCATCCTCTCATCCGCGTACACTGTGTTTGAATGCCAACATTGCCAAACTAATCTCATTAGAGATGATGCCCTACCATTTGGTTGAAAGTGAAGCTTTCCACGACCTCATGGCCTACGCTGTCCCACGCTATGACCTACCCAGTCGGCACTTCTTTTCTCAAAAAGCCAACCCTGCCCTCCACCGGCATGTGAAAGACCGCATTGTCCATGCACTAAAGCAGTCAGTGAGTGGAAAGGTGCACCTCACAACAGATGCATGGACCAGTAGGCATGGCCAGGGCCATTACGTGTCCATCACTGCGCACTGGGTTAATGTGGTGGATGCAGGCTCCACTGGGGACAGCAGCGGTGGAACAGTGCTGCCTAGCCCATGTTATAGGAAGCAGTTGGCTGAAGGCTTTCGATCCTCCTCCTCCTCTATCAGCGAAAGCTCGTCCACAGAGCACAGTCGCACGAGCACTCCATCCGCAGCTGGCAATGTTGAACACGAGGTGTCCCACTATCGAACAGCTAGTGGTAAGTGTCAGCAGGCTGTGTTAAAGATGATGTCTTTGGGCGACAACAGACTCACCGTGGAGGTACTGGCCGACTACTTGCAGTGACAAACTGAGTCATGGCTGGGCAGTCTACATCTTGAGGCAGGCAAGGTAGTCAGTGATAACGGCCGTAATTTTGTGGCAGCCATAGCCCGTGCAAAACTCACACACATACCTTGCCTGGCTCACACTTTGAACCTGGTGGTGCAGTGCCTCCTTAATAATTATCCGCAGTTAACATCCCTGCTCCATAAGGTGCGAAGACTGTGCTCACACATCCGTTGCTCAAACGTCAACTCCACTTGTGCAGCGATTGCTCCACCTCCCCAAGCACCGCCTAATCATAGACGTTGCAACAAGGTGGAACTTCACCCTGCACAAGGTTGAGAGGCTGTGTGAACAGAGGCAGGCTGTAATGCATTTGTGGGAGGATACACGGGCAGGCAGTTTGAGGGAAGATATGGAATTGTCGGGTGTGCAGTGGTCAAAGCTGAAAGACCTCTGTAAAGTCCTTCAGTGTTTTGAGGAATGCACACAGCTGGTAAGCGCAGACGACGCCATCATAAGGATGAGCATCCACTTATGCGTCTGCTCATGCAAAGTTTGACACACATTAAGGATCAGGCGTCTGCAGTGGAGGAGGAGGAGGAGGAGGGAAGCCTTGATGACAGTAAGCCATTGTCTGGTCAGGGAACTGTCCTGGACGAGGTGGAGGAAGAAGAGGAAGAGGAGGAGGATGAGGGGGATGATTATTTTGGGCAGGAGGATGCTTCTCAGTGGACAAAAGAAAATGTTGGCGTTCCAAGGTCAGGTACAGTGTTTGTGCGTGCCTGTAGGGATGTGGATTTGCCAGAAAGTGCTCCTCCACCCACCACTGGCAGTGCATCATTGACACCTGGAACATTGGCCGGCCCACATGTGCGATTATGCCTTGCGGATCCTGAAAAGGGACCCCCGCATTGCCAAAATGATGAGGGATGATGATTACTGGCTGGCCAGCATCCTCGATCCACGCTGCAAAGGCAAATTACACAACATCTTGCCACAGAAGAACCTAGAGATAATATTGGCTAACAAACAAGCAACTCTGGTAAACCGTTTGTTTGAGGCTTTCCCAGCACTCAGCAGCGGTGCTGGTTCTCCCACGAGCCGTAGTGGACACAATGGAAGAGGTGTTCCTGGTGCACACAGCCGAAGTGACGTTGGATACAGGGGTTTAATGACCATGTTGTGGAATGATTTCTCAAGTACCGCTCACATGACTGCTAATACTGCATCGATTAAAAGTAACAGGAGACAGCAGTTGTCAACTATGGTTACAAACTACTACTTCTCCCATATCGATGTTCTCCCTCACAGGTCATTCCCCTTTGAATATTGGGCCTCTAAACTGAACGCCTGGCCTGAATTGGCACAATATGCCTAACAGGAGCTCGGTTTCCCTGCTGCTAGTGTGTTATCTGAAAGAGTCTTCAGTGCTGCTGGATCAATCCTGACAGAAATGGACCCGTCTGTCTACCCAAAATGTTGATGATCTAACCTTCATTAAAATGAACCATGCATGGGTTTCAAAGGATTTTGTCCCACCTTCCCCTGATGACACATAGGTTGCCAGAAAACTGCCTCGCTTTTGTCCTCCTCTTCCTCGGACTTGCTCAATTCCGCCCTTTGCAGCAGCTGAATGTCCAGCCAACACATCAACATATGCCATTTTTTAAACCTCCCTAAGTGGTCTGCCCCCCCCAATGGCTGGGGTCAACAACTGGCGCACCCGGGCAAGCGCCATTGCTCTGAACAGGTGGATGGGCCCACAGATGGCCGACGGCACTGGCACAGGGCCCCTCATAGTATAATACAGTGTCTCTGACGGTTGGGGGGGCCCACTCACCGTCAGAAACACCAGCGTACTATGAGGGGCCCTGTGCCAGTACCGTCGACCACAAGTGTACCCACCCTGCTTGGTCATGGCTACAGCACTTGCAAGTTGCAATACTTACCTCTCCCTGCTCCACCGCTGTATAGTCTAGGCAGTTAAATCCTTCACAGGGACGGCCACTAGAAATTTGGTGTATTGATCGATGATGGTTAAGATGTAGCTATGCCCTGTCCTGCTGGCCTCTACCTTCAGATGATCAATGGCTACCATTTGTAATGGACGTCAACTTACAAGCGGATGCAGTGGTGCTTTATGATCACCTTTCACAGTTGTGATAGTCACAGACGTGTGACATTCCTGCCACCATTTTTCATTGTCTCCTCTCATGCTAATCCAATAGAATCGCCTACGGTCTGTGGCTTCTGTCTTCTGCACTCCAAAATGACCAGACACACCATGATAGGCAGTAAGGACCATGTCTACATCTCTCCCTGTGATCACCATTTGATGGAGACGAGTAACGGTGATGTGATCCACGCTACTGTGATAAAGCTATCCTTTCTTCACAAAGAACCGTTTTCAGTGTCTCCACAGACACAGTAATTGAGGGTCTGCATCGCCTCTGCAACATCTACCGGGAGGTTTTCCCGCGATGAGTAATTCCCAAATTTCTGTTAACACTCGACTTTCCGTCTGTACTTGTATCCATGTAGTTTCCAGTAGCGGAGAGTCTGGACTGGCTTACTGAGATTGAAATATATACGAAGATTTAAAAGTACCACAACACATACTGTTGTACGCTTTGACTACCTTTCCCTTTTTCTACTTGTTAAATTATGGTGTAATACATACTGAGCCTGTGAGTGTCTGTGTCTGACTCCGGAAGTATAGATGGAAATTTACAATTACCCCTAGACTGGATGCACCTGGTATGTGCTGATACAGTACCTTTGTTCAAAATTTTGTATTACGGTATCAGCCATAGTGAGTGAGTGTGTGTGGTTTACGCCTTCTATATATACGGTGAATCAGAGATACCAATTTTTACCCGATACAGCTTGTATCTTGTTATACAGTACCTTTGTTCGACATTTAGTATTACGGTCAAATCCATACTGAGTAAACGTCTGAGACTGACTACGGGACTATGTATATGGAGATTTCAATTGTACCCTATAATATATACTTGTTATCTTGTTGTCCAGTACCTTTTTTACAACATTTTTTATTATGGTCAAACCCAGAGCGTCTGAGGGTGACTCCGGAAATATATACCAAGATTTCAAATTTGGCCAACACTGTATACAGCTGTACGCTTGTGTTACATTACCCATTTACAGCTTTTCATATTCTTGTGTAATCCATACTGGGCCTGAGAGCGCTTGTGTCTGCCTCCTGAAATGTATACGGAGATTCAGAATGTTCACACTATACTATATATACCTTATATCAGGTGATACTGTACCCTTTTTATTTTATTGGGTAATCCATACTGAGCCTGTGAGCGTCTGTGTATGACTCATGAAATATATACAGAGATTTACTGTTATCCCTAGACTGTATAGAGCTGTACGCTTCAGATACAGTTCCATATATCTGCTGGTAATTTGGGTCAATTCTCTAAAACATGAGGAAGTATGGTGGAAGAGGACGTGGGCGTGGGGGGCCACCTGGTACTGATGGTGGTGGTGGTGCGTCTGCTGGTATTGCCAAAAACACAATAGCAGCTAAGGCAGGAGATGCTGAGCCTACATCAAGGTGTATCTCTGAAAGGCCTGTAAGGCTCCGTTTTCTCGGAGTAGGTAGATTGCTTTCAAAATGGGGGTCATCTGACAATGGAGCATCATCCATGAGGCCCATCACATACTGGAGCATTCCAAATGGGGCAGATCAGACACTGGAGCAGCATCAATGGGGCACATGATACACTGGAGCATTAGAAATTGGGCCCATTATATATGGAGCATTATTAGGGCCCATAAGACACTGGAGCATCATCCATGAGGCCATTCATATACTGGAGCATTCCAAATGGGGGACATCAGACACTGGAGTAGCATTTAGGGGGCCCATTAGACACTGGAGCATTAGAAATGGAGCCCATTATATATGGAGCATTATTAGGGCCCATAAAACACTGGAGCATCATCCATGAGGCCCATCATATACTGGAGCATTCCAGATGGGGGACATCAGACACTGAAGCAGCATTTACAGGGCCCATTATACACTGGAGCATTAGAAATGGAGCCCATTATATGTGGAGCATTATTTGGGCCCATAACACACTGAAACATCGTCCATGGGGACCATCATATACTGTAGCATTATGTGGAGCTCATCATATACTGTATGGAACATTATATGTGGCCAATTATTCTGTATGGAGAAATATATGGGGCTCATTATTCTGTATGGCGCACAATGTGGTGGCCATAATACTGTATGGAGTAATATACTGTCCTTTTTTGAGCTATTGTACAATTTAAAATAGATCAGTCATGTCATGTAAGCAGTGAAGTATTTGTCATTGTACTATACATATATTTCTGTGCCGTATCGGAGCTGTATGAGTTGTGGTATGTGTTAAAGGGGCGCACTGACACTCTTTGGCCCAGGGCACACGAAAACCTGGAGCCAGCCCTACCCCCCCACAACTTTAGCCAAATAACCCCCTGTTTTCAATGCATAACTATTATTATGAAGTAAATTAACCCCTTCACCCCCAAGGGTGGTTTGCACGTTCATGACCGGGCCAATTTTTACAATTCTGACCACTGTACCTTTATGAGGTCATAACTCTGGAACGCTTCCATTGATCCCGGTGATTCTGACATTGTTTTCTCGTGACATATTGTACTTCATGTTAGTGGTAAAATTTCATTCAAATAACTTGCGTTTATTTGTGAAAAAAATGGAAATTTGGCAAAAATTTTGAAAATTTCGCAATTTTCCAACTTTGAATTTTTATGCCCTTAAATCACAGAGATACGGCACACAAAAAACTTGATAAGTAACATTTCCCACATGTTTACTTTACATCAGCACAATTTTGGAACCAAAATTTTTTTTTGTTAGGAAGTTATAAGGGTTAAAAGTTGACCAGCGATTTCTCATTTTTACAACACCATTTTATTTTTAGGACCACATCACATTTGAAGCCACTTTGAGGGGTCTATATGATAGAAAATACCCAAAAGTGACACCATTCTAAAAACTGAACCCCTTAAGATGCTCAAAACCACATTCAAGAAGTTTATTAACCCATTAGGTGCGTCACAGGAATTTTTTTGAATATTTAAAAAGAAATGAACATCTAACTTTTTTTCAC
Source organism: Dendrobates tinctorius (assembly GCF_039654945.1). Classification (NCBI taxonomy): domain Eukaryota; kingdom Metazoa; phylum Chordata; class Amphibia; order Anura; family Dendrobatidae; genus Dendrobates; species Dendrobates tinctorius. The sequence continues at coordinate 54,946,437 of NW_027361696.1, forward strand.
AAAAAAAATACTTCAGGTTCAATTTTTTTTATTTTACCAAGGGTAACAGGAGAAATTGGACTGCAAAAGTTATTGTGCAATTTGTCCTGAGTACGCTGATACCTGATTTGTGGGGGGGAACAACTGTTTCGGCGCATGGTAGAGCTCAGAATGGAAGGAGCGCCGTTTGACTTTTTCAATGCAAAATTGGCTGGAATTCAGATCGGACGCCATGTCACGTTTGGAGAGTCCCTGATGTACCTAAACAGTGGAAACCCCCTACAAGTGACCCCATTTTGGAAACTAGACCCCCCAAGGAACTTATCTAGATATGTGGTGAGAACTTTGAACCCACAAGGGCTTTACAGAAGTTTATAACGTACAGCGGTACAATTAAAAAATCATATTTTTTCCACTAAAATGATCTTTTCACCCCAATTTTTATTTTCTCAAGGGTAACAGGACCCTAAAAGTTATTGTGCAATTTGTCCTGAGTATGCTGATACCCCACATGTGGGGGTAAACCACTATTTGGGCGCATGGCAGAGCTCGGAAGGGAAGCAGCGCCATTTGACGTTTTTGGCTGGAATTGAGATCGGACATCATGTCGCGATTGGAAAACCCCTGATGTACCAAAACAGTGGAAACCCCCCACAAATGACACCATTTTGGAAACTAGACCCCCTAAGGAACTTATCTAGATGTGTGGTGAGAACTTTGAACCCCCAAGGGCTTCACAGAAGTTTATAACATAAAGCCATACAATTAAAAAATCATATTTTTTCCACAAAAATGATCTTTTCACCCTCAATTCTTATTTTTCCAAGGGTAACAGCACCCTAAAAGTTATTGTGCAATTTGTCCTGAGTACGCTGATACCCCACATGTGGGGGTAAACCACTATTTGGGCGCATGGCAGAGCTCGGAAGGGAAGCAGCGCCATTTGACGTTTTTGGCTGGAATTGAGATCGGACACCATGTCGCGATTGGAAAACCCCTGATGTACCTAAACAGTGGAAACCCCCCACAAATGACACGATTTTGTAAACTAGACCCCCAAAGGAATTTATCTAGATGTGTGGTGAGCACTTTGAACCCCCCAGTGCTTCACAGAAGTTTATAACGCCCGGGCGTGAAAATAAAAAATTCGTATTTTTTTCACAAACATGATCTTTTAGTCACCATTTTTCTTATTTTCCCAAGGGTAACAGGAGAAATTGGACCCCAAAAGTTGTTGTCCAATTTGTCATGAGTACGCTGACACCCCATATGTGGGAGAAAACTACTGTATGGACACACGTCAGGGCTCGGAAGGGAAGTAGTGACGTTTTGGAATGCAGACATTGATGGAATGGTCTGCGGGTGTCATGTTGCCTTTGGAGAGCCCCTAATGTACTTAAACAGTGGAAACCCCCCCCACAAATGACCCCATTTTGGAAACTAGACCCCCTAAGGAACTTATCTAGATGTGAGGTGAGCACTTTGAACCCCCAAGGGCTTCACAGAAGTTTATAATGCCCGGGCATGAAAATAAAAAAATCGTATTTTTTCCACAAACATGATCAATTAGTCCCCAATTTTTTCATTTTCCCAAGGGTAACAGGAGAAATTGGACCCCAAAAGTTGTTGTCCAATTTGTCATGAGTACGCTGACACCCCATATGTGGGAGAAAACTACTGTATGGACACACGTCAGGGCTCGGAAGGGAAGTAGTGACGTTTTGGAATGCAGACTTTGATGGAATGGTCTGCGGGTGTCATGTGCGTTTGGAGAGCCCCTGATGTACCTAAACTATTGAAACTCCCCACAAGTGACCCCATTTTGGACACTAGACCCCCTCACGGAACTTATCTAGATGTGTGGTGAGCACTTTGAACCCCCAAGTGCTTCACAGAAGTTTATAACGCTCGGACGTGAAAATAAAAAAATCATTTTTTTCCACAAAAATGATATTTTTGCCCCCCAATTTTTATTTTCCTAAGGGTAACAGGAGAAATTGGACCCCAAAAATTGTTTTGCAATTTGTCCTGAGTAGGCTGATACCCTACATGTGGGGGTAAAACACTGTTTGGGCGCATGGCAGAGCTTGGAAGGGAAGGAGCACCATATGACTTTTTCAACTCAGAATTGGCTGAAATTGAGATCAGACGCAATGTTGCATTTGGAGAGCCCCTGATGTGCCCAAACAGTGGAAACCCCCAATTCTAACTCCAACCCGAACCCCAACACACCCCTAACCCTAATCTCAGCCCTAGCCCTAACCCTAGCCCTAACCCTAGCCCTAACCCTAACCCTAGCCCTAACCCTAGCCCTAACCCTAGCCCTAACCCTAACTCTAGCCCTAACCCTAGCCCTAACCCTGGCCCTAACCCTAGCCCTAATGGAAAAATGGAAATAAATACATTTTTTTTATTTTATTATTTTTCCCTAACTAAGGGGGTGATAACGGGGGGTTTGATTTACTATTTGTGGTGGTTTTTATGTTTGGCAGCTGTCGCACGCTAAAAGACGCTTTTTATTGTAAAAATAGTTTTTGCATCACCACATATTGAGAGCTATAATTTTTCCGTATTTTGACCCACCGAGTCATGTGAGGTCTTATTTTTTGCGAGACGAGTTGACGTTCTTATCGGTACCATTTTCGGGCACGTGACATTTTTTGATCGCTTTTTATTCCGATTTTTGGGACGCAGAATGAACAAAAACCAGCGTTTCATGAATTTCTTTTGGGGGGGTGCGTTTACACCGTTCCGCGTGCGGTAAAATTGATAAAGCGGTTTTATTTTTTGGGTCAGTACGGTTACAGCGATACCTCATTTATGTAGTTTTTTTATGTTTTGTCGGTTTTATGCAATGAAAACTATTTTAGATAAAAAATAATTATTTTTGCATCGCTTTATTCTGCGAGCTATAACTTTTTTATTTTTTCACTGATGATGCTGTGTGGTGGCTCGTTTTTTGCGGGACAAGATGACGTTTTCAGCGGTACCATGGATATTTATATGCGTCTTTTTGATCACGCGTTATTACACTTTTTGTTTGGAGGTATGATAATAAATCATTATTTTTTGCTTCGTTTTTTATTTTTATTTTTTAAGGGGTTCGCTAAAGGGGTTAACTAATGGGACAGTTTTATAGGGCAGGTCGTTACAGATGCGGCGATACCTAATATGTGTACTTTTATTGTTTTTTTTATTATTATTTTCAAAAAATGAATTTATTGGGGAATATTTTTTTTTTTTTTACTAATTTATTTGGCGATTTTTTTTAATTTATTTTTACATTTTTTTTAAATTTTTTTTTTACTTTATTACATAGTCCCAGGTGGGACATCACTGTCCTGTGACAGATCGCTGATCTGTCACATCACAGATCACTGTGACAGATCAGCAATCTGTCACAGGCATTAAAGAAGACTTCCTCTTGCCTGCGCTTTGCAGGCACTGAGGAAGCCAGCTTCCTCAGGTCCCCGAAGGCCCCCGTCGCCATCTTGGATTCGGGGGCCTGGAGGATAGGAGCCCCCCGCAGCAGCGCTGCACATTGCGCTGCCGTGGGGGGCTCAGGGAAGCACGGAGAGTCCCCTCCCTGCCGATGCTTCCCTTTAACTCCCGGTACACAGCGATCATGTTTGATCGCGGTGTGCAAGGGGTTAACGTGTCGGGGGCGGTCCGTGACCGCCCCTGACACATAGTGCCGGGTGTCAGCTGTGATAATCAGCTGACACCCGGCCGCGATCAGCGGCGCTCACCACGTGGGCGCCGCTGATCGCGGTAGACGTACTATCCCGTCCACGGTCATACGGGCCCGGGTACCGTGGACGGGATAGTACGTCGGATGTCAGGAAGGGGTTAAGGTTGACAAGCTTCAGTAATAAGAATTGATGATTTTGGCATTGAAAGGGGCACTGTAGGTGTGTTTACTGTCCTCCACTCCCTGCCGACTTTGCTTCCCCATTGACTTGCATTGGATTTCGTGTTTCAGTCGGCCTCCGACTTTTCCTTATAGTCGTCCGATTTCGTTCAACCCGATTTTTGAGAAAATCGGGTTTCATGAAACCCAACTCGACCCTAAAAAAGGCAAAGTCGCTCATCTCTACTGCAGACTCAACACAAACCTGGACAACCCCTTTTATGCTCCTAACAAATAAAAACATGAGAATTAGTCAGTATCACAAATGATATTTACATCCAGGTACCTTATAGATGACGTTGTCTCTGGAGTCGTTCTTCTTTTCTTCTCCTTGTCCAGACCCCATGATGAGTTTTCTCATCCACACCCGTCTCTGCAGACTTCCATCTTCTCCGGTCTTCTGTAGCAACTCTCCACGCGATGCCCTTAAAGATAGAAGTGTCATTATAATGCTCCTAAATAAAAATATCTGTAATATACTGTCACCTCACACTATTCCCCTCCCTCCTCATACTGTCTCCTCTAACATCCCACCTGTTCACCATACGGTCTCATATATTTACCCCCTCACTCTCTATACTGTCTGCTCACACATACCCCTGACTCCCCATACTGTCTGCACACATTCCATCACCCTCACTCCCCATGCTGTGTCCACATATATTTTTCCCATCGCTACTCATACTGTGTCCACATACATTTATCCGTTCGCTCCCCATACTGTCTGCACCTATCCCCCATCCCCCTCACTCACCCCCCATACTGTTTCCTCATACATACATACTTTTCATTGTGTCCCCACACACATTAAATCCCCCCATCCCCACTCCAAATCCCCCCCACACATTAAATCCCCCCATCCCCACTTCAAATCCCCCCACACACATTAAATCCCCCCTCCAAATCTCTCCGCACATTAAGTACCCCCCATCCCCATGCCAATTCCCCACACACACTAAGCACCCCCATCCCCACTCTAAATCCCCACACACATTAAATAACCCCTCATCCCCACTCCAAATGCCCCCACACATTAAATAACCCACCATCCCCACTCCAAATGCCCACACTCATTAAATAACCCCCCATCCCCACTCCAAATGCCCCCATACATTAAATAACCCCCCATCCCCACTCCAAATGCCCTCACACATTAAATAACCCCCCATCCCCACGCCAATTCCCCTCACACATTAAATAATCCCCCGTCCCCACTCTAAATCCTCCATACATTAAATAACCCCACATACCCACTCCAAATCCCCTCACACATTAAATAACCCCCATCCCCACTCTAAATCCCCCATATGATAAATACCCCCCCATCCCCACTCAAAATGCCCCCACACATTAAATAACCCCCCATTCTCATGCCAATTCCCCTCACACATTAAATAACCTCCCTGTCCCCACTCTAAATCCCCTCATACATTAAATAACCCCACAATCCCACTCCAAATGCCTCCACACATTAAAAAAAAACCCCATCCGCATGCCAATTCCCCTCACACATTAAATAACCCCCCATCCCACTCTAAATCCCCCCACACATAAAGTGCCCCCCATCCATTAAATAACCCCCCATCCCCACGCCAATTCTCCTCACACATTAAATAACTCCCCCATCCCCACTCTAAATCCCCTACCACACATAAAGTGCCCTCCATCCATTAAATAACCCCCCGTCCCCACTCTAAATCCCCCCACACATAAAGTGTCCCCCACACATTAAATAAACCCCCCATCCACATGCCAATTCCCCTCACACATTAAATAACCCCCCATCCCCAATCTAAATCCCCCCCACATAAAGTGCCCCCATTCATTAAATAACCCCCCGTCCCCACGCTAATTCTCCTCACACATGAAATAAACCCCCATCCCCACCTAAATGCCCCACACACACATAAAGTGTCCCCATCCATTAAATAACCCGCCATCTCCATGCCAATTCCCTTCACACATAAAGTGCACCCCCTCCCTTAATCTTCGGTGGTTCTTCAGCCCCACTGTGCAGCACACTTACCACCAACGTCCTGGGCGCCGACGAGTGACGTCACAGAGCGATCACATGACCTGATCACGCTACTGATGTCACTCTGGCCCGGCGGTCAGAGCTTTATATGTACTGGCGTCTGTATAGATGCCAGTACAATTGATCACTGGGAGCCAGCACGCGCACCTTCTCTGTGTCGGCCCGACACAGAGAACCGCCGACTCTCAGGACTGGGGGTAGCAGAATGCAGCTGTCGGGGGGAGACAGTGTGGACCACCGCTTTAGGCGGCCCGGCTGCGCCCAGGGCAAATGCCCCGGCTGCTCCTCCTGGATACGCCTCTGTGGATGACAGTGAATGGAATAGCCCTGTACCAGGGGTGTTGCACAGGGATCTGTACTGGGAGCAGTGGGGACTGCAGAAATCTATACTGGGAGTAGTGGGAACCACAGAGATTGGTGCTGAGAGCAGTGGGGACCACAGGGATCTGTACTGGAGCAGTGGGGACCGCAGGGACCTAATCTATACTGGGAGCAGTGGGGACCGCAGGGATTTGTGCTGTGATTAGGGGGACCCTCAGGGATCTGTACTGGGAGTAGTGAGGACTGCAGAGTTCTGTACTGGGAGCAGTGGGGACCGCAGGGATCTGTGCTAATGTGGGAGGAACGGCCCCCGTCGAGTGTCCAGGCCAGAACCAAGGGAGCCGTCATCTGGGTTCCGGGGGAAACTGTTCCCGGGGGGCAGAATTTAAGGACGGACTGTTGTGACAGACAGATGGGCTGAGGGAGGGACCAGTACAAAAGCAGCGGGGAATTCCCAGGACGATGAGTCAGCAGACCGACACAGAGACAGCAGGAGACCGTGGGAGCGGCTGAAAGCGAGAGCGACTTACCAGTGCCAGGGAGGACGCTCACCGAGGACGGTACCGAGGCGATTATCTGGGACTTGCTGCCCCGCTCCAGCCTGCGGCCACTGCGGCACCAGTTCAACCCGCGGCCGCTGCCGCCTCCCCTCAGCCAGTGGCTGCGGCCTACCCGCGGTCACCTGCGGCCACTGCCGTCTCGCCCCAGCCCGCGGCTGCGGCCTGTTCCACGCCACCTGCAGCCGCCTTGTTCTCACCAGTGGCCTCGGTAAGTACAGTACCGCCGGCGGCCACCACCGTCCCGCTCCGGTCCGCAGCAGGGGCCGGGCCTCTGCTGACCTCAGACCCCCCCGTCGCAGCCGTTAGCTGCGCAGGTGGCCTGTCATTTGCCACCACACATCGCCGCTGCTTGCCCCAGGCCAGGGGCTGCGGCCCAACTGTCCAAGGACTCCGCCGGAGCCTGTGGGGCTCCAGTGTCATCAGCACGCTGGAGTGCGCGAAGACTTCGTCATCGCCTCAGCAACTGGGCCCAGCAACTACTACACCGAAAGACCACCAACCCGAACGGCGAGGAACGTCTGGACGGCTAAGTTGACTTTAAAATTAAGGACCCGTAGTCGGCCATACCGCGGCCCTATAGTGACCGGCTGTTGCCGGAAGTAGTCGTGTTCTACCCGTTTGTGTGTGCTTCTATAGAACCCCTGCAAGGGCAACCTGTGTTACCCCTTTTTGGTGATCAGGCCGGGACTGAGGAAAGTTCACTCTAGTCTTATAAACGTTAATATAGAATGCACCTAATTGTCTCGCGACTCGTCACTGCATCCTGCGTACCTGCAAACACCACATTTGGCGTAATCGGCAGGATGCAGTCTCCGAGCGCAGATGGCGGTGCGCCTGATCAGAGTAGGGCTGCGGGCGCTGCTGATGATGGGGGTCCCCGCTCCAGCATCTCCCTGGGGGCTATGCTAAGTAACTTGCCCCGGTTTTCTGGCTCCGATACCCTGTTGTGGAGCTGGACCGAAAGCATGCGGGGCCTCTTCTGTATGCATCCCATGACCCCCGATTTAGAGGCTGAGGTAGCCCTTATGGCGCTAGATGGGGAAGCCCGGAAGTCGGTTATGTTGAGACCCCCGGGGCGTCGCAACACCTTCACCAGGGTCTTACAGATCCTGGAGGAGACCCACGGGGATCCAACAGACGTGGAGGAGTTTTGAACCCGGTTGTTCAGCTGGATGCAGGGGGAGGGGGAGACCATCACCCAGTATATGAACGCCCTCCAGGAGCTACACACCGCCATAGAGAGGAAGGACGGAATAGGGGTATGGCCCATCGACATTACCCTGCGTGACCTGTTAGTGACTGGACTCTGGGACCCGCTAATCAAGCAGGCATTGCGGGAACAGGTCAGAGTGAACCCACGTTTAGCCTTCTCCGAAGTGGGGAGTCAGGCCCAGGTGCGAGAGCAAGAGAAGGGGATGACGGCTCCTGTGGGGAAGGCCCGGAGCCTGGAGTCTTCCATAAGCGTTGTCGAAGAACCTCAATGGATCGAGGAAGTGAGACAAGAACTGAAGAGTATCCGGGGCGAGCTGGCTAAAGTGAAGAAAAGAACGGAGCCCGTGTCCGGCCGACCTGGCTACAATTCCGGGCCCTGGGGGCCTCTTAATACCCGGGGTGGCCGAGCCACACCGCCCCGGTGTTATGAGTGTGGAGAACTGGGCCACTTCGCACGGGAGTGTCCGTGGCGTGGGAAATACCCACCTCGGCAGACATTAAACTAGAGGGCTCCGAGCATGGGGGATGCCGCTCGGGGCTGGAAGCCACAACGAGGGGTGGTGGAAGTCCCGAAGAACTGGTCGCTAAGTGCCCAATAGTATGGGCCGAAGTCGAAGGTCGTGCTGTACGGTGCCTAGTGGATATATGGCGCCCCTGGGGCTCAGTCGCCACAGAGGTACTGCGCCTTCTCCTAAGGTGTAGTGCCCCACCAACTAGGTAAGTTGGGAACTCCTTTCCACACTCCAACACCTGCACCCACACACAGGATAGTTCAGCAATGGACCAGATTGCGGCTCCATGCTTAGAGGATAGCAGAGCACCTTTCGTGGGTCCTTGCTTCGTAATACGAGATGTGCTGGGAGGTGGGTGGAGCTAGATATAAAAGAGTGGGAAAGTTTAGAATTAGAGGTCAGTCTGACAGAAGGTCAGTGGAGTAGGAAGTCACTGAGACAGGAGTGAGGATCCCTGGAAGAGGGATGGAAGAAGGAGTGCTGCAGCTGCCTCAGTGACCTGAGCCAGCTGGCACGGGAAAGGAACAGAAGGAGAAAGACGTAGAACTGCAACCTAAACTTCCATAAGAGAGAGAAGGAACAGCGCGGAATGAAGGAGTATGAGAACAGAGAGGAGTTGTGGGTTGGAAGAGGAACCCTGCCTATAGGTTCTCAGCGCAAGGCCGGGGCCCGGTCCCCGAGGTTGTGTGGACACTTATGGTTCTGCAGCAGACACCGGTGGAGTAGTTGGCTGTAAATGCACTACTCCCATCCAAGACTTGGGACACAACAGCAACACGGATAGAGAGCTGGGATCCAGGAGGTCCCTGATCAGGCTACAGCTGTCTGTCATACAAGTAGAGTTGTTAGGAACATCTGACAGGAGGAACTTCAGAGTAACCACGGTACTGGAGCTCTTCACACTAAAAGGCGCAATAGAGGAGTCGTTCAGGACAGGTACATGTTGGCGGAGTGTTGGAGAGGAGAAGCCTGACTTGCCCGGGAGGTTGATTGAGTCTCTGCCCTGGAGGACACGGCATGGAAACGGGCACCAGTGGTTACCAAGAACTGTGAGTAAAGCGTTGAAACTGCAAGCCCTGGTGTCCTCCATTTCTTCTTGCGTCAGCCAGCACTGCTACATTCCCTGCGCCGGACACTACACCATCAAGGTGTCCCCACATCTACACTGCCCTGGGACAACAGCCCTGCCTGTGGAGGGCTATACCACCATTGCTGCATCCCGCCAACTGTCCCAGAGGATCTGTCTGCAGTGTCGGCTTAGCATCTCCCTTGCCGAACACCACAGGTGGCGTCACAAACTATTCAATTCCATTAACCACACACCACCATTGACATTAGGCGCCCAGGGACACGGACCGGGTCACAGCTGTCGTGATACTTTCTCCCTGACACCGGCCCGGTACCGAGTACCCCAGAGCCCTGGGAGGGCGATCCAGATACAGGGTTGCAGGTAACGACCATGCCGGCAACGTACTTACGGCAGGATTTTCTGGAAGCGGCAAGGCCCCAATGGGGGCCCATGATATGACTAGTGGCCGCAAACCAACTGCCAGTACCTGTCGCCGGAGTGGTGCGGCTTCTGATGACATTATGTGATAAATCCCTCAGCCGGGGAGTGGTCCTAACCCAAGGAGAGATTAACGACCGTCATCCGATCATCTTGGGCATGAACATACTGTGGGAGTTCGGCAATCTACTCCTCAACGATACCACGCAGGAGACCCTAAGTCAGTGGGGTTCTCGCACGGCCCAGGGGCAGGTCTTCCAGCGGTTGGTGCGGGAGGCGCGAGTGCTCCAGGAGTGTCAGGAGGGTGAGGCGCTGGGCAAGGTCATCACACCGGCGGCCCATCCGCTCGTGCTTCCTCCGGGGCAGACGGTGGTGGCTCTGCCGATCCGCGCCCCGATACCACTGGAGGGCGTGGAGGTGCAGGTGGAACCATGTTTCTCGGAGCGCCTGCAATCTGGCATCCTGTTTGTCTGCTCCCTGGCCACAGTGTGGGAAGGGACCGTCTTAGTACGTTGTGTCAACCTGGAAGATCAGGATATCGCCCTGAAGCCCCGGGCCGAGATGGCCAAACTAGTAAGGCCATTGGAGGAGATGCTGCCGGACCCCGCGGTCCAGTTGAGGGTGCAACCCGAAGATCCCTGGGCAGTGACGGTATAAAACCCAACAGACTGCGCATCCTCGGCCCAAGAAAAAGGTCGAGTCATCCTGGAGAGAAGGGGGGCCGAACTTTCCGGCCTAGTGCCAGCCCAGCTTCTCCAAGTAAAGACACTTCTAGGACAATTTTACAGTGTCTTCGCCAGCCACGAGGACGACTTCAGATGTACCATGGCCATCACGCATGGGATCCCCACGGCAGGAGCTGCCCCCATCCGGGAGCGATATCGGCAAATACCACCGCAGCTATACCAGGAAGTGAAAACTCTGTTAGCCCAAATGCTCCAGAAGGGGGTCATACGAGAAAGCCAAAGCCCTTGGACGGCCTCTATTGTCCCGGTTCGGAAAAAGGATGGCACTTTGCGTCTTTGTGTGGATTATCGGAAGTTGAACGCCTGCACCATCAAGGATTCGTTTCCACTGCCCCGCATAGAAGAGTCTCTGTCCGCCCTGGGGAACACGACGTACTTTTCAACCCTTTACCTGGCCAGTGGGTACTGGCAGGTGCCGATGTCGGAGGAAGACAGGACCAAGACGGCATTCATCCTTCCCATGGGACTGTTCGAGTTCAATCGGATGCCGTTTGGGCTGGCCAACGCCCCAGGAACTTTCCAGCGGTTGATGGTGCGGTGTCTAGGAGACCTCAACTTTGAAGCCACGTTGATATACCTGGACGATATTATCATCTACTCTGCCACATTCGAGGACCACCTGAAGCGGTTGGGGTAGGTGCTCGGCCGGCTGCAGAAGTATGGGTTAAAGGTAAATCCCCAGAAATGCCACCTGTTCTGCACCCAAATCGAGTACCTGGGGCATTCAGTCTCGGCAGAGGGCGTCCGACCATCCCTGGAAATGGTCGCTGCCATCCAGGGGTGGCCTACCCCCGAGACGGTGAAGGACGTGTGGGCCTTCTTGGGGCTGGCCGGCTATTACCGTCAGTTCGTGAAGAATTTTGCACGCCGAGCTCGAGCCCTGCAGGACCTGCTGAAGGGGGCTCCCGCCGGGGCGAATGGACGGGAGATCCGGTGGCAGCAACCGCAAGAGGATGCATTTCAAGATCTCAAGGCTGCTCTCTCGGATGCCCCGGTATTGGCATATGCGGATTTCTCGCAACCGTTCATACTGCATACCGACGGGAGCCGACAGGGACTAGGAGCTGTATTGTCACAGGTGCAGGACGGCCGGGAGAAAGTGATCGCCTATGGTAGCCGGTCACTGCACGACTCAGAATGCAACCCGGACAATTACAGCTCCTTTAAGCTTGAGCTACTCGCGGTAGTGTGGGCAATGACGGAGCGGTTCTCAGAGTAAATCGCGGGCTCCGAGGTAGTAGTGCGGACCAATAACAACCCATTAGCCCATTTGGAGAATGCCAAACTGGGGGCCCTCGAGCAGCGGTGGGTGGCTCGGATGGCCAAATTCAATTATAAGATCATCTACAAATGGGGAGCTGAAAACGTGCATGCCGACGCGCTCTCCAGAATCCGACACACCACCCCAGGGAGAAGTCGAGACGATGAATTAGAGGCAGACGAGACGCCATTCGCCCTCACCACCACCGCGCTTACAGTCCAGACGCAAAAAGCGCCTCATCCGGGACTCCTAGGAGGGATGCTGGAACAGCCCTGCGACAACTGGATCCAGCAGCAACAAGAAGATACAGAAATTGGACTCCTGCGCCGATGGGTGGCCACTGGTAAATTGCCCACGGGCTCACAAAGACAGACATTGACCAAAGATATGTTGCTGATGTTGCGTCAGTGGGAAAAACTAGCCATCAAAAAAGGACTTTTATATCGAAAAGCCATGTCACAAACCACGTCATCTACGATATGGCAGGTAATCGTGCCCGGAGCCCATCTCAACCAACTGGCCCGGGAAGCCCATGAAAAGGGGGCTCATTTTGGTGCTCAAAAGACTTTACAATGGCTAAGCAGATAGTGTACCACCCACGCTTGCACGCTGCTGTAGAAGAAGTTTGTCGAACCTGCCGCCCGTGTGAGCTCGCTAAACCCCCGCGCAACGAGCCCCGGTGCAAACTATTGTAACATCAGCCCCTCTGGAGCTTCTTACGGTGGACTATCTAACCATAAGTACTGCCTATCAGGTGTATGAACATTGTCTCGTTATGGTGGACCATTTCACCATGTTTGCCATGGTTACCCCCACCCGAGACCAAACAGCGGAGTCGGCCGCCTATGCGATTTGTAAGAACTTTATTCAAGTGTACGGCTGTCCACAACGAATACATTCAGACCAAGGGGCGTGCTTTCTAGGAAAAGTCATGGAAGAGCTACACCATCTTTACGGTATCGATAAATCGCGGACTATGCCATACCACCCGCAGGGAAATGGAGCTTGCGAACGATTCAATCGTACGCTAATCCAAATGCTACGCACCCTGGAGAGCGACCGCAAGGCCTGAATATGTCCGAGCTGGTGTGGGTATATAACAATCGGGTGCATCGAGTGACTGGTTACACCCCCTACTCATTGCTGTTCAGACGGGAAGGAAAAGGAATTACGGAGGTGAAATTGAACCCGGAAGAACCCCAACCCTGGATCGGGGTATCCTCGTGGGTCCGAAACCACCGGCATCGGCTGCAGACCCTCCACCGTATCGTCCATACAAAGCTCCAGGATCTAGAACACCAGGGGGGAGCACTGCCCCCACCCATTGACTTTCAGACTGGGGATCGGGTACTCGTACTTGATCAAGGCCTCCAAAACAAGTTAGAACCACGGTGGAAAGTGAACCCATACCGATTGTTGCACCGAATAAGCCCTGACGGGCCTGTGTACGAAATAACGAAATACAATCCGAAGGAAACAACGCGCCTCTCACTCGGGTTGTGCATCGTAACATGTTATGACCTTGTACGTCTACCGATCCCCCGCGGCTCGAACCGACCCTCCAGGTCCCTGACCCCCTGCCCCCGGTCTGGGACCTGGATGAAAAAGAGGACTTCCCCGTCGCATCTGCGGGATGCACTAATAGTGGCACTACAGTAGACCCAGGCATCCCACCAGAACCAACTATTCGACCATCCTCCACCACCCCAGAAGACTCCACTACACCCGAGCTTCGACGCTCCGAGCAGTCAACAGCTGGCAAACCCCCTGAACGTTACGAACAGGACCAGTTCGTATGGCGACAAGGACTGTCGTCCCAAAAAGCTAACCCGAATCTACAAAAACCCTCGCCCGAGGACTGGCGAGCATACAGGGCGGGGAGTGTGGGAGGAACGGCCCCCATCGTCCGGGCCGGAACCAAGGGAGCCGTCATCTGGGTTCCGGGGGAAACTGTCCCAGGGGGGGCAGAGTTCAGGGACGGACCCTTGTGACAGACAGATGGGCTGGGGGAGGGACCAGTACAAAAGAGGTGGGGAATTCCCGGGACGATGAGTCAGCAGACCGACACAGAGACAGCAGGAGACCGTGGGAGCGGCTGAAAGCGAGAGCGACTCACCAGTGCCAGGGAGGACGCTCACCGAGGACTCCAGAAGGACAGTACCGAGGCGATTATCTGGGACTTGCTGCCCCGCTCCAGCCCACGGCCACTGCGGCCCCAGTTCAACCCGTGGCCGCTGCCGCCTCCCCTCAGCCCGCGGCTGCGGCCTACCCGCGGTCACTCGCTGCCGCTGCTGTCTCGCCCCAGCCCGCGGCTGCCGCCTGTTCCCCGCCACCTGCAGCCGCCCTGTTCTCACCAGTGGCCGCGGCAAGTACAGTACCGCCGGCGGCCACCACTGTCCCGCTCTGGTCCGCAGCAGGGGCCGGGCCTCTGCTGACCTCAGCCCCCCCGTCGCAGCCGTTAGCTGCACAGGTGGCCTGTCATTCGCCACCACACATCGCCGCCGCTTGCCCCAGGCCAGGGGCTGCGGCCCAACTGTCCAAGGACTCCGCCGGAGCCATTGGGGCTCCAGTGTCATCAGCGCGTCGGAGTGTGCGAAGACTTCGTCATCGCCTCAGCAACTGGGCCCAGCAAGTACTACGCCGAAAGACCACCAACCCGAACGGCGAGGGACGTCTGGACGGCTAAGTTGACTTTATAATTAAGGACCCATAGTCGGCCCTACTGCGGCCCTATAGTGACTGGCTGTTGCCGTAAGTAGTTGCGTTCTACCCGTTTGTGTGTGCTTGTATAGAACCCCTGCGAGGGCAACCCGTGTTACCCCTTTTTGGTGATCAGGCTGGGACTGAGGAAAGTTCCCTCTAGTCTTATAAACGTTAATATAGAAAGCACCTAATTGTCTCGCAACTCGTCACTGCATCCTGTGTACCTGCAAACACCACACTAAGAGCAGTGGGGACTGCAGGTTTCTGTAGTGGGAGCAGTGTAGACTGTAGGATTCAGTACTGGGAGCAGTGGAGACTGCAGAAATTGGTACTGGGAGCAGTGGGGACTGCAGGGATCTGTACTGGGAGCAGTGGGGAAAGTGAGGATCTGTGCTAGGACCGATTGTTTTTATCCTCTTTATTAATCACCTTGTGGATGGGATTGAGAGTAAAGTGTCAGTTTTTGCTGATGACACCAAACTGTAGGATACTAAAATCTGACCTTGACATTAGAACATTACAAAATGATCTTTATAAGCTGACCGAATGGGCAAACACTTGGCAAATATGGATTAATGTCGATAAATGTTGAGTAATGCTCCTAGTACGGAGTAATCCTATAGCTGCATATACATTAAATGGTTGAATACTCGGGACTAGTGATGAGCGATTGTGCTCATTACTCGAGTTTTCCAAGCATGCTCGGGTGTCCTCAGAGTATTTTGGGCAAGCGTGGAGATTATGTTTGAGTACCCGCAGCTGCATGATTTGTGGCTGCTAGACAGCCTGAATACTTTATATGCAGGGATTGCCTGTTTAATAGGGAATCCCTACATGTATTCAGGCTGTTTAGCAGCCGCAAATCATGCTGCTGCGGAAACTCAAACATAATCTCTGAACACACCCAAAATACTTGGAGGACACTCGAGTAACGAGAACACTCGCTCATCACTACTCGGTACTACAGAACAGGAGAAGGACGGGGGATTTTGGTTACAAGGAGGCTGAGCAGTAGTACTCAATGTCAGGCAGCAGCCGCTAAAGCAAACATGATTTTAGGGTGTAAAAAAAAAAAGAGAGCTAAAATCCAGCGATACCAGCATATTATTACCACTTTATAAATCACTAGTGAGGCCACATCTAAAAAATGGTATCCAGATTTGGGATCCACATTTAGAAAAGGATATTCAGAAATTAGAGTTAGTTCAAAGGCAGCTATATTATTACAAGGGATGGTAGGCCTCTCATATGATGAAAGGATAGAAAAGTTTGGCTTGTTTAGCTTAGAAAAAATATGCCTCAGAGGAGATCTCATTTACATGTATAAGTATGTAACAAGGTGCCACGGGTAGTAGTCGTGGGCGAGTTCACTAAGCAGCAGTCAGTAAGCACCCCGGCACCTTGTGCATGAAAAGATAAATAAAAAGTCCCTTGTACTGGATGTGCAGCATGCACCACAGCACACTCATAGCCTCTGTCAGATTCATCTCAGCTGCTGCCATGTTGGCTCCACATTCATGAGCTCCGCAAATCACTTCAGAGACAAGAGCTTTTTCCAACAGCTTAACTTTACTAAATAGCAGCGTATTCATCACATAGGCAGCACAAATCAAACACAGGGAAATCTTACCTGTATTCTTCAAACAGGCAGCACAAGTTAAACACAGAGACATCTTATCTTTCCCTGTCATCCGGACAGACTCTATTCTCTGCATTAGCTTCCCTTTCCCAGCAAGTTCACCTATATCCCTGGACAATCGGTGTCCCACCTGTTTCTTTGGACAATCTCCGTCCCTCTTCTGGACAATCTCTGTCCCACTCGTGTTCCAGGCCCACTAGCTTCCTGACATTTCCCTGGTCCGGCTGCGAGCTATAGGGTAACAGTCTAACCGACTCAACTGTCGCCTAATCCCAGGCGCTAGCTTCGGATCCTTCCTTGGAATGGTTCTGTGTAAGCTGGTGACCACCTGCAGGATTCTCAGCCCAGGGCTCCTTACTGCAATCTGCACACTTATCCCCACGGCCAGCAATACTCTGCTCACATGTCCTGCCCTTGGGCAAGGTGCCCAGGCGTCTTACAGAACCAGGAAGTATTTGTCCTATATCCCCCTGCTCTGTGCTGCTCTGCTGTGTGACTCCTCCCATCTACTTAACCCCTATGCTGTCTATACCTTACTACTCTTACATCTATCCTTAAGCTAGAGCACAATACATCACATTACAGTACGTGACAAATACATTACAGTGCACACAATAGCAAAACATTAATAAAAGATCAGGGTGCAGCACATGACACAAGTGAACAGCATTAAGGAGAGAGAAGGTACATGAGGGTCCCCACCACCTCCTTACACTCCTCCCTCCTAAAATATGGTCATCCCCCACAATGGCAGCACCTGTCAATGTAAAACTGTTAGACTTTTTTTAAAAAACATATTTACAATTAATGTAGTCTTTATCTGATAACTTTGGGTCAATTGTGACTTCAGCTCCACTCGGTTGGAACCCTGGAACAAAAGAGTTCAAATTCTTTCAGTGTGGGTCCGACTGACCCCGGTCCCCTGGCTCCTGGGACACGTACACATACGGTGTCAAACAACAATTCAGGCCCATGGGCCAGTCTTTTCCTGCTCAGGGTAGCCAAACACAGGAAGTCACATTCAACAAATGGCCTGTTGGCCAACTCATTGCTCCTACCAGCCAGTTTCCTACTCCACACTGATGAGGGGCAATACCCCGAAACAGCTGTATGTGGATGGATACCATGTTTTGGCATAGGTGGTTTCCTTCATTGGAGACTGCCCTTCCCGTGGTTGTTCCTTCCCGGGCAAAGACCTGGCTGGTCATTGCTTGCGTTGAGAAACACGTGATGGTGTCTCCGCGGCTTCTGTTTTGCATGTTTTACATATTTCCCCTAAGGGATGGGGGCAGTGCTCTAGAATCACTGCGTTGAGAAACACGTGAAGGTGTCTCCGCAGTGTCGGATGTTGATCTCCATGAGTTCATTCATCCTCCTCTTCATAGTCTTTTTACTAGGAATTGCTCCTACCAGCCAGTTTCCTACTCCACACTGATGAGGCGCAATACCCCGAAACAGCTGTATGTGGATGGATACCATGTTTTGGCATAGGTGGTTTCCTTCATTGGAGACTGCCCTTCCCGTGGTTGTTCCTTCCCGGGCAAAGACCTGGCTGGTCATTGCTTGCGTTGAGAAACACGTGATGGTGTCTCCGCGGCTTCTGTTTTGCATGTTTTACATATTTCCCATAAGGGATGGGGGCAGTGCTCTAGAATCACTGCGTTGAGAAACACGTGATGGTGTCTCCGCAGTGTCGGATGTTGATCTCCATGAGTTCATTCATCCTCCTCTTTATAGTCTTTATCTGATAACTTTGGGTCAATTGTGACTTCAGCTCCACTCGGTTGGAACCCTGGAACAAAAGAGTTCAAATTCTTTCAGTGTGGGTCCGACTGACCCCGGTCCCCTGGCTCCTGGGACACGTACACATACGGTGTCAAACAACAATTCAGGCCCATGGGCCAGTCTTTTCCTGCTCAGGCTAGCCAAACACAGGAAGTCACATTCAACACATGGCCTGTTGGCCAACTCATCAGTCCATTCAGTCCTGACCCGGCTTGCTCCTTGGTTCCTCCTGCACAGGCTTTTTCCCCCTCCTTCCTTTTAGCAAATCACGGACCCATAAACACACATGGGTGGCTTTATCAAGGAACAGTTCAAGGTTAAGACAGGTAAAATTTGGGGCAAACAACATAGTCCTTAAAGCAACCGCACATACAGTCCATAGTGATTAACCCTTTCAGGGTTCCAGCCCCGTAATCCAGCAGGGGATGAACAAGCACGCGCAAATGAAACTTGGATGAGGAAGGGGGAAAACAAAAGCAACAGTCTTATCTGTGACCATTCGCGTCACCCAGGACACTCAGTCCTGGTACCATTCAGGGCTCACTGCCCTTCCAGAGACACGGAACAGTCTCACATATTTTGGTGCAACTGGCACAAACGCGTGTCATCCAGCCAGACGTGCTTCCTCCTCCTGGCCGCTGCAGCTCCTTTAAAATTTGGTGCTTCCGACGTTTCTTTTCTTCTATAACTTCCTTCACCGACCGAGTCTCTCTTGCTATCTGGGCCCAGAACTTGTCTAGGTAGCCGCCGTGGGGAGGTGCGGGGACTGGGGTGAGGGTCGGTGTCACACTCATGCTAAAAAGAAAAGAGGAGGGCACCACCCAAAAAAGAAGGGCACCACCCAATGACTGTGAGCACTAAATAGTAAACGGGATCTCCTACAGCACGTTGTTATATGACATAAAGAAATAAGAGAAAAGACACATGCTGAAAAATTTGGGATCACCAAGAAAAAAAGTAAAAAATCTATTTTTATTATATAGCCAGCACTGCAAACAAAAACAACAACCATAAAAACGTTTAAAAACCAAAACTGGTAAGTACACAAGTCACGCCTATAATAAGGCAATGATGCTCCTCCAAAATAATTGTTCACAGATAAACAGTGGGGCAAAAAAGTATTTAGTCAGTCAGCAATAGTGCAAGTTCCACCACTTAAAAAGATGAGAGGCGTCTGTAATTTACATCATAGGTAGACCTCAACTATGGGAAACAAACTGAGAAAAAAAAATCCAGAAAATCACATTGTCTGTTTTTTTTTCATTTTATTTGCATATTATGGTGGAAAATAAGTATTTGGTCAGAAACAAGCAATCAAGATTTCTGGCTCTCACAGACCTGTAACTTCTTCTTGAAGAGTCTCCTCTTTCCTCCACTCATTACCTGTAGTAATGGCACCTGTTTAAACTTGTTATCAGTATAAAAAGACACCTGTGCACACACTCAAACAGTCTGACTCCAAACTCCACTATGGTGAAGACCAAAGAGCTGTCAAAGGACACCAGAAACAAAATTGTAGCCCTGCACCAGGCTGGGAAGACTGAATCTGCAATAGCCAACCAGCTTGGAGTGAAGAAATCAACTGTGGGAGCAATAATTAGAAAATGGAAGACATACAAGACCACTGATAATCTCCCTCGATCTGGTGCTCCACGCAAAATCCCACCCCGTGGGGTCAGAATGATCACAAGAACGGTGAGCAAAAATCCCAGAACCACGCGGGGGGACCTAGTGAATAAACTGCAGAGAGCTGGGACCAATGTAACAAGGCCTACCATAAGTAACACACTACGCCACCATGGACTCAGATCCTGCAGTGCCAGACGTGTCCCACTGCTTAAGCCTGTACATGTCCGGGCCCGTCTGAAGTTTGCTAGAGAGCATTTGGATGATCCAGAGGAGTTTTGGGAGAATGTCCTATGGTCTGATGAAACCAAACTGGAACTGTTTGGTAGAAACACAACTTGTCGTGTTTGGAGGAAAAAGAATACTGAGTTGCATCCATCAAACACCATACCTACTGTAAAGCATGGTGGTGGAAACATCATGCTTTGGGGCTGTTTCTCTGCAAAGGGGCCAGGACGACTGATCCGGGTACATGAAAGAATGAATGGGGCCATGTATCGTGAGATTTTGAGTGCAAACCTCCTTCCATCAGCAAGGGCATTGATGATGAAACGTGGCTGGGTCTTTCAACATGACAATGATCCAAAGCACACCGCCAGGGCAACGAAGGAGTGGCTTCGTAAGAAGCATTTCAAGGTCCTGGAGTGGCCTAGCCAGTCTCCAGATCTCAACCCTATAGAAAACCTTTGGAGGGAGTTGAAAGTCTGTGTTGCCAAGCGAAAAGCCAAAAACATCACTGCTCTAGAGGAGATCTGCATGGAGGAATGGGCCAACATATCAACAACAGTGTGTGGCAACCTTGTGAAGACTTACAGAAAACGTTTGACCTCTGTCATTGCCAACAAAGGATATATCACAAAGTATTGAGATGAAATTTTGTTTCTGACCAAATACTTATTTTCCACCATAATATGCAAATAAAATGAAAAAAAAACAGACAATGTGATTTTCTGGATTTTTTTTCTCAGTTTGTCTCCCATAGTTGAGGTCTACCTATGATGTAAATTACAGACGCCTCTCATCTTTTTAAGTGGTGGAACTTGCACTATTGCTGACTGACTAAATACTTTTTTTCCCCACTGTAAGTACCGTATTCTTCAGATTATAAGACGCACTTTTGTTCCCCCAAATTTTGGGGGAAAGTGGGGGGTGCATCTTATAATCCGAATCTGTGTGCTGTGCTGTAGATGAGGGGGGGCGGCTCTGGAGTGGTGTCAGGGGGCTGGGGTAGGCTGGCTTCGGGCTGCAGAGACAGCGGGAGGTCACGTGCTCCCGCTCATTAGCCTCATGTAATATTCACTGCACCCGCTGCCCATCAACTCGGTGTTGAAGCCGCGCCGCGTTTGTTGACAGGGGAGCGGTCCATATTGCATGTGCCTGCACTCTTCCCCCTCTCATCATGAATATCCCTCCCCCCGGTCACTATATTCCTCCCTGTTGGCACGCACATGATAAAATAACAAACACAACTCACCTTCCGATGATGGCTCCGTGCTCCCAGCTCTTCCTGTGTCTGTGCCGACATCCTCACCAGACCGTGTTCATCCTTTCACGATTGCCATTTTCCCTCTGTGAGGGCATGCGGCAGGAGCTGCTCATACGGCACTTCATTGCAGCTTCAGGACCTTCCATCATGTGACCGCAGTGCACACTGAGAGTCACGTGACCGCAGTGCACACTGGGAGTCACGTGACTACAGGTCCTATTGGAGGGGGAAGGGGGAGAAAGGGAGTGGGGAATAGAGAGGAGAAAGAAAAAAGGAGGGGGGAGAAGGGGGAAGGACCAAAGGAGGGAGGGAGATGAAGGAAGGGATGATGAGGGAAATATTGATTAAACAATAATCATTCATGACAAAATCTATTAATAGACAATTTGAATATAATTTTATTGATATATATATATATATAACTAAATGTACCTATAAATATTTTTGTATGCATTTATGTATCATAAATTATTAGAAAAAGCCATAGAAAAAATGTATAGAAATATAATAAATAAAAACAGCCTCCAGATTTAAGAAGGACAAGAAAATGATTAAAAACATGTCCTGGAAAAAACAAACATGTGAATAGGGTCATAATCGAAGCATAAACCAAATATCAAATTAAGAAAAGGCTACAAAAGCTGTGAAGTGCAAATAGAAGAATTGTGCCTCGCAAAAAGACACATAATACATGGTACTGTGAAAAATTATTTGCGTTGTACCGTTTGGTAGGATCATTTCCATGTGGTGGTTGTAACATTTGCCCTTTCTAAATTGCAGATGATAATGACACTTTGCCAGCTCCTTTTGGGCAAATCAGGAACAAACTAGATTGTAACTGTTGTTCACGCAACGTTGTTTATCTACTTATCTGCCAATGTTCCAAGATATACGTGGGTCAGGCGGCACAAATTAAACACAGAGACATCTTATTATCTTTCCCTATCATCCGGACAGACTATATTCTCTGCATCAGCTTCCCTTTCCTGGCAAGCTCAAATAAATCCCTGGACAATCTGTGTCCCACCTGTTTCCTTGGACAATCTCTGTCCTTCTTCTGGACAATCTCTGTCCCACTCGTGTTCCAGGCCCACCAGCTTCCTGCCGTTTCCCTGATCCTGCGAGTTATGGAGTAACGGTTTCACCGACTCAGCTGTCTCCTAATCCCAGCTGCTAGCTTCAGATCCTTCCTTGGAGCGGTTCTGTGTAAGCTGATGACCACCTGCACGAATCTCAGCCCAGGGTCCCTTACTGCAATCCGCAGAATTAACCCCACGGCCTGTAATACTCTGCTCACATGTCCTGCCCTTGGGCATGGGGCCCGGGCGTCTGACCGACCCAGGAAGTATCTGTCCTATATCCCCCCGCTCTGTGCTGCTATGCTGTGTGACTCCTTCCATCTACTTAACCCCTATGCTGCATATACCTTACTACTCTTATAGCTATCCCTAAGCTAAAGCACACTACATCACATTACAGTATTACAGTACCTAACAAATATATTACAGTGCACACTATAGCAAAACATTAATAAAACATCAGGGTGCCGCATGTGACACAGATGAACAGAATTAAGGAGAGAGAAGGTACATGAGGGTCCCCGCCACCTCCTTACAAGTATATGTGTGGTTAGTACAGTGGACGGCACACGACTTATTCCTTCCAAAGGCCAAACTAAGGACCAGGGGGCACTCATTACTGGTGGAAGAAAGGAGATATCGGCAGCGAAATAGGAAGGGGTTCTTTACAGTTAGAGCAGTCAGACTGTGGAATGCCAACCACAAGAGGTAGTAATGGCTGACACTATAACAGCTTTTATATAAGGGCTGGACGATTTCCTCATTACACATAACATTGTGGGTTATAGTTAATTTAGTGATGAAATCTACAATTGGCGGAGAAAGGTTGAACTTGATGGACCTAGGTCTTTTCAACCTCTGTTACTATGTAACTATGAGTACAAGATGGATGTTGAGGGTCGGAATGTGAAATTTGTAGACTTTGTGACCAACAGATAACTTTTAGAGGATATTAAAGATCACAGCCAGGAGGGCCACACTGAACCCACCACGCTATTACCTTTCTGTCATGACCAGCTCCTTGCTGCCTCTTATCATCTGAACAATTACACAAATGACCGACGATTACCAGAGGAGGACGCAGGCTGTTTACACTAATAGACTGGTTATTGGAGAGCTAACAGTAAGCGTATGGTAAATACACCTCTGATTACTACACATGGAAATACGTATATAACCCCGTTAAAGTCACTGCCAACTCCGCAATAATGAAATTAGCCACTCGCTGCACCACCAATCATTTACAGGCAGATTGGACACATAGTTTCAGGTAGCGTATTGCTTTCAGGAGTGTGGTTTACAGAACAAAAGGAAATTGAACTATTACATTTTATATTTAATCCAAGTACAGACTCCTGCGGTTTCTTGTTGATTTGAGTATTCATTACTTACTTCATTGTTTGAAGTAAGCATTATGAACTGATATTTGGAGACTGATCATTAACTTAAGACCTGGTGGTTAACTCTCCACTTGGTATCTGTTGGTTAACCCATCATTTGTTGTAAGGATCACAAACTTATTAGAGATTGTGTACATTAAGAAGATATTATCTGCTGGACATCTGTGTGCTGCTTCAGACTTGCCATTTTTCTCTTCAGCTCCCCTCTTGGTTCTGTGGCACTTGGTGTGTCCTACCTCGCTTGTTTGCCTTTCATCCAAGATAGCCTTTTATCTGAATTTTTCTGTTCCATGTGCCTTCCAGCCTGCTGTGTAAACGTCCTTGCTCTTTGTGTTCACACTGACCTTTGGCTTTGTTAGTTAACCTGACTAGGTGAGAATAACAATTTGTAAGACCAAGGCCCGGGTCAGACTTTCGAGAAACTCGCACGAGTCTCGCACCTCAATGCCCGTCACTGCTGCCAGCAATCGGGACCAGAGTGTGCGTCTGCATGTATTTCTATGCAACCTCACACTCCGGTCCCAAGTGCCGGCGGCAGTGCCGGGCATTGAAGTGCGAGACTCGTGTGAGTTTCTTGCAAGTCTGACCCCGGCCTAATAAAGGAGCCCAGCCTGAAACAATCCATTTCTGAGTGTTCCAGACTCTATATATGTACATACCCATCCTTTGTACATTCCGTTTTCAAGTCTCATGTGCGTACTGACTTTTGAAAATGGAAGCAAATTTAGCTGTCATCAATTATTTGCACTAAATAATGACTATTCCTTGACCATCTGCATTGCAAAGAATCTACTTAAAAATATTATTTTCTATAGAACAAAATATGAAAAAAAATAAATTGGTTGCAAAATGCGAAAAGTAAATATTTATCGGGATCCCTACCTTTGGAGATGTGTTCCTCTGTACACGAGGTGCAGTTTTCTATGTACCCACTAGATAGAGCTAGCGGAAAGTGACCTACAAAATGTAAAATGAAGATCAGGGATTACATAGATATGAGAGGTTTTTCAGCTGCAACAGCATTTGGTGCCGCAGACTCTTGGGAAGTCAAGAAGTCTAATGAGCAGAAGTGATATTATCTCATTGTGCGGCTAAATTCTGGATGTACATCGGGACTAGCCTGGGCATTGGAGAAGAAGATTTACTATGACTTTGCCCAACTGCAAATTTCACACATCACAAGGTAAAAACAGATGTTGCTGATCAAAAGCAATGGCTCATTAAACAAGCCAAGGAACATTATGGATCTTAGGCATTACGTTGTAATGTAAAGCTGGAACATAATGTTACTAGAGGGTGGAAGATTTTTCTTGATGGCCTATCCTCATTTATAGTCATCGTTTCTGCTCCAATGATCAAGCATAAACTAAAAAATAGGTCGTTCCTTGGAAAAAGTTCACCAAACTAAGCCAAACAGTGAACAGTTTTCTTTGAGGCGGTGAATCAGATTTGTCCCTAGTTTTCTCCATGTAACACAGATGGAACGGAGACGAAAGCTGACAAGCTCGGGAGCCTGACGGTGATTGACCCTCTGCAGAGGCTGGGATCAGAGAAACCTGATCCTGGCCGATTAATCTTTTTGATGCTCATCCAGCAGTCTATCAGTGCCCGGCCTTTCCAGAAAAAAACTCACAAGCTTGCCATTCGAATATGCATTTTAGACCATGGCTGTCAGCGCCATACCGACAGATAATAGCGCTTTGTGAAACTACGTATTCTAGCAATGAAATGTCCTCTTGTAGCTTCAAATCCCCTACTGGGATGGAAAAAAAATAGAAAATTAGGTTAAATAGATTAAAAAAATTCAAAAAGTTTCTGACCGCCTTTATGTGATTATTTTTTTAATATTTAATTATTAATATATACATATATGTATATATATACTGTATATATACACAGTGCCTTGCGAAAGTATTCGGCTCCCTGGAACTTTTCAACCTTTTCCCACGTATCATGCTTCGAATATAAAGATACCAAATGTACATTTTTGGTGAAGAATCAACAACAAGTGGAACACAATTGTGAAGTTGAATGAAATTTATTGGTTATTTTAAATTTTTGTGGAAATTCAAAAACTGAAAAGTAGCTACTCACCAACCAGACTGTTCCTATGTATTCAGCACTGTGCCCCCTGCCGGTTTCCTTACATCAGCATCCAGCGGGCACTTCATGTGGACACTGCAGCCAATCAGCAGCCACTTTGGATATCAGGAAATGGGTGGAGCACGGAGCTCTGAGTGCAGAAAAGTTGCACAAGTATGGGAGGTGAGTATCACATTTTTAATTTTTCTCACCTCCCTGGACTTTATTAATAATGAGTTATCCGCTAGCACAACCCCTTTAATAAGCTATATGTAGCCCAAAATGGTCCCGCTGAAAAATGGAAGTAGTCCTGCAAACAGTATGCCTTCAGACAGCTAATTCGAAGGGAGTATGCATCTGTCATTAAGGGGCAAGCAATGTGGACTTGTGGAAACCTGACAGTCCTCTCGGCATTTATAGAGCAGCTATAACTCCAACTTAGAAGTCTCTGGGAATAATTTTACTTCTGGCGAGAACAGAAGAAATGCACAAGCTTTTAATTTACAACAATATCCAGAGGGTTGCCGGAGTGTTCATTTCTTTTATAGTGTTTTTGAATATGGGTGCGCTGTACATAAATTTAAGTGACTTATATGTAATTGCAGAATTCTAAGCTGCAAAATAAGTAAAAGCTGTTACCAGTGTAGGGTCGGTGGGCCGAGCTGGGGGGTGGTCCCTCTCTTACAGCGCAGAGATGTAACAGAGACATGATAGAGGCAAATGTCGGGTACAACAGGTCCAAGTTTTATTCTCTCTTGCCGCCCACTTGACGGCCTCCGCAGTACACCGCACTTCAATGCACTTCTTCACTTTACTTATCGGCCCTCCGTTCCCAGAGCCGCTTCCCGCACACCGTACTTTACACTGGGGACGTGTATGTATACACCATCCCCTCTTCACTCTTCGACGCTCCTGTCAGATCCGTCACTGTGGCCGCCTTAGGCCCGTAAAACAATAGTACTTCTACTGAACAGTCGTCTCTCTGAATACGGTATGCTTTACCTCAGTGCCTCGTCTTTTCTGCGGTATTTTCCTGTCAGGACCACCCCCTGACGTTCTCTCTCCTCAGTCCCCCTGCTTTGGTTTTCCTCAGAGTGCACAGACTGTCGTAGTCCTCCTGTCACTTGAGCTACCCCTGGGGACTGAAACTTTCTGGAACCCTCCCTCAAATTAATACCTTTCCTGGTTCCCTGTAACTCCGCCCCCCATGACCAACAGTTTCCTAAGCCCTAAGCTGATGTCAATTCCTTTGCTCACACTCCTCCCTGCCCTCTAATGGTCAACCCAGGTACTGCACGTCCACTACACTTTCCTAGCTGTTTCCCCACTGTAGTAACTGACAACTATCTGAACTGTGCAAACCTTCCTTCTCTATACTGACAGGTCCGTCCGTCCCTCAGGTCACCTTCCCTACACCTGTAAGCTGGGCCACCAACAGGGCATTACTTCCCTGACTGGCGTATGGGGCCTAGTGGGCAGAAGGGGCCCCGTCTCATCTCACCGGGCCCTAGCAGCAGGTTTCTGGAGCTGCAGAAACTGAACCTGTGTCGGAGATGGGGGACAGAATGTCAGACACAGAGGGCAGGATGGGAGACACGTGGCAGGATGGAAGACACAGGGGGGCAGGATGGAGACAGATGGGGCAGGAATATGGGGCAGGATGGAGACATAGTGCAGAATGGAGACACAAGGGGCAGGATGGAGATACAGGGGGCAGGATGGAGGCACAGGGGGCAGGATCATGGGGCAGGATGGAGACAGATGGGGCAGGATCATGGGGCAAGATGGAGACAGTTGGGGCAGGGTCATGAGGCTGGATGGAGACAGATGGGGCAGGATCATTGGGCAGGATGGAGACACATGGTGTAGAATCATGGGGCAGGAAACAGATGGTACAAGATCATGGCCAGGATGGATACAATGAAGACTGATGGGGCAGGATCATGGGGCAGGATCACGGGACAGATGGGGAAGGATCACGGGACATCACATAGGGACAGAATGGATACTCACGAGGGCAGTATGGGAGAACATATGGGGCCAGGATGGGAGAACATATGGCTGGAGATAGGAATTAGACACATTGAGGCCAGGATGGGGGATATTATTACCATATTACCATAAGGACTAATCAAGGGATATTATTACTGCAGTGTTGTATTTATTTTATTTTGTATTTATTTTATTTTTTGAGGATACTGTTTTAAATGGATACTGTTACTGTGCAGAGCGACACTATGCCGCCTTTTTTTCTTCATCTGGTGTAGTTTAGAAGTTTGGAAAAAATTAAGTAATATGCTCTGCAAGCGGAGCTCTAGATAACTGTGCTATTTCCTGCAGAGATGAGCCCTGGCTGGTCAGTCAGTGTGTTACCTGTACACTAACACTATACACTGTATATTATATACAGAGCTCCTGTGTACAATGTCACCAGTTATCACTGCATTACCTTTACACTGACAATATATACAGAGTTCCTGTGTGTAATGTCATCGGTGATCACTGTCTTACCTGTACACTGACACTGTATAGAGAGCTCATGTGTATAATGTCACTGGTTGTTAGGCGTCGGGTTCCAGGTGCTGCACAGCAGGAATCCCGAGCCTTGCCATCTGCAGTCTCCCATTCCCCTCCGGCCGCAGTGGAGTCTGCTCAGCAGACTCCACAATCCCAGCGTTCTGCCCACACCAGCATCGTGGGTTCGGTTGCTGCTGCCACCTCAGCAGCAAAAGACTCCAGAGTCTAAAGGCCCTTTTACATTTAGCGATGCACCAGCGATCCAACCAGCGATCCGACCCGGTCAGGATCGCTGGTGCATCGCTAAATGATCGCTAGTGAGCTTTCATCCAGAAAGATCTCACAGCGATGCAGCAGCGACGCAGCGCACGATACTTACCTTTCACACACAGCGATCCAGACGTCCTCCCGCCCGCCTCCACGCGTCGCTGGACGTCACAGCAGGAAGTCTCAGCAGGAAGCGCCCGACGAGAAATGGAGCCGGACATTCTCGCGCGATCAGCGATGGACAGCGGGGGAGCCGGTCGCTGATAAGTATCACACATAGCGATATCGCTAGCAATATCGCTATAACGTCACAAAACCGGTGACGTTTTAGCGATATTGCTAGCGATATTGCTTAGTGTAAAACCCCCTTTAGTTCTCCCTTCGCTCCACTGAGCATGCTCAGGAGACGATCTCCCATTGGGGATCGGGAGTCACATGCTCAGGTCCTTCTCCAGTTCCGATTGGTCCATCTGGAGGATCAGGAAGGTCCCAGAAGGGCACAGCTATAAAAGGCGCGCATGGCCGCCCCGCCATGCGCTATGATAGACTCTGAGGCTAATGCATTTAGTGTATGTGTGATGATGGATGAATGAGCCTTGTGACTCACGCATTATAACTCCCCCCTCCTTGGATATTACGTATGTGTTAGGGTGAGGGATTAGAGTCAGTACGTGGGCTCTACACCGCATAGCGCCGCAGTGTTGCTCCACATCCACCGCTAGCGCCTGGGGAGTCGGCCAGTATAGGCCTCCTTGGCCACTGCTATCGCAGCGTCCACTAGTTATGCCATGCGCTTTAGTAGCGCTTTCCAGCCCGGTTATTAGGCTGGTTAGTGGCGTCCGTCAGGGCGGATACTGCACACGTTGCAGCAGTGGTTCACACCCCATGACCTATGACGTTAACAGGTTGCGGTTGTTCGCCGGCAGGCACGTGTTACGTGAAGTAACGGCACACGTGTGTTAGCATCGGCTCAGTAGTTACGCACCAGTGTCCGGCTGTACTCCTACACGCCTTTCTCTCATTGTTTAGCAGCAGTTGGTCACCTCTGCACAGTGGGCCCTGGGCTGCGAATGAATCTTATATATTATTTCATCTTTATTATTTGGTGCGTTCCGCCAGCCCCGTAACACTGGTAATCATTATTACCTGTACACTGACACTGTATGCAGAGCTCCTGTGTATAATGGCACATATGGTGATATTAGTATTGTGTATTTTTTATTGATGATCAGTATTGCAGTATTCAGTCACTATGTCGTGATAATATGTTGTCCAGTCATGGTGTGGTGGCTTTTGTTCCTTGTATGTGATATTATTTGGTCGCTGTGGTGGTAATATGTGATCTGGACATGGTGTGGTGGTATTTGTCCCTTGTATGTGATATTATTCGGTCACTATAGTGGTAAGATGTGATCTGGTCATGGTGTGGCGATATTTCTTCCTTGTATGTGGCAATATTCAGTCACTATGTGGTGGTAATATGTGATCTGGACATGGTGTGGTGGTATTTGTCCCTTGTATGTGATATTATTCGGTCACTGTGGAGGTAATATGTGGTATGGACATGGTGTGGCGGTATTTGTTTCTTGTATGTGGTATTATAGGTCTCTATGTGGTGGTAATATGTGGACTTTTCATGGTGCGGTGGTATTTGTCCCTTTGGATATGATATTATTGGTCATTTTAAAAAATAGAAAAATAAATAAAAAAAATACCTAAATTGTATTGGTTATTTTAACAAATGATTAATAGGTTAAAGTAGACTAGAGCCTGGTCAAAAGAGTCTATCTTGTCATGGTGGCAGCTTCAAAAATCTTTTTGACAAAACAAAAACTGCTGACTATATGTGTGATCTGGTGATGGGAATTGTTAATGTGTGATTGGTGAGAAGTGGAGTTTTTCCAAGAGAAAGTGGTGGAATTGTGGACAGTATGAGAGGTGGAGCCTGGGTGGAGCCTCAAGGGGGCCCTGAAAATTTTGCCAGTATGGGAAAATTTCTAGTGGCAGCCCTGCCTGTAAGTACCGTATATCAAACATCTTAAAGTTTGAAGACTGTTGACCTTGAAGTCTTCTTGAGTGTGCCAAAGAGATGAACATATGCCAAAGGAAAATCAATTTATGGTTCGCGCTCCATTGACTAAACATTTTCTCTGGTATTTGAGGGGCTCACAAGAGCCTTGATGAGCAGCTAGAAGTCTCACGAGCAAGATTTGCATTACTCTGATGCGCAATGACTTCTCGCATTCTCCAATTCAAGAAAACAGGTTCTGAAAGGCGACCATGGAGAACTAATATGGCTTCAATATTGCTTTGAGAAAGGGCATCGAATTGATTAGCGTCGGCTAATTAGCACTTGCATTCATTTACTTCCTCTATTCAAGCATGGAAAAGACTCCTGACAGGCAGCTCAACAGGAGAACGTTTTTCAAGGGATGAACCAGCTTAACCTTCATAGATCCTCAGCTTGACAAACAGAATAATGATCTACAGATAAAACTACCTTGACGTTGCAGAAGCTGGTTTCTTGAAACATTTGTGTTCTCGGATCATAGGTACTTGACATTTGATGGCGGAGAGTGATTGTTTCGTTAAGGTCTTGGTTAAATGGCGATTTTATGTGCATGGAGCTGGGCTATTTTTGACCCAAAGGAACAAAAAGGAACACATTGGGTTGCATTGTTTCAGTAATGGTGTTATCCCATTTAGACAATACCAATCCATATGTTTCATTAGAGTATGTAGACATAGACAAAAAACAGTTCTGACTCCGATGCATTGGATCTGGCTATGTGCCAAATGGCTGACTGCTGGGAATCACGGCAGGAACATGGTCTTTTGGTTCCCATGGCAGGTGTTATGCCCCTCAAAGAAATGACCACTTGCACTTACATGTGACAAAATATCACATTAATATCTCTAAGCACACCTGTATTTTCAGGTGATTTTTCAGAAAATAAAGTCATGTGCATGTACATGGGGAATAACAAGATTTCTGGTTATTATGACTTGAATTTTTCACGAGTTGTCCCCTCTGCAGTCTCTAATTTTCAGATATCTCTGAGCTAATAGGTGGAGGCTGGCTACACAGCCCACACAGACATGAGGGATTCCTGATCTTCTATCTCTATGTAGCACATGTTCAGAAGCAGCAGCAGCAGCATGGAGGATGTCATAACAATATCAGGATAACTGTACTAAACTCAGTATTACAGTGTTGAGCAGTGTAGCTGAGGACAGATACACTACTTACTAAAAGGTACTTTCACATTTTACATTCACACTGATGTTCTGTAATACCCCACAACTGTCACCAATTTTCAAACATCACAGCTGGGAAGGGAGGGTCAGACTACCCACCACGCTGTTATCTTTTTGTCACAAGCAGCCTTTGCTGGCCTTTATTGTCAGGACTAGAGTTGAGCGAAACGGGTCGAAAAATTTCAAAAGTCGCCGACTTTTGGCAAAGTCGGGTTTCATGAAACGAAACCCGACCCTAGGATGAGGTCGGCCACGAGGTCGGCGACTTACGCGCCAAAGTCGCGTTTCAAAAGTTTGTTTTGCGCTCTTTTTCAGCCAATCAGGATCCACGGACACTGTGGGCAACTTGATGACATAGGCAGGGGTCACCACCATCTTTCAGAAGGGCATGCAAGTGATTGGCTTGCTTTGTTGGGCGTCACAGGGGGTATAAAAGGGCGTGCACGCCGACCGCCATCTTACTTCTGCCGATCTCAGTATAGGGAGAGGTTGCTGCTGATTCTGTAGGGAGAGCGTTAGGCAGGGAAGAAGACAAAAAAACTGCTTGTGCTGCTAGCGATTTGGCCTGCACAACACACCAGTCACTGTGTGTGCAGTGCAAGGGGAGGCTATATAGTGGTGTATCAGTGGTGTTGGTTGTTGGGCTGCCTTCTAAGGCTTCCTGACATTCCTGCATTGCTGTTTACCCACTGCTCCGCAAACTGCTTTTTTAAAAGCAATCCCAATTTTTTTTTTTTGTCCTGCTGAGAAGAAAAAAAAACTGCTTCTGCTGCTAGCGATTTGGCCTGCACAACACACCAGTCACTGTGTGTGCAGTGCAAGGGGAGGCTATATTGTGGTGTATCAGTGGTGTTGGTTGTTGGGCTGCCTTTTAAGGCTTCCTGACAGGCTGGCATTGCTGTTTACCCACTGCTCTGCAAACTGCTTTTTTAAAAGCAATCCAATCTCCCTTATCCTCTAGTCACTTTTGTCACAGCTGTGCCATCGAGCCTGTGACATAGCGCTCAGATATCAGTGGGCCTCACACAATCTAAAAGTGTCCAGTGTCCACAAGTGTCTGCAGAAATTCAAAATCTCCCTTATCCTCTCGTCACTTTTGTCACAGCTGTGCCATCGAGCCTGTGACATAGCGCTCAGATATCAGTGGCCCTCACACAATCCAAAAGTGTCCAGTGTCCACAAGTGTCTGCAGAAATTCAAAATCTCCCTTATCCTCTAGTCACTTTGGTCACAGCTGTGCCATCGAGCCTGTCACATAGCGCTCAGATATTCATTGGGCCTCACACAATCCAAAAGTGTCCAGTGTCCACAAGTGTGTGCAGAAATTCAAAATCTCCCTTATCCTCTAGTCACTTTGGTCACAGCTGTGCCATCGAGCCTGTCACATAGCGCTCAGATATTCATTGGGTCTCACACAATCCAAAAGTGTCCAGTGTCCACAAGTGTGTGCAGAAATTCAAAATCTCCCTTATCCTCTCGTCACTTTTGTCACAGCTGTGCCATCGAGCCTGTGACATAGCGCTCAGATATCAGTGGGCCTCACACAATCCAAAAGTGTCCAGTGTCCACAAGTGTCTGCAGAAATTCAAAATCTCCCTTATCCTCTAGTCACTTTGGTCACAGCTGTGCCATCGAGCCTGTCACATAGCGCTCAGATATTCATTGGGCCTCACACAATCCAAAAGTGTCCAGTGTCCACAAGTGTGTGCAGAAATTCAAAATCTCCCTTATCCTCTAGTCACTTTTGTCACAGCTGTGCCATCGAGCCTGTCACATAGCGCTCAGATATTCATTGGGTCTCACACAATCCAAAAGTGTCCAGTGTCCACAAGTGTGTGCAGAAATTCAAAATCTCCCTTATCCTCTCGTCACTTTTGTCACAGCTGTGCCATCGAGCCTGTGACATAGCGCTCAGATATCAGTCGCCCTCACACAATCCAAAAGTGTCCAGTGTCCACAAGTGTCTGCAGAAATTCAAAATCTCCCTTATCCTCTCGTCACTTTTGTCACAGCTGTGCCATCGAGCCTGTGACATAGCGCTCAGATATCAGTGGCCCTCACACAATCCAAAAGTGTCCAGTGTCCACAAGTGTCTGCAGAAATTCAAAATCTCCCTTATCCTCTCGTCACTTTTGTCACAGCTGTGCCATCGAGCCTGTGACATAGCGCTCAGATATCAGTGGGCCTCACACAATCCAAAAGTGTCCAGTGTCCACAAGTGTCTGCAGAAATTCAAAATCTCCCCTGTCCTATAGACACCTTGTACCTTGTTTTACATTACTATATAGTTTGTTGGATTTTGTCTACATTTCTACCAAAAATGAGGAAGGCTGGTGGAAGAGGCCATGGAATTGGGCGGGGGTTGGCAGCTGGTAATGATGGTGTTGGTGGTGGATCTGATGGTAGTGGCAAGAGCAAAATAGGACCGAATGCAGGAGGTGTTGAGCCTGCGTCATCGTCTGGCTACATAAGGCCTCAAACGCTTAGTTTTCTAGGAGTTGGCAAACCGCTTTTAAAGCCAGAGCATCAGGAAAAAGTTTTGTCTTACATTGCTGACTCAGCCTCCAGCTCTATCGCCTCCTCTTCTTCAGTTGTAAAAAGTAAAAGCACTGAGTCGTCATTGGAGGCTCATGTTCATGAACCACACCTTTCCTTGTGTCCTTCACCCCAACCAAGATTGAAGGATGACGCAGGCCATACTACTGATTACTCCATGGAGCTGTTTTCACATACCATGCCTGGATTATCAAGTCAAATGGTGAATTACCCAGGCCAAGATGAATCTGACATGGAGTGCACTGATGCACAGCCGCTGATGGATGATTGTGCTGGTACATTCACTCAGAGCACTACATTGTCCTCGCAGTGTACAGAGCCAGATTCTGACCCTGATGAGACTCAGGTGCCCCTTCCCGCACACTATACCACCATACACGGTGAGGAAGGTGCACATGACATAGAAGAGGAGGTGATGGATGACCCAGATGTTGACCCAGATTGGCATCCATTGGGGGAAGAGGGTGCTGCTTCCAATAGCTCAGATGAGGAGCATCCACAGCAGACATCGACATCGCAACAGCTGTTATCTGGCAGGCCCAGAGCACTCCAAAGACAGGTTCCAAACATCAAAAGAGTTGCTGGACAGCTTGTCCAGAGGGTCAAAAGATCACAGCGTGCTAGGCCGCAAAATGTCTGCCAAAGTAGGAAGAGTGCAGTGTGGCACTTTTTTGACCAAAATCCTCATGATCAGGCCAAGGTTATCTGTAAGAAGTGCGCAAAGACCTTTAGCCGAGGGAAAAATCTGAAAAATTTGAATACCAGTTGCATGCTTAGACATTTAACCAGCATGCACTTGCAAGCGTGGACACAACACCAAACCTCAAGTGCCACATGTGCAACTGATCACAACGAAGGTAGTCAGCAACGCTACATTGTTTCCCCCACTGTAAGCCCACCGGTTAGCACAGCAGCAAATGTTGAGGTGTCGTTGCAAGGCCACAGCAGTCAGGGAATCCCACTGTTATATCAACGAAAGACTGATTCTAGGCCATCAGAAAGAACACCAACTCCATCACCATCATCAACCCTCTCTCAGTCCGCCCTGTCCACCGCTACTTCCACCATATGCAGCTCTCAAGTCCAGCTCACCCTCCGAGACACTATGAGTAGGTCAAGAAAGTACACAGTCTCTCATCCGCGTACACTGGGTTTGAACGCCCACATTGCCAAACTAATCTCGTTTGAGATGATGCCCTTTCGGTTGGTGGAAAGCACAGCTTTCCGCGAACTCATGGCCTATGCAGTACCACGCTATGACCTACCCAGTCGCCACTTCTTCTCTCGCAAAGCCATCCCAGCCCTCCACCATCATGTGAAAGACCGCATTGTCCATGCACTCAAGCAGTCAGTGAGCGGAAAGGTGCACCTCACAACTGATGCATGGTCCAGTCGGCATGGCCAGGGCCGTTACGTGTCCATCACTGCGCACTGGGTTAATGTGGTGGATGCAGGGTCCACAGGGGACAGCTGTGGTGGGACAGTGCTGCCTAGCCCACGGTATAGGAAACAGTTGGCTGTAGGCGTTCGACCCTCCTCCTCCTCCTCCTCCAGAAGCGAAAGCTCGTCCACAGAGCGCAGTCGTACGAGCACTCCATCTGCAGCTGCCACTGTTGCACACGATGTGTCCCCCTATCGAGCAGCTAGTGGAAAGCGTCAGCAGGCTGTGTTGCAGATGATGTGTTTGGGCAACAGACACACCGCCGAGGTGCTGGCCGAGTACTTGAAGCGACAAACTGAGTCATGGCTGGGCAGTGTACATCTTGAGGCAGGCAAGGTAGTTAGTGATAACGGCCGTAATTTTGTGGCAGCCATAGCCCTTTCAAAACTCAGCCATATACCTTGCTTGGCTCACACCTTGAACCTGGTGGTGCAGTGCTTCCTCAAAAATTATCCGGAGTTAACAGCCCTGCTCCAGAAGGTGCGAAGACTGTGCGCGCACATCCGCCGGTCGCCTGTACACTCTGTTCGTATGCAGAAGCTGCAGCGATTGCTCCACCTTCCCAACCACCGCCTCATTATCGACATTGCAACAAGGTGGAACTCCACCCTGCACATGGTGGAGCGGCTGTGCGAGCAGAGGCAGGCCATAATGCATTTGTGGGAGGATACACGGCCAGGTACTTTGAGAGCAGACATGGAGTTGACAGGTGTGCAGTGGTCGAAGCTGAAAGACCTCTGTAAAGTCCTTCAGTGTTTTGAGGAATGCACACGGCTGGTAAGCGCAGACGACGCCATCCTAAGCATGAGCATCCCACTTATGCGTCTGCTCATGCAAACTTTGACGCACCTTAAGGAGCAGGCGTCTGCAGCCAATGTTGATGAGGAGGAAGAGGAGGAGGGAATCCTTGATGACATTCAGCCATTGTCTGCTCAGGGACCTCTCCTGGACGAGGTGGAGGAAGAAGAGGAGGAGGAGGAGGATGATGGGGATGATTACTTAGGGGAGGAGGATGCATCTCGTGGGGCAAGTGAAAATGTTGGCGTGGCAAGGTCTGGTACAGGGTTTGTGCGTGACTGGAGGGATGTGGATTTGCCAGAAAGTGCTCCTCCAACCAGCACTCGCAGTGCATCATTGACACCGGGAACATTGGCCCACATGTCAGATTATGCCTTGCAGATCCTAAAAAGGGACCCACGCATTGTCAAAATGATGAACGATGACGACTACTGGTTGGCCAGCATCCTGGATCCACGCTATAAAGGCAAATTACAAAACATCATGCCACAGGAGAACCTTGACCTAATATTGGCTAATAAACAAGCAACTCTGGTAAATCGGTTGCTTGAGGCATTCCCAGCACACAGCAGCGGTGATGGTTCTCACACGAGCCGTACGGGCCGGGGGCAGCTTGGCACAGGTGTTCGTGGTGCACACAGCAGAAGTGGTGTTGGAGACAGAGGTTTCATGACAATGTTTTGGACTGATTTTTCAAGTACCGCTCACACAACTGGTAATACTGCATCGATGGAAAGTGACAGGAGACAGCAGTTGTCAACTATGGTTACAAACTACTTTTCCTCCCATATCGATGTTCTCCCACACAGGTCATTCCCCTTTGACTATTGGGCCGCTAAACTGGACACCCGGCCTGAATTGGCACAATATGCCTTACAGGAGCTCGCTTGCCCAGCTGCAAGTGTGCTATCGGAAAGAGTCTTCAGTGCAGCTGGATCAATCCTGACAGAAAAAAGGACCCGTCTGTCAACCCAAAATGGGGATGATCTAACCTTCATTAAAATGAACCACGCATGGGTTTCCAAGGATTTTGTCCCACCTTCCCCTGATGACACATAGGGTGACAGAAAAATGGCTTGCTTTGGTCCCCCTCTTCCTGGGACTTGACCTATTTCACCTTTTGCATCAGCTGAATGTCCAACATCAACATATGCCACTTTCTAAAACTCCCTAACTGTGCTGCCTCCCCCCCCATGGCCGGGGTCACCACCTAGTGCACGACACCGTGCGAGTGCCGTTGCCCTGGACAGGTGGGTAGGCCGACTCTTGGGCGCGGGCACTGGCACAGGGTCCTTCATAGTGCAATCAAGTGTCTCTGACGGTGGTGGTGCACAACCGCCGTCAGACACACCGCCGTACTATGAGGGGCCCAGTGCCAGTACCGACGCCCACGAGTGGGCCCCCCTTGCTTGGGCAGGGCCCCAGCATTTGCAATCTTTACCTCTCCCTGCTCCTCCGCTGTGTAGTCTGGGCCGTCAAATCCATACTGTGCCTGACACCGTCTGAGCCTGCCTCCTGATGTATAGACATGTATTTTGAATGTGTACGCTATCCATACATGTTATCTGGGGATACGGTACCCTTTCTAACCTTTGTGCAATCACGTGCAATCCATACTGGGCCTAACACCGTCTGAGCCTGCCTCCTGATGTATAGACATATATTTTGAATGTGTACGCTATCCATACATGTTATCCGGGGAAACGGTACCCTTTCTAACCTTTGTGCAATCACGTGCAATCCATACTGGGCCTAACACCATCTGAGCCTGCCTCCTGATGTATAGACATATATTTTGAATGTGTACGCTATCCATACATGTTATCTGGGGATACGGTACCCTTTCTAACCTTTGTGCAATCACGTGTAATCCATACTGGGCGTGAGAACGGCTGGCGAGCTGTTAAGCAAGCTACAGCACCTGTGGTTTGCACACATAAGTTTTTCATTTTTTCAGGAATGACGGTTAGGCCTAATTCCGGAACTGCGGTTGACCTGCACTTACTGGGAAATCATTGTTCGCGGGTAATAATTGTAATCAGTGATCCCCATCACTAACGTTGTTCAGCGGGTTATCTGCACCTGTAAGCGACAAACGCTGGCCTTTTCAGTGTAGCGCACATGCAGCCACGGACATGTAAGGGCATGACACACCAGTTATTGGCCAATCTCATGTGCCAGAGCCTCACGTGTCCCTCTAGTAAGCCGGACTCGGACCGCGGGGCATGACGGAGTCTCGTTCGTTAATGGAATTAAGCTTGCAATGTGTGCATCTGTTCTGTAGCTGGCATGGTTGAGGTTTCCCAGGTGGAGTCGAATTTAACCGTAGGCTCCACTCCTGGTGGTGCCCTTCTGGACATTCCTTTAAGGTTCAGCTTTGCAACCATACTGCCCACGTAAAACAAACACTTTGCCTTCATGAACGCTGTTTGGAGGGTCATGACTCGTGGGAATAACGCCGCCCAATCAGTTAACCTGCTAGAGAGATCGTTCGTTGCTCCCAAGCATGACATCACACTCCCTAGGAAGAAGGTAATGCCACTGTGGCGACCGTACTCCTGGGGGCGACACAAGTGCACTGATGCCCAGCCACTGCTCGATGAATCTGCTGGTACATTGACCCAGACCACTACATTCCCCTCGCACGCTACACGACCTGAATCTGACCCTGATGAAACTCAGGTTACCCTTCCCATATACAGTTCCATCTTACACGATGACAAAGAGGAAGCTGCAGATGAAAGTGCAGGTTCGGCCCACCTGCCATCAGACACACCACCGTACTATCAGGGGCCCTGTGCCAGTGCCGTCGCCAACGAGTGGGCCCCCCCTGCTTGCTCAGGATCACAGCACTTGCAAAGTTGAAATACTGTGCAGTGAGATGGAAGATGGGGACGACGAGGAGTCCAGACTAGTACAGGGATTCCCTAGCGAGGAGACTTATTTGATTGTTTTCAATGTTGGGACAGCAATTTTTGGGGAGCACTATACTCTGGAGAATGAT
Organism: Dendrobates tinctorius; assembly: GCF_039654945.1. NCBI lineage: Eukaryota > Metazoa > Chordata > Amphibia > Anura > Dendrobatidae > Dendrobates > Dendrobates tinctorius. The sequence continues at coordinate 54,986,121 of NW_027361696.1, forward strand.
AGATGGGGCCCACCATACACTGGAACATTCCAAAGGTGGACATCAGACACTGGAGCAGCATTTACAGGGCCCATTATACACTAGAGCATTAGAAATGGGGCCCATTATGTTTGGAGCATTATTTGGGCCCATAAGACAGTGGAGCTTCATCCATGGGGACCAACATATACTGTAGCATTATGTGGAGCTCATCATATACTGTTTCAAACATTATATGGGACCAATGATTTTGTATGGAGAAATAGATGGGCCTCGTCATGAGATGTAAAAAGTGAGGTATTTTTCATTGTACTATACCGCTATTTCTCTGCTGTGTCGGAGCATGATGAGTTGTGGTATGTGTTAAAGGGGCGCTCTTTCGCCCAGGGCACATGAAAACCTGCAGCCAGCCCCCCCCCCCCCCCACAACTTTAGCCAAATAACCCCCATTTTTCAGTGCGTAACTTGTATTATGAAGTTAATTAAGGTTGACAAGCTTAAGTAAGAAGAATTGATGCTTTTGGCATTCAAATGGGCACTGTAGGTGTGTTTCCTGTCCTCCTCTCACTGCCGACTTTTATTCCCCATTGACTTACATTGGGTTTCGTGTTTCGGGACGACCCCGACTTTTCCCTATAATCGGACGATCTTGCTCGACCCGACTTTTGGAAAAGTCGGGTTTCACGAAACGAAACGCGACCCTAAAAAACCAAAAGTCGCTCAACTCTAGTCAGGACAATTACACAATTGACCAACGATTAACAGATGAGGCTGCGTTTGTTTCCACTAAGGCCGGTTATTGGGAATCAAACAGTGAGCACATGGTATATACACCTCCGATTCCAACGCTTGGAATATGTGTATATACCCCAGGTATGATCACTGCTAACTCCACAATAACCCAAGAACTACTAGCTGCAACCACCAATCATTTTTAACAAGCCGATTCGACGCCTGGGTTTCTGGTAGCGTATGACTTTCAGGAATGTGGTTTACAGAACAAAAGGAGCAGAACTATTACATTTTATATTTAATCCAGAAAGATAGGCAGTGTTTATTAAAAAATATGCAAATGATTTTACAAATTGGACAAAACAATACAGCATATACAACTACATAAAATGAAATGGATTAACAGAGAAACTTACTACGCTGGTCACAGAGATGGTTCAGCTTAGCGGATGGAAACTATCTGGATAAAAGTGTCTGATTAACGTGGATCAAACCTACACTGATGTGTGTCTTCCTCAGCATTCAATATGTTTTATTGATTTTACCTTTTCTTAGATAGAAAACATGGCATGGATGGCAGTTTTCAGCGATCTGGCCACTATTGATTGGGGGCCTATAGGCAGTTGTCACAGTCATTCTTCCCATATTATCCGTGAAGTAGAAAATATATGTACTATCAATATTGGATCTATACAAATCCCAATATTCATAATATTCCATCGGAGACACAAAGCCTGGGGAAGTTCTTTCATCATAGCAGCTCATCCAGGATCAGAGCCTCCTGCTGCTCCCTTAATCAAACAAACCCCAGGCTTTCTGTCCATTCCCAGAAAATATACCAGTATTAATTACCATATATTAGTTGTGGGAAGGGAAGCACTCTGGTATGCTAAATTGGGGTCTCTGCATTCTTACCTGTCCACACGAGGGAATCTGGGCATCCAGAATTGGATTTACTTAGTTTTGTCACTTCTTAGCTACACATAATTTTCTCACTTCCCATACGTCAGCTGTGTAATTCTACATCAAGGAGGCTTAGATTGTAAGCTCTTTGTCCTTGAAATTGAATGCCCCCTCACTGGAGTGTGTTATAGATTTTAATGTGTTCTATGACAATAATAAATGAACTACTATCTCCAAACTCATCTCTTCTCAATAATATGCTTCTTGAAAGAATGTCTCACTGTTGAAATAGGACAGGGTTATTTGCTGTAAGATCAGTAAGGTCTTACTGGTGTGTCAGATGTTACAGACAGTCACTCTGCATCTGGATGCAGAAGGTCTCTGCGTTTGGCGTTGCAGATGCCTTCTTAATCCTTGTGACTTTTGGACCTAGTGGCAACCTCCCTCCGGCTCTAATTGACACACCTGGACCTGAGTGTTTATAGACTCTCAGTCTGCACCAGGGTGTTGCCGGTGATATTCACATTTTTCCCTTGTGCAGGCTTGGAGTGATAGCAGTCGGCTAGCGTCCTCTCTGGTGCTGTTGGAGGACATTTGGTGTTATCTCTCTGAGTCTGCTCAAGCTAAGTTACCTTCCCCCTTGTTTGTCTCCCTTCTTCTCTTTAGTGTACAGTGGGGACTGACCAGTGCTCATCCTCCCCTTCCCAGGGGTGGGATTTAAATTTTTAACAACAGGTTCTGTGTTTGTGTGTGGAAAACCACACCCATTTTAAGCCACATCCCATTTTTAAGCCACACCCATTTTTAAGCCACACCTTTTCCTCATATACAAGTAGGGGCACCAAGCTGGCAGACAGTCGCGAGCCACAATTCACGGAACCGTGAGCCACATGTGGCTCCCGAGCTACAGGTTGGGGTCCCCTGATCTATAGAGTAATATCTGTAATGAGATACGAGGCCCAGGACAAAACATAAGGCAAACTCAGACTGTACAGGAGGAGGCACAGGGCACATAATACGGTGTCCAAAATAATGAGGCACAGGACACATTTCGGGCTCTGACCTGGCATTGGTGCAGTCCTGGTACAGAACACATTAATGGCCACAGCACATATAGGGTATACTTGTAACTTGGTACATTATGGGGCACAGCACACAGAGTATACGTGGTACATTTCAGGGCACATTTCAGAGCACAGCTCGCAAGATGAAGCAGCCGCACTCACACATGGTGTAACTGTCATGTCACCGTGTTGGGCTCTGACCTGGCGTTGGAGTGGTACTGTACACAGGCAGGCTGCGTCTGAAGTAAGCACCGGCGGCGGATGACAAGGCCTCCTGGATGGCCCCCAGCCCCCGCACCGCACACACCGTCCTGCCACACACTGGCAGCACACCACCACATCGGTGACCAGGGTGATGAAGATGGCGGGCTGCAGGCAGGCCGCAGACTCGAGTCCAGTGCAGGCAGCTTACACTGGGAAGCGGCGTGCGAAGCGCGCGGTGACTCCAGATACCCAATAGCCGCACCGTACTGCCACAGGTATCAGTGTGCAGGGGACGCTGGGGTCTGGCGGGGTGTGCTCAGTCACAGTGCAGTGAGTGCACGTATCAGTGCGCGGTATCTGGCGGGCGGGGCTAGGAAGCAGAGTCCTGCTCTCCTCCTCTGTGGTTTTGACAACTTGAGCGCCGGCGCTGCTGCTACAAGGTACTGAATCACGGCTCTGGATCTCCCCGGTTTGGGGAACCGGCTGCAACCGGTTCCACTGAACTGGGGAGAACTGGCTGAATCCCACCCCTGCCCCTTCCCTATTCAGGGCCTAGCTCTAGGGATATACAGGGCTTAGGTTTCTGCTTGGCGATTGGTGTGGAACCATTATAGGGACAGTAGGGGAGGCAACGTACTGTTAGATCTGCCTAGGGGTCTCCACTCACCTTTTCCCTAGCGTTTGGGCTTCCTTCCCCTCTTCCCCACGTGTTACACTTAATCTTTCCACACTGTGCATGACATGAGGCTCAAATATGCCTCTGCTGTTTTGAAAGTAGTTTAGTCATGGGCATAGATTGTCTGATGACGTTTTGTTTTTGTGATCCTTAATCTCATGATTTTACTATGGTTCATATAATGCGTTACCACATGACCCTTGCCTAAAGTATTCTTCCAACCCAAGGATTTTATGCCATACCCACAAGAAAAGCTTTTTCTGTAATTCCAATACAAGCCAATGGAGTTGTTTCTTTCATACTCCTTCTTTAGACTGCAAGAACAATTAAGTGTTCCAGAGGTGAGATCCCAAAACATGATGGTAAAAAAAAAAGTCTGAACACAACACGCTATATGTAAATTACCTTGAAAGAGTCATCTAGTCATTGCTGTGTGTGGCCAAAACTGGACATTGTGCAAATTTGGTAAATGCTGCATTTTTGGGACACTATTAACAATATCAACGGTCTCAGGACACCAATACTGATAACAGCTGAGGCAAGGCACAGAGCCATTGGCTCCTTGCTCCATCACTTACTCTATCAGAATGCAGGCTACTTTCACTGTGAAACAAGATAGAAAAAGAGATGGAGGCTGCGGAGGATGGAGAACCAGGATTAGGTGAGTGACAAAGATCATAGCTCAGGGGAGTCACACTGAACCCACCATGCTGTTACCTTTTGTCACAATCAGTTCTCTGCTGCCCCCTATAGTGAGGATAATTATGCAAATTACTGACGATTGACAGAGGAGGCCACAGGCTGGTCCCACTAATAGGCTGGTTATTGGAGAACTAACAGTGAGCGAATGGTACATACATCTCGATTCCAACAAATAGAATAAATACACAGTATACACCATCATGGTAACTGCTAACTCCACAATAATCCAAGAAAGATTGTTTATTATATGCCACCACCAATCGTTTATAGAATGATTAGATGCCTGACTCAAGGTTGCTTATGGCTTTCAGGAGTGTGGTTGACAGAATAAAAGGAACAGAACTATTAAATTTTATATTTAATCCAGATCAAATGGCAGTGTTTATAAAAAATATACAACAAATTTTACAAAGGGGACAAAAAACAATGTATGCAATTGCATAAAATAAACAGGATTAACAAAAGACTTACTAAACACTGGTCATAGAGATGGCTCCACTTACCAGATGAAAGCAATCCGATTGAAAAATGTCTGATTACCATGGATGAAGCCTACACTGGTATGTATCTTCCTTAGCATTGAACATAGATCATAATTTACCTTGTCTTTTTATCAGCAAGTTACATCCACATACCTCCTCTTGATAACTTATAACAGATCTGGTCATGGGATGTGACTTCAGTTTCATAAGTTTGATATTCCCAAGGATAGCTTTGCTCCAGTGGCTCGCATGCTTTCAATATCGCCATCATATTTTTTTATCAGGATTTTACGCTTTCATAGATAGCTGACAACAGCCATGTCATGTTTCCTATCTGTCCACTATTAATTTGGGACTGATTGGCATGTCTCGCATTTATGAAAAACTAAGCATATTATTACCCTATTACTCCTGAAATTGAAAATGTATGCCGCAACAATATCGGATCAATACTATCCCCAATATTCATAACTGTACATTGGAGACACACAGTCACGGGTGTGTCAAGTGTGACACAGTCATTCTGGATATGGCTGTAGAAGGTCACTGCATCAGGCTCTGCAGGCACATTCTGGATATTGCATCTCTGTTGTGGAGTGATATCCTTCTCCCTCTAGGACCTAGCGATGATCTCCATCGTCTGCTGCTGATTAACACACCCTTACTGGAGGCTTAAATACCTTTAGTCACTTCATCAAGGGGCCGGTGATAGTTCTATTTACCTTTGTCTGTTGGTAGTGCTAGAAGTCAACTAGTTTCTTCTTGGAGCATCTTGGTGCATTGCTGAGGTTAGCTCTCTTGTGTCGTCTCAAGTTAAATGTATTCTCTAATTTGTCTTCCTGCTTCATCTTTAGTTGTAATGGGGGCTGAGTAGTGCCTACCCCGTCCCCTCACTATCTGTCCCTGACTATCTGGGGCTTATCGCTAGGGGCAATCAGAGATTAGGTTCCTGCTAGGTGAGGAACATATTTAGGGACATAAGGGCAGACAAGTTGTTGTCGATCTGCCTAGGCGTCTCCACTCCCCCCTTTCCTAGTGCTTGGACTCCCCCACCCTCTTCCAGTTGTTGTGCACCTAGCTCCTCCCTCACTCAGCATGACACACAAAGTCTGGGGAAGTTCTTTCATCATAGCAGCTCAAGAGCCTACTTCTCCTCCTTTTATCAAACAAACCCCAGACTTCATGTCTATTCCCAGTAAATATACCATTCTTAATTATCTGTCCACACCAGGGAGTCTGGGCTTCAAAAAGAGTTTTAATTAGTTTTGTCACTTCTTAGCTACCACTAATTTCCTTTCTGCCCCATATGTTAATTGTGTTATTCTATTTCAAGTTTCAAGGAGGTTTGGTGATTGTAAGCTCTTTCTTCTAGTGGAGATTCTTTATGAGAGAAAAGATGGGGTGAATGCCCTCTTACTGGAGCGGCCTTATTTTAATTTTTTCTACGACAATGAGCATAATTTTTTTCTTATATTATTTGGCCTGGGAGCCGAATGGTTAGGGCATCATACTTTATGGGGGTTTGTAGAGGACCTCATACTATATATAGGAAGCTGTGCAGCTATCATGTTGTATGCAGGACTTTGGGGAACATTATACTGTGTGGGTGACTATGGGGGACATCATACTGTATGGGGGCTGTGGTGACTATACTGTGTGTGATGCTGTAGTGGCCATCATTCTACATAGGTGGCTGTGGGGAACCATCATACGATATTGGTGGTTGTGGTGGACATCATGCTGTGTATGAGGCTTTAGGGGACATCACACTGTGTAGAGGATGCGGGGAAGGACATTATATTGTGTGGAGGACTGTGAGGGACATAATACTGTGTGAGGGCTGTGAGGGACATAATACTATGTGAGGAACTATGGTGACCATCATACTGAATTTAGAGCTGTGGTGACCATCATACTGTATATGGAGGTGTGGCGGACATCATAATGTGTAGGGAGCTGTGGTGGATATCATGCTATATATAGGGAGCTGTGCAGCAACCATGCTGTATGGGGGCTGTGGGGGATGCTATACTGTGTAGGGAGCTGTGGTGACCATCATAATGTGTAGGGAGCTGTGGTGGATATCATACTGTGTCGGTGGCTGTAGGGGACATCTTAATATATATAGTCATCTGTGCAGCCATCACACTGTGTAGGGGCTGTGGGGAATGTTATATTGTGTGGAGGCTGTGGGAGACATCATACTGTGTAGGTGGCTGTGGTGAACATCATACTGTATGAGGGGTTGTGGTAAACATCATAATTTATACAGGGATCTGTACAGCCATCATGTTGTATAGAAGGATGTTGGAAACATTACTGTTGTGAGTTCATTCTCTGGTTCACCAGTTGTGAGTTCTCCTTCCAGACTCCCTCTGGTGATAACAGGAGGTAGTGAGGCTGATTTGATCGGTGGAGATCTGCCACCTGAGAATGAGGATGACGATTGGACCTCAGGAGTCTCAGATTGGATTTAAGACAGCCGACGCCCTATTCAGTTGCTGGTGATTCCTTCTGGCTTGTCAGCTCTTGGTTTTCAGCTCTGTTCCAGTCATCTAAAGCTAAGTTTTTCTGCTAATGTTCACACTTAATTTTGTTGGTCTATTCAGTTTTTTGGTGTGGTCAGCCAGCCCCGGCTGGGGGCTGTGCTGAATTACCACTCTTATTTATCAGTATTTTTCCAATTTGCTTTTTGTCCCTTACTAGTTTGGTCTCTTTTTGCTCTGTCTCAGAATATTTCAGAGTGCTGATATAGTGGGAGAAGTCTAGTGACTTCAGGGTTCATTTTGCTATCAGAAGTGTTGGACATTATTTTTGTAAGGTTTTTTGCAGGTTGCAGACAGTGTCTTTCCTTTCCTCTCTAGTTAGTTTGGGCCCTATCATTTGCTCAGCCTATTTTCCTGCCTGTGTTTGTGCCTTCATCTTGTTTCACCGTCAATACATGTGTGGGGGCTATCTATTCCTTTGGGGTCTGCTCTGGGGCAGTTAGTTTTCCCCTTTTCATGCTTCAGGCTTATTCAGTCCTCCAGCTGTGACGAAGTGTCTAGGAACATCGTAGGTACGCTCCACGGCTGCTGCTAGTTGTGTGGTAGGATCAGGGATATGCAATCGGCATAGTTACCAACCTCTCTGGTTTTCTGTGACTTAGCTTGTTTTGCTTTTTTCTCCTCGGTGACCCATTCATAACACATTACACTGTGTGGGGGGGCTGTGGAAGACATCATACTGTATGGTGACAGTAGTGACAATCATGCTGTGTGGAAGCTGTGGTGGACATCATATTGTGTGGGGGGCTGTATTCAATATCATACAGTACTGGGATCGGTTCTTGGGTGCTTTTAGCTGTGTATTTTGGGTCATTATCCTGTTGCAAGACCCATGAACTGTAAAAGTCGGCCCGGGCAGTAGTCGTGGGTGAGTATCTCGGGCATTATATACCCTGGCCTCCCTCTACAGGAAAACGGTACCTCTTCTCTTGCATGATACAATCAGTACTCACGGTGCTTTCAGCATCTTCTTTGCTGCACTGACTTGAAGCTGATCCTGGATCCCAATGAATAGAGACACAGTCCCGGGCAATTCTTAACTGAACAAATTTATTTACTTTAGGACACAGCACATCCACATAGTTTCCAGCACTTTCATTACATTAAAGACGGCACATTACTTCATCTTTCCCTTCACTGTTCCTTGCGTCACTAAGTGTTTCCGCGGGACAGAGTATCAAACGGCTCCTCAGTATCCTCCCTGTAAGGCGTCACCACGGTGAAGCGCTCTCCTGCCCGTTTCGCTCCAGACATCAGAGATCCAGCCCACATAGCTAGCCACCACATTCTGAAGTGACCCCATACATTTTACGGTTTTACGGTGACCTTCAATCTTCCTCTACTTCCTTCTTTTCCTCTCTACTGCTGGTTCTGCTGTACCTTGTTCTTCTCTATGTACCCCCTGGATGGCTGGGCATATGCTTTAATGTTACGAGGTAGTTAGGCAGCTTGGGAATATAGCCCACCCGAGCACACAGGGGTCAGGCCACTGACTCACTACTATAGGAAGATCTTCCTGACTTATTCCCCAGCTAACCCCTCCTACATTTATCTCTTATATGTACTACAGCTATATATACCAAGTAGTGTATTCAGTGGCTCCATTTAGTGACACTAACCCAAACTGCACTGTCCATACCAATTACATGGTGCAGAAACATAACAACACATAATACAGTATATAAATAATACATCAACATGAAATATACGTTAGTACACTACAATGGTATAAAATATATAAATATATATATACATAAGAGCAACATGGAGGTTTAAAGGAGTAAGACTCTCAACCCCTTACAGACTTGCGACTGAGGCCAAGCTTTCTGACACTGGGCAGCACATTTCTCTCTTGAATCCCTTGATAGTCTTGAGATTTCATTGTACCCTGCACAGATTCTAGACACCCTGTGCCAGATGCAGCAAAGCAGCCCCAGAACATAATAGAGCCTCCTCCATGTTTCACAGTAGGGACCGTGTTCTTGTCTTGATATGCTTCATTTTTCTGTTTGTGAACATTGTGATGTGACTTGCCAAAAAGTTCCATTTTAGTTTCATCTGTCCATAGGACATTCTCCCAGAAGCTTTGTCACTTGTCAACATGTAGTTTGGCAAATTCCAGTCTGGCTTTTTTATGATTTTTTTAAACAAAGGTGTCCTCCTTGGTCGTCTCATATTACTCATATAATGATGGATGGTGCGATCTGACACTGATTTTCCTTGAGCTAGAAGTTCACCTTTAATCTGTTTAGAAGTTTTTCTGGACTCTTTTGTTACCATTTGTATTATCTGTCTCTTTGATTTGTCATCAATTTTCCTCCTGCGGCCACGTCCAGGGAGGTTGGCTACAGTTCCATAGAGCTTAAATTTCTTAATATGTGCAACTGTAGTCATAGGAACATCAATCTGCTTGGAGATGGTCTTATAACTTTTATGTTTAACATGTTTTTGGCTATAATTTTCTTTCTACTCTCCTGAGACACCTCTTTCCTTCGCTTCCTATGGTCCATGTTGAGTGTAATACTGTATACACCATGTCACTGTGACGTCTGCCTGCGGTCTGGACTGCAGCCAGACAGCACCCCGAGAAACACTGATACCCTTTACCCCTATACAGGGATCTGGATTTATAGCAGAGCCCAGGAGGCGCTGTCTGAATAGGAGCAATGACCAGAGCAGGACGGTCGCCAGAAAGGTGTTCCAATACAGGACACTGAGGCAATGATATCCGAGACTAAACCAGTCAGGCAGAAATGGTATAAAAACAGTAGACAGTAGCAGAGTCAGATTCCAGGTCGAAGCCAGAGTCATAAACCGGGAGGGCAGCAGAGGTACAGAATCGTTAGGCAAAAGCAGAGTCAGAATCCAGGCCAAAGTAAGAGTCATAAACCGGGAGGGCAGCAGAGGTACAGAATCGTTAGGCAAAAGCAGAGTCAGAATCCAGGCCAAAGTAAGAGTCATAAACCAGGAGGGCAGCAGAGGTACAAAGTCGTTAGGCAGAAGCAGAGTCAGAATCCAGGCCGAAGTCAGTGTCATAAACCAGGAGAGTCGCAGAGGTACAGAATCGTTAGGCGGAAGCAAAGTCAGAAGTCCAGGCAAAAGTCAGAGTCAGTAAAACAGCAATTCACACAGTAACACGCAGGGGAACCAAGAATATATCCGGCGGCCTGCAAGAGCAGTCCCAAGGTATTTGAGGGATCAGGTCATCCCTTACAGGCCCGTGGCCTGATGATGTCATCCGGACCGCCCCCAGGACCAGGCTGGATGGTAATGCACCAGCCCCTTCATGACTGACCGAGGAGCGAAGCCTGCGTCCAGCGGACGCCTGCGCAGGAGCCTCATGACTATCGCCGCCACCACTCGGGGTTGAAGCACAACGCCTCCCAGAGACCAAGGCCGAGACTGCAGGCCACGGGTCAGACGGTGATAGGACAGTCCGGCGCCTCCTAGTGGTCGAGGCCGGAACAGCAGGCCCTGAGTCTGACGGTGATGTGATAGTCCGGCGCCTCCTACTGGCCGAGGCCGGGACAGCAGGCCCTGAGTCTGGCGGTGATGTGATAGTCCGGCGCCTCCTACTGGCCGAGGCCGGGACAGCAGGCCCTGAGTCTGGCGGTGCCGTGACAGTACCCCCCCCTCTAAGAGGGGCCTCCGGACCCTCAAAACCCGGTTTGTCAGGGTGGAGGAGGTGAAACCTGCTAATCAACCGCTTTGCACGAATGTCACTAGCGGGGACCCAGGACCTCTCCTCTGGGCCGTAGCCCTTCCAATGCACCAAGTATTGTACCGAGTTTCTCACTAGACGGGAATCAAATATGCCTTGGACCTCGTACTCTAAGGCGCCCTTGACCAAAACTGGAGGAGGAGGGGACCGGACGGGACGAATTGGGGAGCGGTATACCTTGAGGAGGGACTTATGAAAAACGTTAGGAATTTTAAAAGACTGCGGGAGTTTTAACCGAAACGCTACTGGGTTAATTACCTCTAATATTTCATATGGTCCGATGAACCTGGGACCCAGTTTGGCTGACGGTACCTTAAGTTTGATGTTTCTTGTAGAGAGCCAAACCTTGTCACCAACTCCCAGGTGCGGCCCCTGGGATCGTCGTCTATTGGCTGCCGAAGTCTGTCTAATTTGAGCCCCTTTTAAATTAGAGTTTACTTCGGACCAAATAGTCTTTAGACGATGTATACTTTGCTCAACCCCTGGGATTTCCGACATCTTGGCCGAAAATGATCCAAAGCGCGGATGTAGACCGAGGTTACAGAAGAAGGGGGTGGTTTTGATGGAGTCTTGGTATCTATTATTGAGAGCGAACTCTGCCAATGGCAAATGTTCCACCCAATCTGACTGATGTGCTGAGACATAGCAGCGGAGGTATTGCTCCAGCGTTTGATTGGCACGCTCAGTTTGACCATTCGTCTCGGGATGGTATGCCGAGGAAAAAGACAACTCAACACCAATACGTCTACAGAACGCCCTCCAGAACTTCGAGACGAACTGGGTACCCCTGTCGGATACGATATTTGCCGGAACGCCGTGCAGACGTACAACGTGAAGAACAAACAACTTGCTTAAGGTTTCAGAGTTGGGTAAGCCGGACAGGGGAACAAAGTGAGACTGTTTACTGAACCTGTCCACCACCACCCAAATACAAGTTTTCCCCTCGGAAGGTGGCAGGTCTGTAATGAAGTCCATGGAGATGTGGGTCCATGGACTTTCAGGGGTGGGCAAGGGCTGAAGCCAGCCGGCAGGACGGTTATGGGGGGACTTGGCGCGGGCACAGACTTCACACGCTGAGACGTACTCCTTGCAGTCCTTGGCCACCGTTGGCCACCAAAAGTTCCTGGTTACCAGCCTAGTGGTATTATTAAGACCAGGGTGGCCTGCCAGGACGGAGTCGTGAGATTCTTTTAACACTCGTAAGCGAAAAGTAGCTGGGACGAATAATTTTTTGGGGGGCGTAGAGTCAGGAACTTGTTCTGATGACCTACGGATCTCCTCCAGAAGGTCCAGAGATACTGCCGACACAACAATGCCATTTGCCAATATGGGAGCTGGTTCATAGTCCTCGGTGTGTGTGTGACAAAAGCTGCGGGAGAGGGCATCTGCCCTCACATTTTTGGTTCCGGGGCGAAAGGTGATTAAAAAATCGAACCTGGAGAAAAACAAGGCCCACCTGGCCTGCCTAGGGTTTAGTCTTTTAGCCGACTCTAGGTAGGTTAGGTTTTTGTGATCGGTAATAACAGTAATTTTGTGTTTGGCGCCTTCGAGGAAGTGGCGCCATTCCTCGAAGGCCCACTTAATTGCCAATAATTCTCGGTTGCCGATGTCATAGTTTCTCTCCGTGGCAGAGAATTTGCGGGAGAAAAAGGCACATGGACGAAGCTGAGTGAGGGATGCAGAGCCTTGTGAGAGCACTGCTCCCACTCCGACTTCGGAGGCATCCACCTCCACAATAAACGGGTGGTCCAAGTTTGGTTGAATCAACACCGGGTTGGCCACGAAGCACCCTTTTAGTGTGGAAAAAGCCCTGGTTGCCTCAGGATTCCAATTAGTCACGTCCGCCCCTTTCCGGGTAAGGTCCGTGAGTGGCTTGGCAATCTCTGAGAATCCCCTGATGAATTTGCGATAATAATTCGCAAATCCCAAAAATCGCTGGAGTGCTTTCAGCGATTTGGGTTGTACCCAATCCTTAATGGGTTGAATCTTGGCGGGATCCATGCGGAACCCCTTGCCTGAGACCATGTATCCTAAGAACTGCACCTCTTCGGCAAAAAAAACACATTTTTCAAATTTCGCGAACAAAGAGTTTTTGCGCAGTCTTTGCAGTACTGAACGGATGTGTTGAGCATGAGTCACAGGATCAGCAGAATAAATCAAAATGTCGTCCAGATATACGACGACATACACCCCACAAATATCTCTAAAAATATCATTGACGAAGTGCTGGAACACTGCAGGAGCGTTACTGAGTCCGAAGGGCATTACCAGGTACTCAAAATGGCCAAGGGGTGTATTAAAGGCCGTTTTCCATTCGTCCCCATCTCTTATGCGGACCAGGTTATATGCCCCCCGGAGGTCAAGCTTAGTAAACCAGCGAGCTCCCAGTAACTGGTTAAACAGATCAGGAATGAGTGGCAGCTGGTATTGATTTTTTACCGTTATGGCGTTCAGCTCACGGTAGTCAATGCATGGTCTGAGTCCACCATCTTTTTTCTCTACAAAGAAAAACCCAGCTCCTACAGGTGAGGTGGAAGGTCTAATGAAGCCTTTTCGAAGGCTGTCTGCAATGTATTCCTTCATGGCTACACGCTCAGGACCAGAGAGGTTGAATATTCTCCCCTTAGGGAGACGGGCACCAGGGACCAATTCGATAGGACAATCGTATTCTCTGTGAGGAGGTAGTTTCTCCGACTCCACTATAGAGAAAACATCTTCATAATCCCTAAACGCATATGGAATAGAAGGTGTTTTAATTTTAATCTGGTTCACTGAAAAAGACATACAGTTACTCTGACACCATGGACTCCAGCGTACAACGTCACCTATGCGCCAGTCAATAACCGGATTATGTTGGTGCAACCATGGCATGCCTAACACCACTGGATCGGATAAATTGTATATAACAAAAAATGACATTTGCTCGTTATGTAACGTCCCCACTGACATAGAAATTTCGGCAGTAACGAATTCCACGCCTCCTTGGAATATAGATGTACCATTAATCGCAGTAGTCTGAATAGGCGCTTTAAGCCTTGACAGAGGTACACCAAGGCTCTTAGCAAATAAAAAATCCATAAGGTTGACGGCAGCACCACAATCCACATAAGCCTTCACCCACAGACGTTTCTTAGCAAAAGAAAGGGAAACTGGTAACAATAGTTTGGCCGCATTTGCGGGCAATACCTGACCCCCAACGCTGTCCAGGGGGTGATGGTCCAGGAATGTGGATTTCCAACAGCCAGCATTTTCCTTGAAGCTTCCAGGCTGCAGCATGTTTGAGCCTGAGAGTGATTTCTCAGGCTGTGCAATGTAACAGGTGTTTGGGCCAAGAATCAGCTCAGTCAGGAGGAAGGAAAAAAAAAGGTGAGGAAAACTGCTTTTATCTGTGTTAAGTATAGACACAAAAAGCCGTTTTATTTTTAGGGCCGGATATAATGTGACGTCTGCCTGCGGTCTGGACTGCAGCCAGACAGCACCCTGAGAAACACTGATACCCTTTACCCCTATACAGGGATCTGGATTTATAGCAGAGCCCAGGAGGCGCTGTCTGAATAGGAGCAATGACCAGAGCAGGACGGTCGCCAGAAAGGTGTTCCAATACAGGACACTGAGGCAATGATATCCGAGACTAAACCAGTCAGGCAGAAATGGTATAAAAACAGTAGACAGTAGCAGAGTCAGATTCCAGGTCGAAGCCAGAGTCATAAACCGGGAGGGCAGCAGAGGTACAGAATCGTTAGGCAAAAGCAGAGTCAGAATCCAGGCCAAAGTAAGAGTCATAAACCGGGAGGGCAGCAGAGGTACAGAATCGTTAGGCAAAAGCAGAGTCAGAATCCAGGCCAAAGTAAGAGTCATAAACCAGGAGGGCAGCAGAGGTACAAAGTCGTTAGGCAGAAGCAGAGTCAGAATCCAGGCCGAAGTCAGTGTCATAAACCAGGAGAGTCGCAGAGGTACAGAATCGTTAGGCGGAAGCAAAGTCAGAAGTCCAGGCAAAAGTCAGAGTCAGTAAAACAGCAATTCACACAGTAACACGCAGGGGAACCAAGAATATATCCGGCGGCCTGCAAGAGCAGTCCCAAGGTATTTGAGGGATCAGGTCATCCCTTACAGGCCCGTGGCCTGATGATGTCATCCGGACCGCCCCCAGGACCAGGCTGGATGGTAATGCACCAGCCCCTTCATGACTGACCGAGGAGCGAAGCCTGCGTCCAGCGGACGCCTGCGCAGGAGCCTCATGACTATCGCCGCCACCACTCGGGGTTGAAGCACAACGCCTCCCAGAGACCAAGGCCGAGACTGCAGGCCACGGGTCAGACGGTGATAGGACAGTCCGGCGCCTCCTAGTGGTCGAGGCCGGAACAGCAGGCCCTGAGTCTGACGGTGATGTGATAGTCCGGCGCCTCCTTCTGGCCGAGGCCGGGACAGCAGGCCCTGAGTCTGGCGGTGATGTGATAGTCCGGCGCCTCCTACTGGCCGAGGCCGGGACAGCAGGCCCTGAGTCTGGCGGTGCCGTGACAGTCACCAAAGAGCACAGTGAGTATCTGTAGCCCTCTATACAGGCCCACTCACTGATTCCAAGATTGTAGACACCTGTGATGCTAATTAGTGGACACACCTTGATTTAACATGTCCCTTTTGTCATATTATTTTCAAGGGTACCATCATTTCTGTCCAGGCCTATTTCATGAGTTGTTTTTTTTAAATTCTGTGGAAGCATGGTTGAAAAGCAATGTCTGGCTTGGCCATTCAAGAATATTCCACTTCTTTGCTTTAATAAACTCCTGGGTTGCTTTAGCTTTATGTTTTGGGTCATTGTCCATCTGTAGTATGAAACGATGACCAATCAGTTTGGCTGCATCTGAGCACACAGTATGGCTCTGAATACCTCAGAATTCATTCATCTGCTTCTGTCCTGTGTCACATCATCAATAAACACTAGTGACCCAGTGCCACTTGCAGCCATGCATGCCCAAGCCATCACACTGCCTCCGCCATGTTTTACAGATGATGTGTTATGCTTTGGATCACGAGCTGTACCACACCTTCGCCATACTTTTCTCTTTCCATCATTCTGAGGTTGACCTTGGTTTCATCTGTCCAAAGAACATTCTTCCAGAACTGTGCTGGCTTTTTTAGCAAAGTCCAGTCCAACCTTTTTGTTCTTGATGCTTATGAGTGGCTTGCACCGTGCAGTGAACCCTCTGTATTTACTTTCATGCAGTCTTCTCGCCTACCTACTGGAGAGTGTTGTTCACTTGGTTGGCTGTTGTGAAGGGGTTTCTCTTCACCATGGAGATTATTCTGCGATCATCCACCACTTGTTAGGCGTCAGGTTCCTGCAGCTGCACAGCAGGAATCCAGAGCCTTGCATCCAGCAGTCTCCCATTCTCCACCGACCGCTCAGGAGCCTGCACAGCAATCTCAGCGTCCCAGGCACTCTGCTCAGACCAGCTCTGTAGGAGTTGTTGTTGCTACCACCTCTGGGTCAGCAATAGCAGCGCAGGCTGTCCTGCAGCAAGCCACTCCAGAGGCTAAGTCCTCTCGTTGCGCTACTGGGCATGCCCACGAGACGATCTCCCATTGGAGATCGGGAGTCATGTGCTAAGGTCCTTCTACTGATCTGAATGGTCCATCTCAGAGATCTGGAAGGTCCCGGAAGCGCACGGCTATAAAAGGCCCGCATGGCCGCTCGGCCATGCGCTAGTATAGACTCTAATTGCTACTGTGTGAATGGTGAAGGATGTATGGACTGCGAATGACTCATTAAGATTCCCCTCCCTCTGATATTACGAGTGCGTTTAGGGATCTAGTTATAGAGTCAGCGCCAGTCAGTGGCAAGTTACTGGCCACACGGCACATCCTCCACAGTGCTAGCATCCAACAGTGCGCCCTCTTGGGTACTGTCATATTGCGGCTGAGTCAGTCGCCGCGCTGCTGTAGCAGCACTAGTTGGCGTCCGCGGTAGCGATGCCGCACACACGTTAGGTCTAGACGGACATCGCCCTGAGTCTTGGGCTTAGTCCTGTGACCACATACCGTGCGTGCACTTCGCTGAGTCCTGTGAGGTCAACAGGCTCGGCATTTATGTTCATGCCTTAGGCGACTCTGTGAATCAACAGAGTACGCCCAGCGCACATTGGGTGACGTATAACCCGCGTGTGCTATACCGCCATATAGCGCATCTGCCATTGTCTAGCAGCGGTTTTAACACCTACTTCACGGTGGACCCCGGGTGGCGAACGCACTTTCTATTATTTAATATTTAGTGCGTTCCGCGATCCCTAACATTATACTAACGCCAGAGTCTGGCTAGTAATGGCGGACCTGCAGCAGCTTCGGCAGTAAATTCGGCAGCTGGAGAGCAGGTTGGCGGCTATTGAGAGCTCCACCTCAGCTGCGAATGCTACAGTGGCCGCTGCCCGGGCAGTCGCAGAGGCTGTCTCGCGTGTGCCCATACCCACGCCTGTGCCGACAATGTCCCGCCTCCCGTTGCCCGATAAATTTTCTGGTGACAGCGCCGCCTGCAGGGGTTTCGTGAGCCAGTGCTCTATCCAGCTTGAGTTACTGGCCGCACGATTCCCTACAGAGTGGGCTAAGGTGGGGTTTATTCTCCCTCTTGTCGGGCAGGGAGTTAGAATGGGCCACGCCGCTGTGGGAGCGTGATGATCCCGTGGTTCTGAGCGCTGCTCAATTCCTAACCTCTCTAAAACAGGACTTTTTGGGACCACGGGTCACTTATGACACCTCTCTCCAGCTATTAGCTTTAACACAGGGCTCCCTCTCGGTCAGCCACTACGCCGTTCATTTTCGGACACTGGCTTCCGAGTGGCCTGATAAGGCGCTCATCCCTGTGTTCTGGAGGGGTTTGGCGGAGCATGTCAAAGATGCTCTAGCTACCAGGGAGGTTCCCGTAACTCTGGAGGAGTTGATTACTATCTCCACCCACATTGATCTCCGTTATATTGAGCACGGGTTGGAGCGAGCTCAATCCAGACAGAGGGTTAGGTTGGCTCCTGCCTTCTATATACCTCTTGAACACACGGAGGTGTCGCGCACCGGCTCTAAGCCGCGTCCGGTGTGAAACTCCGCACGCTGTTATCAGTGCCAGCAGTTTGGTCACTCGGCTAATTCGTGTCCACAGCGGTCGAAAAAACGATCACGCCCCGTGGTTGTAGGAGGGGGTCTATCTGATATGAAACCCTTTTCTCCCAAACCGGTATTCCGAGGGACGTTAGATAGCGGTGCTTCCACCTGGGAGGTAGAGGTCACGGTGGACTCCAGGGCAGAAGGAAATTTCATGTCTTCGTCCTTCGCCCAAAAGCACGCTATGCCACTGGTGCTACTGCCCCATCCCATGACCATCAGGGTGGTTAATGGTGCGCCTTTACCATCTCAGGTCACCCACCAGACAGCACCTCTTGGCCTCTATCTCACCATCTCACCACAAGACCTTGTCCCTGTTCATTTTGCCAGGTGGCATCGACCAGGTGCTTCTCGGAGTTCCCTGGCTCCGTTACCATTCCCCTTATATTGATTGGTCTTCAGGGAATATACAGGGTTGGAGCAAGGACTGTGAGGGGAAGTTCAATGAGGGGCAGTGTCCAAGTAGCCTCCACAGAAGTGCCCGGGGAGCTTTCCGCGGTTCCTACACACTATCGGCAGTACGGGAACGTTTTCTCCAAAAAGTCTGCGGAGACGCTTCCGCCGCACCGTCCATACAATTGCCCGATAGACCTATTGCCAGGCGCGGAACCTCCTAGAGGCCGCGTGTATCCTCTATCTCTCCCAGAGACGGAGGCTATGTCACAATATATCCGGGAGAACCTGGCAAGAGGTTTTATCAGAAAATCGGTGTCGCCGGCTGGTGCAGGGTTCTTGTTCATGCAGAAGAGTGGAGAGTTGCGCCCCTGCATTGACTACAGAGGTCTCAACGCCTTTACTGTAAAAAACAAATAACCTCTTTCTTTGATCTCTGAGTTGTTTGACAGGTTGCGAGGGGCCCGGATCATTACGAAATTGGATCTACGGGGGGCGTACAACCTGATCCGCATACGCGAAGGAGACGAGTGGAAGACAGCCTTTAATACCAGGGATGGCCACTACGAGAATTTTGTCATGCACTTCGGCCTCTGTAATGCGCCCGCTGTCTTCCAGGACTTTGTAAATGACGTCTTTCGCGATATGCTTTCCACCTCGGTGGTGGTCTATCTGGATGACATTCTCATCTTTTCTCCAGATTTGACCTCTCACCCGAGAGACGTCTGCAAGGTCTTCGACCGTTCGCGGGCGAATTCTCTCTTCGCCAAGCTGGAGAAATGCCAGTTTGAGCAGGAGTCCTTGCTGTTCCTGGGCTACATCTTCTCAGCCCAGGGGTTGGCTATGGATCCTGCCAAATTGCAAGCAGTAATGGACTGGCAGGAGCCTCATTCTTTGAAAGCGGTGCAACGCTTTTTGGGGTTCGTTAATTATTATCGTCAGTTCATTCCCCATTTCTCCACACTGGTAGCTCCTTTGGTCACTCTCACCAAGAAAGGAGCCAATCCTAAGGTTTGGTCAGAGCAGGTTTCCACGGCCTTTTCTTCTCTGAAGTCCCATTTTGCTGGCGCTCCTATCCTCCACCGTCCCGATGTGGATAAACCCTTTATCCTAGAGGTAGACGCCTCATCCGTCGGTGCAGGAGCAGTCCTTTTCCAGAAGGATGCTCAAGATCGGAAGCATCCCTGCTTCTTCTTCTCAAAGACCTTCTCACCGGCAGAGAGGAATTACTCCATCGGAGACAGGGAGTTGCTGGCCATGAAACTGGCCTTTTCTGAGTGGAGACATCTCCTGAAGGGAGCCCGTTTTCCCTTCCAGGTGTACACTGACCATAAAAACTTAGTCTATTTGCAAATTGCCCAGCGCTTGAACTCTCGTCAAGCTAGGTGGTCGCTCTTCTTCTCCCGCTTCACCTTGCGCTATCTGTCTGGAGGGAAGAACGTCCGTGCGGATGCTCTCTCTCGCTCGATGGTCTCAGCGGAGGAAGAGGAGGCTAAGCCTCGGCTAATCGTCCCCACGGAGAGCCTGAGGACCGGGGCTCTGGTCGCTCTTGAGGCATTTCCGCCGGGCAAGACCTTTGTCCCTCCTCGCCTGCGGCCGGAGGTCCTCTTGTGGGCACACACGTCCAGGGTGGGTGGTCACTTTGGCATTAAGCGAACCACAGAACTCCTGGCAAGGTCTTATTGGTGGCCTCACATGGCTCAGGACACAAAAGAGTACATTCAAGCATGCGTCTCTTGTGCTCGGAACAGGTCCTCTAGGCAGAGGCCGGCTGAGTTGCTGTATCCCTTGCCGGTGGCAGACAGACCCTGGGAGATAGTCGGCATGGGCTTTGAGGTCGGCCTGCCCAAGTCGGGTGGCAGCATGGTCATCTGGGTGGTTACCGATCATTTTTCTAAAATGGTGCATCTGGTGCCACTCGCGCGGCTGCCTTCTGCTCGCGGTCTCGCCGCACTGTTCATAAAGCATGTTTTTCGTTTGCACGGTATGCCGGACAAAATAGTCAGTGACTAGTTTTGAGAATTCCGATACTGCAAATATCGGGTATCGGCCGATATTCGCTGTATCGGAATTCCGATACCGAGTACCGATATTTTTTCAATATCGGATACCGGAATCGGAAGTCCCCATAATGCAAAGAGCCACTGTTGTAGCTGTGATTGGCTGCTGAAATGATGTCATCATGATGCGTGGTCTGTGCGCATCATGATGCGCGGTCTGTGCCGACAGCCGGGGGTCTGTATGGGCCTGCCGGGGCCTTGTGCCGGCTGCTGGGGATCTGCACGGACCTGCCGGGGGCTTGTGCCGTCTGCCGGGGGTCTGTACGGGCCTGCCGGGGGCTTGTGCCGGCTGCCGGGGGTCTGTACGGGCCCGCCGGGGGCTTGTGCCGGCTGCCGGGGGTCTGTGCGGGCCTGCTGGGGGTCTTGTGTGTGTGCAGGCATCGTCGGATGGGACTACAAGTCCCATCCGGCGATGCCTGCTACAATGACAGTGATTGACACATTAGCCAATGATGGGACAGTAGTAGTCCCATCATCCGGCTAATGTGTTGAATGTAAAAAAAAAAAAAAAAATTACATACATACTACATACATACATACTACATATATACAACATTCATACATACTACATACATACTACATATATACAACATATATTTTTCAATATCGGATGGTATCGCTCAACACTATCAGTGACCGAGGTCCCCAATTTGCTTCTCGGTTTTAGAGGGAGATCTGCAGTCTACTCAGTATCGAGCTAAACTTGTCCTCCGCCTATCACCCTGAGATGAATGGGTTGGTTGAGAGAGCCAAACAAACTCTGGTCACGTACCTGCGACATTTTGTCTCTGCCAGGCAGGATGACTGGACATCCTTACTACCGTGGGCTGAATTTGCCCTGAATAATGTAGTGGCTGATTCCACTGGTCAGATGCCGTTCCTTCTTAATTACGACCAGCATCCGCGGGTCCCTGTCCCGATGCCAGTGTCTTCCACTGATTCCAGGGTGGCAGACTGGGCAGTGGAGGCTCGCGATATTTGGGATCGCACCCAGGATGCTATTCGAGCCTCTAAAGAGAGAATGAGAGCTTCAGCCGACACACATCGGCGTCCCTCTCCAACTTTTGCCCCTGGCACCTTGGTGTGGCTCTCTGCCCGAAATATCAAGCTGTGGGCCGAGTCCTCCAAGTTCGCTCAGCGATACATTGGTCCCTTCAATGTCCTCGAGCGCATCAGCTCAGTGGTCTACAGTCTGGCTCTTCCACCACACTTGGCCCTCTCTGACGTCTTCCACGTGTCCCTTCTCAAGCCTGTTCACATGGCTTGGTTTTTCGAGTCATCTGCCGGGACATCAGACCTGTCCTCGGCTGAGTTTGAGGTCAACGCCATTGTAGGACGCACGATTGTGCGTGGCAAAAAATTTTATTTGGTGGACTGAAAGGGTCATGGTCCTGAGGCCCGGACCTGGGAGCCAGTGGAGAACATCCACGCCCCGCTCCTGATCGCGGCGTTTGAGCGTACCGACACTCAGAGGGGAGGGGGCCCTAGGAGGGGGGTAATGTTAGGCGTCGAGTTCCTGCAGCTGCACAGCGGGAATCCAGAGCTTTGCATCCAGCGGTCTCCCATTCTCCACCGACCACTCAGGAGCCTGCACAGCAATATCAGCGTCCCAGGTGCTCTGCTTAGACCAGCTCTGTAGGACTGTTTGTTGCCGCCACCTCTGGGTCAGAAATAGCAGCGCAGGCTGTCCTGCAGCAAGCCATTCCAGAGGCTAAGTCCTCTCGTTGCGCTACTGGGCATGCCCACGAGATGATCTCCCATTGGAGATTGGGAGTCACGTGCTCAGGTCCTTCTCCTGATCTGATTGGTCCATCTCAGAGATCTGGAAGGTCCCGGAAGCGCACAGCTATAAAAGGCCCGCATGGCCGCTCGGCCATGCGCTAGTATAGACTCTAATTGCTACTGTGTGAATGGTGATGGATGTATGGACTGCGAATGACTCATTAAGATTCCCCTCCCTCTGATATTACGAGTGCGTTTAGGGATCTAGTTATAGAGTCAGCGCCAGTCAGTGGCAAGTTACTGGCCACACAGCACATCCTCCACAGTTCTAGCGTCCAACAGTGCGCCCCTCTTGGGCACTGTCGCATTGCGGCTGGGTCAGTCGGCGCGCTGCTGTAGCAGCACTAGTTGGCGTCTGCGGTAGCGACGCCACACACACGTTAGGTCTAGACGGACATCGCCCTGAGTCTTGGGCTTAGTCCTGTGACCACATACCGTGCGTGCACTTCGCTGAGTCCTGTGAGGTCAACAGCCTCGGCATTTATGTTCATGCCTTAGGCGACTCTGTGAATCAACAGAGTATGCCAAGCGCACATCGGGTGACGTATAAACCGCATGTGCTATACCGCCATATAGCGCGTCTGCCATTGTCTAGCAGCGGTTTTCACACCTACTGCACGATGGACCCCGGGCAGCAAACACTCTTTCTATTATTTAATATTTAGTGCGTTCCACCGTCCCTAACACCTCTGTTGTCTTCCATGGGCGCCCAGATCTTTTTGCATTGATGAGTTCACCAGTGCTTTCTTTCTTTCTTTCTTTCTTTCTTTCTTTCTTTCTTTCTTTCTTTCTTTCTTTCTTTCTTTCTTTCTTTCTTTCTTTCTTTCTCAGGTTGTAGATGTTGCCACTCCTAATGTTGTAGCAATTTCTCAGATGGGTTTTTTCTGTTTTTGCAGCTTAAGGATGGCTTGTTTCACCTGCATGGAGAGCTCCTTTGACCGCTGTTTCCTTCACAGCAAAACCTTCCAAATGCAAGCACCACACCTCAAATCAACTCAAGGCATTTTATCTGCTTAATTGAGAATGACATACCGAAGGGATTGCCCTCACCTGTCCATGAAATAGCCTTGGAGTCAATTGCCCAATTACTTTTGGTCCCTTTAAAAACAAGGTGGCACATGTTAAGGAGCTGAAACTCCTAAACCCTTCAACCAATTTTAATGAGGATACCCTCAAATGAAAGCTGAAAATCTGAACTTCAACTGCATCTGAATTGTTTTGTTTAAAATTCATTGTGGTAATGTCTAGAACCAAAATTAGAAAAATGTTGTCTCTGTCCAAATATTTATGGACCTAATTGTTAGTAGGCACAATGAAGGGGGACATTATTATAAGGTGGTACATTAGGGGACGATTATCATTAATCATTATAGGGGGAGTGCAGAAGGCATTTTTATTACATGGTATGATTTCAAGGGGGAATATTATATATGGAGGCACAGGGTGACATTTCAATAGGGTGTTGTGTAATTGTAGGGGGCAAATGGGGGGATTATTCAGCAGCTTTGCAAGCAGTCCTATGTAAAAATGCATTCATGGAGTTTTAACATTCCTCCATCCTCCACTACAGCCCCCTGCCTCAGTTCTGGAGATCTTAGCATCTCTCCTCTTACTGGTGTGTAATGGGAAGACTGGGGGACACCACTGGAGGGGGGGCAGTCGTGACAGGGAAGTCAGATCTTCAGTGTTACCATGGCAACTGCTGACATAATTTCTATTTTTATGCCTGTAACGTGGCGGAAAATGTGAGTTCAATGAGGCCTGATATTCAGGAGGAAGGGGAATCCTCCGGCACGAGAATGTGGATGTAAATCCTAATGTGATGTGGGTATAATTAATGTGCCAGCAAATGCTGCATTACAGTCTGCAGGATGGAGAGCCTCGTCCCCCACCACTCCTAGGTGTGGCGTCACGACATTAATCAGGAATTCTTCACACGCTTGTAGCAGAGATGACTTTGTGGTAAGCGTACACGATCGTGTCCTCTGCTCCTGCCCGGTGTCCCGGAGATTGCACCTACGCTAATTTTCCTCCATCTGTCAGGAGTCGATAAAGGAGGACCTGCCCATGGTTGCCATGGCAACCTCTACCTTCTGTTACCATGGAGACCACCGGACTGCTGAGAAAGCAGGTCTTTCTGGTTACTATGGCATCATCCTCTGCCCCTATGGCAACTGCCCATCGTTTGACACTGGTTGTCATGGAAGCGAGGATTGTCAGGCAGGGAGGTGGCAGAGGAGGACAGGGTTTGCCTACATGCTGGGCTCCAGGGTGAGGATTCGGTGACCTTGTGCTAGTTTGCAAAGCTGGCCGTACAGATTATAGAGGTTGTTCGGACCAATATCTCGCTAAGATCCAAACAATTTTTCCCATCCAAGCAAAACTTACTGACGTATTTTGATCTCCAACATGTGGTTTGATAGCTGTTGAGTAACTACAACTCCCATCATGCACTGACGGCTAATCAGTGCCTGTGTTTGAGCTTGGACAATAAAGCTATGACATTATGTCCACCTGACCCCCTTCAAGTTTCCTGCCACATAAACCTGCAAGGCTTTGCACTTCTACAGCTTTTTTTTGCTGTGACAGCAGCGTTAAAGGGTTAGAAAGAAGAACTAATGTGGTGCGTCATAGCAAATTATATTCCTCTATATTGTCCACACAATAATATTTCTCCTAGTGGAGCCCATTAGTATCTCTACACAGCACTGTACCCCTTTCTTGGCCATAAAAGTGCCCCATACACAGAGTCTGGTGCTTCCTTCATACAGTATGATGTCCCCACAGTACATTCCCCCACACATAAAATAGTATGATGTCCCCATAGTACATTCCCCACACACAGTATGATGTCCCCACAGTACATTCCCCCACACATAGTATGATGCCCACATAGTACATTCCCCCACTCATAGTATGATGTCCACACAGTACATTCCCCCTCACACAGTATCATGTCCCCACAGTACATTCCCCCACACATAGTATGATGTCCCCAAAGTGCATTCCCCCATTCATAGTATGGTGTCCACACAGCACATTCCCCCATACACAGTATGATGTCCCCACAGTACATTCCCCACACACAGTATGATGCCCCACAGTACATTCTTCCACACACAGTATGATGTCCCCACAGTGCATTCCCCCACACATAGTATGGTGTCCACACAGTACATTCCCCCATACACAGTATGATGTCTCCACAGTACATTCCTCCATACACAGTATGATGTCCCACAGTACATTCCCCCATACACAGTATGATGTCCCTGTAGTACTCGCAGGTACTGGGGATGCAGTGACGAGGCATGAGACTGTTTGAGCTTTAAGGTGTAACTTTTATATCTATAGATGCCTTTGGGGCTGTCTTGAGCAACCGAACAAGCTAACAATAACTGCCCACGCAGGGGATCAATACAAGAAACACACGGTAATGCGAACACGACTAACCCGGCGAAGGCCGATCACAATAGGGCCGCGATATGGCCAACTACGGGTCATTAGTTATAAAAGTGTCACTTATCCTCTCTGACGTCCGGCAGGGTCCTGAACAATGATGCTTCGGCGTTTCAGCCGCTGGGCTCAGCCGACGAGGATCTGACGAGGACTTAGGGCGTTCCTGTGCCCAGGCGAGGTGGGGGCACAACAGGCCCCGGAAGAGTTTCGCAAGGAGGCGCCCCCGGTGTGGTGCCGCTTGGGGGCTGGAGAAAGGAGGCCGCAGCCCCAAACAGAGCTGCAGGGATCGCGGCTGGCAGCGGACAGGCCGCAGCCACAGACTGGAGTGGTGCGGCGGCGGCCGCGGGCGGCAGCGGACAGGCCGCAGCCGTGAACTGGAGCGGGGCAGCGTCTGCTGCGGGCGGGAGCTGACGGGCCGCACACACGGGGTGGAGTCGGGCGGCGGCTGCCGTGGGCGGAGTCGGGCAGCGGCTGCCGCGGGTGGGAGCGGACGGGCTGCACCCGCGGGGTGGAGTCAGTCGGCAGCTGCCGTATGCGGAAGCGGATGAGCCGCACCCATGGGGTGGAGTCAGGCGGTGGCGGCCACTAGGAGCATGGCTGAACGGTCGGCGTCTCCCACATGGACGGCTAGGTGCCGTCTCCCGTCTCTGGCGGTTCCTGGCTTCCTTCCTCCACCTCTCCTGTTCTGCTGACTCACCCATCCTGGCGTCCTCAGACCTTTTTAAACTGGCTCCTCCCCCAACCTCTCTATGTTCCATCCTCTAATTCTGTCCCCCGTAAACAGTTTCCCTAGGAACCTTGGTGACAGCCCCCTTGGTTCCGGCCCAGGCACACAGCGGGGACGGCTCCTCCTTCACTCCCCCATCCTGTATGCTCGCCAAACCTCGGGCGAGGGCTTAGGGAGGCCTAGGCTGGTTTTCTGCAGTGAAAGTTTCTTTTGCCATATGAACTGGTCCTGTTTGTAGCATTCGGGGGGCTTTCCAGCTGTCGTTCGCTCAGAGCACCGTGGTCCGACTGCGGTGGACTCTTCTTGGGCGGTGGGAAGTGGCGGGTCGACCAGGCCTGGTGGGTCGACTGGGTCCACCGGAGTATCATCTCCTGAAGTGTCCATTTGTACAGTCTGGGGTTCTTCTTTGTCGTCTTCATCCCAGACTGCTGGTGGGGGTTCCGGGACCTGAGGAGGGGCCTCAGGTCGTGCAGGGTCTGCGGACGTACAGGGTCGTAACATATTGCGATGTACAGTACGAGTGGGGAGGTCTTTGTCTTTTTCTGATTGTATCTTGTACACTGGCCCATCGGGGCTTACCCTGCGCAATACCCGATAGGGATCCTCTTCCCAGCGGGGTTCTAACTTGTGCTGAGGGCGCTGATCATGCACGAGTACTCGATCTCCGGTCCGGAAGTCAATGAGTTGAGGCAGCGCCCCCCCCCCCCCCGGGGTGTTCCAGGTCCTGAAGTTTGGTGTGTACAATTCGGTGCAAGGTTTGCAACCGATGCCGATGGTTCTGGACCCACGAGGAGACCCCTGTCTATGGTTGTTTCTCTTCCGGATTCAACTCTACCTCCATAATTCCTTTGCCTTCCCGGCCGAATAGCAGTGAGTAGGGAGTGACTCGGTGAACCCGGTTGTTTTAAACCCATACCAGTTCAGGGACGTATTCGGGCCAGCGGGCCTTACGGTCACTCTCCAGGGTGCGCAACATTTGAATCAATGTCCGATTAAATCGCTCGCAGACCCCATTCCCTTGTGGGTGATATGGAGTGGTGCGGGATTTGTCGATGCCATACAATTGATGTAGTTCTTCCATGATTTTTCCCAGAAAGCACGCGCCTTGATCTGAATGCATCCGTTGGGGGCAGCAGTAAACTTGGATAAAGTTTTTGCAAATCGCATAGGCGGCTGATTCTGCGGTTTGATCTTGGGTAGGGGTCACCATGGCGAACTTGGTGAATTGGTCCACCATTACAAGACAGTGTTCATACCCTTGGTATGCCGGGCCAATGGTCACATAGTCCACCATTAAGAGTTCGAGGGGCGCTGCTGCAACAATTATCTGGACTGGAGCCCGCTGCACAGGGGGTTTAGATAGTTCACATAGGCGACAGGCACGGCAAACTTCTTCCACAGCGGTCTGCAAGCGAGGGTGGTAGGCCTTTTGCTGCAGCCACTGACATGTCTTTTGCTCCCCAAAATGTGCCCCATTCTCATGGGCCTCGCGGGCAAGCCCGCTGAGTTGGGCTCCCGGTACCACGACCTGCCAAGTGATTGCTGATGTTGTCCATGATACTGTTTTCCGGTACAATAGTCCTTTGATCAGCAATTTTTCCCACTGTCGTAACATTAATAAGGTATCCTGGGTTAAAGTTTGCCGCTGAGTGTCATTAGGTAGTTAGCCCATGGCCACCCACTGACGCAGGAGCCCACTTTCTTCATCTTCCTGCTGCTGCTGGATCCATTTATCCCAGGACTGTTCTAGCATGCCCCCATCGGGCCCTATGAGAGATTGTTCTTGGGTGAGGGCGGTGAGTTTGGCGGGGGCCAGAGCAAACGGCGTCTCTTCTCCCTCTAGTTCGTCATCCCGACTTCGCCCTGGAGTTGTACGTTGGATCCTGGAGAGAGCGTCAGCATGTACATTCTCCGCTCCTCTTTTGTAAATGATCTTGTATTTGAATTTGGCCATCCGAACCACCCATCGATGCTCCAGGGCCCCTAGTTTGGCATTTTCGAGGTGGGCCAACGGGTTGTCGTCGGTCTGTACTACCACCTCGGAGCCTGCCAAGTACTCTGCGAACCGCTCCGTCATGGCCCACACTACCGTGAGGAGTTCGGGCTTAAAGGAGCTGTAATTGTCAGGATTACATTCGGAGTCGTGGAGTGATCGGCTGCCATAAGCGATCACTTTCTCCCGGCCATCTTGGACTTGCGACAATACAGCTCCTAGCCCGTGGAGACTCCCGTTGGTGTGCAGTATGAACGGCTGCAAGAAAGCCGCATAAGCTAACACCGGGGCATTCGAGAGTGCGGCCTTAAGATCTTGGAAGGCCTCTTCCTGCGGTTCTTGCCACTGAATCCACCATCCATTCGCTCCGGCAGGGGCCCCTTTTAGCAGGTCTTGCAGGGCTCGGGCTCGACGCGCAAAATTCTTTACGAATCGACGGTAATATCCAGCCAACCCCATTAAGGCTCGGACATTTTTTACCGTCTCAGGAGTAGGCCACCCCTGGATCACGGCGACCTTTTCCCGGGACGGTCTTACGCCTTCTGCAGAGACGGTATGCCCCAGATATTCGATCTCTGTCCGGAATAGGTGACATTTCTGGGGTTTTACCTTCAATCCGTACTTCTGCAGCCGGTCGAGCACCTGCCCAAACCGCCGCAGGTGGGCCTCAAACGTAGCGGCATACTGTAGATGATGATGTCATCCAGGTATATCAGCATGGCCTCTATGTTGAGATCTCCCAGACACCGCTCCATCAGCCGTTGAAAAGTCCCAGGGGCGTTGGCCAGCCCAAACGGCATACGATTGAATTCGAACAGTCCCATAGGAAGAATGAATGCGTCAGGAACACCGCACAGCGCTTGCTCACTGAGCCAGTGCGCGTGTCCTGAGTAAAACAAACTGTGCTCAGAGATACCTGTGGAGCGGGGCAGCAGCAGTGAAGATGCGTGCCTCAGACTTGCAGGACCTGAAGCTCGTGACTGCTGGGGGCGTGGCCTAAACTCGAGAGCTAGGAGCTGAGGAAAACTCCTAGAAAGATAACTACGGGACAAATTTACCAAGGGGCAAAAACCAGATCAAGCCGGGGTCAAAACACGAGATAACACGATAGTACCAAAGGGTTAGACAGAACGTATAGTCAGGACGTAGCAATAGATCAGAAAACCAGAACGGGCAAATTGATGGTACAATAGGGACAAACTGTAACGGAGTAACGATAGCCAAGCCAGGAGGTCAGAACCAGAGAAGATAATAGTACCAAAACGTGAGACAGAGAACAGAGTGAGGGGACAGACAGAGTCATACAAGGGAAGCAAACAAGCAAAGCAGTATACACGCACACCCGAGGGGTCAGACACACAGCCAGAATAACAGTATAGCTGACAGGGAATTCTAGTCTGGAGTAAGTATAAATACCCCTCCCGAATCCAAAGGGAGGCCAGCAAAATTAACCCTGAGAAAGCAGGACATTAGCCATGTCCTAACCATGACAGTACCCCCCTCTTAATGGGGGGCCACTGGACCCCCAGGGTTCTCAGGGTATCTGGCATGAAAAGCACCAGTCGATCAGCGTGCACTGAAATGGCCGGAACCCATGTCCGATCCTCAACGGAATACCCCTTCCAATGAATAAGGGACTGAAGTCTCCAGCGCACCCACCGTGAATCAATGATGCGGCCTACCTCGTACTCCAGTTGACCCTCTTCCCATACTGGTGGAGCCACGGATGAGGGATCTTCTCTAACTGTCCCCACACGTTTCAATAGGGACCTGTGGAAGACGTTAGATATTTTGAAGGAGGTGGGCAACTGTAATCTGTATGCCACCGGGTTGATCTACAATCTTGTATGGGCCAATAAATTTGGGGCCCAACTTCATAGAGGGTATCTTAAGTTGGATGTTACGGGTGGGCAACCAGACTTTTTCCCCCACTGTTAATGCAGGACCCAACCCCCTCCTCCTGTCCGCAAAATGTTTGTACTTCTTCTGGGCTTTGGAGATGTTCCCCTGCACCTCCCTCCAGAGGGTTTTTAACTGTTGTACCATCCCCTCGGCACCAAGGCAATCGGAATCCATATGGGAAAATTCCCCAAACTGCGGAACAAACCCATAATTGACCTGAAAGGGAGGCTTTCCGGTAGACTGATTAATAAGACAGTTGAATGCAAATTCTGCCATGGGTAATTCCTCACACCAGTCTTCCTGTCTGGAGGAGGCCAGGCATCTCAGAATCTGCTCCAAAGACTGGTCGGTGCGTTCAGTCTGTCCGTTGGATTCTGGGTGATAGGCAGAGGAGAATGACAACGTGACCCCCAACTTCATACAAAACACTCTCCAAAACCTGGCCAAAAATTGCACACCCCTGTCCGACACCACGTTCACAGGCACTCCATGCAACCGAACAATGTGCTGTATAAACAAGCGAGCCAAGGTTTCAGCAGATGGTAACGCAGGTAATGGCACAAAGTGGGCTTGCTTAGAAAATCTATCAACCACTACCCATACCAGTGAGTTGCCCTTGGAAGATGGAAGATTAGTGATAAAGTCCATGGACAGGTGTGTCCATGGTTTATCCGGAATTGGCAAAGGCACCAATTCCCCGGCCGGCCGGACCTGAGATTTTAGAGAGAGCACACACCCCACAAGTATTAACAAACCTTTGTATATCAGTACCCATAGAGGGCCACCAAAAACCCCTAACTACTGCCCCATGGGTAGCTGCAATACCAGGGTGTGCACTTAACACAGAATCATGAAATTCTTGAAGGAGTGTGAGACGGAATTGTTCGGGTACAAACAATTTACCTGGGGGTTTATTCCTGGGAGCTTGTGCTTGTGCTTCCAGAATCTCTCTCTGTAACTCAGAAGAGATTTCGGCTACAACCACTCCCGGTTGAAGAATGGAGGAAGGAGGTTCTGGAGGGGACACAGAATCAAAACTTCGGGATAAGGCATCCACCTTTACATTTTTAGACCCTGGTTGGAACGTGATGGTAAAATGAAATTGAGAAAAAAAAAGTGCCGAGCCTATCTGGGGGTCAATCTCTTAGCAGACTTGATATAGGCCAGGTTTTTATGATCAGTGATGACCGTAATGGGATGAGCGGCCCCCTCCAAAAAATGCCTCCATTCCAATTCCAAGGCCAATTTAACCGCTAACAATTCCCTGTTACCGACATCATAGTTTCTCTCGGCCGAAGAGAACTTCTTAGAGAAAAAGGCATAGGGTTTGAGGTTAGGGCCCCATCACACATAGCGACTCACCAGCAATCCCGACAACAATATCAACGTGTCAGGATCGCTGGTGAGTCGCTACATGATCGCTGCTGAGCTGTCAAACAGACAGCTTCACCAGCGATCAGCACAGCAACGCCGAGCGCGCAGCGTCGCTGTGTACTTTAGTTACCAGCGCGCTGATGCAGGGAGCTGGTAACTAAGGTACGCATCTGGTTTCTCCAGGGCCGTGCGTCACTTAGAAACCCGATGTGTACCTTAGTTACCAGCTCCCTGCATCAGTGCGCTGGTAACTAAGGTACACATCGGGTTTCTAGGCTCAGCGCGCCCCCTTAGAAACCCGATGTGTATCTTAGTTATCAGCTCCTGCTCGCTGGTCTCCTGCCTGTCACACGCAGCGATGCGTGCTGACCAGCGGGAGACCAGCGACCCAAAAAATGTCCAGGGCTTTCCATTAACGATCAGCGATACCGGCAGGGAGGCCGGTCGCTGATCGCTGTCACACACAGCGATCTCGCTGGTGAGATCGCTGTTGCGTCACAAAACTAGTGACACAGCAGCGATCTCGCTAGCGAGATCGCTGTGTGACGGGGCCCTTAGTCAGGGTAGAGGGGCCCTGTGACAATACTGCCCCCTCCCCCGCCTCCGAAGCGTCGACCTCAACGATAAAATGTCTTGACGAATCGGGTTGTACCAACACAGGGGCTGTAGTAAAACACTTCTTTAATGTAAGGAAGGAATTTTTTGCGGCCACGGACCAATTTTTTACATCTGCCCCTTTAAGAGTTAGGTCCGTCAAGGGTTTCACCACCTGCGAGAACCCTTTTATGAACTTCCTATAATAATTAGCGAAGCCCAGAAATCGCTGCAACCCCTTCAGGTCATGAGGCTGCACCCAATCTGTAATGGCCTGAACCTTCCTTGGATCCATGCGGAATCCCTCCCCAGATACACTTACACCCAGAAAAGATAGTTCTTGCATAAAAAATGAGCACTTCTCCAGCTTAGCATACAAATGGTTCTCCCGGAGTCTCATAAGAACCGTACGTAAATGGTGTAAGTGTGACTGACTGTCCTCAGAGTATATCAAGATGTCATCCAGGTAAATGACTGCATAACGCCCAATCAAGTCCGAAAAAACAACATTAATGAAGTTCTGAAAAACAGCAGGAGCGTTAGTGAAGCCGAAGGGCATAACCAGGTTTTCAAACAGCCCCTCAGTTGTCAGGAATGCTGTTTTCCATTCGTCCCCCTCCCGGATCCTTATAAGGTTATAAGCCCCTCATAGATCGAGCTTAGAAAACCATTTGGCCCCCGTGAGTTGGTTGCATAGATCAAGAATCAACGGGAGAGGGTACGTGTTCTTAACAGTAATTTTGTTCAGTTCCCGAAAGTCGAGGCACGGTCACAACCCACCATCTTCTTTCTTTACAAAGAAAAACCCCGCTGCCACGGGTGAGACCGAGGGCCGAATATGCCCCTCTCTTTGATGTACTTTTTCATAGCTTGGCACTCAGGCCCGGACAAATTAAACAAATGAGCCTTGGGTAATTTGGCTACAGGTACTAAATCGATAGCACAATCATATGGTCTATGTGGTGGGAGCACCTCAGCCTCGCTTTCGGAAAACACGTCTTCAAAGTCTCTCAGGTACTCCGGAATACCCTCCAGACAGACAGGCGACACAGATAGAGATTTTACCAGATTGACAAAAGGAACCGGGTTACAACACAGACAATTATCATTACATCCCCATCGGGTGATCTCCCCCTTCACCCAATCAATGAGAGGATTGTGGCGTTGCAACCAGGGCATCCCCAAAACCAGTACTGCAGGCAGATTATTCATAATGAAACAACTTAACCTTTCCACATGAGTGGAACCCACTTTCATAGAAAAAACTTCAGACATAAAGCAAATTCCATTCCGGGTAAGAGGGGATGAATCCACAGCCACAATTTTAACAGGGTCTTTTAATCTGACTGTCCCTATCTTATTAAGAGTCACAACTTGGGCATCAATCAGATTAATGGAGGAACCACAGTCAACAAAGGCGGTGGTCATAACAGGACCGCCAGCAAGTTCCAATTCAACCTGGAGCACCATCTTTGTACGTGAGAAAAAATGTACCTGGGAGTCTGGACAACCTCCTCGATTGTTGCCCAGACTCAGTCGTTTCTCTGATGGTTTCTCTGAAGAAGGGCAGGAGGGGCAATTCCTTTTCCAATGTCCAGAGGCTCCACAGTAAAAGCATAGTAGATTGTCTCTATGGTGCCTTCTCTCTTTCTCCTTGACCGAGACTGACCCAACCTCCATGGGCTCAGATACAGGTGCAGTGTCACACAATTTGGGGTACAAGGGAGACTCTTGTTGCATCATTCCTCTAGCTCGGAGTCTCCGGTCCATACGGATCGCCTGCATCATGGTGTCCTCCAGGGTATCAGGAGGCGGATGTAATGCCAGAGCGTCCTGCAGAAGGTCAAACAGGCCCCTGCGAAACAACCCCCTCAGGGTGGCGTTGATCCAGGATACTTCGGCAGACCAACGTCTAAACTCTGAGCAGAACCATTCAGCCGAGTGCCTCCCCTGTGTCACACTCATCACCATATACTCTGCCAGACGCACTCTATCAGGCTCATCATAGAAGTGCCCCAGGGCCTCAAAGAACAGGTTCACAGACATACGTTCAGGAGCAGAGGAAGAGAGAGAGAAATCCCATGCTTGCGGAGCCCCCCGAAGTAGGGAAATGATGACCCCCACCCTCTGGAACTCGTCCCCGGAGGAGCGGGGCCTTAGAGAAAGAAAAAAGCTTGCATCCTTCTCTGAAAGACCTGAACTCCTTTTTGTCCCCTGAGAAAGGGTCTGGCAATTTGACCGGAGATTCGGAGACGCTAATGACACATCTCTATCCCCAGAACTAGGAGCCCCTGCATCGACAGCCCCCTGCACAGTAACCACCAACTGTTGCTGGGTATGGGCCATCCTGCGCTGTTCCACATTGAGTTTATGGAACATTTGGTCATGTGCTTGACCTAATCAGCCAAAGCTTGTATGGGATCCATGAGGATAACACCCTTTTTTTTTCCTCAGAGGAAAAAAAAAACTGGAACGGCCAGCTATAATGTCAGGAACACCACACTGCACTTGCTCACTGAGCCAGTGCGCGTGTCCTGAGTAAAACAAACTGTGCTCAGAGATACCTGTGGAGCGGGGCAGCAGCGGTGAAGATGCGTGCTTCAGACTTGCAGGACCTGAAGCACGTGACTGCTGGGGGCGTGGCCTAAACTCCAGAGAGCTAGGAGCTGAGGAAAACTCCTAGAAAGGTAACTACGTGACAAAGTTACCAAGGGGCTAAAACCAGATCAAGCCAGGGTCAAAACACGAGATAGCACGACAGTACCAAAGGGTTAGACAGAACGTATAGTCAGGACGTAGCAATAGATCAGAAAACCAGAACGGGCAATAGACGGTACAATAGGGACAAACTGTAACGGAGTAACGATAGCCAAGCCAGGAGGTCAGAACCAGAGAAGACACTGCACTTTTAGCTGGAACGCCGGTGCCGGGAGCACCTCCTCCAGGGGTCTCACTAGTTTTGCCATTTTGGCCCATGGTTTCAGAACGATGTCTTTGTCTTCTAGGTTAACGCACCGCACCAGGACGGTCCCTTTCTGCACGGTGGCCAGGGTGCGGGCCACCAGGACTCCGGGGGGCAGGCGCTCCGAGAGGCTTGGCTCTACCTGCATCTCCACTCCTTCCAGGGGCACAGGGGCCTGGATTGGTAAGGCCACCACCGTCTGTCCTGGCGGCAGAACGAGCGGAGGGGCTGCCGGAGCGATCACCTTCCCCAGCGCCTCGCCCTCCCGACAGTCCTGTCGGACTCGCGCTCCCCGCACCAACTGTTGGAAGACCTGCCCTTGTGGCGTGCGGGAGCCCCACTGGCTCAGAGTCTCTTGAGTGGGCTCGTTCAGGAGTACGCTGCCGACCTCTTGCAATATATTCAAACCCAGGGTCACAGGGTGCTTATCGTTGGTATCTCCCTGGGTCAGGATCACTCCTCGGCAGCCGAGTGGTTTGCCGCATAGCGAAATCTGCATCCAGACTACTCCGACAAACAGAAACTGGCAGCTGGTTGGCGGTTACCAGCTTTATCACGGACCCCCACTGGGGTCTTAGTGCTTGAGGAAAATGCCACTGAAAATAAGTCTCTGGCATGGCTGTTACTTGCGACCCTGTATCGACTAGGCATCATACAGCACGGCCTTCAAGCTCTGCCAACACAACCGGACACCTCGCGACCAGATCCCCGGGACTTCCACCACCCCTCGTCGTGGTTTCTGGCTCCGAGCCGCGTCCCCCCAGCTCAGATGGCCGCCGGGGTGGGTATTCCACGCGCCGGGGGTACTCTCGGTCGAGGTGGCCAGGTTCTCTGTACTCATAGCATTCCTGAGGCTGCAGGGGCCGACTGCCCCTGGCCGTTCACTCATGGTCTCGGCTCTTCTCTTCACCTCGGCCAGTTTGCCTCTGATATCCTTCAGCTCCCGTTTCATGTCTTCCACCCATTGTGGCTCTTCAGTGGAATTCACAAAGACTTCTGTGCTCCGGACCTTTCCCACGTGGACTGTCATCCCCTGTTCCTGCTCCCACGCACGCACCTGACTCCCCACCTCGGAGAAAGCCATATGCGGGTTTACCCGGACCTGCTCCCGCGCGGCCTGCTTAGTCAGAAGGTCTCGGAGTCCGGTCACTAAAAGGTCGCGTAGGGTGAGGTCAATGGGTCCCACCCCCACGCCGTCCTTCCACTCTATGGCGGTGTAAAATTCCTGAAGAGAATTCATGTACTGGGTGACCGTCTCCCCTTCCCCTTGCATACGACTGAACAACCGGGTTCTCAGTTCCCCCACATTTGTCCGATCCCCATGTGTCTCCTCCAATATCTGTAAGACCCTAACAAAGGTGTTACGCTGTCCTGGGGGTCTCAACATTACGGAATCCCGGGCCTCCCCGTCCAATGCCATAAGGGCTACCTCAGCTTCCAAGTCGGGGGTCATCAGATGCATTCTAAACAACCCTTGCATCCGTTCCGTCCAGCTCCACAGCATGGTATTGGCGCCGGAGTACCTAGGCAGGTTGCTCAGCATAGCCCCCAAGGAAATGCTGGATCGGGGGCCAGCGTTGCCCCCCCTTTGGACTGCGGCATCCCCACTCACGCTCGGTGACTGCATCCTGCCGACTACGCCAAATGTAGTACTCGCAGGTACGGGGGATGCAGTGACGAATGCAGTGACGAGGCGTGAGACGGTTTGAGCTTTAAGGTGTAACTTTTATATCTATAGATGCCTTTGGGGCTGTCTTGAGCAACCGAACAAGCTAACAATAACTGCCCACGCAGGGGATCAATACAAGAAACACATTGTAATGCGAACACGACTAACGCAGGCCGGTCACTATAGGGCCCCGGTATGGCCGACTACGGGTCCTTAGTTATAAAAGTGGCACTTATCCTCTCTGACGTCCGGCAGGGTCCTGAACAATGATGCTTCGGCATTTCAGCCGCTGGGCCCAGCCGACAAGGATCTGACGAAGACTTCGGGCGTTCCTGTGCCCAGGCGAGGTGGGGGCACAACAGGCCCCGGAAAAGTTTCGCAAGGCGGCGCCCCCCGGCGGAGGCTGTGCGGTGCCGCTTGGGGGCTGGAGAATGGAGGCCGCAGCCCTGAACGGAGCTGCAAGGACCGTGGCTGGCAGCGGACAGGCCGCAGCCGCAGGCTGGAGTGAGGTGGCGTCGGCCGTGGGTGGCAGCAGGTAGGCCGCAGCCACGAACTGGAGCGGGGCAGCATCTGCTGCGGGCGGGAGCTGACGGGCTGCACCCGCAGGGTGGAGTCAGGCGGTGGCTGCCGCGGGCGGGAGAGGACGGGCCGCACCCGCGGGGTGGAGTCGGGCAGCGGCGGCCACTAGGAGCGTGGCTGAATGGTCGGTGTCTCACTCCTGGACGGCTAGGTGCCATCTCCCCTCTGCCTGTGGTGAGACTCCCTGCAGTCTCTCTGGTCGCTGCTCTCCCCGCTCTGCTCTGGCTTTTGCTCTGGCTCTCTGGCGCTTCCTGGCTTCTTTCCTCCACCTCTCCTGTTCTGCTGACTCACCCCTCCTGGCGTCCTCAGAACTTTTTATACTGGCTCCTCCCCCAACCTCTCTGGAACTCTCTATGTCCCGTCCTCTAATTCTGTCCCCCGGAAACAGTTTCCCTAGGAACCTTGGTGACAGCTCCCTTGGTTCCGGCCCGGGCACACAGCGGGGACGGCTCCTCCTACATCCCCACAGTGCATTCCCCCACACACAGTATGATGTCGCCACAGTGCATTCCCCCACACATATTATGATGTCCACACAGTACATTCCCCCATACACAGTATGATGTCATAGAATCATGGAAGACTTCTATTGAAGGAGAACTCACCACCTCTCATGGCAGCCTGTTCCACTCATTGATCACTCTGTCAAAAAAAAATTTCTAATATCTAATCTGTAGTGTGAACTGTGGTTAGTGTGTGACTTGTGATTCAGTGACTTTGGATTCAGGGAGTTTCCTAGGGAGGTATTACTGAATTGCTGTTATATTTTATTAATACTTTTTATTTATTTTTGCTTATCTTTTTTTCTGGTGCAATCCCCATTAGGATGTGCTCCACTATTGCCAATGCCATCCAGTGCATGTCTTGCCGCATGTATGAAATCCTTGAACAGCCGGTCGAGGGTGCATACTGCTGTGCAAGATGTGAGCACGTTGTGCATTTGGAAGCCCAGATACTGGATCTAAATGTGCAGCTGTCAACACTGAGATCCATAGACAATATGGAAAGGAGTCTTCTGCTCACTGAGCAGACGCTCAATGGCATAGATGAGGGGGGATGCTAGGTTGGAGCTGCAGGACAATGAAGCAGCTAGCTGCGAGACAGTTAGAAGTAGAGGGAAGAGCACCAGGGAGGCTAGTCCTGATCTGGCACACCCCAATAAGTTTGCTAAGTTGGCAGATGAGGGGAGTGTTAGTGCAGTAGTAGCATTGCTGCAGCAAAGCATGTCCTCTGAAAGCCGGAGGAGTGTCTGCTCCAGTAAGGAGGGAAATAGGAGAGCAGGGCAAGCCAGACAGGTTCTGGTAGTGGGAGACTCAATTATTAGGGGAACAGATAAGGCAATCTGTCACAAAGACAGGGATCGTCGAACGGTGTGCTGCCTACCTGGCACTCGACTCCGACACATCGCTGATCGGGTTGACAGATTACTGGGAGGGGCTGGTGAGGATCCAGCGGTCATGGTGCACATTGGCACAAATGACAAAGTTAGAGGTAGGTGGAAGGTCCTTAAAGATGATTTCAGGGAATTAGCCTGCAAGCTTAAAGCAAGGACCTCCAAGGTGGTATTTTCAGAAATACTTCCTGTACCATGTGCCACGCCAGAGAGGCAACGGGAGATTAGGGAGGTTAATAAGTGGCTCAGGAATTGGTGTAGGAAGGAGGGGTTTGGGTTCCTGCAGAACTGGGCCGACTTCTCAGTTGGCTACAGGTTCTACGCTAGGGACGGGCTGCACCTCAATGGGGAGGGTGCAGCTGTGCTGGGGGAGAAAATGGCTAGAAGGTTGGAGGAGTGTTTAAACTAGGGACGAGGGGGAGGGTATTCCTTTTATAGGAGGGGAAGACAGTGCAGATAGAGACCTGGGCACAAATAATGAAATTGGGGGTGGGGGTGGCATGGGGGTGGGGTTAGAACAGTTAATAATTTAAGAAAGAATAGAGGTACAGAGAGATACATAAAGTGCATGTATACTAATGCCAGAAGCCTCGCCAACAAAATGGAGGAATTGGAGTTAATGTTGTTGGAGCATAATTATGACATGGTGCGGATATCTGAGACATGGCTGGACGAGAGCCGTGACTGGGGGGTTAATTTACAGGGATATAGTCTGTTCAGAAATGACCAAACAAGTAAGCGAGGGGGAGGCGTGTGTTTATATGTAAAATCATCCTTAAAACCCATCCTTCGTGATAATATATATGAATCTAATGACAACGTAGAGTCCCTGTGGGTAGAGATAAGGGGAGGGGGAAAAAATAATAAATTACTGATAGGGGTTTGTTATAAGTCTCCAAAACTAATGGAAGCAACAGAGAATATCCTCATAAAGCAAACAGATGAAGCTGCGACTCAAGGAGAAGTCATTATTAGGGGGGACTTCAACTACCCTGAAATACATTGGGGAACCGAAACCTGCAGTTCCAGCAAAGGTAATAGGTTTTTGACAACTATGAGAGACAATTACCTTTCACAACTGGTTCAGGACCCAACAAGAGGGGGGCACTGCTAGACCTAATATTAACCAACAGGCCAGACCGCATATCAAATGTAAGGGTTGGGGGTCACTTGGGTAATAGTGATCACAAAATAATAAGTTTTCATGTATCCTTTATTAAGATGTGTAGTAGAGGGGTCACAAGGACACTAAACTTCAGGAAAGCAAATTTCCAACTGATGAGACATGATCTTGGTGCAATTAACTGGGACGATATCCTGAGACATAAAAATACACAAAGAAAATGGGAGACGTTTATTAGCATCCTGAATAGGACCTGTGCACAATATATACCGTATGGGAATAAACATGCGAGAAATAGGAGGAGACCACTATGGCTAAATAGAGCTGTAAGGGGCGCAATAAGAGATAAAAATAAAGCATTTAGAGAATTAAAGCAAGTAGGTAGTGATGAGGCATTAAATAAATAAAGAAAATTAAATAAATTCTGTAAAAAGCAAATCAAGACAGCAAAGATTGAGACAGAGAGACTCATTGCCAGAGAAAGTAAAAATAATCCCAAAATATTCTTTAATTACATAAATAGTAAGAAGCTAAAAAATGATAGTGTTGGCCCCCTTAAAAATAGTATGGGTGAAATGGTGGATGAGGATGAGGAAAAAGCCAATATGCTAAATTACTTTTTTTCAACAGTATTTGTGGCGCCCCCAGGGGATATGGTCGCCACAGTGGCTTTGCCTTCCTCCAGGGGAGAATAATGCCAGGCTTGGAAGCAGTGATGGGTCTCTCCAGCAGTTAACCTAATGCATGCAACACAGCCCCACTCCGGGCCAGCAGGGGGAACTCTGAACCTGGATTCTGGAAAGGAGCGTCCTCTGAGGGCCAGGAGGAAGAAGGGGCAGATAGTCTGCGGAGGGTGAAGTATGCAGACGGGAGGTGCGAAGCTGAGAGGTTGAGCTGCAGAAGGCGAGTTCCCTCAGCTTGAGAGCGCACAGAACTGGAGCCTGGTCTCCACGGTGGTACGGATACTGACGGTCCTACCACAGATACCAGAGGAGTAGGAGGCTGTAAATGCCCTGCTCTCACCAAAGACTTGGGACACAACAGCAATTGAATAGAGAGCCAGGACTCAGGAGAGGAGTCCCCGAGAGAGGCTACAGCTGTCTGTCATACAAGTAAAGTTCTAGGAACATCTGAAGAGAGGCATTTCAGAGTAACTAAGTACTGGAGTGCTTCACACTACAAAGCGCTAGGAAGGAGACTGCACAGCCCTTCTGCTGAGAGAGAATCCTGATCTGCTTCCAGGCTAACCTGCTCCAGTACCATCTGTAATCAGGACTCTGGACTGCCTATACTCAGTAAAGGTACAGAAACTACAACCGCTGTGTCTTGTCTGTTCCCTACACTTTTGGCACTGCTACATCCCCGTGCCAGCTACATCTACACTGCCCTGGGACTACAGCTCCACCTGTGGGAAGCTTTACCATCTAAGCTGCGCATACCATCAGTCCCAGCAGATCTGTATGCAGCGTTGGCCTAACACCATATTTGCCAAACACCACGGGTGGTGTCACGAACTATTCTACCATTAACTACATCTCCCCATTGCTTGGGCGCCCAGGGCCACGGACCGGGTCACCGCTGCTGTGACACATCCCCCTGACATCGGCCCGGTACCGAGTACCCCACAGTCCTGGGAGGGCGACCCATATTTGCACAAGAAAATCCCATGACGGATAACAAGATCAGGGATAAAAATTATCCATTAAATGTCACCTGCTTAACCCAGCAGGAAGTACGGCGGTGTCTAAAAATCACTAAAATTGTCAAATCCCCGGGCTCGGATGGGATACACCCCTGAGTACTGCATGAATTTAGCACAGTCATAGATAGACCA
Organism: Dendrobates tinctorius; assembly: GCF_039654945.1. Lineage (NCBI taxonomy): Eukaryota > Metazoa > Chordata > Amphibia > Anura > Dendrobatidae > Dendrobates > Dendrobates tinctorius. The sequence continues at coordinate 55,028,120 of NW_027361696.1, forward strand.
TTATTTTGAATCTTTAAAGATTCCATAATAGCAGGGTCTGTACCACAGGACTGGCGTATAGCAAATGTGGTGCCAATATTCAAAAAGGGGAAAAAAAACTCAACTTGGAAATTATAGGCCAGTAAGTTTAACCTCAACTGTGGGTAAAATCCTGGAGGGTTTTCTAAGAGATACTATAAAGTGTCTGGAGAAGAATAACCTCATGACCCAATATCAACATGGGTTTACAAGGGACCGTTCCTGTCAGACTAATCTGATAAGCTTTTATGAAGAGGTAAGTTCCGGACTGGACCAAGGGAATGCAGTGGACGTGGTGTACATGGACTTTTCAAAAGCTTTTGATACGGTGCCACACAAAAGGTTGATACATAAAATGAGAACAATGGGGATAGGGGAAAATATGTGTAGGTGAGTTAAGAGCTGGCTCAGGGATAGGAAACAAAGGGTGGTTATTAATGGAGCACACTCGGACTGGGTCACGGTTAGCAGTGGGGTACCTCAGGGGTCAGTTTTGGGCCCGCTTCTTTTTAACCTATTTATTAATGACCTTGTAGGGGGCATAGAGAGTAGAATTTCAATATTTGCAGATGACACTAAACTCTGCAGGGTAATCAATACAGAGGAGGACAATTTTATATTACAGGAGGATTTATGTAAACTAAAAGCTTGGGCTGATAAATGGCAAATGAGCTTTAATGGGGATAAATGTAACGTCATGCACTTGGGTAGAACGAACAAGATGTATAATTATGTGCTTAATTGTAAAACACTGGGCAAAACAGTCACTGAAAAAGACCTGGGTGTATGGGTGGACGACAAACTCACATTTAGTGGCCAGTGTCAGGCAGCTGCTGCAAAGGCAAATAAAATAATGGGATGCATTAAAAGAGGCATAGATGCTCATGAGGAGAACATAATTTTATCTCTATATAAGTCACTAGTGCGACCACACTTAGAATACTGTGTACAGTTCTGGTCTCCGGTGTATAAGAAAGACATAGCTGAACTGGAGCGGCTGCAGAGAAGAGCGACCAAGGTTATTAGGGAACTGGGGGGTCTGCAATACCAAGACAGGTTATTACACTTGGGGTTATTTAGTTTGGAAAATCGAAGGCTTAGGGGTGATCTTATTACAATGTATAAATATATGCGGTGACATTACAAAGACCTTTCTAATGATCTTTTTACTCTTAGGCTGTGTGCACACGCTGCGGATTGTGGTGCGGATTCATCCGCGTGGATTTTGTAAAATCCGCAGGTGAAACCGCAGGTCAAAAGACCTGTGGTTTTACCTGCGGATTGCTCTGCGGTTTTGCCCTGCGGTTTTTCATCTCCTCAATGGAGGAGATGGCAAACCGCAGCAGAATCCGCAGAAAGAATTGATATGTCAATTCTTTCTGCGGATTGAAAACCGCAGATAATCCGCGCGGAAAATTCTGCACCGTCTGCACAGCGGTTTTTGATTCCCATAGGGAATCATGGTACTGTACACCGCTGCAAAAACTGCTGCGTGTCCGCAGCGGCCAAATCCGCTGCGGAACCGCAGCAAAATCCGCAGCGTGTGCACACAGCCTAAGACCTGTGACGGGGACAAGGGGGCATCCTCTACGTCTGGAGGAAAGAAGGTTTAAGCATACTCACAGACGCGGATTCTTTACTGTAAGAGCAGTGAGACTATGGAACTCTCTGCCATATGATGTTGTAATGAGTGATTCCCTAATAAAATTTAAGAAGGGATTGGATGCCTTTCTTGAAAAGTATAATATTACAGGGTATATACACTAGTTTCCTTAATATTGCATTGATCCAGGGAGCTAGTCTGATTGCCGTATGTGGAGTCGGGAAGGAATTTATTTCCACAATGTGAAGCTTACTGTTTGCCACATGGGGATTTTTTGCCTTCCTCTGGATCAACATGTTAGGGCAAGTTAGGATAGGATATGGGTTGAACTAGATGGACTTCCTTCAACATTAATAACTATGTTACTATGTTACTATGCTAATCTGTGTCTCCTCCCATTCAGTTTCATCCCATTGCTTCTAGTCTTTCCTTGTGCAAATGAGAATAAAGATGATCCTTCTACAATGTGACAGCCCTTGAGATATTTGTAGACAGCTATTAAGTCTCCTCTCAGTCTTCTCTTCTGCAAGCTAAACATTCCCAAATCCTGCAACCTTTCCTCATAAGACAGGGTTGGCAGACCGGTCACCATTCAGGTCGCTCTCTTCTGAACTTGCTCCAGTTTGTTGATGTCTTTTTTAAAATGTGGCGCCCAAAACTGGACACAGTATTGCAGATGAGGTCTGACCAAAGAGGAGCAGAGGGCTATAATGACTTTACATGAGCTAGACTGTATGCTTCTGTTAATACATCCTAGAATTGCATTTGCCTTTTTTGCTGCTGCATCACACTGTTGACTCATATTCAGTCTGTGATCTATTAGTATACCTAAGTCTTTTTCACATGTGCTGTTGCTTAGCCTTATTCCTCCCATTCTTATATGCTTTTTTCATTTTTATTGCCCAGATGTAGTACTTTGCATTTTCCCCTGCTAAAAACCATTCTGTTAGTTACTGCCCACTGCTCCAGTTTATTTATATATTTTTAAATCCTCTCTCTCTTCTCTAGTATTAGCTATCCCTCCTAGCTTTGTGTCATCAGCAAATTTAATCAGTTTATCCTCAATTCCTTCATCTAAATCGTTGATAAAGATGTTGAACAATACCGGGCCCAGGACAGAGCCTGTGGTACCCCTCTTGAGACATTCTTCCAACTAGATGTGCAGCCATTTACGACCACTCTTTGGGTCCGATCACTAAGCCAGTTATGAATCCACCTAACAGTTGCCTTGTCCATTCCATACTTAGCCATTTTTTCAATAAGGATTGTGTGAGATACTTTGTCAAATGCTTTGCTGAAGTCAAGATATACTATATCTACAGCATTTCCCTGATCCACCCAATCAGTGATTCTGTCATAGAAGGAAATTAAGTTAGTCAGACGTGATTTATTAGTTACAAACCCATGCTGACTCTGTTTAATCACTTCACTCTTGTCCAGGTACTTACATACATGTTGTTTAATAATTTGTTCAAAGATCTTTCATGGTATAGAAGTCAGACTCATCGGCCTATAGTTGCCTGGGTCCACCTTCTTCCCTTTTTTGAAGATGGTAACAACATTTGCTCTTCTCCAGTCTTCTGGGACTTCTCCTGTTCTCCAAGAATTTTCAAAGATTATGGCGAGGGGTTCAAAAATTTCTTCTGCTATCTCCTTCAGTACTCTGGGATGTAATTCATCTGGACCTGGAGACTTGAATTCATTTAGGTTAGCTAAGTGTTTCCTCGCTATCTTTCTGTTTATAGATATCCTGGATTCTTCTATTCCCTTAATAGGACAGTGAAGAACAGTTGATGTTACATTTCCTTTCTGAGACAAAACAGATGCAAAATAGGAATTTAAAAGTTCGGCCTTCTCAACATCCTGTCTTACCATTTCATCATTTTCATCCTGTAAAAATCCCATAGCATCTTTGACTTTTCTTTTACTTTTGACATATCCCCAAAATCCTTTATTATTGCTTTTGAAGTCTCTTGCAAGCCTCAATTCATTGTCAGCTTTAGTAATCTGATTTGTGCCCTACAAGATCTGCAGACAGCGTTATTTTCTTCTTTAGATATGCCTCCCTCTTTCCATTTTATAAGCATTTCTTTCTTCCTTTTTAGCATGTGCTTAAGTTCTGTGTTTATCCATCCTGGTTTCCTTAAATGCTTCCTATTCTTCCCTCTTTTCGGAATTGTTAACAATTGTGCTTTGAGAATTTCATTTTTCAAGATTTCCCATCCTTTCTGGACATTTTTGTCCTTAAGGATATCCAGCCATTGGATCCCTCCAATTCTCTTTCTGAATCCCTTAAAATCGGTCTTTCTGAAATCTAACCTTGACGTCTGAGTCTTCACAGGTCTTCCTCCTCTAGTTATCCAAAACTCTAAAATAGCATGGTCGCTACCTCCTAGGGTCCCAGCCACTTTGACCTCCTCTACCATTTCCTTCCTGTTTATAAGGATTAGATCCAAGGTAGCAGATCCCCTTGTTTTCTCCCCTACCTTTTGGAAGTTGTCAGCAAGAGAGGATAAGAATTTCCTTGACCTGTTAGTTTTGCCTGAGAGAGATTCCCAACAAATGTCAGGATAGTTGAAATCTCCCATGACAACTGTGTCATATTTTTTGGAGAACTTGGCCATTTGATGCATAAAGAGTTCATCCATATCTTCAGCTTGCACAGGCAGCCTGTAGTAAATGCCTACAATGGTGTCCTTTCCATTGTTCTGTCCTTGTATTCTTACCCAAACAGTTTCCACAGAACTCCCGGTCTCTGAAGCTTCAATCTCTGTGCAGATATACGCGTTTCTAACATACAATGCGACACCTCCTCTTCTTTTATGAAGTCTGCTTCTTGCAAATAAGTTGTATCCTTCTAGTCTTGTATTCCAATCATGTGTATTGTCCCACCAAGTCTCAGTGATTCCAATGACATCATATTTCTTTTCCTGCATTAGTAGTTCCAATTCTCCTTGTTTGTTGCCCATGCTTTGTGCATTAGTATAGAAACATTTTAGTTTGTGATTGGTTTCTCTTTCTCCAATATTTTTATTATTTAGATTTTTTTTGTCTTTGTTCTTCCTTTCCACTTCTAATAGCAAAATTCTCAATAGCATTTATCAGGTGTATGGCTTTTTCTGGCCTTTTGCTTCACTTCCCACATTGTTCTAGATTAAAGCTCTCCTGATGAGTGTAGCAAGGCGACTTCCAAATAAATGTTTTCCAGTCTTTGTAAGGTGCACCCCATCTCTAGCAAGTAGTCCATCATATAGGTAATTCACTCCGTGATCCAGAAATCCAAATCCTTGCTGATGGCACCATCGACGTAGCCAGTTGTTCACCTGCAGAATCTTATTCCACCTCCTTGTTCCATGGCCATCCACTGGGAGGATGGAAGAGAAGACAACCTGCGCTCCCAGTTCTTTCACTTTCTTACCTAAGTTTTCAAAGTCACTGCAGATGGTTTCCAGGTCGTTTCTTGCTGTGTCATTTGTCCCCACATGTATTAGCAGGAATAGGTAGTCATCTGTAGGTCTAAAGAGTCCTGATATCCTGTCAGACACATCTTTAATTTTTGCACCTGGAAGACAGCACATTTCTCTTGAGGTTATATCCGGTCTGCAGATAGCGGCCTCTGTTCCTCTCAACAGGGAATCCCCCATGACCAGTACTGTCCGTTTCTTCTTCACAACATTTTTCTTTCTCCATTCAGGAGGATTCTGAAGGCGTACAAGGTTGCTGTTTGTGGGCAAAGTCTTATCCTGATGTATTTCTTCATCGTTCTCCTGTGTAAGAGCCTGGTACTGGTTCCTTAGCAGTATGGGCGCTGACCGCCTCCCGATCCTCCTGCTTCTCTGGGTAACATGTTTCCATTCCTCTGTTTCTTCAGGTGCACTTCAAATTTCTTCTCTTTCTGTAACATGAAGAGATAATTTTGCTCTGTCTAAGAACTCTTCACCATCCTTAATGATCTTCAATGTAGCTAATCTGTCCTCGAGATTTTACAACTTTTCCTCCAACAGGGACACCAGCTTGCATTTGTGGCATGTGAAGTTTGGCTTTTCCACTGGTAAGTCTGTGAACATGTAGCAAGAAATGCAGCTTACCAAATGGCTCCTGGCCTCGTCTGCACAGTACATTCCCCCATACACAGTATGATGTCCCCACAGTGCATTCCCCCACACACAGTATGATGTCCCCACAGTGCATTCCCCCACACACAGTATGATGCCCCACAGTACATTCCCCCACACACAGTATGATGTCCCCACAGTGCATTCCCCCACACACAGTATGATGCCCCACAGTACATTCCCCCACACACAGTATGATGTCCATACAGTACATTCCCCCATACACAGTATGATGTCGCCACAGTACATTCCCTGACACACAGTATGATGTCCACACAGTACATTCCCCCATACACAGTATGATGCCCCACAGTACATTCCCCGACACACAGTATGATGTCCATACAGTACATTCCCCCACACACAGTATGATGTCCATACAGTACATTCCCCCATACACAGTATGATGTTGCCACAGTGCATTCCCCCACACACAGTATGATGTCCACACAGTACATTCCCCCATACACAGTATGATGTCCACTCAGTACATTCCCCCATACACAGCATGATGTCCACACAGTACATTCCCCCACACACAGTATGATGTCCACACAGTACATTCCCCCACACACAGTATGATATCCACACAGTACATTCCCCCACACACAGTATGACATACCCACAGTACATTCCCTCACACACAGTATGATGTCCCCACAGTACATTCCCCCACACACAGTATGATGCCAACACAGTACATTCCACCACACACAGTATGATGTCCCCACAGTACATTCCCCGCACACAGTATGATGTCCCCACAGTACATTCCTCCATACACAGTTTGATGTCCCCACAGTACATTCCCCATACACAGTATGACCTAACCACAGTACATTCCCCCATACACAGTATGATCTCCCTGTAACAGTGGGGTCCTGTTTGTCTGTGCTCCTCTCTGCAGGAGACATCTCCAATACACTAACTTATAGGCAGACTGCAGACAGGGTTTCTGGGACGTTCTTAATCCTTGGAGCCAGGGGCGGACACTGACAGCTTGGGGTCCCTGTGCAAGAAATGTGCCTGGGCCTCCTTCCTTTTATAGTGACAAAGCTATATATATATATATATATATATATATATACAGTGGGGCGAAAAAGTATTTAGTCAGTCAGCAATAGTGCAAGTTCCACCACTTAAAAAGATGAGAGGCATCTGTAATTTACATCATAGGTAGACCTCAACTATGGGAGACAAACTGAGAAAAAAAAATCCAGAAAATCACATTGTCTGTTTTTTTTTCATTTTATTTGCATATTATGGTGGAAAATAAGTATTTGGTCAGAAACAAAATTTCATCTCAATACTTTGTGATATATCCTTTGTTGGCAATGACAGAGGTCAAACGTTTTCTGTAAGTCTTCACAAGGTTGCCACACACTGTTGTTGGTATGTTGGCCCATTCCTCCATGCAGATCTTCTCTAGAGCAGTGATGTTTTTGGCTTTTCGCTTGGCAACACGGACTTTCAACTCCCTCCAAAGGTTTTCTATAGGGTTGAGATCTGGAGACTGGCTAGGCCACTCCAGGACCTTGAATTGCTTCTTACGAAGCCACTCCTTCGTTGTCCTGGCGGTGTGCTTTGGATCATTGTCATGTTGAAAGACCCAGCCACGTTTCATCTTCAATGCCCTTGCTGATGGAAGGAGGTTTGCACTCAAAATCTCACGATACATGGCCCCATTCATTCTTTCATGTACCCGGATCATTCGTCCTGGCCCCTTTGCAGAGAAACAGCCCCAAAGCATGATGTTTCCACCACCATGCTTTACAGTAGGTATGGTGTTTGATGGATGCAACTCAGTATTCTTTTTCCTCCAAACACGACAAGTTGTGTTTCTACCAAACAGTTCCAGTTTGGTTTCATCAGACCATAGGACATTCTCCCAAAACTCCTCTGGATCATCCAAATGCTCTTTGGCAAACTTCAGACGGGCCCGGACATGTACAGGCTTAAGCAGTGGGACACGTCTGGCACTGCAGGATCTGAGTCCATGGTGGCGTAGTGTGTTACTTATGGTAGGCCTTGTTACATTGGTCCCAGCTCTCTGCAGTTCATTCACTAGGTCCCCCCGCGTGGTTCTGGGATTTTTGCTCACCGTTCTTGTGATCATTCTGACCCCACGGGGTGGGATTTTGCGTGGAGCACCAGATCGAGGGAGATTATCAGTGGTCTTGTATGTCTTCCATTTTCTAATTATTGCTCCCACAGTTGATTTCTTCACTCCAAGCTGGTTGGCTATTGCAGATTCAGTCTTCCCAGCCTGGTGCAGGGCTACAATTTTGTTTCTGGTGTCCTTTGACAGCTCTTTGGTCTTCACCATAGTGGAGTTTGGAGTCAGACTGTTTGAGGGTGTGCACAAGTGTCTTTTTATACTGATAACAAGTTTAAACAGGTGCCATTACTACAGGTAATGAGTGGAGGAAAGAGGAGACTCTTAAAGAAGAAGTTACAGGTCTGTGAGAGCCAGAAATCTTGATTGCTTGTTTATGACCAAATACTTATTTTCCACCATAATATGCAAATAAAATGAAAAAAAAACAGACAATGTGATTTTCTGGATTTTTTTTTCTCAGTTTGTCTCCCATAGTTGAGGTCTACCTATGATGTAAATTACAGACGCCTCTCATCTTTTTAAGTGGTGGAACTTGCACTATTGCTGACTGACTAAATACTTTTTTGCCCCACTGTATATATATAGCACACACACATACATGTCTATATATTACATAGTCTCCTCTTGTTGTGTACAGTACCGTCCCCTACATATTGGATTATATAGAGCCCTGTTTTATATTACATACCGTCCTGTCTTGTTAGCTGTATAATGCAATGATGGCTGATGGAGCATGGGAAAGCTTTTTTTCTAATAGAGGAACTGGTGGACTGGTAATTTGGTCACCGGCTCCTCCATCAGCAGTCATTTTATATCTAACAAGAGAGGGGACTATGTAATAAAAGAGGGTGCTGTTAATAACAAAAATAACAAGAATACACTATGTAAGAAACAACACTGTACTTAACAGCAGAACTATATACGAAGGGACTGTGCCATGTATAAGTGAGTAATCTATATACTAAGGGACTGTGTTAGACATAATAAGTGATTATAACGTCTTCCTTCACCTCCCCCTGTTCCTAAATCCATTATAATTCCCCCTTCCTCCCATCCCAATCCCCCACACCCCTAATTGTCCTCCCCCTGCATTCCATTTTTGTCCTCTCCCCACCCCATCATTGCCCATTCCACCACCTCCATCATTTCCTCCTCCCCCACCACCCACATTATTGCCCTTTCCACCACCACCCCCATCATTGCCCATTCCACCACCTCCATCATTTCTTCCTCCCCCACCACCCCATCATTGCCCTTTCCACATCATTAACCTTTCCACTACCACCCCCATCATTGCCCATTCCACCATCTCCATCATTTCCTCCTCCCCTACCACCCCCATTGTTGCCCTTCCCACCACCACCATCATTGTCCTTTCCACTGCCACCATCATTGCCTTTTCCCACCACACCCATCATTGCCTCCTTCCCCACCACCCTATCATTGTCCTTTCCACTGCCACCATCATTGCCTTTTCCCCCCACCACCCCCATCATTGCCCATTCCACCACCTCCATCATTTCCTCCTCCCCCACCACCCCATCATTGTCCTTTCAACTGCCTCCATCATTGCTTTCTCCTCCACCACCTCCATCATTGCCCTCTCTGTCACGCCCATCATTGCCTTCTCCCCATCACTGCCCTCTCCTCCTCCTACGCACACAGCACCATTCACTTCTCTGCACATTCCCCCCACAGCGACACACACATTCTCCTCCACCTACACACAGCACTATTCACCTCTCTGCATGTTCCCTTGCAGGGACACACACAGCAAACAGCACCTCTCACCTCTCCGCACGCTCTCCCACAGGATCACCGTTGCGGGCAGCTTCCTCTCACTGGCGCAGCAATCGCACAGCTGAATGATGATGTCATCCAGCCACGCTGCTGACTGTGTGAGAGACAGGAAGTGCGGGCAGGGAGTAAGATGGATTGCTGCAGCTCCGCTCTACTGCCATTTTCTCTTGCAGACAGTGGAGCTGCAGATATCTCTCCCTGCCCTGCCGCACATGAGGGCAATTTGGCCAGGGTCTCCCCAGAGCCGGATAAACAGGCCAGATTGCCCTCATTATTAGCCGGGCCTTGGGCAGTCGCATCAGCTGCACATGCAGTATGTGCGCCCCTGAGTCAAAGTCACACTTATCGAGGCAGAAGAAGGATTCAAAGCCTGGCACTGGAGCTGGGACAAGTGAGTAACACCAATAGCTTCCATTATCGGGGCTTATGCAAATGTATAGATAGTGGACTTCAGTGAGAAATGTACATACTGTATATGTATGCAAAAAAATTGTCTGAAAGCAGAAAATGCGCTAAAATAAAAAATGACCTCTGTTCTGTCTCCATATTTTATTTGCAATTTTTGTCCTTTTTACTCCTAAAAAAGAAAATATAAAAGGTAATTGTTGCAAAATAAACTTCCTTGTATCATAAAAACGCAAAAACTGTGTTTTGGTCATTAATAAGAAGAATTGATGAGATTCTACAGCTGATTTTTCAGTGATTTTTTTTGGATTTTTGGAGCGGTGATATTGGGTTGATGCAGCATTGTAGAAGGGATCACAGATTGGTGTGCTGCAGCGCTGCACATACAGTAATAGGACATCCAAGGCCATTTCCTATCCCGCTCCCCCTCCACCCCCGGAAGCCTGACATAGTGATCTAGAGATATAGATTGTGTTGTGCTGTTCCACGAAATGCTGTGTCTTTAATTACCAAGGTCAAGTAAGGAGAGATTTGGGCAATGTAGTGTGTGTGGTGATGCGGTCGTCGTGTGCGGAGGGGCTATCATCGAGTCGAGGACACTCGTAAAATAATGTAGCATTAGATTTTATCCTGCGCGCTCAGATTACCATTTCTGTAACACATGCAGTTGTCAAGGTTGCAGCTTGGGCATTGTAGTAAGCCATGTCATATGTGGAACCATCAGGAGAAACCCTTTGTGCTCTGCAGAGGTGTAACGTGGGGCTTCTAGGCTCCAATGCAAAATCTGTAAAAGCAAACCTCCCAATAATATATGGTAAGAATGAAGGATACACAAAATTTTTATTTTATGTTGTCGGTAGCCTAACCTCGGCCAGTTCTCTATGCACCCACATAAAAATATTGGTACAAGTGATGGCTATTAGTGTTCCAACACAGCACCCTTTTATGGAATGCATAATGTCACTGACACAATAAAATGCCACCATTCACCCCACACGCACAGCTCTGCTACATTAACAAACACAAAGGTCTACTACATCAAGACACACACAACTCAGCAATACAAGATCTGGAACTTCAAACCATCAACATGCACAATTCTGCTACATCAACACACAACTCTGCATCATCAACACACACCTGTGACATCACCCATCTGATCAACATCACCACACAACTCTGCAACATAAACACAGAAAGCTATGCTGTATCAACATACACAAATCTGCGACATCAATACACACATACAACTCTGCTGCACAAACATGCCAACAGCTCTGCAACATCAGTACAACAGCTCTGCAATGTCAACACACAGCTCTGCTACAATGCACACACAGCTTTGCTACAAGTCACACAGCTCTGCTACATCAACACACATGGCTCTAAGACATCAACACATATGACTCTGAAACATCAACACATGGTTCTGAAAAATAAACACACAGTTCTTCTATATCAACACACAGCTGTGCTACATCAACACTACAACACTGCAACATCAATGCACACACAACTCTACAACATTAAACACAGCTCTGCTACTGTGAGGAGGCCATGGTGGTAGTCGTGGCAAGGTTCTGTTGCAGTTCCACACCCTGGCACCCCACAAAGGAAACGTAAAGTAGAACACTCACTTTAGATTCTAGGGTTTCTTCTGCCTCAGCCATCCCAGCTCCAGATTCCAGGTTCTCACAAACGACTCCAGAATCTATGTCCATGCTTAACAGTTTAACTTTTCTTAGCAACAGGGTTTTTATTACAGATGCAGCACAGTTCTCATGCAATGACATTCCTGGAGCTTTCCCTAGCAATCTTTGCTTCTCTCAGCAATCTCTGCCTCGGCCGACAATCTCTGTCTCTTCCGGCAATCTCTGCCCTGCTGGACAATCTCTGTCCCTTCTGACAATCTGTCTCTTCTGGCAATCTCTGCCCAGCTGGACAATCTCTGTCCCTTCTGCAACGTCCGTGCTTTTAGGTCCACCAAGTTTCTTACATTCCCTTTATCCAGTTTCAATAGGAAAAGATAAAAGGCGTGCTTAGCCCTGCCTAATTCCAGCCATAGGCCCCGAATCATCCTTGGAATGGTTACCGTTTAAGATGGTGACCGCTTGTACGATCCTGAGCCTGGGGTCTTTTCTTGCCTTAGTGATCAGCCTGTGGCACTGCTGAGGTGTTATGGAAGCCCAGGTTGCTTTGATAGCAGCTTTCAGCTCATCTGCATTGCTGTGTTATCTTCTTCTTGGCAATACCCCATAGATTCTCTATGGGGTTAAGGTCAGGCGAGTTTGCTGGCCAATCAAGTACAGTGATACTGTTGTTTTTAAACCAGGAATTGGAACTTTTGGCAGTGTGGACAGGTGCCAAGTCCTGCTGGAGAATGACATTTCCATCTGCAAAAAGCTTGTCGTCAGAGGGAAGCATGAAGTGCTCTAAAATCTCCTGGTAGATGGCTGCGCTGACTTTGGTCTTGATAAAACACAGTGAACCTACACCAGCAGATGTACAGTAGAGGAAATAAGTATTTGATCCCTTGCTGATTTTGTAAGTTCGTCCAACGGACAAAGACATGAGCTGTCCATAATTTTAAGAGTAGGTTAATTTTAACATTGAGAGATAGAATATCAAGAATAAAATCCAGAAAATCACATTGTATAAATTATATAAAATTATTTGCATTTTGCATTGAGAAATAAGTATTTGATCCCACTGGCAAACAAGACTTAATACTTGATGGCAAAACCCTTGTTGGCAAGCACAGCAGTCAGACGTTTTTTGTAGATGATGATGAGGTTTGTGCACATGTCAGGAGGAATATTGGTCCACTCCTCTTTGCAGATCATCTCTAAATCATTAAGATTTTGAGGCTGTCGCTTGGCAACTCGGAGCTTCATCTCCCTCCATAAGTTTTCTATGGGATTAAGGTCTGGAGACTGGCTAGGCCACTCCATGACCTTAATGTGCTTCTTTTTGAGCCAATCCTTTGTTGCCTTGGCTGTATGATTTGGGTGATTGTCTTGCTGGAGGACCCAGCCATGACCCATTTTTAATGTCCTGGCGGAGGGAAGGAGGTTGTCACTCAGGATTTTACGGCACTTGGCTCCATCCATTCTCCCACTGAGGTGGTGAAGTAGTCCTGTGCCCTTAGCAGAGAAACACCCCCAAAACATAATGTTTCCACCTCCATTCTTGACAGTGGGGGCGGTGTTCTTTGGGTCATAGGCAGCAGTTCTCTTCTTCCAAACATGGCAAGTTGAGTTAATGCCAAAGACCTCAGTTTTTGTCTCATCTGACCACAGCACCTTCTCCCAATCACTCCAAGAATCATCCAGGTGTTCATTTTACACACTTCAGATGGGCCTGCACATGTGCCTTCTTGAGCAGGGGGCCCTTGCGAGCGCTGCAGGATTTTAAACCTTTACGGCGTTGTAGGAGGAGGGGTCCCCTATATGTGTCCGGGCCGGAACCAAGGGGACAGTTGGGAGCGGAGCGACTATAAAAGGGGAGGAGGGAACCCAGAGACATCAGACCCCAGAGCAGTAGAGAAGGAGACAGGAAGCTAGAGGGCGCCAGAGAGCCAGAGCAAGAAGGAGAGCACAGCGACGAGAGAGACTGAAGGGAAGCTCACCACCGACAGAAGGGGGACACCGCCGAGTTGCTCAGCAGAAGGACACTTAACGCCCGGCCGCACTCCCAGCATCCTCGGCCGCTACCGCCTGTCTCCAGCCCGCGACTGCGGCCTGCCTGCTACCGCCCATGGACGCCGCCGCTCCTCTCCAGCCTGCAGGCGCAGCCTGTCCGCTATCGCTCCCGGCCACCACAGCTCGGCTCCGGCCCACAGCTGCGGACAGTACACTGCCTTCTGTAGCCTTCGCTGCCCGCTCACAGCTGGTAGCCGTGGCTGGCACGTCCCGGTCCCCAGGCCGACCCGCCTCCATCAGGAGGTGCAACGCAGAGGGAGTCTTCAGGAGCCTGCTGTGCCCCCACTTCGTCGGGGTGTAGAAACGATCAGTCACGGTCCTGTTAAGGTCGGCATGCAGCCACCGCTGAGCAAGGACTCACCCACACTGCAGAGGGGCCCGGGGTCAGACATGGCAGATAGTTCAGGCAAACAGGACCTGGAGAAGCTAAATTCAGTGAGCAGTGAAGGACCTACGGTCATGTGACCGCAAGGGGGCGGGACTTAGTGTCCTGCTGTCAGAGATAGGCAGAACACTAATACAGGAATTCTCAAAGTCAGACAAACCGGGTCATACACAGAGATAACAGTAAAGTACCAGGGATGAGACAGAATGGAGAGTTGGGGCCAGGCAGTGGTCAAAGCCAAACAGACTTAGAAAGTACCAAGCGGAATCCAAAAAGCAGTATCCGGAGAACAGACCGACTCATACACAGAGTATCAGATAAACAAGAACACAGCACAAACACACTCAGGGGTCACCATACAATGCCAAGGGCGAAAGTATAACTGACGGGGATAGGAGCTTCCTGAGGCTATAAGAAGCCTTTCCCAGAACCAGGGAGAGGCCACAATCATAAGCCCCAGGTGTGCAGGGATCACAACCTTTAACCCCAGAAATGCCAGTCATCAGCACTGGTTCCAGACATTAACCCCACATGTGCGAGTCAAACCCGCATGGAGATCATGACACGCCCGAAGTCTTCACCAGACCCTCGCCGGCTGGGCCCAGTGGCTGAAACGCCGAAGCCACACCAACCCCGCCGGACGTCAGCGAGGATAAGTGGCAAGTTGTAGTTAATACTTAGGACCCGTAGTCGGCCATACCGCGGCCCTATAGTAACCGGTCATCGCCGGGTTAGTCGTGTTTGTGTTGCCACTGTATTTTTGTGTTTGATCCCTGCGTGGATAACCATTGTTATTTTGCTGGTTGTTCAAGCTAGCCTAAGGCATACAGATATAAAAGTTACATCTTAAGTTCATCCCTTCTTGCGTCTCGTCACTGCATCCTGTGTACCTGCTATTACTACAGCGTAATGTGTTACCAATGGTTTTCTTGGTGACTGTGGTCTCAGCTGCCTTTAGATCATTAAAGGGAATCTATCACCCCTTTTTTTGACTATCAGCTGCCAGCATTGACATCAGGGGCTTAGCTACAGCATTCTGTAATGCTGTAGATAAGCCCCCGATGTAACCTGATAGATAAGAAAAACACATTAGATTATACTAACGGAGGGTGCGGTCCGGTCCGATGGGTGTAGCGGTCCAGTCCAACGCCTCCCATCTTCATACGATGCTGTCCTCTTCTTCCCTTCCTGTAGTGGTTCCGGCGCAGGTGCAATGCTCTGCCCTGTTGAGGGCAGAGCAGAATACTGCAGTGCACAGGCACCAGACCTCTCCCGACGCCTTCGCACTGCAGGACTGTGCTCTGCCCTCAACATGGCAGAGCAGTGTGCCTGCGCTGGAGCCACTACAGGAAGGGAAGAAGAGGACGGCATCGTATGAAGATGGGAGGCGTCGGACCGGACCGCGACACCCATCGGACCTGACCGCCCCCTCCGGTGAGTATAATCTAACGTGTATTTCTTATCTTTCAGGTTACATCAGGGGTTTATCTAAAGCATTACAGAATGCTGTAGCTAAGCCCCTGATGTTAATGCCGACAGCTGATAGTCCAAAACAATGGTGACAGATTCTCTTTAACAAGTTCCCCCCATGCCCATAGGCTGTTCTTTCTTTCAGCTTCCTTATGATCAAGGATATCCCACGAGGTGAGATTTTGCATGGTGCCCCAGATTGATGTCGATTGACAGTCATTTTGTATTTATTCCATTTACTTACTATTGCACCAACAGTTGTCTCCTTCTCACCCAGCATCTTACGTATGGTTTTGTAGCCCATTCCAGCTTTGTGCAGATCTATGATCTTGTTCCTGACATCCTTATAAAGCTCTTTGGTCTTGCCCATGTTGTAGAGGTTAGAGTCTTACTGATTAATTGAGTCTGTGGACAGGAGTCTTTTGTAAAGGTGACTATGTAAGACAGCTATCTTTAATACAGGTAATGAGTTGATTAGGAGAGTCTAACTGGTCTGCAGGAGCCAGAATTCTTAGGCTGTGTGCCCACGTAAGCGATTTTTTGCGTTTTTGAAGCGTTTGTCCCGGTCAAAACACTTCAAAAACGCATAGAAGAAGCATCACATTCATTTTAAATTAATTCCGCACTTTTTGTGCACATTGATGCGTTTTTTCCGTGCAAAAAACACTTAGCGGTAAAAAACGCAGCATGCTCATTAATTTTGCAGAAAAGTCCACGTTTTTAGTTATTTTCTATGAGTCAGAAGACGTGCGGAAAAAAACGCGTGGAAAACGTGTTTTCTGGGAAGGAGTCCGGTTTTGAAGCAGAAATTTTCTGCATATGTGGGCACATAGCCTTAATGGTTGGTAGGGGATCAAATATTTATTTCTCACTGCAAAAAGAAAATAATTTTATATAATTGATACAATGTGATTTTCTGGATTTTATTTTTGACATTCTATCTTTCAATGTTAAAATTAACCTACACATAAAATTATAGACTGCTCATGACTGTTCATGTCTTTGTCAGTAGGCAAACTTACAAAATCAGCAAGGGATCAAATACTTATTTCCCCCACTGTAAAGGCTTCCCAAACCATCACTGATTGTGGAAACTTCACACGAGACCTTGGAAATTAAGGTCCCAGAGTCTGGAGGAAAAGTGGAGAGACAGAAAATTTAAGCTGCTTGAGGTCTAGTGTGAAGTTTCCACAATCAGTGATGGTTTGGGAGCATGTCATCTGCTGGTGTAGTCCACTGTGTTTTATCAAGACCAAAGTCAGTGCAGCCATCTACCAGGAAATTTTAGAGCACTTCATGCTTCTGTAAGCAGGTGTGGAAATGCAGTAATGCAGGGATTGCAGAACAATGCTGTATAACAATATTATTTGATTTGTAACAAAACAATGAAAATAATCTCCTCGCAGGGAGTTAATAAACAATAAACAAGAATCAAGGGAAGTAAATAGTTAACCCAACAGTCTGATAGTTAAACAGCACTTATCGTAGTCTTCTCTGATCCTCATCCACATACAGTCTGATGGGAGTTGGAGTACCGGCAACGGCCGGCATGGTGTACTCAGATTGATCCCAACAAATCACGGCCCAGCTTCTGGCAGCAACGGGCGGTCACCGGTTTTGCCCGCTGAACCCCTAGTTCATAAATCTGTGCAGCCAAAGTGGGGAGTGCTGCGGTAGTCTCTGTCTCACACGTGTGCTGCTGCTGCTGTGCATATACCAGCAATGGGGAACGCACCTCAGGGTCCTGCCACTGGCACTCACTCCTCTGTGTGAGCACTGCACTCTACTTGGCCTGGCGCGTGGCGCTCTGAACACTCACTGGCTCACTGAAGCGTTTGCCTAAGTTCTGCCGGAGCACCTCTCTGCACAGCCCCTGTAATTGCAGAGCGCTCCGCACACTTCTCTCTGCTCTCCTGCCAGCGTGAAACTGAGGGTTCTTTCCCGTGCTTGCTGTTCATTGCCCACGTCCCCTCTCCCCGGGTCATGGGACCGGTGCGGTTCTCCATTCTTTCCCCCCTGGAAACACTGGACGCAGCCTCGACAGTTCCGGACCTGGCATAACGCAGGTACCTGTAGCCCAGTCTTCCTCCTTACACTCCCACCCTCCTTTAACTCGTCATTCCACATACTCAGGCCACCGTATTTTCTGATCTTCCTCCAATGTTTGGAGCGTCTGAATCAGCGTCCGATTGAAGTGTTCACAGGCTTCATTCCCCGAAGGATGATAGGATGTCGTCCTTGACTTCTCAATCTGGTACAGACGATATAACTCCTCCATCACTTGTCCTTGGAAACAAGCGCCTTGGTCAGAATGGATCCTCTTCGGGCAACCGTACACCGTGATGAAGTCTCGGCAGATGGCCTGCGCCACTGACTCAGCAGTCTGATCCCGAGTTGGAGTCACCACAGCGAGCTTGGTAAAGTGGTCAGTCATCACCAGACAATGTTCATACCTGAGATGAGCTGGGCCCACGGTCAAGCAGTCGATCATCAACAACTCTAAGGGGGGGCAGAAGTCACGATGGTCTATGTTGGAGTTCTCTGCTCCGGAGGTTTGGCTAGTTCACAGCTCCGACATTGTTGACAGGCCTCCTCTACTGCAGTCTTCAAACGGGGGTGATATACCAACTTCTGCAACCACTGGAACGTCTTCTCCAGACCAAAGTGAGCCCCTCTCTCATGGGCCTCTGTAGCCACTATACGGATCAACTTCTCTGGGAGTGGGTCGCCTTCCCAGGGTTGTGGGGTACTCGGTACCGGGCCAGTGTCAGCGGGATGTGTCAGGAGCATAGATGATCACTCACCAAAGTAGACACAGTCCAATGGCGGTCAGCATACCAGCCGTATTATAGATTGTAGACACTCGCGGTCAGAGTGGTGTGAGTCCGGCAGGACCTGCGATGATAATCCAGATCACGTGAGGCGCACAGTCACGTGATGTCTGATAACAAGAGTGTTGCTTGAGCGATCATCTATGCTCTTTTCCCTGCTCTCACGCCATTCACACGGGATCTATCACTATCGGAGAATTATCGGACGTTTGCCTGCACCTGGAGCCTGTTACCGGCCGGAACAGAGCTTGGTGTTTTATTTGTTTTTTTATCTACTGATTGAGAGACTTCCTAAACGATTAGCAAGTATATGCCGCTGGCTTCTACCGCTTAAAAGTCCGCTCTCAGCGGTGAATCTACTGCTTAAAAGTCTGTAATAGTCACAGTGGGGGTATGTGCAAGTTACATTTATAGCACTTTATGGTTCCCCCAGTGTGTTTGTTTCTGTTTTTATTTATGTCTGCATAGTTATATGGTAGGTATTTTAATTAACTATTAGAATGCAATACCGACCATGCTCTTAGTCACTAGAGTCTAACCCGGACACTTCACACTTTTTTTTTTTTGGATATGACTGCATTTTCAGATTTAAAACTTATGTTTTGCTTTGTCTTTTTGTAGTCTGATCCATCAATACTCAGTATCTTCTAACATCTAATGCTTATGAGTTTATTGCCTTGATCCTACAGGTAACTATATATATATATATATTTTTATTCTCCATTGATTTACAGCATGAGTATCATTTTGTTTAATTTGTTTAGTTTCACCCCTGGCAGTGTGGGGGTTTCTTACTCGCTGCTGAATCAACCCTGCACACTAGCGCCGTTGGTATATTATATATATTTTATCTATATAATATGAGTTTCACTTTTAGTATTGAAGAACTGAAATAATGTAACTTTTTGAGGATAATCTAATTTTTTGAGATGTACCTGTAACCAGGAAGTACCTTCACTATCCCACTGCTCTGCACTACACCCTATCTGTATGTTCTGCCAGGGCTTTGAAATTGATCCACCTATATGGGCAACCTCAAATATACAGTACATATGAATATATGAATAAAAGTATGTGTACCCACCAGCAACCACATTCCAACTCCAGGATATTTCCTAAACTCCCATTCTAAATCCATAGACATTAATATGGAGTCGAACTTCTCCATAAATAACAGATCTTGCTCTTCTGGGAAGGATTTTCCCAATATTTTGAAGATGTCTGGGTTTTTTTCCCTTCATCCAGGAGAGCATTTGTGAGATCAGACCCTGATGTTGAGGAGATGTCTGAGTCACAGTCTCTTTTCTTGTTCATCCCCATGGTGTTGGAAGGGTTTGAGTTCCAAGCTCTCTGTGGCCGGTCATGTTCATCCACCAAACTTCCTCCAACCATGTCTGTATCGACCTTGTGTACTGGGCACAGTCATGGGGAACAGAAAAGGATCTTCAACAAACTGTTCCCACAAAGCTGGAAGCTACAATTGTCCACATTGACTTCTGCTGAAGCTTTAAGATTTCCCATCACTGGACCTAAGGACCCAAGGACGACCCCTGATAACAGCCCATAGCATTATCCTCCTCTTCCAATCAGTACAGAGGGCACAATGCAGTCAGGAGGGAACGTTCTACTGGCATTCACCAAACTCATTCTCCTCCATCAGAAACCAGATAGAGAAGTGTAATCCGTCAGAGCACAGAACACGTTTCCTCCAGAGTCCAGTGGTGGCGGCTTTACTCCACTCCATCCGATGCTCGGCATTGTGCTTGGTGGTGTATGGCTGCATGCAGCTGCTCGGCCATGAAGCTCACAGTGGGGCAGAGTGTTTGTTTGTTAATACCAGAGGTGGTTTGAACTCTAGTTATAGAGTCAGCAGAGAGTTGGTGAATTTTCTGCCCTCTGCCTCTCCGCACTTGTAACCACGCCCTGTAACTTTGCAGGGTCTTCATTTTTTGGTTGAGTTGCTGTGATAACTAATTGCTTCCATTTTTCAATAACTTGCGGTCTAAATACCATCAAGAGGCAGATTACATGCTGGTGATGAAGCTTATTTTGAGTCTTTTATTCAGCACTGCACAATATCTCATGGTACAGTGTCACTGAAGTCTGCCTTATGTACTGAAGGCATGGCAGGGGTCTAGGAGTTGGGATCTCAGTGGTAGCTGGAAAGAAGATGCTGCGAAGCTTTACAGTGGCCTTACCTCTTTCGGGGGCTTTGAAGGATGATGCAGGACTTTAAAATTCACTTCAATTTTCTTCCAATGTGTAATGAGAGGTCACCACAACCTGAAACCATTAGATGTAACTATGAGTCCACAAGAGTTGAGTTGTGGCCAAAGTGGCTGCCGTCTTCCACTTGCCCGGGGTTCCTGTATTGGATCTCCAGGAGGCATCTATTTGCCATAGCCTGCTAACATTCCACAAATCAGTCATTTGGCAGGGAAACTCTGCTCCCCATGGGTCCTCATGCCCCCATAAACTGGTAAACACTTAAAACATATGAGGCATATGTGAGGGTTAGTCTGTCTCCCAGGATGTTTTTGGCTTTTTGGCATTATTTGGCAAAGCAAATGTGCACATAGGAACTTACACTGAAATACATATGAGAGGGTACCTAAAAGAAGCAGGAATCGTCTCCTGGAGAATGCGGCACTTGTGTCAGGCCTTCCACTGATAGGCAAACATTCGTTGAACCCTGCGGAGTCGGTGTGCCAGTCAACGTTGTTGGGGAAGGTTGTGTTTGGCTCCAGTGATTTATTTTTTTCAATGAATTGTTCAATCTTTCACCTGTCTTGGGATGACTGATCATTAGTGTTGAGCGATACCGTCCGATACTTAAAAGTATCGTATCGGATGGTATCGGCCGATCTAAAAAAAATATCGGGTATCGCCGATTCCGATACCGGAAGTCCCATTCAAGTCTATGGGACTTCCGGTATCGGAATAAGAAAAACCCTATTTTTGCCTTGTACAGCCACTCTGGGGTCTGTACGGGCCTTTTGGGGGGCTGTGCCGGCCTGCCAGGGGGTCTGTGCAGGCTCCGGTGGTCTGTGCCGGCCTGTCGGGGGGCTGTGCCGGCCTGCCGGTGGTCTGTGCAGGCTCCGGTAGTCTGTGCCGGCCTGCCTGGGGGCTGTGACAGCCTGCCGGTGGTCTGTGCAGGCTCCGGTGGTCTGTGCCGGCCTGCCGGGGGGCTGTGCCGGCCTGCCGGTGGTCTGTGCAGGCTCCGGTGGTCTGTGCCGGCCTGCCGGGGGGCTGTGACGGCCTGCCAGTGGTCTGTGCAGGCTCCGGTGGTCTGTGCCGGCCTGCCGGGGGGCTGTGCCGGCCTGCCGGTGGTCTGTGCAGGCTCCGGTGGTCTGTGCCGGCCTGCTGGGGGGCTGTGCCAGCCTGCCGGTGGTCTGTGCAGGCTCCGGTGGGCTGTGCCGGCCTGCCGGGGGGCTGTGACGGCCTGCCGGTGGTCTGTGCAGGCTCCGGTGGTCTGTGCCGGCCTGCCGGGGGGCTGTGCCGTCCTGCCGGTGGTCTGTGCAGGCTCCGGGGGTCTGTGCAGGCATCGTCCGATGGGACTACAAGTCCCATCGGGCGATGCCTGCTACCATGACAGTGATTGACACATTAGCCAATGATGGGACAGTAGTAGTCCCATCATCCGGCTAATGTGTTGAATGTAAAAAAAAAAATAAAAAAAAAATTACATGCTACATACATGCTACATACATACAACATGCATACTACATATATACTACATGTAACATACATACTACATATATACTACATGCAACATGCATACTACATACATGCTACATACTACATGCATGCTACATACATGCTACATACTACATACATGCTACATACATACTACATATATACTACATGCATGCAACATACATACTACATATATACTACATGCATGCAACATACATACTACATGTAACATACATACTACATATATACTACATGCAACATGCATACTACATACATGCTACATGCATGCTACATACATGCTACATACTACATACATGCTACATACATACTACATATATACTACATGCATGCAACATACATACTACATATATACTACATGCATGCAACATACATACTACATATATACTACATGTAACATACATACTACATATATACATGTAACATACATACTACATACATGCTACATACTACATGCATGCTACATACTACATACATGCTACATACATACTACATACATAATACATATATACTACATGCATACAACATACATACAACATATATACTACATGCATGCAACATGCATACTACATATATACTATATATACTACATGTAACATACATACTACATATATACTACATGCTACATACATGCAACATACACACTACATGCTACATACATGCAACATACATACTACATACATACACACTACATGCTACATACATGCAACATACATACTACATACATGCTACATACATGCAACATACATACTACATACATACTACATACATACCACATGCATGCAACATGCATACTACATATATACTGCATATATACTACATGCATGCAACATACATATATACTACATACAATACATACATATAGACATACAGTACATATAACATAGAGTACATACTTACCGTCACTTGTCACTTTGATCCCCGAAGCCATTGTCACCTGAGGGATAAATATCAAAATAAAAAAACACCAATATACTTACCCTGATCCGCAGAAGTCCACGAGGGTCCCACGTCCATCTTGCGTGGAGAACAGCAGCATCAGCTGATGCTACCGTTCTCTTCCAGCTCCAGGAATACAATGACGGAAGGTAGGTATCCTTCCGCACTGTATTCCTCCACCACTGTAAAAAAAAAAAAGTCCCTAGTCTCACTTTATGCCATTGCTGCGTGGGAATTTCCCACGCAGCAATGGCATAAAGTGAGACTAGGGACTTTTTTTTTTTTTTTTTTTTAAAGTGGTGGAGGAATACAGTGCGGAAGGATACCTACCTTCCGTCATTGTATTCCTGGAGCTGGTAGAGAATGGTAGCATCAGCTGATGCTGCTGTTCTCCACGCAAGATGGACGTGGGACCCTCGTGGACTTCTGCGGATCGGGGTAAGTATATTGGTGTTTTTTTATTTTGATATTTATCCCTCAGGTGACAATGGCTTCGGGGATCAAAGTGACAAGTGACGGTAAGTATGTACTCTATGTTATATGTACTGTATGTCTATATGTATGTATTGTATGTAGTATATATGTATGTTGCATGCATGTAGTATATATGCAGTATATATGTAGTATGCATGTTGCATGCATGTGGTATGTATGTAGTATGTATGTAGTATGTATGTTGCATGTATGTAGCATGTATGTAGTATGTATGTTGCATGTATGTAGCATGTAGTGTGTATGTATGTAGCATGTATGTAGTATGTATGTTGCATGTATGTAGCATGTAGTGTGTATGTTGCATTTATGTAGCATGTAGTATATATGTAGTATGTATGTTACATGTAGTATATATAGTGTACTGTATATGTAGTATGCATGTTGCATGCATGTAGTATATATGTTGTATGTATGTTGCATGCATGTAGTATATATGTATTATGTATGTAGTATGTATGTAGCATGTATGTAGTATGTAGCATGCATGTAGTATGTAGCATGCATGTAGTATGTAGCATGCATGTAGTATGTATGTTACATGTAGTATATATGTAGTATGTATGTTACATGTAGTATATATGTAGTATGTATGTTGCATGCATGTAGTATATATGTAGTATGTATGTAGCATGTATGTAGTATGTAGCATGTATGTAGCATGCATGTAGTATGTAGCATGTATGTAGTATGCATGTTGCATGTAGTATATATGTAGTATGCATGTTGTATGTATGTAGCATGTATGTAGCATGTAATTTTTTTTTTTTTTTTTTTTTTTTTTTTTTACATTCAACACATTAGCCGGATGATGGGACTACTACTGTCCCATCATTGGCTAATGTGTCAATCACCGTCATGGTAGCAGGCATCGCCCGATGGGACTTGTAGTCCCATCGGACGATGCCTGCACAGACCCCTGGAGCCTGCACAGACCACCGGCAGGCCGGCACAGCCCCCCGGCAGGCCGGCACAGACCACCGGAGCCTGCACAGACCCCCGGCAGGCCGGCACAGCCCCCCGGCAGGCCGGCACAGACCACCGGAGCCTGCACAGACCACCGGCAGGCCGGCACAGCCCCCCGGCAGGCCGGCACAGACCCCCGGAGCCTGCACAGACCACCGGCAGGCCGGTACAGACCCCTGGACAGTCGGCACAGCCCCCCCGAAGGCCCGAACTGACGGCGCATCATGATGCGCACAGACAGCGCATCATGATGACGTCATTTCGGCAGCCAATCAGAGCCACTTTTGTGGCTCATTGCATTTTGGACTTCCGATTCCGGTATCCGATACGAAAAAAGTATCGGTACTCGGTATCGGAATTCCGATACGGCAAATATCGGCCGATACCCGATACTTGCGGTATCGAAAAGCTCAACACTACTGATCATACGAACAACATGCAGCTATGATGTTAAGTTTCCATTTGGGAAAAAAAAGCTACAAACAGCCTGTAAGGAAGCTGCCATGAGAAAAACACAAGTTTATGACTGGATCTATCACTTTCGAAGAGGTGAAAAGTCAACTGATTACCTCATTCTTCATGTCCTTTGAACTGATGAAAATGCACCAAAAATTCATCAAGCCATTCTTGAAGATTGCTGTTTAGACCATTGATGAACTTGTGGAGTTGCCTTGACTGTGATTTTATGGAACTACTGTTAGTGAATTTTAGTGCAAGAATTAGGCACAAAACAAGTTGTATTAAATTTCGTGCATCGCAACAGTTTCCGATTCTTTTTTTTTTTTCTAAGAGGAGATAAAGCTTAATAGCCGCAAGTTGGTTGTGTCAATCAGCCATCACAAACCAGGGGAAAGATTGATCAACTCTTTGTAAAAAAAAATACTGGAACCAAATGCAACCTACCTCAATAACGTGGTCTGGGCACGCTTAATCCGAACGGTTCCATAAATATTCACCTAGTGAAGGAAGTCCATACTACAAGTGCCTCACTCCTCATAAGACATTTCCTGCTTTTCTTGGGGTACCTTCTTGTAGACTAACTCATCTGTGGATTCTTAGGCCATAACCCAACCAATGGGAATAATATATGATTTGGGGATGCGTCATTATATATCTAGGCAAATTTACCCTTCTAGAGTCCGAGAAAACTTGGTAAGAGCTAATATAGAAGTCATATTTGTTCTCACGGAGCTTTCCCAGGAGGATGGTCAGTCTATTGACTGCTTGTTGTATTGTGAGCTGACAACATCGTACCTTGTTATACATCCAAAATCCATACTTATAAATTAAACAGTGAAAGGAGCAGAGGAGGAAGAAATAAAGGAATATCTACAATAGCTTGTATAATAAGATGGCCGGAGCTGACTGCAAGTAAACCCCACGCTACGGAAAAGGTGTACAGAATGGCACGAGAACACAGAGTACAAAAGTATGAAGTATTAAAGGAGTTGTCAAGTGTCGAAAAACAATTTCTAATGCACGATTAGGGCCATATGTAACAATAGGGTTTGGTCTGGCACTAGGGACCCCCCTTCTGATAGCCAAAGTAGAGATTGGCTACAATGCATCACTCTTGCTTTGGAGGATCCAACACACCATTGTTTATTTGGATCATGTTATACATTGTGGTCAGGGCTGGACTGGCCATCTGACAATTCTGGCAAATACTAGATGGGTTGGTCTGACCTTGGGCCTCATTGTCTGGTAAGCTGTTAACAGTATCGGCGTCCTCAGGACACTGATACTGTTAACAGTTGGTACAGAGCACAGAGCCACTGGCTCTGTCACTTACTCCGGCAAGCTTCCGTCTGTGGCCTGCCAGAGACACCGGATGTGCTGTGACACTAGATTTAAGACAAAAGATAGGTTGCGGAAGACACAAAAATTGGATTAGGTACGTATAAGGATTTCTATTCATTGGGCCAGTGGTGGACCATCATACTGTATAGGTAGCTGTTGGTTGGACCATACCTAATACCAGTAATAGGTATACCCATCGGGGCCGCAGGGATGAGTACAGCATGGGCCTGTGTGCATTCAAATACCAGGGCTCAATTTCAGTCCCAGTACATCATTGGTTGTGGCTGATCATTGGGGTTTTAGGGCCAACCTATGAATGAGTCATCATTTTAGGACTCTTCCTGGTACCCATATTTTCAACTGAGAATCAAATCACCTATATTGTTTATGGGATAGCCTTTCAATTTTTCCTATTGCTACAGGTGTCCTATAGGTACTGTTTATGCTCTCCTTCCCTTCCCAATGACCTTTACACACTCTCATTAGATGCATCAATACACAAGATAGGATCATTGCTGCTAATGTGCAGTGTAATTTGCTGATAAAACAGGAAGTTAGAGCCTCAAAAAGCCCCGTGGCCAATGTGGGAATTACAAGATTTCTATTTTTTTATTTTGAATACAGATTGTAATTAGGGATGAGCGAGTACTGAAGTATTCGGACTCGCTATACTCGTACCGAGTATACCTTAATACTCCGGTATTCAGTACGAATAGCGAGTCCAATGGTGGTCAATGGAAAATGCGAGTGCGGTAATTGTCTGCTGGACCTTACAAAGCGGTCTGGGGGCTGAGGAAAAGGCTAAAAAATGTGTAAATATTAAAAATGTATGCTGTAAACAAATGTATATAACATGGGGGCACCTGGTCAGGGGCTGCATAATTGTTTTTACACCAATGCTTCACTAGAATGTACAAACACTATTTGAAGTCCTGTGGTTTTTTGCCGGAAGAGCGGGACTCGTATGCCACCTATGCAGTGCCAGTAATATATCAGAAGTGCCGTAAGAGCGAGTGATGATGGAGGCGATCTTTTGACAGCTAAGTGTGTAAGTGGTGTAAGGAGAGCAATCTGCTCTAGGGACTGTGTTATGGTTAACGCAGGAAGAAGCCACCCATCATCATCATCATTATCACAAGGGATTCACAATTACAAAGCTTGGCCAACTGTCCTTGTTGTGCCACTGACCAATGTGCAGGCATATGGATCACCGACCAGGGCAGTGGGGTACTCGGTACCGGGCCGGTATTTCACAGGGAAGTGTCACAGTAGCGGTGACCCGGTCCGTGGCCCTGGGCGTCCACGTAAGGGAGTGACGTGATGGAAAAAAGTTTATGAATAGATGATTCGTGACGCCACCTGTGGTGTTCGGCAAATGTTAAGCCGACGCTGTAGACAGATCCTCTGGGACAGATGGTGTAGTGCAGCAATGATGTTATAGCCTTCCACAGGCAGGGCTGTAGTCCCAGGGCAGTGTAGGTGGGTGTTGGGAAGGAAGGTGCAGTGTCAGGCACAGAGATGTAGCAGTGCCGGGGAGGTTGCAGCAAGAAGGCAAGGACATAATAGGTTGCAGTTTCTTTACCTTTACCTGGCAAATGCAGTCCAGGGTCCTGAGTACAGATGGCACAGGAGCTGGCTAGCCTGGAAGCAAATCAGGAATCACTCTGGCAGATGGGTTGTGCAGTCTCCTTACTAGCGCTCTCTATGAAGTACTCCCAGTATTGAGTTACACTGGAGTTCCTCCTTTCTGATGCTATCCACACTCCACTCGCATGGCAGTCAGCCGTAGCCTTCTATCTCTCTTGGCTCACCCGTCGCTGTTGTGCCTCCGAGGATTATGTGGGAATAGGGCATTTACAGCTTCCTATTCCTCTGGTTTCTGGTGCAGGACCGTTAGTATCCATACACACTTGGAGACCAGGCTCCAGTTCATGCGCTATCACTGGGACTGAGCTCTCCACTTTCCTCAGTCTCCCCAGCTCTTCTCCTCCACGTCTGCACACGACGCCCTCCTCACACTGACTAATTTCCCTTTCTTCCCCTTAGTATTGGTTCAGAGCTCCCTCTGCTGGCCCGGAGTGGGAACTGTGTTGCATGTTATCGTTAACTGCCAGAGAGACCCTTCATTGCTTCCAGGCATGACATCACTCTCCCTAGGAGGAAGGCAATGCCACTGTGGCGACCATACTCCTGGGGGCGCCACACATAGATATAGTGTCTTCAAAACATTAGCCCTGTATCATGGTTGATGAAGGAAGCAAGGCAGGTCTGAAGGGCCAAACAATTATGATGAAGCTAGGACTACTAGCGTAGAGGTGGCAGTGCCCAGTGTCCAGGCATAGCCATAGTGTCTCCAAAAATTAGCCCAAGGGGCATGATACCATGTTTGATGAAGGAAGAAGGGTCTCACTCTCATCACAAGTGCCTCCGATGGGAAATATTAATTAACTTAACATTGTTTTTAGCTTATTGACCATGAGGTACATGTGTCAGAAGCAGGTTTTGAAAATGTGTAAGAAGAAGAAAAGGGACTTGTATGGGAAGGGATGGATGCGATCACCAATTTAAAAAAAAACGTGTTGGGTGACTATAGGTTGGGATACTGTCATCTGGAGGGCTCAAATACTGTTGCGAAATCCAGTCCATGTTAAATTTTATCAGAGTCAGCCTGTCTGCATTCTCTGTTGTCAACCGTGTGCGTGTATCTGTGATGATTGCCCCAGCGGCACTGAAAACACGCTCTGACATCACACTAGCAGCAGGGCAGGCCAGTACCTCCAAGGCATAGAAGGAGAGGTCGGGTCAACTATGCAGCTTGGATACCCAGTAATTAAATGGTACAGAAGCGTCAGGAAAGACGCAGGTATGGTCACTTAGATGGTCGTTGACCATCTTGTTCAACGTCTCCCTCCTTGACATTGCTACTGTTCCAGCTAGTCCTTGGTCATGAGCCGGTTTATTGAAGATGGCCCAGTTTGTGGACATTTTACCACCACCTCTTTTGGACCTGCTTGGCGTATCTCTCCCCATTAATGCATGCTGTTGCACAGAGCTGGTATCTCTGCTAACAGTGGTATCTGAGGGTGCTGTTGCCATCAAATGATCACCAACGGCCTTCTTGAAGGATTCCATTGTGAAACCCCTTGGTGACTGCAAGAGTAGCGAAGGAAATTTATCATTGTACCGTGGGTCTAGAAAGGTGGCCAACCAGTATAGGTTGCGATTGAAAATGTGGATTACACGAGGGTCTTGGCACAGACAATCAGATATGAAGTGTGCCATGTGTGCCAAGCTGCAAAGAGGCAAATGTTCTGGACCACTGAAGGAGGAACAATACCCATCCTCGCCTCATACTGACTCTCCTCCTCCACCTCCTCTTCAGCCCACCCGTGCTGGACAGGCATGAAGCTAGGGTTGGGATTCCCCTCTGTAGCAAGAGGTGTCCCCTCTGTACCACTGAAAAAGAAGTCCTCTCCCTCATTTTCATTATCATCTTCATCCTCCAATGTTACCTGATGATATTGGCTGGGCTGGGTAGGATCACCCATTGTGAAATCTTGCTCCATACCCAACTGCTGGGCACGCAAAGATTCCATTTTTTGATTCTGCAGCAATTTTTTCAGCAGACATAGCATAGGGATGGTTACGCTGATAATAGCCTGATCACCGCTCACAAGCTTGGTGCAGTATTCAAAGTTTTCAAGCACCTCACAAATATCAGCGATCCACACACTCGACAGTTGTTATGTGTCTTGGCTGAGTCTCAGTGTGACGGGCATGTTTAAGCTGGTATTCAGAAAGTGCCCACTGCTGCTCACTTACCCTTGCCAATATATGATATGTTGAGTTCCACCGTGTTGGCAGGTCGCAAATGAGTCTGTGGTTTGGCAAATTAAATTGCTTTTGAAGCGCTGCAAGACCGGCAACAGCGGTTGAGGAGTGGCGGAAGTGGGCGCAAATACGATGCACCTTCTCAAGTAGGTACGGCAAGTCAGGGTATGTTTTTATAAATTTCTGCACCACAAGGTCCAGCACGCGAGCCATGCATGGCACGTGTACCAGCTTCCCGAGCTTTAAAGCCGCCACCAGGCTACGCCGATTGTCGCAGACAACCAGACCAGGTTGGAGTTGTAGTGGGGAGAGCCACTGACCGGTCTGTTGTTTTATTCCTTGCCACAGCTCTGCTGCAGTGTGTGGTGTTTCACCTAAGCAGATCAGCTTCACCAGAGCGTTTTGCCACTTTGCCGATGCGCTGCTGCACAGCTCCCAACTTGGGAGTGATGTGGAGGGTAATTCAGCATAGGATGACGAGGCGGAGGGGGAGGAAGAGGGAAGACTGGACATAATGTATATGATGAGGCGGAAACCCTGATTGAGGTTGGGCCCGCCATTCGTGGCGTGGGTAGGATATGTGTTGATGGTCCAGTTTGAGACATTGTCCCACCCTCCACAAGGTTGAGCCAGTGTGCCGTGACAGAGATGTATCGTCCCTGGCCTCAAGCACTTGTCCACGTGTCTGTTGTAAGATGGACATTCCCGGTTACGGTGTTGGTGAGAGCACGCTTTAGATTGTTTAAGACGTGCTGGTGTAACGCGGGGACGGCACATCGGGAAAAATAGTACTGGCTGGTAACCGATTGGTCGTGGGGCAGCCACAGCCAAAAGATCACGGAAAAACTGTGTCCCCACAAGCCTAACGGCAACATCTCCACGGCTAGCAACTTGGCAATGTGCACGTTCAGGATTTGTGCTTGTGGGTGCGTGGCTTGGTTGGCTTGGTATTTACGCGTCCTTTCATACATCTGAGGCACGGACAATTGGACACTTTCCTGGGACAAACAAGTGGATGAGCTTGTTGTGGCCTGTGTCTGTGCAACCGCAGCTTGTAAGCAAGAGGTATGATGATCACCTGCTTCCTGCCCAGCAAATTGGAAATGGAGGTATCACAGGTGACATGGCAGTGGTTTGACCCGCAGTCGCAGACACTGATTTGGTACTGATTTGGTACTGATTTGGTACTCTGTTGTTCAGCCCACCGACTACGGTGCTTGGCTGCCATGTGTTTCCGCATACTGGTGGTGCTTTGGTTGCCTTTGCTCTGGCCTCTGCTCTGCTTCGTATGGCATATGCTACAGATGACATTTGGTTCAGAAGGACTATCGGAAAAAAATTTCCAGACAGCGGCTGAACGCACCCTTGCCTTGACTTGTGGCACAGAGTGATTGCTCTTGGCAACAGTTGACACACTTCGCACTCTGCTCAAACCAGTAGCCCTTTGTGCCTTTGTTGGTGCTATGTATCCACCTTCTTCCTCTGTGCTGCTGTGCTGGCTATGCGTGCCAACGATCCAGGTCGGATCGGTGGTCTCATCATCGACCACCTCATCGTCTATGTCATCCTCCTTCCGTGTTGATATTGGCGACTGGCCAGATGGCAACTGTGTGTAATCACCATCAGCCTCCTCCTCTTCACCCGGTATATCGCGTGGATGAAAGTGGCTTTCTTCTGGACGTGGGGTTTTAAATATTTGGCCATCTTCAACAGACGATACCCCCTCACGTTCCTCTTCAATGTCGTGGGGTGAGAGGCCAGAGGCAATGCAAGGAAATAGATCAAACAGATGCTCAGAGTGACCAAGGTTGGGGTCAAATGCTTCCTGTGACTCCTGACCACGTGATGAACTAGGAACAGGTTGAGAATAGGATGACCCAGCGTTATCTGTATGGACAGTAGACTGTTTTGTCATGGATGATTGGGTGCTGCTAGAACATTTCGTTGAGGCCTTATCAGCAATCCAAGACAGTATCTGCTCTTGTTCTTCTGGCTTCCAGGCCCGTTTATGTTCCAGACCGGGAAATTTCGCCAGGAACCTAGGTGCATCAACCTTCTTCGATCTCCCAGACTCTGTGCCTTGTTGGGAACCAACGACCCCACGGCCACGTCCCTGTCCCTTCACAACAGCCTTTTTAGGAATTTTGGATTTTTCTGCCATAGTACCGAATACCCACGAATATGCTCGCTCATCCATAATTGTAATATAAAAAAATACATATTTGAATGTGACTGAGCTGCAGTACCAGGGACAGTCGTTTGCAAAAGTTGTGAACTGTGCCACAAGGGTCCCTGATCAGTGGGCATACTGGGAATCCAATCTCCTCCAATCTGCTATTGATGGACTATCTTCACTTTTTTGTCAGGCAGAACCCCTTTAACTCTTTTTAATGTTCATGTGAAAGCCAATGTAGAACATAACAGTCTTCCTAGATCATTACGAGGATCTCTCATGTGGTGCACACAGGAAGCCGTCACTTTGTATGACTTGTATGCTGCGCGTCTCGTCCATAGGTCTCATATAAACCAATATCTAATTTCATCCAGGAAACGTTTGCTCTTCAATGACCATCAACATTATGGCTAAATCAACCTGTGTTCAAACTCATTAAATGAAAAGCAATCCTTTTAAGATGGGTTAATTAACTGAGTCCGGGCTAATTAAGTCAGATAATCAGTGGTGAGTTCAGCAAATACCTCGCCGATGGAATTGGTCCAGTTGACATCTGAATATAGTTTATCTAGGGAGCAGGAATCACTGAGATTCGTCATGGCCTCTAATTCCATATTTTAGCACGGTCAGTAATGATTCATGTAGTGTTTCGCTTGGAAGAGTTTTCCTTGCAGAGTATTTTCCAACCTCTGGCTTCCCAATCATTGCAAAACCATAACTCCCATTATGTCCTGACAGCACTCGTACTGGAAGTTATGGCTCGGAGAAAACTACCCTAGTGTATGGACGGTGAAGCTTACCATTAATAAGATTTACTAATTTGTTCCCCTAGGACAGGATTCACACAAGGCTCAAATATCATTAGGAAATCTGTTGTAACTAGTAAAGGGACCTAGCCTTAAAGGGGCTATACACATTTTCAATTTTTTTCTTAAATAGTTAGTGGCATTAGGCCGGGTATAGACCACCTATCAACTCCTGTTTATGAAGACACTGTGCCCCCTAATGAATATACAATAAAGCCCCTTTTCTCCTTAATGCATGAAAAATAAAGTCACTGTGCCCCCTGTTTACAGGATAAAGGCTCTGTGCCCACTGTTCATAGAATAATGTCCCTGTACTTCCTGATGACCCCATACCCCCTGATTAATATAAAACAAAGTCTCTGTGTCCACTGAACATAAAATAAAGCCAACGTGGTGCCCTTTAAATATAAAATGAAGCCCCTGTACTGACTTATTAATGCAAAATGAAACCCCTGCACCACCTGATGAATATAAAATGAAGCCAAAATGCTCCTTAAATAAAAATAAATCCCTGTTACCCATGATGCTTCTATTCCCCATCTAATATATAAAGCTCAATGTGTGTATGTATGTATGTATGTATGTGTGTGTGTGTATGTCCGGGATTGGGATCCGCACCATCTCAGCTACAGCCACAAAATTTGGCACAGTCACACGTCTGGACCCCGAGAGTGTCCTAAGCTATGTTGTGAGGCAAAATTTTAACCCCGCGCGTTCCAATTCACCAAACAATTTTGCCCCTATCTACATAATGGGGAAAAAGTGTGTGTGTATCAAGCCCCACCCCTCATTATGATGTCATAATGGTTGCCATGGCGACGCTGGTGTCATCATAGGTTGCAAGCCCCGCCGCTCATTATGATGTCATAATGGTTGACTATGGGATGGAGGATGTGTGATGGGTATATGGGCACTGGACTATGGGATGGTGGATATGTATGATGGGTATATGGGCACGGGACTATGGGATGGAGGATGCGTGATGGGTATATGGGCACTGGACTATGGGATGGAGGATATGTATGATGGTTATATGGGCACGGGACTATGGGATGGAGGATATGTATGATGGGTATATGGGCATGGGACTATGAGTTGAAGGATGTGTGAAGGGTATATGGGCACTCGACTATGGGATGGCGAATATGTATGATGGGTATCTGGGCATAGGACTATGGGATGGAGAATATGTATGATGGGTATATGGGCATGGGACGATGGGATGGAGGATGTGTGATTGGTATATGGGCACTCGACTATGAGATGGAGGATATGTATGATGGGTATATGGGCATGGGCCTATGGGATGGTGGATATGTATGATGGGTATATGGGCACGGGACTATGGGATGGAGGATAATTATAATTTGTTATAACTAACCACAGTTAATTACTATGCCCGGGCAGCGCCGGGCTCTTCAGCTAGTACTAATATAAAATGAAACCCCTGTGCCATATCTTCTATATATATAAAAACAAGTGTATGTGTGTGTATCGACGATGATGGCATAATGGTTGCCATGGTGACGATGATGTCATAATAGGTTGCAATGGTGACGTAGTGACTATGATGTCATAATAGGTTGCCATAGCGAAGATGATGTCAAAAAGGTTGCCATGGCGAAGATTATTTCATAATGGTTGCCATGGCGACGATAATGTCATAATAGGTTGCCATGGTGACGATGTCATAATAGGTTGCCATGGCGATGATGATGTCAGAATGGTTGCAATCTAATATGACATCATAGTTTCCATGGCACGGGACTATGGGATGGAGGATATGTATGATGGGTATAAGGGCACGGGACTAAGGGATGGAGGATATGTGTGATGAGTATATGGACACTGGACTATGGGCTGGGGGATGTGTGATGGGTATATGGGCACTGGACTATGGGATGGAGGATATGAATGAGTCATAATTTGTTATAACTAACCACAGTTAGTTACTATGCCCTGGCAACGCCGGGCTCTTCAAAATAGTAATAATGTAAAATGAATCCCCTGTGCCTCATACTAAGAAAAAATGAAGTCTATATGCCTAAAACTAATATACAGTAAAATGAAGCCCCTATGCCCCATACTAATATAAAATGAAGCCCCTGCGCCCCATACTAATATAAAATGAAGCCCCTATGACCCATAGTAATATTAAATGAAGTCCCTTCACCCCATGCTAATATAAAATGAAGCACCTATGTCCCATACGAAGATAAAATGAAGACCCTATGACCCATAGGAAGATAACATGAAGCCCCTACACCCCGTACTAAGATAAAATGAAGCCCCATACTAATAAAATGAAGCCCCTACACCCAATACTAATATAAAATGAAGCCCCATCTCTATATATAAAACTGAATGTGTGTGTGTATATCACCAACAAATCACGAAGCATCTTTGATTTCACCAGAGCTGTTCAAAAGAAGCTGAGCTGTGATTGGTTGCTATGAGCAACAGTTTTCCTTGCAACAAATCACTAAGGCTAATTTCACACTTGCTTTTTTTTGCAGCGCGTTTTTCCCGCAAAAAAACGCATTGAAAAAACGCATACAAAAGCATACAACTGCTGCGTTTTTTTCAAGCATTTTTATGAGCATGCATGAAAAACCGCAGCGTTTTTATGCGTTTGTATGCGTTTTTAGTGCGTTTTTACCGCGTTTGCGTTTTTTCCAAACATTAGGTGGCCCCTCACACTAACCCAAACCATGACTTTACTAACCCTAACCCTGACCCTAACCCTAACCCTAACCCTAACCCTGACCCTAACCCTTAACCAAACCATACTTAACCCTAACCCAAACCCTAAACCCTAACTAACCCTGACCCTGTCCCTAACCCTAACCCTGACCCTAACCCTAACCCTAACCCTGACCCTAACCCTAACCCTAACCCTAACCCTGACCCTAACCCTAACCCTAACCCTAAACCCCCTTAACTAACTCTAACTCTAACCCAAACCCCTAAATTCCATGGTTAACAAAAAAAAAGCATGTGCAAAAAAACGCATACATAAGCATGCCAATGCGCACATATGCGCACCCATAGACTTATAATGGGTGTCTTGCTGTAAAAAAATGCATTGCGCGCGCATGCGTTTTTTTGAGGCAAGTCGGACGCCCAAAAAATGCAACAGGGTGCATTTTGTGCGCCCGAGCGCATACCGCAAAAAAACGCATGCGCGGAAAAACGCGCACAAACGCATGTGTATGCGCACATAAGCGCATCCCATGCAAAGTATAGGGAAAAAAAACGCATGCGCTATTTAGCGCTAAAATACCGCGGAAAAAAACGCAAATGTGAAACCAGCCTAAGCATCTCTCATTTCACCAGAACTGGTTGAAAGAAGGTGAGCTGTGATTGGTTGCTATGAGCAAGTTTTCCCACTTGACAACACCTCAGCAGACACTGACATGGTGGGAGAAATCTAGAAATCCCCAGGAACATAAGCTCTCAGCCATTTTCTGCCCCCCTGAAAGGAGCAGAGAGCACATGACAGAAATGAATCCCCCCCTCCCGTGCCCATATACCCAGCACACATCCTCCATCTCTTAGGCACATCTTCCCTCTTAAAGGGATCATTGGTATGGAAGTCAGAGCAAATCTATCCAAAGCTTTGGTTCTGACCCCAGGCCTCTCTTAAAGGGATCATTGGTATGGAAGTTAGGGCAAATCCATCAAGCTCTCTGGTTCTGACCCCAGGCCTCTCTTAAAGGGATCCCCGTAATGGAAGTTAGGACCATTACACTCAGCTGTGTGGTTCTGACCCCAGGGTCTCTTAAAGGGATTATTGGTATGGAAGTTAGGGCAAATCCACACTGCACTTTAGTACTGACCCCAGGCCTTTCTTAAAGGGCTCTCCGGTATGGAAGTCAGGGCAAATCCATCAAGCGCTCTGGTTCTGACCCCAGGCCTCTCTTAAAGGAATCCCTATAATGGAAGTTAGGACCGTTCCACTCAGCTCTGTGGTTCTGACCCCAGGGTCTCTTAAAGGGATCATTGGTATTGAAGTTAGGGCAAATCCACACTGCACTTTAGTGACCCCAGGCCTTTCTTAAAGGGCTCTCCGGTATGGAAGTCAGGGCAAATCCATCAAGTGCTCTGGTTCTGACCCCAGGCCTCTCTTAAAGGGATCCCTGTAATGGAAGTTAGGACCGTTACACTCAGCTCTGTGGTTCTGACCCCAGGGTCTCTTAAAGGGATTATTGGTATGGAAGTTAGGGCAAATCCACACTGCACTTTAGTACTGACCCCAGGCCTTTCTTTAAGGCATCCGCGGTATGGAAGTCAGGGCAATTGTCTTCCGATGCTCTGGTACCGACCCCAGGCTCTCTTAAAGGGATCTCCTGTATGAAAATTAGGGCAAATCCCTCAGTGCTCTGATTCTGACCCCAGGCCTCTCTTAAAGGGATCATTGGTATGCAAGTCAGGGCAAATCCACTCAGCGCTCTGGTTCTGACCCAAGGCCTCTCTTAAAGGGATCTCCGGTATGGAAGTTAGGGCAAATCTTCTCAGCGCTCTGGTTCTGACCCAAGGCCTCTCTTAAAGGGATCTCCAGTATGGAAGTTAGGGTAAATCCCTCAGCGCTCTGATTCTTACTCCAGGCTTCTATTAAGGGGATCATTGTTATGGAAGTCAGGGCAAATCCACTTAGCGCTCTGGTTCTGACGCCAGGCCTCTCTTAAAGGGATCCCCGGTATGAAAGTTAGGACAGTTCCTCTCGGCGCTCTGGTTCTGACCCCAGGATGACGGGATGATGTGGGATATTATGGGTAGTAGTCCAGTGGCTCTGGCTGACAGGATGATGTAGGATATTAGGGGTAGTAGTCCGGTGGCTCTGGCTGATGGGATGATGTGGGATACTAGGCTTAGTAGTCTGGTGGCTCTGGCTGATGGGATGATGTGGGATATTAGGGGTAGTTTTCCGGTGGCTCTGGCTGATGGGATGATGTGGGACATTAGGGGTAGTAGTCTGGTGGCTCTGGCTGATGGGATGATGTGGGATATTTGGGGGAGTAGTCCAATGGCTCTGGCTGACGGGATGATGTGGGATTTTAGGGATAGTAGTCTGGGGGCTCTGGCTGACGGGATGATGTGGGATATTAGAGATAGTAGTCTGGGGGCTCTGGCTGATGGGATGATGTGGGATATTAGAGATAGTAGTCCGGTAGCTCTGGCTGATGGGATGATGTGGGATATTAGGGGTAGTAGTCTGGTGGCTGTGACGGGATGATGTGGGATATTAGTGATAGTTGTCCGGTGGCTCTGGCTGAGGAGATGATGTTGGATATTAGCTGTAGTAGTTCGGCGGCTGTGACGAGCTCATGTGGGATATTAGTGGTAGTTGTCCAGTGGCACTGGCAGACAGGATGATGTGGGATATTGGGGGTAGTAGTCTAGTGGCTCTTGCTGATGGGATGATGTGGGATATTAGGGGTAGTAGTCCAGTAGCTCTGGCTGACGGGATGATGTGGGATATTATAGTGAATGTGGCTATGTGGAGTGGGTGGGGCTATACACTCAGCTTTAAATATACAGTATACATAGATATAATCATTATAATTTGTTATAACTAACCGTAGTTAGTTACTATGCCCAGGCAGCGCGAGGCTCTTCAGCTAGTACTAATATAAAATGAAGCCTCTATGCCCCATACTAATATAAAATGAAGCCTCTATGTCCCATACTAATAAAATGGAGCCCATACGCCCAATAATAATATAACATGAAGTCTCTACGCCCCATACTAATAAAATGAAGTCCCTACGCCCAATACTAATATAAAATGAAGCCCCTGCACCCCATACTAATATAAAATGCAGCCTCTATGCCCCATACTAATATAAAATGAAGCCCCTGCACCCCATACTAAGAAAAAATGAAGCCCCTATGCCCCATACTAATATAAAATGAAGCCTCTATGCCCCATGCTAATATAAAATGAAGCCCCTATGCCCTATAACAAGATAAAATAAAGCCCCTATGCCACATATTAATATAAAATGTAGCCCCTATGCCCAATGCTAATAAAAAATGAAGCCCCTATGCCCCATACTAGTATAAAATGAAGCCCCTATGCCCCATACTAGCATAAAATGAAGCCCCTACTCCCCATACTAGTATAAAATGAAGCCCCTACGCCTCATACGAATATAGAATGAAGCCCCTTCACCCCATTCTAACATAAAATGAAGCCCCTACACCCCATACTAATATAAAATGAAGCCCTCACACCCAATACTAGTATAAAATGAAGCCCATATGGTCCATACTAATATAAAATGAAGACCCTATGCCCATATTAAGATAAAATGAAGCCCCTGCACCCCATACTAATATAAAATAACGCCCCATACTAATATAAAATGAAGCCCCTATGCCCCATGCTAATATAAAATGAACCCCCTACACCCCATCTTCTATATACCGGTATATAAAAACGAGTGTATGGGTGTGTTTGTGTACAGTCATGGCCAAAAGTTTTGAGAATGACACAAATATTATATTTTCACATGATCTGCTGCCCTCTGGTTTCTATGTGTGTTTGTCAGATGTTTTTATCACATACAGAAATATAATTGCAATCATATTATGAGTAACAAAAGGTTATATTGACAGTTAGAATGAGTTAATGCAGCAAGTCAATATTTGCAGTGTTGACCCTTCTTCTTCAGGACCTCAGCAATTCTCCCTGGCATGCTCTCAATCAACTTCTGGATCAAATCCTGACTGATAGCAGTCCATTCTTGCAAAATCAATGCTTTTATTTTGTCTGAATTTGAATGTTTTTGTTTGTCCACCCGTCTCTTGATGATTGACCACAAGTTCTCAATGGGATTAAGATCTGGGGAGTTTCCAGGCCATGGTCCTAAAATCTCTATGTTTTGTTCCCTGAGCCATTTAGTTATCACCTTTGCTTTATGGCAAGGTGCTCCATTATGTTGAAAAAGGCATTGTTGATCGCCAAACTGCTCTTGGACAGTTGGGAGAAGTTGCTCTTGGAGGACATTCTGGTACCATTCTTTATTCATGGCTGTGTTTTTAGGCAAGACTGAGAGAGAGCCCATTCCATTGGCTGAGAAGCAACTCCACACATGAATGGTTTCAGGATGCTTGACAGTTGGCATGAGACAAGACTGGTGGTAGCGTTCACCTGGTCTTCTCCGAATAAGCCGTTTTCCAGATGTCCCAAACAATCGAAAAGGGGAATCATCAGAGAAAGTGACTTTACCCCAGTCCTCAGCAGTCCACTCCCTGTATCTCTTGCAGAATATCAGTCTGTCCATGATGTTTTTTCTGGAGAGAAGTGGCTTCTTTGCTGCCCTCCTTGAGACCAGGCCTTGCTCCAAGAGTCTCCGCCTCACAGTGCATGCAGATGCACTCACACCTGCCTGCTGCCATTCCTGAGCAAGCTCTGCACTGCTGGTAGCCCGATCCGCAGCTGAAACACTTTTAAGAGAAGGTCCTGGCGCTTGCTGGTCTTTCTTGGGCGCCCTGGAGCCGTTTTGGCAACAAGGGAACCTCTCTCCTTGAAGTTCTTGATGATGTGATAGATTGTTAACTGAGGTGCAATCTTTCTAGCTGCGATACTCTTCCCTGTTAGGCCATTTTTGTGCAGTGCAATGATGACTGCACGTGTTTCTTTAGAGATAACCATGGTTAACAGAAGAGAAACAATGATGCCAAGCACCAGCCTCCTTTTAAAGTGTCCAGTGGTGTCATTCTTACTTAATCATGACAGATTGATCTCCAGCCCTGTCCTCATCAACACCCACACCTGTGTTAATGGAGCAATCACTGAAACGATGTTAGCTGGTCCTTTTAAGGCAGGGCTGAAATGATGTTGAAATGT
The DNA here is from genome assembly GCF_039654945.1 of Dendrobates tinctorius. Taxonomy (NCBI): domain Eukaryota; kingdom Metazoa; phylum Chordata; class Amphibia; order Anura; family Dendrobatidae; genus Dendrobates; species Dendrobates tinctorius. Next base: position 55,069,143 of record NW_027361696.1, read on the forward strand.
GTTTTGGGGGAAAAAGTTAATTTTCTAGGCAAATATTGACTTTGCAAGTAATTGCTGTTAAGCTGATCACTCTTTATAACATTCTGGAGTATATGCAAATTGCCATTAGAAAAAATGAAGCAGTAGACTTTGTAAAAATTAATATTTGTGTCATTCTCAAAACTTTTGGCTATGACTGTATGTGTGTTTGTATCGACGATGATGTCATAATGGTTGCCATGTCGATGATGTCATAATAGTTTGCCATGGTGACGGTGGTGAGTATGATGTCATAATAGGTTACCATAGCGACGATGATGTCATAAAGGTTGCCATGGTGGCGATGATGTCATAATGGTTGCAATATATTATGACATTATAGTCACCATGGCACAGGACTATGGGATGGAGGATATGTATGATGGGTATATGGGCACGGGACTATGGGATGAAGGATGTGTGATGGGTATATGGGCATGGGACTATGGGATGGAGGATGTGTGATGGGTATATGAGCATGAGACTATGGGATGGAGGATATGTGTGATGGGTATATGGGCACGAGACTATGGGATGGAGGATGTGTGATGGGTATATGGGCACTGGACTATGGGATGGAGGATAAGTACGATTCTTTACAATTTGTTGTAACTAACCACAGTTAGTTACTATGCCCGGGCAATGCCGGGCTCTTCAGCTAGTACTAGTATAAAATGAAGCCCCCATGCTCCATATTAATATAAAATGAAGTCCCTACGCCCCATACTAATATAAAATTAAGCTCCTACGCCCCATACTAATATAAAATGAAGCCCCTACACCCATACTATGATAAAATGAAGCTCCTGCACCCAGACTAATATAAAATGATGCCCCATACTAACATAAAATAAAGCCGCTATGCCCCATTCTAAGATAAATTGACATTCCTATGCCCCATGCTAAGATAAAATTAAGCCCCTGTGCCCGATTCTAAGATAAAATAAAGCCCCTATGCCCCATACATAATCTTTGAAAATTCTTGGAGAACAGGAGACCTACCAGAAGACTGGTGAAGAGCAAATGTTGTCCCTATCTTTAAAAAGGCGAAGAAGGTGGACCCAGGGAACTGTAGGCTGGTGAGTCTGACTTCTATACTAGGAAAGATCTTTGAACAAATTATTAAGCAACATGTATGTAAGTACCTGGATAAGCATGATTAACTAGAGTCCACATGGGTTTGAAACTAATAAGTCGTGTCAGACTAAATTAATTTCCTACTATGTCAGAATCACTGACTGGGTGGATCAGGGAAATGCTGTTGATATAGTATATCTTGACTTCAGCAAATCATTTGACAAAGTATCTCACACAATCCTTATTGAAAAAATGACAAAGTATGGAATGGACAAGGCAACTGTTAGGTGGATTGATAATTGGCTTAGTGATCGGACCCAAAGAGTGGTCGTAAATGGCTGCACATCCAGTTGGAAGAATGTCTCAAGTGGGGTACCACAGGGCTCTGTCCTGGGCCCTGTATTGTTCAACATATTTATCAATGATTAAGATGAAGGCATTGAGGGTAAACTGATTAAATTTGCTGATGACACAAAGCTAGGAGGTATAGCTAATACTAGAGAAAAGAGAGAGGGGATTCAAAAAGATATAAATAAACTGGAGCAGTGGGCAGTAACTAACAGAATGGTTTTTAACAGGGAAAACTGCAAAGTACTACATCTGGGCAATAAAAATGAAAAAATCATATACAGAATGGGAGGAATAGGGCTAAGCAACAGCAAATGTGAAAAAGACTTGGGTATACTAATAGATCACAGACTGAACATGAGTCAACAGTGTGATGCAGCAGCAAAAAAGGCAAATATAATTCTGGGCTGTAGTAACAATAGCATACTGTCTAGATCACGTGAAGTCGTTATTGCCCTCTACTCCTCTTTGGTCAGACCTCATCTGGAATACTGTGACCAGTTTTGTGCACCACATTTTAAAAAATACATCAACAAACTGGAGCAAGTTCAGAGAAGAGCGACCAGAATGGTGACCGGTCTGCAAACCATGTCATATGAGGAACGGTTACAATATTTGGGAAGCTTGCAAAAAAGAAGCCTGAGATGAGACTTAATAGCTGTCTACAAATATCTCAAGGTTTTCACATTGTAGAAGGATCATCTTTATTCTCACTTGCACAAGGAAAGACTAGAAGCAATGGGATGAAACTGAATTGGAGGAGACACAGATTAGATATTAGAAAAAACTTTTTGACAGGGTGATCAATGAGTGGAACAGGCTGCCACGGGAGATGGTGAGTTCTCCTTCAATGGAAGTCTTCAAACAGAGGCTGGACAGACATCTGTCTGGGATGATTTAGTGAATCCTACATTGAGCGAGGGGTTGGACCAGATGACCCAGGGGGTCACTTCCAACTCTAACATTCTATGATTTTATGATTCTACTAGCTGAAGAGCCTGGCGTTGCCCAGGCATAGTAACTAACTGTGGTTAGTTATAACAAATTATAATGACTCGTACTTATCCTCCATCCCATACTCCAGTGCCCATATACCCATCACACATCCACCATCCCATAGTCCCATGCCCATTTACCCATCACACATATCCTCCATCCCATAGTCCCATGCCCATATACCCATCACACATCCTCCATCCCATAGTCCCGTGCCCATTTACCAATCACACATATCCTCCATCCCATAGTCCCATGCCCATATACCCATCACACATCATCCATCCCATAGTCCCGGGCCCTAATACTTATCACACATCCTCAATCCCATAGTCCAGTGCCCATATACCCATCACACATATCCTCCAGCCCATAGTCCCATGACCATATACCCATCATACATATCCTCCATCCCATAATCATGGTGACTATGATGTCATAATAGATTGCAACCATTCTGACATCATCGTCGCCATGGCAACCTTTATGACATTATCGTCGCTATGGCAACTTATGACATCGTAGTCACCGCCGTCACCATGGCAAACTATTATGACATCATCTTCACCATGGCAACGATTATGACATCATCGTCGATACACACACTCATTTTTATATATATACTAGCTGAAGAGCCCGGCGCTGCCCGGGCATAGTAACTAACTGTGGTTAGTTATTACAAATTATAATTATCCTCCATCCCATAGTCCCGTGCCCATATACCCATCATACATATTCTCCATCCCATAGTCCCATGCCCATATACCCATCATACATATTCGCCATCCCATAGTCGAGTGCCCATATACCCATCATACATCCTTCATCTCATAGTCCCATGCCCATATACCCATCATACATATCCTCCATCCCATAGTCCCGTGCCCATATACCCATCATACATATCCGCCATCCCATAGTCCCGTGCCCATATACCCATCATACATCCTCCATCCCATAGTCAACCATTATGACATCATAATGAGCGGCGGCAGGGCTTGCAACCTATGATGACATCAGCGTCGCCATGGCAACCATTGTGACATCATAATGAGGGGCGGGGCTTGATACGCACACACTGTTTCCCCAGTATGCAAATAGGGGCATTATGACATCATAATGAGGGGCGGGGCTTGACGCGCACACACTTTTTCCCCATTATGTAGATGGGGTAAAAATGTTTGGTGAATTGGAACGTGCGGGGTTAAAATTTCGCCTCATGATATAGCTTAGGACGCTCTCGGGGTCCAGACGTGTGACTGTGCCAAATTTTGTGGCTGTAGCTGCGACGGTGCGGATGCCTATCCCGGACATACACACACACATACACACACACATACATACATACACACATACATACATACATACACACATACATACATACATACACACTTTGAGCTTTATATATTAGATAGAAGATAAGATAAAATGAAGCCCCTTGTATAGTGCAGCCCTAACCTAACATCCCTATTTTCCCTCTGTACATCTGTCAGAAGGGGATGGAGTATAGACATGGCAATGACGTGTAGGCTTGTTTTGTGAACATGCTCTGACGAGGATTACAGGACCTGGATGTCTATAATGAGACAAGAGGTTTCCTGTACCTGCGCGGAAGCCATGTGTCCGCAGAAATTACATTCAAGCTTCTGTGCATTCAGTCTTGTAACAAGGGCAACGTCCATCCAGATGGCCAATGCTGAAGTAATAGTAATTGGCAATATACAACTTGGCTGAAAAAACACACAGACACTTCCATGCAGATGCACCAGTGACAAGGAGAGCACTTTTGGCTGCAGAGAGGAGAGATCCAGTTAGGGAAAAATCTGTACAATTACTGTATAGAATCTCTTCATTTTTTCGGCTATGTTCACATTGAGTTTTTTGAGATACTATAAAACAATGAGAGTTTGACGTGAAAACTGTACCAGGATGTTCTTCTTTTTCAGTTTTTAGAAGAGTTTTTTCTTTATCTGAATCAGAGTTGTAGAACTTTTAGCTGATTGTTTTTCTCTTTAAGTGGTTTTGCAACATTTTGATTGGACGGTGTTGATTTGCAGTAGATTCCATCGGCATCCGCTTCAAAGAAGTGACAAGCACTTTTTTTCTTTTTTACACCCGGCATATTTTGATATCTTTTCTGGAAAAATAAACAAAAAAATGCTGAAAACAAACTTGTTATATGAACAGCAAAGAGGATAGGAAGAGTTTTCCAAGTATTTTTGAGAGGGATTTCAGAGCAGAACTCTTCCAAAAAAAAAAAATTAACGTGAAAATTGCCTTAAATCTGCAATCAATTTCTATTGAGAAAGAAGTACAGTAATCACATTTTGTGTGGAATGGATATTTCAGTAGACAGTGAGCGTCAGCTGTAAGTACGCATCGGAAATTTAATTCACAGATCGTAGTGCAGCGCATCTGTGCAGCAGAGTGAGCTGTCAATCAATGTGATGGTGTGTGATTACAGCCTGACTGCAGCCATTCTAGCCCCACCTCTATGACTTAGCTGGCGGCCACAGAAGGAATAAAGTTCAGTTTCTCCTGGGCATTGTAACACTATTAACCTGTAGATTACCCCTATACCCGCAGGGTAATAGTGTGTCTTGGGGACCTGACAGTTTTCCTTTAAATATGGGTTATAGTATTCTAGAACCCTCATATTCACATGCCCTTTTAAAGGGAGGCTGCCAGGTTTTTCCATCTATTAGTGGGGCTGAGAGTAGTAATATAGAGCACCCCTTGCTCTGAAGGACCCGGCATGTTTATCCATTACATAGACTGTTCATTGATTTCAATTGAAACTGTGTAATACTTTGTTTGCTCTGCGGTGGTGCTGCAGGAAAAGTTGAACACTTGCTACATTTTGGGATTGCAGAGATCCCAGCTTTTGCCTTGGAGATACTGCTGTGTGCACACGTTGCGGATTTATTGCGGATCTGCAGCTTTTTTTCTGCTGTGGATTCTCAAAAAATTCGCAAGTGTGCATCAAAACAATGTTAACCTATGGGAAAAAAAAACTTGCTGTGCACATGCTGCGAAAAAAACATGCAGATTCGCAGCGTTTTATTTTCCGCAGCATGTCAATTCTCTGTGCGGATCTGCAGTGTTTCTGCACCGATTGACTTGCATTGAGTCGGGCACGTCCGCAGCAAAACTGCAGGTCCAAAAAAGATCTGCGGTTTTGCTGCGGATGAATCGCTGCGGATCGGGAGGAGGGAAGTGTGTGGGCGGACTGTGGGCGGTGACTGTGTGCGTGCTTAGTGTGTGGGTGGTGACTATGTGCGTGTATGGTGTGTGCGGGGCACTGCATGTATGTGTGTGCGTGTCTGTGTAAGCAGCCATTGTCTGATGGGATGACTGCTCCCATCCGGCAATGAATGCTCACAGTGACAGCATTGCCGATGATGGGAAAGTAGTCCCATCAGACAATAGCTGTGATCTGTAGTAAAAAAAACACAGAACATACATTACATACATATAACATACAGAACATACACATAACAGACAACACATAACAGAGTACATACCTACCAATCACCTAGTCCCCGACGCCCTCGTCTCCTTTAATAAAAATAAAATAATAAACCAACCTATACTTACCTTTCTGCCATAGTGTAGTTATTAACGAGTGTCCCATGACGATCTCCCATGTAGAACAGTGACATCAAGAGATGTCAGTGTTCTACACGGCCTCCACGATGAACTGACAGCGGAGGTAATCCTCCATGATGTATATCCCTCTGCCGCAGCGAGGAGAGAGAGGTCACTTAAGTTCATTCTCTCACCCGGCAACGATGTGTGAGAAAACTCCCGTGCAGCATTGCCGTAAAGTGAGAGAATGAACTCAAGTAACCTTAGTGATGCACTGCAGGAGGATTATCTCATGTCAGTTCATCACTGGCAGGCCCTATACAGCAGTGACATCACCCGATGTCACTGTTCTATAGGTGAGATCGTCGTGGGACACTCGTTATTAATTGGACTGCGTTGAACAGGGAGTATACTATTGACTTATTATTTGACTTTTTATTACAGGAGACCAAGGGCGTCGCATGGATTTTAGGCATGCAATAAAAATATGAAAAACCGTGTCATGTTTTATTTCATTAAAATACTTTATTCTTATGTGTGTGGTTGTTTTTAGCCCTTTCAAACTATAGGATTAATAATGGATAGGCATCTTATTGACGCCTTTACATTATTAACCGGGCTTAATGTCACCTTACAATAGCAAGGTGACATTAACCACTTATTATCTCATATGTCACTGCTACACGGCACTGGGAAGAGAGGGGCTAAGTGCTGGAATTAGCGCATCGTACAGATGCGCCAATTCTGGGGCGACTGGGTGCTGGTATTTTTAGCTAAGTGGGGGACCTTCCTAGGCTATGAATATCAGCCTGTAGCTGTCTGCGTAGCCTTTCTGCATATAAATTATAGGGGGACCCCATGTCATTCTTTGGGGGTTCCCCCTATTTTAAGCTCCATGGGCATTAACCCCTTCCCAGGGTAGAAATATTGGCCCCGGCCGTCTGCTTTCCCCCTCTAGCGCAGAAAATTGTGCAGGAGCCCATGCCATTTTTTCCCATTTTTTTTTAAAGATATTGTGTGAAGATTTCGTGTGCGTGTCTTTAACTATTTATGTACCATTTTATCTATATGTCTATCCCATATCTATCTGTTATGAATGAGTCACCGGAGGAGGAGAAAACAAAAATACAAGCTAAGTCCAGAAAACCAGAGAGGTTGGTAGCTATCGGATTGCAGAACCCTGATCCTATACACCACAACTAACAGTAGACGTGGGGGGTTCCTACGGTGCCCTAGACCCCTCGTCACAGCCGGAGAACTACATAAGCCTAAAGAAGACTTCAAAATCACTATATCAGCACTCAGGTATATTCTGAAAACAGAGCAAAGAGATAAACTGATCAGAGACAAAAATGGAATTCAGCCAGTCCCAACCAGGACTGGCTGAATATAAACACTAAGGAAACCAGACAAAATCTCATGGAATACTAGCAGGACAAAAACTTAGCTTATAGTAGACAGGAACTAAACTGGATGCAAGTGCTCAGAGCAGAAAGGATCACCAGCAGCCCTGCAGGGCGTCGGCTGCCTTATATCCACTCAGAAATTCCAGATGTCCAATCACACTCCGCCTGTTCAGATGACAGGTTCTTCCCATCCCAATCAATTTCACTACCTCTCTTCACCAGTAGAGGGAGTTCATCAGACATCAAAGGTGAAGGGGAGAATGAACTCACAACAGTACCTCCCCCTTGAGGAGGGGTCACCGAACCTTCATCCACGCCACCAGGGCGATCAGGATGGGCCCGATGAAAAGCACGAACCAATCTTTTGGCATGAATATTGGATGCAGGGACCCAAGAATTATCCTCCTGGCCATAACCCTTCCATTTAACCAAATACTGGAGTCTCCGTCTAGCCAGACGAGAATCCAGTATCTTCTCAACCTCATATTCCACATTACCTTCAACCAATACAGGGTCAGGAGGTGCCACCACAGGAACTACTGGCTCAACAAACCTCTTTAACAAAGAAAAAAATGTGGAATAAAGGTCCTACTTGCACTCGTAAAAAAAGGGCACAGCAGAGAGTGGTGCTCAGAGGAAAATAATAGAATGAATAATGTCAAAACACCTCTAGCACTCAGAACAATATCAAAAACGAAGTTGCTTCCAGAAATATATTTATTTATTTCATCTTTTTATTTCATCTCTTTATGCACTGGGAATTCACAGCCAATATATAAACTTGTACAGCAGAGTATTAAAGCCCAACGTTTCGGCCCATCTGGCCTTTATCCCTTGATAAAGGCCAGATGGGCCGAAACGTTGGGCTTTAATACTCTGCTGTACAAGTTTATATATTGGCTGTGAATTCCCAGTGCATAAAGAGATGAAATAAAAAGATGAAATAAATGAATATATTTCTGGAAGCAACTTCGTTTTTGATATTGTTCTGAGTGCTAGAGGTGTTTTGACAGTGTTCTTTAACAGAGACTTATGAAACACGTTATGGATCGTGAATGTAACAGGAAGAGCCAATAGAAAAGAGACCGGATTAAGAATCTCCAAAATCTTGTAAGGTCCAATAAATCTAGGTTTAAATTTTGGAGAAGCCACCTTCATAGAGATATTCTTTGATGACAACCAAACCATATCACCCACCTTAAACCGGGGACCAATGGTCCTATGCCGGTTGGAAAACCGCTGGGCCTTTTCCTGGGAGAGAGACAACTTATCCACCACTTGGTCCCAGATCTGGTGCATTCTCTCCACCACAGTGTCAACACCTGGGCAGGCAGAAGACTCCACCTTCCCTGAAGAGAATCGAGGATGAAACCCAAAGTTACAAAAAAAAGGTGACATCAAAGTGGCAGAACTAGCTCTATTATTTAAAGCAAATTCGGCCAAGGGCAAAAATGAAACCCAATCATCCTGATCAGCAGAAATAAAACATCTCAAATACGACTTCAAAGTCTGGTTTGTTCTCTCCGTCTGCCCATTGGTCTGAGGGTGAAACGCAGAGGAGAAGGACAACTGAATTCCCAGCCTGGAACAGAAAGTCCTCCAAAATCTAGAAACAAACTGAACTCCTCTGTCAGATACAATGTTCTCAGGAATCACGTGCAAGCTAACCACCTGTTCCAAAACAAGGGCACCAACTCTGAGGAAGATGGCAACTTAGGGAGTGGTACAAGATGGACCATCTTAGAGAATCTATCACAAATCACCCAAATAACAGTCATTCTCTGAGAGACAGGCATATCAGAGATAAAATCCATTGAAATATGGGTCCATGGCCTCCGGGGCACCGGCAAAGGCATCAACAACCCACTAGAGCGAGAACAAGGTTTAGACCGGGAGCAAGTCCCACAGGACTGCACAAAATTCCTGACATCACGAGACAAGGCGGGCCACCAAAAAGACCGACTCACCAAGTCTCTAGTACCAAAAATACCTGGATGACCAGCCAATGCGGAGCAATGAACCTCAGACATCACTCTCTTCCTCCACTGGTCAGGAACATACAATTTTCCAATGGGACAACGCTCAGGTTTGTCCTCCTGAAACTCTTCCAGAACACGACTCAAATCGGGCGAGATGGCAGAAAGAACTACCACCTCACCTAAGATGGTAGCAGGCTTGATCACAATAGGAGAATCAGCAAAGAAACTCCTAGAGAGGGCGTCTGCCTTGACATTCTTAGTGCCCGGAAGAAAAGAGACCACAAAATCAAAACGTGTGAAAAACAAGGCCCACCTAGCCTGTCTAGGATTCAAGCGTTTGGCCGACTCCAGGTAAATCATATTCTTGTGGTCAATAAGGACCACGACTTGATGTTTAGCTCCCTCCAACCAATGTCTCCACTCCTCAAATGCCCATTTCATGGCTAACAGTTCCCGATTTCCCACATCATAGTTACGTTCGGATGGGGAGAACTTTCGGGAAAAGAAAGCACAGGGATTCATTTTAGATGTTACAGGATCTTTTTGGGACAAAACAGCTCCTGCACCAATCTCAGAAGCGTCCACCTCTACCTGAAACGGGAGTGAGACATCAGGTTGCCGCAAAACCGGAGCAGAAGTGAACCTTCGCTTCAGCTCCTGAAAGGAAGAAACAGCCTACGGAGACCAATTCAGCACATCAGCCCCCTTCTTAGTCAAATCAGTCAATGGTTTGGCAATACCAGAAAAATTAGCTATAAATTTACGATAAAAATTAGCAAAACCCAAAAACTTCTGGAGGGCCTTCAAAGAAGTGGGCTGAACCCAATCATAAATGGCCTGTACCTTGGCCGGTTCCATGTCGATAGTTGACAGAGACAAAATAAATCCCAAAAATGAAATCCTCTGTACACCAAAAAGGCATTTCGATCACTTGACACACAGGGAATTCTCCCTCAAAATCTGGAACACAGTCCGAACATGTTCCACATGAGAGTCCCAATCCTTGGAAAAGATCAAAATATCATCCAGATAGATGATCAAAAATTTATCCACATAGTCTCGGAAAATATCATTCATGAAGCACTGGAAGACAGAAGGGGCATTAGTGAGCCCAAAAGGCATCACCAGGTACTCAAAATGTCCCTCCGGAGTATTAAATGCTGTCTTCCATTCATCCCCCTGCTTAATGCGAATAAGATTATACGCCCCCCTGTGGTCAAGCTTGGTAAACCAGCAAGCACCTTTAACGCTGGAGAATAGATCAGAAATCAGGGGTAAGGGTACCGTTACACCTAGCGATGCACCAGCGATCCCGACCAGCGATATGACGCGGTCAGGATCGCTGGTGCATCGCTAGGTGGTCGCTAGTGAGCTGCCACACAGGCAGATCTCACCAGCAACATCGCTGGGGACGGGGGTCGCTACTTACCTGTCAGACGCGGCGATCCTGCGTCCTCCCGCCCGGCTCCACGCGTCGCTCGTCGTCACAGCAGGAAGCGCCGCAGGAAGTGGCCGACGAGGAATGATCCAGGAGCTTCTCGCGCGATCAGCGATAACCAGCGGGGGAGCCGGTCGGAGGTAAGTATCACATGCAGCGATATCGCTAGCAATATCGCTGCAACGTCACAAAATCGGTGACTTTACAGAGATATTGCTAGCGATATCGCAGTGTGTGAACCATCTTTCTTGGCCACAAAAAACCCCCCAGCACCTAAGGGTGAAGAGGATGGTCTAATATGACCCTTCTCCAACGACTCCTTAATATAGGATCGCATAGCCTCGTGCTCGGGTACAGATAAATTGAAAAGTCGACCCTTGGGAAATTTACACCCAGGGCTCAGCTCAATTGCACAGTCATAACTCCTATGAGGAGGCAAAGACGCAGACTCATTCTCACTAAATACATCATAAAAATCAGCCAAATAGTCAGGAACATCATGCGACTGGGGAGAGGTGGAGAAAACAGGAGCGTCACTAAGGGCACACCGACAACCCCAACTCACAACAGACAAAGATTTCCAATCCAAAACTGGATTATGGATTTGCAACCAGGGAAACCCCAGAACGATGGTATCATGCAAATTATGCAACACCAAAAATCTGCAATTTTCTTGATGGTCTGGGGCAACCCGCATTACCACCTGGGTCCAAAACTAAGGTTTATTCTTCGCCAAAGGAGTAGCATCAATACCCCTCAAAGGGATAGGCGTCCGCAGAGGTGTCATAGGAAACCCACAGCGTTTAGCAAAATCCAAGTCCATCAGGTTCAGAGCTGCTCCCGAATCCACAAAAGCCTTAGCGGAAAATGTGGACAGAGAGCAGATCAGAGTAATTGCCAGAAGAAACTTAGGTTGAACACCACCCACAGCAAATGTGTGTGCAAAACGTTTCTCTCGTTTAGGGCAGACAGAAATAATGTGAGAGGCATCTCCACAGAAAAAACACAGCTTATTATGCCTTCTGAACTCCTGATGTTGCGCCCTAGACAAAACTCTATCACATTGCATAGGTTCAGACATTTGTTCAACAGGTGGCAACACCTCTTGTGCAGTTTTGCGTTCACGCAAACGCCGATCAACCTGAATGGCTAATGACATAGAATCGTCAAGACCAGAGGGAACAGGAAATCCCACCATAGTATCTTTTACGGTTTCTGATAAACCCTTCTGAAAGAGAGCTGCCAAGGCACCATCATTCCAGGTAGTAAGGACCGCCCACTGTCGGAATTTTGGGTGGGACCCTAGGAGGTAGCGACCATGCTGTTTTAGAATTTTGGATAACTAGAGGAGGAAGACCTGTGAAGACTCAGACGTCAAGGTTAGATTTCAGAAAGGCAGATTTTAAGGGATTCAGAAAGAGAATTGGAGGGATCCAATGGCTGGATATCCTTAAAGACAAAAATGTCCAGGAAGGATGGGAAATCTTGAAAAATGAAATTCTCAAAGCACAAATGTTAACAATTCTGAAAAGAGGGAAGAATAGGAAGCATTTAAGGAAACCTGGATGGATGAGCACAGAACTTAAGCACGTGCTAAAAAGGAAGAAAAAAATGTTTATAAAATGGAAAGAGGGAGGCATATCTAAAGAAGAATATAATGCTGTCTGCAGAACCTGCAGGGCACAAATCAGATTAGCTAAAGCTGACAATGAATTGAGGCTTGCAAGAGATGTCAAAAGCAATAATAAAGGATTTTGGGGATATGTCAAAAGTAAAAGAAAAGTCAAAGATGCTATAGGATTTTTACAGGATGAAAATGATGAAATGGTAAGACAGGATGTTGAGAAGGCCGAACTTTTAAATTCCTATTTTGCATCTGTTTTCTCTCAGAAAGGAAATGTAACATCAACTGTTCTTCACTGTCCTATTAAGGGAATAGAAGAATCCAGGATATCTATAAACAGAAAGATAGTGAGGAAACAGTTAGCTAACCTAAATTAATTCAAGTCTCCAGGTCCAGATGAATTACACCCCAGAGTACTGAAGGAGATAGCAGAAGAAATTTTTGAACCCCTCGCCATAATCTTTGAAAATTCTTGGAGAACAGGAGAAGTCCCAGAAGACTGGTGAAGAGCAAATGTTGTTCCTATCTTCAAAAACGGGAAGAAGGTGGACCCAGGCAACTATAGGCCGGTGAGTCTGACTTCTATACCAGGAAAGATCTTTGAACAATTTATTAAACAACATGTATGTCAGTACCTGGATAAGAATTAAGTGATTAAACAGAGTCAGCATGGGTTTGTAACTAATAAGTCATGTCAGACTAACTTAATTTCCTTCTAGGACGGAATCACTGATTGGGTGGATCAAGGAAATGCTGTAGATATAGTATATCTTGACTTCAGCAAAGCATTTGACAAAGTATCTCATACAATCCTTATTGAAAAAATGTCTAAGTATGGAATGGACAAGGCAACTGTTAGGTGGATTCATAACTGGCTTAGTGATCGGACCCAAAGAGTGGTCATAAATGGCTGCACATCCAGTTGGAAAAATGTATCAAGTGGGGTACCACAGGGCTCTGTCCTGGGCCCTGTATTGTTCAACATCTTTATCAACGATTTAGATGAAGGAATTGAGGGTAAACTGATTAAATTTGCTGATGACACAAAGCTAGGAGGGATAGCTAATACTAGAGAAGAGAGAGAGAGGATTCAAAAAGATATAAATAAACTGGAGAAGTGGGCAGCAACTAACAGAATGGTTTTTAACAGGGAAAAATGCAAAGTACTACATCTGGGCAATAAAAATGAAAAAAGCATATACAGAATGGGAGGAATAAGGCTAAGCAACAGCACATGTGAAAAAGACTTGGGTATACTAATAGATCACAGACTGAATATGAGTCAACAGTGTGATGCAGCAGCAAAAAATGCAAATGCAATTCTAGGATGTATTAACAGAAGCATATAGTCTAGATCACGTGAAGTCATTATTTCCCTCTACTCCTCTTTGGTCAGACCTCATCTGGAATATTGTGTCCAGTTTTGGGCACCACATTTTAAAAAAGACATCAACAAACTGGAACAAGTTCAGAAAAGAGCAACCAGAATGGTGACCGGTCTGCAAACCCTGTCTTATGAGGAAAGGTTGCAGGATTTGGGAATGTTTAGTTTGCAAAAGAGAAGACTGAGAGGAGACTTAATAGCCGTCTACAAATATCTCAAGGGCTGTCACATTGTAGAAGGATCAGCTTTATTTTCATTTGCACAAGGAAGGACTAGAAGCAATGGGATGAAACTGAATGGGAGGAGACACAGATTAGATATTAGAAAAAACTTTTTGACAGTTAGAGTGATCAATGAATCGAACAGGCTGCCACGAGAAGTGGTGAATTCTCCTTCAATGGAAGTCTTCAAACAGAGGCTGGACAGACATCTGACTGGGATGATTTAGCGAATCCTGCTTTGAGTAGGGGGTTGGACCAGATGGCCCAGGAGGTCCATTCCAACTCTACGATTCTATGATTCTATGATTCATTAGGTTCATCATACAACAACCCCAAGGCCTGAAAAAATGCGTTCACATCAGTCAGAATAGGATCATCAGGTTTCAAAGAAAACGCCCAATCCTGGGGATTGCCGCACAGCAAAGAGATGACAATTTTAACCTGCTGCACGGAGCTCCCCGATGAGTTAGGCTTCAAGGCAAAAAATAATTTGCAATTATTCTTAAAATTCAGAAATTTAGACCGATCCCCAAAAAACACATCAAGAGTAGGGATCTTTGGTTCAGCAGCATGTGAATGAGAAAGATAGGCGGAAATTCTCCGCACTTCAGCAGTAAGCTGCTCCACATGATCAGACAATTGCTTAATCTCCATTGAGAAAAAATTCCCCCTACGGCCTCAGAGAAATAGAGGAAAAAATATACACAAAAAAAAATTCTGACACTTTTTTTTTTTTTTTTTTACAATTCTTTCCTGCTATTGAGTACCCTAGAATCTGCGGTATGGCTGGTGATTCTGTTATGAATGAGTCACCGGAGGAGGAGAAGACAAAAATACAAGCTAAGTCCAGAAAACCGGAGAGGTTGGTAGCTATCGGATTGCAGACCCCTGATCCTATACACCCCAACTAACAGTAGCCGTGGGGGGATCCTACGGTGCCCTAGACCCCTCGTCACAGCCGGAGAACTACATAAGCCTAAAAAAGGAAAGGGGAAATCTAAACTGCCCCAGAGCAGACCCCAAAGCAATAGACAGCCCCCAACATGTATTGTTGGTGAAATACAGATGAAAACACAAACACAGACAGAAAGACAGGCTGAGCAAACGATGGGGTCCAACTAACTAGATAGGACAGGACAGGAAAGATGCTGGCTGCAATCCACAAAAAACCCTACCAAAAATGTCCCAACCGTCTGATAGGGAAAAAGGCCCTGAAGTCGCTAGACTTCAAAATCACTATATCAGCACTCAGGTATATTCTGAAAACAGAGCAAAGAGATAAACTGATCAGAGACAAAAATGGAATTCAGCCAGTCCCAACCAGGACTGGCTGAATATAAACACTAAGGAAACCAGACAAAATCTCATGGAATACTAGCAGGACAAAAACTTAGCTTATAGTAGACAGGAACTAAACTGGATGCAAGAGCTCAGAGCAGAAAGGATCACCAGCAGCCCTGCAGGGCGTCGGCTGCCTTATATCCACTCAGAAATTCCAGATGTCCAATCACACTCCGCCTGTTCAGATGACAGGTTCTTCCCATCCCAATCAATTTCACTACCTCTCTTCACCAGCAGAGGGAGTTCATCAGACATCAAAGGTGAAGGTGAGAATGAACTCACAACATCTATCTATCTATCTATCTATCTATCATCATCATCATCTTTCTATCTGTGTGTGTAATGGAGTATGGGTTGGACAAATGTAAAAGAGGAGGTTGGACAAGAAATGACATCACAAATCTTTTTTTTTATTAAATAACATATCTTTATTTAGCTTACAAAAACGCATACAAATCCGCATAAAAAAACGCATAAAAGATGCACCTGTGTTTTCTGCCAAGAGGTGCAGATTCTGTGCAGAAAATTCTGCAGGCTAATCTTCAACATGTGCACATACAAAAGGGATTTTCCAATCCAGACTGTTCTTTGTAGGTAAAGAGGACAGTCTTTTAAATTCTCACAATTGGTGTCTCCCAGAATCCAAAGGACATCATGTTTTGCTTTTTAGGGCTCATACTCACTTGCGAGAGACTCGCACGATTCTCGTGCGAGTCCCTCGCATGAAAACCTGGCACAGCCGCCGGCACTGGGACCGGAGCATGCGGCTACATGTATTTCTATGCAGCCACATGCTCCGGTCCCAGAGTCTCTCACAAGTGAGCAGGCCTGGATTGATAATGTTCCCAAATGGGCATTTTCCCACTGGGCCGCTGTCATGTGGGCCGTGGGCTGGCAGCGCCCACTCATCTGGCCTCTTGCCAGCTTATGCGGCCATTTGCCTGGCTGTTCTTCACGCCGCCGGCCCTCTGCGGGCACAGCGGTTATAGCTCCCAACCCTTCCGGGATTTTTGCACTGCAGGGAGATTAGCCGCCACGCCCCCGCAACCCATCCTCGCCCTCCAGAGACCTCCCCCCTCTGCAGCCACTCACAGCGTCGCTTGGCTGCTCTCTTCTCTCCGAACAGGACCTGTGATGAGGTCACAGGAGGGGAGGAGTCAGGGGGTCACATGATCAGGGTCCTCTGTCCAGACTCCTGATTATGTGACCTCATCACAGGTCCTGCGTGCATATCCCTGCCTCTTGGTGTCTGCAGGAGTCTGCTGTGCTGGTTGTCATGTGCTGGATGAGGGAAGTTTGTGTGGGGTCAGTAGGGGTTTACAGGGTGGATGTAGCAGAGCTGTGTGTGTGTACGAGGTGTACGGAGCGGAGCCGTGTGTGTACGAGGTGTACGGAGCGAAGCCGTGTGTGTACGAGGTGTACGGAGCGGAGCCGTGTGTGTACGAGGTTCAACAAAATTCCCAAGTCAAAAAGTGCATATTAAGGAAGAAATCTTATAAAACCTTATTGGTGCACAAATGGACAGTATGGAACGAGAAAGGACAAACCGGGTATCAAACCATTACACAACGAGAAAAAACGAAAACAACGTCCAATATTAGTTTTAAATATGTATTGAAAAGAATTTTCAAACAATAGAATAAATGCAGGGGTGGGAAAAAATACCAAAAGAGGGGGCAACCCAAGAGGTAGTTTGCACAGATAACATGCACTTGAATATAAAGCGGCTTCATAAAGTATTATACAAGTGTGAAAAGAATAAATAAGCCATTTCATAAATATGGAAAAGTGCAATTGGAATAGTTCACAGATAGGCTCAGGTAAATGCAGGATAATTCATATATAAAGTGCAATGTGCAACATTAGTAATATGAATATAATGGGCTTAGGCATACAACCACATAATAAAAAAGTTTCTAGGATAGCAATTATGAATGATCATATATCAAAATGGACGTGAGTCACAACAAGTAAAAATGCACAATGGCAGATATTAAGAAGTCCAATACTAACTAATCCTATATAAGAATTATATATATGTGCGACTCCAAGTAAAAAGTATATTCCTAGTGGATTATATAGTAATCCATGCCGCTATCATAGCCCCTGTCATGAATAAACATATAACAGATAACCGGCAAGTTCAAACAGATAAAATGTATATAGAAATACAATATTAGACTATCGCGGCCCCTGTCATAGAAGGACATATATCAGGTGACCGGCAGATCCTGACAGATAAAATGAATAAGGGAGAATAATGTTAAATTAACACAGCCCCTGTAATAGATGGATATATATCAGGTGACTGGCAAATCCTGGCAGAAAAATTATATATATATATATATATATATATATATATATATATATATATATATATGGTAAATAAAAATTCTAATATGTAAACAAATGTGGGCGGAGTGATGGGGCCTAGTGAAAAAAATCATTAGGTAATCAAGATAGAAAAAGAAGAAGGAACGGGGGGGGGGGGGGGTACATGGTGATATAAATAAGCCCAAAAGGAGGATCAATAAAGAAAATTATATATAGACATGTATAAATATATATATATATATGTGTGTGATAGCCTGGAACCATTTAAAAAGTGAAAATTAAATAAATAAATAAATAAATAATGGCCTGTTGAAATATACAGTATTATGACAATGGTCCTATGAAACATGAAAAAATATGAAAAAATATAAAAATAAAAATAATGTGCATATAAAAATGCAGAACTATGTTATAATAATTAGTGAAATATGAAAAAATAAAATAGTGTGTGTATAAAAAAGCAAAAAAAATATGCTAATAATTAGTGTTATCATAAGTAATACAATGTGTATAATGATTGTCATGATTTGTAGTTTTGCCCTGTCCTGTATTTTGTATAATATGTCATTTAACTTTACCTGTTTGTATTTGCTGTAAATTAACCATGTCTCCTTCCCCCAATACTTTGCAATGTCTTGTGATGTACCTGGACCATAATCTAATTTAGGCTTGTGTCAACAGCTAGTAGAACTTTGGCTATTGTTTTCCTAAGCAGAAGATAACCTACAATACACATCCTGTAGACTCAGTGGAGCCCTTACATTTCTAGAATCTTCTGATGGACCAAACCATTGAATAGTAGGTGTGACCCCTACCCCCCTTCAGATGGGCTGATCCCAGGAGCCCTGACAATACATTCTTGTTTTAAGATCAGTTGTGATTTTGAGTGCAGACGTGAAGGAGTCACGAACTGAGTTGAGGCCAGCTCGTGACGTCCGTGGGATTGTGTGGAATCCTGTGGACTATTGCAAGGATTATTGTTATCACATCTGGCACAAGGACTATCGTGAGGTGCCCGGATTTGTTTCCATTGTGTGGACTTATTGTGGACTTCTCATGGACTCCAAGGACATTATGGATATTTGATGTCGTATGCCCCCTGCCTTAATAAATCTCGTTGGATCGTCCCTCGGCCTGTTGTCCCTTCTTGCTCTGTCGTATACCCCGTCACAATAATGATTTGTTTTATCGTATATAATACCATATATATAACAAGATATATATAAACTGCATATAAATGTGCTCCACTTTTTTCTTTTTTTCTCTTTTCTTTTTTTCTCTCTTATAATGTCCAGGTAGATTATTTCCTCAACCGTAACAAAAGACGGAGATACAGGACCCGAAGGACTCACAATGGCTGGATAATGGATATACAAGAAATGTCGAAGATAATTGTGGTAACTAAATATAATAGACTAAAACAACAATTATAATGAGAATCAGAATAATAAAATACAACATTACACACAATACATACATTCAGAGGGGAATAAAAAAGTATGTATAAATAAGTGCAGTAATAAATGAGATAAAATGATTAAAATTACTGAATAATATATAAACGGATGACTGTGTGGTCATGGGAACGGAACAAAGCTAATATTTTCATTTAATCCGAGTGGGTAGATGGTGTTCAAAGTCCATATCCATCTAGTTTCCATTTGCGCCAATTTTTGACTGATATTTCCTCCCCTTATTGTGGGTGGAATTTTGTCATTGCCCCTCACCCTTAGGCATGATGGATCATGGTTATGAAATAATTTGAAATGTTTGGGAATCGTTTTTAAAAAGGATACATCTTCATTCTTCGCAGCAGTAATACCATTTACGTGTTCACGAACTTGTGTTTTCAACTGGCGGCTAGTAAGCCCTACATAAATTTTAGGACACGGGCACATTGCATAGTAGATTACTGCTTAGTTTCACAATCAATGTGATGTCTGATGGTAAAAGTTTTTTGGCCCGAAGAATCACTAAAACTGTCAGTTCTATCAATATTAGGACAGGCCACGCAATGTCCACATGAAAAAGATCCCTTCTTTTGTTGTATCTGGGAAAGAAAGGTTTTGGGTTCACTATGGTAGTGACTCCTCACCAATGTATCCCCGATATTTTTTGACCTACGGTAAGTGATGCTTGGTTCTTTAGGGAGGTAAGTGGATAACGTCTTATCCACTGTAAGAATCGGCCATGCTTTCGCCAAAGCATCTCTCATTTTCTGGTTTTCCGTATGGTAATTGGACATGAAACGAACTAGAGAAGTTCCAGTAGGTTTAGGGGATGAGTATAGTAAATCATTCCTTTGTAGATGTTTGGCCCTATTATAGGCCCTTTTTAAACTCTGACGGCTGTATCCTCTATTAATAAATCTCAATTTGAGTTCCTCCGCACGTAACTCAAAATCACTCTCTGTCGAGCATACATATGCGTCTTAATCTCAAAAATTGACCTACTGGGATTGATCTTATTAATGATGAAGGATGGGCAGAGGATGCATGTAGAAGTACATTGGTAAATGTGCTCTTCCTATAAATGTCGGTCTGGAGTATGTTGTCAGCGTTTCGTTTGACTAATACAGCCAGGAATTCAATGGAGTTCCTGTCATATTTATGTGTCAAGTGAATGTTTAAATCATTTTGATTAAGTCCATTAATAAATTGGTCCAGGGACTCGACTGAACCTTGCCAAATGAAAAAAATATCGTCAATGTACCGTGTCCAAAAAAGAACACGGCACATTGACTGATGGTGATCAGATAGGAAGAGGTCCCTCTCCCACTGCCCCAGGAACAGATTGGCGTAGGATGGTGCATATGATGCGCCCATAGCTGTCCCCTGGTGCTGTAAGTAGAAGGTGTACGGAGTGGAGCCGTGTGTGTATGAGGTGTACAGAGCGGAGCCGCATGTGTGCGAGGTGTACGGAGCAGAGCCGTGTGTGTACGGAGTGGAGATGTGTGTGTACAAGGTGTACGGAGCGGAGCCGTGTGTGTGTACGAGATGTACGGAGTGGAGCCGTGTGTGTATGAGGTGTACGGAACAGAGCGTGTATGAGGTGGACGGAGCGGAGCCGTGTGTGTACGAAGTGTATGGAGTGGAGCCGTGTGTGTACGAGGTGTAAGGAGCGGAGCCGGATGTGTACGAGGTGTACGGAGCAGAGCCGTGTAGAAGGTGTACGGAGCGGAGCCGTGTGTGTATGAGATGTACGGAGTGGAGCAGAGCCGGGTGTGTGCGGGGTGTACGGAGCGGTTCCGTAGGTGCACGAGGTGTATGGAGCGGAGCCGGATGCGTAGGGAGTGGAGCAGAGCCAGGTGTGTACGGGGTGTACGGAGAGGAGCCGCGTGTGTACGAGGTGTACGGAGCGGAGTCGGCGGTGTACGAGGTGTACTGAGTGGAGCAGAGCCGGGTGTGTACGGGGTGTACGGAGCGGAGCCGCGTGTGTACGAGGTGTACGGAGCGGAGCCGTTTGTGTATGAGGTGTACGGAGCGGAGCCATGTGTGTATGAGGTGTACGGAGCGGAGCCGTGTGTATGAGGTGTACTGATTGGAGCAGAGCCGGGTTTGTACGGGGTGTACGGAGCGGAGCCGCGTGTGTACGAGGTGAACGGAGCGGAGCCGGAGGTGTGTACAAGGTCTACGGAGCGGAGCCGTGTGTGTACATGGTGTATGGAATGGAGCAATGTGTGTACAAAGTGTACGGATCTGAGCCTTGTGTTTACAGAGCGGAGCAGATACGGGTGTGTACGGAACGAAGCCGCGTGTGTGCGGGGTGTACGGAGCAGAGTGGAGATGCGTGTGTATGGAGCGGAGCCGCGTGTGTACGAGGTGGATGGAGCAAAGCCGCATGTGTACAAGGTTTACGGAGTGGAGCCATGTGTGTACAAGGTGTACAGAGCATGGCCGTGTGTGTACAAGGTGTACGGAGCAGAGTCACATGTGTACGAGTTTTACGGAGCGGAGCCATGTGTGTACTGAGTGGAGCCATGTGTGCGCGAGGTGTACGGAGGGGAGCCGTGTGTGTACGAGGCATACAAAGCTGAACCGTGTTTATGAGGCATGCAGAGCTATGCGTGTACAAGGTGTATGGTGGGGAGCATTCATACCTCCCAACCGTCCTGTATCCAGTGGGACAGTCCCAATTTTGAGAGAGAGAGACTGCCCCAGCTGTGAGCTTACTTTTCCCACGGACACAGTAGTATACGGCGGAGCCCCGAGGAGCACTTTAAAACTCGTATGTGACGTTCTACCGGAAGTGACATGCTAGAAGTTGACCGGAAATGAGGTAATTTCGGGAGGAGATTGTGACGGAACCATAGAGGCACTTCAGGGAATGCTTCAGATCACTGTGTCCTCCTCCGACAGCACGGATAGCAGGATTGCCTTGGAATCGGGGATGCCGGCCATGTGAGCGGATCATGATATGTCCTGCATCGGGATGCTCAGGTGAGCACCACAATAGGAGCCGGGATGCTATCGTATCTTTATAGAATATTTCTTTCTCTCTGTTTCTTTCTCTGTTCTTTCTTTCTTTCTCTCTCTAATCTTTCTTTTTTTCTTTCTCTCTCTCTGTTCTTTCTTTCTCTCTGTTCTTTCTTTTGTTCCCCTCTTCCTTTCTCTCTCTGTTCTTTCTTCAGTGTGGAATCCACACTATATACACTGGCCCATCTTTACACTATACAGTATATACACAGCTCCACTCTATATTCCTTACCACAGCATATATTGTGGAGTGTGTACATTGTGTATATGTGGCGCCCCTGAGGCTCAGTCGCCACAGAGGTACTGCACCTTCTCCTAAGGTGTAGTGCCCCACCAATTAGGTAAGTTGGGAACTCCTTTCCACACTCCACTCGCATCCCACACAACAGGGTAGTTCAGCACAACCACATTGCGGCTCAGTGCTTAGAGAGTAGCAGAGCACCTCTGGTGGTTCCCTGCATGGATCACTGGATGTGCTGGGAGCTGGGTGGAGTTGAGATCCATATAAAAGGTTGGGAAGGTTTAGAATTACAGGATCAGTCTGGAGGTCAGTCTGACGGGAGTTCAGGTGGGAGAACAGTCAGTCAGGAGAGTCTGAGGATGGGTCTGAGGAGAAGGAGTGCTGCAGCTGCCTCAGTGACCTGAGCCAGCTGGCACGGGAAAGGAACAGAAGGAGAAAGACGTAGAACTGCAACCTAAGCTTCCATAAGAGAGAGAAATAACAGTGCGGAACGAAGGAGTAGGAGAACAGAGAGGAGACATGGGTTGGAAGAGGAACCCTGCCTATAGGTTCTCAGTGCAAGGCTGGGGCCCGGTCCCCGAGGTTGTATGGACACTTATGGTTCTGCAGCAGACACCGGTGGAGTTATTGGCTGTAAATGCACTACTCCCATCTAAGACTTGGGGCACAGCAGCAGCTGAATAGAGAGCCAGAACTCCGGAGAAGGGAGTCCCCGAGAGAGGCTACAGCTGTCTGCCATACAAGTAGAGTTGTTAGGAACATCTGACAGGAGAAACTCCAGAGTACCACGGTACTGGAGCTCTTCACACCTTAAGGCGCAATAGAGGAGTCGTTCAGGAGAGGTACATGTTGGCGGAGTTTTGGAGAGGAGAATCTTGACTTGCCCGGGAGGTTGATTGAGTCTCTGCCCCGGAGGACATGGCACGGAGGCAGGCACCAGTGTGTACCACGGACTGTGAGTAAAGCTTTGGAACTGCAAGCCCTGGTGTCTTCCATTCATTTGTGCCCTAACACCATCAGCACCGCTACATCTGGGTAATAATAATATAATAATAAATTTTATTTCTTTAGCGCCGACATATTCGGCAGCACTTTACATTTCAGAGGGGACTTGTACAGACGATAGACGTTACAGCATAACAATAATCACATAGATCATAACAGATACCAAGCGGAATGAGGGCCCTGCTCGCAAGCTTACAATCTATGAGGGAAAAAGGGGAGACACGAAAGGTGGGTAGTAACAATTGCCCTGATTGTTTGGACCAGCCATAATGTTAAGTGTGTAACAGTACGGACACAGAGGGCTAATAGATGCATAAAGCATGTGGGAACATGATACGGGGAACCTGGTTTTGGTAAAACTTTTGACTGTGCCACACAGGGATAGTTAGGTTAATGTGTTGAGGCGGTAGGCCAGTCTGAATAAATGAGTTTTCAGGGCACGCTTAAAATTGTAGGGATTGGGGACTAATCGTATTGACCTGGGAAATGCATTCCAAAGAATTGGCGCAGCACGTGTATAGTCTTGGAGACGGGAGTAGGAGGTTCTGATTATCGAGGATGCTAACCTCAGGTCATCAGCAGAACGGAGGGCATGGGTAGGGTGGTAGACTGAAACAAGGGAGGAGATGTAGGGTGGTGCTGAGCCTTGGAGTGCTTTGTGGGTGAGAGCAATAAGTTTGTACTGGATTCTGGAGTGGATGGGTAGCCAGTGTAAGGACTGGCACAAGGTAGAGGCATCGGTGTAACGATTGGCGAGGAATATGATCCTGGCTGCAGCATTCAAGACAGATTGGAGGGGGGAAAGTTTGGTAAGAGGAAGACCGATTAGAAGAGAGTTACAGTAGTCCAGACGAGAATGAATAAGAGAAACAGTAAGAATTTTTGCAGAGTCAAAGGTAAGAAAAGGTCGAATTCTAGAAATGTTTTTGAGATGCAGATAACAAGAGCGAGCCAGTGACTGGATGTGGGGAGTGAATGAAAGCTCGGAGTCAAGTATGACCCCAAGACAGCGGGCATGTTGCTGGGGAGTAATAGTGGAACCACACACTGAAATGGCAGTGTCGGGTATAGGTGCATAGGTGGGTACCAGCATTCCTCACACCGCCTGCGCCTATTCTCATCTATTGCCATTACACTGACCTGGGGTTACAGCTTCACCTGTGGGGAGCTACACCATCTATGCTGCAACACACCATTAGCCCCAGAGGATCTGCACGCAGCATAGGCTTAACATCTTGCTTGCCAAACACCACAGGTGGCGTCACGAACTATCACATAATCTATATCACAAACCACCATTGATTTGGGAACCCAGGACCACGGACCGGGTCACCGCTGCTGTGACACCTTTCCCCCTGACACCGGCCCGGTACCGAGTACCCCACTGCCCTGGGAGGGCGACCCATATACTCCTCCTGTCCTGTATATATGGTGTAAATATAAGTATCTGCTCTAAGTGTGTGTATCTATGAAAATAAAAAGCGCTCCGATGAATTGTGCAAAGTAGTGGACTCTTTATTAGCCCATGTGACAAAGTTTTGGATCTATAACAGATAATTTCTCTGCAGTGTACGTGAATTATTACCACATGGGCTAATAAAGAGTCCTCCACTTTTCTCTTATTTAATCATTTAATCAGTGTGCTGATTATTTTCTTTTTATAAATGCCTTTGATTTAAGGGTGTGTGTCCTAAAAGCATTTCACCCACTGCTTAATATTTTGAGGTGCTCAATTATGACACATATCAAGGCTAACGTCACCACCCGGCAAAAGCGGACAAGTGCCGTCGGGGACTTGGCATGCTATGGGGCTCGTAAGTAGGGGCTCCGTGCCAGCGCCGACACAGTTGATAACAATGATAAGTGAGGGAGCCATCTACTGATGCTCCCTCTCTCATCATTCCCCCTCTGCGTCTGAGCTCTGTGACGATTCGCTGTAGTGATGTAATTGCAGAGGGTGCAATTACATCACTACAGCGAATCGTCTGTGCCAAGCAGTGCAGAGGATCAGAATTCACCAAGGAGACCAGAGCAGTGGGGACAGGGAGAAGTATTATATGGGGCCCATTGTACTGTATGAAGTAATATATGGGGCCCATTATACTGTATAAAATAATATATGGGGCTCATTATACTGTTTGAAGTAACATACAGCATGAGGGCCCATTATACTGTATGGACCATTATATGGGGCCTATAAAACTATACAGTAATGTATGGGGCCCATAATAGTGTTTGGAGCATTATATGGGCTCATTGCACCATAAGGAGGAATATGAGGGGTCCATTGTACTGTGTGGAGCAATATATTGGGCCATTATACTGTATGGAGCAATATGTGTTGCCCATAATACTGTATGGAGGACTATGTGATGCCCATAATACTGTAAGTAGGAGTATGTTGTGCCCATAATACTATGAAGGACTATGTCGTGCCCATAATTCTGTATGGAGGACTATGTGGTGTCCATAATACTCTATGGAAGACTATATGGTGCCCATAATACTGTATGGAGGTCTATGAGGTGCCTATAATACTATATGGAGGACTATGTGGGGCCCATAATACTGTATGGAGGACTATATGGTGCCTATAATACTGTATAGAGGACTATATGGTGCCCATAATACTGTTAAGAGGACTATGTGGTACCAATAACAATGTATGGAGGACTATATGGTGCCCATAATACTGTATGGAGGACTATGTGGTGCCCATAATACTGTATGGAGGGTTATCCAAATTCGGATGTTCTCCCCTATCTTTTGGATAGGGGTTGACTTTCTGTTTGTTGTGGATCTGACCGCTGGGACCCCCATGATCCTAGGAAACGTAGCTTTGAAGACCACCATGTAAATGGAGCTGTGGTCCAATCATACGCACTGTGACGCCATTAACATGTGGCTATTTAAATAACTCCTTTAATAGAGTGATGAGGGGACGACAAAGTATAGCAAAAATTCACTGATCGGGGCTGATGAGTGTTATAGTTTGTGGGCTGGTGGGGTTTGTGTGGCAGCGCTGCTTTTTTGTCCCAGTCTGGCCCTGCAAGTGCATATGAGCCTTTATACTTATTGTATTAAGCTGTTAATTAACCCAGCATGCTAGGAATGCTGAACATTATCAAATCAAAGGGGTTGTCCAAGAATACAATATCGATGGCCAATCAATACCAGATTGGTAGTGTGCCCAACATCTGTTAGCTCCGCACATCATCTGTAAGCAAGGTCCCACTGAGACTGGAAGGAAAGAGTATAATGAGCCAGAACAACACACTGCGTAGTGGCCATTCTCGGTACTGCAGCTCTGCTTCTATTGAAGTGAATGTGATCTGAACTGCAGTAACTGGGAGTGGCCACTACTCAGGGTATGGCGCTGTGCTGTTTCATCCCCGTCCACGGGAGCTGCAAAAAACTGATTGAGGGAGTCAGCGGGTGTTAGACAACTATGATTTGATATTGATGACCTAAGTCCTGGACCACCCCATTATCACTAGCATGACCCCTTTAAAGGGAATCTGTCACCTCATTTTTGGCCTATGAGATGCGACCACCGCCATCAAGGGCTTATCTACAGCATTCGGTAATGCTGTAGATAAGCCCCCAATGTAACCTGAAAGAGAAGAAAAACAAGTTAAATTATACTTACCCGTGGGTCCGGTCCGATGGGTGTTGCGGTCCGGCGCCTCCCATCTTCTATCAATGACGTCCTCATTCTTCCCTCTGCTGCGGCTCCTGCGCAGGCGTACTATATCTGCCCTGTTGAGGGCAGAGTAAAGTACTGCAGTGCGCAGGCGCTGGACCTCTCTGACCTTTCTACAGCATTACAGAATGCTGTAGATAAGCCCTTAATGGCGGTGGCCGCAGCTTATAGGCCAAAAATGAGGTGACAAATTCCCTTTAATAACTGATGGAGATGAGATTTTATAGACATCTGTATAGATTATTATTATTTTGTCTCTCATCTGCATCGATCAGACAGAATTTTCCTGCAAACACATAAAAATAACTACCGTACTTCGGAGATATTCATCAATGTTCACGTCTCCTTATTCGGCGCTGCTTAATTTCCATTTCCAATTTCCGACCCTGCAATAACAATATTACGGTCCAGTCCCGGATATTGCGGCTCCTCCAATTGTTTATGCCACTATTTAGTATTCGATACGATGTTAGAGACAAAGTACCAGAAGCGGAAATCCAGAATTATAATATTAGTTTTCTGCAGCAGTTCGCGGAAGGGGAAACCTTTTGATGCTCTTTTTTTTTGGCTGGTTCCACCCTGGGCTGCTCATCCTACTAAAACAAAAAAATACTAAAGCAAAAAATATACTAAAGCTAAAAAAAATCTGTTTGGAAAGTGGATTTCTTCCCTAGTGTATTCAATATCAAATAGGGAGAGGGTAATAAACTTCTGCCAGATTACCAACACCTGCTTATTGTCTGCAAGAACAAACGATTGGGCATGTTGAAATTCAACTGATCGATCCTCCTCTCCCTTGACATCTGCTATCATCAGGAAATAGCTTAGTTCTTCAATTTCTATGGTCCCATTGGAATAAATGGGAGCTTAGCTGCAGTACCCAAGAACGGCCACTACAAAATGAATGGTGCTGTGCTGTTTCAGCTCTGTACATCCGGATTTTCTTATCCGTGGGGGTGCCAGATGTCTATGCTACAGATAGGTCACCCATATGTTTGTTCTGGACCACCCCTTTAAGCATATTTAGGATTCCTCTACAAAAAAGTGCTTTTGCAAAATGTCTTACCTTCTGGCTTCTTGATGGTGATTCATATCCATTTATGTTTTGCCATTCTGGAACCCCCAGTTATAATCAGTGGAGGAAGCTGGTAGCAAATGTGTGATTTCCCTGCAGCGCCACCATAGAGGAGAAAACACAATAACACGTTGCTAGTGATGAGCGAGTATACTCGTTGCTCGGGTTTTCCCGAGCATGCTTGGGTGGTCTCCAAGTATTTTGGCGTGCCCGGAGATTTAGTTTTCGTCACCTCAGCTGCATGATTTGTGACTGCTAGACAGGCTGAATACATGTGGGAATTTTTTAACAAACAGGCATTCCACACGTATTCAGGCTGGCTACCAGCCGCAGATCATGATGCAGGTGTGTGGACGAAAACGAAATCTCCGAGCACGCCAAAATACTCGGAGGACACCCGAGCAACAAGTATACTCGCTCATCACTACACATTGCCAATTAAAATGAATAGATTATCTGTATCATACAAGGATGTGCCGGGTCCTCCAGATTTTGAGACTCTTGATAGCAACTCTCTGCTCTAAGAGGGTGTTATAAAAAGGGTTTTTAAATCAAACAACCCCTTTAAGTATTAGACATGAGTTTAAAGGGTAACCATTGTTTTATTTTTTTCATAAATGAATAGTACATGTGAAAAAAACAATAACATATCTTATAACAAAGAATCTTCTTTCTCCTCCTGGACTAACTTTTTTTTCTAAAAATTCACAGTACATGGGTAATATGTGTTTTCAGTGACTAGAGATTTCCCTATCACCAAGAGAGGAATTGACAGTTGGTGCTCATAAAGTTCCGTGGAGCCTGCAGTAGAAGTCTTTGTCTTCCTCTAGCTCCTCCTTCATCTAGCTCCTCCCCCTCCATAGAATGCTATAATCACCAACTGTCATCTCTTATCTCAGTAATGGGAAAATCTGTCTTCACTGGATACAGATTTTACCTCTGAAGAGTGAAATATCGGCCCTGGAGAAGAGAGAAGCTGATTTCACTTATAAGATATATTACAAGGTTTCTTATTTTCATGTGTACAAATAATTTATGGCAAAAAAAAAGTTATAACGATGGTGACTCTTTAACCCCTTCATAACAGCCAATACGTATATTTACTGACCTGAGATATAAGGGAATATCATCCCCATACAGGTGACAGTCCAGCAGCTGTCGGCTGTCCACTATATCTGTCAACTTGCTGTATCACAAATGATCAGTGTTGTCACCATCCAGATCTGTTTAACCCCTTAGTTGCTGCTGTCAAAAGTGACTACATCAAATAAATGGTTAATAGATTTTGGGGGCTTGCACTTTAATCTAATTGACACACCAAGATTATGATTGTGTGGTCCTGATGTTTGCCATAGCATTTCATGGCTAAATAGCAGCCTTAAAGCCTCTTTACATTTAGCGATGCACCAGCGATCCCGACCACAATACGACTCGGTCAGGATCATTGGTGCATCGCTAAATGGTCGCTAGTGAGCTGCCACACAGGCAGATCTCACTAGCGATGTAGCGACGCAGCAGCGGTCGTTACTTACCTTTCAGACGCGGCAATCCTGGCGTCCTCCGCCTGCGTCCACACGTCGCTCGTCGGCGCCAGCAGGAAGCCCAGCAGGAAGCGCCCGACAAGAAATGGAGCTGCACGATCTCGCGCGATCAGCGACAGACAGCGGGGGAGCCGGTCGGAGGTAAGTATCACACATAGCGATATCGCTAGCAATATCGCTGCTGCGTCACAAAATCGGTGACGCTTTAGCGATATTGCTAGCGATATCGCTATGTGTAAAGCCCCCTTTAGAGTCTCCCGGCTACAGCGGCCAGTTCAGAAGTTAGTGACATTTACCTGGTAAACAAACACTTTTTCATTCTTGCTATACCACTTTGCATTAATTCCTGAAAATCACCTGAAGGGTTAATAAACTACCTGACAGCAGTTTTCAATGTGTCAGGGGGTGCAATTTTTAAAATGGTATCATGTTTGGGGTTTTCCAATATATAGGACCCCCAAACTCACTTCAAACTTAGATTGGTCCCTCAAAAAAATAAATTTTGTAAATTTCCTTGAAAAAATGAAAAATTATTGCTACATTTTTAAACCTCCTAAAAGGCTAACAAAATAAATTAGCGTTTTAAAAATGGTGCTGATGTAAGGCAGACATGTGGGAAATGTTATTTATTAATGTTTTTCTGTGGTATGACTATCTGGATTAAAGGGATAATCATTCAAAGTTTGAAAATTGCAATTTTTTTACATTTTTGTCAAGTTTCTGATATTTTTTATAAATAAACACAAAATATAGCAATCTAAATTTACCACTATCATAAATTAAAATGTGCCATGAAAAAACATTCTCAAAATCACTGGGATTTGTTGAAGCGTTCCAGAGTTATCACCATATAAAGTGACATTGGTCAGAATTTAAAAAATTGGCCCGGTCACAAATGTTCGGCTTCTTTACAATATCTTTTCTCAACTTCAAAGACGTAAAGCACGTTCTGAAGTGTTGTCGGCATTAGTACAAAAGAAATGGTAGCTTCCTGCTGGGTTCAAAAGCTGTAATAATTTATTATCTGTGGGGAGAATAAACCCATTCAGATTTCTCTCAATCTCACACACTGGGCTTTCTCAGAGACAAATATGTATCATAAATCGGGAACGGAGCTTGTGCTGATAGCCTTAAAGGGAATCTGTCACCCTATTTTTCACCTATCAGCTGCCGGCACCAACATCAGGGGCTTATTCTGTAATGCTGTAGATAAGCCCCTGATGTAACCTGAAAGATAAGAATAATGAGTTATATTATACTCACCCAGGGGCATTCCGGGTCTTGGTCCGATAGGTGTCACGTTCCGGTCCGGCGCCTCCCATCTTCTAACGGTGATGTTGCCTGTCGTGGCTCCTGCGCAGGCGCACTGCTCTGCCCTGTTGAAGGCGGAGCAGAATATTGCAGTGCGCCTGCGCAGGAGCCGTGATGGGAAGGAAAGAAGAGGACGTCATCGCTGCAAGATGGGAGGCGCCGGACCGGACCGTGACACCCATCGGACCAAGACCGGACCCAGAACACCCCTGGGTGAGTATAATATAATTCATTTTTCTTATCTTTCAGGTTACATCGGGGGCTTATCTACAGCATTACAGAATGCTGTAGATAAGCCCCTGATGTCGGTGCCTGCAGCTGAAAAATAGGGTGACAGATTCCCTTTAAACCGTATGACGTCTTCATTAAAGGGAATGTCATCAGAAGATGACCTATTGTTTAAATCAGGTTTTTGTGTTAAATGTACTTATTTTTTATTTTATTGCTATTTTATCCATATCACAATCTGTATTAAAAATAAAAAAAAATAGAAAACTTGTAATTCTCACATTGGCCACCAGGGCTTTTTGAGACTCTAACTTCCTATTTTTTTCAGGAAATTACACTGTACATTAGCAGCAATGACTCTATCTATGTATCTTGCTAATAACGGCAGACCATGCAGCCACTATGGGGCCCATGAGTTTGAAGGGGCTCGGTGCCAGTGTCTTCTCCAGGCCCTCCCATCTGCCCAGCATCGCAAATTCAACCGTATCATCATCCAATTGACAGCAATGATGGAGGAGGGAAACTGTCCGCTCCCTTCCCCATCATTCTCTCTAGACATCTTAAGTCTCAGCCAGTGGGTGCGATGATGTAACTTCCTCGCTCCTCCCTGCACCAGTCAGTAGAGCTGCTGAGGAAACACTCAGGTGAGACCAGAGCAGTGGGGGAACAGGAAGAGGTGAGTATGTTTTTATTTTTTTAATCAGTGAGTACATTGTGGTGGCCATAATACTATATGGAGGACTATGGGGTACATTATTCTATGTATAATATATAGAGGAGTTTGGGGGCTGCATTATACTCTATGGAGGACTATGAGGTGCATTATTCTATATGGGGGACTTTGGTGGTGCAGTATGCTGTATGGAGGACTATGGGGAGTGCATTATACTGTACAGAGGCCTATGGGTAGTTCATTATACTCTATGGAGAACTATGGAGTGTATTATACTGTATAGAGGAATATGAGGGGTCCATTATACTGTATGGAGGACTATGGGGGTGAATTATGCTATATGGAGGACTATGGGGTGCATTATACTGTATGGATGACTATGAGGTGTACATTATACTGTCTGGAGGACTATGGGGGTGCATTATACTTTATGGAAAACTATGAGGCATACATTATACTGTATGGATGACTATCAAGTGTGCATTATACTATATGGAGGACTTTGGGTGTGCATTATACAATATGGAGGACTGTGGGGTGTGTTATACTCTTTGGAGGACTATGGGACTGCATTATATTCTATAGAGGACTATAGGGGATGCATTATTCTGTACTGAGAACTATGGGGAGCTCATTATACTATATGGAAGACTATGGGAGAGTACTATATCATATGGAAAGCAATGTGGGACTCATTATACTATATGGGAGGCAATGTGGGGACCAATATATTTGGAGGGCTTTGTGGAGGCCAATATAATGTTTGGAGGCTGTTCTAATATTTTGAGGGGTATGAGGGGGGCCATTCTAATATTTGGAGGGTTTTGTGGGAGCCATTATACTGTATGAAAGCAATTATACAGTGTGAAGGTTTGTGTGGGGTCCATCATAATGTTTGCAGGGCTGTGTGTAGGCCAATTATACTGTTTGAAGGGCTGTGTGGGGGTCCAATACACAATGGCTGTGTATGTATGTGCTCCGTCCATGCATGTGTCGGTATGTATGTGCTGCGTCCATGCATGTGTCGCTATGTATGTGCTCTGTGTATGCATGTTTCTGTATGTAGGTTCTCTGTTGACATATCTCTGCATATTTACGTATGTTCCTGTATGTAAGTGCTCTGTGTATACATGTAGCTGTATGTATGTGCTCTATATATATGTGTGTGTGTGTGCTAGGTACATATACAGTACATGTGGTTTGCATGTTAATGACCAGGCCAATTTTTACAATTCTGACCACTGTTCCTTTATGCAGTGATAACTCTGGAACGCTTTCATGGATCCCGGTGTTTCTGACGTTTTCTCGTGACATCTTGTACTTCATTGCAGTGGTAAAATTTCTATGATATG